>NC_086154.1:112775608-114043525 GCF_035149785.1 Candoia aspera | reverse complement strand
TGGGGAGGGTGTTTTTGTGGGAGGTTTTTGTTCGTTTGTTTTCTATTATCATCATCATCATCATATGAAGTCACTACCACTTTTGCAACATGATTTGTATTGGTAACTGAAAAATACTGTGTTTATAATTAAAAATATAGTAATACAATGTTACAGTACTATTCCTGTCC
The DNA here is from genome assembly GCF_035149785.1 of Candoia aspera. Classification (NCBI taxonomy): domain Eukaryota; kingdom Metazoa; phylum Chordata; class Lepidosauria; order Squamata; family Candoiidae; genus Candoia; species Candoia aspera. The sequence continues at coordinate 114,043,355 of NC_086154.1, read as the reverse complement.
TTAATTATGAAGGACTATGGCTGGATAACTATTTAACATTAATTAAAATACCAGTTTAAAAAGACTGTGGTCATAATATGGCACTCCCTACAGAACTGTAATGAGCACGTAAGAAGGTATGACGGGGCCCTCTCCCCAATACGTTAGTGCCTAACTTAAAATCCTATTAAAGTGGTGGGTGAGTAGCTCTAAAGGCAGATAGACCTGAAGGAATCATGCTGTTCCTCCATTCTTCTGAAAACAGAAAGCGTTCAGCATCCTGCATTCTGAGGGAGAGAAAATGAGGGTGTGTGAATGAGAGGATCTTGTGGACGTCCTGAACAGAGCAAGAGGCTGCCTAGCATAGAAGAACCACCCCCGGGTTACGGCCAAAGGAATTTAATGTAGATCTCCTGGGGGCTCCTGAGCGATTAGCCTGAATTACAGCAATAAGCATAGTAACAGCAATGATAGCATACTATTTTGTGCAAAAGTATTCCCTCTTTACTTTTCACATACCCTTTTAGGATACCCTGGAAATGTGCACCAAGGAAATTGAGTTCAAGTGCATTCTCTTTGCCCTCTGCTACTTCCATGCAGTGGTAGCAGAACGGAGGAAATTTGGAGCACAGGGTTGGAACAGGTCTTACCCCTTTAACAATGGAGATCTCACCATTTCCATCAATGTCCTGTATAATTACCTGGAAGCCAACGTGAAGGTAGAAACTCATTTGCATGCTAGTGCAATTATAAAGTAATAACTAATAGTCTGCTTTTCCAATGGCTTGATTAATGAACTAGATTTGTGAGGAATAAAGCAACATTGCACAGGGCAGCATATCGCTGTAGACAGCGTGTTTCCTTTTTTGGGGGGGTGGGGTCAGGGCTCCTAGACTTTGTCAAAAGGAGTTCTCCACTTTTTGACATGGAACTGCTTTAAATGAGGGCAACATTTCCAGCAACTGAAAAGTAAAACTCTCGTGTTTCTGCAAACACAAATTGTGGGTCAGCATAATGAGAATCATTTTATTACTTCCCTCAAAATCTCTTGCAGATTCCTGTTGTACTCCATGCAATTTCTATGCCATTATACAGGAAAAAATGGGAGAAGCAGTTCTGTAAGAACTCTTCCTTCTATAAGGGTATCAATGGACCCCCAAGGCTGTGACACCCAGACCCCCCCCTTTTTTTGTGGCCCCATGAATTCCTCCCCAACTTCATTGCCAAATTTTGAGACCCTGCCTGTAAATCTGTAAATCTGGTTTAAATATGAAATGTGCTTGTGTTTAAAAATGTGTCTTAAAAAGTAACCTGGTGGCCTTTAGAAAGGCCTTGAAAACTGGTTCTTCCCCAGGCACTAGGCCAGAATGTTACATGAGCCCATTTTTCTTGTTTTTAAATGGAAGTTGCCTCCGTCATTATGAGTTTTTAATAATTTCTATTGTACTTTTTATTTTATTTTTCCTCTGTTAAATGCCTAGAGTCCCATGCCAAGTGGTCAGCCATACAAACTAAAATAATAAATACTGGAGGTGGGGATTCAGGCTCCACCCCCTTGCATGACACAGCCCTAGTTTACATCCTCGTTTCATCAACTGGAGTCCTCAAGCCTCCCCAAATCTATGTGTACCCCACAGCTGCCAAAAAGCATTTATTTGCTTCAGATGATAGTCTGAAGATAAATCAAGATAAATATTTCTGCAGTCCTGAAATAAAATATTCTCTATATTACCATTCATTTTCTGAAAAGTACTATTTGAAAAATGCACTGTACACTCTAGGAATTCTGGGAGTTCCAGTTTCAACACAACAGGCAGGCACTAATTGGGGAAGCCATACTGTGGCTATTCTCTACTAAAAAGCTGCATTCCTTTGTATTATGGTCCAAGGAATAGAGTTCTACCTGCTAATATCACAGCCAGGAATATTGTCCATCACTCTCTAGGTCCCATGGGATGATTTACGGTATCTCTTTGGTGAAATCATGTATGGAGGACATATTACTGATGACTGGGACCGCAGATTGTGTCGGACTTACCTCGCCGAATACATCCGCATGGAAATGCTGGAAGGCGAAATGTTTCTGGCTCCAGGATTCCTCATTCCACCCAATAGTGATTACAAGGTGAAAACAGGGTGTATCTAGCGGTACAGAGAATCAGGCAGGCAGGGCAGTAAAGATTGCCACTTCACCCACCAGATACTTGCCACATACATAACCAGTAGTAAAACAGGGGGAGAGAGAGAAAGTTGACTTGGATTCATCTTGACTTGGAGGATATAGAAAGCTAATCTGGAGCAAGCCAAAGCAGTTTTCAGATGGCTATGAGAAAAAGCATTTTAATTGTAAGCAAGTTAGACAGACGTTCCTGACAGGACTATCAAATGGGAGACGTAGTTTGGGGGGATAATTTAAAATCTCACTGGCCTTCTTCCAAGAGATCCCAAGAAAGGAGGCTGTCACTGGTCAGGCTGGCCCTCCTGAGGCCCCCAGTCCATCAACTGAGGAGCCCTTCATCCTTCAGGTCAGCCCTAGCCCTAGCTAGCTATTTACCAGTCCTGAAACAGAAACAGCAGCTCCATAACAATGCAGTCTTGTACGTGGGGAAGGTTTTAAGAGAAATGCTCTTATTCAACCTACAAAGCCAAATCTCTAGATATGAAAAGGCATTTCTTGGGAAAAGGAAAATATAGGAAAAGTAACAGAAGACACGAATCTCACAGAATTCAAACAAAGTAAATATGGCTGCTAGCTAAACCTATTCATTACAATCTGGGAATTATCCCATTGGGATGTTGGTAGAAAGACTCTCTGCCTGCCTGCCTTTGTTTTCTTTTTCTCTATGGAGACTCTCCTCCTTCAGAGAATGTGCAGGAAATTGGGCACCAGCCTCTTTAGGGAGACTGACTGTTTTAGCCAATCAAGGAAAATACTGTCTGATATCCCAAGCTTAGCTAACCAATCAGAAAGTACCTAGTTCTATCCATCTTCCTAACAGCCCTTGCTGGAATGATGAGGTTGCAGTCTAGTTTTCACAAGTTGTATCGATAGAATTAGTAGAAACAGGCTTTTATGGGAAACAGAAACTGAATTAATTTATGCCTCTCAACATGAGATCAATTTACCAGATGTTTTAAGGCACCAGAGAAAACCTGGAGGTTTATCAAAAGAGCAGCTTTGGCTCTGGACACAAAGTAGACTGGAAGCCTTCAGGTGAAGGTCAGAATGCACAGGCTGGGCTACTTGAATGAACTAATTGCTGAGTATCAGCTAATACTTCTATAAAATACATGTTTCATAGGGCTATCACGAGTATATTGATGAAAACCTACCACCTGAGAGCCCTTACCTGTATGGGCTCCATCCAAACGCAGAGATTGGTTTCCTCACTATTACCTCAGAGAAACTTTTCCGCACAGTGCTGGAGATGCAACCCAAAGAATCCGATGCCGGAGGAGGAACTGGTGTATCCCGTGAAGAAAAGGTAAGGATCCGTGTCATTTCTTAAGAGTATGGTATTTGATTATTATTACTAGTATTTGATTCTTTTAAATTCCCCACTTGCTCTGCCTCTCCCACTGTCAGGTCTTGTTTTGTAGAAGTTGGTTGATCTCTGATTCATATTTAAGTTGGGTTGGATCTGGTTAGTGCTTGGATGGCAGACCACTTGGGAATATCCAGGGCTGTTGACTAGACAATTAAAAAAAAATCCCTGAAGATGGTAGGGTCTAACCACTTCCAAGATGCTGTCAAGAAAACTGCCTGGTTGCAGCCCCAGGATTGACACTTAAGAACATCTTTACCTTTTCTTGGGTTTTTGGGCTGGCCTTGGCTTGGCTCTTCTTTGACCACAAGGAAATGAGGGATAAAATGAAATAGATTGATCATTCAAGTACTTTGCTTACTCAGTAAACTGTGACAAGCAATAAAACATATAATTGGCCTTTTGTGTGTCAGGTGAAATCAGTGCTAGATGAGATCTTGGATCGGCTTCCAGAGCCCTTCAACATGGTGGAAATTATAGCAAAAGCAGCTGAGAAAACACCATACGTAGTAGTTGCTTTCCAGGAATGTGAACGAATGAACATCCTCACCAGTGAAATCAGACGCTCTTTGAAGGAACTGAACTTGGGACTTAAGGTGACTGCGTATTACATTCTCTTGCTAGGGCTATCTGCAATAACACAATTATCAGCTATTTCAGCTGGTATACTGATCCAGGAAAAATGAGTGGAAAATTGTTTCTTGGTAATATGTGAGATCAACAAGCTTCAGTTGGTAGACAAAAATACCCTTCTGCTGAATTTAATCCTTTTTGTAACACCAAAATAGGGCTTTTCTTTTCTTCTGTGCAAGTTACCCCTTACCCTCACCTCATTGGTTTATTCCCCACTGCCCTTTCTCTTGCTTTCCCCTTCCATTTATCCCATCTGCCTCCTGATCCCCCCCCCAACATCTCTTTTTTGCTGTTTTTGTAGAGAGACTGTTATGCATACCGGGTATTTCTCTATGAGAGAGAAAATGGCTGATCTATACAGATGGGGTGGGGTTAGGCAAATTTAAGCAGATACTCAATTAATATACACCCCCCGCTTTTTTTTTTGTCCTTGCCCTACCCTTGGGCATGCATGCACATATACAGAACAAGCCTGCCACTCACATACACTGAGAGGATGAAATCTCCAGGACTGCTTTCAGCTGGAGTGGGCAACTTTAGGTTGATAAGCTGTGCACTGCACTGAATTAGATCTGTACATATTAGATCTGTTCTTCCTTTTGGGGTGAATTGTCTTAAATTCAGAATAGTTTCCTTTGAGTAACAAAATCTGTGTATTTAAACATGTGAAAATTGAGGGCGATTGATCCAAAGTGTGGCTGAGATATAATTTCATGCACTGGCAATTGCTTGCCTTCAGTATACAGTATAGAAAATGTATAGTCCAGAAGCTATGCCAAACCATCCAACAAGAAGGATTAATTCTGAGAAGTCTCCACAATCATACAGTACAGGGCAGCAAATATTTTCCACCAGGGGTTGCACTTAAGGGTTTAAAGTTATTTTGGCCTCCAAGATGCCAGAGAACCCTGCTAAGGGTTGTTAGCAGGCATTGGGCTGAAAACTAAGGCAGTTTAAGGCTGTGTGTGTGTGTTTGTGTGTGTGTAACATTACATACAATATGCCTTGAGGAGGCTTAGTGAAGCAATGTAATGGTGCTGTGCAAACATTTCTCCTTTATGCATTAATGCAGCTGCATCTTCTGGAAGGCTCATACAGCTGCTTTAAAAACTGTCTCTAGTTGTTTGCATTAGTCTGTACATGAACAGACAGCACTTCTCCAGGAATTGCAACACAGCCACTGGGGGTAGTCTTCAAAGTACTAATACTCTTTGCAAAGGAGTCCTTTTAAATGCTTAGCTGGAAGCTAAAAGCTATATGGGGTTGCTCAAAAACCTGGATAGATTTTCATGTTGAAACTCTAAAGCACAAGCATTCAGAGGCATAAAGGAACTGATTTTTAGAGTAGAAAATTACGTGTGTGTATGCTATGCTTATGTTCGTTATTCATATTACAATCAGTCAATCACCTAATTTCAGCCCTGGCAGTTATTAACAGTTAACTGGGAATATAACCTTATTTTTCATAGTAGTATGTTGGGAAATTTAAATTGCCATAGTACCGTAATTAACTTGAGGGAAAATGCTGAAAGCTCCCCATAAGGGAACAACAATTTGCTTATTGGATAATACAATTCTGAAAGGACCTTTATTAACATTCAGATAATCAGGACCAAGTGGGATGCCATTTCCTTAGTTACACTGAAAATATTTAGACAGACAATATATTCAGACAGGATGTTCTGATTAACAGCAACAACCAATTAAAAACTTTTCTTTTACTTTTTCCAAAGGGTGAGCTGACAATCACAACAGACATGGAGGAACTATCCAATGCTCTTTACTATGACAATGTGTCCGAATCCTGGACAAAACGTGCCTATCCATCTTTACTTAGCTTAGCAGCATGGTATGCAGACCTACTGCTCCGGATCAGGGTGAGGGCTATGAAACCTTAGTTAAAACCTTGCACAGTCTCTCTCTTTTTTTTAAGTACTTTGTGGTAAAATTTGTTGTAAATTCTTAAGGCTGATTTTTCTAAAAAGCTGAAAACCTGCCCTTAAGCATTGTTCTCATATTGGGATCTTTGTTTGCTGAGCTTGGTTTTCTTCTTGCAAACTAGGTAACATTGTCAGTGTTTTCTTTCATTACCAAACTAGGTAACATTGTCAGTGCTCTGACACAAGGGAGAGGGGTTTGCTGGCTTTTTATGTGTAGCAGCTTGTCCTACCTGTGTTGATCAGGATTGGTGTAGTTTGTCTACCTGTTTCTGATTGGTTTACCTGGCTTGGTTGGCTCTATCGCTTCATTGCACAGTAGATTGTTCCTACTTGTCATGTTGTTCTCACTTAAAGTCCCTTCTTGTTGATTGCTGGAGGATAAGGAAGAATGTGCCCGAGGCTGTTTGCTTCCTTCTTGGGTTTGTTTGTTTTTTTGTAGTTTGTACACTGGGATTACCTCCATGTGTCTGTTAATGGCTGATCTATCAGAATGCCTGGCTTCCAGGAATTCTTTTGCATTGATCTAAAACAGTTTCCCAGTTGAATTTATGGTTAAATTTGTCTACGTGCTGTGAAATTAAAGAATTGTCATCATGTCTTGTGAGAACAGATGTTTATGGATTTGTTCTGATAATCTTCTGCCTGTTTTTCCTACATGGTGGCATTCACAGTCCTTGCATTGTACCTTGTAATTAATTCCTGTTCTGTCTTCTTTGCTTGTTGGATCTTCGAGTTTGCTTCAAATGTTTTGGAGGGATTTTGTTGGTTTGTGCACTACTCCAATGCCTAGTGAATGAAGTAATCTGCTTGTGATTTTATATATGTATGTACGTACTGTATGTGCATCCTGCCATGGTGGCCGGTTGCATCCTGCCAGGGCATCTGGTGCCAAACATCCTATTACGGGCATAAGGAGGGAACCTCCTGGGGAGCTATCAAAGCAGGAAGCAGGGAGCAACTGCAGGGTGGGCGCAAATGTGCACGGGAGGATTTTAGCCGAGCGAGAGGCTACCAGGATCAAAGGACTGTGGTGCGAATTTCAGCACCATGGACAGATCAAAGAGAGTGATTGCAGGCTTGAAGGACCGGGTAAGAGACTTGAGGGTGAAGTTCGCTGGGGACCCCAAAAGCCTGGCCTGCTTCCTAACCCATGTGAGGGGGTTCATGGAGGAATGGGGGGCTCTTTCCCCACAGAAGACTGCAAGGTGCAGTACATCTCAACCCATCTTGAAGGCGAGGTGTCAGAATCGTTAGTGGAGTTGCACAATTCAGAAGCTCCAGAACTGGTCCATTTTGAGAGCTTTATGAGCGCTCTAAGGGATAGATTTGAAGATCCCCTAAGATGAGGGCTAAGACAAGACTGCAGTACATTAAGCAGGGAAGCAGGTCTGTCTCAGAATACGCTATGGAGTTTAAAAGGCTGGCCAGAAAGCTAACCAACTGGCCAGAATCACTGAATATTGAATACTTCCAAGGGAGACTGCACCCAGAGATCCTCGAGTGGTCCTTAGCAAGGGGGGACCCCAGAACCCTGAGAGGATGGATTTGCCTGGCTGGTGAAGTAGAAGATATGCAATTCCCATCAAGAGACAGTAATGAGCCCAAACGGTAGGGAAGCAACCAGCGCCACCGACCCCTGCACCAGAGAAGTGGGGAATGTGTAAGTCATGGGAAGAGGAAAAGGAGTGAAGGGCCAAGAGACGATTGTGTTTTAAATGTGGCAAAGAAGGGCATTGCATCACCAGCTGCCTGCAATTGTTGACTCTGACAAACAGTAGGATGGGGGAGAGTGGTGCTAAGACCCCAGGCGTGAAACCCAAGGGAACTGCAGCCGCTGTGAAGACCTGTGAATTCTCATCAGAAGGGGGAGACTCAACTGAAGAAATCCAGCTGACGGGAAATGGCATGAGCTTGTTCTGAGCTGCTCCAAGGAACAGGCTAAGCCATGTGGGCGTGAAGACCCAATGGTGAGTGCGAACTGCCCAGCAATGCTTGTGAGGGTGCAGATCAAGACATTGTGGGGGGGCGGCAATGTGAGTCTAGCAGGCCTGCTGGATTTGGGGTGCATGAGATGACCCTACCCTAGTAACCGGACCAAGACCGAAAGCGAGAAAACTAAAGGAGCCTATAAGTTTCATTCAACTTGATGGGACAGAAATGAGAGGGGGCCCTCTGGAGTACTGCACCGAAAGGGTTCAGATGCGAATAGGGAGCCACATAGAGACTCTAAGGTTTATAGTGGCCCCGACCTCTGATCAGCCTGTAGTGCTGGGAGTAGCATGGTTGCAAGCACAAAACCCTCAGGTGGACTGGGTAACTGGGAAGTTAACTTTCAAGGACGGAACTTACGAGGAGTCAACTCCTAAAACGCGGAAGGCAGCACCTGAACTAATAGGGGCAGCTGCCGAATTGGTGGTGGTGGGGGTGACAGGAGAGGAAAGCAACCTCATTCCCCTGCAGTACAGAGATTTAAAGGAAGTGTTCGGGGAAGTGGAGTCCAACCAGCTCCCCCCACAGAAAGTCAGACTGCACTATAGAATTGGAACCAGACGCAGTATTGCCCAAGAGTAAACTGTACTCCATGACTCACAAGGAACTGGAGGCACTGAGGGAGTTCATTGACAAAAACTTAGAGCGAGGTTCATTCGCCTGGCCAATTCATCAATGGCTGCACCCATCCTATTCAGAACCAAGGACAGATCCTTGAGATTGTGCACCGATTACCGGGGGTTGAATGCCATCTGTACATCAAATAAGTACCCCTTACTGCTGATGAAGGACATGTTGGCACACCTGTCAAAAGGGAGGATCTTCACCAAGCTGGACTTAAGGGAACCATACTTCCGAGTACAAATACGTGAGGGGGATGAATGGAAACCAGTGTTTAATTGCTTAGTAATGCCCTTCAGATTGAGGGGGAGCCTGGGGGTCTTCATGCAATTGATAAATGAGGTGCTGCACGATTTTCTGTACCCGGGGGTGCTAGTCTATTTAGATGATATCCTGGTCTACACTGAAACAATGGAGCATGTGGCTTTGGTGAGAGAGGTGCTGAAACAGTTCCTACAGAAGCAACTGTACGCTAAGCTCTCAAAATGTGAATTCCACAGAGAACAGTTGGATTACCTGGGGTATCGGGTATCAAGCAAGGGGATTGAGATGGACCTGGGGAAAGTACGGGATGTGGTGGCATGGGAGCCCCCTCAAACAAGGCAGCTACCAAGTTTTCTGGGGTTTGCCAACTTTTAGTGGCAGTTTATTCCCCACTTTGCACAAGTGGCTCTACCTCTCACTGACTTGCTAAAAACAAAAGGAAAGGGAAACGCGAAAGGGGCAAAGAGACCCAGGGCAGCCGTACAGTGGACAGCAGAATGCCAGGCACCTTTTGAGCAATTAAAATCACTATTCACCTTGGAGCCGGTGTTAAGACACCCTGACCCCACAAAGCCCCTGGTCGTGCAGGTCAATGCATCAGACGTGGCTATCCTTTTACAAAAGAATGGGGAAGGGGAGCTAGGACCATGTGCTTACCTCTCCTGTAAATTCACTGACACTGGGTGCTGCTGGCACATGTAGGAGAAGCGTTTGCAGTACACTGGGCTTTCATGACTTGGAGGCATTTACTAGAGAGGGCAGCTCATCCTTTTGAGGTCTGGACAGATCATAAAAATTTAGAAGTGCTGCACACCCCAAGAAAGCTAAACCCCAAGCAGATTAGGTGGGTAAAGTTCTTTAGCAGGTTCAGTTTCAACCTAAAGTATTTCCCACGGGGAAGGAATTTTTTGGCTGATGCTTTATCCCAGCTACCGCAACACAACAGCCAGAGAGAGGTGGTAGACACAATCCTCCCTACCCAACAGCTGGGGATGGCAGCGGTCACTAGGAGTCAGAAGTCTAAACCCACCCTACGTGTAGAGGACATGCAAAATGAGCTACGGTCAGTATGACAAGTTGATGTGTGGCTGCAAGCCCATAAAGACAAATTGATAGAGAGACAAGGATTTTGGTGGAGTGGAGATAGACTGTATGTTCTGGAGCCATTGAGAAGAAAAATACTACAGAGGGGTCACGATGCAAAGTCGCAGGGCATTTCAGATTCCTAAAACCTTTACACCTATTAAGACGGCAATTCTGGTGGCCAACTTTTCGTAAGGATGTAGAGGAGTATGTAGCCAGTTGCCCGATCTGTGCCATGGCCAAAAGAGTGGGGGGGGGGAGCCCAGAGGACTGCTACAAAATGTAGCAAGCCCCACACACCCTTGAAAGCAAATATCCATGGACTTCATAGTAGATTGCCCGAGAGCCGCAAGATAACGGTGATCTGGGTGGTGACTGATTTATTTTCAAAGCAAGCCCACTTCATTCCCTACACTAGCATACCGACTGCAGGGCAACTAGCCAAGCTGTTTGTGGAGCACACGTATAGATTACACAGAACCCCCGAGCGGATTGTGAGCAACTGAAATGTATAATTCACCTCAAAATTTTGGAGGGCATTTCTCAAAATAATTGGCGTGGGGCAGGGGCTGAGCTCGAGTCATCATCCAGAGATGAACGGAGCATGTGAATGATTCAACCAGGTCCTGAAGCAATATCTTAGGTGTTATATTAGCTATCAACAGGATGATTAGGTGGACTTACTCCCACCTAATCTCCCACAAGTATGTTACTTGTGGAAGTAACATACAACAACTCAGTGCACCAGAGTACTGGGATTCAACCATTTCAAGTAGTAAATGGGCAGGAGCTCGTGGCATTCTCAGAACTGCAAAAGGCAAGTCCAAAATCATTCCGCTAGATGAATAGGTGAAGCACATAGCAGACGGATGGCCAGTAATAGAGGAAGTGTTGAAAAACGCTAAGGAAAATTACAAAAAATATGCTGACTGCAAGAGAGCACCGGAATGGCAACTAAAAGTGGGGGAGAAAGTATATTTGTCCACCAAGTTCTTAAAAGTCCTCACAGCTTTCGAAAAAGCTAGGTGCGAAGTACGTGGGGCCTTTCCCCATCACCAAAATAATAATGTGACAGTGCAGTTGCAGTTACCAAAGAACTTGAGAAAAATCCACCCCGCTTTCCACTGCAGTTTACTAAAACCAGTTAAGGACTCAGAGCGCTGGCACCCAGGACAATCCCCACCAACCCCAACACAACAGACTCTCAGTTAACCAGCACCCATGGGGATTGGTAGATGCCAGATAAATGTAGTTCCTGGTTGCTTGAGAGTTACTATTAAATTTTTATTTAAAGTATTATTTCTTCCATTTTTTGCCGGTTGCTTGAGAGTGAGTTCTGGTTAACTGAGAGTCTACTATATTACTTCTTCGATTTTTTTTGCCAGCTGCTTCAGAGTTCTGGTTGCTTGAGTTCTGGTTAACTGAGAATCTACTGTATTAGTTAACAGAGAGCAGCACTTTGAAGTGCAAGTGAGATTGGATTCCAGACGACAATGAGGGAGGTTACAGTATTTAGTTTGGTGGAAACATATCCCCAAATCTCAGAATAAGTGGATGGACAGCAATCATGTGGAAGCACCTAGCCTAGTGAAAAAATTCCATGACAGATTCCCAGCAAAGCCAAAGTAGAGGTCGAAAGAAACAGGGAAGATTATGTTTGGGGGGCAGGATGTCAGGATGTGCATCCTGCCAGGGCACCTGGTGCCAAACATCCTATTACAGGCATAAGGAGGGAACCTCCTGGGGATCTATCAAAGCAGGAAGCAACTGCAGGGTGGGCGCAAATGTGCACGGGAGGATTTTAGCCAAGCAAGAGGCTGCCAGGATCAAAGGACTGTGGTGCGAATTTCAGCACCACGGACAGATCAAAGAGAGCAATTGCCAGCTTGAAGGACTGTGGCTGGGAAGACCTGAAATCAGCAAAGGAAGGAGAAGGGGGGGAATTCACAACTCACTGGTGGGGAGGAATCTGGGGGATTTAAAACTGCCAGCTGCATGACTGTTCTTTAGTTTTGAATAAAGGTTCCTTCATATTCCTAAGTGACTTGTGTAAGGAGTTTTGATTTAATAACTAAAGGATCAAGAGCGTCACTATGTATGTATGTATGTATGTGAGAATTATTCTTTTCATGGGTTTTGATGGTTGTGTTCTAGTTGGCTGCACAGAAAAGACACTTTTTTCTATGCTGTAAACGTAATGTTTCTTCTCTTTGACGTTCTGGGCTGCCGTAATATGTTTTTGCTTGTCCGTATAGCATTCTTATACAGCTTTTCTTGTGGACAGTTGGACTGTTGCTCTGGTACTGCAGCACTTGGTTTGAATGTTATTTTTCAATATGCCTGAGTTGGAAGTTTGGCACTGTTTCCTCTGCTGATGAGAATATCTAGGAAGGGTAGTCTGTTACTGTTCTCTTCTTCTCTTGTGAAATTAAAGATTAAATTATTAACTATTAAAGATGTTACTGTGTTTTCCATTGTTCTTCTCTGACTATCACAAACATGCCATCCACGTAACGGATATATCGTTTGAGTTACATGTGTGGGAGGACTATTGTTTCCAGATATTGCATCGCTGTCTCTGTTGTTAGTCCTGGGATTAATGTTTCCATAAAGCAGGCCTGCACAGCGTGTGGCCTGCCGGCATTAAAAAAAAAACAATTGGCTGTCGCCAGGAAGGATCTGCCACCACTACCTTTAAACATTAAAAGAAGAATGAGTTGGGATCCCAGCCATCAAAAAAAGCTTTATATTCATTTTCTTATCTTCTTCCAGATCTCTGCAACATCTCTTTGCTTCTCATTGACCCATTTAATTCATTTTTCCTGTTAAAAATTAAATATTAATAGAAGCAGAACAAAACAGACTCATGTAATCATGCACATTATTCAGTAAAAGAATGAGTTTATTGCAGTGTTTTACCCAAGGTTATCATAATGGTCAGCAATAGACATCTCTCCAGAAATCCAGCTAGGTCATTCTTCCAGCAGCAATTCCCCCTCCCGCCCCCCATTGGTTTTGCAGAGGACTAGAGAAGGAACAAATTTACAATACATTACACCAACAGTGTGATCCATTTGTGATCCAATTCTCTTGTAAGTTTGCTTTGTAGAAAGAAGTTTTTAAAATTGTAGAAGAGTGCCAAAGTGTCTGTACCTTAACAGTTTAATAGTACACACAGCAAAACAAAGAGACGGCTATCACACAAATCTCAAAGTGCCTACTCCAGTTTGTTCAGCAAATTTTATTTAACTGATCTTGCCATTCGAGCTGTGGGTGTTTTTAAGGAATGCACAGGGAGAATTAAAGCTGCAGTATGAAGTATGTATGGCTCCTTAACATGCTTATCTATAATCTGCTATCACTGTTTTCATTTCCAGGAGCTGGAGGCTTGGACCACAGATTTTGCCCTACCCACAACTGTGTGGCTAGCAGGTTTCTTCAATCCTCAGTCTTTCCTGACTGCCATTATGCAGTCCATGGCTAGGAAAAATGAATGGCCTCTTGACAGAATGTGTCTTTCAGTGGAAGTTACCAAGAAAAACAGGGAAGATATGACAGCTCCACCTCGAGAAGGCTCCTATGTGCACGGGCTCTTCATGGAAGGTAAAGACCATTGACCTATTAGTGTAATAACATATGGGCATTATTTCCTGTGACCCTCAGCTCAGTTTCAGAAACCTTCAGCAAACATGACTTCAGCTCACAGACAGCAGTATTTTCTTCCACGGCAGCCTGCTGAGCAGGCAGGGGAAGGAGAGAGAGAACAGTTTTGGAAACAGGACTTGGTTCTTCTACTTTTAGATTTTACTCTGAGACTAGACAGGTAAATTACTGAGAAAGATTTATTTTCAGAATGTTCTGTTTTTAGACTTTTTGTGCCAGTGTTTCAACTGTCACATACTTATGTAACAAAGAAAAATAAAATAATACAGGTGCCCATTTCACATACTCTAAAAGGAAACAATGAGTAGGACTCTTCAATTACTGCTTAATGCCAGCTTCCATAATGGCCATGGGAATGAGAGTTGCAGTCCAGTACATCAGGAGTGCAATAGCTTTGAGTAACTTGAAATAAAATTCCCTGCCAGGCTTAGTCTCTTTGGTAACTAAGTTTCTATTGAGTCAGGCTCAACACCTGGTGACAGGCTGGACGAATATTCATCATCTTAGCTTGACTCTACCCGTATCTCATAGCTCTTCCAAGGACAATCCTGTCATTTCTTCGATGCATCCATCCATCCATCCACAAACATGGATTTTTTTTCCATAGTCCATCACCCACTTGCTTCTGTTTGGTGATCATTGCTGCAAGAGAACAGTCAGTTTTAATTTGGTCCAGGTTTGACAGAATGGTTATTGCAGTCTGTGATAGCCTTAGTTACCATCTCCAGATCTAAAATTCAAAGGCAACTATATTTCTATCTTTTTCCTCTCATTCTTTTTCAGTGTCCAGCTTTCGTAGTCATATATAAATACTAGACTATTTGACAGAAATTATGCTAGAAATCAGTCACTAGGCAATATTATTTGCATCCAAAGCACTATCAGAACTAATCCTCCAAATTCATTCTGACAAATAAATATTTGACACCACCACCACCATCGCCACCACCCAGAAAAGAGAAACAAGACAGGTGTTTGGATGGCTGCCTGTTTTATGTCATATCAGTAGAGGGCAGCAGATGCCTATTTTATTATCATGCCTACCAGTATTTAAAAACAAGAGGTTAGCTTCTAAAATTCTTTCTACTCTGGGGATGTTGTATCTAAGATACTTTTTTTTTCTTTTTTAGTTTCTGTTATTTTAAATTGAGCTAAACAAGCCTAGATTTTTCTGCTTAACTATGTGTAATTAGTGGTGAAGGAACTTGTAGGAGTGCACAACGTTCTGTAACAAAAGAATAGCTGCTATAGGCCAAGTGCACAGTATGAATCCAATTGCTTCATTTTGTTCGTATCCCTGTAAAATATGTAAGTAAACCACTGGGATGGCATCAAAAGCATGTGCAAGCCAAAGTTTAGCATGTAGCCATATTGCTAAAGTCAGAAGGTTGATAAGCATGCAAATTCCCTTTCCTTAGCCCTTGCTGTAAAGCAACTGATCTTGAGAGTACTGTCCCATATTGCTGCAGGTGCACGCTGGGATACTCAGACGGGTGTCATCAGTGATGCACGCCTGAAGGAGCTGACGCCCTCAATGCCAGTCATTTTCATCAAGGCCATCCCTGTGGATCGCATGGATATCAAGAACATGTATGAGTGTCCTGTGTACAAGACACGCACAAGAGGTCCCACCTATGTCTGGACTTTCAACCTGAAAACAAAAGAAAAGCCAGCTAAGTGGATTCTTGCTGGAGTTGCTTTGCTCTTACAGATTTAATGTCTGAGTTGACAAAGCTTTATCCACTCCATCATGGCATTTTTATCCCTTCCCTAGAAACCCAGAGCAAGTTAATTGTTTGTAAGTTGCAAAATAAAAACTATTTTAAAGTATGTCTGACCTGATGTTTCTGCTGAAGTGATCATTAACAACATCATGCCTATATTTAATTATTCTCAGGGACAGAAAGCTTGTCTGGTCAAGTAGTGGTTCTGCAAGGACACACAGAAAAACAACAACAACAACAAAGATTGTGCACTAGCTATCATTTACAGCTCATGGCTTAGCCCAGACATCTTCACCTTACTGGCCATGTATGGGGCTTGGGGAAAATGTTACTTGCACTTGCAAGGGTGGCTAGTCACAAAACCCATTTCATGAACTAAAACCTGATCAATCTAATAGTAAAATAACTTGCTCAAAAATCTGAATATAACGCACAAACAGAATCTTAACCACTTTGAACCCAGAGTTACCTCTCACCCAACACCTACTTATCCTGATGATCAACATTTCTCTGTACAGACACAAAGACCTATTCCTGCTTTGTCTCTATTAACCTACGAGATTGTTTCTGCAGCTGCCTGTTAGGTCCTGCCCATCCAGCCCAATCTTTCCATTTCTTCCTCCCACAATATTGGATCGCTACCAGATCTAGCCTAGATCATTCCCAGGATTTTCTCCCTGGTGCCCTGCTACCTAGTGTCCAAACTTCCTTGTAATGAAACTCACCACTGGCATGTTTAACATTGCCCAACCAGCACTCCTTTGAAAATACACTAAATTGACAGGACATTATGTTTCCACTTGTTTTGCCATTCACCAGGAAGAGGGACAGCTATTAGTCAAAATAACCTCACCAGCATAGCAGAACACCTAGTACAGTGTTCCTCAACTGTGGCAACTTTAAGGCGTATGGACATCAGCTCCCAGAATTCCCCAGCCAGAGCTCTGGGAGCTGACATCCACACACCTTAAAGTTGCTAAGGCTGAGAAACACTGACCTAATACAACCCCCCTATTCTAATTCTTGGGTGTTCCTGGCTAGCTCACTGCACCAAGACAGATCAATGCATGAGACAGCATTGACTAATAATATATTAGATATTGTTGACATGAATTGGGTTAAAGTAAGTTATCTCAGTATGTGTCTGTACATATGTCAGCTAACTTCCTGACACAGGATTTTAACTTACTTTTATCATTTTGCCCTCCCAAAAGTAAACTGCAAAATAAAACACATATCAAGAGGCCTTTTGCGGGTCAGGAGAAAATGTCCACAGGTGAGTGATGGCCAAGGATATCAACTCCTAGTTTTTTTACTTTAAATAGCACTCAGCAGATCCTGGAGTTTTAGGAATCTGATTAGAAATGTTAATAAGCAACATTTATTATGATCATTTGATTAGCAAAACTCTTTTTTACATACATTCCTCCACATTTTTGTGTATTACGAACAAAACATCCCAGATATATCCTTAACTTTCTAGTCTTACACCAGAAATCACTCTTTAGAGCAGAGAGTAGCATCAAACTTAGGTATCTGCTAAAGATACTCATTGATCTGATAAGAGATGGAACTTAACTATTGAAAGTCCAAACAGCTGGCTGTTAACGATCAGAATACAAAAGTTATACTGTAATCTTTGATAGAAGTGATGTCATGCAGCAGTATGCCTGGGACACAGACATCTTGTGGATGTGATGCGAGCTTTGGGCTCACCCACACTGCTTCCTTGCCCAACTCCAATTTGGCCCACTTATCTGACGTTGCATATACGTTCTCCCAACACAGCCTTCACCTCAGTGCCAACCCACTGCTGACAAACTAAAGCCACATCAAAGCAATCTGGCAGAAAAGTAGTATTTTCTATTGGAAATCAAGAAGAAACCTTTTTCTGTGAACTTCCTACAGAATTGTCTTTGGAGGGCTGGCATGTGGCAGGGCTTCACCTGGCTGCTTTAGGGCTCTCCCCTCCTGCCCAACAGCGGGCTCGGTGTCTCTATGGAAGGTATCCCGACAGGTAAGCTCCAGTTGGCAAATAAGTGAGGCAAGTGGCCCTTCCCTAACCAATTCTTGCCACCACAGCCACCTCTTTGCATGCCTCGGTCTTCCCAAACACATTGGGCATGGGGAAACGCAAAGGCCAGGTTTCTGCAGAGAAGCTGAGAAAAAAGCAACTTTGGTGGACAAATGAGAGAAGTTAGAGTAAGACCTGAGGTGATGCTTTGCTCTCTTCCTTCCCCTTGCTCTGCCTCATCCCCACCATCCTGTCATCACCAAGAGGGAAAAGCACTGCCACCACCCCAATGGTGGCAGCAGCTGCCACCTGCCCCTCTCATGCAAGGGCAGCCACACTGCCAGCCTTGCTCCTGAGGCAAAGTAAAGCATCACTATATTTCAGGATCCACATCAAAGAGGGAAGGAAAGCACACTGATGCGGCTGTGTGGATAACCCCATTCAGAAAAGAACTTCTACTCCTCAGCAGTTCACAAATCAGTTTCAGACTTTACAGTCAGACATTATTAAGGAGCAAAACTACAGCAGAAGTGCCTGTAAACTCATTCCATTCTTTTTTTTTTTTCATTCAGCAAGTGAAAAAATTATCTGAAGAATTAACTCAGACAACTCTGCTCAATATAAGTCCTGTAGTTCTCTTTCTGAAAATTAAGTCTTGGGCTTGCTTCCTTGGCATTTTAGAGCATGCATCTGTTTTCAAAGCAGGTTTTTAAAAGTCAGTTTTTATGCTTTACATTTTTTAAATTTAAGCATTTAAAATTGTATGTATTGAAATCATAATAATTCTCCATCTCTAACAAAGTAATCTAGTCACATTTATTCTTCTTTCCTTGTAGCAACTCCATTACAGACTTGTCTTCTTCTGTTTTGCTCTTGGTGTCAGAAGCCAAAGCAAGGGAAATAAAGGAAGTTTTGGAACTATCCACTCTGAACACCAAGTAAACTTCTATTATTCTTTTAAAAATCTACTATGGTTGGAATGAATCAAGAGAGGAACTCAGTTGACCAGAAAATATTTCATATACATCTAGATGTAGTCTTAAGTCAGGAGTGGGGAAGACTCTTTAGCTGCTTTGAGTTACAAGAGGGAAACAGTGCGAACTTTGCTTACAGAGAGGGAAAGAAACAAAATAAACAGCCCTTGAGAGTAACTAAAAAGGGTGCAACCACCATACCCTCTTTCCTCAACTGCCAATCCAATTTTGCTAATGCCATTTAGAACCAGAACCACAAATTCCCTCCTCAAAATCTATTTCTAACAGCCTAACTTGGTGTTTTAATGCAACCTGCAAGATCATTGTATCACAATCACATCAAGGATTTTTGCCTTCTTAGTTTGTGGATGAAGGTCTTACCAATATTGAATACTAGGAATAAGTTTATAGTACTCATACTTTACTCTTCAGAAGTGAGACCTTCTTATGACAATGTCCAAACTCTCCTTTGTTGGCTCCTAATTTTTGCCTCATTTACCAATTTAAAGCCAATTTATTCCCTCTGTTGCCCTACTCCAAGCGGAATATTCTTACTAAATTATTTTGCTTTCTAAGGAAAATTGTAGGCAGAAGCTGAAAACTGCAATCCACCAGCTATTGTTATAGTCCAACTCTGAGTAGCTATGCTGGTTGAAGCTGAGAGAAGATAGAGTTCAAGAATACCTGGAGGGCTACAGATTCCCCACCCTTGCACTATTGACATACCCTGGGAAAAATTATTCAATACGACTAATAGATTAGTATATTAAAAATTACTTATACCTAAAAAAATCCAAAAATTACTTTTTCAGAATCTAGTGCTTCTCATTATAGACACTGCAGAAGAGTCATGTTAGTCTATGGTAGCAAAAGATCAGAAGGAATGTGGTAGCACTTTTTCCAACTAAGAAATCTGCTAATTGGAAAAGTTGCTACCAAACTTCTCATTTCTTATAACCGAAACTCTATTCAAAGGTACTACAGAATTAGATTTGTGCTATCTTTGGTTATTCTATACTGTTCTAGAGGAGCACACAACAGATGATGAATGCAGTATTCAACTACCTGAAAGCATCCCTTTTGTCATGAGTAAGGATGGCGAGCAGAGGGCTCCCATCCAGACTGTCAAGCGCATGCGTAGCACTGATGAATTGTTCAGCCATTCAAAGAGACACAGATCGGGACAGCTTTAACCCTTGGGGGTTATATGTCTGGGTTTTTCCATGCTTCTTCAGTTTGTTAGGATTCCTGTTATGTACTAGCAATAAATATTAGAGACCAGTTCCATGTCTCAGTGTGTTTCCTGGCTGTTAGGACATCTTTTGTTAAAAAATAGCCTTCTTACAGGTGAGAAAGCATTTTTTTTACATATGTAAAAATATTTAGACAATATGAAATGAAATCTCAGAAGCCCAGTGGAAATGCTGTCTAAGACTTCTAGTATCTAAGACACAAATATTTGGTCCCTTTTATATCCCCTAACGGTTACCAAGCCCAGAATATATATTTGCTTATTTGTATAAAATTCTCAAATTCCTGAAGTATCATTTGGATTATCTGGGAACACAAATTTATGTAGCACTAACTGCACACAAATCTTGTGATATTAATTACTAAACAGAAGATCTGTATTATCCCCTGAGCTTTCTTTTTCTTTGAAGCAGATCATAGACAGCCTCTTCTCTTCCTAAAGGGAAATGTTCAGGTTCTTTTATGACTAATTTCTAGCCATATGAAATGGAACAGCTCCAGCAATTAAGTCTATTCCCATTTGGGTTGAGACCAACTTGTGTAGTTCTTAAGTATGCCCAGTTTCACAAATGAATAACAGGCCCTAAGGCTCATCGTTAGCTAAGAAACCTTTATGAGCAATGTCTCCTCCCAAAATTTAAGTCCTACAGGCATTCTTCTATTGAAAGAAGAGGGCTGCCTCTTCGGTGCCCCTACCCAACAGATTAATTCTTAGGTAAGCCTCCTGTATGTCTGTTTACCTTCCGGCAATACAGGGTTTTATACTTTTCTCTATTTTTATGAGGCTTTATTCTAGTCTTGAATTTTTTTGGACAAATTTTCTCACTGTGGAAACGAAAAAAAAAATCAATACAGAACACTATATTGACTGCCATAACATGTATATTTATGGCAGAAAAACAATAGCGTAGTTGATAACTAATAAAATACATTATTGTGCACCAAAAGAGCATAAGTGAAAGGAAATAATTTATACAATGCTTAAGTTAAATACAGAGCAGAATAGAAGGGAAATTTTAGTTTTCTTTTTTGCTCTGAGTATAATTAAAAACATTGTCTCAGCATATTTCTGCTTATGAAAAACAACAAGAGCCTAATATTATTTCAACAAAGCTGAGTGTCTACATAACTGTTTGACAAAGGGATGTCCATTTAAATGGCTTGTTTTTGTTTAAATATGGGGAAATGCACAAAAATGTATTTGTGCCTTTTCTTAACACAAGTTTACATTTTTTATTCAAAGAAGTAGTAGTTTAAATGCATATTCACAACTTACATAATATTGATATATTTTGTACCCTTACAGACTCAAAGTTCTTAAGAACCAGGAAAGTTCCACAGGTGAATTTAAAGTTATAAGGAGTGGTCCAGTTATTTTATATGTAGCTTTTAAACTTTTCCCAGAAGAATCTGACATATTATTGTGAGGGTTGACACCAAGAGCTCCAGGCTATATAGTGTTCAGGAAAATGATACACCTTAGAAGGACATTAAAAAGAAATCAACATCTATGCATTTCCTTTTAATTAAAGTGCTTCCCAATAAGAGGAAGATATAAAGAGCCACTTACAACACTCACCAAGAGGACCTGCCTCTCTCTATTTCAGAAGAAGTTCTTAATCAGAGGCGTCAATATCTTCACCCACAGCTTGATGTAACGACTAGGCTGATCAAACGTTGAGGCAGACACTGTACCAGAACAGGAATAAAGTTGCTCCTGCTCCTAGAGTAAGAAAACTACAACTTGAATTTGAACATTTGCTCTTATCAGAACCTCCTGAACCACATTCTACCACTTCAACCCAAGAACCGTCAGATCTTGCTACAGAGTGTACCATCACTGTCTAGATTAACTGTTTTGAATCAAAATCAGTCTGATCAGAGTCATGGCACTTCATCCCAGCAAGTGTTCTCCTGAACGGTGATCACAAATTTGACACTTCAATCAGCTTGCCAAAACTTTCCAGAGTTTGGCATCTCAGATGCTAATTGAGTCAAACCCCAAGTAATTACATATACAGAATTCAACCCACATATGTATACAAACACACCAAGGAGGAAAGCATTACAAGATTGGCCCTACGGTTATTCTTTTTCCCGTAACACAGTCAAGCCCTAAGCTATAATTGTCCAAAAAGGAAACCCAGCTTTAATCTCCAGAGACTGGGCTGCTCATTTCTCTTTAGAAAAAAACTTCAAGGCTCCATTCAAAAATTAATGTGCCATCAAGGTTTCAATGCAGTTCCCAGAAATGTTAAGCTCCTCAAAGTACAAACAGTACAGCTGGAAGGAAAAGTGAATGTCTCTATTACAAAGATATACACATGGGTATTTGAAAATAGCGTTTACAACACATGAATATTTTATCTGAATTAATAAAACAGACAACTATACATACAGAGTTATGATATTATTATGGGACTTCTGCCCAACTTCAACCAAGCTACACATTTCTATTCTCAATTCTAAAAAAGCCGCTCCAACTCCAGCTAAGCCCATGTAGCCCATGCCACTTAGCCTATGCAAATGGAAGTGTCATTCTCTTTTTTCTTTTTTCTTGCAATCTAGATCCCATCGGGGTTTAACAAGACCATTTTTTTGAAAAAATTAAACAGATCAGATTAATACCTTTCTCCCTATACACCTGATTTGAAGAACACTCCGCAATATTACTTTCTATTTTAAATAGTAATTGCAGCTCAGTAGAGTGCAGTTAGAAAAATCCTAAGTGATTTTAAGTGTGGCTAATTGAAGCTCTGTCACCAAGAGTGGGAGTCCTATTATGGACAGCAAGATGGGCATCACAGAACATGCTGCTCCATGTAACATACTCCCTTCTGAGGCTCATCATCTACAGAATTTATGGGAAATACTGAAGAACAGCTGTGTAGGAAATAAAGGACCTTTTTCAAAAGATTTAAGTAAATACCCATTTCAGCACTTCTGTTTAGATCCACCAGAATGACTGGAAGATTCAGAAATTTTCAGAAATTCAGAAAAATTAACTGAATTAGGTATGGGATATGAGAAATAGAAATGGTAAGTACAGTCTCTCCTATAGCTATCTTTATAGTGGCTGATGCCCAACTTTCTGATATGGTCATTTGACTAATCAATAACGTTATTCTATAGCTATCTAGAAAAATGTACAGGTAGCCCTTGCTTAACTACGGTAATTGGGACCAGCAACTCTGTTGCTAAGTGACCCAATCGTAAAGTGCAATATTATGTGACCATGCCAACTTATGATGGCAGCTATGGTATTTCTGGTTGCTGTCATTAGATAAATCCTGCACGGTTGTTAGGTGCAACGTTACGTGATTGTCATTTGCAACCTCCTGCCAGCTTCCCCATTGATTTTGCTTGTCAGAAGCCAGCAGCGAATGTCACAAATGACAATCACATGCCTGTGGGACACTGCAACCATCCTAATTGCGAGCCAGTTGCCAAGCACCTGGATGGCAATCACATGACCATGGTGATGTTGCAACAGCCGCAACTACAAGGACCGGTCGCAAGACTACTTGTTCAGCACCATCGTAACTTTGAACAGTCACCAAACAAGTGGTCATTAAATGAGGACTACCTCTACAAACAACAACAGAGCAGGGAAAAGGCTGCTTTTTATAGGACAAGCAATGACAGCAATTTGTGTGCTTTAATTCCTGCAACACTTCCAATTTGTCTCAGGCTTCTGGAACACACCTCTCACTTTTCTAACCTCCTATGGAACAAGATATACAAAAATGAAACAAAGCAAGATCAAAATAAAGGAGGTCCAAGTCCATCTCTAACACAAGGAGATAAATTATGGAAAAGGCAAAGTCTTTTTTCATGTCACACATGATTTCAGAAATTGTGTTAAGTAGTGGCATGAACTACTTCATCGGTTTCCCTTTCCCTCTTCCCAAAGAGCAATTCCTGCCACTTCCTATATTTTCTGAAGTGTTGCACAAAATCCCCTCCCCAAATCCCCTCCAGATCCCACAGAAATAGGGAAGGAATATAGCAAGGCTGTCTGTTCTTACATTTTACACATATCAAAGGTTGAGCAAAAGATACACTATTTCCACTGCTTCTGACTTCCACAAAACCAGATCAAAAGACATCTCTTCCTTGAAACTTCTCATGTAAGTAAATAACATGGGGGCAGGGGATGGTTAAATGCTCACTGAAAGCAAGTTGCAGACTAATAAGACAAAATGTACAGTCCCAATATACATGATTTCTGGGTTTAACTGCAAAGAAACTATGTAAGTCTTAACTGACTGAATACAGAATATTTATATAGTTCTGATTCTCAAGAGGAGTATCAGATCAGTTTAAAGTGTATTGGCAATATTCAAGAGATTAGCACTAGCAAGACTATGAGCCCAGAACAATTATCATTTTATTAAACTTACACAAGTCTAAATTAAACAACTTACAAGGGCGATACATGAAACATTTACTTTTTGTAGAAGCACGACTACAGCCCACTGATTTGTGAGAAGAAAGCCAGGAAGAGACAGGAATTTTATCTCGTAATAGAATTAACTAGGCTTATGAGTTCTCCAAACATTGGGAGCTAATAAAAACAATTTCTAGAGATTTTGCTTGGGAAGTGAAGAGCTGCTACATTCCCCTGCACCAACCTTCAGATGGGACAACCACATCGGAAAAAGAAAGATGAACTGATTTACAGCTAGAATGGCGTACTTCCACATTTTTCTCATGCTCTCTTCAGATTCCTGGGTTAGCTTGTTATTTAGAATTCTTCCAGTATTCAACTTTTTAAGGTAGTGGATTGTTAGTGGAAGGTCATGAAAACAGCCTTTTGTCCGTTCTGAATTACTGCAGTTTTAAAATAAACTCTCCTGCCACTCCAATACCCTCAGCCCTACGAAGGAGGTCCAGCACTCAAAAAACAGAGTCCATGTGCTACAAACCTGATGGAACTGCTCCTGTAGGGCTTTGTTTTCTGTCACTATTGCAATCTGTGCTTCCAGGTCACGATGAACTGACCTGTACCCAAAATTAGGAGAACCAATCAGAGTTAAGCAGGGCAGGCTGCTTCCGGCTAGGTACAACCAGAGGCCTGCAAGGAAACACAGAAAGGAAATATAGCAGACAAAGGAAGTGGCCAGGGTAGTTGTTACGTGCTCCAAACAATTGTTTGTTCTTGAAAGGAAAGGTAACAAAGCCCATTAAACATTTTGTTAGATTTACCAGCAGTGTAAATCATTAAACTGAGCAACCAGGAAATAGGGACGCTTCCCGCCAGATAGTGTCATACAATTCATATGGGAATTAACTTCTTTCAGCTTGCACAATGCGATCTCCACACTGTGCAGACCATGGTCTAATTTCCATTACAATGTACATTCCAGCTGTCAGAAGCCTAACTAATGACCCAGGCCCCAATATTATACTTACCATATTTGAAAATAAATAATTTAAAACTAAGCTTGCAAAACAAACCACAACCTAGGCTGTTTTAGCAACTCTTAATGAGAAACTGCATAAAACAGCTCTTTTTATATTATTAGGATAAATGGGCAGGGGAAAACTATTTATGCCAACTGGAACTCCTGGAGGAGTATAATGAATAAATAAAAACTGTATTTATCTACATAATATAGGCTACACTGTAATTGCCCCCACCTTTTTCTGCTTAATTTTTTGTAATGATATCACATCAATAAAAAGTCATACCAGGCTAATGGTAATCGTATCTGAAAAATTACTTTGGGGGCTGGGCAGGAAGGAGAAAAAGCTCCCCTTCAGAAATTATATAGTGAGGCTTCCACATGCATATATAAAATTAAGTTCATTTATTTCAAGAATGAACAGCTCTTAGCAGAGTTATCAGAGACATAGCAACACCTACTTGTCAAGCTGTTCCCACCTGAAGCAGACAGCAGGGATGCTCCAGCAATATTTCTAACATTGCATTTTACTTGTGCATGTCTGTTTCTTTGAAGCAAATGGCACAGTTCACATTTTGGGAACATTTCCCCACTGGAAAAATATATTAATATTTGAAAGAAAACTCTTCATTACTATTAAATGCTGCATAATGATAGCAGCCATTAAAGAATCAGAAACAAATTTATCTCTGTATTTCTAATTCTAATAGTCATTCTGGTAAATAGGAAAATAAGATTTTTTTTTCTGGATAAACAAGCCAACCTTCACAAAAAGAAGCCCCTTGCCTATTGCACCCTTGACATGTATCATGACCACAGCAGATAAACTTTAATACAGACACTATATTTTCAGCTAAAATATTGAGCAACCAACAGTTGTGATATCTCTTTCTGGAAACCTATCTGAGGGACCGCCTCACCCCAATTGCATCTGCCCATCCCAGCAGGTCTGGCAGAGTAGGCATGCTGTGGATTCCTTTGCTAGGAATCCATGCTTGGCAGGTCCCAAGAGGCGGGCCTTCTCTGCCATGGCATCTGCCTTATGCTGGCTTCATCACTGTGGTTGATGCTCACTCTCTCCTGTGCCATATAGTTATTTTTAATAATGACTGTTTTAAATTTTAATAATGACTGTTTTTATGTATTTATTGTTTTTAAGTAATTGTACACTGCCCAGAGTCAAATTTTGTGAGATGGGTGGCTATATAAATAGAATAGATGGGCAGACCACCCAACCAACTGAGCCTCCACCCAGGCAATCACCTTTCTACCACTCGATCACATCTGCCAGGTCAAAAGCAGCACACACCCATTTTGCATGGTTTCCTATCTTCTCATTTTTCCTCTTCACATACAAAAAAGCAGAAAGCAATATTCCAAAAATACCTATAATAGCTGACCCCAAACATACATAGGACCACAGGCTTCCCAGCAAGCAGGGGGCTAATTGATATAGCAGCAACTACATAAAACAGGAGCAGAAAGGGCTTGTACTTTTACTTTTGGAGGAAGGGAGGCACTTCTTATTTGCCCCTTATTTTTATTTTTAAAAGGGCATGAAGAATAGGCTGCTGAAAAGCAACAATTTTGCAACTGGTGGTACAACCTGGAGGAGCTCTGAGGTCCACACTTTGCCTATGAGCTGTGGGTTAATATAAACACTTAATACAAGTTTCCATAGCTGGTCCTGATACTATTAATGACGTGAGTATTGCTATAAAAATGTTAACAAAGTTAGCCTATCACACATAGGCTGAGAGTCAACCAAGTTTGCATGCAAGCAACCGACAGCCAAAGGGAGCACATTCTTACCAGTTGTGTTTGAAGAACCTATTCAGTGCAAGCAACATCTAATGAATTTAAATTATTCTGTTAAAACTTGTAGTTTACAACTCTGTGCATTTTCTGTTAATTGAAGTGCCAGTTAAAAGTATAGGCAAATTAAATGACCCTTCCTTCCCAAGCAACTGCATCCATATTATTGTATTTGGTTCTTCTTTTCGGGCAAATAAGCCCTTCCAAGTCAGCAATTTCGTATGTATTCCCACTTTTGCTTTCTTACACCCAGAATAAAATTAGTTACCCACGCACACTAAGCTGAGCCACAAATTTCTATAATTCTAAATATCCCATATTCTTCTATCCCCACTGCACATCAATTTACTAAAACAAACAAGGAGCTTGACTGCCCAGCTACTCCAACCGATGGCTGTGACCACAACCTACGATGCAGCCCAGCAGAAGGGAGGGAAAGGCCTTCTTTTCCCTGCCTTCTGCTGGGCTGCATTGTAGGTGCACTGGCCCACTGGAATCTGACAGAAGAGATCCCAGCATTCCTTCTGTTCTTACGGGCCAGGCAGGGTATGGGAAGTGAGAGAGCGGGAGACTGCCTACTGCACAAGGGGACTGGCCTTGTAACTATACCAACCTGACTTTGCTCACCTCATGACTCACCTTTCCAGGAGGGAAATACAAAGAATGTCTCAACTGCCATTCAGCTGCAATAGAGAAGTTTTATCTCAGCACAAGTGATACTGTGCCCCCAGCTGCATAACTGACAGCAAACCATTATTCCCTGCAAGAACATACTTGCCTCTCCTAAGAGGTGCTTACAGCTAGAACCTTTACCTCAAGCCTCTTCATCTCTTCTCATCTCTTCCTCCCCTCTTCCTCCACCGTCAGGTTCCAAGACCGGAATCCGTAAATGCACCCTCCCAAACTAGTGGGGAAAAGATATTACTGCCTCCTACTCAACTTGGTTTGGTAAGCTGATGAATTCTCGGCAGCCCTAACTATTAAGAGTGCCTGAAAGTTTTTTGACTGGCACATGTTACCTCAAACTCTAGCCAGCATAAGATGATATGTATTAGGAAGGAGAAACTCTTCTTCCATCCTAGTTTCCAGCATCAAGGAATACATGGAATTGTGACTCTGTATTGCAATTGCACTTGTAATTTCTTGCTTTGCATGTATAACTTATTTTCAATTGTCATTGCTCAGTCAAACTCAGTCAGAGAATGCTCACGACACTGTCCTGAGCTACCACAGAAGCAGCAGCTTTTCAAAACGTCACGTATCTTTTTTCTCTCCCTTCAGTGGAAGAAACATTGAATCATGGAACCAGAGAAGCCATGTAGTGTGTAGACAAATGACAGAGGTATGAAGGCTTTGGAGAGAAAAAAATCAGGGATAAAAAATTGTTTCATGAAACCCCACTCCACCCCACCCTCCTTTCACAGCACTGAGAAAAAAACAGAATCCTCCTCCCAAAGATTTTTTTCCTATTTTTCCTGGTCCTTATATCTCTAGATAGTTCTGCAATAAAGAAGTCTGCTGTCAGTAATGCAGAAGATCAGCCATTCTAAGCCCATCCCTCTCGAAAGAGTTGCTGACAGAGGAGATCTTAAAAGAACACATAAGCAGTGCTCTTTGTTCTCACATGATCCCATCCCTTGCCCTTTTTCCTGATTTTGGCTGAGCATGAGCATGAATATGTTTTCTTAAGAGAAAAGCGCTTAGTCAGCGGCAATCCCCACACCCAACCTCCAAGCCTCTTCCCAGAAGCTCTGCAGGAAGGAGGCTGGGAAGATACCAGCATTCCCATAATGATTAACAGCCACACACTCAGATAAATAAAAGCCTAGATCCCTGGAGTCCAACGGCCTGTTAGGACTTGACCTTTGGGACTTACTCAAAGTAACAGGGCTGCCCAGTTTACTTAATCCAATTTATACAGTAAGTGACAAAGAGGTTCCTCGGTGCAATTAAATGTGAATTGCTGCAAGTGAGAACTTGGGTTTTGCACAGGGAGTACTAATTATTTCTGGTTGCAGCTGATCTTCCAAGGGCTAGGCAATGGATTCCATATTATGGCAAAGTATAGCTGGATGAAAATTTCAGGCACCTCAGCTTGCCAGGGCATGTAGATAATACAAATTTGAGAAATTCATATCTGTCAGTCCTTTAAATAACGACTATGAAAATTACTGTAGTTATCCTCTTCTAACTGTTCACACAATCTGAGATGTATTTATTCCCATGTTTTCCACATAAATTGTGGCTATATCACAGCTGGGACACTTCACTCCCCTCTAGGAGTTGGGAATCCATTTCCTCTCCATGGCATATCACAGTGTCACCCTGTTTAACCTTGAATTCCATTCCACGTACCACATCCTTTGCCGAGAAAATTTTAAATCAAGACAAGCTAATAAAAATGCAGGACTCTTCCCCAAAATGGATCTGATTTCAGCATGTCTTCCTACCCTAATTTCTCAGAACACAGGAAAGACTGGACCTTCATTAATGGGAGGATTCTTCCCCTACTCTATATATTCGGGCATCCATCGTTCTTAAATGAAAAACTAGTAACCGGAAAATTGGTGAATTCAGTCCTGTACCCAGATCATTATTTTTCAGATGCCCCAAATGAACTTAAGATCCCATTCAGCCACTTTCTTACACGGTAACACATGCTATTATTTCCTGCTTTCCCAACTGACCACATCACAGTTAACAGGAAATGAAGAAATAGTAGCAGAACAAATTACAAGGTCAATAATGAAGTTAACAATTCCCATACATCCTCTTCCCAAACCTAGTACTGTATAGCTTCCTATCTTCTCCTCTCTTCCCTATAGGGAGAAATGATTTTGATGTTGGATGTGGCCATCTTTATTTTTTTTCCCTCTGTCTTGTTGTATTGCTGGTGTTTTTTTATCTTCTGTGTTGGGTTTGTTTTAAACTGGTTTTTCTATGTAAGCTGCCGAGAGTTGCAGTGGTGTAAAAATACACTTAATAAATAAATAACTAAATATATATATATATATATATATATTGCTGCTCTGGTTTCATTCATGTTCAGTTCCTATATGTCATATTCCCGGCTTGGATTTAAACATACCGATACATCTTACGTGACTATAACTAGAACTAATCTGTAAAATTATCGAAAGAATCTGATTATCAACAATATGCCACAGTGGTTTTACTGGCACTGATCAGTTCAGGGACAGTAAATTATTTACATCTGTCCCTATGGATTAAACTTCTTACTTGAAATCCTTTGTTAATCTCTATCGTAAGAGAGGCATCTTGGAAAAGTACCGTATTGTGACCGTGGCCTTTTTCTAGCCTTTCAAAAATACAATTCATAATCAAATCATCCAACTGGGTTTCCATACTAAGGACCTGGCATGGAAATTATCCAAGGAACATTCTCTAGAGCAGATGCAGATAGATACTAAAACAGAATTAAGTCCAACTCAAACCTCGATAAAATATTCAGCCATCTCAATGAATAAGCACATCAAGAAAATCCTTTGCCTAGAATATCTCACCTTTGGCATGGAATGTCCATCCACTCCTAGAATATTCCTTCAACTGAACTCTCTCTTCCTGACCCAGGCAGCACACCTTGCTGAAGAACTGCTGTTCAATGTAAACATAGGCTGCAGGGATGGCACCTGCCACCCCCTTGGCTCCAAAGAACCCATTCACCTCTGGCGAGGCTAGAAGAATCTGGAATTTTGCCCGAGTGCCTAGAATCAGATCTATATATGTTTTTGTGAGGTTGAAATAGCCTGTGGTGAGATGTATGCTGGCACCCTGCTCTGCTTCCATAAGGAGGGTCTCCGTGACAGTCTCATCGATCTGAATCCCAAATGGCTTCATCTGTATTAGAGGATAAATCCACGTATCTGGTTCTGACTGCCCGTCACCAACTGCCTTTGGATCACTCAGTGGGATTTCTCCTTCTGTACTGTTGCCGTGGAACGTCAGAGTGTGCAATTGTTCTTGTCTGACCCTGGCAGAGTTGATCACTTCCATCACTCTCTTATTTGCCATTTCACAATAGGCCATCTTGTCTCCTGAGAAGATAAACATAAAAATAGAAGATTTAATGAAATACAACATTACTTGTTTGAAACTTACTAAGAGGTCAGAACAGTAGCAGGATGCTTCCCGCAAGTCTGGAATTATGGAAGCCAAACTGCCCTAAATCAGTGGTTCTTAAACTGGGAGTAATCACCCCCAAGGGGGTATTTGGGCGTATCCCGGGGGTAATGGAGCAATCTGTAATTGCTTGTTTGCGAGTCAAGGACCCAGTCTGGGACTGCCGCTGCTGAGACCCTTGGGTAAAACAACAGACTTTGGGGCAGATGTGGTAATGCATTATTTGAGACTGGGAAAGGGGAAATTGGACCAAACTGTTTAAGAACCACTGCCCCAAGTCATGAAAAGGTACATGTCTCCCAAAAGAGGTTTTATCCAAATAGTAACTTTGAATATATACCATTTCAAGGATGGGCCACAAGGGAGGACTGAAGGTATTTCTTTCTCCCAAATATAAGGACTTACCGTCTGATTTTTCTACATTTACTGCTCAGATACAATCCTATGTAGGCAACCTGCATGTCCTTAGTTTGAACTGAAACACAAAACAACTTTTTACAGAACTATAAGTAATCCCATCTCACTGAAAAAAGGACAATCCAACCCATATTAGGGCCCTGTTGACCAAGATTATTTCTATTTTAAAAAAAGTCTCATTAGGTCTTTTATCCAGCTTGATCAGTGAAACGGAAAACTACCCCTACTACCACTTTCTCTTTCTCTCTCTTTCTCCCTCTTTTTAAATACCGTTAAATTGAAGTGGAGACAAACTTCTTTATTCCTGCTACTAAAAGCTTATTGCTATGACTGATGGTATTGGGAGACCCCCTTTTTCAAATAATCATCTGTAAAACATAGCAAAAGGACTTCAGTCGCCCACCATAACATGGACACGCTAAGCTCTAGAAAGCAAGAGAATAGTTGCAAAATAACTTACTAATTAGGCTAGCTTGTGTCCAATAAAAATAAATTCAGGTGAAAGTGATGCAAATTATCTGTAGGTTGAGTCATGGCAACCGGATTTCTTTCTTTTTGGTTGAAACATTTCGCTGCTTGTCCAAGCAGCTTCTTCAGTCTGGGCAAAGGTTGGTGAGGGGACCCCATGTATGTCTTCCAGGGTGGCTGCATTGTCCCTATACCTAAATGGCTGTTAATTGCGCCATGGAGGTGTGGATTGTCTTTGGGATGTCTTACTCCTAAATCCCTCACTCATCTCCAAGTGGATCGTTAAGTGTGGCCTTCCTGGTAAACTTGTGAAGGGGTCTTAATCTTCCTGGGGACTAATGAAAGAGCAGCATGAAAAATGGGGGACAAGTTGTGTCTGAGGCCTTCGCCTCTACTGAGGGAAGGATTTTCCACTTTGGCATGAATGGATTTCTTAACCCCTCTCTCAAACCACCTATCTTCTCTGTCCAAAATGTGAACATTGTTGTCCTCAAATGAGTGTCCTTTTTCTTTTAGATGAAGGTAAACTGCTGATTCTGGTCCTGTGGTGTTGCTCCTCCTGTGTTGGACCATCCTCTTGTGTAAAGGCTGTCTGGTTTCTCCAATTTAGAGCTCAGAACACTCCTCACTGCACTGGATTGCATGTTCTGAGCAGCAAATCATTTCAACCAAAAAGAAAGAAATCCAGTTGCCATGACTCAACCTACAGACAATTCCATCTGGATGACTGAGAATCTTCATTGACATGATGCAAATTAGGACAAATAATATTTTTTTTGAGGGTACAAAAGCAAGACGTTCTTCAGACCCATTCTTGGAACACCAACCAACAAACATATATTTCCTAAAAAGCAGATGGGAAAATAAGAATATATGGTGAGGAAAGTAAATGCAGCTTCTTAAATTCCCACCATTTATTTTATTCACTATTTACACAAATGTCATAAAGCATGCACTGCTAAGGACTTGAGGTAGCTTGCAAACAAAATAGCAAAAAAGCAGAGAAGGCCCTGCATTTTGAACCAGAGCTTCCAACTCACCTTCAAAAACAACCCAATGTAGAGGGCACTGGAGTAGTCTAGGCATGCAGTGATAAGGCATGAATTATTGCTAGGATCTCCCAAACCAGAAAAACCCCCAACTGGTACAACAACTAGAAGAATCTGGAATTTTGACAACTTGTCAGATCTCTTGCAGACTTGCTTAGTGACAGTAACAGAGTGGGCTGAAAGGCTGCTTTGCAACTCTTGTGGACTCTGGGATTTGTGATTTAGTGTGATTAATTGAATTTACAGGTTCTTTCAGTTAGTGACAGTAACAGGGCCCCCTATGATACCCTTTCAGTTCCTGACCAAAGTTTTTTTCCCTAAAGGTTAAATATAAACAACTTGTCAAATTCCTAGCATCGCACAAATGAAAATGTAAGCTATGCAAATACCCCAAACTGGAAAAAATACTAAAGAAGTGACATTCATGCCATACTGTATACCTCTTCCATTTAATGAACATAATTTACTGTGTGCAAAAAATAGGGCTCCTGTGGTTAAAAAAAGTATCACAAAATGAAATGGAAGTGAGACAAGAATTCAAACCAGTTAAGAAGTCGTCAGCTAA
The DNA here is from genome assembly GCF_035149785.1 of Candoia aspera. Taxonomy (NCBI): domain Eukaryota; kingdom Metazoa; phylum Chordata; class Lepidosauria; order Squamata; family Candoiidae; genus Candoia; species Candoia aspera. The sequence continues at coordinate 114,009,813 of NC_086154.1, read as the reverse complement.
GATGCATGTCAGGTACATTCTTCTGTACCTATTTGGCCAGTTCAGTACATGCTCATCAGGATAATGAACACTGGAGGGCAGTCCCCCTTTACCTACTCCGATCGTGTTTGCTTTTGTCACCTGATCTAGAAATCACAGCAACTGGGTTGCCGGGAAGGGCTCTCAACAGCTGGTATTGCTTGGAAAATACCTCCCAAGGGAAAGTGTCTCACACCCAGTGTCTCACACTCTGTATCAAATATTAGTTTTCCAGGTTGTAACAGTGGAAGAGTATTCCCCAGACCAAAACAAAACATAACAAAACAAAAATTTCCACTGAGGGCAAATAGCATCCAACATATGAGCATTCATGTACATATTTTAAAGCACATTATTATATAGCAGTGCTTGGAGTTGTTTGCTTCTTCAATATCCAGGAACCATCACAAGGTTACCAAAATTATTTACCAGCATGGAAATCATTAGAATGTTTAGCTTTAGCTTCACAATCTACAGAACCAGGTCAACTCAGACCAAGCAAAATTTTATTGGTCTCAACATTGTTTTAAGTGTTCTTTTGTTTTCATTATATTGTGGTTTTTATTCTTGTTTGCCAACCCAAGTTCCTTCTGTTCAGTCATCATCATCAAGTTATAATGACACCCGTTGATAAATCCCTACCATCACTGTTACTCCTGTCACAAAAGTTGTAACCCTAAAGTATATCAATTTGCAATTGTGTCTGTAATCCCAGCAATCATAGTTAGCAAAGAAATGATCCCAATTCCTAGTAGCTAAATCAGAATACTTCCCCTCTCACAAAAGAATCTCCCCACCAAGCCAATGAAAAAACACATTTCCAGGGATCAAGAAAAAAGCAGATCCGAAAGAGACCATAACTCCATCTTTCAGCATATACTTTACAGATAGTCAATTCCAGATTCAGTCCTTAGCACAGTGTTTCTCTACCTTGGCAACTTTAAGCTGTGTGGACCCCAGCCAGCATGTTGCCAAGGTCGAGAAATACTGCTTTAGCAATAGAAAAGAAGATCAAGATGGGCTACTGTGCCTTGCAGTGGTTTCCTGTCTCTGCTTTCAGAGATCCTTGTGAACTCAGAACTTTGGTTTCTGGAATGCATATTAGGTGGTAGTCTAGAATGGCCTCAGGAACAGGCTTCTCTGATGTTTATGCTGTCTATTGTTTAATATTATTTGATTTACTTATATATTTTAATAAATTTTATAGGATCTAGTTTATCTATTCTTTTTAAAGTGGTTACCTGTTGGCATTCTACTATGTACGTAGAAGTGCTTATGTTTTAATGTACCAACTTTGTATTTTTGTATTAATATTCCTTTATTTCTGTGCCACACTCAGTTTTTAAGCATGATATAAATTATATTACTTATACAATATAAATTATATCAATTACATATTATATTAATATACTATTATATTCATAATATAATTTATATTATATCATCATCATCATCATCTCTAGAGCCACTCTATCCAGAAAGATGGTATTAATTTTCCCTTTGGAAACATCTGAGAGCATCCCATTTGTACTTAAACATCTAGAATGGAAGTTCAGGTGGGAACAAGAAGGCTCACATGAATTTTGAATGCTAGAAAGGTACATAGTACCAATTTAGATATATATTTAACAAATTACTTGCTAAAGACCTCCCAAAATCTTGAGATTATGGCAGTATAGAAACAGCTGTAATAAATAAATGGCCATCCTACCTTTGTAAGGATGCACCATCCCATCTATAATCTTGACTGTATCATCTTGCTGTAACTGTAGAGACACATCCCCAACTGCATTTACTAGCTCAGTAAAGAAATCTGCAATCTCTGGTGAGTCTTGTAGGAACACATAGCGGTCTTGTCGATTGCTGAAGTAAGAGTCACTTAAGTTGGCCCTGGAGAGGGAAAAGAGTGTGGCAGCTAAGAATGCCAAATAATAGTGTACGAATCATCTTCAAGTCACATACATCTGAGAGTTGAGGAAAGCAGTACAGACAGGAATGTATATAAGATTAATCAACACCTGTAGACTAATACTGCCTTTCTGATCCGCTTCCCCATTCCAACTTTGGTTAAATGTAAATGAATTATAGGATGCTTATTCAGAAACAGTTAAGAGTAGCAACAGTCCAAAAATGGCAAAGTGCAGAAGAGAACTATGACACACTGACTCCAAAATATGAGAATGATCCATAACATGATCTGGCTTAGTTGATTCCTTCTTTCTTTCTTCTTTACCAGAAACCACAATTACTCCATATGCCCCAAAGCTATTTCCTTATAAAGAGGAACTCACCCACTCAAGATCACATTATCATCAAAGAGATAGACTTTGATATGCTGCAACCCGATGGTCTCATTAAAACGCTCAGGAATTAGATGTCTGAGAAGACCACGTAGATTAGGAGTGTGGAAGAGAGAGACACGGACCTTATCTGGAAATCGCCTCAGGAGTGGAAGCAGCATGGTTCGAGAATTCTTCTGGCCTAGGAAAGAAGAAACAGACTTGACGGGACCATAGTAATATAGAATATCTGCTCCAATTGACTGTAAGAATTAGAAAGCCTTAACAATCAGGAGATGCCGGAAACTTTTATGTATCGAATGTCTAAATAGATCCAATTGTTCATCAGCTGCAAAGTGACAAAAACTGACCATTTACCTCTGTAGAATGCATTTTGTGACACTTCTAGTTGCTGCCTGATTGATAACAAAGGAATCAAGTGGATAGTATTTATATCAGGCATATATGCTTTGCCTCATTTCCATCTCTTCTCTGGAAACCAAGAATAGTAGTTGGGCTTATGGTGAAGTATCTTTCTGATCCCCCAAAGATGGACCTAACAGGAAGAGATTAACTCCACCTCCTCTAGAGGCCAGGACGTAACACTCCTCTATGTCTTCTGGAGGAAACTCCGCCTTCAGCTGCATGTTCTGACTCCTCCTTTATTGTATATTTCATGTAACAACAAAACCTTGCATCATGGGAACAGAAGAACAATGTATAACAGTTAAACACAGTAAAGTATGGAGAACTGGAATTTGAATTCAGATTAAAGTAATTAGGTAATCATGTGCTTTCTTATATTAATTTAGCATTCAAAGTGTCTTTTGTGTACCTCTCATGTAGCACCTTTTGCAAATGAAATTTGCTTTATTAGGACAGTTGTGCCTGCTAGTAACTATCTGACTACAGAATTCATGCCTTTCGCCTAGGTAACAGTTCTTGCATATTTCCATCAAGGTCATCTTTGTTACTATCTACAAGTAGCCTATATTTTTGGAAGCAGTCAGCAACACAACCTCAGACACTAACCTGTTGCTTGACAAATTACAGATCTCTGCATGGAAAACTTGAGGCAGGAACTTCTTGTCTTCTGGGAATTGCTTAAGGTGCGAACTTACTTTCTCTCTTAGGAAATATTGGTGGCAAGTCATGCAAAGAGAAATATCTCTCTGAACAAAATCAAAGAGTGGGTCATTAACAAGAGTGGTGGTGGTTTAGCTGTGAGGGCAAGATCTTTAGTTATTCACAGTAGCTGTTCCACATAAGGGCAGAATCTTTGGAGTGGGAAAAAGGGCACTGGCCTCTGACCACTGGTCTGGTGAGGCAAAAGAAAGATGCACCAGTAAGAAGAAGTCAGAAGTCTGCATGGAACTGAGTCAGATCTGAACAGGAAGTATAAGAACTAGCTAGTAAATGCTGCAAAAAGAGAGGCAGTGAGGCCTAAAGCGGATGCAATATGAATAAAGAACTCGTAGGAAAAGTTGCAGGTTGTTCCAAGTCCAAGAAAGCAAAATGCATAGTTGGAACCAAAGACAAAATTGTGAGAGAAGGAAATGATGCAAAGCCCCTGGAAATGGCCAGCATCAGACCTGCTTGTAGATGGGGCTCAGTGGGTGGCCATGAAACAATGAAAACTAAAAGGTTTCAAAAGAGGAAATAAAAACATTATTGAAACAAAAGTATACAGATTTTGATATGTTCTGGATTTGTTTTGTTTTATATTAGGACTCGAGAAAAAGAAACTGAACAACACAGAAAATATTCCTGATTATGTCAGGGAGTGAAAGAGGAACTGAGGAAGACCGGCAAGCTAATAATATGTAATTGGAGGAGATAAGGCTCCTATTAATTCAGCTCAGCTGGGGAATGCTCCAAACAGCTTAATTTAACAGGTACAGACCCCTCGGTAGGATGCAGAGACCAAAAACATTAACACTATTCTTCACAAATCAACGTAATAGTAGAATTGAAAAGCCAAGATTTACTTTTGACTGAGTCAAAAAAAAGAGTATCAGGAATATTTTTCTAGGTTTAAAATTGAAAGAATTTCTGTGATTTTTATGGTTCTTGATTGCAAAGTAGAACTACAGAGTTATAAAGACAGAACTGGCTTGAAATATACAGGAGAAATGAAGTTGGTTTTTGAGCACTGATTTCAAACAAAGGTCCAAAACCTTTGATCTGCAGAATTATTTAAACCCAGCCCTTATATCAGAGATCCCCAACCGTATCAGTCTATCTGAGCTAAGTGAAAAGAGGTTATCAATGAATGCATACATACTTACCCCGAGATCCTCTTGTGAAGTCTAACAGGATAGACACTCTAAAATTGGGACTCCCACATCCCTTCAATGACCGTTCCAAAGCTATTTCAATACAATCCACCTAAAAGAAGAAAAAACAAACAAATGCACAAGGCAGCCTTCCTTTCAAAGGTACTAAGTGATGGGACGTGAGCTGTGCATAAAATAAACCAAATGTCAGATTTATAGAGAACTTCAACTCCCAAAGGGGAAGTACCAGTGTTTTCCTAATTCTGAATTTGTTTCTCCTATCACAGATATATTAACAGTTTGTAAACAGATATAACAGACCAAAAAAAAAAAAACCCTCCAGAGCACTTAATATAATTGTACTCTCAACAATATTTCTTCTCAAGATGTCTCAGTCAAAAATATTGGTATAGAAAAATTGAGGTGTTCTAGTACAGAACAATCATTCTCTTTGCAAACAAGGGTGATAAAACAGTGTGTGGAAAAACCCTTTCCTCTTGCTCACGTAAGCTGAACACAAGTCTATCTATAAGCCCAGTTTATAGATATGCCCTGTCACTAAGGGTACGGCCAGTATGAAGTAAGGAAAACCATGTGAACAAACCAAGGATAATTTCTAACAGCATAACTTTGTAACTGTAAATTCCCGTTTGTATACAGTTCTGTGAAAAAGTGTACCCATTCCTGGAATTTTTGAATTTTTGCCTATCTTTGCCACTACAAAATATAAAAAGAGAGTCTGAGTAAATGAATACCAAAGTTGGTGCTTATTTCTTTCATTTCATAAGCAAAATCACCCCCTTTCGCATTCATGTGAAAAATACCCCCCCATGCAATCAATTCAATTAAAGGACTAATTGTAGTTCTTCACTGAACAATCAGAGCTGATCTGAGGCTGTCCCACCCTATATAACTTTGTATCCCATCATCACAGTGATAGTCTGTGAAAGAAATTCTAGAGGCACATAATATGCCCAGCTCAAAATAAATTTCCCAAAATCAGACCTTTGTAAAAGTCACTGCTGCCTATTAGACTAGAGGTGGTTACAACATGATTTGTGGTATGCTCTCTCCATCTTTTTAACTTTGAATATTTTTTGTAAGATTTTTTATTCTCTTTTTATTGGTAAGCCGTCTAAAGTCACTTACACAGTGAGATGGGCAGCATATAAGTTTAATAAATAAATAAATAAATAAATACAATTTCTAAAGAACTGGGATTCTACCAATTCACAATCAGAGACATTGTCTTGAAACTGAAACAACAGTCAATCACCTCAGTAGTGAATTGCTTGGAGAACACAGCATACATTTGCCTGGGAAATCAAAGAACCCAAGAACAATCCAGGGTTGTGCAGGTCTCTTTCACTTTGTTCATGATTATCATAAACAACAGCACCACAGGGGAAAATAGGGATTTATAGCACAGTAGCACGGTGGAAGCCATTCCTTAGCAAAAAGTACACTAGTGCTCATCCCAGATTTGCCAAAAAGATCTGGATGACTCTCCACACTTCTGGATGAATGATCTAGAGTCAAAGAGGAATTGGGGAGCTACATGAGTGATGTTATATCTGGTTGAAACCAAACACTCAATACTATAATAATAACCTCATACCAACTGTCAAGTTGTGGTTTGGGGATGCTTTGCTTTTTTAGAACCTGGAGGAAGAAAATATGCATTCTGTTTTGTAACAGAGGAGTCCTCATGAAAATATGTTTGTCAGCTAACACTGAAGCGTAAATGAATTATAAAGCAAAACAGTGATCCCAAATATTCAACGAAATCTACAAGAGAATGGACAAAAAAGAATATATTCAATGTTTTGGAATGGCCAAGTCAAAGTCTAAACCTAAGCCACATAAAAATATTGTGATAGGATCTGAAACAAGCAGTTCATGCTAGAAAACCCTCAAGTGTTACTGAGTTGAAGCATTTACCATGGAGGAACAGGCCAACATTTCTACACAGCAGTGTGAGATCCGGTAACTAATTACAGGAAGTTTCCAGTTGCAGTTATTACAGCTAAAGGTGGTACAATAGCTACTGAATCTAAGGGGGCAATTACTGTTTCATGCCAGTGCATCATATGCGGGGTAACTTAATGAAATAAATTAAATAAGCATCAAATGTTGGTATTGTTTGTTAACTCAGAAACTCCTTATATATCAATAAGACCCATATAAAGTTCTGATAATAGTCAGTGGCAAAGATATCCAAAACGTTGTAACATCCAAAAAGGGCAAATATTTTTTCATAATACTGTCTTCATTTTTAGGCTGCCAAAATTAACAACTCACATACATAAATATAACAGAGTGAATCTCTGAATTAAGAGTTCTGAAGCAAGAGCTCCAAAAAACCTAAACCCTAGGCATCTCTTAACTAGCTATTTTGTAAAAAGTTTCCAGTCCCTCCTTCCCATTTTAGACACTTACTAAGTCCTGTTCCAAAGGTCCTGTTCCAAGATACAGGGAAGCTAAAACTATTCGTTGCTTGGCCATCTTTAACTGTCCCTGAAAAAGAAAGACATTTAGATTTGCTAATTAGTCTATCACGTGACGCACCCAAGTAGGACACCCAATACAGTACTTAATTTTGTGAGAAGCAGTAAAACTCAAATCTACCTAGAAAACTATTATTAGGAATTTTTGCTCACAACTGGACTGGGAATAAGTTACTCGGCTGCAAGTCAGTGTATCTCTCTTGTCAACTAGAAGGTCAAGAGACAGACAAGCCAAGTCACTGCTAATACATCAGTATGCTGATGATACCCAATCATACATCTCCATCCCAGGTGAAGTAAGTGATGCTGTGACTGCCCTTTCTCGGTGCCTGGGGGCTGTAGAGGTCTGGATAGGGAACAACAGGCTTCAGCTGAACCCTGGTAAGACAGAGTAGCTGTGGGTTAATGGCTCTTCCATATCTGGGACTTTGTCATCTTTGGTTCTGGATGGGGTTGCACTGTCCCAGACAGACCCAGTGCATAATCTGGGGGTCCTCCTGGACTCACGGCTCCTGCTCAAAGAGCAGGTGGCAGCCATGGACAGGAGAGCCTTTGTGCAGCTTCGTGCTGTGCACCAGTTATGCCCTTTCCTGGATCGGGAGGCCCTTCAAACAGTCACTCATGCCCTTGTTATCTCCATATAGACTATTGCAATGCACTGTACATGGGGCTACCCTTGAAGAGTATCTGGAAGCTTCAGCTGGTCCAGAATGTAGCTGCGCAGGCTGTCTTTGGTGCCCCTAGAAGGGCACATGTAACACCGCTGCTGCACGAGCTACACTGGGTACCAGTTTGCTTCCGGGTCCAATTCAAGGTATTGGTTATCACCTTTAAAGCCCTACATGGCATGGGACCTGGTTACCTGAGGGACCGCCTCTTCCCCATCACATCAGCCCATCCCACCCAATCATGCAGAGAGGGTATGTTACAGACCCCGTCTGTGAGAGAACTTCGTTTGGCAGTCAAAGTTTTTCTCTTCATACTAATATTTATTCTCTCCCAAAGGAGATAAAATGTTAGAAAGCCATTAATAACCAAATTAGATACAATCATTCACATAAAAAAAATTACATTAGAAGTCCCACTATGTTAAGAAGCTGCCTTTCAAGCATTGAGAAGCATGATATCTGAATCCACGTATCAAAAATGTTTGAGGAGGTGTATTTATCTGGCCAATCCCCAGACAGCAATGTTTTGTGCCATCTTAATTTTGCAAGATAGATTACAGGTGGTCCTCGCTTACTGACTGCCTTGTTTAGCAACCATTCAAAGTTACAACAGTGCTGAAAAATAACTTTATGACCAATGCCCGCATTTTATGACCTTTGCAGCATCCCTCAGTCACATGATCACCATTACAGTCAGTATGTGATATCCTGTGCCTGACTTTTTTTTCCCTCCTTGCAGAGCAGAGAAATTGGAGAGGAAGGGATTACAAGAGTAAGCAGGCAACACAGAGCGGAATACACCAGGCTGTTCGTGCAGTGCGCTCGCGGCTGCCGGTGCCAGGGCATTGCTTTCAATGTGTATTCCCCATTGTGTGCCTGCTTATTCTTTGTGATTCCTTCTTTCCCATGAATGTAAATGTAAACATTAATTCCCTTCTTGTTAATTATTCCAGCACCCAGGTAAGCATTCCAAATGGCAGTGGAGTGGGGAAAAGGAAAGCACGGTTGTGGACACGTGACTTCCCACTTAGCAGCCACTTTGCTTAGTGACAGAGTTGCCAGTCCCAATTGTGGTCGCTAAACAAGGACTACCTGTAAAGGAATTCCCCCAAAATAACATCTCTTCAACCGTCAGAAACACAGCCCTATCAATTACTGGCTGTTTTTATTGTCCCAAGGTAGTATTTTTATTCTGCCTAAAATGCAATGAGGCATGCTATAAATCTTTGATCAGAGTGCACAAAGTAGCACTCACATCTCCTTTCCTGGAAAGGTCTCAGAGTCCACATGTGCAGCTGCAACTTAGCAGAATCTATGTGGCTGGCAGAAGTAGTTCAATATTTTTAAGCAAGGGTCTTTCTCAGCCTACCTGATTTTTCTACCCAGAGGTGCCAGGAGCTGAACCTGGCACCTTAAAACAAGCAAAACACTGAGCTATAGGACTGTAGCTTTTCGTGTCTCACTATATTGACAGAAAATTACACTAGTTGACAACAGTATTTTTTTCTTCTTCACACACTGCTTATAATTTTCAACCTTAGAGCTGAATATATTAACACATTCACCAAGGAATGGTAAGATAAAATTACTTTAATCTATAAGCCTGACAGGCTTTTTAGAACACAAGAGAACCAGTGAACCCTCCTGAAACTGCCATTTTGAATGTCATATAGTATAACAAAAACCAGTGACAAAAATACAAGAGAAAAATATTGTGGTTTGAGATCACCTTCATAAGTTCATAGAATTCAGTTGGGGATGAAAGCACCTTGACATGGGACCCAGCAATACCAAATTCTGGAACCAGGTTTCTGATCCATTGAAAAATATGTGTTCCCTCAGGGCCAAGGCAGTTAGTGGGGACAGTCAGTTGTGGAACGGTGGAAGTGAGTAATGGAGCCAACAGCAGCCATGATGACCTAATAGGAAAAAGAGATTAGCTTAGCAACATATATGGTTTTCTCTTAAAATGCCTGCAGACATGTGAGGAAGGGTTAAGGTCTAGAAACCAGGAGGCTATGAGTTCTAGTCCCACCTTAGGCATGAAAGCCAGCTGGGTGACCTTGGGCCAGTCACTCTCTCTCAGCCCAACTCACCTCACAGGGTTGTTGTTGTGGGGAAAATAGGAGGAGGAAAGAGTATTGGGTATGTTTGCTACCTTGAGTTATTTATAAAAAAATAATAAAGGCAGTGTGAGGTTGATCTTTACGACCCAAATCCAGTAACTCACAGCACAAGCCACTAAGGATATGCGTAGTTCTTTACTGGGACAGTATCAAACCCTGTCAAAGCCACAAATAGATTCTACTTCCTCCCGCCTTCTCTTTTAAGCCTCCCGCTGTCTGCTTCTGTCCCGCCGCTTCCTCCTTTCTTCTTTGACAGCTCTCTTCCATGGTGACAGTTTGCCCCATACATTTTGACAGTTAATGGCTGTTTATGTCTCTGGCTTCAAAACTCATCGGTCTTCTTTCTCAGCTCTGTGTAAGGCTGGAGCACCCAGTCACAATTGGCCATTGCGTCTGGGTCTTCCATCCTTAGAGGCGGGATATAAATAAATAAATAAAATCAAGCCCTAAGCATTACAGATCCACCTTTCACCTAGATTACAGGTAAGTTTTTGGTACAAAGAAGGGAAACAACAGTCTGCAGGCAAAGGACAGGCACCTACCCTGTACGTTGGTAAATTCCCATCAAGATGGTAAAAAAAATAGTAAAATTGGCCCACACAATGAAACAGCAACAAAACTGCAAAAACACTATTAAAATAGAAACCCATTTTAGTTGAAGTGCTAGTCTAGAAACTGGGAAACCCTGAATTCTAGTCCCCACTCAGGCACGGAAGCCAGCTGGGTGACTTTGGCCTGGTCATTCTCTCTCTCAGCCCAACCACCTCACAGGCTGATGTTGTGGGGAAAATATGAAGAGGGGGCTACCTATCTATCTATCTATCTATCTATCTATATCACACCAAGTTGAATAAAATAAGTGAGATATAAATCAAATAAATAAAATTGTTCCATCAGCTCTTGAAATATTATTCCTAAATGGGTAGACTTCTTTCTCAACTGACTGCTTTTATTGCTTCCAAATATCTTTCTAGAACAAATATGATTCTGAACAAGAGTATGCAATCTTTTCTGATATTTATTCCAAGGAGGCCACACATGACAGGGCTATATCATTTAACTAGAAAACCACCATAGGCCCCATGCTTGGATTCAATTCCAAAAAGGTAATTCGGAGTGTGCAGGAGTGCAAATACAGCAACTGTCTGCAGTTTTTTTAAGCAGCCACACCTTTACCCAGGACTGCAGCTGTGCTCTTCAGCTACTGTGATCCCAGGGGAAGATGCAGCAACTTTAAAGAATTAAAGTGCCACATTCACATTTCTGGCTGCTCAGCCTACTTTTGTTGGAGGATTGAGTTGCTATATTCCCACATGCTAAGCCATAGTTGGTTAACTTGATTAAACCACAATGTTTAGATTCTCAAAGCATTTTAAAGCCAAACCAAATTAACCATCCTAATGGCTTGGGATGATGTATAAAACTAATCAGGGAATGCAAACATGAGTGTGAATGAGGAAACACAAATTTGGATTCTTAATATTAAATGCTTATAATTTCTAAATTACCAAATTATGTTTTATATTTAATTATTATTTTAATCCGCTATTGTATACCATTTCGTTTTTCTTTATATGAGCATCAATATAAAAATGTAATAAACTACCAGTGAAGCTTGAAGAGGTAAACCTAACCACCAGTAGCCAGTTTCTAACCCTTAGCATTTTTCCAGGCATGGCTAATATTTTCCTACTATAACATGAAAAAAATTAAATGACCTTAAAGGAAATAATTTCCTCCAAAGTCATTTTTACATTAGTATATATCAGCAAAGCATTTCTCACACAGAAACCACCCCCTTCAGTTGTCATCCTCTTAGCAACTGATCCCACAGTGCTCCATGGTTGTGGTATGCCTCACTGTATTCCACATCTCACTACAAAGCCCTCAAATGCTTAAACTGAACAGAATTGTGGGAGGAACTCTTGACTATGAGGAACTCTCAGTCCAAAGTACAAATTGACCACAGATGCCAGGAAGATGATTTCACTTGTTTCACAGCAAAATGTTAGGTCTTCACAGGGTTTGCACGCGTCCTTCCCCGCAACCCCCAGGAAAAAAAAAACAAGACTGTTTGCCACTGCATTTCCCAGAAAGCCCACCACTTTGTCATTGCCTATTCATACAATGGAGATCTGACTCAGTGTGTGCCAGAATTCCTAGCTATTCTGTTTTTCAACAGTTTGTGGGGACTGGGCATTTCTTTGGCAATACTCAATTACAGTAATTTGGAGGGAAAGTTTCCATTCTCCCAAGCTTAAAAAGAGAACTTCATAAAATACTTCCCCAATGAAATCTTTGAACAGGCAATCAAAAGGAAGCAAAATGGCAAGCTCTTGCTGAAGTTGAGCCACTAATAGTCTAGACTATCTACCTTAATAAAATTAGGGTATTTGAGAAGTTATTTTTCACATGTAAAAATAACTTTTCAAATACCCTAATTCTATTAAATATATTAATAAATAACCTATTCCAACTTCTACATCCCATAATTAGAATTCATGAAATCATATCTACAATTATTGGTTTACAAGAAACAAAATCACATTATTTGTGCACATGCATTTATAAAACATAATCAATATTTTTTATTTCAGTAAGCCATACCAGCACCTTCCCACTTCCTATGAAGCCATCAATCTCCTGATTCATATATACTGATAATTTATGGACATGCATTTAGGACAATCTTTAGTCTACTTTATAATTGGGATTACAGAATAAAGCTTGCTTTAAGGTTTATTTTTGAGAGTGTTTGTGTGTGAAGCGCATAAATCCTGTCAGTTTTAAGAAATTAGCACAGTTATATCTGATCCCAAAACATAGCTTCAATGTTCTTTTCCATAAAACAGAGGACTACAGTATTTTTAAGTTTCCCCACGATTCAAGAATCATTCACCATTGTCATCTTGCATTGAGTAGTGCTGAATCTCTTTTATTTTTTTAAGGAAATAGCAGCCTTGAGGTACCCACAGAGATTTTCTGAGATTTTCCAAGGATTTACTTGTGAAAAATTAAATACAGAGATGCTATTGATTTTCTTCCTGTAAAGAAACTATTTCTGCCAGATTATACTCAGAGAAACTGAAGTACTGAAAAGAACATATGCCAAATATTTAGCCATCTTGGCTCTTAGTTACATCTTTGAAATGGAATTTAAAAAGCCCTAGCATAATCCATTTCAAATCAGTGGTCTAAGTAGAAAACAACTACACATTAGCATACATAAAATCACCATTACCTAGAAAGGAAAATGAACTGAAAATCATGTTTCTTTTCTGAATTTGACTTTCCACTATTAATAAATCTGGGGGTTTTGGAACCTCTATTTTTAGGAAGTGGGATTTTGACTAATACTATGACTGTGAGCTCAAGCACTATTAATTCTTGTTAAACTGCAACAACTTTACCAGAGGCAGAGAAAGATTAACAGGATATATCTCATGGTATTTATCACCCACACATAAACTACACTACAGTGACTTCTGCTAATGACTCTTGCTTCACTGGAATGCCTGAGTGTATATTACAGTATTTCTGCATATATTATGACTGAATCTGGGAAACTGTTTTTATTGTTAACATACTGATGCCAATGAACAATAAAGACTCAAGGGTAACTTCCTTAAACAAGAGAAGAGCATGGAGGACATATAGCCCCACATATCAGGCTGCCCTTGTTTCAACTGAGTCATGCTTACTGGATATTACATATTGCTTAAGTCTTCATCTTTCTGGCTGCTATCTGACTTGTAAGAACTTAAAAGACAAAACAAAATCAAAGAGGAAGCTGTTTCTAAAACAAGTTATCATTTGGTAATGCAAAAATATTTAATGAAATACATATTTTACAGTGTAAAAACACAGCTGTAGTATCAATTCTCCAAAAACCAAGTAGCATTACAATTTGCACTACTGAATTCCTGAAGGAAGTCTACAGTTGTTATCTGATTAAATTTAGACCAAAATTAATATTACTGTATACAATGAACATATACTCTAAAAGGAATCAGCTCAACCAATCTAGCTGTATTGTATCATAGAGAAGAATGTGCAAGTCAAATAGAATTCTGTGCCTCCATATCCTATTTTTAATGTTTTTCTTTAGCCCATATTCTTACACCCAGAAGACCACAGAGACATATAATCTATGTATTTCTGTATTAATATAGCATTATTGTAAATTTCTGTATTACAATACAAACCTCTCTTTAGAGCCAATACTATCAGACTTGCTTAAAATGCATAAACTGAATACTCGCTTGAAAAATAAGGCTTATATTCAACTATGCAAATGACAATGCACATGGCTGGAGGCTTCTGAACTGGTGGTTGCATAAAAGGACCTATCTTGGGGATATGTATTTTCTCTCATGTATATACACATTTACAGCACTAAATCCCATCACTTCCACAACTGTGAGGACAAGGTACATATAAACGAAAAAAAAATCTTATTCTCATGAAATCTATAGGAGTATGCATTAGAAAATCAGATTGCTAGGTGTCTTGGTGCCCCCTCCTCCAATTCATGTGTAATCTATCCAACCACTTTTACACAATTGTACTCTTTATGACTTGGGACTCACCCAACAGTATGAAAGAGGCCCAAGTGGGGAAATTTATACATGCAAAAAACATTGTTTATTGTTTCTATAGTACACAGCTTTTAAAAAGAATTATTTGTTTTCAATATATTAAGTTTTACTACACATAGATGAGCTGGCAAGAACACAGAACATCTGCTGAGAAAATAAAGAAATGATATGAATGCAACACACTTCCTGTAACACCAGCCAGTAATTTTTCCCAGATAATGCAAGACACACCATCAAACACTATTCAGAAATCTTTCCTCCTTGCATTTTGACAAAAAAGGAACTAGTTCTATATGTGCATTTTATGTGATACAAAACACTTTGCATACAGTATATTTATAAGCCAATTAACCCAGCAAATCAAACTACTACTCAGCTGCTGCTGGTGAAACAGAACTTCAGAGAGTCAAGATTTTCTAAATGTCACCCTCTAGATCACAATGCTGATCACAAAAGCTTAAGTGAATTTAAACACTTTCACTAATTTAAAAACTTTGCATTATTGCAAATGCAAATGTGATTAAAAGCTTGTACATCTGATACTTACATGTTAGAAAATAGTTTTTGTTGCTTTAGCATCTAATGACATGCTGACAAACTCAGCTTCTTAAGAAAGAAATGAGGAAGATGACCATGATATTTGAAGGACTACTTCCAAGGGTGAGGTAATGCATAGCATAAGAACTTGCAAAGGATTAAAAAGGAGCACAGAAAGCTGTGGAATTGGCAAAATTGACAACCATCCACACTGTCAGGATATCTACTCTTCTCACACTGCTGAAGTACATACTGTAAATGATTCCTAACATGGAACATACCAATGCATGCCAATACATAATTTCACAGGCCAATATTCTATATATTTCAAATGTAGTAAGGCTGGTAAAAGTAATGTTCAATTTTCACCCTCACAAATTAATTCTTAAATTTGTAGGCAAAAGAAAAGCATGAAATTAATAATTTTTGTCACTGAAGTATGATAACCAAGTGAACGATCCAGCTATGCTCTTTCAATTACCTGAAATTTTAATCTAACTTCTGTACTTTTAATGTTTATTAGGGAAATTAAATAAAAGCATCTTGCCAAACAATTGCAAAAGCAACAGCAACCCAGCAGGAGATTCCAAATAGTTGGTAAACATAAAACTGTAAATAGTGAAACACAAAAACCAATGCAGAATTCTGCTCTGCAATATAAACCACCCACAGATAGTTATTATGAAAAGTAGTATATAAATGCTTTAAATTATATGGGTTGCCTCTATTGCATCAAAAATTAGCAATATAAATCCTACATTTAAAGATCAAGAAGATAATAGTAAACAAAACTATTTGTAAAAGCAAAGTATATAGGTATGTTTGCCGCCTTGAGTTATTTGTAAAAATAATAAAGGTGGGATAGAAAATAAATAAATAAAAATAAATAAAAATAAATTCTATTCTGACTCAGCTCTAAAATGAATGCCAAGCACTTTCATCAATACTTCATCAATGAATTAGTCTGTTGAGGTCATGCAATTCTAGTGTTCATCTCCTCACTCTTCAGTGATTGCCTCAATAAACCAAACTGAAAGGTCTCTGCAGCAATAAGTAGAGTTGGTAAATCAACCCCTCTTTATATTATCAAGTATCTCTGCTCTCAAGCAGAACAGGTATTAAAATCTGTTGTTCCATTTGAAGTGCCTGTCTTGATTAGACATGTTCCTAACTTACATATTTTTGGACTTAGAAATACAAATCTCAGGGGTTCACTCTGTTTGGCTCTGATATAAAGCAAACATCATAGCTCTTTAAATTCACCTCCAGTTCTGATTATGATCTAAGCTGGAAAAGAATTCACTGACAGATGATATACTTTATTTATATTTCAAATTTCTGTCACCACCCATCTCCTCCCAAAGGTCTCTGAAGACCTCTCACAAAGGAAAATTCACCACCTCATGTGGCAGTCTGTTTCACTGACTGACAAGGCCAGTCAGATTCTTCCTCCTGATATTTAAATTGAACCTCCTTGTGGTTTTAACTCAATAGTTCCAGTCAGGCCCTCTAGGGCAAAGAAAATAAGTCTACCCCTCCCTCTGTGCAACAACCCTTCAAATATATGAATGCCGCTACATATCCCCCCTAAGTTGCCCTTTTTGTAGGCTAAACCTATCCAGATTCTTTAGCTGTTCCTCACAGGGCTTTGTTTTCAGACCCATCACCACTCTGGTAGTCCTCCCCTATACTTGCTCTAAATTCTTGCTGTCCTCTTTGAACTGCAGTGCCCTGAATTGGACATAGTACTCCCAATTGGGTCCAATTAAGGCAAAGTAGAGTGAAACAAATGCTTCCTATGATCTGGGCTCTATGCCCCTTTTAATGCACCCCAAAACAAATTTATCTTATTAGCATCTGCATCACACTCTTAGCTCATATTCAATTTGTGGTGAACAAGGACATCCAGATCCCTTTCACCTGTATTACTGCCAAGCCTGCCACATCCAATGCTTGTGCCTTACATATTTTCCCCCTTAAATTCCAAGCTATTCATCTCAATTCATTATTCCTGTCTAGGTTTTTTTTTTAACCTTCTCTCTTTTATCTAAAGTACTGGCCACCAGTCCTAGTTTTGCATCATCTGCAAACTTTTCAAGTGGCCCCTCAACTGCCTCATCCAAGTCATTGATAAAAATGTTGAACAGCACAGGGTCCAGGACACAGCCCTGTAGCACTCCACTCCATGCTTCCATCCAAGCTGAAGTGGAGCCATTAACGATGTGGTCATTCAGCCAACTCTGACTCCATCTATCAGCAGTATCATGTAGCCCATATTTTGCTATTTTATTAAGCAAAAATATGAGGTATTCTGTCAAAGACTTTGCTGAAGTCCAGGTTCACTATGTCTGTAGCTTTTCACTGATCTACTGAGCTAGTAACTCTATCAAAGAAGATAAGGTTAGATTAGCATGAATTGTTTGCAACACATCCATGCTGGTACCTGTTATAAATAACAAGCCTTTACAAGTATGCACAAACATGCTGTTTGATGATAACCTGTTCTTGCCAGGTATAAATGTCAAGCTGACAGATCTGTAGTTCTCTGCACCCTGCTTCTTCCCTTTTTTGATAAGGACTAACTTAACTTCAGCTAAGGACTAACTTAACTGACCTGTCTAACTTCAGCTCAGTTCCCTCACTCCCCCAGTGGTATGGCCAGCTAGGGTTCCATCTCCCTTGTGAGAGAAGACAAACGCCAAATAGGAGTGAAGAACTTTTGCCATCTCACAAGTACCAATTCACCACTTTCACCTTGCAATGGACTGTAGTAAAGAGGATGGCCTGGAATGACAGAGGGAAGATCCACTACCAGGGTATCAACCATAAATGAAAGCCGAGCCCAGGCCAAAGAAGTAATTGCGAAAATGCCTCAGACAACCCCCCCATGACAGCCCCCCACGCCCAATTCGCATGAAAATAAAAAAAGGAAGAAATATAGCATATTCACTCTTGCAAGATTCTGTTCCTGTAGCTGTTCTAATAAAAATAGCTTAGATCTGCATGACCCTGTTTCTTAGTCTGTTCTACCTGATAGGACTGACATGGACTTATACCCTCTTTGGCTTTCCTTTTATTTTCAACAAAATCCTCAAAAAATCATTTCTGCTGTTTTTGGTACTTCATTCTGCTCTTTAGCCTGAAAGTGTTTCTATACTTCTAGAGACTACCTTCACCTTCCTGCCCAGAGATTCAAAAACTCTTTTGGCTGTATCATTTGTCCCCAAATGAATCAAAAAGAAACAATAGAGTAGTTCTCAGTGGATCTGAGTAATCTTGGTAACTTCTCCATCAAGTTCTGTATATAGGCACCTGGAAATCAATACACCTCACACAATGTCATACAAGTCTGCATACAGCTTCCCCATAGCAAGGAATCTGGCAATGCCATGATATGCCTCTTCTTTTTCAGAGTAGTTCTTGGGTTTCTTCGATCACTGGGGGGGCCAAGTGTCTTCAACAATGTTTTTGGCATGGTTTGTTCAGGGGCCTATCAATCTTCCTCTAAAGGGACAGTTTAGTACCAGCTCTAAGTTTCACTGGCAATGAGTGCCTCCTGAACATTTTGCTTCTTTGGGTCACAATCTTCCATGTGTTTGCCTGTCAAAGGATTCCCCACCCACTCCCGTTCTTTTGTGTTCTACTTCTCTCCCCCCCTCGAGAGCTTCAGCATTCCTGTCGGAACCCATTATCTTCCTTAATGCATTTCAGTGCAGCAACTCTCTCATGTCCCTTTACTGTCTGCTCCAATAAGGGAAAAAGCTTGCACTTGCAGCAGGTGCTGTTTATATCCTCTTCAGACAGAAAGGCAATCATTGCATGTATTTTGGAACTCACAATACTGCTTCCTCTCTGCCTTACCTACCAACACTCCTAGTCAAACTTCCACATTAATCTTCCCAGTTTGCTTACTCTGGCTGCAAGCTTCCAGGAGCTACCTCTCTAGTGCAGAACCGGCATGGACTTTGCTTCTTTTTAATTTTTCTGAAATGTCCCAGCTTACTTTTTGAGACTATGGGGAGGTAGTAAAGCCCCATGTCTTTCAGCCTTATCTTCAGTATCTTCTTGCTATTCTTTTCACCAAGTTCATATAAAGGAAGACATTGGGTCTTTTCATAAAATGGTTTCTATATGTCAGAAGTGCTGGAAACATTTAAGTATGGAGCAGATTCAAAACATTCAAGCTAAGAACTAAGGCAAATTGATACGGCAAGTATCATTTATCAAATGTTGACTATATTCTGAACCCATTTAATAAGTAATTTGACCAATTTACTTCAAGTATTAATAAAAAGGCAAATGAAGAATCAAAATAAAATATTCCTGAGAAAAAATATTTTTTAAAATGTCTAAAGTTGCACAAGACACTTAGGGAAAAAACTGAAACAAACGAATTGAAAAATGCAGATGGGGCGATTTTGGCAGAAGTTTGGAGACTTGTCTTTTTAACTGTGACATTCCAATGTCAGGCTTTACACAACATTTGTACTTCCCACCTCATCATGAAGGAAAGGGGTTCCAGAACCACAAAAAGATCAGCAAAGTGCTGCCACAAACCAGGCAACCACATTTTAGCACAGTACATTAAGCAAACCAGTCCTGGTAATGAGTTAATGGTTCAGTGTGTTATACAATCTACCCCCACCCCCATGCGGGTTTAGTAAGCCTTGGTAAAGCTAATCAAGGCTAGGTGTGTCAATAAAACAGAGTCAAGCACATGCACAAATCTGGAAATCGAGTCCTTATTCTCCTTTTACTCACATAAAACAATTGTTTCTCCTGCTAGTCAACCCCCATCTCTATCGTTGCTTCAGGTCAGCACCATCCAATTATCCAGAATGCTCCAAAGGACACAACTGCAGCTTCTACTACGACAGCGGCAGAGCCCATGTAAAGGATCACAGAAGTTCCAACGTGTATTTCTCCCTACTGAGCCCAAGCCAAGGCAGGACAGCCCATTTATTACTGCTACTAACTAGGAAAGCCCCAAACCCCAGCTGAATTATGAGCGCGCAAGAGGGAGACTCCTCGAGAGAGGCCCGCAGAATCGTGAAGATCCAGCGCCGCCCGCACGGACTTCGGCCGTTCCTCACCTGCGAGCGCTGCTTTCGCGACCTCGGCTCAGGCGGTCTGAGAGTCTGCCGAAGAACGCCGCCAGAGCAGGCCTCCCGCGGGGAAAACAATCCAGCAGCCGCCTCAAGAGCGCAGGAGCCGCGGCGACCACCGCCGCCGCCATGGAAACCCAGCTACTTCCGTTTCCGGGTGCTGAACCCCAGCTGTTCTGCCGGTTCCGCTTCCGGTCATGAAGATGGACGGCTGAGGCAAAGTTCGGGACCACAGAATTGAGTGTTGTTCTGAGTGCTTCTTGGCGCTCTTCGTAATCGCCTCCTGCTCGGTTTGGGTTTATTTATACAGCTACGGAGTAGTAGCGTTACTACTACAAAAGAGCCGCTCTCGGGTAGATGTTGAGGTGTTGGACTGGCAGAGAGGAGACCCAGGTTCAAGTCACCCACCCATTCACTCTCTCAGCCCAACCTACCTGGCACGGCCTCCTTGAATTCCCGGAGGAAAGACAGGATAAGCCAAATCTCGGTCGAGTATAGTAAAACTTGGCCCTGAAAAAAAAAATGTCTAGGGTTGTGCTTTATTGTATATTTCTAAGATATTATCTGAGTATTATTACAGATGCTGAGTTCCTGTAACTTGATAGCACAGAGCGAAAGGAAAACTAAGCAAAATGGTTAGGGGTTTTTTCAGTATATTACACACATACTGTAATCCTGATTTCAGAGATTTTTAAGTGTGTGTGTTTTACCATGTTAACTATGATTCAAACAGAATAGGAAAAACAGCATTAAAGTTCAATCCATTTTTAAAATTCATAATTAGTCATCCCCACTGAATTCAATTGTGCTTATTCCTAAAAATGCATAGAATATAACAGTGAAAGAAAACCAGGTATTGAATAATGTCCATCAGCCCCAGCCAGCATAATGAATGGGAGTTGTTCTCCAAAACATCTGGAAGATAGGAATTGCATTTAATCTTAGTGTTAAGCATTAAGAAGTGAAAGTAGGACAGGATTACTTAGAAAGCTTATGAGATCCACAAACCCCTGTACTATCCTCTTCTGTGGCTTTGGAAATATTAAACAGAAGCAGTATCTCCAATTTCTGATTTGGCAATTCTAAATTGGAAGGTAAAGGCAAGGCATAGGTAGCAATTTTTTGAACTTGTCATTAGAGTCCAATATAAATGGTGATGACAAAAAATGATGAAATGTGTACTGCATGCTTTTGGAACTACAACAGCTCTGAACAAGGGGGACTTATGACCAGTCTGACCAGTCCGCAAAGTTGTGGCTGTTGCAGCGTCCCCAATGGTCATGTGATCATGATCTGGGCACTTGTTGCCCAGCTCATGATTATGACATCACAGCAAGCTGTGGTCACATGATCACAATTTCCAGTGTTCGCTTTCAGCTTCCCACAAGCAAAGTCAATGGGGAAGCCAGCAGGAAGTCACTCCCGCCACTTTTTTCACCTACCCACGCACCTGCCTGCACTCCAGAGCGCCTGCCCACAGCACTCCCATGGTACCTGCACTCTGGAGTGCCCTCCTGTGGCACCTGCTTGCCTGGGACTCCTGCCTGTTCCTGCTTAATGACCTGTGTGGTCCTGGGGTTACAACAGCAACCAGAACTGCGGGATTCCCATCACTAAGTGATATGGTCACATGACATCACGCTTTATAACTGCATTGCTTAGCAATGGAAACTACAAACCCAATTGCCGTCATAACCAGAGGACTACCTGTAATTCAAGTTATATTCAGCTTCTTCCCAAGAAATGGGAAGAGGACTGCAACCATTCAAGTAAGTCCAATTAAATTCTATAATTCTCTGTGCTTACCAGAAATGGCCAGATCTATTAAATCCAGTGGCCCTTGCTTCCAAGCATAGGATTATTCATTTGCTATAAAAAGCAACAGAAAAACTATATATGTGCATACTACTTTTTCCATCCATCACATCAGGGGTGATATCTTGCCAGTTCTGTTTAGTTCATGAGAACTGATGGTTCATTTTTTACTAAAAATTCCACCTGTCCAGAAACGGCATATCCAGGCCTGCTGTACCATCAGTTCTCGGCTTCTCAGAGACTTCTGGGCAATATTCATCTTGCTGCAGAGAAAGTGGCAGGCCTTAGCATAACTCAGGGTGCCCATATAGTTCTCCCCGCCATTGTAGCTGCTGCTATGGCAACCAGCACCACCTTCCTCTTCTTCCTCCTGCAAGTCTCCAGCAATTGCAATGAACAGACTGTTCCTGCTCCCCGTCTTTCCCCATACCTTTTTCTAACTATGGCACCTTCCAAGATTCCAACTGCCATTGCTGGCTCCTCCTCCTCCTGGGCAGACCACCCATGCCACTGTAGAAAACTCAGAGGCAATTGCTGTTCCCACCGCCACCCCCATGCAGGCAACTACCAGGGTCACCATGCCTCTTCCTCTCAAGTAGGCCTCTTAGCTCTGGAAATGAGAAGCCAGGAGGTGAACTACTTGTTGCCTAATTTCCGTATCATCCCTGTATCACATGTTGTATCCCAGTGTTGATACCATATTATCTGACAACCATAACTCAGTACAACAAAGTTAGCACTTGGACTATTGATCTCCAAGCCCTTTTTTAACTCTAGCATTCTATGGTTCTGTTTACTGTATATGGAAAAGTTTAATACAATTTATGTCTTGGTCTTATTAAAAAAAAATCTTTACCATTATGATGATGCCCATTTGCACATCTATAATCTACGAGAGAATCTATGCACTCTTACCAACTCTATGGTAAACTTTTCCGTTTATTCCTACAAATCTCAGTGGAGTGTGGAGTCCTTGGTGCTTTCTGAGCCTTGGTGTTTTCTTGCAGGCCAGACTAAGCAACATCTTCAGTGAGAAAAGGGAGTGGGTCTTGCTCTCTGTTTATATACAGTGGCTTGCCTTGCTTGTGTTGGTGGGGGAGTTGTTCTCTCCTTGGTAGTTCCTTGATTAGGCTGTTGTTTGCTGCTTGGTTGATTGACTGAGTTAATAGTTCCTTGATTAGGGTACTGTGTACTGTTTGATTGTTCATCTGGTGTTAATCCTGGTGTTAATCTTTGCATATCTGGGTGTTGATTGCTGGTGAGGAGGTGTTCTGGTCTTTTGGCTTTTCTATTGTCTCTTTTGAATGGCTTGTAAATGTGGTTTATCTCTATGTGTTTATTGATGGCTGACTTGTCTGAGTGCCAAGCTTCCAGGAATTCCCTAGTGTTTTTGGATTTAGCTTGGTCTAGGATGCTCACAGTTTCCCAGTTGAAAGTATGCTTGAGTCTGTCCATGTGTTGTGAGATTAAGGAGTTCTCATCGTGTCTTCTGACTGCTAGTTGGTGTTCGTGGATGGGCTCTGCTAGTCTTCTGCCAGTCTGTCCTACATAGTGGCTGTTACAGTCCTTGCACTGTAGGTTGTAGATGACTCCTGTTTTTTCTTCTTGGGCTACTGGGTCTTTTGGTTTGCTTAAGATGTTCTGAAGGGCTTTGGTTGGTTGGTGTGATACGGTGATGCCATGTGGTTGTAGCAGTCTGTTGGTGGTTTCTGAGATGTTTCTGGTGTATGGCATTGTTATCCTTTTCATAGCTTCTGTTGGTTGGGTTGTAGTGGGTTGAGTGGCGAGGCACTTTTTGATGAAGTTGCATGGGTATCCATTTTGCTGGAAGATGCTGTATAGGTGGTCTGTTTCCTTTTTCTGGTGTTCTGGGTTGCTCAGTGTGTTTGTGCTCATCTGAATAATGTTCTTACACAGCTCCTCTTGTGGGAGGTTGGGCTGTTACTTTGGTAATGGAGCACTTGGTTAGTGTGGGTTGATTTTCAGTGGACTTGTGTTTCTAGTTTGCCATCATTTCCTCTACTGATGAGGATGTCCAAGAAGGGTAGTGTGTTGTTGTTGTTGTTTTCTTCTTCCCTTGCAAATTTTATTCCTCTGAAGATGTTGTTGATGGCTTCATGTGTCTCCTCCAGTTGTTCTTTTTTATTATGACAAAGGTGTCATCTACATACCAGATCCATACTTTGGGTTGTATGCATGGGAGTGCTATCACTACTAGATGCTGCATTACAATCTCTGTTATGAGTCCTGAGAGTGGTGATCCCATGAGGGTTCCTCTGATTTGTTGGTATATTTGTCCATCAAACTGAAAGTAGATGGTGAGGCAGAGGTTAATGAGGTCCATGATTCTGGGTATTTTGATCTTAGTGTATCTGGCTAAATCTCAATGATTCAGTGAAACTTACTCTTAAGAGACTCTGCATAAAATGTATAAATGTATACTTATATTGATTTCAGAGAAGAAAAGGCTAGATCTCCTCAGTTATTGATTCAAGAAATTGCAAGTTGTAGATTTAGATTTCTTTTTCAGATCTAAGCATACTAGACAGTACTGTAATAAGATCTAGCGGTGCAACTAAGATGCCAAAACAACATCCAGGAGAAACAATGTAAGGAAGTCAAGTGCAAGGCACATGTTTTTCTTTGTTCATTATATTTGGTCAGAGGCAAAGAGGGGAAAATTAGAGAACTTAACTCCTATTGTAATTATATTTGCTGTTCCCTTACAATAGGTGTATTTAAGTTGCTATTCAAGTAGACTGAGAACCAGAAGTAGCCTTAATTAACAAGCACTTGTGTTCCTAATAGGATGATCCTATGCAGGTGTCTTCAGATATATGTTCCAATATATTAGCCCAAGAAGAAAAAACAGGAGTCATTGACAACATACAGTGTAAGGACTGTAACAGTCACTATGTAGGACAGACAGGCAAAAAACTAGCAGAGCGTATCCACAGACACCAACTAGCAGTCAGAAGACATGATGAAAACCCCTTAATCTCACAACGTATGGACAGATTCAACCATAGTTTCAACTAGGAAGGAAATTGTCATCATCCTAGACCAAGCTAAATGCAAAAATTCTAGGGAATTCCTGGAAGCTTGGCATTCAGACAAATCAGCCATCAAGAGACACATAGAGATAAACCACATTTACACACCACTCCAAAGAGACCATAAAAAAGCTAAGAGGGAAACAAAAAGACCAGAACACCTCCTCTCCAGCAGCCAACACCCAGAGAAGCAGGCATTGACACCAGGCAAACAATCAAGCAGAAAGCAATACCCCAATCAAGGAACTGCCAAGGAGAAAACCACACCCCCACCAACACTGGCAGGGCAAGCTACTGTATAATAAACAGGGAACAAACTCCACATGTACTTGTACTGATGATGTTACCTAGTTGGGTAATGAAATGCCTACAACAAACAACCAAGCTCAGAGAGCACTAAGGACACTATATTTTCCAAGGCATGCTGTGGAGCTTCCTTCGACATGAGCAATCTCAGGATCACAACTTTCAAACACAGTTATAGCAGCAAAATATACTGTTTCTGTACTGGGCAACAGCTTGAGTTTCCATTTGCCTTGAAATAGTTCAATAGTTATTTAGGGAACTACAGCTGCTTTCCCAGCACCAAGCAGTAGGAAACCTACTTTCAGAAAGAAAGACGGGTTCACCCACAGTCTCCAACAGGTATCACTGCCTTTGCAATCTACTAATCTCCAAATCACTTCTCAAGCAAATTAGATCTTTTGTAGAGTGCAAGTCAAAGATGGTTTTTTTCCTGCTGAAACCAGATCTTGTTCTTCTTGGGACTTTAACATCTCTGTCTTCTGTCAAATCAAAGAAAGGCAGGAAATCCTGACTTAGGACTGTTATGGGCTGTTATTCACCCCAAGGCAAACCCACTGAACATGTCCAAATGCCCTTCATTTCTCAAAATATCTGTCTGCTGTATGCCCATGGGCAGTTGACAAAAACCAGTGACCTTCTTTTTAAGGAACGTGCCCTTTCATTTTCCCATTGTGGCTTTCACAGTTGGGAGAACTTTCCATTCAGCTTGAGTGCAGGCTAAGGATGTATGCAAAGCGCTTTTGATGTTTTCATTTATTTCTCCATAAATGAAACTTGGAAAGCAATAGCACAAATTAGCATTGCTATCTACTCTGTATTTCTTAAATCTATCTATTTTAAAAGCAAATTTTCTCTATTATTTATAAAGTACTGATTTTCAAATATTTATTTTAAAATGCCATTATTTGTGGTTAACATGAGGAACTTCCTCCTTATATACTGTAAGACTATAAAAGACAAGAACAGTTATCTAGGTTAATAAGTAACCTGACCAAAAGATTTCTTAAAATAGAAGATGGTAAATAAATGGATTAACTCCCTTAACTCTCTCCCTTTCAGTTGAAGCCTGGGTTAACTGAAGAGAAAGCAAAGGTTAATAACCTGCTCCCCTGAGATCTCCTTCAAGCTCATTCCCTCAAGAAACGTTTCAGTAGGAAGCCAGGCCACACCCTCATATCAGTTAACTGTCCCAGTGGTGGTTGGGGGAGGGGGTCTCCCACTACAAAGCTTTGTCTCAGAAAACCCTGGCTTTCACTGGAGGAGAACAAATCAACACAAGGATTTTGCTGTCAGGGGAAAGCAAGCTGTCACTGCTGTGCAAAACAGACTTCCAGCGGGTGTATGTCTTGGTGGCAGAATATGCATTCCCCAACTGTCTGAGTATGCTGCACTTGCATGTGGCAGTCTCAGAGGCAGAGGTGAGCACAGCTGGAATAGGGACAGAACCTTTGGAAGGGACTGGCACTGCCTATCGCTTTCTTCTTAGGCGAGTCCTTTCTTCTTAGGCGAGTAGTTTATTTTTAGAACTGCGCCAAAATAGAAAGCCAAGTAAAAACTTTATGAAACTATATTTGGTTCCTCATATTCTACACAGAGCTGGGGATTTATAAAGTTATCCCTAAAAGGAAACATGCATGCTTTTTATAAAAACACATGCTTTGCTTGTGATTTCTCAACATCACATGGTGGGATTCCTGAGACAAAAGGGCATATAGGTAGTGTCAAGCAAATTACAAAAGTTCAAAATCCTCCTGACCATTTATGCTCGGTCTGAGTTAGTAGTGATTAACCAGATTTTTCTATGGTTTAGGCAGCTGAATGGAAATAGCAACTTCATATATATATCTACTGTGATGTAAACAAAAAAAAAGACATTCTATGCAAGGCTTCAGTAGGAGTAGCAATTTTCCAGCTGGAAAAAATGTAGAAAATCAGAATCACTATAGGATTGGAGTAATTAATCTTTGTGGAATGGCTACAGTGGTTGAGGGAGAATTAGCTTAAGAAAAAAGGCAAGAAAGGGAAACATGATGGTCTAAAGTACAGTGTGGAACAAGGACAATTTTTTCTCTCTTTCAAAATACTGGAATGTGACATAATCCAATTAGTGATGGAAGCTGAAGAACAAATAAACCAATTCTTTACACATAGTAAACCTGTGCAATAAATCTCAAGATGTGATAGCTATTACCTAGAAAATAGGTACATTAACTGGGCTCATATCTTGTGCTAAATCATAGTTGTATTGTATGAGCCTGGCTTTGTATGTTCTGTGAACTCAGCCCGTGTTTTACAAACCATAAATTATGGCTTAGCACTATACATGAGCACAGTCAATTGTGGCTTATATTACAAACTATAGTGAAGCAAACAGTTGCTGTTGCCAACAGCAGGAGTGGGCAACTTTTGCATACTTAGGACATGGGGGGGTATTTTGGGGGAACTGGGGTAGCATTTATTTTGAAAACACAACTGCATGGCCAAAAATTGTCGTGTTGTCATCAAATTTTGCTAGCATGGTGCTGGCTGATTGTAAGGGAAATAAGAATGGATCTGGCCTATAATAAGAGAGACTGTTATCCTGA
Source organism: Candoia aspera (assembly GCF_035149785.1). Lineage (NCBI taxonomy): Eukaryota > Metazoa > Chordata > Lepidosauria > Squamata > Candoiidae > Candoia > Candoia aspera. The sequence continues at coordinate 113,981,940 of NC_086154.1, read as the reverse complement.
CCTATCATAATAGTGGCAGCAGTTTTCTCAGCACAGGTTACTACATGGAGAAAAAAATGACGCCAGAGCCTGTTTTTTTAACAAAATATTGTAATCTCATTAATTTCACTTAGATTTAAGCACTGCATACCTAAAAGTGGTTACTGTAACTTTGTGCTCTATTGTACTGTTCTCTATATGCAAACTATTGAAAAGTTACCTTATCTAAAAATATTGAAAAAATGTATCATTTGTATTCTAATATTCTTTTTGCCCATCAGTGCTATCATTTCTTTAAGACGGCCATTTCTTTGCTCCTCCCTTTTGCAAGACCATCTAGACACACTTTGCATTTGTCTTTTGAATGTTCCCTGCCCTGACTTTACGAGAAAGATGTCCTTACGCCTGTTCCCTTCATCTGAAAAACCATGAACATGGCAAAAGGCTGGCTGCACTGGGTAATGAGGGAAAAACAATGCATGCATTGTGCCAAAAGGAGTCTGTTTGGTACACTGTGAACAGACATGTAGGACATGAGCCTTGCCCAACAAGCACCAGCTCAGCTATGGAGGCACGGGTAGGAGGGTGCTGAATGTGGAGAGTTTTGAAATAAACAACTTAGTTTCCAAGCCTGCAGTAGCCTGGCTTGAATTTTTGGAACAGAATATTGGTTTTGCCACGGGGATAGCTAATACATTTCTCTGCTTCTCAGCTTAAGAAGGTGTACAAGTCTTCAGTACTTAGAGAAGGGTTCTCAGCAAACCTGTAGCATGGCTGACTGGCAGAAGTTGCTCTAGAATTTAGCTTCCTTTTCTTCCCATTCCCAGTGTGCTCCTTGATGGTGTGTATTGGGAGAGGAGACCATCCAGGGAAGCTTCACACTCCAACATCTGATGGGATGCCCTTAGAATGGAACCTTTCTCCAAAAGAGCCACCCCAGAATTAGTCCCCATGTCTAACTTTCAATGCAACATAACATAAGAGGTCGTAATCCTGCTCATCTAAATCTAACTTGGGCACTCTTTCCACCATGCCAATTACATCCATACAAAAAAGGAAGTATTCTATTTTTATGTACTCACATCATCCTGCTCTGCTTTTCCAGAGTGTTCCTAGTTCTTGCTGCTGTAGCAGTCTGGAATAGCACAAAGTAGTGCATCTAACTAAGATACAGCTGATAAATAACCCTGCCACAATGAATGTAGTTACGCTTGAAGTGCCACAGGATTCTCTTGGGTTGTTCTGGATATGAGTATTACCCTGGAACACAGTTCAAATTTGAATAAAATTCAGCAGCTGAGTACACACATTGTGACACAAGTATGTCTGTTTTGGGCTTAGTGCCACATGTCAATCCACTTGGTATCTTGAAGAAGTTTCCATTTAACTAATGCTGTGTCTTTCCAGGGGCTCTGAGAATTGCAGGTGTAGCTAGATAATAATGGTGTTTGATTATTTAAAAAAAATATTGTCACTTTTGGAAGTTTTTTGTCTTGAGTGCAGATACACCTAAGATAGTTATAAAGCAGGATGATACTTCAGGAAAATTCTATTCTGGTTTTCCAGAGGGCTGGCTGGACTCCTGAACCTTTTTATTCGTATATCTGATTGTCTTTCTTGTGGCATTTACACTACTGTAATTTGCATTTCCTTACTATACATTACTGGGAATTGTTGGTTAATATGCAGTATCATAAAATATCTAACTCGTGTTTGAAAATACAGTATTGATATGCCTTCCACAAATGGTTTCAACATCACGAAACCAGTGTAAGTGGTACTACATTGAGTAGCAAGAAGTGCACATTAGCAAAACAGTGTTCTTTCTCCTTCTTCCCCTGGTCTCCTTCTATACTATCATCACTTCCATCACCTGAATGAGAAAGGAGAAATTTTAGAGCTAATCAGTTTTAAAAGGAACATGTAAAAGGAGATAAATTAGGGATTTAGCCTGGAGTATGTAGTAGGATTGACCTGGCTACTCTGTTAATCTGATAACACATTCTCTAAATTGAAAGCAGCAAAGATAAAGTCTCCCCTGACTTGAACTTCACTCCTGTTGACTTCATGATTATGACAATAATAGAGAAGTGGCTTACCACAGTGATCTGCCTTTCCAAGCCAACTATGGCTAGGAAGAGAGAGCTGTTAAGTAGCTGGTGAAAATTGATGGATAATAACCTAAACTAGGGATCTGACTATGGGACTGGATTTACTTCATATCCTCTGCCATTGGTCAGGGAAAGAAAAAAAAGATTTACTTTCCAAAGATGTGGTCTCCTAGGTAAAACGATGGTAAAAGATAGCATGAGGATTTATACTTTTATCCTACAGCAAGGCATTTGGACACAGTGATCTGCTCCTAAATATAAGTGAAGTCAATCCTTGATGCCAAATCCTTCATCATATTCCTTGTGCTGGATTAGAAATTAATACCTATGAGGACAGAAACTAGTTCATAAACTTTTATGGCAGGAAGAATTAGGAAACATATAAAATGTGTTTATGAAACTAACATTTTGAGCATCTCTGTGACAGTGTCTTGCACTACTTCAGGATTGGCTCCTACCTGATTGATCTCCCAATGCTTATCTACTGTATTTGTAACCACTGCAAAGCTGGCTTCTTCCTTTCAATTGCTGTGGCAATGCAGACCTGGATGGTTTGTTTTTCCATTATCAGGAACTCTTGCCTCACTCTGCCCCCTGGCTTAAGACTCGGAGGAGTTCTTGTTCCTGTTTTTGGAAGTTATCTCTTCCTGTGTTTATTATTTATAAGATATCTCCCCCCACACCCATCCACCCAGCATAGCAACATACAACAGGGTCAAACCTTTTGGGAAATGTGTGTGTTTGCAAAATAGCCAGCACATATAATTTCATCTCCACAAATCAAAAAGGTGTTTAAATGCAAAGGAAGAATGGTGGCAAGGTAGCTGAGAAGTAGTTGAGGATTGTAATAGTTTTGTTTACATCATTTATAATTAATCTCCTGTCACACAGCTTCCCATTTTGGCAACTTCTCAAAATGTTTTGCAAACCACTAGACAAATGCATGTATTTAAAAAAATGTGTGATAGGATTTTATTTTATTTCCTTTTCTTGTGGAATGGGGGTGAGAGCATTTTTATTCCCCTGGCTGCTGATAACGGAGTGGGGGGGAGAATAGCTGTATTCGCCTGTTAATCAGCTGGAAGGAAAGAGTGTGAGTAATTACAGGCTTACAGTATTCTTCATGCATTCTCTGCATTTCAAGGCTGGTTTGGCAGAAGTGAAAACAGTCATGGGTCAGTTTCAAACTTAGAAATGCTGGTGATGTGGATGCACCTGTTGTTAGTTCATCTATGGCAATGTGTTTTGTCCAAGTAGTAACAGGCACACTAATCCCTTCTCTTCAGGTGTAAACCTACTGATCACCTAAAAGGAGGTAGCGAGATAGAGCATGCTAGACAAAACACTCTTTCTCCTATACACAACTGGGTGTGCAAAGGCTAAAGCAGGTGTGACATGGGTAGTCTGTGCTGGAGTTTCCTGACTTTAAAAATATATGTTTTCATTTTATTACTTTTAATTTTAAAGCAGCTTAGGGTGGGGAGAACTTTTAGTGTTAATGAGATCAGCAGTGGCAGGAGTTGTTGTTGTTTATTCATTCAGTCGCTTCCGACTCTTCGTGACTTCATGGACCAGCCCACGCCAGAGCTTCCTGTCGGTCGTCAACACCCCCAGCTCCCCCAGGGACGAGTCCGTCACCTCTAGAATATCATCCATCCACCTTGCCCTTTGTCGGCTCCTCTTCCTTTTGCCCTCCACTCTCCCTGGCATCAGCATCTTCTCCAGGTGTCCTGTCTTCTCATTATGTGGCCAGAGCATTTCAGTTTTGCCTTTAATATCATTCCCTCAAGTGAGCAGTCTGGCTTTATTTCCTGGAGTATGGACTGGTTTGATCTTCTTGCAGTCCAAGGCACTCTCAGAATTTTCCTCCAACACCACAGTTCAAAAGCATCTATCCTCCTTCTCTCAGCCTTCCTTATGGTCCAGCTCTCGCAGCCATATGTTACTAAGTGGCAGGAGTACAAGGATTTAAAACATTTCAGCTGTGCTATTTTTCCAATCTAAACGCCATCCCATTTTGTGTAACAGCAGAGTATTGATATCTGTAGTAGGATCGTACTTTGTTCATTGGTTTGTTTCCACAGTGGAACTTGAGCAATTTCAGAAGCGTAAATAAAATTGGGGAAATAGAACTGGGGAGGGACATCAGTTTCTCTCCTCTCTCACTGCCTTTTAACATGAAAAATCAGAAGATCCTATTCATACTGCATGTGGTCTGGTATGGGACTAAGCCCCATTAAAGCAGTGATGCTTAATTTTCTGAATACATGCAGGGGCTCTGCAGCATGCACAGTAAATGTCCGGATGGGATGCAACTCAGACATCATCTGCCATGACCAGGGATACCAGATCTGTGGTGCAGAAGTCTAGATGACCATTAGATGACAGCAAAGAGATATGTGAAAAACTCAAATTCTCTATTGTCATTAAGTGGTAGTCTGGATTTTTGTGATCCAGGTCAGTTAGCCCTAATATGTCTGCTTTAGTACCGTCATCACCTAGTAGCCACCATCTAGGATTAAGATTCCAGCCTTCCTGTTCAACTCTGGTTTATTTATTTAAAACAAGCACCAGAACACCAGACTTCTTTCATTCCTTTCCTTAACAGCACCTGGTATGATTTCCCCCCCCCCCCCGTTTCTGCCCTCTGCTTCTACTCCAGGAAAAGACTCTGGGCAGCATCTTATTGTTTGCATTTTGAAGCAGCTGCTATTGCAGCTTCACTTCCCAGAACTGCTTGCTCGTGTTTGTTCCTGGCTGCTTATGGCAGCTGCTCTGGGGCAAGGCAAACTCCCTCCCTCCCTCCATTGCAGTATATACAGACACTGCTTGTTCCCAAGCCCAGACTTAGTATATCTGTGATCATCTCTCACTGGGAAAAGAGATAAAGGAGACTTACACTGGAGTTCTGAGGCTATAACATTCAGGCATGGCAGGAAGACCTGCCAAGAACTCATCTCTAACATAAAATTATACAGACTGATCTTGCAGGCCAGCCAGTATTGAGCACTGAGACATAGGGAAGATGGGGGCACCAGTTGGACTTTTTTTTCCCACCAGATATATCTTTGCAAAGGAAACAAAAGTGACATAATAATATAATATTTCTTCACATTTGTACGTTAGCACTTTATTTGATCTATTCCTAGTAACTATTTTGTAGTTTACAACTTATCACAATTATTAAGAATGGTTATGATGATGAACATGTCAGCACTGCCTTGAATGCAGCCAGCAAGGGAGTTTTATATATATAATTTATATACATAATCAAGTCATTTTGTCCCTGAAATGGTAATACAGTGTGGAAATTGAATAAAGTTGGTATCCTAGTGGCTTGTTCAGTTTACTTTTCAAACAAGTGCTGTTTGAACTCTCCAAAGCTTTTGTAACACGCTGAAAAGAACATGGAGAAATTAAAATGCAAATAAAGTTAGAGCTTGAATAAATTAACACAGGATGTATACTCTACACTATTTGTTACTTCAGTTACACTAATACATAAGCAATGCAAACCCATACAACCACTGCTTGTGCACTATTTTCACAGCATTCTTAGCAGAGCTGCGCACTCTTCAAAAATCATTTGGAAGAAGTGCTTTGAACCTCTTGCAAGCACAGCACCTCTCTGTTATTTATTAATGCAGCCTGCCTTTCAAACGCTGAGGGATTTAAGAGTTCTGTTAACTTTAATGAGTCAACTCCTTAAAACAGCAGCATCTTTTTTTCAGGTTCCCATGGCAACCTGGAAAAAAAAAGTTGGGCTGCTTCAATTAATAGCAGAGAGAGGTTGTCTTGTGCTCACAAGAGATCCAATTCACTTCTTTGAAATCATTTTTGAATTACTCTGAATGCTATCAACGTGAAGAATCTGGATGTCATGCATAAATAAACCACTGCAAATTTACTGGGTTATGGATCCTCTAAATAAAGCACTAAATGTTGCTGTTTCATCTTTCATATGAGAATCATATTTTCTGCAGCAATATCTATGATGCAAGTGCATACACACATGCATTTTCTGAGAAATTTCAGTCAACCAATATTCATGGTGCACCCATCCCTTCTGAGCATTTAGGGTTGTATATACACTTTGCATTTTACATGCTTATTGTGGAAAATACCATTCCAGCTGCAAAATACACAATGGTTGCATAAAGTGTGCCTTACACAATCACTATCCAAAAGGCTTTCTATTTCCTTTGCTCTGCAACTCCGGGGCTGTTCCAGCCTGCACATCACATTTCTTATGTCCTAGAAAAATGTCAGGAGTTGAGCCACCATCAGAGCCCATAATTTTATTCAGAAGGTTTCCTCAATCTCCTGCTTTCTTGCAAAACCAACTCCTTCCCTTAAGAGTTGTGGCTGCAGCACATCCAGTCATTGGTTCATTCAGTAACCTGACCTGTTTCCCTGAGCCCTGAGGCACCAAATTAAGGCAAAGAAGGGGGAGCGGTTCTTGCTCTTCTGGTTCCCAACGTTTCTCTTCCCTGCAGCTCTGCTGGAAAGGGCAGGTAAGGATAGGATGGAATGTTGTCCTTGGGAGGGGGAAAATAACAACCAAGAATGCGCTGGACAACGAAACACCAAACCTTTTCCCAGTCCAAAAGCATCCAGCCAAACACTACAAAATGCTGAAGTTGGAGGGAGGGCCACCTTCTGCAAAGCCAATGCTTTGAAACATTTATATTTAGATTTCTGTCATCTCAGAGATTGGGAAATGCCTTTGGACTGACATCAGTGCAACAAGAGGGTTTCCCAGGCTGCTCCATGCAAGTTTTAGCTCTCCCGATAAGATAAATGTGACACATTTCTGTGGTTGCTCTGTAAGTACCCAGGTTGAGTTAATAGGAGGGAGAAGGTTTTCTCCCAGGTAGGCTGTGGAAAAAGTCTGTGAGGCTCAGGAGTTACAAGGGGCACTTCCAAATAGATGGTCCCTCACTGCTACCAAACAAAGGACATTGGACAGCTAATTCCATTTGTGTTCAATTATTTTTAGAATAGCAATAGAAGGAAAGAAAGGTTTGGAAGAAGTCATGTGGAGCTCAGTAAAATTCCACCAACAAAACACAGCAATTCCTGCTAAAGGTCTGATCAGGAAGCAGTTCTTGTTGCATTCACAGGTTTACCACCTGCCCCTTCAACTCATAGAAGCCCCAAACAGCTCATAACAAATCCCATTTCTCCATTTGCTATGGAAGCTCCTTGGACCAACAGCAGACCCGTACATAATATGGGGCTGCTGACCTTCTGGGTAGCTAGTATGTATGCCAATACGGACAATCTAGATCTCTGTCCTGGCAAACTCTTTGTAATCCCTCCATCGCAGAGCCCTACTAAGGAGGCTACGGTAACAGAACCCTCTCCCCAGACAATCAGGAATGGCGTTATTTGGCAAGCATGAACTTCTCAAAAGGAAACGTTGAGTTATGCCACTCGGTGACCTGAGAAGCCCTTGCCGTGCCGTGTCACCCATGCCAGTAAATGTCCCTGCTACATCCCAGGAAGGGCGCCCTCTAGCGTGGGTCACCCACGCGGGTTCTCATCTTGCCCATCGTTACAGCAGTAAAATATGAAAGAGGAACTAGCGGAGGGGGAAGGGAACTCAAATTCTTTGGAAAGATGGCTGTTTTAGAAGAAATGCAAAACAGTGACTGGAAGAGCCACAGAACCACATTAGGAATGAAGGAATTTGAGATGACACGCGAATTTGACCGCCACCACGTCGCCCTGGACCGCCACGTCTCTCTGATGCTCCTTCCCACGCTCTTTTCTCGGGAAAAAGCTTCTTGTCCGGGCATGGAAAAGAGCGTGCCGCTCCGCTACCCCGGGCACCGCGCCTCGCGTGGAAGTACTCTGCTCCCACGTCCCCTAAGATCGCCCCTCAGAGGGAGAAGGCGGCCGCCTCTGCCCGCAAGCCGCAGGTCTTCCTCGCCAAGGGAGCGATGTGACTCCAGCCCTCCCGCTGGTTCCTTCGAGCGAGCGGCGGGCCGAGAAGCGGCCAGGACAGGGAGGGAGCGGGGGAGGGGAAAGGAGGCCTCGCTGCCCGGAATGGGCTGGCCGCTGGCTGGCTGGCTGCCTGCCTGGGACGCGCTCGCCCTCCCGGCAGAAGCCGAGTTCCAGGAACCAGAAGGCGGAGCCGTCGGATGCTCTATAAAAGCCTCCGATAGGGCTCTGGCGGCTTTGTAAAGTAGGACAAGCTAAGCGCGCTAAAGCCGACCGCTCTTCGCTCTGCCTCGCCAGCAGCCGCGCGCTGCCAGCCGCTTCGATTCCCCCGCGATTTCTTTCCTGCTCCCCAGGTAACCACCGACCCTGCTCCAATCTCTGGGAAACAGCTGGCCAGCTAGTTGCCGGGCTGCTAAAGGCAGGGGCGCTCCCGGGGCGCCCGGAGCCTACCGCAAGAGAAAGCGAAGCGAAGCCGTGGAGCCCGGACCCAGCGAGAGGGTGGCCGGGTAGTTATTTCTGGTGACTCGGGGACCAGCGGGGAGGGATGCCGTCTGGCGTAGCCTTTGGCCCAAGACGCAGGCAGCGACCAAACTGGGGGAATCTCTCAGCCATCCTGTAGGAGGGTAGCGTTCCAGCTCTGAATGCCAGGGGAAAGATGCGCTGGGCTGGGCCTGCTGGTGAAGTGGCTGTGGAGATGCCCTTTGTCTTTAACTCTTTCTCCCCTCCGTTCGCAGGTCCCCGTCCTAGCAGCCGCTGCACAGCAGCCCAGATTACTTGCAAAGCTGGCTCCCTGCGCCATGGTCACCCACAGCAAGTTCCCCAGTGCCGGGATGAGCCACCCGCTGGACACCAGCCTGCGCCTCAAGACGTTCAGCTCCAAGAGCGAGTATCAGCTGGTGGTGGAGGCTGTGCGCAAGCTGCAGGAGAGCGGCTTCTACTGGAGCACAGTGACAGGTGGCCAAGCCAACCTGCTCCTGAGCTCTGAGCCCATCGGCACCTTCCTCATCCGTGACAGCTCAGACCAGCGCCACTTCTTCACGCTGAGCGTCAAGACCGAGTCGGGCACCAAAAACTTACGGATCCAGTGTGAAGGGGGCAGCTTCTCGCTCCAGAGTGACCCGCACAGCAGCCAGCCTGTGCCCCGCTTTGACTGTGTCCTCAAACTCATCCATCACTACATGCCCCTCCCTGAGCCACAACCAGGGGAGGCACCACACCCTAAACGTGCCTACTACATCTACTCAGGTGGAGAGAAGATTCCGCTGGTGCTGAGCCGCCCCCTCTCTTCCAGTGTCTCCACCCTACAACATTTGTGCCGCAAGACAGTCAACGGACACTTGGATTCCTATGAGAAGAGGACCCAGCTTCCCGCCCCCATCAAAGACTTCCTCGACCAGTATGATGCGCCTTTCTAAGGGGCTTTTTCAGCAGGATTAGCCCCTGAGACAAGCACAAGAGCAGAATGGGGAAAGGATGAAGATGGAGAATCCAGGGCAAAAATCACACTTTTTTTTCCTAGCATGTGGATTATGAAAGGGGCAGGGGGCCAGCACACAGAACAGCCAAGGAACCTCTGCCCAGAGAAACTGTCTTGCTGTCGCTTGTGCTGGATAACTTGCCAAAGGGGGATTTGTGCAAGCGACTGATGCTGTTGGACTGTGGAACAGGCTGTTGCTCCTTGATAAAACTGTCTCTCTGGCTTAGGATGGGCACGACAGAATGGTTTGCAAATCTCCTCAACCAACGGACCGTTTACAAAGAGCTGACTGCTCTGCACTGGACCAGGCCACCTCTAATGACTCCTGACCAAAACCATTCTTCAGACAAAGGAATGCATGCACTGGAATCCAGCTAGTGCCTGAAAATCAACCTTTTCCTCAGTTTTAAGGGGAAAATCTTTTTATTGTTATGGTTATTGTTATTAATCTTTACCTCTTACAACCTCCAGGAGGGACAAATCTCCTTTCATCCCAAGTCTCTTCCTCAGAGGTTGTTGCCACAACATTTATTCATGGAACTAAGCCTTAAGAAGAAATCCACATCCTCCATGGACTATTAATGAACATCCCACAAGGAGAATACCATTCACTCTCTGGGCCATTATGCAGGCAAAGGACATAACTCTTTGAAACTGCATCGTTGCTTTTGGAACACCAAACTGAATGTTAAATGATCTGGCTGTTTCTCCTGAGTTTTTATTCTACTTTGACTTCTCTGCTCAGGCTGCTAATTTCTTGCCTTCCTTTTTGGAATTTTAGCTCATCAGAAAAATGGCATTACATCTGTAGCAGAGGTTGTGGATTTGTTTGGGTCCTCGATTGCACTGAATAACTTAAAACCGTACAGGAATGTAGCAACAAGAGAATTACCTGGAACTCTAATTTAATTTAACTTCTTTCTTTTTTTTTTTTGGTAAAAAACTGTAACCAAAATTTTGTGGGCTCAGCTTATTTTTGCATATCAGGGTTTTAGAAGGGCAGATAAGGTTTTGTTTTTACAGAAAGAAATGTTTACAGACCTGCCTAAGAAAAATCATTCTGTCTTTTATAAAGATTCTACCCTTCAGCCTTGAAGGCTGTTAGACATGCTTGAAGACTCCACCAAAAATCAAACTTGGAAGAAAACTTTGCACATCTATTTATATTTATATTCAAGGGACTTTAAAGACAGCACTCAATAATTTATAATAAAAAGAACTATTTTTTAAATGAATTGCTTGACTCACTTCTCTTCTTCTACCCTCCCTAAAGTGCCTTATCTCCAATGCTATCTACATCCTGGATCCCATTCCAGTAATCTTTTAATAATAGAAAGCAAAGGGCCTTGGCCAAGAAAGACTGCATTCAAAAGTAAGGCTGTTTTGCTGCCATTAGTTTCGGTGGTAGTAAAGCAGCTGCACATCTAGACATAGCTGCTTTTTTTAAGAAAAGGAAACTCTTCTAGAAAGGTATCAAGACTCCTTACCATGTTGGACACTGAGATTCATTGTACCTTCAGAACTGATTGAGTCTGTGTGGATTGCACTTAAGCAATAACTGCCCCCAGCCTTTTGCATGGGAGGAAGGAAGTCTTCTGTACTTATTTCTGAATGCCACAGGGACACATAAGGAGAGCACTAGATGTAGGGCTTTGGCTTGAAATACAGGCAGTGAGGAAAGTAGCATTTATCCTGTTGTTTCTTGGCTTATACAAGTATTTGAAGGCAAGCAAAAACTGCCACCACTTATAGTTCCATCCTTTGCGTCCCCAAACTGCCACTATAGAGCTAAACCCAGAAGCAAAAAAAAAAAAAAGTATTTGGGGTGGGTGGGGGATAATCAGAAGTCTCTGGAAGGGCAGGTGCTTTACATGCAGAATATCCCAAATTCAGTCCATGGCACCTATGATTAGCAGGGTATGGAAGACCTTTACCTGAAACCTGGACTATTTCTGCCAGCCAGATTAGACATTCCTGAGCTAGATGGCCATTGCTATAAGGTGGCTGCTTATGTTAGATAGCACAATTTTAAAATGAGACCATCAAGCCCACTACTTACTTTTATTTATTTACTCTATTTCTATGTAGCTGTATTTCACAAGAACTCATGGTGATGTGAAATTAAAATTGATGCTTTCCCTTTGCAGTCATTCCCTCTCCAGCCATTTTTCTCCCAAGTGAAGCAATACCAAAAGAGCTTTGGCTAGGTGAAACCAGCCCAGGGAAGGGTACTGGAAGAGGAAACCACTGGACAAGGATTGGATTCACCATTCAAGTTCTTGGCTACTGTTCTAATTATGGCAAGGCATCATAAGCTAGTGGCTTTCCAGATGCGTTGACTTCCCAAGTCTCATTAGCCCTGTTCAGCATAGTCAAGGGCTAGAAGTGATGGTAGCTGTGATTGAATAACAATTTAAGGAGGTCCAGAGTACCATCCCTGACATAAGCAAATTCAAGTTTCCCAGAAATAAGCAATGTGTAAAATGCAAACTTTCAGTGAAGCTTCCTGCAATCTAACTCCAGTTCCCAACATACTACAGCCAGACCATTGAGAGGTATGATAAGATAGCTTGTTTAGCTTTGGGAGCTTCTCAAGGGCAGTGGAAAGTTCTGGTGGAGAACGTGCTGTCTGCATGTCAGCTCCTTCAGTGTGTTTGCAGAAAGCTACTTCCTTATCACTCCAACATTTGTTAACAAAATGGGAGTGGAGGAGGGATCTTGCGATGGACCCATTAAAAGGATTTTAATTTTTTCCCATGTATGTCTTCAGCTCCATGATGTATCCTGTTTATACACTTAGCCTTCTTATAGTCTATAGAGGATCATCAGGCTTTCACAGTTATTTTATCTAAAATTGGGTCAACCCTGGTTTCACCAAATGTGAATATACTGTGTGTGTGTGTGTTTGCCCACAAATTATTCCCCCTAAACAATATTCTACTTTTCTACTGTATCCTTCAGCTTATGTCTCTACTTCTGTACTCACCTCTTTCCTTCACTGGTGCCACTTCCCAAGCTTGTACTTGTCTTTTCCATCAGCATGCTTTTCCTTTTTTTAAAAAAGTAACACATAGTTGTATCTTTAAGCATGAAACATTTCCATTTATTTTATGAAATGGCTACTGGTGTACACAGATACTCAGTATAGACTATTGTATATCCCAGCACAGCAACAGGACATTTAATCATTTGGCCAGCCCAAAGCATTCCACTCCAGTCTGCTATAATGGCCCAAATCCTCATTCTTGGCATCCCACCACTTCGCACATGCATATATATGAGGACTGTGCCCATCCCAGGAAAAGGCCAGAGATATAAAGCCCTTGAATGTTAGGATTTCACATTACCTCATATGGATGAACAGATAATACAGTTTGGCAGACTTCTTTTTCTGGATTCTCTGGGCAAGGAAAATGGATCTTTTTCCAGCTGAATGGGTTTTTTGGAAATGGGGTTGTTGTTGGTAAACAGGAATAATAGAGGAGAAAACAGATGTGGATGGAGTTTGGGTGAATACATGGATAAGTGTATATACCCCACAAGCAATGAAAGCTAGGTGCAAAAAAAAATCTGGATACACCCTTCAGGGGTTATCAGTCAGTTCCTTCATCAACCATAGCCCCTGAACCCGGAATACATTCTTTTGGGGTGAAGGAAAAGAGAAGATCCCAATTGTGTTCGGACTACTCCAATCCTCCACTAGTATGGCTGGTAGAGGGCACCAGGCTGGGAAAAGAGAGTGCATCCCATAAACCTAACACAAATAAAAAATAAGTCAGCTCAAAGTGCATTGTGTTTTGCTTTGCCTTTGGCAAAGGCCATAAAATTGTCACCTCTATTTCAGGCAGGGTTCTTTCACCTTTAAATAGTGAATGAGAGTCAGAAAGCCATCTGATACATGCTATCCTCACACTGCCTCTCTGTGCCAGAGATAACTGCACCCGTGGAATTTTTGCTTGATATGTAGTGGTTAAAAATATACAGAAACTATAGGAGAAAAAATGGGAGACTGTCCCAAGGGAAGCAAAGGCCCTCCTCCAGCAAAGCAAGGCTCAGTTGCAAGTAAGCCTGGGGCTGATCCAGACCTTAGTCCCTGCATTTGTAGAACAACTGTGATAATTCTAATCTTGCATCTTACATTAGCAGAATAAATGGGAAGATAAGGAGGGCTGTACAGGTTCCTGGCCATGTCCCTGCCTGGCCCTCTAGCCTATTGTCCCAGCCCTGCCAGGAATCAGTGGTTCCTAGTTGAGTCAGAGCTATGTCAAGAATGTCCAGCCCAAGTAAAGCTGGTGGCGCCATGCCAGGCCCTGCTGAGGCACATCCCCAGCGTCAGTGCCATCTGATCCTGGCTGGCCCACACCCCTCTCCTTGCTGAGATCTAGGTTGCCGCAGCAACAGGATTAAAGGCTGGGATATCACTGTTATTCTTTGGCCTGTGCCAGGAAATGAGAGGCCTTCTATCTCCCTTACTCCAGCTGCCATCTATGCCATAGAAGCAGTCATGGAAATTTGGGGTGGAGAGCCTACCTTTTCCATGGAAATGAACTAATGGAGGGGGATGAATAGATCAACCCATCTGGGAGAGAGCTGGGAAGACCCACCGTTTGTAGACCCTTTGGAAGACACTCAGCATGGGCAGCACTGCATAGGAAAGGACTTCAGTTATGGCTTGCTCCATCTAGAGATCACACCACAATCCTCTCATTGTTTGCCAAACAAAACCAGCTCTTACCATCTGAACCTATAGGGTTCCCCATACAGATTCACCAAGAAGGTAGAATTAAGCCACTGCCATGATTTAGATTGGTAAAAAAAAAATACATCCTGTCCTCTGCACCTTATACAAGCTTGCCAGCTGGAACTCTCTGAGATTTCAGAGCCACCCCTGCCCCCCAAATTAGCCTGAACATTACTGTACAGCATTTCATCTGAGTAATTTGAAAGGGAAACAAATTACTGTATGTATGCTTGAATTCACTGCGGGGAAGGGAGGCGTGGACTCAATTGCCAAAATCATTTGATTGGATTTCGATTCTCCTTGAATGGGGCAGGGGAGGGGAAGAGGAACTGTACACGTTCATTCTCAAGTACTGAATTATCCTGGACCAACCCAGCCTCTCCCCCTCTGCCTTCTGAACAGTTTCCAGCTGTTTGCTTCTGGACAAAGCACCCTGCTGCAATGTGTTGCTGATTCAAAAAGTCCAGGAAGGTTTGCAAATGCCGTTCATTTCTTGGAACATCCCCCAGTCAGCAGTGACGTTTCTGGTCCAGCAGCCAGCTTTAAGCAGAAGTTTCTCAAGTCTCATACTTACCCCAGAAATTTCTCTAGTTCTGCATAATGTAGGGAACTAAGTGGCTGTATCAGTAAGTGACTGTTCCTTTCCTTACTTCCCAACCTCTGGTTTTTGTAGACTTTATCTCGCCAGGGGGAAAAGCCGTTGAATGGGGTGGTGGGTGGACCTGCACAGCTGAACATAGTAACTGAACTTCAGCCAATCAGCCCTAATTTGACTGGCAGGAAATACCCTGTCCCAACAGGAAGGTATCTCCACCAAATGCAGGATGCACAGCCCTTATCTAGTGCTTTACACAATTAACCAGTTCCTGTCAGCCAGTCTTCGGAGAATGTGAAACAAGCACTTGCCAGAATTATGTATGAGTAGAAGCTTTCTCAAACATCAAAAAATAGATCCTGAATTGCTTAACACAAGAACATTTGAATGTTGCTGCAAATTCAGTAAAGAAACAGGTGATAAATTTCAGGTCAATTTAACTGTACATTCATCATTCATTCCTCACTTTCCATTCTACTGAATTGTTTGCAAAACTGGCATTAGGTTACCCCCATGGTTTGCCCAGGCCAATTTTGTGAGGTGTTGCTGACCCCAGAAGGGAACATGAGTATGTATATAGGTAAGTGTGTTGATGTTTCCTGAAGAGTACGAACCCAAGTCAATTTCATGCCTGCCTTTGCAGATGAACCATTACAGGGCAAAATCTGAAATTGTGTAAACACAGATTTATAGTGTATCTGGGGTGTATCTTTTGTAAAGCCCAGAAGTGTAACTATTGTGAGGAACTATTTCAGATCTATGTCCAGGAAAGAATGACATTGTTACACTTTATATATGACTTTGTAATGTAAGATTGACTGACAACATATTTTAAACAGAAAAAGCTCTTTGGTCATGATATTTGTGTGTAAAATGTTCCACGTGCTTCTTGTTAATCAGAAGAGTAGTTCGGCCAAAAATGAGCAGTTGGGCCAAAAATTGCATTTCAATAGGAGGAGGAAGATGGTGACGAATGTGCAGCTGGATATTGTGCATTTCAATAATATCTCAAAAACTAAAGGAAAAAAAGTACATTTGACAGGAATTAGAGGTTTATATCCAGATTCAGCTAGAACTGCTGAAATCAAGAGGACTTAAATTATGACTAAGCTGAACCTCATCTAATTCAGCGGGTTTACTTTAAGCATGACTAAACCATTATTCAGTCCACAGACATGTTTAGTTGTAATATACTTCGTCAGTCAGAATGACAGAACCTAGATTAAAAAACATGATGAGATCCAGTGAGGTAGAAGAATATAAACCCAGGTCCTTGTCCATATCTAGCCACAGAAGCTTTCCAGATTATTTTGGGTGCAGTCTAATTTACCTCACAGGGTTGTTATTGTGGGGAAAAGTAGGTCTTGTACTGATATGTGCATATAAATAAAAGTACTAAAAATATGAAATGCTATGATAAGGATTAGAAGATGTCGATTTTGCAAAACAATGTAATGCACAAGTCGTGCTTTAATGAACAGTTAAGCTTTGTACCCCATTTCCTACGGTTTTCTTTCAGAAGTTACAGTATAATATATGGCAACAATTAAACCAATAGCCATTAAGTGATGGAATTAATATTTAATAATATATTCTAAGTTGCCCATGAAATTTTGAACCATAAGTATACACTGAACAGGGTAAAACAGCGCCATCAATCTGGTATCCTCAGACATTGAGCTACAACTGCCATCATTCACAGTAGCTTTGCCATCTCACTGAGAAGGACAGGATAGGAGTTGCTTTCAGATTGAATTGATGGGGAACCAGATTGTAGAAGCCAAATGCAGAACAATGTTCTCCAACTATTCTAGATCTAAGACTCACTTTTAATCACAGGACATTTTTCCCTTCACACTTCATTAGTCTGCATAATCTCTGGTATATTTTTCTTCAAGGGCTTCCAACAATGAAAATGTATCCCTAAATTTCCCACTAATTAATGAATAACAATTAAATAAGTATAAGGCATACATACACATACATTATTAGAGGACTAACGCAAGGTAGGCAAATTCAGAAGCAAAGTTGAAAAAGAGAAGGCTACAATCAAACATGTGGGAATAAGTCCCATTAAAATCAGATAGACTAGTAGTAAATTGCTGGCTGGCTACTATACAAGGAAGTTGGTGCACTTTTTTTGATGAATTAGTCATAAACCAGACTGGCAAATTTAGTCAATCAGTTAAATTGATTAAGAACCTTTGACTGATTTATAATAATGTCCTGATGAATCAAGAGCAGATGTTCAAATACTATGAAAGTGTTCACAAAAAATTCAGATGACACAGGCATTTCTCCTTCTTTCACACACAAAGCAGACAATTCCTTCCGAGATGGAGCCTCCCGCGGCAACTATGCATTTGTGACAGATGTAATTTACAAATGTGCGACTTGAATTGAGTCTGTCAAACAGATATGATCACATGGAAATATTTGTTTGAATTGGCCCTTGTTGTTCACAGCCTACAGTTCCTTTCTACTGCTGCTAAAAACCACCAGCCCTTCCCCGAGATACATTTTATTCTAATCGATATTCATCATGACACAACACCTTTGGCCTCTGATAATGGGCATACCCTCTGTTTAAAGAGGAAGTTGTACAATCAGATTAAGGGAAAGGAGTGGTCTTTCCTGAGGATGGGATGGGAAAAAACAAACATTAGGGGAGGCAATGGAGCAAGAGCTTTGATTCAGGGAAAAAGATAAATGAACTTCATATATACCGCCAGATGAAATATATCCTCTTCCCTGTTACTAGAAAAAGACACCGCAGTGAGGCATGGAAAAGCAGATGGCCTCTGGACACATTAAGTGAAGAGTCAGGAGGGATGACCTCTTTGTGACATCTATATTTGAATTTGCCTACCTTGTGGTAGAAACCAAACACTGCACTCAGAAGAAATAAGGACATCCTTCACATGAGGACTTTGCACCAGTTCAAAAGTGACTCTCTGGCCAGATAAAATGTGTGACTTGCATGAGCTGAGTTGGTTTTTCTGTCTCTGTAGAAGTTTACTTGAAACTAGCGCAAAGCCAGCCTCCTCCTCCTCCATTGTTATTGTGGATATTGTTATTGTTGTTGTTATTATTGCAGTGCCAAAGTTTGTGGGCACTCCATTCTCCTGTCACTGAGAAATCTTGCTTCTCCCTGTCTCTCACTCCTAGCCCAGGAAGATCATTCCCTTTCAAGGTAATCACATTGCATTTTTTTTTTTAAAAAGGCCAACAACCTGGTGTTTTGCATACAGGCTAGTTCTGAGCTGAAGAGGAGGAGGAAACTGAAGGAAACCTTGTCAGTCTGAGTTAATTCTGCCTGTGTTTGCACATGGAATTTCTGCAGCCTGTCTTCTTTCAGAGCTTACCTCCCTCACCAGCTACAGCCTCTACAACGTACAGCCATAGTTAGCGGTATTCGGAAATGTGCCAAATTCCAAAATTGCAGTTATGTTAGCAAGACACGTTCCTTTCTTTTATATGCAATGCAGTTAGGGTGGCTAGGTGGCCTGGATATCTCCTTTTGAGAGAGGGAGAGAGATCTGCCTCTCACATAACTTCCCAGTATAACAACTGGGGGCGGGGGGGATATCTATTTTATTTTATTTCTTTTTTTGCTTGGAAGGGGGGGAGAATTACATTTTTTGTGCTGACTGGGTCAAGGCAATCTCGCATTGTTCTCTGTATTTTGAAGCTAACAGTAATAAAGATATTTGTAGCTCAGTTTCAGTTTGCTTGGGAGGAACTGGAGAATGAATAGAGGGACTGTATGAACTGTCCCAAAGCTCAGTTTGCTCCTGAAGACTGCTCAGGATGCATTTCCCCATTCAGCCAACATCAGTCAGAAGGTGTGCAAAATCTGCTATGTCCTGCCACCCATTATGTCAGAGGCAAAGTCAGGTGTGGGGCAGTGGGTGGGATCAGAGCAGTGTTCAGACTGATGCAGTCACATAGCCCTCCCCACTGGTCCCTTGTTACTCAACAATGGCCATTCTTCTGTCGTCTCCCTCAAGAGCTAGTCCTAGCAGTGCTGCACTGATGCTCTACTAGAACCGCACAATAGCGCTAGACTACTCTGCCAGTACTACTGATTTAACAGAAGGCAAAAATAAGGCAACGGTGGAACGGGGTAACCATGAAATGGCATAACAGTGAAATAGCGTAACTGTGAAATAGCATGATGGGCTGAAATAGCACAACAGACCATATCACTGAAATGAAAGGACCGTAACATACACATCACTGCCTCATCCAGGGCATTTTTGGGGTTGGGGGGAGTCAATATGATGGCCACACAAATGACCCAAATCAAAAGAAACAAGACTTTGTATAGTTGCAGCTACCATACTGATTTTTTACCTCCCCACCCCACCAACCCAACATCCCTAGTTCCATCACGGAACATGGCAAAATACAGAAGCTGGCATTTACTGCATCTATTAAATGAGGAAAGGAAGTGGAGCAAAAATGCTGCTTGTGATTCCGCCTGCTTGTGGGCTGTTTTTGAACTGTTTTTCTTCAAACTTTCTTCCCCTTGGGTTGTGACAGAACAGGGTATGGAAAAGGCAGAGGAAAGATCCCAAAAATAATGGCCAGAGTTCTGTAGTCACACCTGCCCCATTGCTGCTGCAGTGCTATGATTGCAAGACTTCCCATTCAACGTTATGTTGGTTCAGTGCACCAAATAGCCATGTTGCCATTTGCAGTTTAATTAGCCAAATTCTTTTGACCTGGATGACCCCAAAATGTGCAGTTTTTATATCTCTATTTTTTATACTATCAGAATGAGCTTCAGCAGTCCACACCAAATAACAGAAAGTGCTCTTAAGCTATTCGGCATGTTTTCTCATTCGTATGTTATTTTTAAAATAGGGATATCCCTGTTTCACACTGTTAAATGCTTGGCTAATGCTAAGAATATCTGAAGGAGGTAGCCTGTCACTCCAAACTTGTCCCATTTCATTCCAGACTTTGCCATTGCAACCTTTGGCTCCAGAGGTTTAGCTAACATTTCAACATCTAATTTTATACACATTTAGCCATTCCCCTAAAAGGGATTTTGTTCAAGCTCTCTCCTTCTTTTTCCATCATATGTAGCAATTACTTTTTCTCATATAAAAAAAAGGTATTTTTCTGTGATTTTGCACAGCATATTTAGTCAGTTTTTCAGAGAACAAGACCCTCCCACCCATGTGGACCATAAAAGGAATCTAAGATATTACAAAAGAAGGAAAGTCATGTTCTATAACCTGATCAACAACAATTAAAGAATGGTACAGATTAGACATTGTGCTAGATCATGGTCTGTTTGGCCAAAAGGTTTGTTTGCACTTTTTACTAAATAAATCTCAAATAGCCGAATTTATCCAAACACATTGTCACAAGTCACAGCCAAATAAAGAAAGGCTGGGTTCACACCACAGATTAAGCTAAAACAAGTAAATTGTATTATGATTTAGTGCAGGGGTGGGCAACCCAAGGCATCAGAGCAGCACTCAGCCCTGAACTCCTCTAACCTAAGCGGCTGATAGCTGGCAACACAATTTCCTACAATTTTGCAGTGATAAATATAAAAGAAGTCATAGTGTAAGCACTAAAATAGGTTTAACATAGTTTATAAAAAATGCTCTTCAAAAGGTGGGGGGGGGAAACAGAAAATCCTGGTTATGGTTACCAGAGTGACATGTCTTTACCCATAAGGCTTCGCTGTCCTACCATCAGAACTTCACTCTTCCCATCAGCCATTGTGCTAAGTTGCTCCAGCTTACCACAGAGTGTGAACCCAGCTGAAATGATAAGAAAGGGAATTCAATAGTGTAAATTCTTAAATTCCACACAGCCCCAGAACAAAGTCTGAATCCGCAGGTGAGAAATCTGTGGTCCTCCAGGTATTCGTGCCCTACAACTTCCAGGATCCCTTACCATTGGCCAGACTGGCTGGGGTTACAGGGAATTGTTTGGCAAGATCAGAAAGGCCCCAAATTTCCAACTGCCATCGACTGTGAAAATTGCCACTGATTGTGAAAAATAGGTTTTCCTCATTACAGGCACCTCTACAATATGCCGCTTGTAAAAACTGAAAGCTGTTGAAAGAACGTTCATTCTAACAAATAGCACTTCCATGCATAATCTCTGTACCAGTTTGAAGCTAGCTGTGAACTTCCTTGATCCCAATTTGTACCCTGTATCTGAGAACTGATTTGGTTTATTTCTGGTTCAGCTACGGTGTATTGGAAAACTCCATCAAGCTAGCCTTTTGGCTGAAATGCTAGACCTCGCAGTGCTTGTGGATCATCCCCATTTACTGGAAACTGCCTCATGAGGCCTCTCCACTCCTAGGTTTATTTTTTATTGATTTATTTATTATTAAATTTATACACCGCCCATCTCACTATAAAGTGACTCTGGGGGGCTTACAAATAAAAATTATAAAACCATTATAAAAATAGAAAAAGTACAAAAACAGGAGAAGCTGCCTGAGCAGGTTTGGAAGGGGAAGAGTTTGCAGCTTTGTAGCTCCTCTCTCATAGGTATTACTCAGATGTTTTTTTGCAGACAGCCAGAGGAATGCACAGTATGGAGTAAGGATGTGAAGTGAACGGAAATTCTTGTACTCTAAGTAAGTAATCAGGCCAAATGTTGCCATCACAATTACCATCAAGTACTGCAGGATAGGAAATACCAGAATATATGGCATATTCTGTTGAAACAAGGCTTTGTAATTGTGATATAATTATAAAATTTTGTTGTTTCCCAGTCAAGGCACAAGATAATTTCCAGCTGCATCCAATTCCAGCTCTTGGTTGCCTGTCCCTGAGTCAGGGATAACACACTGAATCGGTCAAGGAAGGGAGGAGCATAAGGCTTCCCATTCTTCAGGGACTGATCATTTTTGTGCCTGAATTTCTTCACACACAACTTCCCAGAGAAGCTTAGGAAAGGACTGAACCACAAGTGGATATTTACTGTAAATCATTCCTGTTCTTTCACTCCCTGTTCTACCACATTCTCTTTGTCTGGGTTGTGAGCCTTCAAGGCAACCAAACGAAGAAGAAAAGGGGGATTTACCTGCCCATGTGCTATGGTGACATAATGGATTGTATTCTTCTAAACAATTATTTCAGTCATGATTGCTTTGAAGTCATTCTTTTTATTCAATACATACAGAGTAACACAGACATCCATCACATTTCTAGTTAGTGTTTCATTTTGCTCAGTTTAGTAGCAAGTCATTACAATATTAACTATCAAGGGAAAGCACTCCAGTTGAATTTTGCTGGCAAGCTTCTCTTTCAAGTTTTACTGGAATGCAATACTGCACAGGGCTTGCCACAATCCCTCTAGCACACAGTTCACCCTAGAGGGCAGATTTGATGGCACAGTGAACAGAAAGCTTTTGCAGCATCCTAGTACATTTGTTAATCGTTTTAAAAATCAATCTTCTTTTGCATCCAGCTCCATAGTAGCCTACTGGAATGCTTTGAAACCACCAAACCAATGCGTGCAAATGCAACTGGACATGTGCAAGGACTGTAGAAGGGGAGGAGGCATGCTGGGAACTTGGCTGCTTCTCCTTTTGTGAAGAGATGTTTGTTAATTCACAGAATACTTGGGAGATCTGGAGGCAAACACCCATAACTACTCAGCTTGAAATTAAAAAGAATGACCACAGATTGGTCGGCACTCTCTGAATTCATTATGCGCAGAACAAACAATGATTAGCTGAAGGTATTGTCTGTAGGTTTCAGATTTGCAGGCCTATCAGCACCATATTGAAAGTGGCTGAGAGCTTCAGCACATGAAGACAATCTAGAGAAGTTAAAAAATGGTTAATGGCATCAGCAACATGCAATGAAATTATTGTGTACTGCTGCTGTGTGCTATTGTGTATGCATCAATTGTGAGGCATAAGAACAACTAGCAAGAATTCAAAAGCACATCTCTCTGGCCTGCATGATTCCAGTTAGAGTCTAGGTCTCAAAATTGAAGGGGGTAGTCTTGAGAAGTATTGGCATGTATTGGCAGTCTTTTGGGGAGTCACATGTCTATCCACCTCCTGAATGATTTTGCTGCCTCTTCTGTCTTAATTCAGAATTTCTTTGTTTTTTATTTTGTGCATCCCAATGCAGTTTTGTAGAGAGGCTGAACCTAATTAAGCAAGTTCTCCTTGGAAGCAAGTTGTGTGGGTTTGATAGTCCACTGAAGAAATGGCACCAAGGCTTATGGTGGTCACACTTTGGATCTGAATGGATACTTTCCTCTTCCGTCTTGTGTGACTTCGAAGATCCTGTATTTGGATGTCCAACAGAGGAATCTTAAACTGGAGAGAAGGAAGCCAGTTTGGTGTAGTGGGTTAAAGGCACTGGACTAGAAACTGGGGGTCCATGATTTCTAGTCCTATCTTAGGCACAAAGCCAGCTGGCTGACTTTGGGGCAGTCTCTCTTGGGACAGTCTCTCTCTCTCTCTCTCTCTCTCTCTGGACTCAGGACTGAAGGCCCCAAAACACAAAACAAAACTAGAGAAAGAGGCCTAGTAAAGGGATTAAGCTAATACGAATTACAAATGTATTCAAGTTACCAGGTCCTTTCATGGAAATGGAAGCTCTTAATAGTGGGAGAGTATGTACTGCTGCAGTGGAAGCAATGGGGAGGAGGAGGGAAAGCATTTTGGTATGTTTGGGGGAAGGGAGAGTTGGCTTTTTTAAAGCACTGTGTACATATCCATAGCAACACACTTTCTGTTGCTCCATCTCCAGTGAGGCCTACGGTAAACTCGTAAAAGGAGATGGGCAGCTGCACATTCCTCACTTGTTCCATTAGCAAAACTGCTCTCAGAGCCCAGACTTTTCATTCTAGCCAAAGCAACCAAGATCTATGAGCTCATCAAATTCTTCTCCCCCACCCTGTCCCCCATGACTGCCCTGTTCCAGCCACAAGGTTTCCCAGAGAGGCTATGAATGAAACCAAGGAAACGGGCAGTTCATTGACCGTCTTTGCCCTCCTCAGAATGGAATGCTTTGTACTGTATACAACTACGACAGGGTCATAGCATGGAAGGGGGATGATTCTAATAAGTACAGGAAACTGCTCCAGTCTGTAGGAATAATAATCTAGCCAAATATGTAATGACAAAACATTAATACGGGGAAGATGTGGGACAGCTTGAGGTTGTAGCAGTAGCACCATGTTCCCCAACATTTTTTACTGTAGTAAAGTTGCATTAACAGTGGCATCTTGGAGGCAGCCCATTGAAGGGGACTGCACTGGACATCAAGGCATGTCTTGGTCTGTTTCAAGAACAGGAGGTGGATGGGCCTTGCAGTTGTGGAGCAATCAGACTGCTGTGGGGTTTTCTCCAGTCATGCTTCAGAGGTGGTGCTTTCAGAGATAGAACCATGCCTTTTTGATTACTAGGACTATTTTCTAGTAATTGTCAAGTGCATCTGAGCTACATCAGGGAATATCCATTGCCATTTTCACTGATCACGCACCAGTGTTTTTTGGGGATGCAGAACTGAGGATGCATCCCATACTGAGGCTTCCATGCACACTTCAGTCCTCTCACAGCGCAACAGTGTGTGGACTGCACTCAGTTTGGGAATCACAGCTTCAATAAAGACTTCAATGCCCCAGAAATGGGCTTGGACCTGAGCCATTTATCCACGTTTCACTGGACTTGTTCTGCAATGGGACAAGCCATATTTTGTCTTCCCATTTCATCTCACTGTTTGTGAAATAAAAGTAATAAACTGATGTACTTGGCTGAGCAACAAGGCTGAGCAGCAGAAAGGCTCTGAATTTTTTTTTTGACAAGTTCAAACTGCTATAAAGAACCTTTGCAATCCCAAAGTAATTAATATAAACATGGTAGAAGGACAATGTGCTAATGCAGAACATCATTAATCAATGAGTACATTTGGCATAGTTGGCATGCAACATTGCAAACTTGATAATAGTAGCAAAATTATTCCCATAAGATCAGTGCTATAAAAAACAATGAAATTAATTCCAGGAGTCAGACTGAGGAACAGAGGGCAAGACTACATTACAGTTTTAAATCAATTTAAAACCTATTTAACTGTTATGGCTCACATCCAAGGAGACTGGGAACTGTAGTTCCGTCAAAGGACTAGGAGTTTCTAATGAAGCTGGAATTCATTGGCATCTAATGCACTGCTTGTGGCAGCAACTTTTTGCAATAATTTAAACCACTCATGGGAGTACTTTAAGCTGATGTAGGATGTGTGAATAAACTTTTCTCAGCAAGTCCTTTAATACATCTTAAGCTCCTAAAATTAGAGTCATTTGGATGTATATTTTTGTTCAATAGTGAAGATCAAGAATGGGCAGAAATACATTTCATTTATTGGTATGTTTCTGATAATTTGCAATAGATCAGGAGGATTCCTCTCTCTAAATTATTAGTCACAGCAACATGAAATGGAAAAAATATATATTAGGGTAACCAAGACTGGATTTTTATGTGAAAAACTGTAATTTTTATGAGATTTTGTATAAAATGTGTATTTTGCATTATTACTCTAGATGCATGATACTTTCTCTATTAAAATATTCTTAAGAAATAAAACAAATTTCTTAGATTGTACATACTAGGATATTAAAGGTGAAGTCAAATCTCCCTTGAGTTGGCCTGGATTCTCAGTGACTACATGGATATATCCACACTGGGATTTTATTTTATTTTTTTACTAATAGGGAAGTGGCTTATCATTGCCTTATTTCCAAGTAAATATGCATAAGATGGTTTCATTAATGAAGTTTCATGAAACTCCTGCCAAATAATTCTATATGAGTCTACTATTACTCAAAAATCAATCCCAGTGATTCAGTAACCTCTGCCAAAAGGCCCCACAGATATTGTAAAGCAAGTGAAGAAACAATTTGGGCACGTAAGTGGATGGCATTCATCCGATGGTAGGAATTATATCCATTCTGACTTGGCAGTCTATCTTACAGAGTAAGATTCTATCATTAGGAACAACCTCACCACACTAAGGTTTGAGTTTACCCTTGTTTCTATAGTGAGTTGTTTACTTCAGTGACCAAAAATATTTTGGCTACTTTTAAAATATGTTTACAATTATGTGATGGGAAATGTTATCTATCAGTGTAATGAAAATGTCTCCCTGGAATTAATCCAACGTATTTCCACACATCCCCAACTATTTACATAATTTTTCTTTATGATTTTCTCATAATATAATGAGTAGTAATAATACTCAAATATGAAAACAGAAATCATTAATGCTGTTGGAATAACATGCAGAGGAATCCTAAATGCAGAGATTTACTAGGTTAACAGACATCTCCACAACCTGCTCAGGAGTCTCTGGGGATGCAAAATGGGTGCTGAAAAGATACATGTGGCAACCACCTTATTCTAAGAGACATCTTTAAGTGTAGAGAATTTGCCTATGTTTTATAAAGTTCATATCCTCCATAGGTTCCCATCACTGGAATTCCCTTTTGTGAGCTCTGAAAACATCCCCTGGCCAATAAGATGCATCTGAAAATGTATCGACAAGACATGTTTATGACATCCTTGAAATTCCAAGAAGCTGTCATGCTCATTACAATTCTTAAGAGCAATGAGAAATTCCAGAGCTGAAGGATTATCCACATTTGCTTTCCTATGGCAAGAGGCCACTTGAAAGATAATGATAAGTTTATATATAGATATATTAATTTACATTGGTAGAAGCACAGATTAGCACTCAGAAAGATTGCCAAAGCCTCCTGCTCTTACATCAGATTTTCAGAAAAAAATCTCTCCCTAGTTCTGTTCATTCATCATTCTGCTACAGCCTAGTGCTCTGCAGATGTACAGTACTGGGACTACAGTTTCCAAAACTATTGGCCAGTGAGGCCATTGGTCTAAAGTGCCCAGACTCTCATATTTCTCTTCCAGTTAATCTGCTCCTATATTCTGACTAGAGACAGGACACCCAGAGATATGGATGCATTATTTTCTCCAATTATTTGGGATAATCTTCAAAGATAATGCTCTGCTAGATGAGTTGAGAACCTTGATTGTCCACACTATTGAGTTACAGTTTCCAGAACTTTCAGCCTACTTGTCCATAGTAAAAAATGCTGGCCCATAGGTCTCCATCCCTCGCTAATAGTTAATTCCCCCGGAAATGCCATTCTGTCCAGGCCATCAAGGGAATCTTCAGCAGTTCCTAAGGTTTCATTAAAAATTTTCCTCTCCAAACTCCAGTATGTTTCTTCTCTTACATGTCGTACCTAATTACCAGAAACAGACCTATCTTTCATTAACATTTGCTTTCTGATTTTGCAATAATAGCAGGAAGGACTTTTATCAGCAGTTTTTTACTAATCAGGAATATTAGCCTCCTGTCCTGGTGAAAGTATGCCAAGATTAGAACTGAGGTAAGAGATAGGAGAAACAAGTCACGTTTGATTCAGGTACATTTGTTTTTAAAAAATAGTAGATAGAAATGCAGAGGTGGAAATCTGAATGACCCTGGTGGCTGTTCCACACTTGGAACTAATCATGGAACAAACATACTGTAGCAACTTATCTTTTCTACTGTGTCCCCATGATATTGCCTTCATCTCATCCAGAGCCCATGGTTGAGACAGGGTTAGGCCATCCTTAACTGTACCAGTATTCAAGAATTGTTTCCTCTCTTATTCTGACACCATCCAAAGGCAGCTCAAGGTGTTTAAAAACCATTAGGCTTTGCCTCTTGGCTACCTTGGGGGGAAGTCAAGAGATTGCAGGGACTTGCAGCAGAGACAATAGTTGAAAAGGAGGGTCTGGTGAGACCATACTTCATGAAGCCATTTAGTGGCCAGCTAGGACCACATAATGGAGCAGTTTAACACAGTGAATATTATCTAAAATAGCTTTAATGAGCACATCAGAGAAACACTGGTTATTGATCTTATACATTCAGCCCTCCCAGGCATAAAGAATCACACACTTAGACAAAGTAGGTTTAAGATAAGTAAAAGGATTCTTACTGACTTTATTGTTGGTTCAGTTATATTCATCTTCAGTGGAAAATGAAGTTCCTTATATCTTCTGTTCTTTCTAAACTTAATTTACCCTAAACTCTCAGCCCTATAGCTGCCAAGAGCTGCGTGAAAGAAAAGTGGGAATTCCAGGCCCACCACATGGCACCCAGAGATATGGAGCAGCACACAGCCGTGTGCTTTGTTCCCAGTGGAAGGAGGAGGAAGAGAGAGAGAGGAAGTGGGAGTGGTAACAAACAGCTTCCTCAATAGCACAGAGAGTTTGCATCCTAGAGCAGCCATCCATATGCTAATGAGGCATGCTGGATTTGCCAGGACTTCCAACACTTCCTACGTGTCCAACTTCTGCTGATTCAAAGATGAATAGATAATAGCTCAATTCAGGATGGAGAAAAGGCTCAGCGCTTTCCTCAACACAGGTATCTGCTATCCCCAACCTACTAACACTGGGCCCAGATCCAAGAGCGGCTTAGGCAAGCAGAACTGGAGTGGATTTTATTACATGTTTTTCCTCTCATCACCTGACAGTAGTACAAATCATTGTGCTGCTCAGTTGCTGCTGGAGTGTATAGTGTATGGTGTATAGTCCAGGGTTTCTCAGCCAGGGTTCCATGACACCCTAGGGCTCCGTGAGAGGTCACAATTTATTTAAAAAATTATTTCAAATTCAGGCAACTTCACATTAAAGAGGTAAGTTTCATTCTTTAGTTTTAGCTTAAGAACACTGTTAATGCATATATATAGGCCTACCCATGAAACGAATATAATAATTTTGTAACTAATGTTCAGGGGTTCTCCAAGGCCTGAAAAATATTTCAAGGGTTCCTCCAGGGTCAAAAGGTTGAGAAAGGCTGGTATAGTCTCTTGGGTTCATGGAACTAGTTTCACGATTATCTGGATGCTGGTTTTTCTGTAGCGAAAGCAAAGGACACTTTTCTCTGTAACTGGGTAAATTCCTACAGAAAGAAATTCCCATTAAGCCTTACCTGGCACTTTTCTTCTCCTGACTATAGAAAGCAGGAAATGTCATTGTATTTGCATAATTTTTACACAGAAAAGGGAACTAGCAGCTGGGAAATACAATGCTGTTTCCCTGTTTGAGCAGACTCCAAACAGTGTCAAGAGGCCAACATCATGTGACCACAATACTAAGGAAGTTGCATCTTCAGTAGACTCTTTATGATTGACAGAGGCCAGCGTGGCATTTCCAGGAAATTTCTTGATTAGGAGGATCTCCTACGCAATCACTCAGGGGAGCATGTTCCAAGAAAGGAAAGAGAAATATTATCATGCAATTCAAAGAGGAAACCAGAGATTCCCCACAAGCCTCAGTTTCAGAAAATATCCCAGTTTCTTCTAAAAGCTACTCACTGTTTTGAGAAAGTGGTGGTGCTCATCAGAATCACTCCAGGAGTCACCCTATCTGGGAGCAAGACAGTCTGAATTCAGATACCTAAGTATTATTATGCCGAGTATACATTATGATTTCTGAATGTTCAAAGTCCTTTACAAATATTATCTGGGTAATCTTCAGAATTACTGTATACCTTTGTGTTTTCTACTTTCCTCTGTACATGTGTGTGTGTGTGTGTGTGTGAAAAGAACTAAGACCTAAGATAAAACACTGGTGGGAGGCTTATGGGGGTTATGTGCCAACATTTCTAAATGGCCCCAGGTCAGGAAAAGGGCCAGAGTCCAGCCCCCCTCTGGAGTAACGGCATCTGCTTTGGTGATCATGCAAAAGGATAGCTAATAAATGATAGATGAGAAGTACTCAGCCTGAGTGAAATGGCATAACATCACTTTAAAAATTTAGGGGAACACACTTCAGTTGTATCTCCAGCTCCTGGGGATAAATAAAACACCCATCTGTCCAGATTTCAGCTGTTCTTGTCCTTCTTTCTTTCATTTTAGGCAGAATTTACCATTTCGTCAGCAGATTTTCCTTGGATGTTTAGCATGATGAGAGCAGAGCTCTTTTGCTTTCTAGGGTGGCTGAGTTTCTATCCCAAGAAACAGCTTGTTGGAAAAAATACCATACATACACAATGCACATACAACACTTTGGAGGAATGTTTTAAACAAAGCATGGTTGCTATAGCAACAGACACTGCCTATAATTCCTGCCCACCCCTTTCCTCCCCCCCCCCCCCCGACGCTGTTTCCTCCCTAAATTGGGAAGACAGTCAAGGAGGAGAGGAAGGAACAACAATGTCTCAGCTCACTGGCAGATAATGCAGCCACTCAGGCAAGCTGCATTTCCAAACTGTCTCCATTAAGCTCCTCCAGAAATCTGAGTTTTGTAAATCTGAGGGGATGCCAGCTGACTATGGGTTGACAAACATGGGGCAAGCTGGTTTGGGGGTGAAGAGAAAACCTCACTGGAGGATGGCATTCAGTAGAAAAACTCTTCCTTCTCATGTGAAAATTCACTCATGGCATATGGGTCATGCTTGTTTTGGATCTAACCATGGCACAAAGACACCTCAACCACATCTTTTTTTTCTGCCTAGTTTCAGTGGCATTTATTTATTTATCATATTTTTATCACTGCCCATCTCCCCCATACAGGGGACTCTGGGCGGTTCACAATAAAACAGTTTAGAATTCAATAAAATCATAAATAATATCATTCTTCAATAAATATCAATATCAATAAATATCAGTATAAAATGTAATGAGATCCAAGTAATGGCAGATCTAATTCCACCCAAAGGGGACCAGAACCGGTTCCAGCAGGACTAGGGAACCAACCAACCCCAAGAGTGGCTGTTCCTCTCCCCACTCCAAGCATGGAGACAAGACCAGGTCTTCAATTGTTTCCTGAAGTCCAAAAGAGAGGAGGCTAGCCTCACTTCTGGTTCCAAAGGGCAGGAGCTGCTGCAGAGAAGGCCCACCTCCTGGACCCCACCACATGGAATTCTCTCACAGACGGGGTCCGCAGCATGCCCTCTCTGCATGAGCGGGTGGGACGGGTTGATGTAACGGGGATGAGACGGTCCCTTAGGTAACCTGGACCCATGCCATGTAGGGCCTTAAAGGTAATAACCAACACATTGAATTGGACCTGGAAGCAAACTGGCACCCAGTGCAGCTCGCGAAGCAAAGGGGTAATATGTGCTGATCTTGAAGCACCCAAAACCGCCCGCGCAGCTGCATTTTGGACCAGCTGTAGCTTCCAGATACTCTTCAAGGGTAGCCCCATGTAGAGCGCATTACAGTAGTCTATATGGGAGATGACCAGGGCTTGAGTGACCGTTCAAAGGGCCTCTCGCTCCAGGAAGGGGCGTAACTGGTGCACAACACGAAGTTGCACAAAGGCCCTTCTGGCCACGACTGCCACCTGCTCTTCGAGCAGGAGTCGTGAGTCCAGGAGGACCCCCAAGTTACGCATAGGGTCTGTCTGGGGCAGTGCAACCCCATCCAGGACTAAAGATGGCAAATTCCTAGGAGCCGAGGGGCCGTTAACCCACAGCCACTCCGTCTTACCAGAATTCAGCTGAAGCCTGTTGTTCCCCATCCAGACCCCCACAGCCCCCAGGCACTTGGAGGGGGCAGTCACAGCATCACTTACTACTCCCAGGATGGAGGTGTATAGCTGAGCATCATCAGCATATTAATGACACCTCATCCCATGGAGACGGATGATCTCACCCAGCAGTTTCATGTAGATGTTAAAAAGGAGAGGAGAGAGTACCGAAACCTGCGGCACCCCACAAAGGAGGGGCTGTGGGCCCGATCTCTCCTCCCCTATTAACACCGACTGGGACCAGCCCTGGAGGAAGGAGGTGAACCAGCATAAAACCACGCAACTCCCTGAGCCGACCCAAAAGGATACCATGGTATCGAAAGCTGCTCAGAGGTCAAGGAGAGCAAGGATGGATATACTGCCTTCATCTCGTTCCCGCCAGGGATCATCCATAAGTGCGACCAATGCTGTTTCTGTCCCATATCCAGGCCTGAAACATGACTGAAAGGGGTCTAGATAATCCGCTTCCTCCGGGATCCTCTGGAGCTGCAGTGCCACCACCTTCTCAACCACCTTCCCCATAAAGGGGAGGTGGGAGACTGGACGAAAATTATCCAGCACAGTAGGGTCCAGCGATTTACCATCGACTGGGCCCAACCACATGTCACCTCCCGAGCTGCCTTCACCAGCCAGGAGGGACATGGGTCTAATTGACAGGTGGTGGCATTTACAGTCCAGAGGATCTTGTCCACTTCCTCAGGTCCAAGAGGATCAAACTGTTCCCAGATAACTGGGTAAGTACGCTCCCCAGGCATCTCCCCAGACCCCATTCCACTCTTGGAGTCCAACTTAGAGCGAATCCGAGCAATTTTATCCTGCAGATGCTCCGAAAACTCCTCAGCACGGCCCTGTAGATGATTTTCTGGGTCTCCTTTCCCCAACAGGGATCGGGTGATCCTAAACAGGGTCACCGGGCAGCATTCTGCGGATGCA
The DNA here is from genome assembly GCF_035149785.1 of Candoia aspera. Taxonomy (NCBI): domain Eukaryota; kingdom Metazoa; phylum Chordata; class Lepidosauria; order Squamata; family Candoiidae; genus Candoia; species Candoia aspera. Next base: position 113,949,609 of record NC_086154.1, on the reverse strand, counting down.
ACAAGAGCAGAGAAATATTGACATTTTGCTGCTCTTACTGCCACAAGGTAGGCCTTAATCACAGCTCTAGCTTGTGTCCGGTCGGGTTCGGTCTTCGTCTTTCTCCAGCAGTGCTCTAGGTGTGTCTTAATCCTCTTCAGAACCCTCAGCTCCTCCGTGAACCACGGGGAGTGTCGGGTTCGATAGGATAAGAGAGGCCGCATAGGCACGATCCTATCCAAGGCCCCGGCCGTCTCCCTATTCCAGGCAGCAGCCAGGGCCTCTGCTGGACTGTGCAACAGATCCTCAGGTATAACCCCCAGCTCCCTCTGAAACCGCATTGGGTCCATCAGTTGCCAGGAGCGGACCGATCAAATAGGTCCTGCCTCCCTGTGGAGGGGGGTAGCATATGAGAATCCCAAGGTCACCAGGGCATGATCTGACCATGACAAAGGGGACAGATGTAACTCTCCCCTCAGATCACATTGCCACTGCTCTGACAAGAAAACTAAGTCTGGTGTGAGGCCACTGTCTCGAGTTGGGCCCTGAATAATCTGAGTCAGGCCCATGGCCGCCATGGTAGCCATGAACTCCTGAGCTGCCTCTGAGGCCTGCCCCAGGGATGGCAGATTGAAGTCCCCCAGAACCATAAGCCTGGGGAACTTCACCACCAACCCCAAGCTCAGGCAGGGAGGTTGCTACGCAGCAGGGATGCTGGTACAGCAGCAACACTCCCAACTGCTCTCGGGCACCCAACTTGAAGAACAGGGTCTCACAACCAGCTACTTGTGGAGCAGCACCCCTGAAGACCACTAGGGACTCTTTGATGATAAATGCCACCCCTCCTCCCCTGCCCCGGCATCTCAGCTGGTGCCACACTCAAAACCCGACCGGGCACATCTCTGACAAAGCCACTCCCCCTTCCAGGCGCAGCCAGGTTTCAGTAATACACGCCAGGTCTGCCCCCCTCCTCTGTGATCAAGTGACATATGAGGGGGGCTTGTTGTTCACTGACCTGGCATTAAGAAGCAGCAGCTGGAGGCCAGGGCCCCCACGAGTTTGCTGTCCAGGGCCTAGGTTTAAGCATGGGGGGTCAGAACACACTACAGATAATAGACACCTGGGGCGTCTTCCTCTATGATGACTCACCCTCTGGCTTCCATCATAACATCCCCTGGCCATCACCACCTTGATGAAATGTCCCGCCCTATATCCCCCAAGATCCACCAGTCCAGTTGCCTCCAGTTCTGGACCTCTAGAATTCCTGGCTTGAAGTAGAGGTCCCTCCATCCTCTCATACAATCATACAACCATACACACTTCCCACAACCACGAGGGGATGGTGGGCCCCCCATTGCCTTCCTCTTGTCCCCAACTCATGAGAAACATGTTCTTGTCATCCTTTGCTGCACTGGTGTGAAAATAGCCTTTCTCCTCTGCTTCTGACACTGCTTGAGATGGAGGGAAGTCAGATGACTAGCAATGACTGGGGACAGAGATAAATAGGAGGAGGATAGAAATTAGCAACAGGGGACAGCAAATATGTCATTTTGTTGTTTTCTGCTGACTCAAGGATGGCTGCAAAGCACTCTAGGCTGGTAATGGGGAAAAGCCTGTGGGCTGGCTCTCATTTACTAAAGAGCATTGGATGTAATCGCCTAAAAGATCCCATCTAAATCTGTGATTCTGGGGTTCTGTTATTTTCTGGTGCATGTACTTGGTAACACTGTCCTATCGGTGAATGCCAACACTCACCTGTGCGTATGCCTGTGTGTGTGCATTACAGCTGGGGCAAGTTCTTTGTGGACACAAAAGCTAGTGGATTATTTTTCTTCTCTTGCTCCCTGCTTCTTCCATCTAGGCCCGCAACTAGGGTCTGAGTCACCCGGGGCAAACATGGATTCCACGCCCATTTTGGCACCCCTCCCCCCCAGAGTTCATCATGGCACTCCCCCAGCACAGCACCTGGGGCACATGCCCCCTCCCCAGTTGCAGCCCTGCTTCCATCACTTGCCATCTATAAAAAGTCACAGTCTGTTTGTCATAAAACTCTTCTGCATGTGCATTAAGATAAATTATCTGTTACCTTACCTATTCTATTACATTGTCTTCTGTTAAAAACTAAAAATGGAATTCTTATGGGGTGGAAAGGTTTGGGCAAATTCCAGATGCTAAATATCATCTTTTAGGAAAGTGAAGTGAAAGCTTAGTTGTACTTATGCCCTCAGTTTGCCACACATGACAGCATCCCAGTCACATGTCTTTCCATGATTCCTCTTTTAGGTTCTACCCAAGCTGTCTAAGTGCAACTTACCAGGGCAGAGCACCCTGGAAATCCTTTTATTCCTGAAGCACCACTATACCGTTATGTCTTCTGTTCACACACAGGGGTTGCTCTGGGTCGTATGTTAAGGAAGATGTCTCTGACTTTATAAAGTGATCAGGTGCCAACATAAAGAGTCAGAACTGCAAAAGTTTGAAAGGCCCTCTATCCTTCATCATTTCCATTTATAATATATTGGGAAAACATGACACAAGCCACAAGTGCTGGAAGAGTAAAAAGTCCCACAGACATTTCAGATACCCATTTCCCCTTTCAGGCTAGTAAATGTTTGCACATGGCTCAGCTGTGTGGTAATGCAGACTTCAAAAGCAAGTTGTCCAATTTTTCAAAGCTGGGTTGGTGTGCAATAAAAATTATCCTCTCCCATTCTATTATAATGGTTGGCCAACCCATCTCTTATGAACAGAGAAAAAATATCAGACAACTAGTAATTTCTTGACCACAAATGCCACATAAAGACTAAGCTAAGTGGCAGCTATCAACCTCTCCCAGCATCTGGCACTCATTCTGCCTACCTGATGGTAAGATAGTTTTGGTGTCTAATTTCCTCTGCAAAATTCTGCAGTCTTGGAAGAAATTTTGTAATAATGTGACAAATGCCTTTTAAGAGAAAAGGGAAACACTGCAGAACAGGATCTTTTAACTCTCCTGTTATAATCTAAGAGGAAAGATAATTCAAAATCTCCCTGGCAGATCCTCCTTCCAAGGATCCCCCAATGAAGGGTCCTCACCACAGGCTGCCAGCAGCCAGGCTGGATCTCCAGACACCCTTCCGTCTTTCAGCTGAAGAGGCCTTAGCTCTTCTATCCAAGGCTCCTCTCTCCAGCCCAGGCCTAGGCAAATACAAAGGAAGGGGCTTTGGATCTTCCTGCCCAAAGCCCAGAGATACAGAACTTAATAAGCCTGGGACTTCAGGTGGGGACATGGCGGACTGAACAGCTGTGCCTGCGGGCTCAGTGGACAGAACTGACAATGAGGCAGTTTTTTGGGGCTCAGGCAGATTTGCAGATCTGCTCTTTCAGGGTAATGCCTCCACATCCACAGTAATCATTGGGTCTAGAAGAGAACCCTGATGTACAACAGCAATTCTGCCATGCAAGAGTTCAACATCAACATCTGCCTGTTTCTTTCCATCCAGGCACTGAGATAGTACTCCAGAGAGGTCTGATCTGCAAGATGCAGCTGGAAAACACAGGCTCCTTCCTTGCTGCTAGAATACAATTCCAGTGAAACACAGACTAGAGACAAGGTCAAAAATGAAAACTGGCTACAAGTTCCACATTCATGATGCCAAGAGGGTTGCAGCAAACAAAGCTGAAGTTGGATTTGATACATCGATTTTATTTATGTATTTATTTATTGTTATCAAAAAGAGAGGATTTTAAAAAGATAGTTGCTATTTCTTAGAATTTGATGCACAGGACTCATGAAAAGCTCATCCAAAATAGCTACTGCAAAGATAAATTCACATAATTGTTTTGGCAGCTGTGCAGAGCTCCTGCTTAGATTAACTATACAGTATGTACATGAGAAATGGGTTACATAGACTGACCGCAGCATAATTTGCATGGACATAATTGTTCAGAGGGATTTCTCCATGCATCTTGTGATGCTCCATACCATTGTTTTCTATTCACAAGATTGCATGAAATATATGCAGGAAAGTGAGGGACGAAAAGATAAAAGCCACAGCCAACTTGATTCTATGTATTAGATAAGGAGGCCTAGAAAGGCAGAAGTGAAGAGTGACTTCATTCAGAATGCAAAGCTTCCAGATGTTTGAGATAGCTGCCAGACTTGGTTCCAAGCAGTTTGTCCTGCATTAGCAAAATGTCCCTTTACCAAAACAGCCACTTCCCATCAGGCTTCACAAACCATCTCCACTGCCCGTGGGAAGCTGGCACCCTCCCCCCACACCTTTGGGGCGCCTGAGTTCTCCCATCTGGCTTGTTTCCAGAACAAGTTTGCTTTCATTCCATACAGGTTGAGCAAGAACTAGTTCCTCCCTCCCTCCCTCCCTTCTGCCTATAGGCAGCTGGCAACCAGTAAAAGGAGGGTGGAAGAGAGCTTCAGCAGCACGTACACAATTATACACAATTATATGTGGGGCCTGCTTCCCGTCAGTCTGTACACAACCATCACTTGCCCCAGTTTTATCATCTGCATGTTCTACACCTATCACACACGTACACACCTACAAATCTAGTTCATTACCTTGATTCCTTTCACACAGTTCACAGATTACTACCTTGGAATCAAAGATCTACATTCCATGTTTCTTCTTAGAGGGCCCCTTGGTTTCACACAAGGGCTTTAAATTAAAGAAGCTGAAAAGGGGGAAGGGAGCCCCTTCAATGTTTTCTTTATAGTTCTACCAGTCAGGTATTTCTAGCAAGTGTGGTCTCTGTTAGCTGGTGATTATGGGAACTGATATCTAATACATCTGGAAGACACCAGGTTGGGGAAGAATTGCTTATATAATGCTTGTTAAATATATTAGGGATTTTAGGACAGATTACTATTATTCCTATGTCATGGGCAATGTGCATTTTAATCTTTTTATTTATTTTTGTTTATTTATTTTCTATCCTGCCTTTATTTTTATAAATAACTCAAGGAAGCAAACATACCTAATACTCCTTCCTCCTCCTGTTTTCCCCACAACAGCAACCCTGTGAGGTGATTTGGGTTGAGAGAGAGGGACTGGCCCAAGGTCACCCAGCCGGCCTTCATGCCTAAAGCAGGACTAGAACTCACAGTCTCCCGGTTTCTAGCCCGTTGCCTTAACCACTAGACCAATGAGTATTTTTAGAGTCTGCCCAGAGTATGGGAAACATGCAGGGGAAAATCCTAACAGAGGAAGAAAAATATGATGGCACAGGCATTATTGAAATGTGGTGGGATGACACACAATTGGAACATACCCCTGGAAGTCTACAACTTACTCAAGAGACACAGACAGAAAGGGAGTGATACACTACTGTATACATTTATCTATCTTTCTATCACATTTATAGAAATCCTATAGGATTCTTGGTGGTTTTCAAAGATAAATACACAATAAACGGTTTACAAATAAAGTACACAATTTTAAAAATCTGCAAACCAATCAATAAATGTAAAATACAAATTGTATCAACAGCACCAAGCTATGACCTAACCAAGTTGGTATCTGGGCTATCAAAAAGGAAAAGCTCTGTTTTGAGCTTCTTCTGGAAGACAGTCAAAGTGGGTGCTAATTGGATGCCCATGGGGAGACCATTCCAAAGGACAGGCAGCACCACTGAAAACCAACGCTGCCAAGCCATGGCCCTTCTCACCTCCCTAAAATGGGGAACCGCTAGCAGCTTTTCTCTGGTAGACTGAACTGGCTGGACCAATTCCAATGAGAGAATGCACTCCTGCAGATAACTTGGCAGCAGCTACACAAAGAAAGCATGTGCCTGCATAGAAACTAAGGAATTGGAGCATGGAAATCCTGTTCAGAAAATTTGGGTAGGGATAAAAGGAAACAGCGGCGTTCCGTGTTGTCATGCTGGCCACATGACCCGGAAGTGTCCTATGGACAACGCCAGCTCCAAGGCTTAGAAACGGAGATGAGCACCGCCCCCTAGAGTCGGACTCGACTGGACTTTATGTCAAGGGAAACCCTAAAAGGAAACAAAGAAAAGTGGCATATCATAGGAGTTTATTGTAGCTCACCTAGACAGGCAAAACATATGGATGAGGCTTTTCGGTGCCAGGTAAGAGTCAAGCAATCATGACAATGGGAGATTTTAGTTATCTTGATATCTGCTGGGAATCTAACTCTGCCAACAACAACAGAGATCCAGCAAATCCCTGTCCTCTTGTTGACAACTTCATTTGTCAGAATGCGGAAGAAAGAAAAAGGATCTCTGCTGTCCTAGACCTAATCCTTCTAAATTGGGAGGAATTAGTTGAAGTAATGAAGGTGACTGGAACTTCTGGGAGAAACTCTGTGGCCATGTTTTTCTTGAGCTTGTGATATCAAGGGGAGGAGAAATAGAAAAGAATCAGATTTTTATACTGAACTTCAGAAGAGCAAAATCAATCAACTAAGAGAGAGGATAGGTCAGATCCAGTGGCTTGAAATCATGATGGAGAAAGAGATGAGAAATCCTGCAAAATGAGATACTGAAGGTGTAATCACAATTTCTACTAGAAGGAAAAATTGGATATATCTTCAGAGACCAATGTGATACACACTGAGCTTTCTAAAGTGCTGAAAAGAAAAAACGGCATGTACAGCAAATGGAGTAGGGACGCGGTGGCGCTGCGGGTTAAACCGCTGAGCTGTCGATCGGAAGGTCGGCGGTTCGAAACCGCGCGGCGGGGTGAGCTCCCGTTGTTAATCCCAGCTCCTGCACACCAAGCAGTTCGAAAACATGCAAATGTGAGTAGATTAATTGGTACCGCTTCGGCGGGAAGGTAACGGCGTTCCATGAGTCATGCTGGCCACATGACCCGGAAGTGTCCTATGGACAACGCCGGCTCCAAGGCTTAGAAACGGAGATGAGCACCGCCCCCTAGAGTCGGACTCGACTGGACTTTACGTCAAGGGAAACCTTTACCTTTACCTTACAGCAAATGGAAGAAGGGGCTTGTGGGTTTGTCACCAATGTGTCGTATCAGATCAGAAGAATACCATGGACAGTATACTTTGACTGCAGCAGCACATTAACAGTGTTCTTAATGGTAAACTCATTAATAAAACTGTGAAATATGGGCTATGAGATGGATTCATGTAACAGGCTGAATGATCACACCCAGAGACTATTATAAATGGCTCCACATGAGCTAGGAGTGTTGAGTAGTATACCAGAGAGTTCCTGGGCCCTGCACCATTCAACATTTTTTATTTATGACCTGGCTGAAGGGGTTTAGGAGATGATTATCACATTTGCAGAGAATATAAAATTAGGGGGAGTGGCTAACATATGAGAAGAGAAATACAAAATTCAGAAAGATCTAGATAAGCTTGAATGTAATAGCAAGAAATGTAATGTCCTGTATTTGGGGAGGAAAAAAAATGACATGGTATAAGATGGAGGAGATGTGGCTTGGCAGTAGCACATGCAAAAAGGATCTAGATGTTCTAGTAGCTCACAAATTGAACAAGACCCAAGGGTATGATACAGCTGCTAAAAAGGCCAGTGGTATTTTGCAATACATTAATGGGAACATGCAGACCAGATCATAGGATATAACTGTTCTACTCTACTCTGCCTTGGTGAGGCCCCACTTGGGAATACTGTGTCCAGTTCCAGACAATGCAGTCCAAAATGGACATTGGCAAAAGGACCGAGTTCAGGGGAAGGCAGCCAAGATGGTGAGGGGACTGGAAATAATCCTATGAGGAAAGTCTTTGGGAACTGGGTATGTTTAGCCTACAGAAGAGAAGGCTGAGGACACCGGACTTCAGGTATCTAAAGAGTTGTCATACAGGGGAAGGAGAAGACTCAGTTCTACAGTATGTCTCCCAGAAGTAAAGTAGATTCAGGTTAAATATTAGGATTTTCCTGAGAGTTATTTCTGTCAGCAAGTAGAATAGAGTGACTAATGAATTGGTATGGCCCCCTTCACTGGAGGTCTTCAGACAAAGGCTGGATAGCTTCTTGTCCAAGTGATGTTGCAGATCCTGCACCAAGCAGGGGATTGAACTAGATGACCTCTGAGATCTTTTTCAATTCTCTAATCCCACTTTGCTATCCTTATGCTAAAATTTATCCTTGTCTCATTTAATTAAGGTATGGCAGTAGGGGAATTTAAGTAGTGAAAATAGAGCTGGAGGATCCAGGCTCACTCAACTAACCCTAACTCAACTTACAGTTTAAAGCAGAGGGGAGGAACTTGTGATGCTCCAGATGTTGATTCATTACAATTTCATTTATCACACTACCCAGGATTGGTGAGATTTGGCAGAACATTTAAAGGCCACGGGTAAAATGTACCCATTTCAATCTCTTACAGCTGATTTTCCCAATTGAATGCCTCTGGAGCTCTAGCCCCAGTGTATCAAGCTGCTATTGGATTGGCTGTTTTACAGACATGCACAGGGTGATGTCTATGTGACATGCTCCAGGCCCCATCAGATCCATCTCCCTTTGGCTTTATTTACTCAGTAAAGGAACTGGGGGCAGGGGGTTGTTTGCTGGATATAATATACTGGCTGCGAGCTAATCAACCACATTTTAGCAGCCTGGTATGTTGAGCAAACCTAGCCTGCAGGTTATTGATGATTCAGTATGTCATGCAAACCCAGAGTGCTGCATTAATGGGTAAACCATAGTTTAGTTAAATATAGGCAGATATGTTATGTGAACACAGCAGTGACTTATTTCAAATAGCTCTTAATCTGAATTTTGCCTCAACATCTGAACTTTTCCTGCAAGGTCCATAGCAAACCACAACACTGCCAAAACGACAAGTGTGCAGTGACATCATCATGTAAATGCTGTAATTTTGTACTTTGTCTCAATCTCTGAGGCAAGTATGTAAGCCACAGAATCATCATCATCATCATCATCATCCATATGATGCCCACTTGCCTTCTCCTAGCACAGATGCCTTTCCTTTTATCAAGTCACTGGAATAATTTATTGGGCCCTTACACACATACACACATATATATCACACAATTCCCTTGCAGAGTAAGCAATATTATAAAAGGCACAGAAAATAGTAAGGAGTAGCAAGTAAAAGATATTCAAGGCAGAAGAAAAAATAAAAGAAAATCTAACTAAATTTAGTTTATACCAGTATCATTCCTTATATTTCTCCATATCTCTGTCCTTGCAAACCATCATTGCTTTGACCACGCCCACACCCTTGTGCATACATTGCTATTTTTTAAACTTCTCACCTCTCTCTTTCAAAGGATCTTATCAGCTCTGTCTAACCACAATTTTCTCAGTCTTCCCCATCCTTTTAGCTAATTCACTCTTCCTTCATATATACATTTTGCAATTTGATCTTCATTCATTCTCTCTATACGACCCAACTATCTCAACATATTTCTGGTCACTCACTTTTGTAATCAAATCATATGCATACAATATATTGTTGTTGTTGTTGTTATTCAGCATCCATTCATTCCTGATCTTATCTCTTATTTTACCATGCACGCTTCTTAAGTAACTCATTCCCATTACATTCAACTTTTATATTTCCACTGACATACCCAACTGGATCTCCCCCTGAGGTCCAGATGGTCTTTGCCCAGGCCTTTGGCAAGGGTGCAAAGCCCCCTCTGGATTGTGTGGATCTGTTTCTTTTCTGTTCCTGTGCAGTTTTTGTTGTCTCTGCCATCTTTTACTCCTTTATCTTTGTCTATTATGGTACTTTTTTTCCTTTCTCATTCTTAACGTTTTTTACTTGTGAACTGCCCAGAGTTCTAATAGAAATGTAATAAATAAAATTAAATAAATGATACAATCTATCTAAATTGACTGCAAATCAGTCAGGTTCTCCACCAACAACAGTACATTGTCTGCATAAAAAGTAAACATTCAGTTCCAACCAACACACCTCTAATATCGTTACCATAATTCCTTACGCATTTATCAAGGAGACATCACACATCTTTGTCTTACTTCCCCCTCATAGTCAAACCATTTGCTAAAGATTCAGTTTATTATCATATTTGCTTTATTTGCATCAGATTATCAGCCTTCTTGGATTCAGCAACCAAACTCCATATTCACACAAACCATTCCATATTTTGAGCTTATTCATGTTATCATCTTTTTTCTCAAGACGTGCATTATTTTCTACTAATGTTCACTGTTTTTGGTAGTGAGGCATAAACATTTGGCTACCTCCCATATTTCTCTCCCAAACACCAAGGGAGCATAATGATATATAGGATTCTTATATTTAATGCCTGCCTGAGCCCCAGCAGATGGTGGTTAAGTAGTTCCACCTCTGTATCCTAGGCACAACATTACAGCATCCTTGAAATACTGTGGGAATCATGAAGAGGCATGGATAAGTTGCTTTTTTCCATTGGTTCATTTAACTCTGAATTACCTTCATGGACTGAAATTACTAGTCTTTGTGATTCAGGCAAGGATCTTTCCTATCTACAGTTGCAGAAATTGAAATAGAAATCTTTATTTTATGGTTGCAGCAGGGCTCATCAAGACTCTGATGGCAGTTTTCAGTATAGAGACTCAGCTCCAGAATACATGAAATTCAAGGAAATAGAAGAACACTTGTGAAAGTACAGAATGTATTCCCTCACTACTACAGATTCCTCACAATCAAAAAAGAGAGAATGGAAGGGAGGGAGGTTGAGTGGATACAGATACTTCCTTTCCTAAAATTTAAGGACTATTAATGATAATCACTGTTAGGGATAATCCCATCATGGCAGGCATTAAATTAAGCAGCTCCTGGGAGAATTAGAGGAGTACTGATCTGTGTATCCATCAGTGCTCAAGTCCCTCTCTTTTCCACCCAGTCCTTATACTTTGCTTTTGTTGTTGAATTGGCACTAGTGAACCTAATTGAGACTCATGACTAATTTGTTCTTTGAATAACATCTGTGTAAATCTCTCTAGAGGAGATTGGTGGGAATAAGAAAGGGGAAACTGAATCATAAGTCCTGGCCAGCAAATTATATTGCACAGAGAAAGGAAAAGAAGCAGATGTTTTCCAGGACCATAATTATGACATACGACACAAGAGCAAAATGGGACAAACGCTAGATGTGTCATGGGAAAGACAAGCAAGGGCCATGCTATCCTTTCTTCCCCATCTCACTGGGACTGCCCAGAGCCATGGAGGCTTCCCTCTCCTACTGCCAGTTGCTGTGGATTCAGTCATTAATGACCTCAGTAATAAACTGTCATGTTCACCATTTCAATGTTCTGTTAACATCGTAACGTTTCACATGTCAAACCTTTAATCCCTGTATTACATGCTTGAACGTTTCCTGGTATTTTCCATTATTGCTGTGTTCTTTATTTTGCTACTTTGGAATGTATGTTTGGGTTTGCAACTCTGTTCAAGGTTACTTTCCCAGGCAGATGTAACGGTTGCTAGCACCTGAGAGGGGGTGGTTGCTAACGAGTGCTCAGGGTGGGACTGGGTTGGAAGCAAGGCTTTTAAGTTTGTATTTGGCGCGCTTTTGCTCATTCTCAGCTTTCTCTGTATTTGCATACTATTCCTTTAATAAATCAGTTATCTTTAAGCCCTGGCTTGTGAGACTGAGTATTCGGGATTAGGCAACCATTACATAAAGCTGAGAATCATTTATATCATCTTCCGCTAGCCCCATCCAAGTTTGGGTAAAGGGGAGCGCTAGCGATGACAGAACCTCAACTAGGCGAGAGTGATGGGAGCGAAGAAGAGCCGGACTCGACAAAGACCCTGGTGGCTCCGAGTTCGCGAGCCCAAAGGGCAGCACGTCAAGATAGGCGGGATGCCCAATTGGATGATCTATTGTTGGCGGCGCAGGGTGCTACAAGGGGTGAACTCCAACCCGAGGTGGAAGCAAGAACGGGGAGGGAATCACCACAGCCATCCTGGGAACATGAAATCCCCTTATCACCGAGGGTGGTAGTGACCACTAGACCCTTAGAAGAGCCTGTCACCCCTGCCCGCATGAAAGCAATAGAGGATAAAATGGACATGATAGGGGCCCTCCTGAAGGATATCCCCAGAGGGTCGGGGTCCCTACAGGAAGATTGGGAGGAAGACCCCACCCAACTGGCTCTCCCGAGAGGTCCCCGTCACTCCGGGGAAGAAGTAGGACTTGGGCTTCCCGACAATCGAGGGGAAGGGAGTCGAGAGCAACCAGGGATCGGCCACCACTGGGGGCTCGACGTGCGTTGACGTTTGCGGAGGCATCACAGCCGGCGGAGCCGATAACGCTTCCACCATTTGGGGTAAAGTTTGATGGCGACCCTACCAAGCTATCTTTTTTCATTACTAATGCTAGACATTATATGGAAGATTGGGGGCAAAGTTTTCGTTCGGAACAAGGTAAAATTAATATTATTGCCAACAAGCTAAAGGGGCGGGCAGCGGATTGGTATGTGCAGTTATGCCAAACAGAAGCTACGGAGTTAGAGGACTTTGATGAGTTTCTGTGGGCACTAAAACAACATTTTGAAGACCCCTTGGCCCAAGAGAGAGTGAAAAGGGCACTGAAAAAACTTTATCAGGGAACCCTCTCCGTCGCAGACTACGCTTTGAAATTTAAAGCCCTGGCGGGGAAGGTGGAGGATTGGTCCCAGTCAACTTTAGTGGAAATGTTTAAACAAGGACTGGAGACGGAAGTCCTCCGGTGGGCTTTGTGTCGGGACGACCCCAAAACGTTGTATGGGTGGATACAGTTGGCGGGCAATGCGGAAAACGCCCTAGAAACGTTCGCCCATAGCAAGGAACTGAAGCAGGGCAGAGCAAGTAAAGGGGCTCGTCCCATGGGATTTTCAACCCGCCCTAAAACGAAAAGTTGGGAGGAAGAAAGAGAACGACGATTTGCGAAAGGTCAATGCCTGAGATGTGGGAAGGAAGGGCATCGTGCCACTTCGTGCCCAAAATGCAGACCGGAGGAACGGCCAGGGAAATCGTCGGGAAAATCGCCATCATTACCGCGTAAGATGAGGGCTGCCTGCGCAGAAGTCGACCCTTCAGACCTCCCATTTGGGGAAGAGGAGGAGGAATTACAGTTCGACCAGCCGGCGGGAAAAGGCTACCACCTGCTCTGAAGGGCGCCGTTGGGCAGGTGGAAGAAACCAGGCGCGACCACGATTCGGCGACCATGGGACAGATTGAGTTATGGTTCAGAGGGGATTCAGAGGGGGGCTTACCTTTCTATATGCATCAGTATAGAGATGGCTTATGCAAGCACTGGTAGCATGTCTTGCAACCCAAGAATCCATATGAAGAGCCAGTCCTCAGGTGGCAAAATGTTATGAAGCAGGCAACAGCAGAAGCCTGCCCTGCAGCCCTAAATTAGCATGCAGAGGATAGCGCCCTACCAATATCAAACTAAGACTTAATCATCAGACAGCCAACTTTTGATGGTGGAGATAGTGTGTGTGTAGAGCAGGGTCACCTTGCCTTTCCAATCAAGTAGCAAAATGTCTTAGGCTGACCCTGCCATCTCTGGCAATTTTATACTAGCTAACTAAGAAATGTAAGTCCCTTATAATAGAGGAGGCAAGTCATAGACATTCTCTCTATTCTGCTCTGCTCTGCCCCAAGGACAGCAAGCAGCACTCTCGGATCATCCCTACCAAAGGAGAAGGAAAAAGAACAGCTGCAGGACAAGGCAAGGCTTTTCTAGCTATGCTTACATAATGGAAGGGGACACTGTCTCCAAAAAAGAAAATTTTATCACTTTAAAGGAAAAAAACCACCCACAGGAATGTTGTGTTCCACTGGTGAAAAATAATTTAAATAAACCAACGGTGGAATAAAGTAGTAATTCAGTAGTAATTGCAATTTTTTTTTCACATAAGTGTTACTGTGCTTGAGTACTTTCAGGTGTCAAGGGAAAGGCTTGGTCCCAAAATACCTTTTCTAACGCAAACAGAAAAAACATAGAAATACAAGATGACATTGGAAGATGCATGGATTGCATTTATTCCTCAAAATACAATTTAAGACCTTCAGAACGTTTTTCAAAATAAGTTCCAATTAAAAATCCTAAATAATTAAGAGGTAATTACAAACCACTTAAAACTGCAAACTTGAAAAATGTGAGGGGAAAAAACCCTAATAATCTAACTGAAACAAAGTATGTATTTTCATCCCCAAGAAATTGATGAACTAATTTAAAACAATGTATTTATGGAATCTGAGTAAAAGGGTTATTCTGCTGGACTATTCTGGGAAATTAATTCAGAAGGACTGGCCTGCTAGTACTTTAAGATGGCCCTGTCACTTGTTCCTGCCAGCCTGTCTCCAAGGTTATGCAAGCAAGCATTCTAATAGAAATCTGAGATTTCTACTTGAATGCTTGCTTGCGTAAGGTAGAAATGGAGAAATAAGGGAGAAGAGTGTTCCATACACGTAGATTCTATTTTAGAGGATAATTCTCCAGGGATATCCTCTCTTGGAAGGCCACGTCCAAGTGAGAAGGAAGGAACTTAAGAAAGAAGAACAGGGACATTGAAGCTGTCCATTAACAGCATCTGAACTGCTTTCTGAATAAGCTTGCAGACCATCCAGTCTTCCATAAGTATAGTGAGATGCATTATACTTCTGTTTAAAGTATAGGAAATATTTCTGAAGTTGTGGCCGTACCAATCAATTAACATATATAATTGTTATGCAAATTTGACTTACCTTTTCTCTTCTTTTGGGGCAATGCATTTCCTCTTTTAGTAATATAAAACTGGCTATGCTGCTCCTAGAGGTGTGGTTGTCAGGTGAAGAAAAAAACTTGTGATATTCATCATTAGTGATGAAGTCACAGGGTTACTCAGTAGGTCCTATGATCCTTACACAACCATATTCCTGTCAAAATGTTCCCACTGACTGGTAAAATGAGTTTTCGTACTACAAAATACTGAATATTGATTGCTGAAATAATTTTATTTTAAAATGTATAAACAACAAAATGTACCCATATTTTTATTCAGTAAACTATGTGATCTTAATGTGTTTCATGCATCAAGAGCTCTTCATCTGAGGAAAAAAATTCAAATGTGATCACTAACAAATCTGAGCGCAAAGCACTTTCTGACAACTCAAGGGTCAGTTGTAGTGATTTTAAAAAATGCCCTATTCTTGCAACAAAAGCATTACCTTAAAGGGGAAGGGAATCCAGGCAACCTCCTCCACAAGAAAGGCGCAATGACCTGCATCGTGCCAAAACACATTCACACACATTCACGTCCTGTTCATTTGGAAAATTTCTTTATAGCACCCCTCTCCGTATCCAGAATAGTAAAACTATGAGTGAACCAATGGCTGGGAAGAGGGAGGTCTTGTTCTTACGCTGACTAGGATCTGGCTCTCATTGATTTGCTGTTACTGAAGCAAGTAAGAGTGGATGCTGCTGTCGGGAACTCAGAAGCTCCCCTCAGGCATTTCCTGGAACAGGCATTGCTCATATGGCCTTCAGTTTTAGAAACTGCATGCAAACACTTCTGCCTTAGATCTGGAATAACTCCCTTGCTTTTGCATAAATGTGTGCACATACATTTCTATAATCTTCATGGTGTTTTTCTTTGGAAGAAGCTCTGAAGTTCTGTTTATCACACTGTTAATTACACAGAAGTTTTCTCTAGGGCCATTTCCCCATGCGTCACTTCTACCGTCTTCAGTGTTACCCAGCCATAACTTAAGTGAAATATAGCCTGTCCTCACGATTGTTATTTATTTTGGCACAATAATGGTGGCTTGACTTCTAGAGTCTTCTGGACACCATACATTGTTAGCAGGGAAATGTCCCAAAGGGGCATAGCCATTCATCTCAAAATCCAGTTTCTTACAACATTTCTGTGGATTATCTCAACATGGAATTATGATTTTTAAAAGCATTTCCACACTTCTGACTTCTCCGTGGACCCATTCTAGTTACTCCATCTGCTTTCTCACCTAGCCCGTGACAAGCTGATATACTTGCATGCCTAATATCAGCATAGAAGGCTGGCTCTCAAAAACACTCACTGTGACATACACAGTTTGATACAGTGCTTAGCCTTGCTCCCATTCCTATGAGTTTAAATTCCTACATGCAGCCTTAGTAATGTTTGTTTGGCACGTTTATAGGCCATCCAACTCAAAATGACTCTGGGCAGCACCCATATTGAATATTGTTCTCTCCACCACCATCACACTTTGTGGTGCACTCTCCAGAGTCATGGCCAGGTCTGGCTTAAAGTCCTGATTTTAACTTTAAAGCCTTATAAGACTTAGGATCAAATTCTTTAAAAGTCTCCTTCTCATGAGCCTGACATTCAAATCAGTTAGCTCATCGAGAAATAGGGCTTCCTTGGTGGTAACCCAGAAACTGTTAAATTCCTTTTGTATTAATTTGTGTCTTAGGTTGTGCAACCCTTTAAGCAACTGAAGCCTCTTTCTTCAACACTATTAGATCTGGATTATAAAACACCTGAGAGTTCCTCCTCCCTGTGAGGTTTATGGGACCTGGACAAGGCAGCAGACCTTCTCTGGTGGTTCCTGTACTATGGAGGCTGAAGAGCTCCTTCCCGTCTTATTTTCTGGAAGATCATTAAAACCTTCCTATTCCACAAGGCATTTGGCTCCATTGGATTGGTTGTGGGCACCCTCTCTATAAATTTGCACAGTTTTTGTATGTTGCACTGCTTTTCTTTGAATGACTTTTGTTCTTTTTTTTCCTTTGTTGCACACTCCCCAGAATCATATAATTGGGATGGTTTACAAATGTTATAAAATAAACAAGCAAAGAAACAAATAATAAGCTTCACAAAGTAGTCTGTATCCTTGCTAAAGGCTACCATATCCTTGAAGCCTACTGTCTCTTGCTTCTACAAAGATTTGTGAATGGATAGGGTTAAAACAGCAATCTGATAAATATTTAAATAAGTAGATAGTTCTATTTATTTAGATCCAGTAAAATGGATTACCGGTTAAACAGTTTTGTTTATCTATTTATTTTACCAATAAAGGAGGCAGGGAAGTGGATTTTTTTGTTCGTACATCAAAATGTATGTCCGTGTATTTCAAAAGCCTCCATGTTTTAAAATTAAAGTTCTGTATCTTGGAGCCTGGTGCCCTGGTGCTAAGATAATGCTTTTCCTTCCCAATCCACTGCCTTTCTCGCTATCATATTAACTATGGTCACTTGAAAACAGGCCCTAGCAGAGATGGCTAGGATCACAGTGGCATTTGTAGGGGATCAGGTACCCTTCTCCCTAGGGATCAATTTTGTTCCAGCTCCAGGAACCCACAACCCTGGCTTGGCCCCAGGACATAGCCATGAGTCACCTTTTGCCATCTGGTTCCTGCTTGCCTGGGAGCATAAATGAATGACCCATCAGCATGGCCACAATCCTCCCATTTTGTACATATCTCCTGGAAGTGGGTAAAGTCATCCTTTCCAGTTTTGGAGATGGGTGGGAAGTGAATCATTGCCTTCTTGCATTAATTCTGTTCATAATCTCTGCTTTAAGGAAGAGTTAAAGGATTTCAAAATGAGTTGAGTACAGTTGCCAGCTCTTAACAAAGCACAAGGTTAGGGCCGAGAGGAAGGCCATGGGGAGGCAGGGCCCAAAGAAAACTCTCTGCTCATCTAAGGTTGACAGCAAAAATTTCTCAGAAATCCCTAGTATTCAAGCAAGACCATTCACGCAGGAGATCATATCACTAGATTTCTCAACTCAAGCACACATCTAAAACAAGAATTAAAAATGCATGCATAATAATGTAGGGCTTATGATTCAGCAGGGGTGCCCAGTCTCAAAATACACAAAAGCCTTTGAGTGTCTTTTGGCAGAAAGGTGGATGTAAATATTTAAAATAAACAAATATATATTCATGCAGCACATTATTGTGGAACAAAAAAATATTTGACATTTTAGACAATATTAAACTGTAGGAACATGGGCACGGAGACTAATGACAGTGAACACATGGTAAAGATCTCAAACATATAATGAATAAATATTCTTAATAGCGGACAACTGCAAAATGTGTGTTTGTGGGAACAGGTGATAGAAGAAAACGTCAAAGACTGAAAATTGTGATTATACATACTTAGGACAACATTGATTGGGAATAAGGATTAAGAGACTGCTAAAATCTCCACTTGTCATTTTCCTCTGAAAACATCTGTTTTTCATGTCAAAGAATCAGAAGGTAGCACCTCTTCCAACTAACACATTTTATTAAAAGGCCCTGCTCTTGGGCTTATTTGCAAAAACCAGGTGATCTTTTTACATAACTGGGAAAAATGTAATATGTTGATAATACATATAGGAATTAAAGTCACAGGGGCCTTTTGAAATGTTCCTCATGGCAGACCAAGACCTGCTAGAGACAGATTTCTTCAAACAAAACTCATACAGTAGTCTTAGAAGAGCTTCCCTGTCTTTTGGCCTGGTTGGCAAGTGCTGGGAAGAAGAAATCTAGTTGAGGCTCTGAGAAACAGGCCTTAGGGGAACTCTCAGCTCCAAGTGTGAAGCAGGGAAGGTTAATTAAATATCTCATCATAGGCTGCCACTAAAGTACATTGTGTCCTGTTTAGTTTTGCAAATATACTTATTTCCCAGACTGTTTACTTGTGCTACTTTTTTCTGCTGCAAAAAGAAAAAAAAAGTTTGCACCCTTTATTTACAGCTCTTGCTCCTCCCCCATGTTGCCACCTTTTTCTTGACAGATATCTTGTGCTTAATACCAGCACAACAGGCTGAAATTCCCTTTCATTCCAGGAAAAATTACAACAGTCGACTTAGTACAGTACGTGACAAACTGAATTTGTAACAGCTGCTGTAATCAGGTCTGAAAAAATTCAGCTGTCTGGAGGGCAGCAGACAGTTAGCATTTTCTATATCTCTTTGGTGCCATCTAATCGTCATTTGGATTTTTGCATCTGGTTGCCTTAGAATTGTGCATTTCAGCACCACGGAGTCTGTCAAGGGAAGAACAGTGCTGCGAACGAGATACTGAATCTGGTAACACCGGCATCCTTTTGCTCTGCAGGAAAATTACCCAAAGAGGCTCTTTTGCCTGTTTTGGCTGTCCTGACTCAGCCTCCTGGAACCACCACAGCAGGCATCAGTGCTGTTTTCCAGAGGAAATATCATAGATAAGGCCAAAAGCCACATGGCCTTTACATGGCCGCATTCCAAAAGGTTGAGACGGCCAGGACAAAGAAGCAGATCACAGGAGGAGAAAAACTTAAACTTAATGAAATTAAATCACAAAATTATTAAAGTAATTAAATCAGGTAATGATTTCCTGCCCATGCAATTAATAAAAATAATTAAATAAGATGATACAATTGACTCCCCATGTAGCGAATGATTTTTCTGTTTCTGTCACATTAAAAATTACAGTTCAGCAGAAAAGTTTAGAAGGACTTGGTGGTTTGTCCTAAGATTCCTCCTCCCTGTGAGGTGCAGTTGTGCAGCTGTGGTACCACAGATGGCGTTACCTTAGATGGATAAGTGTAAGATAGGATAAATAGTAAGGGTAAGTATGAGCCATGAAGTCAGCTTTCCACTCAAAGCCTATGCCAAACGTCTGTGCTATTTTTGCGTGCACCAATGTGTAGCAGCACAACCAATCACACCATCAATGCAAATAAACAAACAAAATCAATATGTTTATAGCCCTTTCATACCCCAAAGTTTTGCTACCAATCCAAAGTATTGCCCCCTCTGTGATGTACTCAGAAAGGAAATGAACCTTCCCTCTCCCCAAAAATATTGATGTGGTCTTGTTTGTGAATGGACTGATGCCATGATATTAGTGAGCTGACACAGAAGGAAATGATGCAACATGCAGAGAAAGGGATTAAAGAAATTAAGCAAAGGGTATACAGAGAATCTCGTAAGACAAGTGGGCTAAATGAAGAAAAGGTGAAATAGAAGTTGGACCTCACTTTCTTCTTTGAGCAGATCAAAGTTTAAGCAGGTCAAGTAATGATCTAGCAGATGGGTTTTTATTTTTTGCACTTCAGTGGATAATGCAGACTCAACTCATTTCGTTACTTTATGGATCCAGAATAATTTGGATTAACTTGGTTAAATACGTTGCATGAACACAGTGAGAATGGAGCCGCAAGATAGCAGGAGATGCAGCTAGAACAACTCGGAGATCTCCAGACATAGCCATCTCCCACACTTCCTTGTCATTGGCTATGCTGGCTGGGACTGATGTGAGTCGAATCCAAAACATCAGGATTCTACCAGGTTGCTAATCCCTGATTTAGAAGTACCTTGCCCAGAGTCTACATACTTCCCAAAACTAGGTAGCCTTTTCTGTGGGACGTATACCTGTATGGCTGTGTTGGTGTTCAGTTTCAGCCATGTAAAATCCATGGGTTCTGTTCATCCTTTGCAAGGAGTTCCTCCTTTCTGAGAAATTCCCCTTTTCTTGCTCTCTGTTGGGCATAGGAAAAGGGAAGGGTCAAAGCAAAGAGTATGTAGACTTGTGCCTGACAATGACAACATAGTGAAAATGACTGGCTAGCCTCAGGATTCCTACAAATTGCCATGCCTCCCCTCCCAACATACTGCTTAGAAAGCACTTGCCTAACAAGTTTTTAGAAACAGCAAAACCACCCAAATATTCTTCATTTCTTCATAATTGGGTGATAGAATGAGGCAAAACTTCCACATTTCTGCTATTTCAGTTTGTACTCCCAATACCCTGAAGTTAGATGATATGTTTACATACCTTTAAGTTCATTAAAATAAACAGATTAACAATTAAAACTCCCCCCCCCCTCTTTTTGGAGAAAAGACAACCAACCATATCAAAGTGACCTTTACCCATAATACCACAGTCAAACCAATTGCTCAAAAAGACACAGCCACTTCCAAATGTTGATCCTGAACTCTTAATTTCCAGAATCTCAGGACAGCCTCATGTTTATTTGATTGACTGGTCTACTTATCACTCTCAGAATTAGAAAAAGAGATAGATTCCATGGTACAGAAGCATACATTGTTACTGCTAGTTCCATAGTCCCTTTCTGCAGCTGAGCCAAGACCTTGATTTCTGGCATATGAATCTGTTCATAATCTCTATGACATTTTTAATGGCGTTCCATTAGGCAAAGTCTTTAATTTGTTCCAGCTTGATTTTACTGTATTCAAAGGCAGAACACAGATTTATCATCTTACCTATTTTGTGCTTGCTTGTGGTTTCTCCCTGAATAGATCATCAAAAGATTATTACTTGCTATGGCTAAATAAGAACGAGAATGAACGATTTGACTTCCTTTGTGTACACACACACCCACACACCCACACACACTTCATTTAGGCTGCAGAGGCCTGTTTGATGCATTGGGTAGGAAACTGCTATGGTTTGCCTTTTCTCCATATCATAGAATTGGAAGTGATCCAACTCATTGTTCAGGGCAGGGTCTGCTAAAATATTTTGGAGAGATGGCGATCCAACCTCTGTTTGAAGTCAGCCAGTTCTACAGGTTGAATTGCTCTTACATCAGGAAGTTTCACTTAATATCTACTCTGAATTTAAATCCCCGTAGTTCAACACTTTCTGGTCTCACCCTCTGGGGCAACAGAGAAAATATCATTCCATCCTCTTTAGATATCTGAAAACATCTCTGTTTTCTCTTTTGTAGGTTAAACATATGCAGTTGATTTACAGTCCCCTCACCATCTTGGTAGCCCTTCTCTGAACTGAGCCAAGTTTGTCAGTGCCTGGAACTGGACTCAATATTCCATGTAAGGCCTCACCAAGGCAGAACAGAGGAGAACAATCACGTCCCATGAATTGGACTCTCTTGCTCCCATTGTTGTTTATTCATTTAGTCGCTTCCGACTCTTCGTGACTTCATGGACCAGCCCACGCCAGAGCTTCCTGTCAGTTGTTGCCACCCCCAGCTCCCCCAGGGACGAGTCCCTCACCTCTAGAATATCATCCATCCACCTTGCCCTTGGTCGGCCCCTCTTCCTTTTGCCCTCCACTCTCCCTAGCATCAGCAGCTTCTCCAGGGTGTCCTGTCTTCTCATTATGTGGCCAAATTACTTCAGTTTTGCCTTTAATATCATTCCCTCAAGTGAACAGTCTGGCTTTATTTCCTGGAGTATGGACTGTTTTGATCTTCTTGCAGTCCAAGGCACTCTCAGAATTTTCCTCCAACACCACAGTTCAAAAGCATCTATCTTCCTTCTCTCAGCTTTCCTTATGGTCCAGCTCTCGCAGCCATATGTTACTACAATCAAAAATAGCATTTGCCATTTTAGCAGTTGCATCACGTTGGCTCATGTTCAACTTATGATCTACTAAAACCCACAGATCTTTTTGTATGTAGTACTATCCATCCAGAACTCTCCCATCCTATACTTGTCCCTTTCTTTTTTTTTCTCCCCAGGAACAGGACATTATATTTCTTCTTGTTAAATTCTGTCCTGCTTGTTTCAGACCATTGTTCAAGCCTGCTTAATTCGGTTGAATTTTCTCTTTTCTAAAGTTATAGCCACTCCTGATTTTGTGTCCAGTGCCATTCCACTCAACACTATTCATCAATAGCTCCACATCAGCTAAAAGAGTAATCTATGGGTGTGATCATTCACATCTAGCCCACATTTTACCATTTTATTAATAAGAATATCATGAAAAACTGTCTAACATGTTACTGAATTCAAGATACACCATGTTCATGGCACTCTCCTGATTGATTATACTAATAACTGTCAAAAAAAGGAGATGTGTCTAACAAACTCATACATTAATTCTGATGGCTTGGTCTTGTTCTATTATTGTCACATTCTGGGTTGATATCAACAGAATTATTCTTATGATTTTGGATTAATCACAGTGTGTTAGATTGCATATGTTCTTCTTGGCTAATATCTGGGATATATCCAGACATAAAGAACCAAGGATTTTTCAGAAATGGGGATTGGCTGAAAGAATTATCATACAACACTAGAAAGAGAAAGCTACATCAGATCTGCAGCAATGGATTCTTGATATGTTTTCTGTCAACCTTTGAATTAGTGGGGGGTTTTTTAATCAAGAGACAAAGAATAATTTTTAGGAATATAATCAAAGTCTTGGAAGTTGTTCAGTTCCTAACTTAACTTTTCAAGCCTTTTTTCCCCACTTTGATAATGAAATTATTACATTAATACTGTTGTATCTATTTACACCTTTTTGTTAATTCATCTAGCTCAATAAAATTATTTATAAGAAAATGCCTGTCTTGTGTTTTACAAAGCAAATTTCTCAGTGATGAGACAACCAAGATGGCAAATGAAAAGGCAGCACATACTGAGCAAAATACCCACTAGCCTACCATTTAATACATTCTAACTAGTATGTAGCTATTAGAACTTCATTATTTTGTAAATAACATGTTAAGCTCTCTTTGTTAAGGAGATTTTGAGAAATTCATAGCTGCCAGCCACATGTCTAGACATCAAGAGGTAAAAATATTACCAATCTGCACCTTGGGGGCAATGGCATTGCAATTGTCAAAGAAACAAGAATCTATCATTTGATCCTACTAACCACACTAAAAGATATGCCTCATAGTCAGCCCAGGTTCACTAGTGAAAAGACTACTTTACTTTTTTCAAGTGTCAATTCCCCAGTAATGTTAATTTAGCATGACTATAAGGATCAAGTTGGTGTGGATGTGCTATTGCACTCCATGTCTCGCTAGCAGCTAATATACAGTAGTAGGAAGGGAGAGTGTTTATTTTTCAAGGCAATTGGACTCAAATACACATCTTAGAAGGGCTACCAAATATGCCGATTCCAAGAGGGCAAATTTCCAGTATGCATATGCTTAACCCAAGAAACGCCCTTCATTAACCAATATGCCTTATGATAGAAATTTACATTGGGGAAATGGAAACCACCTTCTCTAACTGAAAACTATCTAGTGGAAAAACAGGGAGAGAATTTCCCTAAAACAGTGTAGGACATTTCTGAAAATATGTTTTAGCAATATCTCAGGGAACACTACACATACTATATATTATCTATAGCAAAATATTCATTTTTAAATCATGCATTTTTACCAAATTACTCTGAGGCTCATCTATTCAATATATGTCAATGTTGGCTGCTATTTCTAATAACAAATTTGGTTTAATCATCTGATTAAAAAGTATTTTAGAACTGAGCCCATGATAAGTTATTACCCAGGACACCATCGACCCTACCCAGAAATTCAAAGGGATCAGTTCAGACTCAGGTCAGTGTGTATGTGTGCATAATATCCAAAGACGAGACAGCTCCAAAACAATCTGTGATTGAATTAAGGAAGATCTGAGTATCTTTCAATATGCTAGGATTAGAAATAGGAACATGTTTGTTCAATGGGTGCTTCAACATACTCTCTTTCTCAGCTGTAAGGGAGGAGACCCATTTTCCTCTAAAATCAGATGTTTGTTATGGCTTGAATTATACTATGCAAAAGGCTACAGATTTTTGTTTGTTTTTGACTCCTGGTGACTGCCTGGACTAGTCCCTGCAGTTTTCTTGGCAAGGCTTTACAAAAGTGGTTTGCCTTTGCCTCCTTCCCAGGGCTGAGAGAGAGGGACTGGCCCAAGATCACCCAGTGGGCTTTGTGCCTAAGGCTGCACCAGGAGAACTCAGAGTCTCCTGGTTTCTAGTCTGATACCTTAACCACTACACCAAACGAGCTCTCTTACAGAATTTGAGGCCTCAATATTTATTTATTTATTTATTTGGTATTCTGCATGCAGTAATCTAAGTATAATAATTGTATTGTATTTTCTATCCAACCATTTTTCAAATGTAGATGATTGCTAATTGCTTATTTATTCAATTTATATCCCACCTTTATTTTTGTACAACTCCAGGGGGTGTACCTGATGCTCCCACATCCTATTTTTCCCCACAATATCCTTGTGAGGTTGGTTTAGCTAAGACAAAGTGAATGGCCCAAAGTCACCCAGCTAAGTTTCATGTCAAAAGAAGGACGAAATTCATGGTCACCCTGTTTCTAGTCCAGGAATTTAACCACTACACCTAACTCTTAACTACATAGACCCCTGGCAAATCTGGCAAATCTGGCAAATTGTATATATTCTGGTTTTTCTTCAGACTGTATAAATATTGGCCTTTCAAGGAAAAAAAAACTCTTTTTTTTGCTCAGAAAATCAAGAAGACGGTGATATATGAGAGTAGAAAATAATATCCTTTCAATTAGTCCTTGCACTCAAGATATACTAAGCCAAGAAAGGCCTAAAGCATTATTACATTTTTTTTAAATGGTATACAGGGAAAAATGATATCATGCAATCCAGCTATCTGCATGTCTGCTCAGAGGCAAGATTCATTAAATCTCATGCACTGAACTTTTTTTTAATATATATTTTTATTGAACTATGATTAACAAACATTATCAAGTAACTAAATAACATACTTCCAAAATGCATAGAGGAAAAAAAGATATGTAAAATTCAAAAAAACTACTAAAATAAATAGATAGGTACTGTACAGATACAAATTTACCATATATGTAAAATATTACCATATTACAGCCTATTGCTATTGAGATAAACTATAAAATCCATCCAAATTTGACAGAACCTGTCTCTGATGTTTTATTATTTTAACTGTAATTTTTTTCTAATGTAGCAATTGAAGAGTTCTTGTTAATTCACATCTCAATTAAATCTCAGACTACAAACTTACACATACTTACTGTAGCTGGAATAAATTGTATTGGTTTTAATTGTATTTTTGAGTAGATTTCCATAGGATAGGATTGTACATTGCTTTAAAAATTCTGAAAATTTACTTGGCTGCCTATTTCCAATTCCATGGATGTCTGTTGTTTAACCCTGTAGAGCTTAAAAGTATTCTTTCACTGACTAGATGTAATTCTATTTTTTTAGAACTTTGAATTTTAGTAGTGAAAGTCAAATTTGGTGTATGCTGTGAAACTGTTAACGCCAGTTTCCACTGAGGTGAAAAAGGATATTTTCCTCTATGCTATGTTCAGTGAGAATATGCTTTTCCAGTATTTGTCAATACATGTGTGACCCTTGAGTCACAACTGATAACTAACATGTTACACCTACTCTTGTGGAGGAAAATGAAAAGGGCATGTCCTGACAGTAACAGCTAGAATGGGAAATACCTCAAGTTGTATCAGTTATTGGCACACAGAATTGTTCATATCACAGAGGTTCATGAACTAAAAACGTGGATATGATTCAGTCAAGATACAATTGTTATGGTGTATTTACTGTATTTATATGGATTGTCTGTACAGAAGGATGCTGACAAAAGGGTGAAAGCAGCAGAAAGCCTTAAGCCACCTATAAGGGCTACCCCTAAGGTGTGCTCCAGTGTGCAGTGTGCCTTTTGCTTCTCGGCAACGTGGCCACTTCTTGCAGCAATAGGTCGGAGACATCTCCCCAGCTTGAGCTGGGGTTTTCCAGCAGGGGGACATCGTCTTCACAAATCATGACTGCCCTGGGCATTATGGGACAGTTGGCAGGTTGATCAATAAATACCAACATGTCATACACAACAACCAATTATTTGCATGCATCGCACAGAAGTAGCTGTGCTACTTCTAGACAAGTACAGTAGTGAAACCCCATTAAAATTAGCATACATTATTACTATTCAGGCATGCCCTGAAGTGAAGGATCTAATGGAGTTCCTCTTCAAAAAGGAGACCAAAACTGCAGTTTCCCCATTACAAATCAATAAGGATTTTGAAGTTTTTAAAAAAGATTCAGAGCTGATACTGTAATCTCTCCAAGCTGCCAAAGAGAGGAAGCATTTGAAAAGAAAGAAAAACCAGGTAATGTTGGTTGGCAGTTTTCTCTAGTTCTCAGAGACAGACTGTCTTTAATGTAGGCTCTCCCTTACAGGAATATTTCATTTTTCAGCCCTGTGATACAGGATTAAGGCTACATATCTGTGCTGTAGATTTCAAAATGATTGCTAGATGGCAATAAATAGCTAAATTTTCTGTATTTCTTGGTGACCGCCAAGTGGTCATCTGCGTTTGCAGCCCAGATCTAGTAGCCCTACAGAAACAAAAATAGTATATTTTTAATATAGTATGCTTTTAACAGGAGTAGGTTAAAAATCTAGAAAAGTAGGATGGAAATATAGATTTTCATCACCTATGGGGTTTGAAACATAGATTCTAAATGGGTGTATATTTCCTCTTTCAGTTTTCCATTACAAGAAACAGGCTTAATATTTGTTTTCTTTTTGGAGCAAATAGCAGCACAAGGAGAAGGCAATGTGGATCATGAAAATGACACAGTGGGAAGCATTAACCTCCTGACATAAAATGTTGCCGGCCCATTCCAGCTTAGTGTCAATTGCTTTAGTCCTTGAAAAAAGACTTGATTTGAACACAGACTCACCCTCATCATATCTAATTTAACTTTAGAGTAAATGTACCATTGGGAGGGAAGCTTGGGAGAAATTGTCAGATTGAAGAATTAGGAATACCAAAACAGTCTTAGATGAGAGGGTGGAATTATATACACCAGGAACAGAAAAGAAGTATTACAAGAGTTCAGAAAAAATTCCAGAGGTGGATGCTAGATGCCCATCTAACAAGTATTTTGGGCAAGCAGATCACCGACATTATGTAAATACCTTTAAATTCTAGCACTTTTATCACACTGAAATTGGGAGGAGCTAAGACCTCAGTAGACAAAACACAAGTGGAGCACTTATGCAACCGTCCCCCACCCCACCTTGTGACATGTGCATGGTTTTGACTGAGTGAAGCATTCTGCTCCAGTGCTCCCACAACAAAGAAGTGTAGGGAAGACCGGGGGGTTGGGGGGGAGCGTTTCCAGGGACAAAGTGCAAAATTTCGTACTAAACAGTCACAAATTGAAACCACATTTGACAGAATATGGAACAGGTAGATTTACCAACCTATTAAGTAAGCACAGGCCACCCATTGAGTAGCAGACCAGCCTTTCTCAACTTTTTGACCCTGGAGGACATTTTTCAGGCCTCAGGGAACCCCTGCACATTCAGCCTCAAATATAGGCCAGAAATTATTATATTTGTTTCATGTGTAGGCCTGTATATATGCATTAATGGTGTTCTTAAACTAAAAATAAAGAATGAAACATATCTTTAATACAAAGTTGCCAGAATTTGAAATATTTTTTTTAAATAAATCGTGATCTCCCAGGGAACCCCTAGTGACCTCTCGCAGAACCCTGGGGTGCCATGGAGCCCTGGCTGAGAAACCCTGTACTAGACAGAAGGTGAGGAATTAACTTTTCCCATTTCTATGATGTGGTGAAGCCCAGAGCAAGCTTGGCATCAGCAGTTGTTATAGTTGGGCTGACCCATTGCTGCACATCTTAGAATTAACCTGAACATTTCTTACAGGGACCTGGAGCATCCTCTGTATAATGTTGCTCCGGGACACTGTAGGAAATAACAGTAATGAAAATCTCTAAATCCTGTGGCATTTGGGGGAGAAATGTTGCTGTTTCCATCAGTGGCAGTATTGTAAGTCCAAGAAAGCTCATTGGGGGACAGGGGAAATTAAATCACCACAGAATATGATGCCAAAGATACCTTCAAATCTGGAACAGGCCTTTTTGCCTCTCCAGCAAAAAAGCAGGTAAATCCGAAGTTGTTTTACAGTACAAGGTCATTGTGGGAGTGGGTGGCTTTTACCTTACTGAAAATCAGGCTAGAAAATAAATAGTCCATTTCTTTAGTTTAATGCATTCCCTTTCCCAATAAGACCATGTAAGATTTTTATTTTAAATTTATCCGTACAACAACCCTCTGGAATAAACTGTTAGGATGACTGTTTTTTCTGCTGCAGAATTTCTGGTTTACCCATATGTGAAGACAGATCCAGATACAATATCATATTCACCAGACCACATTATGTTTCTAATCCTTTGAATGGAAGTAATTTGTTTCACCTTGAGAAATCCCTTTCATGAGAAGACTGCCAGGAATTCAGCGGCATTCATTTCTATTCCATTTAAACTCTCATCTCCTCCTAGTGGCCAGTTTTTGCACAGATCATCAGATTTAGACATGATTAGGCCAATATACCAGGAAGGGGAGAGTTATCTAGACTCAAGAAAATGATTATTCTGCTAATTAGTTATTTTTGGAGAACAGCATAGGCCACATAAATGAGTCAGATAAATAAGAAATAGCAAGTGTGCATAATAAAAATGATTTTACAGTACTAATTAGACAGCAAGGATGCAATACTATGCAGGCAGCAGCAATTTTAGCTTATTTCAAAAATAATTAATCCAACATGGATGGGATTATTGTTAAATTATCTAGTCTAGTTGATACAGTGCCTGAAAACCAAGAATAGGAAACGTTGTGGTCCTGTAGACACTGAACTCCAATTTTCATTAAATGGTCAACAACTGGGGGGAATGAGAAATGTAGTCCAACAATCTGAATAAACTAGGATTCCTCATTTCTTGCTATAAATACTTTACAATTCCAAAAAAAAGCTCTTTCTACACTGTTACCTTATTGTTCTCATGCTTTTTTTGGCCACTTTTTTCTGCTATTGTGGAATAACACTAAAGACACCGCCAGAGCACCTGAGAAGAGAGACACAGACCGTGGGAATGTGCATGGATTTGTGCAAAAACAGGACATCGAGAGTTCTGCCTTTCTACTCCTGTCACATGGCTGTAGTGCCTATATGTGTATGTGTGTATGCACTTGCACGCATATGTATTAATTAATGCAACAGAAGCCTGTGGATTAGAGGGTTTCATGGTTGCTAAATGTGGCCACTATGGTGAGCTGAGCTCACACCCTGAGGATTTCCTCTGCTTGTGGAGGTGTTACTTCTGCTTCTGCAGCCGATGCATCTGATATTTTGGAGGTGTGAGACAACAGCCTTTCACTTCCTGAAGATCACCAGATACCCACAGCACCTGATCACCATGCCACAATTGAGTCAGACTATTTCCTGAGTGGAAAGTTTCTGAAAGTGATGTGAATTGTAGGTGCCTGACCCCACCTCTTTGTGTATGTGTATGTGTGTGTGCACATGTGTGCCCAAATCTTGCTTCTCATGTACACTCACAAACAATAACTACACCATCCCCATATGGCAAGACATGCAAAGGTTTATCTGGACGACGTCCTGGTATACTCCAAAACTGAGAAAGAACACAAAAGATTGGTCAGACAGGTTCTCACCAAGCTCCGGCACGCTAAACTTTATGCTAAGCTTTCCAAGTGCGAATTCCACAAGTCGCGCCTGGATTACTTGGGTTACAGGATTTCAGATAAGGGCATCGAAATGGACCCTGATAAGGCCCAGGCTGTTTTGAGCTTGGAGCACCCACGTACCCGGCGCCAACTCCAAAGTTTCCTGGGATTTGCAAATTTCTACAGATCCTTCACAAAAGGGTTCGCAGAAATTGCCCTGCCCTTGACCGATTTGTTGCGGACCAAAGGAGTCGGAGAAACGCGCAAGGTAAAAAACCCAGGGGCCGTGCTCAATTGGACTCCTGCCTGTCAGACTGCTTTTGACCGGCTGAAAGCGCTCTTTACAGCGGAGCCAATTCTAGCCCACCCCAACCCCGAACGGCCTTTTGTCGTGCAAGCTGATGCCTCGGATTTTTCAATTGGGGCTATCCTATTGCAAAAGGACCCTGCCAGACTCTTGAAACCCTGTGCCTATCTCTCCCGGAAATTTTCCGAGACAGAAAGACGCTGGCATGTCTGGGAAAAAGAGGCATTTGCAGTAAAAGCGGCACTGGAAGCTTGGCGTCATCTGTTAGAGGGGGCGACTTGCCCTTTTGAGCTCTGGACAGACCACCGCAACCTCGAGGTGCTCCGCACGCCCAGGCGCCTCAGCCCTAAGCAGATTCGCTGGGCTCAATTTTTCAGCCGTTTTAACTTTCAGCTGAAGTTTATCCCAGGGAGAAAGAACTTTTTGGCAGATGCACTCTCCTGACTGCCCCAGGATGCGGAGCCTGTCTCCGACATTGTGGGGACTGTGCTCTTGGAGTCTCAATTGGGTTTGGCCGCTGTCACCCGGAGCCGCACTCGGGAACAGCCCCCCCCACCTTGCAAACGACTCCAGCGCAGCCCGCTCCGGGCCGCCGGCAACCACAGATGCCGGGTGGGTTGCGTGCAGATTTTACACTCGCACTAAAATCTGATCCCTGGCTCCTGGCCAACCCAGACAAGGTCTCCATGGAACAAGACCTCGCCTGGGTGGAGGGTCGTTTATATGTCCCTGACTTGCAACGGTCAACTATCCTCAGCCGGTCTCATGACAGCAAGCAGGCTGGTCATTTCGGGTTCCTCAAATCCCTCCACCTGACCCGACGCCAATTTTGGTGGCCCTCCCTGAGGAAGGATGTCAAAACATATGTGGCATCCTGCCCTGTTTGCGCCATGTCTAAGCGACCGTCCGGTAAACCCCAGGGGCTGCTGCAGCCCGTGGCTAACCCTTCACGCCCTTGGGACAAAATCTCTATGGATTTCATCATGGATTTACCACCCAGTCAGAAGAAAACAGTCATTTGGGTAGTCAAAGACTACTTTTCCAAACAAGCTCATTTTGTCCCCTGTGCCTCTATCTCGTCGGCGCAACAAATGGCGAAGCTCTTTTTGGTACACGTGTACCGCCTTCACGGCTGCCCCTCTCACTTGGTGACCGATAGGGGCACACAATTTACCTCACGGTTTTGGCGGGCTTTTTTGAAATTAATTGGCACCGAGCAAGCATTGTCAACCTCCTGGCATCCCCAGACGGACGGATCTACTGAGATCCTCAATGCCACCCTGGAACAATTCCTCTGCTCATACATAAACTACCACCAGGACGACTGGGTGGATTTGCTCCCCTTCGCGGAGGTGGCATACAACAACGCTGTGCATCAAAGCACGGGACAAACCCCCTTCGGGGTGGTGTCAGGTCGGGATTTCGTCCCCATTCCCGAGCTTCCACAGCCCCCGTCTCCAGTAGTGGCAGCCTGTGATTGGGGTTCTAAACTCGCAGACTCCTGGCCCGTCATTAAGGACGCTCTCAAGGAGGCACAGACCGCATACAAACGTCAGGCTGACAGGCACAGATGCCAACAGCCACCTTTTTGAGTAGGGGACATGGTTTACCTCTCCACGAAATTTATTAAGTCGCCTCAGCCTTCCAAGAAACTGGCCCCCAAATTTATTGGCCCCTTTCAGGTTACACAAATTGTGAACCCGGTCACAGTACATTTGGATCTGCCTCATAATTTAAAGCAGCTACACCCGGTGTTCCACTGCAGCCTACTCAAGCCGGCCAGTGACCCCTCCCAGTGGCATCCACGCACTCCCCCCCCTGCCCGTCATGATCGACGGACAGCAGCACTTCGAAGTCAAGGAGGTTCTCGACTCCCGCAAGCTTCGTAGCTCCCTCCAATACTTAGTGTGCTGGAAACACTTTCCCCATCCTGAATGGGTCACTGCCCGCGACATTCAGGCCCCCGAGCTAATCCGCAACTTCCATGTGGCATATCCCTTCAAACCCTTGGCTTGATTTTCTTCAGGGGGGCGGTATGTCATGATCGCCGGTGCGATGTTGGCGACATCGCAACGGCTCGCATGACAAAGCACGGAGGCTTGCTAATGACTGGAGAGGGATGGGCGATAAAACAGGACAAAGACAGTAATGGGTCTAGGAGATCTACAAGCCCTCATTGCCCGGTAATTGGCAATTAACACCATTAGCAAGGGGAAGATCAGGGCGAAGATCGGAAGGGCGCATCCGGACACTTTCGAGGAATTCCGAAGCCTAATCGCCCGGTAACGAGCCATTACGCCGCAGAAAGAAAGACGGAGCAATGCCCGAGGCGATTGGGGCTGGACGACCTCTCACCTAGCAAGCATGGATAGCTGGTCACCCCGTGGAACTCGTGGGGCACACCCGGGGAATGTGGGGGTGGAGCACTATTTGGCGCGAGGCTATTTAATTCAACTCTTGGCGCGCTTCTCTCACTCTCAGCTTTCTACTGGCGTGCACTCTATTCTGAATAAAAGCCAGAACTTAACTTTGCTTATAGTCTGAGTCTTCTATTTAGTTTAGGCATTCCTCACAACTAAGCTTTGCAAGTGGAATAGTCATAGTTTCTTTACTCCATTCACCCATTTGGATGAAGGGCAATTTTCCAATATAACAACATCTCTCTTTTTAAAAAATATTCAGATAATAGTTAAACCCGCTACTTAAATGATTGTAGAAAACACTGCCTTTCTATCATCATCATGATTTAGCACAGGTAATCCTAATCTGGGGATCTAGCAGGAAAACAGATTCTAACACTTCTATACAAGTTGTTCCCAGTAGTTTTTATCCATCCTGCCACATCTGACAGTATGGGCATGCACTGGGTCCCCTAGGTAAAGCTGTGTCACCTGGTGTGATCTAAGAAGCGTGCCTTCTCTGTCATGGTGCCTGCCTTAGGGAACAACCTCCTCCCTGGGATTCAGGCATCTTCAGTCCTGCTGGCCTGAAAACATGGCTTTTCCTCCAGGCATTGTGAGCCAGCAAGTGTGTGTTTATGTTGTTAGATCTTTAAGAAGCCTCCACTAGGTTTTTTTTCATGGAGTTTCTATGTTTATTGTGTTTTTATCTATTAGTTTACTGCCCAGAGTCCCTCTAGTTATGATGGGCAGCCATATAAATGTGTTTCATAAATAATAAATAAAAGTTTGTATATAAAACTATTTTCCCCTGCAACAAAACCCCTGGGAGGTATATTGTGCTAAGACAGAATAACTGGCTGAAAACCACCCAGTGAGCTTTCATGGCTGAGAGTGGACCACCTCCTGGGTCTCCTCATTCATAGTAGATCTTGTACTGTGCTTAGATATAAGCATATACCATATAAAATTCATCTATGATGATCTACTACTCTATTGCTATGTGTGTGGCAATCAGCTGTATATTTTCACTTAAATAAAGGTTAATTACTCAATTACTTAATTAATCTTTATGTGAAAATGTTCAGTTAATGTAATGATATAAAGATTAACTAGTCAGACTACATCCTGTGTGTATGTCAAGGTACTGCAGGCAACATTATACATTCATTATAAATATAAGGAGAAACTTCCTGACAATAAGATTTGTACAAGAGTGGAACAATCTTCCTATCATGGTGGTGGGTTCTCCACCTCTGGAGGTTTTTAAAAAGAGCCTGGACAGCCACCTCTTTTGGATGGTTTAATTGGCTTTCCTGCACATTACAGCGATTAGATTGTGTTTGTGGACTCTTCTAGCTCTACAGTTCTATGATTCTACTATGTTGGCTTGCAAGGTCACCTCTAGAGGAAACATCCTAGTTTATTTAGAATAGCATAAGCATGCATGCAGTAAAGTTGGACTTCTGTTGTTTTTGTGGCATACTAGCCAAAATGTGCCAAAAGTGACTACTACTGTCCTTACCCTTATCAGGGAAAGATGCCTATGGAACAGATAAGACTAAGACTAGTGGCCCAGTCTACACCTTCTCTATATTTAATACAAAATTTAATACAAAAAAGCCTTGATTGACCATAGTTATGATAGGCAGCAGAGCTCCGTATCTGTGGACACATCTGAAGATGATCATGGCATAGGGAAGATGGAATTTGGAACTTAAGGAGAATAAATGGTAAAGAGCACAAAGTAACAGATGAAGTGAAAGGAAGAATAAGGGGAGGTGGGGACAGATATATTTTGTATCTGTGAAACTAAGGGCTTTTCCAGACTTCAGACTTGCTTGTCTGCTTGCACAAACTGGCTGGGAAGAAAGCTAGTTTAGGAAATACCTTTTCTACTTTCAACCCCTTCTTCTGCTTTGGCTGTAGTGATGGCCTTATTATCAGTACAAACCATCCTAACCATAGTCCCTGACTGATGGATTCCCCTGTTTCTTCACTCTTACTGAACCAGTAAAAAACGAAAAAGAAAGCACCGCAGTTACACCAGTTTTCCCCTTACTTGGGCTAGAAAAGGGAAATGGTGCAACTCTTCCATTTCATCTTGTTAAAAGCAAAAACAAAAACCAGAAGTCCCATTGTTTCACCTTTCCAACAGCGGGCTTGTAAAAACAAGAGAAAGAAACCTCAACTTCTCACCATGCTGCTGGTGAACTTGTGGGAAAAAAACTGGCTATGGAGGGCACTAACCAGTGAATGGAGGAAAGGACTGTCACAAGGCCATCACTACAATGCACAGTGGCCAAATGGAGTGGAGGCATTTACCTACAATAAAAGAAAACCCACCAGGCAAACCAGACAGCACCACTTGAGCCAGCACAAGTCAGAAAGAGATTATATATGATACTACTGCAATAAGCACATATGTTACTCTGATGCCACCAGATATACTGGCTGATATAACCTGGTGGTTGGGTGGAGTTCACATTGTAGCTCTATGTCCCTACTCCACTGTTAAATCTCCTCCTTAGATTATTCTACACTTATTTTAGCAGGTATTCAAGGGGACTCCTGCCAACCTAGCTGTTCAAAAACATGCAAATGTGAGTAGATTAATACCGTTTAGTCATGCCGGCCACATGACCATGGAAGTGTCTACGGACAAACGCCGGCTCTTCAGCTTTGAAACGGAGATGAGCACCACCCATAGAGTTGGACATGACTGGACTTAATGTCAAGGGAAACCTTTACTATTCAAGGGGAAGTCCATGTGTGTAATTTATTTATACTATTTTCCTACACTTGGATCTGCATCTCTCTGATGCTGTTAGCAGAAGCAGCCCTATGGTTCCCAGATTGAGCCTAGCTAGGCAAATAAGGTTATTTTTTATTTATAATATAAATATAAATGTAATATAAATATAAAATATAAATAATATTTATTTATATTGCCAGACTGAGTTCTATTCTAGGGAGGCCAATGTCTAATCCCAGCTACATTTGGAACACATCTAGGTGTGTGA
Source organism: Candoia aspera (assembly GCF_035149785.1). Taxonomy (NCBI): domain Eukaryota; kingdom Metazoa; phylum Chordata; class Lepidosauria; order Squamata; family Candoiidae; genus Candoia; species Candoia aspera. Next base: position 113,913,702 of record NC_086154.1, on the reverse strand, counting down.
AAAAGGGCTCTTAAAATGCTAGTCTGTATGTTTTGAAAGGTAGCAGGACTGGAAAAACAGGTAGTATATGGTCTACTGCAAGGAATGAACTGCAGAGGGCCTGCAGAACATTCATCAAAAGAAGTGAAAATGTGTTTCTGATTGCCTCATTATACAGAAGCCAGAGTTAGCTATATCAGGACAAACACAGAAGTAAGCTGAATGCAGGGTGAATGGGCACTTATGAAGGTAAAGGTAAAGGTTTCCCTTGACATGAAGTCCAGTCGTGTCCGACTCTAGGGGGCGGTGCTCATCTCTGTTTCAAAGCCGAAGAGGCGTTCTACGGCGTTTGTCCGTAGACACTTCTGTGGTCATGTGGCCGGCATGACTACAATGACTTCATACTACTTATGAAGAGTCATTGTTAAAACAAGAAGAAAGAGAGTCAAGCATAAATGGGTACTGAATGGACTTGGACTGAATACAAAATCTGTGTCCCACATGAAATAAGTATGTTGATGTGGTTTGGTCACATAAAGGTATGAATGAGGACGAAACTGTAAAACAAATACTTGAAGAAAGAATGAATAGGTTGAGAGGAAAGGAAAGGCCAGAAAAGTTATGGTTGGACAGAGATCATGATAAGCCCGAAAAGAAAAGGGTCAGAGGTCTAAAGAACCAAAGGCAACGAAGTGGTGTTATGGGTCTGGTGGAAGCAAGGATGGTTTACGATGACAGAAAAGTATGGAGAGGTACGGTGAATGATGTTTGTACAAACTAGATTTACTGAACCTATATTTCTTTTTCTCTTTTTCTTACTTCATGACTTTATTTGTCTTGCTATTTCTTATTTTTTTCTATGCTTTGCATAATGCTGCTTACCATAAAAAGGAATAGCTGATGGGTACATATGTAGGTATGTAATCACTCAGGATAATTCCTTTTAAATCATATTCAGTGGAATATGGTTTACAGTATAGTGGGAAATGATCACAGAACGAACAGTTCTGTACTCATAAAATACGGATTTTGCGTGTATTTTATAGATCAATTATTAAATGTTGGTAATTCCTGTTTGGAAACCCTAATGTACCACTAGGTTTATTGTTTATACAACTACGGAATATCCCCAGAATCCAAGGCAGCATATCCTAAATATCAGTTGCCAGTGTGCAAATGAGGAAGAAGCTATTGTTCCCATGTCCTCCTTATGAGCTTCTTAGGTATATTTTATCAGCCACTAATGCTGGGCTAGATAGGTCTTTGTCTTGATCCAGCAGGGATTATCTTAAATTCTTAAAAGAAGAGTGATCAGAACATGGTTGGGTGCTAGCAGATAAGTGTGGTAAGATGGAAAGAGAAGCTGAACATGGTAAGCAGCCAGATCAGGATATATATCCTGATAGATATATCAGTAGAGAATGGGACCCAAAGCCAAGTGAAGTCACGATCAAGAGTCAGGTAATTTATCCAAACAAAAGTTATCAACTTTTTTCAAGAGAAAAGCACATTGAGTGATTTTTGCTGCATTGTGGGCATAAAAAAATAAACAATTATGTAAGAACAGAGATCTTACAAAATCTGACTACCCAAAGACCATGATAATTTTTAATTTTTTTTGTCTTTGAGAGTTATCATTTAGCAGTGTTATGGGTGCCATAGTTGACCACTAATTCAAAGAAATTAAGCCACTGAAACTACATAAACTCATGGTTTAAATAAAAACTTATGTATATGTGCCTCATGAACAAAGTTAAGACCAGCTGGAAATAATGATTGCTAAGCCAAGTGAGAAACAGCCAATCAAGCTACTATATATGACTAGGAAAGGAAGAATTGTCCAAGGATACTGAATGGCAGCAAAACTTATTATTTTTATTTCAATACGTATGCAATCTTGAATGCCTTACCACTAAGGCTACTAGGTGGACTTCCCATTTGAATTCCTTAAGACCATGATACCCACAACAACTTGGGATGCTTCAGAAAAGTATTATTATTATTATTATTATTATGCAATGCTTCTGCTTCATTTATGGAATTTTATAGGGAGGAGATCCAGATATTGTGTTCTCAATGATCAGCCTGTCTCCAAATCATTCTGTACCCAATTTAAAACACACTCAAGATGGACCTAAACTGTTGTTTTTTAGATTTATTTGGAAGCAAACTGGCCCTTGAAGCACAGTACTGCAGTATATTGCCCTTTGAAATGGCCTGAAAACTGCATTTTCCCATCCATAGATGCAATGCTACCACACAGGGATATTTTGAAATTGTTTACATTTGCAAGCTATAACATTTTATCAATGAGGACACATCTCACCTTACCACTGAAACTACATTCTCTGGAAGACCCCAATGTCCTCCATTCAGGTAGAGATCTCATGACCTTCTGCCTTTTTTTCTTATCAGCAAAAATCTAAGAAGGAAAAGAGGTAATAGCTGAACAGTGCCTTTTGATTAATAGTGATAGGAGCCATCTGTCTGGAAACATCCTTATTGTCCAATTCATCTTAGTCCTGGCAGAGAGGCAAGTGAAAAAGGTAGAGCCAAATGAAACGTGCATAAGGGGGAATATATTTAAAATATGGCTAACATCTGGCTGAGCTGGATTAGAGGCATCTTACATTTTTAAAATCCCTTAATTTACATCATCTTACTAGAATCTAGGAGCTCAGCATGATCCCTGTAGACCCATTTCCAAGAAACCCAGCTCTCCTTCCTCTTTACCAAATGCTGATTGCTAGGATTGGCTTCACTGGATCAACTTGCAGTGACTTGCCTTAGGGATGATGTGGGTTTAATGCAACACAGCTGCCAGTTGCTCTCCTGCAGTTTTTGTTTGAATTTTAGAGCCTGCCTCAAAGTCTGTCTGCACAAGACCAAGCATATGGAAGGATTAATCTGTATAAGTGTCCATGTCTTGTTGCCACCCTCCCAAGGAACTTCCCCCCCCCATCTTTAGCACACTGCTGGAACTGAGAGTAAAAAACTGAGCCTAGAAGGGCCTTTGTAGGAAAGGCTATGTTCACTCCCTTGCAATTCTGATTCTACACGCCTCTCACTTCCAGGACCCACATTTGCTTCAGATCCTTTAGAGCAGGGTTCCTCAACCTTGGCAACCCTAAGCTGTGCGGACTTCAACTCCCAGAATTCCCCAGCCAGCTTTGAAGTCCACACAGCTTAGAGTTGCCAAGGTTGAGGAACCCTGCTCTAGACTTGAAAGCTCCCTTCCCTGGGTGCCTTCTCTGTCAGGAGTCTGCCTATGGACTCAGCTATTCCGTTTTCAAAGCAATTACCAGCAAGGGGCTTTGTAGGCTGTGCTCCCTACCCATTAACACTGGGTTGATTTATAGGAAACCGATGGTTGGGCTTGTCAGAGCTTATTAATGGCTGGCAGAAGAACGAGTCAAACAGCCTGGCCAGTAAGAAAGGAAATCCTTGTCTGAGCCTCAGTAAAGAGAGGAGGCAAGTCTCCCGCCTCCCTTGCATTCCAGCTGGAGAATTCAAGCTGTGCTAGGCAGGGGAAGCCGAGAAGATATTTAGAAGAGAGATTCAGGTCAGCAAACAACAATCTAGACTCCCTAGATCTTTCAGAAAGATGGGATATTATAGTGAAGAGCCACATCAAGACTGAAGCTTCCTAAGAGAAGAAATGTATTTGGTTGTTATTACTATTATATAAATATTATATAAGGAGCTTATAAATGTAACTTTTGGCCAAGTTCCCCTCCTGTGAAGATTCTAGGACAGTTATCAGCAGAGCTGAAGCTAGTTGATTTAAAATTTTCAAAACTATTTTATTTTTAAATATCCTGATTTGACATTTCTTTTGGGGAGAATATGAAGTGTACTTTTTCTGCAGGCTGTGCCCAGTTAAATCAACTGGAAGGCTGTGGCTTAACCATAGCACAGAGCAACTCCTGGCCTTCACTACTGAACTAAGTACAGAGCCTTGACTGGGGGATAAAATCACTGGTGTGCTGTAATGATGCCCCTTGAGAAATGGCCATATTTGTTTCCCAGAACAGTCATTCTCATCTGTCAAATAAAACCTCAGGATCACTGGCAACAACAATCAAAAGCCAGGCTCCCTCTTATGTCCTGATTGCTATGTTGCACTGTGAAGCATGAGATTTTCCTGGCAAAGCTGCAGACCATGAGGAAATCCCATTTTCTGGGAATGCAAGGGGGAAAAAATTGCATGAAGGTCATTCGAGTACTGCTGGGATGGCTACAAAAGTGCTAATCTAATTTGGTATTTGACTTTATTTACATGGCAGTGTGTGGTTAGATGCTAGGAAAAGCCAGAGAAAATATCAGGGATCCCTCAAGCTCATGAAATAATTTCCAACAGCTCATGAGAATCAGGAGTACTCTCATAAAAGCTTGCATCCCTTGATGATTCCACTCACTGAACACTCGTGAAACCCACATTTGCTCCTCGTCCTAACTTGATACGCTGCGCTTTTATGGCAGTAAAAAGCCAGCCCTGATTCCTATCCAGAAGTTTCTTATCCTTACAATTGCCCATGAAATGTATACATACATCTGACTGCATTTCTTTTCTGCTGCTCTGCAGGAACTGGAGCAAGAACTGGGTAAGAATTCCCAAATTGCATGCTCAGTCCCAGAGGAGGTTGCTTGCTACATATCTAGATCAGTCATTATTCTGTTACAGCCACTTTCCTTAGGAGCCAAGTTAACAACGCCCCACCCATCAGATATTATTGCATTCTGACAAATAGATGTGGTAAAATTCCCATGCTCAGAAGAGGATGTCCATTGTGAAGCTATAGGAATTATTCCTCCTCCATCCAGTCAGTGACAAAATGGAGACAAAAGAGCCCCAGAGCCACAAGACTTTTGCATTCAAGACTCTATGGCGAATGTTCCCTGCCAGCAGTTCTGAGTTCAGCTTCCTACTGCCTGGACTGTTTCCTCATCAGAAAGAATGTTCCCTCCCCAACCTCCTCCAAAAGTGGAGACCTTGTAGCCTGCCCACTTAGTGTTGCAACAAATAACTGTAACTGGGAGTGAAGTGTCTCCAATGGTTTTTCTGTTGTCTTCACCAGGCAACGTGGGGCTTGTTCCATTGTGGAGCCAAACAAAAGAAGCAGGAAGCTACAGGCCTAGCCAGAGGCCTGACGTGCCTTCCCACCCATTCCAGTTGTGTGGGCCTGAGTAGTTTACATGACAGAGATTCCCCACACATGCACACGCATACACACAGCTCAGACATTCCTTCCATCGCCTTCAGGGTGGTAAAGAATGCTCTCCAGGCCTCAGAGCAAACCTTTCAGATGCCCCCCTCCCCCAAATAGGAGAACACTATGGTGCCAAGCCTTCCCACCCCGCAGACTGGGGCAATTTAAATACTGTAGGCGGGAGGAAGCACAAAGGACAGCTTTTGGCCACCACCGCTGCAGCAGCAGAGGGCCTGATCCCTGCAAAGACCTCCTCTGCTCTGTTCCCAAACCATCACTCTTCCGCCCCCCTGCCCTCCCCGCCCCCCCACCCCACCAAATGCGTCATCCCAAAAGTCTTTCTTAGCCATATCCTTCAAGGCTAGATGGCAGCCACGCATTAGCCACATGTTAGCTTGGCTGCCCTCTATTGGTCGATGGGAATTTTGTGGACAACATACGGCATTTATATTCACTCCTTCTTTTACACCTCCTTCACATAGGAGGAGGAGAGCAAGAAAAGGAAGAGTGTCCTGGCTAAGCAAAGACTACGCCGAGACAAGGAGAAAGTCTCTAGTGTTTTATTTAACTGCTATTGTAGACAGAAAATCCTACCAAACTGAAGAAGCATGGGAAAACCCAGACTGATAAACCTCAAGGCAGGTCTGTTCTGGGTTTCTTTGAATGACAGCTCAAAGTCTCTAAACTACGCATGCATTTTCCCTCCTGGATAGGGGCCTCCTCCTGCTCACCATCCGTACTCATGACAAAGAGAGCAGCCAGTAGCCATCCTCGGGGAAGCCGCCAGAGCCTCCAACAACTCTGCTTCTAGCACACGCAATGGCTGACTTGGTGATCGCTGCCGCAGCTCTGCTGCCCTCCCTCTCGCAGTTCTTAACACTTCCTGTGGGGACTCTGCACTTGGGCTTTCGTGGGTTGCCGAAATCCAGACCACCATAGACATGGCAGCAAAGAGATAAAGAATGCTCTTTCCTGTTATCTAGTGGTCACTCAGAGCTGCGATCATCAGGGTTGCTAGAGGGGCAGGGCAAAGAGTGCGAGCCCCAAGGCGGCCGCCTCTCCTGTCTTTGCTCTATTATGCCACAGATCATCTTAGGAAAAGCCATTTACTGTCAGTAACAGCTTTAATTAATTCCCCTCAAAGGTCTTTCAATTATTCATCGTGGTCCTCGCCGCAGAGAAAACAATTAAAGCACTTTACATTTCTGTGCCATCCCTGCTTTAGAGGGAAGGGAAGGAGGCACATGGCATTGTAGGGCACCTTCTCCAACCTGCTGCCCTCCAGAAACCTTCAACTTTAAGTACAACTCTATTAGCCAGCTCTTCTGCAGCTTCAGTTCCTATTTACAGGGTCCTGGAGAGAGAGAGAGAGAGAGAGAGAGAGAGAGAGAGAGAGAGAGAGAGACTATATATATATGTGTGTGTGTGTGTGTCTGTGTGTGTGTGTATATATATATATATATATATATCCTGGATACATCTACATCTACCTCCAGGAAATTAGGTTTGTACATCAATATACAGTGTGCATCTATAGAAATTAAATACGAAATATACCCATGTATGTAAATGCTCACTATTATATTTCAAAATTTTATGGAAAGATGATTGACAACAAAGGTGGTAAGTTAGACTGTGGAAAGATAGTAGGCTGTTGGGAGTTCAATAAAAGGAATATATATATACGTTCCACTTCTCAGTTCTACTTCTCAGGCAAAAGCACCCCCAGTTTTAGCACAAAGGGGTGGGGCATGGAGTCAGACAGAATCAAAAGCCACCTACTTCTATATAAGGAACAGTTTGTCCCTTTAAAACTGGTAGAGAATCCAACATTGCTGATTTACTTACTCACACATTATAAAATGAGGTTGGGTTACTCTGTCACACTTGCCCTGGAAAGACCAGAGGTAAATGAGGGAGAAAGAGAAGGAAAGTCAAAGCTATACACACCACTCTTCACTTTTTAAATTTTACCCTCTTTTTCTGTTTCTAGACAAAGAAAATTGTTTCTTATATTAAAGGGTGTTCTTGTGCCCTGGGAATAAGAGTTTGGATAAATGTAATAAATAAAAATAAGGGGAGAGACTGTACCTGACCGGCCAAAGGCAGAACCATTTTGCTAGGGCCTGATCCCATTTGTTTTGAATTTACCTAAATGTCTATATTTAGGTTTATGTTGATTTTGCATGACTCCTCCTTTCTCACAGACCAGAAAACCACAGTTAGAGTTTGGAAACTGCAATAGATGAAAATGGATCTGGGAGGGCTGGGAGTTATTCCAGAATTATAACCGCAATCAGAGCTTGAAGCGGAGATTGCCTTTCCTTCACAAAACCTGAGTTCTTAGGCACACAGTGGGGCCATCCCTGTTTTATCACCAAAAGACCTCTACAGCAGACCAACCATCCTTCTTCTCCATTTCAGCCTGTCAAGGGTTAACAGCACAAATATATAAATAAACCCTCCAGCCTCTTTCCCAGCCCGCCATCCACTATGCAGCCCGAGGGCGGGACTGTCGGGAAGCCCAGATTTCTGCAGGGGGTTTACTGGAAAAGTTGTTGTGGCAGGTAGGAGGGGGTCACCATGGCAACACCAATGGCATGAACCAGAGAGCGGGTGGCATTCTACTACTTCTACGAGTACTCCCAGAGACCCGATTCATCAAAAAACACCAGAACAGCAAAATGTGGCCAACAGCCCTGGAGAAAGGCTGCCAGTGTTTAATCTCTAAGGAGAGAGGTGAGAGAGAAAAGCGAAGGAGTGACTGGGATTACTCAGAAAGGAGGAAAAAGTACTGAGCCTGCCTAGAAGCTTGTTTCATTCGCATAACTTCAAGATTTCCAAGATGACTCCCTACACACACTCATTATCAAGGTTACTGTGAAACAGTCTACTACCACAGCAGGGGTGGAGTTAGCTGAAATGCAAGGAATTATGTTCTCCAATTTAACTGATGTCAGTTTCCCCCATGCTCATTCCTCCAGTCCTGTTGTTGCCAGGGTTGAATTTTGGCTGAGAACTGGAATCCCAAGATTGGTATCAGAGAAATGCTTCATTAGCTAAGAGATGGCAGAGTTTTTGTCCAATTGTGGTTGGATACAATATTTTCCATGCGGATAACATGGAAATGCTAAGGCAGGGTTCCATGGCGCCCTAGGGTTCTGCAAGAGGTCACTAGGGGTTCCCTGGGACATCGTGATTTATTTAAAAAATTATTTCAAATTCGGGCAACTTAACATTAAAGAGGTACGTTTTATTCTTTATTTTCAGTTGAAGAACACTGTTAATGCTTATATACTGGCCTACCCATGAAATGAATATAATACTTTTGTAACTTCTGGCCTATATTTGAGCCCAAATGTGCAGGGGTTCTCCAAGGCCTGAAAAATATTTCAAGGGTTCCTCCAGGGTCAGAAGGTTGAGAAAGGCTGTGCTAAGGGATTCATCTTACAGTAGGGTTAAGCAGCTTGGCACTCTACAGATGTTTTGGATGACAGCTACCACAGTTGCTTTACCACTGGCTACATTAACTGGAGCTGATGGGAAATGGAGTCCAGAAGGGTAAGATTGCCTATTCTACTTCATGGGTTTTAAAGGCTTTGGACCAGATCTGGACCACATGTGAAAAGAAATAAGCCATTTCCATGTGTTATCACTGACTGGACAACTCTGAAATGTGGGGACTTTTGCTTGTTTGTAATATTACATATGCCCCAACCCGTATTACCAGTTTCTCTGGAGTGTCAAACCTGGGCAAGGAGTTACAGCTCTGCTAACAGAAAGTATTATCAAATCATTTTGGAAAAGCCGTGACATTGCTTCAGCATCTCCATTGTCAAACAGATCTCTGGACAAACTAGTCAACTCAAGTTTAATATATTTAAAGATAATACCTTTCAATATGTAGTGTTTTGCAATTCTGTGCAACCTCCCACCAATCTGTTATTCCATCTTGCAATCTGAGAACCAAAGTAAGCAGCCAAGATGATGCAAATCACAGATGTGCATTTTATTTTGTAGAAATCAGTTCAAGTCCAGAATATACAGTCTTTATATTATTTATTTTATAATATTATAGCCCATCCCAATCCAAACAGACTTGGGTGAAGTACATAAACATGAACAAAGAAGTGCACCAAACAATTCATTGAAATCATCAATAAACATGAGTTGGGGTCATGTTTTATTAAGTAGATTTTTTTCCAGAAGATAGTGCAAAGGCTGTGATGGGCAGCCTGGCCCCTATATAGTCCCCCAGCACCCTGAGATTGTAAAATTGTCAAATGTGAGCAGTACAATTTGGAGGCATGTGGGAGACATTTAGAATGAAAAATGTATTAGTTTGCCTCCACTTCCATTTCACTTTCATCCCACCCCCAAACCCAGAATCAATCACCAGGTCACTGCACAGCCTGCAGTCCTCCAGAAGACTGGGAGTCTGAGTTGCAGCCCTGATCCCTCAAAGGTTCTCTATCCCTGTGCTAACAAACTACTCCTTGGTTTCCTGCATTTATTTTATCCATGTGTTTTTTTAATATCCCCATAAAACTGATGGGGAAGGTTATTCAGGATTCTGCCAGATGACACTCATCCAATGAAACCCAGATTTATATTTTCTTTTTATCTAATCCAGGGGAGGTACTGAATGTTCTAAATTGATCTGTTAGTTTTTTTGCTATAATTTATATGCTTCTCCAATCCATCTGGATATGAGTTGGATAATGTACTAATGAATGCTTAATCCTTATAAAATAGCACAATTCTTCTGCCTGACTCTGTGAGGTTCAATCTTCCTCAAGGATCAAACATATATGAAACCAATATTGGTCTCCATGGCAAGGAGCACATGTTATCAGTTGATGCTGATATACCAGATACGATCCTATCTAAACAGTGAGAGGGATCTAAGGCATGACATATGACCAAATTATTTTGTATGGCACATTAAATATGTATATATATTGTTGTTTATTCGTTCAGTTGCTTCTGACTCTTTGTGACTTCATGGATCAGCCCACACCAGAGCTTCCTGTCAGTTGTCGCCACCCCCAGCTCCCCCAAGGTCAAATCCGTCACCTCTAGAATGTCATCCATCTTGTCCTTGGTCGGCCCCTCTTCCTTTTGCCTTCCACTCTCCCTAGCATCAGCATCTTCTCCAGGGTGTCCTGTCTCCTCATTATGTGGCCAAAGTACTTCAGTTTTGCCTTTAATATCATTCCTTCAAGTGAGCAGTCTGGCTTTATTTCCTGGAGTATGGACTGATTTGATCTTCTTGCAGTCCAAGACACTCTCAGAATTTTCCTCCAACATCACAGTTCCAAAGCATCTATCTTCCTTCGCTCAGCCTTCCCTATGGTCCAGCTCTCACAGCCATATGTTACTACGGGGAACACCATTGCTTTAACTATGCGGACCTTTGTTGTCAGTGTGATGTCTCTGCTCTCAACTATTTTATCGAGATTTGTCATTGCTCTCCTCCCAAGAATTAAATGTCTTCTGATTTCCTGGCTGCAGTCAGTATCTGCAGTAATCTCTGTGCCTAGAAATACAAAGTCTGTCACTGCCTCTATGCTTTCTCCCTCCATTTGCCAGTTGTCAATCAAGCTGGTTGCTATAATCTTGGTTTTTTTGAGGTTTAGCTGCAACCCAGCTTTTGCACTTTCTTCTTTCACCTTCATCATAAGGCTCCTCAGTTCCTCCTCACTTTCAGCCATCAGAGTGGTATCATCTGCATATCTGAGATTGTTAATGTTCCTTCCAGCGAGTTTAACCCCAGCCTTGGATTCATCAAGCCCAGCATGTCGCATGATGTGTTCTGCGTACAAGTTGAATAGGCAGGGTGAGAGTATACAGCCCTGCCACACTCCTTTACCAGTAGCCCTGATTTGGCTGCTGATCCCTGAAGTATGTAAGTAAATACCATTAAAGCTGTCTATGGATCCATATGCATCAGTATCAAATACTGTGTGAAATGTTAAGAAGCCCCAACTGTCTCAATTCAAAATAAGCAAGAAAAATTGTCAGAATAATTGGCTTGCAAAAGAGAGAAAGTTAACCTGTTAACTTAGTTTATCATTTATGCTGTTCAGATTTCAAGGCAATGTGCAGTCAGAATTAATATTGCAAACTTATAATAAAAATGAATAATTCAGCCTGTGCAATATTTAAAAGTAGAGTTAAAATAATAATAATAATCTAGATGCATAATAATAAAAGTAAATGCAAATTTCCCTGGTGTGGAAAAGATTGCAGCATTATGGATGCCAGGTAGGCCTCTTGTTTGTTTGTTTAATTAAATCTAGGTACCACCCAACTCCAACTGGCTCATGGAGACTCACAATATAATACCATAAGAAACCAGTACAAATCAAAATAAAATGGGATCCAGTCACTAAATAAAGCCAGAAACAAAAATAACAAAGACACATTCAACAAGGGATCCCATCCATCTCAACCCAGGGCCTAGAAGAATCACCAGGTCTTCAAGGCTTTAGCAATGCAAACAGGGTGAGAGCCACATGGATTTCAGGGAGGACCTCAATCCAAAGGGCAGGTGCTACAACAGAGAAGGCACACTGGCTGGGTCCTGATAGATGACACAGTTTACCACTGTTTACACAGAGGCTTGTAATTGGGGTAATGAAAAACACCCTATCCTGCTACCACTAGTCTTAAAGAATAAAAAGGCAGCTGGAGAAAGTCCCTAGCAGAACATTTAAATGCAGGCTAGTATATGAGTGAGTACATCTTCAGTTACTTTGGCCCCAAGACATTTAAAAATACAGACATCCTAAATGAGAGCCAGAAGTAAAGAGGTATTCAATAAAGCTTCAATATCACCTTCAAAGATACATTACATATAAACCAATGGAGTTCTTGAACCAGGTGATTGTAAGACCATAAATCACCGTGATGTCACTATGGGTGCAAGTAGCAAATTAACCCAAGTTAATTGAAGGCATTCCACCCTATGTATGGCTTTACTGACAAAGCTTGGTCTAAGTCTACCCTCAATGGCACATTTGCCCTTTTATGAAAAATGCAATTCCATCCAGGACATCCAACCATAATGACCAAGTCTCAAGAATCCTCCGTCTTCAATAGTTCTGTCTCACCTGACTTGGAAGAAAAACAGAACTGAGTATCATCCAAATTCCTAGAGAGAGAGAGAGAGAGGGAGGGAGGGAAAAGAAGTCAAGGTAGAACTCCAAAATACAGTACCAAGAGTCTGAGCAGAAACATCCTTCAATCATACCTACTGAAACCTACCCTTCATTTTCCACTCTCAACCCACATGATCACAATGATACCATGATTAATAGTATCAAAAGCTACAGAGAAAGCAAAGGAGATAAACAGGATAATCTTCCCACTATTTTTCTCCTAACAGAAGTCATCCAACAGGACACCTTAAGATATCAGTGCCAAAATCAGTCCTGAAACCAAACTAAAATATGTTTAAAAATAATCTCATCCATCCATGAAATACAGTTAGAGATCACTCATTTGCCATCACCTACTGGAACTCCTGATTCACCACCTTCTGAATTCACAGAGTGTTTTTAAAGAGGAGGATGTACAGTACAACTGCTTGCTTCCAGATGGTTGGGACAGTTCTATTTTGCCTGCTAGTTGAAGGTAGAAAACATCCAGATGCTTAACACATCCATTTCTACCCTTAGTTTTTTATTTCTGAAAAAAATGGCCAGTTTGAAAAGTAATTTTGAGTCATAAGATATCTGTCAACCCCACTAGATTATCTTAAAAATCCTCAAAACTCATGTTGCCTCTCAAGAGATATTTTGTGGCCCTAAATTCCATTTCCTTAACCTAAGCGTCCCCAGCTCCCACCCTCCAGAAACATGGGGATTGCAACTACCAGGAATTTTAACCAACATGACAAAAGCTGTTTTAACTTGTGTCATAGTACTTGATATCCTGCCAGATGATAACAGGGAAATGTGATACAATCTGGCAGCTGCTGACTGCTGTCCTGAAAAAGAAAAAATAAAGAGAATATCTTTTTCTGCTTTTCTAGTCTTTGCTATGAGGCACATCACTAGGGCATGGTATCTATGTGGTGGTGCATTAGTCACTTGAATAACCTAGTCCCTTGTTATATTATCTGGAAAACTGAGCAGGAAAGAATGAACCAGTAGAAGAAAATATTCACAGGCTACATTCAGCAAACCAGGCAGGATGTAAATCTGGATGGAATATGAGTATGAAAAATAACAAGCTGTTGACTGATGCAGGGTAGAGCTATATCCTACTCCAGTCAATGTTGTTTTGAGTCAAATATAGTGGTGGTAGTAATGTTGGCATATGGGGGATAGGAATGGATGTGTGTCTGAAAGAGATAAACATTATTGGCTAAGGAAAGGTCAAAGGGGAGGGGATATGAAAACAGATTTATGCTCCCTTCTAAGATTTGGTTGCTACATGTGAGCAAATGAGGCAACCATGAGATAGAGCAGCATTCTCCAGATCTGAACCCCTTCCAGCTATCTGGGCAAAAGTTTCCAGAATTCTACAACCAGATGTGTGAGGTAAGGCTGTGCATGCTTCAAATATGATTCAGAAGAAGCGCTTCAGGCTTCACATGAGCACCATACATCTCTGCTTTTTATTAAAGCAATTCCTTTTTTCAGTCATCTGAGCAATCTCTCCAAAGGTTGCTGCCAAATTGTATCTCTTGTTGCTCCTCCTCTTCTATGTGGCTCCTTTGCCATGAGATTCTGCACCATAGAAAGGTTGAAAAGTGTAAGTAAAAAAATTGATTTCCTTACTCTATCCTCTCAAGAAAAAATAAAGCTTTTCCCACACTCAGGCTGTGGAGAGTCTTCACTGTTTTTTTAAGCTTCACTTTATTTAATGGCAGCACTTAGCTGACTTTGTCTGCTCTCCAAAAGCAAAGCAGGGTTGGACCTGGCATGAAGGCAGCATTTCCTTGCTCTTCATTAAAGCAGCCTGCCATTTTTTAAGATTCCATGAAAGCCTGAGAAAAAACTGTGGCTGCTTTTAAGAGACACATTGATTCAGAGGGATCCCAGTAGCATGTTTGTCAACTAACACGTTTGATTAGGCCAAAGCTTTTGTGAGCTGTTGCTCACTTCACCAGAGGCATAGAGTGATAATATGAGCTATAGCTCATGAAAGCTGATGCTTTTTTTTAAAATGTGTTAGTCAGAAAAGGTGCTCCAGACTCCTGATTTTTAGCTACCAAGGACTAATACTGCTGTACTCCTACAGTTAATGTTAACTGATTCCTTAAAAATAGTGGCATTTTTTCCCCAGGCTTGTGTGAAAGTCTGAAAAAAGACAGGTGTGCTTTAATGAAGACAGAGAGGGGCTGAGCTTGTAAGAGGTCCAAAGAAACCTTTAAAGTATGTTTGTACAGCCTCTGTTAATTCTCCTTTTAGGGATGATATCCCACCTGCATATGCCAACCATTCTCTTTCTCACACACAAACCCATTCCACACACACAAACATTTGCATTTATAAAACTGCAGTGGAGATACAAGATACAAGATGAGTTTTTCCTTTGGGTCAGATAACTCTGCAGGTGATTCCATTGTTCCCCTGTCCTTTGAAAATAAAATGTTGATGTACCTTCTGCACAGGAACAGATGTGCACTCAATGACTCATTATTAAATCCAGACTTGTTCTCCTCATTGTTACAGCAGAGTACCAGATCTGAGTTGCTGGTGCATTTGAACACTACAGCAGATGGGATGCACCCCCTTAAGAACATATACATCTGATTAATTCAGTGTTATATTTCCAACAGAACTCAATCAGATCATTCAAACAATCATGAAGGCCAACAGCTCTCTCCTATTGTGTGCCCAATCCCTTACAACTGGTGTTCTTAAATATGCTTACTCTAAACATGGAAGCTCCATTTAGCTGTCACAGCTAATAGCTAATGTCCTCACTGAATTTGCTTAACATCAGATTGTTTGATACCGAGTATGTCTTAGGAAATCCAAAGAGGAGAATGTTTCTTCTTATCCTCCAAAAAAAGCAATTTACAACATGGTATGGCATGTTTGAGCAACTAATGGAATGTAAATTAACAAAGGGGGAAATAGACGTGCTCTCTCTGAGAAATTATGTCACTAATTATGCCTGACAGATGAACTATGGTATTTTTGCAATCATGGCCCTCATCCTTTCTCCAGGAGATAGGAGTTTTCCAACTAAGAACTATAGTGCATCTTTCCTGGCATAAAATATAGGACTTTGTTCAAAAAATGCAATATCCCCTAGACTATAATAAATCTGAGCACAAGGTGAGAATAGGAAACACATCAAAAGTGAATGAATAACCACCCCCAAACATGCACAAAACGATTGTACATATAACACTAAGTCTATACCCTTCAGTGAAAAGTTCTAGCCTAAGCTCAGCAAAAAAGCCTCAGAGTTCATGCACAGCCTTTTTCCAGATCATGAAGACAAAACCAGACAAAGTAACCCTGGCTTGAAAAGATGGCAATTGGTGAATGGTGAAGAGGAGAGGAAATTTGATTAACGCACAACCCAGCAGCCTCACAGTGGGAGCCTCTCACTCCCAGGCACCTCCCGGTCTGAACAGGGGATGCCCAAGTTTCTCAGGTGGCTCTCGGTCTGGCCAATGCCCTTCTGGCCCTCCCTAGTTTAATGAATAAGAATATCCCTGGCAAAACTTCTGGGCTTCAAGGGGGGCATGGACAAGGTAGCTCTGCTCTCATTCCTTTTCTGTAAGAAGGAAAGGCTGATAACTGCTGACTTCCTGGCAGTCCTTCCTTTGATTAACTGCCAAAACCTTTGGGGGAGTAAAAGGATGCATAGTGTGTTTGCAGAGGGTCAGGGGCAGACTGTGGACTTCTTCCAGCCTGTACAACATACTCTCTGCAAGTCTTTGTCCTGCCTACTGCTTGACTTTCACACCCAAGCTGTTGCCTTCCCCCTTCTGCAGGGCCCTAAAATTCTTCTGGACAGTTTTATGCAGTTTCTTGCTCCCCTGATCTCTTTCTGCCCCCTTATAAGTCTCCTTGCCTCTCTTCATTGCCTTTTCTATGCCAATGCCACCCACCCAGCCACTGGCATGCCATTTCATCTCACTGCCCTGCCTAACCAACATTTAAGTGGCTGGTGAAATTGCCAGGAAAGGAGGTACATATGGCGGGACAACTCTGTGGTACAGAACTATGTTCCCAAGCCTGTGCCTGCTAACAGGAAGTAGCTATTTTCAATGACAGTAAATCAGATTGGCAAGATTAGAGGCTTCTTGCTGCCTAATCATGAGCTACTTGGGCAGGACAACTTACTGGAACTGAGAGGAAATAAAAGCAATAAACAAACATGACTGTTAACATCTGGCCCTTGCCATACGGTGAACAGTATCTGCAAGATGGGTGGTTTATGGTTTATTCACTGACTTAGTAGGGCTCCATGGTATAAGGAAAGAGGGTACAAGCAATAGAGAATAATGCTCCCTGCCAAAGTCAGGATGTGCATGTGTGTGTGTGTAAGTATTCACATTTATATTCAAACAAGACCAGGCAGGTCATGTTAGTAAGAAGGCAATCTGGGTAGCTCCATCACTAAAAACCCAATTAGCATTGTGCTCCAAATGGCCTACAGATCCCAAGAACAATCCTGCATCAGCTACAAAGAGAAGGTTTATAAAGAGCTCATAAAACACATATTTAATGGAGCTGCCCTAGGAGCAGGGGTCAGCTTTGCCATGAAGACTTGTCATTGCAAATGAGACTAGACCAAATTTCCCAGCAACAAAGTTCACATCTCTGACTTCCTTCCTGGCAATAGCTAGGAGAACATTTTAAGTATGTACTCTCTCTTCCCACCCCCAACCCTTCACACACACACACACACACACACACACTTTTTGTGTGTGCGACATGGACCAAACTAGCCTATCTCAGCAGACAACAGGCAAGTCTGTGGATATCTTTTCAAAAGATTGGCACTGCAACACCAGAATCTCAATGTGGGAGAAAGCAAGGGCCATAACTGGGAACGTTAGAATAGACTGAAAGAAGTTGAACCTCTCGTAATACTGAAAATAGGGTGATCAAATGTAACAGAAGCTCTTGATCGATCCCAATTTTTGGTGCCCTGCAGACATATTCAATGCATAATTCCCAGCTGGCATCTAAAGTGAAGCAGGTTGGGAAAGTCTTTGGCCTAACCTGTTTCTCATCTCCATCTGAAACAAAGCTTATGTGCATGTTACTATACACACACAGCCCTCCAAAAGTCTTGAGTATGATCCCCAGAACCCTTCCAAAACTGCCACTGCACTTTGGAGATGTGCCAGTATACTGTCAGTTGTGGCAGTGAAGAACTAATGTGATCAGGAACTTCCCTATTACTTCTCTCACACGCACACCTCACAACTGCAACTACTCCTGACCTCTTCACTTTTTTTCTTCTGTTCCAGATGCTGCTGAATTATCCTTCTCATTTCAGTGTTTATTTGCATTCTACCCACTATCACTAGAAGGCAAGAGATGAGGGAATGGTGGGAATTGCTCACTGATTTTCCATTATGGGAATGCTTTCATCTGCAAGCATTATCACTGGGCAGAACAGGCGGAAGACATTGTTTCTCCTCTTTCATAAATGCAACTCAAAATATTTTGAAGGTAGGATGTAGAGAGATGTGATAACAAATAAATGTGTGTCTGCATGTATGTGTGTGTGGGCTTGTATGTAATCAAGTTCACTTCCCCAGTTCTCTAAAGAAGGGGGGCTCTGAAATATCTCTATAGATCATGCAGCCACCAATCCAAAAAGTTGGACTCCCTGAATTTAAAAATCATAATAATCACTATGCTGCTGCTGCTGCTGCAAATAAGGGATTTTCCTTGACAATAAAAACCAGTTTCCCAAAAGTACTAGGAATGAGGAGCAGAACACACTCTTTTTCAGAAATTGAGGAGTTAGTGGAGGTAAGGGTGATTTCTTCCAATCACACCATACAAAATTTTATTTTGAATTTCCTAGGTTGCCAACATGCTCTATAAAAAAAACTAAGGAGTTGCTTGCTCCATATATCAGGTGTCCAAAGTCTAATTATAGATTCCTATTAATAGTCCAAAGTCCAATAATATTCCTATTAATAGTTGGTCGGGTATACTCACAGAATGGAAAATGTAACCCACGAATCTTCAAGAATGTTACCACCACCCCTGCCCCACTGCAACTTTTTGGAAGGCATGAACATTTGTTTGACAGATTGGTTTGTATAATGAGGATCATCTACAACTAGTTTAAGCATTTCATCAGTTTTAATCTGACAGAATTTAGATGTAGTTTTCAGAAGCAGTGCAAAGATGGATGCTAAAATTTGGAGATCCTATACTGAAGATTCACCATCTGAGGAATCATATGATTCAGTGGAAACCCTGATGCAAGATTAGGAGCAGATAAGGTACCACTATGACTGATAAGTTAGCAGAATGACAGCAGTAAGGCACAGTCATGGACAGTGCAGAAAAAGAGTACACTTATATAAAACTGTGTGCCCTTGTGATCCACAGCAGTCCCAGAACTAGGAAGGTCAAAATAACAAGCCACTGCAGCATTTATAACCTGTCCTATCCATGTCACCCCAGAAGAGTTTAGGATATTCAGCTTTCACTTGCTGCGTATCACTAACAGTACATCAACTAAATACAGAGGAAAGTGAGATGACAGGTGTCCAGCAGGAGAAGACATGTTTATCAAGACCCAGTTTGGTGTAGTGGTTAAGGTATGGGCCTAGAAACTGAGAGACTGTGAGTTCTAGTCTCCAGTTAGGCATGAAAACTGGCTGGGTGACTTTGGACCAGTCGTTCTGTCTCAACCCAACTCACCTCACAGGGGTGTTGTTACTGTGTGGGAAACAGATGGTGGCAGCACTATGTACTGTATGCTGCCTTGAGTTGTGTAAATAAAGGAGGGATAAAACCTAATAAATAAATTATTTATTTATTTATTTATGGCCTCCATTTATATAACCATCCAACTCGCAGCTTTTTGTTGCTGTTTATTTGTTTAGTTGCTTCCGACTCTTCGTGACTTCATGGACCAGCCCACCCCAGAGCTTCCTGTCGGTCGTCAACACCCCCAGCTCCCCCAGGGACGAGTCCGTCACCTCTAGAATATCATCCGTCCACCTTGCCCTTGGTCGGCCCCTCTTCCTTTTGCCCTCCACTCTCCCTAGCATCAGCATCTTCTCCAGGGTGTCCTGTCTTCTCATTATGTGGCCAAAGTATTTCAGTTTTGCCTTTAATATCATTCCCTCCAGTGAGCAGTCTGGCTTGATTTCCTGGAGGATGGACTGGTTTGATCTTCTTGCAGTCCAAGGCACTCTCAGAATTTTCCTCCAACACCACAGTTCCAAAGCATCGATCTTCCTTCTCTCAGCCTTCCTTATGGTCCAGCTCTCACAGCCATATGTTACTCCAGGGAACACCATTGCTTTAACTATGCGGACCTTTGTTATCAGTGTGATGTCTCTGCTCTTAAGTATTTTATCGAGATTTGTCATTGCTCTTCTCCCAAGGATTAAACTCGCAGCTTACAACAGTTAAAAACAAAACAAAAAAGAATGCAATATAAAAGCATTAAAAGCATTAAAAACCGTATCACATAATCAGCAGCAGAGGTATTATAACAATCAGCAACATTCAGTGTAGCCACTGCACAGGTTCTGCAGCACACCAGGATCCCCAAGCCTGGGGACAAAGCCACAACTGCAAGGCCTTACAAAAAAACAGTAGTGTCGGGGCCAATCCAGTCTCCAGGGGGGATGATATTCAAAAGGGTAGGTGCCGTGACAGAAAAGGCTCTTTTCCTAGACCCACTAAATGACACTTCCTAGTGGACAGGACTCCTCTGGGACCCAATGACCCCATGAGTAGATGTTACCAGAGAGAAGCAGTCCCTCAACCCAGTTCCTGTTGGTGACTTGTATTTATATTCTACCCATTCTTCAATAGATATCCTAACCCCCAAATTCCTGTGCCATTGGCTGGATCAGAGCTTGAATAACTAGGTCATCTGGGAAGGCTGTAAATCTGTTTTCTGTATAATATCAGCTTAAAAACATAACACAGACATATTTGTCTAATGCTATACTTCTGCTTTGTACTCAGTTGTTCAAATCAGCTTCCAAACATAAACAGGGTAATGATTGAAACACAAAAACCCTTAAATGTAGTATCAAAAAGAACATAAAGAAATTTAACTAAGAGTCAGTAAGTTTACCTAAGAAATAATACACTTAAAAAAAAAGACTTCACTTGATAACAGAACTTAAAAGGCCACCTAAGTCTTGGAACAGGGAAGTCCACATATCAAATGCAAGGAGATGTCTTTCCTCAAAGATAAAAGATTTGAGCCCAGTGAGGCACTCACCAGCACCACACCAAGGGGTGGTAAATTGGGCATGTGCCACATCAAAAGGGAAGGGTGAACAAGAAGGGGCAATGGTTGCTCCTGCCTCTGCCCTCTCTCTGGATAGCTTGCAAAAGTGGAGCTACTGAAAGAAAGCATGTGAGCCAGAAGTGACAGACAGTGGGATATCCACGGGCTTTTCTCAGTTGCTCTTTCTCTGAAATCCTTTCAGAGGTTCTGTCCCCACCAGCACCTAACTGTGGCAGGAACATGTTCTTTTTTTTTCTTTTTTTTTTTGCTGTGTCCCTGTGATGCTACTTTTATCGTACAGGCTTAAGTAGTTCTTAGCAAGTATTTCTCAATCTCTTTGGATACTCTCCAAGGACAGCCTCAAGGTATGGAAAATCTATTAAGCTTTGTAAGACATTATTTTGGAGAGAAGTTCAGTGACTAAGAACAGAGGCAGAATAAGGATTGGCAATGTGACAGCAAGTTTCATGCCAGTTGTCTTGCGTTTGTTGATGACCTGTGGCAAAGCCTGGATGGAGATGGTGCGTCCATCCTTGTGCTTCTTAATCTCTCGGGGGCTTTCAATACCCTCGACCATGGAATACTTCTGGATAGGCTCTGGGGTTGGGAGCTGGTGGCACTGTTCTTCTGTAGTTCTCTTCCTTCCTGCAGGACTGGTTCCAGTTGTTGTTGGTCGCAGGAAGAGGTCATTCCCTAGACCCCTCTTTTATGGGCTGCCTCAGGGCTCCGTGCTTTCTCCACTCCTGTTCAACATCTACATGAAGCTGCTAAGTAAGGTCATCCACTAGTTTGGGGTTCGATATCGTAAGTATGCTGATGATACCCAATTAATATCTTGACTATAGGCTGGCCAAGTGAGGCTGTCGAAGTCCTGTCCTGGTGTCTGGAGGCTGTGCAGGCTTAGATGGGGAGGAACCATCTTCCACTCAATCCTACAAGACCAAGTGGCTGTGGTTGTTAGGGCTTCCTAAATCCAGGGAGATTGCAACTTTGACCTTGGGTGGGGTTGTACTTCCCCAATCAGTAAATAGTCTGGGGGTCTTCTTAGACTCACAGCTCCTACTCCATGAGCAGGTGGTAGATGTGGCCAAGAAGGCCTTTGTACAGCTTCATCTGGGGCATTATTTGCGCCGCTTCCAGGATCGGGAGGCCCTTCAGTCACTCATGCCCTAGTCAGCTCATGGCTTGATTACTGTAACATGCTCTACATGGCGCTGCCTTTGAAGACCACTCAGAAGCTTCAACTGGTTCAAAATGTTGCACTGAAGGCAATGATGGGCATGCCTCAGTATGCCCATATGAGACCTCTGCTCCATGAGTTGCACTGGTTACCAGTCTGCTTTTGGGTGTGATTCAAAGCTCTGGTTATAAACTATAAAGCCCTACATGACATGATAATTTCAGGAACCATCTATCTCCCATGGTCTCTGCCCAGCCAGTATGAGCCAGCAGGGCTGACACACTTCAGGTCCCTTCAATTAAACAGTGTCATCTTTCAGGACCCAGAAGGAACACCTTCTCCATCAAACGGCCTACCCTCTGGAATGAATTTCCCCCTGAGATCGAGGTGGCTCCCACCATGAAGACCTGGCTCTTCTCCCAGGGTTTGGGCTAAGGTGGTTGGAGCCCCTTGTGAGTTTTGTTGTTGGCCAGATTCGCCATCTTGTGTGTGTGTGTTTTAATTTGCTTTGTTATCTTTTTAAAAATTTTATTGTATTTTATTCTTTTGTTGTACTGTGAGCCGCTCAGAATCGTTTGGAGTCGGGTGGCACCTAAATCGATTAAATTGTTTTCTGCCAAATCAAGGATGGCCAACTTGCACTATAGCTTGAAAGGCCCTGAGAAAGCAAGTGAGCAGAGGTGGCTGTTCCTGCAGGAAAGGGTTGTTTTATCACCTCACTTGCTGCTTGTGCTGATCTTTCGGGGTGGTGGGGGGTGTTGGACAGTAGTGGGAGATTGGTAGAGAGGCAGAGGAAAGAGCAGTCTACCTTTTGCTCTCACTGGGAGACGCGCTCCTCGCTGTGCCCCATTTTCTCCACCACACAATGCGAATAAAGCGCCGTTCTAGCCGCTTCCCCAGTGTGGTCCGTGGTGGGGAGAGAGAAAGATAGAAAAGCCTTTTCTTGCCCACTAATCCCTCTCTGCGAACAGCACAAAAGAACGTTTGGACTGCAGCTGCTTCCAAGAACTCACCTCCCTTCTCCCCGGGGGATTCCACCCAGTCCGCTCCCCCGTTTCGTTTCTCTTGGGTGGCCCAGCGGGGAGCATTAAGGCCAAGAGGCCCCACAACGGGAGTAAACAAGGGAGAGGCGGCTCATGTGGCTCTACCGACTTGCCCTCCGCCACGAGCCGTTTCCCTCTAGGCACCGCGGTAGGAAGACTAGATGCCTGTCTCCGGCTCCAGCTCGCGCCGCAACCCGAGCTAGAGCTAGAGAGCGCGCGAAGCATCAGGAAGCGCGAGCAGAAGCGCTCTCGGCTCCCTTGCACGACTGAAGCAGGATATCTCTCCCGGCTCTGCACCACCGGGATACTGACTGCAAAAGGGCCCACCACAGAAAGAGGGGAATAAGGGTTAACCAATGGCCGCCCCCTTTCCCTGCCCGTAAAGGGGGGTCGGGGGGGGGGTTCGGATTAGACTGGCTGGAAACGTGAAAACGAGAAGGGTATATTTCTCCATGCCACGAATTGGACCTGGCCCCACCTCTTGTCTTCTACAGTATTTAAAAATTCAGCTTTTAGGCTCTCCCTCCTCTCCCAGGTATTTTGAATACCATCCGGCACCCGGTTGACTGGTGAAGCCATGCAGAGCATGTTCTGCTAGGGAAAGAAGCAAGCTGTCTGGGCTCTTTCCAAGTGGGGCAAGGCTGCTGCAGGGAGGCTAGACTGAGCAGGGCCAGTAGGAGAGACGGCAGGCGGGTAGGGAAACAGAGCTCTCTACAAGGGCCTCCCTACTCTCACTCCTCGTCTTTGGCACACACTGCTGTACCCTTTGCCAGCCTAAAATGGGAACGCTTAGGCTGCAGGCAGCTGACAGGTGGATTGCCTTGAATGCAGTCAGTCATTGGTGGAGCCTAGGAGGGGCTCAGTGTTGGACCCAGCCTGGATTTCTCTGGGCACTGCTGGGAACATAAAGCCAGTTTGGGCCTACATAAACCTGGGGACCTGTGGCAAGGTAGTTGCTACCTTTTGGAGCAGGAATCAGTGGCAGAATTTCAGAAGTCGGTTCAGCCAGCCCCGGACAAAGAGCCAACCTCTTGGTGCCTCCTAGGCAGCCTTGCTTCCTGGGAATCTGTCAAAGAGTTAAAGCCAATTTGTTCCTGGCCAAGAACACACCATTAATCCAGAAGACTTACCAGCTGGCTTCCCTTGTCTCAGATATATAGCCTAATACTCATAGTTACTGCACCAGAGGGACAAACTGCTGTGTGGCAGATCTACAGAGAGATGGGGTGGCTCTGCCTAGCCAAGACAGGAGTCACTCTGTGGCTCAGGCAGAGGTGGGTGATGACCCTACGCAGGCAGAAGAGGCATCCCCTGGCAGAATTCGTATCACAAGCCTATTCTGAATGTGTTTACAGTTCTGCCTGTACTGATTCTGCTCATCTCTATGGCAGAGGGTACAGGTAAAATCACTGAGCATGAGAGAGCTGGCATGTGCCCAAGGACCACATGGCAACTAGAAGGATATGGAAGAGCCACCATGAGCCTTTTTAGGAAGGCAGGATGTGCATGTTGATACTTCTGTTGTTATTGATAGTAGGACACTGCCTTCCCTGTAAGTATGGAAGACTAGTTCTACCAGTGGATGCCTCTAGAAAACATCATCCAAACAGCAGCATTCAGACTATATGCCTTATCACTGAAACTTGTTTAAGGGAATAAAGTACAATCCACCAGTGCAATACTTAGATAATTTTTAAATAGATGGAATTTTAACCTTTGTTCAAATATACAACTGATCTTTATTAAAATATTTTTCTCTGAACCTTTATCTTTGTGTTTTCCTATACAACCCATCCCGCCCATATAATCTGTCACTTCACAATTGTTCTCTTCCCAACTTCATGTGACGCTATCACAGGCAACAGGCACAGATAAATGTTGCTGGAAGAAATTCTGCAGTGCACAGACTTGTTTCAAGTTGAGGTGGGCATTGGCATTAAAGGCTGACTAATACAGGAAGATGTTTTCATAGAGGACACTAAAAATGCATCTGAACTTACCTTTTTCTTTTTTCTTTTTGGTCATGGGTGTCCATGCTAAAGTGTTACTACTGTAGGAGAAAATTTAGAGCAACTGTATATATATTTCAGTCCACAGGAGTTTTGTATTAAAATTAGGAACTTATTTAAAACTAACATGAGAAAACCATCTTTTCCCTATAGCAAGTTGGACCCATGCAAGACTAATAGCCATTTCTGTTTCTGCCCTGGATTTAGTTCAGCAAAAGAGACTAATTGAGTGGCCCACTAGAATAATTCAGGAAAATCTGCAAATCAGTTTGAGGATCTTGGTATTGCAATTGTTACTGTGGCAATGTCAGGGCTGAAACACAGTCCTGAGATTGCACCTGAAAGAAATGAACAAGGAACTCAAGCTATATCAGAAGGCAATCTTGGGTGAGTTATGATAAATGCTGCTCATAGTTACCAACGCTTTGTGATGTTACAGTTCTGCAAGAAGATTTAGATACCTAGTTTGCAAATGCTGTACACAAACTTTAATGAGATACTTAAAGAAAGGCAGAAAAACCTGGTCATTGGTTTCCCTCTAGTGGCCATTATTACCACCCTCATTTTCTTCTCTTTGGATAGGAACATTAGAGTATGGACTAATATTCTACATTCTAAAATGAAATAACATAGCTTAATTGCAAACATAATCCAGTAAACTGTAAGACCTTCTAAAGCAGGGTTTCTCAGCCAGGGTTCCTGGGAACCCCAGGGTTCCGCGAGAGGTCACTAGGGGTTCCTTGGAAGATCACAATTTATTTAAAAAATTATTTCAAATTCAGGCAACTTCACATTAAAGAGGTATGCTTCATTCTTTAGTTTAAGAACACTGTTAATGCATGTATATGGGCCTACACAGGAAATGAATATAATAATTTTGTAACTTCTGGCCTATATTTGAGCCTGAATGTGCAGGGGTTCCCCGAGGCCTGAAGAATATTTCAAGGATTCTTCCAGGGTCAGAAGGTTGAGAAAGGCTGTTCTAAAGAATAGTATTTTTTTTCTGCTTATCCTGAATGTCCATGGAAAGGTGGTCAAGTTACCCATACAGCCAGTTGGAATAGAAGCCACACCCTTCCTTCCCAAATAATAAAAAGTTAAAAATTGCCAAAATGGCAAAGGATTTTAGTAATCTGGAGGAGCACTGGACCATCACCTGTGATTGTGCAAGACACTTGAGGCCTGAAAGCATTGGCAATATCTAAACTAGATAACTGTATCTTTTCTCCCCTTTCCTCAAAGTACCCAACTGCCTCTATATCCCCTGCATGGAATCCAAGATAGTATTCTCACAGGTAGGCCTTCTTGCAATGCAGAAGGAGGAAGATGAAGATTGGCACCATCCAGTAGTCCTACCATGGTGTTAGCACAAGGACTCTTAAATAGGCTGGAAGCATTGTGCCAGAAGAAATATGGAAGAGATGGGGAATATCTATTTCCTTGCCAATGTTCACATTTAGTGTAAATACAAGAAAGGGATGGGATTTTTTCCTGCCAAATTGATTGTATTGTTCCTAATGTACCAGGAAACCATATGCAAAGCAAAAAGAGCCAAAACAAAAAGCAAGTTGGAGTAAGACACCATGTAAATCGGAGTCAGACACCTCACCAGACATTCTCTCAAATACACACAGATATACACACCCAGCTCCCCATGCTGCAGTTAGCTTTTAACCCCTTTTACTACAAAGATGCGGTGTTTGGGCTCCACCTGGCCTATCAGCTGGAGCTCCTTCACTGGCCAAGAAGCCCTATTCTTTAGGCTCCTAAGATCTGATTTCTGTTGTATATGAAATATTATGACGGAACTTGCCAGGGGTCTCTCTCAAGTCATGATTAATTCTTGGTGATGGCATGGACATGTTCCATACTGTTTTCTTGACAATGTTACAAAAATGATTTATCATTGACTTTTTCTGGATTGTTTTGTTTTTTTTCAACTTTCCAGTCTAGTCTGCAGGGATCTCCCATCCAAGTATTAATAGGATGGGAGATCCCTGCAGACTTTGGATTTTGTTCTGAACAAAGGATGTTTCAGAATGTGGAGGCATGCACAGAGCATTTGCCCACAACTCTCTATAATTTAATTAGAATAGCATTCATATTAAAATTCTTGTGTTAAGAGATAATTGAGTGGAACTGGTACAATAGCTCTGCCTTATTTCATACCCACTTTATTCTGGAATAGGAAGTTGGAGTCCATTCAGACTCCTCTGTTGTGATCATGATTCTTGATGAATTGGAATAGAAAATCCAGCAGATCCACAGAAACAAGTGCCACCCGCACCTTGAGACCCTCTGCCTTGAGAAGTACTTTGTTCAGATGGAGGAGGGGAGGGACACAGGAGTTGACTCCTTTCAGTAACTGCAAGAGATGACTGTTAAGAGCCAGCCAACCATCCTTAGACCAACTGCATTTTTCTGAAAAATCATCTTATTTTCTAGATAAGTGGGTAAATTGGGTCATTTTGGGGGCCATCTTTGGGGGAGGATGGGCGGTAATAGAAATTTGAATAATAAATAAATAAATACATTTTGAGTAGCGGCAATATGACCTACGGCAATATCTTGCTGTGTACCCCCATCCTGTTTCTTCCAAACTAATATTCTTGCCGTGAAAAGATTATAGTAACATCTTGCCCAAAACCCCTCTCACTCCCATGATGTCTCCTGTACCTAACAACAGTGGAAATGCTGTGATTACTACTTGGATATGCAGCTAAACTTGGTGTTATGCTTGGACAGAACAGTCTCGGCGTTCTAAACAGTGCCCCTAACTGGATTCAGAGGGGCTGGGCTTTCATTCTCCAGCACCTTCACATGTGGCACATGTCCATTTCTTTCCCCTTTTGTTCCACAAAGAGTGGGTATTCCAGGCAGTAGACTTCTGGCTAGAGACAAGGAAACTCATCACTGAATTATGGCAGATGAGGAAGCTCCTTGGAGGAGAAAGACAGCAGTTCTGAGAGCAGCTCTACTTGTTGGATTAAGCCATGTGGGTGAAACACTGAAAAGTACCTGATAGCTTGCTCAATGTACCACTTCTGTGAGGAGAAGAAACAGCAAGAGAGTTCTTTAATTAACTATCTTGAGCTAATCCAGAGTGTCCATTTTTTCCTGCTGGTGCAGGCTGGGATTCTCTTTCAAATCTGTTTCTGCAAGTTGGAGCCTTCTGCAGCAACTACTCAGTCTCTTCCTCCTAATAGGCACAGTTTTCATGTGATTGAAAATGAATGTGCTTTGGATGAGGGATCGTGCTCATAATTCCCCAGCTTTCTGACCTCAGAATTCTTTTGCAGCTATCTGCACCCATGATTCTCTGTTATGTTCCTCAGTCCAGTAACAGTGGAAACCAGTATTGCCATGGGGCAGCATGAGCACCCTGACTGACCCCTGCCAAGTTACATGAGGAGGGTGTTGCTGTCCTGGGCCAACTTATTAACATCCAGCTCATCCCATGGGGTCAGCTTTACCTAGATACTATCTGGCACTATAAGTCGCCAGGATATCAAAATGGCAGAGCTTAAATTACACATTTGGGGGGACAGGTCAATCTGTACACTAGAAGTGAAGTTGATGCTTGGCACACCAATCTAGACTACATCAAAACATTCTCAGCTTGGCTAGCACAAGTCGGTCTTACCCTTAAAAAGAGAAGTATTTAGCAGATTAAAATTCCAGCATGGGCATCTCATCCCTTGCCATTAAAACTCTCCTTGACTACCCCATAGCTGCAAAACTGAAACAGACCTTAATTTAAGACATGGTATGTTTAGGGAAATTTGATTCCCATCCTCCACTCCCAGAAGACTCCAAAGGCTAAGATGGAAATTGGTCCAATTTGTACGCCATCATTTCATTCTTTTGCTGTGTCATCCTCACACTAAAACCATTAAGTTCACTAAGACCCCATGTGTAAACAATAGGAGAGTAGCAGACTGCAAGTGGCCAGTCCTGTCTCAGCAGGATGAAAAAAACAGCTAGTTTGTAGATGCAGGTCTGAAGGCCTGTAGCTACAATTTTCTCCAAAGTGCTTTGCACCAAGAGCCAAAGTCGATTCTTGATTAAGAATAATTTTTGCCTCCTGCACAGAAAGGGACACCACTGTACATTCTTTTTTTTTTAATACCTTGATGCATTTTTAGGGCAGGATGAGAGATGTACCAGAGAACTGCTTCTCCAGGGTACTCAAAACTAATTATATCTGCTGGATGAGTTATTCTGTGGTTCTGGAGAATCCAATTTCCACAGCACAGATAACTACCTTATACTTGTGGCACATGAACTCAGGAAACCACATTATCCAGATGCTTCAGGGAGAGAATAAGAAGCTAGCAGCCAGATGTTACATTTGCTTGCTTTATTTAAAGAGATCCTGGATTAATCAGAAGGCAAAAATTAAGTCATGCTTTGAAGATAAGGAGAAATAAGGAATGCATTAAACAATCAAGGCAAAGTAGCCAGTTTTGTCATAGTTCTTGAAGGTGCAACAGATCCTAGCTTGCATGCCTTAACACAGTTTGCATATCAAGAATTCAATAAAGGAACACTGTTCCTTCCCAATGTTCATGAAAACAACAAGCAGAATCGAAACCATGACACCTTTTTAATAGGAGTCACCATTTGTGCTACACCTAGCTTCTCACATTCACAAGGGACTCTTCTACTTCGTAGGTACAGTCCTGGCCCTGTAACTCCACTGAGTGTGTTGTATTTATACCAGAGCAGGGAGTGAGCATCAACATTTCCTATAAGAAAGGTTAAGGAAAGCAATATTGCAGGGCAGAATTATTTCACAGCCCTGGCACTGCATCATTCCTTTTCCCACCTTCTCCCAGGATTAAATGCCTGCTGAACATGCATCCGGCTTCAGACGGAGTCCCTGAGCAGCCAGAAGAAGCAGGATGCCAGCCAACCCCTCTGTGGCAAAAGAGAGCCAGGCAAGTGCCAGGGACCAGCCAAAGGTAATATGGACATGGTCAAAACGCTGCTGGTCAAACATACGAACAGTCTCAGTGAATGCTGCTTTGGAGTAGCAGATATAGGTGCTTGTCCCTGACAGTGTCAGCAGTGCTGAATGGGAAGAAAAGTGGAGACAAGATAATCAGAGCAGCAGTCTGAGCAACAAATACACTTTTGAAATAGTCATTCTGTTTGTATCGATGATAGCTAAATGGAGCAATCCAGATCCAAAGCTGATGATCAAGCAAAGAGGCAGAGCTACCATCCCCTTGTTTGCTTGAAAGTTTCTAGAAGCATTTGGGAACAGGACCCTGAGGTAGATGGACCTTTGATCTGTTCTAGTAAAGCAAATGCTTAGATGTCACGCCTTCCTAAAATAGTTTCCCAGAGATCTTGCCTATTTAGCAACTTGCTGTAAGTATCCAAGAGCAACCTACCAACCCTCCATTCATTCCTCATGTAACAAAAGAACAAGTCTCACAGAAGAGTGGTCCCTGCCAGAGGAATGCTTGGGGATTCTGTCCAGACCAGACCTGGATAAATCTAGCTACCAACTGTGCTTCAGTTGTGTGTCCTATTGGCTTCAGAATACATTAATTATTTCTAGTTTTTATTATAGTGAATGTGGTTGTCACAGCATCCCATCATTTCATTTACAGGCAACATGAGCTGGTTACTATGAGAGTGGTTACTACGCCTCACAAATAACTTATGTCCAAGTCTGCTGTGAATCTCAATTAATTGTTAAAAATACAATTGGCCCTGTGTAATCATAAAGAGCTGCTATTTGGATCTGCGATGATGCAGTTGAATATTTGATAATAAACAAAGCATGTACCGCGATTTGAAATGGCAAATCCAACAAGAAGTAGCAGGCATGCTCATAGTGCAGAGATGCTGTGAGATCTGGAATAACTTGACTGTACACATAACAATATTTATGTCTTTAAAATCCTGCAAGCTGTTGCTTTTATAAAAGCTTATGGTTTCTTGGAGTATACCCAAAATCTGACCGCACACTTGTTAATGAAGATGCCATTCACATTTTTGGTGAGGGCAAGAGCTGAAGTGAGTGTAACCATGATGCAAACTGAGCTTGGACATGATGAGCCAGAGTTTTGCATTTCTTTTCCCGTTTTTTGCAGAGATTAGGGCTGCTTAGCTTTTAAAGTGCATAACGTCTGTTTTAGGAGTTACACTAGAGTTTTCGTGTGTTTCCCACCTCAGGTTTGCACTGCTCAATTTTAGAAGGGCCTCCATAGGGTACAAATAGGGGCTACAGTAGGACTGTAGGACACCCACCACTGATCAAAGAGAGTTATGTCAAGAGAGTGATATGAGCGAGGAGTGTTAAGAAACATTAAGAATTGAATCTGCATGTAAACTATATTAAAGATAGAAAACCAATATAAAAAATGTTAACCAGAATCAAACTTGCAAAGAGTCTTGAACTGAGGAAATGAAAAATAGGGAGCAGATACAAACTTTTATACCATGTTTTGATTCTGGTTAAGGGAGAGGAAGGATTGCAAGTATGTTAGCCAACATTAACACAGGAGGCTCTTTATGCCAAAGGGGAAGATAGTCTGAGTCTGCAAAAGTTCCTGGTTAGGCTGTCCTACTGCTAATCTGAGCACTGGAGACCTCCTCTTACTATCTATGAGAAAAGAGAGAAAGAGTTGATAGGACAGCAGTTCACAGGGAAGAAATGCTATCTCTATAACTACAATGACCTGGTCGCCACTCAGGAAGCTTCCTCTGACATCTTCAGACTTGCTTTGCCTGGCTCATCCTCAAGAAATAAAACCCTGCTTTCTTCAAAATCTTTCTAGACATAGTATCACTCACCACCCAACAGAAAATAGCAGCCTGTGAAGAGCAGAAGCCAGGAAATCTGGGCCAAGGAGCCAATGATCCCACAGATCCAGCCAAAAATAATCAAGATGAGGCTGAGTGGCAGCAAGACCATGAACGCCCGATGCATGTCTGGCAAGGGAAAAAAAAACAGTGGCATATAAAAAGAGGAAAGCAAAATCCTGGAAGTTGGATAAGGTGATATCCATATTTTAATTGGCTGAAGTATACTAATCTTTCTGCCAGAAACATCACTCATTCTTTAACAGCTCTGTCATTTTTTCCCTTAAAGAACAAATAATCCCATTATGCCCATCCCCAAAAACAGAAACAGTGCCCACTTCTAGTAATAATCAGTTTTACAAAAGGCACCATCCCACCTTCTGAACTTAGTCTTTTTACAGAGGACAATGTGAATTTCAAAATAGGAACTATAAAATTTTCCACCACTGTCGAGGATGCCAAAACAACATAAAGTTCTCTACTCACAGATAAGATGTTGGAGTGTTGCTGGGACCAGCCAACTCTCTGCACCAAAGGGGTCAATCAGGGGCATGCAGGCATTTTGTCCTAGGGAAGCAGTTAAGTAAGAAAAAGAACAGTCAGCTAGCAATGGTGTTCACAGCGCTGGAATGCTGAGTGGCACAAACTCAGCAACAGGTACGCTGTAGTCCAGCAGCAACTTCAGAGACCCACAAGCTAGAACTAGCTGAACAGCAGCAGATGCAGCCACTATTCATGCTGAGTGATAGCACTTAGAGGTGCTTTTTTGTGAAGATCACCAGCTTGGCT
This sequence comes from Candoia aspera, assembly GCF_035149785.1. Lineage (NCBI taxonomy): Eukaryota > Metazoa > Chordata > Lepidosauria > Squamata > Candoiidae > Candoia > Candoia aspera. The sequence goes on along the minus strand of NC_086154.1, from coordinate 113,881,247 downwards.
CCTTCTTAACAATTAAAGCTTTTTTAAAAGTTAGAGAGGGCAAATGGAGCCCCCTTTAAGTAGCCTACTGTGCTCTCCTTTCTTCCTGTGATAATATCATAGCAAGGGCACTCTTCCCTCATTTCATACCCAGTTGCATGATTCTGATGTGACATGGAGGAAGAACAAATGGGAAGAACTGGGATGTATGACACCTGGGCAGGGAAGAGAATCTGTGTGGCCTGCTGCAAATCTCTAGTGATGGGGAATGGGAGGGGGGGCACTGGCCCCGCCCTTTTCTCCTAGCTATGCAAGTAGGCAACTGTGCATACTTGACCCATCTCTGCTGCTGTAAAAGTTCTATTTTTTCCAGATTATGTCATATTGAGAAATGAGGCGATCACAACAATACCCATCCCTGTACTTGGAAGAAGAGGTCTCAGTGCTACAGTCAATTGTAACAAAAGGGGCAAAGCTCGAAGGGAAAAAGTCTCTATTTCACAGCCCAGTGCAAATGCCTGCAGACGCCTGGGATTCAGCACATACGCGCCATTTCAGTGGAAGACCAGTTGACAGTGAGAGATACTAAAAGTCATGCTAGGATCAGAGTGAGATATCAAGCAGCCTTCCCAACCCCTAAGGCTTGCGCTTCCGTCATGAAAAATGTGGTGCATTCTTCTGAGCTAAAGAGGCAGGCGGCGGCAGCCGCCGCCGGCACGTTTTCTCCAGGGCTCCGCTCCTTTGCCCAGCGGATCAGCCTTCTCCCCCACTCGGGGCTCCTGTTCTCCTACGCCAGCATTTCTAGAGCTTGCAGACCCCAGCTCCTACATGTATGAGAAAGGCCCTGGGATACAAGAATCTCGGGAATTAGGTGGCATTAACGAGCGAGAGGGAAAGCCACCAGTGGGTTGGGAGCCCCCAAACAGAGCTGCGCGTTTTTCGTCGAACCTGCCTATATCAACTGGTGGCAGGTGAGAGCTAATTTCGGGGCGGGGACAAAAGCAGGGGGAAACAGCTGAGGAAGCAGAAATGTCCTGAGGGGGGACGGCCAGAATGGAGGGCGAGCTGAGTTCACCGTCCTGAACCGCTACTCACTCGCGTCAAGCGCTCAGCCTTAGGTAGGGACGGCGCCTGCAGCGGCTAGGCGGGTGCGGTTCCCCGCCGCCTCGGCTGAAAGCCGCCGCCGCCGCCGTCTCGAGGGAAGCGCCACGGAGCGTTGGGATCAAGTGGCCACGGAGCCCAGCGCCAAGGAGGTGGCATGGGGCTGCGGCAGGGCAGGCGAGGAGCAAGCAAGGCTATCCCAGCCCTCCTTACCTTCGCAGAGTCGCCAGAGCCCGGAGTGGGAACTCAGTTCCTCGCCATCCCAAGCGCTGCCATTGCGCCTAGCCACGTCCACGTGGATCAAGTACCAGTAGTCGGTGCCGATGGCCGCAGCCAAGAGGCCGAAGCTGAGTAGCCCACTGAGCGCAGCGGCCAGGCAGAGCGCGCCCGGGGACAGAGACGCCCCACTCTTCGGTACCATGATCCCGCCTCCGGCACGGCGAGAGCAGGAACCAAGCAGAAGCTGCACTGAGAGACAGAGAGAGAGAGAGAGACGCCCCCTTTCGGGGCGCAGCTCTACCTTCCGGGGAACTCTGGGGAGCCCACGCGAGAGGGCGGGCTCCGGAGTCGCCCAGTCTATTGACAGACGGGCGGTGGGGGGAGAGATGCTGCGGCCCTTTGCACCACAAACTGCCAAAGGGCAGACCTCAGCCGCGCTCCAGAAGAGCGCGCGGGCGCCAGAGTAGAGCCAGACCCGATCTTGGAAACCCAACTAGATGTTGATTGGTGGCCGGAACTCCCCCATTCATTTTTTCACCTGCTTCCATCCCACCCAGAAATACTGGTGAGATTCATATCCCAAAACCTAGAGTGGGGTGTCCAGGTCAGTTCTGTGGTCTGTGCCCTATAACCATTAAGGTGAGAAGAGTGTTAAGAGGGGGTGGGGGTGGGGTTCTTCTCTTTCTCCCCTAGTCCAGTGACCCATAACAGGCTACTCCAGCTGTCATCCCTGCAGTAAATCTGCCAAATTCAGGAGAAGCATTTCTGAATCCTTTCTGACTTGGGCAATATTGCTACCGGGGAACAAAGAAATGAACTTATTAGTTATAGAAACACATGGAAACAGACCAGGATAACAGCAGAAAAAGACTTACTGTCTCAAGTGAGAGATAACAAGGGCCAAAACACCTCAGAAGTATCCAAAATACTTCTCAGTTCACACCAGGCCATGGTTTTATACTGCATCAATTGATTGTGTGTTGTTTATTGAATTATCCATTTAGCTGAGTTAGTAAACATGGAAAGTCAAAAAAAGGTTGTCAAACTCAACGTATTTAAGCTGAACGTCTCAACTTTCTCCCAAGATGTCATCCCCTTGTTCATTCTCCATATTCATTCAAAACATCTGCAGCAATCATGCTAATCAGATCAAAGATTATTTAAGTTTCTCCTCAAAACTCATTTCTGAGAAGCCGTTAGATAATCTCCTAGTTCCTATCCCATGTTCCAACTACTCTAGTGTAACAGTAACTGAATTAAGCACATTTCTCTTTTCTGTTATTTCTGTTTCTTAGATGTCAGGCCTCTTGAGGCTAAATCCCATTGTATCTATTCCTTGTAAAGGGCCATTGACAAAGGCAATATACTATGTAAAATAATGTAACAACTGCCCCCAATTGCCGCCTTCTAGTTAATTTGTTAAAAAACAAAATGCTTTGCCTGAAATAGGAAATCCAATATCCTCTTCCATCAACCACTAAACCTTCAATAACAAGGTAAAAAATAATTGATGGTTCACTGCCCTTCAGTGGCATCCAAAAACCTGCTCCCAGAGGTGAGAGGCCCCACCCTGTCTAATTGCAGAGCTCTCCCTGATCTCAAAGAAATTGCAGCCACCCTGTCTCATTACAGGTAATCCTCACTTAACAACCATTCACTTAGTGATGGTTCAGATTTACAATGGTGCTTTAAAAACCAACTTATGACCAGTCCTCACACTTACAAACTTTGCAGCTCCCCCATGGTCACATGATCACGGTTTGGGCACTTGGCAACCGGTTCGCACTTATGACTGGCGTAGGATCCCACGGGCACATGATCACCAATTTTTTTACCTCCTGGCTAGCTTCTAGCAAGCAAAATCAGTAGGGAACTGCATGATTCGCTTAACAACCACTTGGTTCACTTAATGCCCACAGTGATTTGCTTAACGACCACCACAAAAAAGGTCATAAATGCAATAAGGTTTTTGTATCAAATGAGGAGTGATTTGTCCCTGTATGTGTTGTGTGGCTGTTGTAGGTACTAAAAATATCACAAATAGCTGCTTTCAGCTACAATTGGACTGGCTTGTCTCTGTAATATTGTAAACTATTAAAGAGCAGGACCTATTTTAAGCTAAAGTGATGGAGCAGAAGTTGTTTTGAGGGGCACAATTAAATGGTCAATACTTAATAGGGACCCAATATTTTAAGATCTACAAATGGAGTAAAATTGATACTCTTTAGCTATTTGGTAACCACCTAAATCATTTTAACTACCATCATTTATAGAATTTGACACACATTTTCATTTTTTCCTAAATCTTTTAAAAAGCTATCAAGGGTAACATTGTTTTCTGAAGAGGAATAAATTGCATAATTGTGAGTCAACATCATCACATTGTTCATCCTATATATCCAGTCAATCTTTTTGCAAATTCATTTTTGTTACTCTACAACACATCCTTCAACAATGAATTTTGCAAATTAATTTTGCATTACTTAAATGTTTACACTATTGAAAGTTCTGGCACTGTTTCATTTGATGACTGCAAATCAACTAAAGAATATTGTTTTTCTGTTCACTTTCTCTTCTAAGCAAAGCAAATTTAGCATCTAATAGGAAGTCTGGAGTTACTCCTAACATTTTTTTTTAGTTTATACCAGATCTATCTGCCATGCTATGGGTCAGCAGACAATCCCCTGAGATGTTCTGGAGTCAATGCAAAATCTGTTTTTGATTAACTATTCAGAACAAAATTTGGTTATTTTTCATTATATCCCTCTAGATCACTTATGAATAAAGAACAGTAATAATCCCTTTAAGGTTTTAAGCTAGGAACATCTACTAAATACTATTATAATTCAATACCTCACTATTGGCTGTCTACTATGTCTCTAAGAAGGCTTTTATAACTGATGAGTTATAAGAGAATGACTGTTCCAGAGAACAAAAATCACAATAAAGCACCTTCCTAAGAAGGCAGCTTAATACCTGCTCTTCTCAATTTACTCCTAGTTTCAAGAATGGGTCAGAACTTCATTAAGCTCTTGAGAGCAATGTTTGCAGGCAATGCTGGGAAAACAAAAGGGCTTTCAAACAGGCTTGCCCAGGAAGCTATTAAAACATAATATTTTTTAAAAAGCAATATTTATTCAGAAATACATCAGAAGAAATTCCACAAGAAGAAACTGTAAAAAAAAACTTGAATAGCAGACATTGAGCAATTCAACTTCTGACTCTGCTTAATTCTATTTAGACAGTCAATAAGGAGTAAACCCACATCATCCAATGGCATATACAGAGTTTATGAACGCAACAAGTCTATTTGACTACGGATACGATCAGCATAGTTTTCCATCTCGTTAATTTTCTGGTTAACTTCTTTTTCCTAGAAGAAAATTAAAAAAGCATATTCCTATTAATAAATAGGCAGCTCTTGAGTTATAGGAAAAAAACTATACAGGGAATATTATGCTGATAAAGTAAGAGAAATGTACCTAGACAAATCACTTTGAGATAGAAATCAGCCAGTAACAGACTGGCCTATGCGTTGTAGCTAAATTAGCCAATAAACCTAACTTTCAAATCCAAGGGACTTTTATGGACAGAAGACTATGTAGCCATATAAAGTATCTTATGACCTTTGTGACACAATAGGGAAAGCAGAGTGATATTGAGGAGGCATTGTAGGAGGAAAGCCACATTAGTTTATGGTAGCCAAAAATCAGGAGGAGTCTTGTAGCATCTTTTCAGACTAGCAAGTTTTATTATAGCTCACTTCTTCAGAACAAGGACGAAGTAATATTAGAGCATTTCAACCTCACAGGACCCTCCGTTACAGATCTCCAAGTAGCCATTTTTGGAAAAAAGAAACTTTGCCAGCACAGCTGAATCAGAAATTGCTGAACTCACATATGTGAAAAGGTTTCAAGTTATCTCAGGAAGTCTCAACAAATACAGTAGGCTTTTAATACAACACAGTTGTTATGCAATAAGGTACTTATAATCTATATTACATGTAACCTGCATCTGTCTTCCCCTCCTTTCTCCCCCCACCCCGTGCCTTGTCCCAATGTAATTCTTATATCAATTTTGGCACAGTGCACCTGATACAATGAGCAGTAGCTCACTGAAACAGTGCTACCAAACTCCTTCAGAGTGATAAGAGTACTCAGGCTAAGTTAATGGTTCCTTGAAAGTTATACTCACAATCAAGTTGTTCATCCTCTCTCTACGAAGTCTCATAAATTCCTGTACTGTCATGTCACAAACATCTTTCTGGAGAGCAAGAAATGCACAATTGGGGGAGTGCTTACGGTGCTCTTCCCTAGAAATTTGAAGGACAAGTCATAAACATGTAACGGATTTTAAACGGCAGTTGAAGTAATTAGTAAGCATACTAAATGTGAGGAGTGCCACCCTAATTTGGATCCCATGCCCCCCTGCACACAAACTTTTTCTCCATCAACTTACTATTAAACAATCACTTTCCCCCAAACCTGCACATATGTCAGGTGGGGCAGCTCTGCTCTGGGTCCCATTGGAAACTCTGACTTGCAACACTGGAGCTAGAAATAGGGCCTTCCCAGCAATGGTACCCAGATTATGGAATTCTCTCTCAGGGTGTATATGGCTGCCCTCCAATCTGTCTTGTCTTGTACTTATGCATTTGTCAAATAATAACTGCTCTAGGACCAGACTACCTTTTTAAATGAACTGTTTTAATTGTTCTTCTCTCATTATCTTTTGTATGCGGGGAACCACTTTTACTGTCTTTATTATTTTTTGTACTCTGCTCTAGACTTGAGAGGAAAAGAACAATAAAACAAAATAACAATCTTCCCATGCCACTGACATACTGCCATAGCCATAAAACCTAACTTTACAACTGGGTAAAACGTGTAACACTTTTGGAAGAGGCTTGCAAGCTAACATGGAAGGGTATTCTATATGTCAAGGGTGGGGGTCAGAGGACTGGAACATTTCTCAGGCTCCCCTCTATGAACTGGATGAAATCAGTGGCTGAGACCCCAGAGTCCCTCCCATAGCTCCTGACATTCCCCCTGACATTCTGGAGGCTTCTGGACTGCATTAGTTCATAGTCAAGATCCCAGGTTCCCACCCTCCCCCCTCAGTGAAAGAGGGGGAAAAAACTTGCAGATGGTAGATGCAGGCTTAAAAAACAGGTTTCTCAAAAACGGAAGCCAGCTGTACTGACTGCATACTGCTAGCTGATCACGTAACAATTACTGTCAGCCACACAACTAATGCCAAACGATAAGTGGACCCTGCCTTTGACAAGTGCCTTACTTTGCTTTGACACAGCTTTAACCCAACAGCATTATGCAAAAAGAAATCATGGGTAACACCATAAATTACTAATACCTTATACTACAATTCTGTATTTGTCTCTATCATCCTTAATCATACCAGTGGAATATAATGTTTGCAAGATTGCCAGAGTATATTTGTTGAGCTACCTTTCCCCAAACTCATTTGGTATCATTTCAAGTCTTAGGGTAACAATTCCAAAGTACTCACATAGGGTCATCATCAGGTTCCCATCCCTCTAATTCTTTAAAGCATATGAAACATTGTGCCACATCAGGAGCATTCTCACTAGGACAGTGAATGAATCCAGCTTCTGCCATCTGAATTGGGAAAGGGGGAAAAGAGAGAACAAAATAAATGAGAAAAAAATGTTCAACCAAGTTATACATTTCAGGTTATACATCATATTTCTGAACTGGAAGGGCTGTAGTTGAAAAATGATTTCACTGCAGGTCTCCTTGGCTCTAACTCCTGCTCCCTACCTTTGACAAATATATGATAACAATGGGAAAAGAATGGTAATGCTATAGTTTGTATTGTTCCTATTTCAGGTCTCTAAGATTAGCTAATACAAACAGGCATAAAAGACCTTCAAATCATTGCATGGAAGCAAGGTAAGTAAAATAGATTTAAAGCACTACGAGTACACTTAGTTATTATATGTTAGACATATACTCTAACATATAATAACTAAGTCAACATTATTATTAGCCTGTATTAATTCACAAAAGGATGAAGGCCTCTTCTCTGAAGATTATGGACCATAATCAACCATACTGGTCCCGTACAGTTGGTAGATTGATGTTTTTTGAGGAGTCTAGTCTTCTAGGGGAAGACTAGAACCTGGGTCTCATCACTCCAAATCCAGCATCTTAACCACTATACCACACTGGCTTTCAGGTTAACATTAATTAAATATGGCTATATAAACATTTTAGACCTATAATTTCTAAAATTAATCAAAGTTAGCTACTTATATTAAGTCTATAGCAGTAAAAACAGAAAAAATATTGTGGTCGCTTAAAGACTAACAATATTACAGCATAAGCTTTCATAGACTATGGTCCACCTCATCATATGCATGCAGCTGACAGAGAAATGTTATATATTTGTCAGTGGTGACGATTTATTTGAGAAGGAGATAAAAAGTAGGAAGTGCATACAGCAAGAATTACCTATAAATAGTACTTATTCACAAGAGTGGGGAAGGAGCTTTACCATTTTAAAAAGTATCAATCTGATCCTTTCTCAAGCAAGAATATTTGGAACCAACCAATCATATGAATTTCATGTTAATCATGTTCACCTAATTAAAATAAACTGCTGTATCTGCCCAATACCTACCAGATTTTCTTTTTATCTAAAAAATAATATCATTTCACTTTTATTGTTAAATGTGCTGATTGCAAGAAATGGTCTTTATATTTTAGAAACATTCCCTACATTCATTAAAAAGACAGTGTAAAAAGCAGTATAAAGAGATGCAAAACCTAGTTATAAGAAAATAATTCCAGTTTAAGTAATACCATAATAAATTAATATAGCGCAGTGATCAGATATCACCATTGTTTAGGACATATATTAAATACGTCAGTGTTAAAAACTTGATATAATTTACTGCATATGGAGATCAGAATTGTGTCGATCCTTTCCTACTCAGGATTTATTGACAGTCTGAAAAGGAGTGCTATTTTAAGTTCAACAAAATAGGTAGATTAGAATACGCTTCTTTTTTTAAGTCAGGCTGCTATCTTGTAAAATTATTTTTAGCAAGAGAAAAAGCTGGAGAAAAAGGCACATACTTCAGTTTTCAAAATTGCTGTTCTGAGCTCTCTCTGCTATACCTGTCAGAATGCTGGCATAGAAATCTAAGGCATCCTTCACCTTAACACAGAGTTGGACTATAACTCTCATCTTCTATATATACATCTGGGAGATACCATCTTGGTTAAGACAGCCAGGATGATGGAACTGAGTCTGCTTTGGTTACCTTGCTGTGTAACCTCAACAGAAATTGGATAGAACGAGCGCAGCTCTATTTATCCTTTTGGACCACTCAGTAATCTATGAAATTATCGACAATGGCATTTCTCTAAACTATTTGGCAGGGTTAGGTCTTGGGGTACAACATTACACTGATTCTGAACCTGCATCTGGATAATGGGACAAGGCAAATCCTTTTGGTAATCATAATCTTTGGCCCATAATGTTCCATGCAGTCTCCAGGAAAAGTAATTTAGAATTTGGGAATGAAGAATCACAGATATGAAGTTGAAGCTTAGCTCTTCCTTTGCCAACTAATGCCAAGGAAGAAGTCACTATAGTTGAATATTGTTTAAATTACATACTGGGCTGGATAGCAGTGAACAAACTGAGATTAAACCAGGCAGATTACATAGTCTGACAGCTAGCAGAAAACTCAATTTAAGGATTCAAATTTATCCTTGATCTGGAATGTGGTATCTTCTCCTCCTTCTCAGTTCCAGGACTTGGAGCTCTTTGCTGCTGCACTGTCCCTGAATGTTTACTTGGCAGCAGCAGCAAGGAGTGCACTGCAAGTGATGTTACTGGAGCTGGTCCAATCTGGCATCAGTTACCCATACCAAGGTTAAATTACACCTGGAACATGGCAACATGCTCTAGGCCAGTGGTTCTCCAACATTTTGGTCTCAAGACTCCTTTATATTTTTAAAAAGGATGGAGGACCCCAAAGAGCTTTGGTTTATGTGGGTTATAACCCAACATTTACTGTATTAGAAATTAAAACTGAGAAATTTTAAAGAATTTGACTTTGCAGACCTCTTGAAAGGGCTCTGGGACCCCAGGGGTCCCCAGACCAGGCTTTGAGAACCACTGCTCCAGGCAAAGCTCCCCTTGAAGAGCTTTTTGAAAGAAAAATATAGCACATCTGGGCAATTAATTTGTGCAGCATAAAAGGATTGCACCCTCCCCCATATTAAGAACTAGTTCTTCCCCCAGGTGTTGGACCAGGATGTCCTATGAGATGGGTGCCTGGACCCAGAGGGAGGGCATTTTAATGTACTGTGATGTTTTGAACACGTATAAGTCAGCCAGAGTTGCTTGGCATATCAAGTGAACAAAGAAAGAGGCTTGCCCTTGTTGCCATTTGTTTGCCAGGCTCAAATCAAGACGCTGGCTGGAGGACTTATAGGAGACAGTTTCAACCAACTGGCCGATCACATCAGTCTGCTAAAGCCTGGCCTAGCCTTCTTGGAGGAGGGAGGGGGGAGCGGGGCACCCGAGAGAAGGAAAGCCTTGCAACCTATGGTGCTTTTATCCCTTTTTTAAAAAAAATAAACCCTCTTCTGAGCGCGAAACTTGTCTTTTGTGAGCTAAGCAGGCTAGTAACCCCTGCAGTTGTGCTTGGGAGTCACCTGTTCAACAGAAAGGGACTCAATTTCAAGGAAGAAAAGGCCCCCGCCAGAACGTGAGAAGAGGGCCATCACGGCTTGGGAGAAACGAGCCCCTCACCCTGTCCGGAGTGCAGGAGCAGTCGGAGACGAAGGGCCACTGGGTGAACGTGGCGAGACGGTTCTCCTTCAGGTACAGCTCGAGACCCGGAGGGACCTGCAGGCTCGACTCACCGGGAGACATGGCAGTTTCAAACCACAGCGGGAAAGGGGGGAAATAAAGAAATAAAACACAACGGCCGTGCAAGGCACGACGGGAAATACGCTCAGAAGCACCGACGTTGAAGACGGACGCCCGGTGCCACGCCCGACGAGCGCCGAGCGTGCTGGGAAGCGTAGTTCTTCCTACGATCGCAATCAGCGCAAGCGATCTTTGTTTTACAATTAAACAAAAACACTTTTATCTCAACAGCACCTTTTAAAAATGGCTCTGTAGAACCTTATTGATCTGTTGTACCAAAATGGTAAAACAAAGCAAGATCTCCAAGTTGTCATTTCAAACTCTTTTATATGCGGTGTAATAATGGCAGAGGTCCAAAGAAACAATCTATACAGTACATTATATAATTGTATAATGTACTATACAATTAATATTCAAAGGGAGACCGTTTTCTGTTTTTTGCAGCAATAAGAGCGAAGATTTTTGTGGCCCCTTAAATACAAACAAGTCGGTTTTTGGTCTGTTATTCAGCATTGGTCTGGGTAAATGCCGATGAAGCTGCAGTAGATGGCAGCACCTCGCTGACCTTGACTCAACTGGGTAAAAAGTTAACCAGGGTTGGGTATGGTTAGTTATTGGACCAGGAAATCCCCTAGCTGTAGGCTAGCCTAAGAAGTTGAAAAGGACTACTGTATAGAGAAGTCAATCATAACCCTCTTTCATACTGTATTGTGGTCCAGAAAATTACTTGTGGTTCCCCTAATTCACCTGGAGGGAATCTTTTTAACACTTACTGAACATGATAGAAGTCATTTTTGAGTGCATATATAAACATAGATAAGTTTAAAGATTTTTTTCCCCTTGGCAATGCTCTAAAAAGGAACTTGCTGACTGTCAGATTCAGCTGGATCCTCAGGATCCAAATGGGATCCATCTGAAATTGCCATCAAACAGATCAGATCTATTTGTACAAAAGTACCCATAACAACCACTGATCTACCATTTTTTACTGCCAATATGGAAAAAATAATAGGTCTATGGCATAGATCTTCACAGAACCATATTTTTTACATGCAAGCAAGCAAGCCATGGGCTGAAACATTTGTAGCAGAGATACAGTGCAAAAACATGGATCTAAGATGCAGGTCCTTTTGAATCCTCCCAATTGTACATAGGATCCATCTGAAAGTACCATTAAAACAGATCACTTCCTTATGAATAGAATGAGTTTTAAAAGTCTCCTATTCAATTATTTTTAGGCAAGAATGGCAGAAAATGTGGCTATAACAGGATGAAAAAGAATTGGAACTGTGATTCTTTGCAGACAGCTGCGATCTGGGTTTTGACAATGCTCTCAGGTGGAACCCATACACAAATCATGAGGACCCATAAGGAACCACATGGATCTCACATCTTTCTTTTTAAAATAAAGCAACATTTTACTTTTTTTCAAATTATATGATTTGCCAGGGAGAGTGAGCACAAAGTACAGCAAAAATAGAAATGATATTTAAAGAAAAGTACATAAGAAGCTCATTGCCCAGGCTAACTCTATGCAATTTATAATTTTTTTTCCTACAGTTGCATTGTTCTTTGGTTAGCATGCCCTGAATTGCAGTTTTGAGGTCCAGTTGTAAATGTAAATTCTTGATGTTTTCTCTCTCCCTGCTCTTGCCTGCCTTTTTATCACACTTTTGCCAGTTAACTCTTTCTGATCTTTGCTAATGTTTAATACATAGACATCAACTATATTTTCTGCTAGCTGAACTGAGTGGCTATGTCCTTGCTCTGATCTAGCTGTAGGGATTAACTAAGATTATGCTGGGTGCAAACTAAGCTGGAAATTAGCCACAGTAATTTTCCAACAAAAATTGCTTTGAGGTAGGAGGAAAATGGGCTGGATGATTCCTTTCTCTTTTTTTGAAGGCGTATGTAGCCCTCACATGCACAGGGAGCTGCTGCCAATCAGAACAGATACCACTGAGTTAACTCATAGTTTTACTACTCTGAATATGGCGGCTTTATGCACCCAGAACATCAAATATGCAATTGCTATTCAAAGGGAAGAAAACTCACCTGCATTTTGAGACTAAGTGAAATAAAATGGTAATTTATGCAGCAATTTTGTCTTTCCTGAATCTCACAGATTCATTTCCAAGCTGTATCCTGTGGGCCAAATGATTTATAGCTACAGTAAAGATGCAGTTCAGGCTCTGGTTTTATTTAATGTTTTCATCTCTCATGCCATAATAGAAGTCACAGTGTGGGAGCAGAAGAGGGCTGTTTCGAAGTTTCATGTGCAGATCTCTGGTCCCAATGCATCTGCAGCTGAGAAAGGAAAGGGGCAGGAAGTTCACTCCTTGTCTGACCTAAAAGAGCACAATGGAAAGGCAGTGGAGAAGGGGACAGCAGGCAGACAGCTGTTGTTTCATTCCTGGCTTCAGCCACTTGAAATCATGTTCAAAATCACCTGGAACACCAAGAAATAAGCAGAGATTTAGTTCTTTTCTTCTTGCAAGAGTGATGAGTTCCCATTGAATCAGCTGCCACATCATTGAGTCAATGTGCGCTTGCAATGAGCCTGTGAGTATAGGCTTCTTTGCTGTGTTTTACAAAATGGACTTGACAAACTCCACAAAGCAGAAGGTCAGGTTGCACTTTGGAGACACGTGCATAATCCGTATTGTTCAAAATGGCCAACTGAATGTATTTTGGCTTCCTAATTAGCTTTCCACTGAAACAGGGGACAGATGTGGACAGAAAAAGCCCATGTGACCAGCCACATCCACCTTCATGCAGGAATAAGTGTGCTTTATGTTCCCTAATAAGATGGGATCCTGTTGTAGGTCCGTAATGCTCATGCTTGGGCATTGTGTGGAAACCTCCCTGCTTATTCCATTTCTAGCCTGCTTCTAGGTTGGCCCATTTCTTCAATCCTTGAAGGGCTGGATCTATCCATAATTTTAACTGGATTCAAAGAGGGATACAGAAACTACAATTTTCAGTTCTCTGTGAGTAACAAATTACTTACTGAACTATAAATGTCAGGCCCTGTCTGAGGCATAGTTTATAGCACAGGTTCAATCCAACCTATTCCCGAATGCTGTCATTTTTACTACCAATCTCTTAAACACTATACCTGTGTGAGGAGATAGTTCTCCTGGGAGAGCTGCTCAATGACATCAAAATGATCTGTCTCTCCAAGGTCTAGCACGGAGACCCTCCAACCTGCTGTACGAAGAGCCTGTGGTGAAACAACAGGAATGTCAACAAACTGCTCTCATCATGGGAGTTACAAGTGCTTTTGCCCTAAGTTCCCAACAGGTAGAAAGGCAGAAGATAAATCAAAATAACAGCAGCAATAATAATGTAGAGTGGGCAGATCTCAGGATAGGAGAATATGTATTTAAGAAAAACAAAAACCAACAAACAAACTTTTGTGACGTGGGTGAGGCTAACACTTTCAGATCTATTTGTCTACTTGGGGAAGCTGAAGTGTCACAATGTAAGGGATTCATTTGACAACTCCTTGGGCACCTCTCTCCAAACAGAAAAAATCTGGTCCAAATATCCATTTTTAGTCTTTTAGATATATACATGTGAGTACACATTTTACATGCACTTGTAAATACTTTGATTTATCCTCTATTATTTCACACTGGGCATTCAAGATCACTAAAAAAACAATTAAAAGTTAAATAAAAGCAGTTAAAATTATTAGTTATGCCTCTTAAAAGGACTGGCAGAAGAAGATGTAATTCCGTTCATACTTGTTTAAGCCCGCATGAAATATTTCTGAAGGATCAAAACACTTGCATGTTTGTTCAGGCACACGTATTTCCATACCGATGTGATGGAATGTCTCCCTGAGGAGTGGGGTGATGTGATGGATCTCGTTGCTGAGGGAGGAGAGAGTGCTTTCCAGGGAGATAAACATTCTCACAGCACAGAGAGCACTGAGAGGCCAACAAAGAAAGTTAGGCTAGCCCAGCCTTAGAGTCCCAGAGTTAGGGTACCTTTAGTCTGGATCAGTTAGGGTACCTTTAGTCTGGCAAGATTCTGTATATGGTAGGAACAATAAAGAAACTAGAGTGCAACTCTGGCTAAGCGTGGTTGTTGCCAGTTTTCCTGACACAAAAGGGCATGCACAGATTTTTTTTAAACCGCTTTCTCTGGTCATTGAATCCCTACATTCCATGCTTGTATATAGCCAATATACCTGACAATACTCCTGAGACTGTCTGTGGAACTCAGGTGGGTCGTGTTGGGCTACCGCAATGAGTATCTGGCAAGCTTTCTTGCCTTTCACCTTTGGCACACACCACACAGGGCTATTCTGTTGGGCCACTGCACTGAAGAAAGAAAACACACTGTTGAGATGGTGCAGTGATGAAAAGAAGGCAGACTTTGACAGATGAGCAGGCCTATGAATGAGGCAAAAAAATAACCCTTTCTACATATAACTCTAGTTTGAATGCATTTATTCCACTGGATGCAAATGAGAGAACAAAGTCCATGGATTCAGAAAATCTTCATGTGGGAATATGTCTACTGTGTTTGGGATATAGTATTTATGCACATAGGCTGAAAAGGCATTGTGGTATGCAAATGGAGGAGACAAGAAGCTAAGAAGCAAGGTATATATGCATACATACATAGAGTGCACAGAAGGCGATAAAGAGAAAAGTTCTAAATCAAAGATATTCAACCAATCAGAGATTTAAATTATTTGGTCTTATACTTGTCTCTCCCTGTACAGATCACCCAGGAAGTTAAAGGGTTATTAAGATAGATTATATAAATTACTGCAGATCTACCTGTTCATCTAACAGTACTTCCTACTAGAAGCCAACCTGAAGAATTGGCAATTGCAAGAGACCCACTATAGTTTTTCTGCTCTGCCCAAATTAAACAGTTCTATTCTAGGAATGTTCCTTACCAGCTCATGCGCACTAGATCATTAACATAGGTGTGTGTGATGGGCTCCAAGTCATAAATGCCACTCACCAAAAAGGCACCTAGGGTGAAAAATAAAAATCCACACTGGATTACAGTTTGGTCTGATATTCCAGAAGTGCATGATGTTCAAGCAAGAAAAACTGAGGAAACCATGAGGCAAAAAAAAAGAGAGAGAGAGAGAGAAAATGGGATGAATTTCTCCCAGACAATACCTTTGATGTTTGGCTCAACACCAAATTTGGTCCAATCTGTGGAGAGCACCATGGCTGCCAGGTGGGCTCCTGCCGAGTGCCCAAGCAGGTAGACACCACTACAAGAAAAAGGAGACATATTTACAATGAGCAAAGAAGAGGTGCTGACTGGGACAGAGAAAGGAAAATTGGCTGAGGAGTCAAACGCCCAAAATCTACTGAGCTGAGTTCTGGATTTGGGCAGGTTATCAGTGGACCCCAAGCTTCTCTTTCTCAAGGTTACATGTTTATTGCCCATGCAACTTTCATAGCCTTTCCTACCTGATCCCTGTGTATTGCTGAACTGCAAAAGCCACACTACGCCGCACCTGCTCGACCATCACCTCCAGCTGGCCTGTGCGGAGAGCAAAATGTCATGGTTAGTCAGAGGAGAGCAGGGTGGAAAAAATATCTGTGCCACCGTAACATACCTTTTGGAGCCACATCATAGCCAACTGCAGCCAAGGTAATGCCTTGGTTCACTAGGGGGCATGCAGCAAAGCCAGAAACATCTTTGCTAGACAGAAAGAGCAATGTCAGTTGTTTATACCAGTGAATGCCCCCCATCTATATCCCCCCTCAGGCCAGGCAACACATTGGTCAAAAAAAGTGGTTCTCCTAGGCAGGGTGCCACCCACTGAGGTCCAGCAATCAGAAGACATGGACCATAGCAGCCTCCAGTACAACTCACCTCAAGCTTTGCCAGTAGCCACCATGAATATAGAGAACCAGAGGAAAGGCTGAAATGGGATAACAAGTGACCAAAAGCATGTCTCCTGTAACTTTCCCCAAATGTACCACCCCTCCCTTTCTTTGTTTGTCTTGTCTCTCATACATAGTATCAGCCCTTGGAGGTAGACCAGGTCAGGATATTGACACCACAAGGACTTCTGGAATTCTCGTGTTGCAGGGTATACAGTAATAAGAGAATATTGAAAGCCTGACAGAAACTCCCTCTCTCACCTCTTATATCAAAAGAATCAAGACGGGGCAATCTTGAGTTTCTTCCTCACCCCCTCCTCCCTTTCAGAGCTGAGGTTTACCTAACAGCTACCTTCTTCAAGGCCATTTCCTTACTTATCTACCTACAGCCAGACTTTTAAACCCTCCATTTTCCTATTTCCCTATCCTACTCCTTTCAGAGACCCCCTTGTACTCTTACTTTCAACATGCTTTTTAGGAAGATACACATCCAGTTTCTCTCCCTCACTGGAGCCATAGGGGACATTCAGCAGAGTCTGGGTGAATGTGTGGGCATTTTGAGTACCTGCAGGGTATTGGAAGAAAACACCAAGAAATGCAGCAACCATCCTTCCAAAACATTTTTGGACTACCCTCCTAAGAAGTTCCAGAGGTCACTGTATCTGTAGAGTCACAACTGCATGCCATTCTGTTTGCTTCCTGGGAAATCAGAGGGCTCTCCCCTTTGATACAGCTTTGAAGGAAGGAGGTCTCCTCTTTATTGGAGGGTTTTTTTTCCCCCAGTCCTGTCCAGCTATTCCCAGAATATGTTTTTCTTCCCATACCAGGGGATGGGTTGTCTATAGATCTGTGTGGCCTTCTCATTAGAAATGCCATACCCACCAATTTATTTCAACATTTTCCATCTTCTGGAAAAAGCTGAAATTTGAGCTTTTCTGGAGGGCTTGTTGCCATCTGTTGTGTTTTGGGCTTTCTTTGCTTTATTTTTATGCTGCTTTGTTTTATGGTAGTTCTTTGTCTTATGATCAAGCAAGAGTCCTGTGATCACAGCAGCATTCAAATTTGATAGATAGATCAATAAATACATACAGTCAGAGTTTACAAAGCAAGGGTACCCCTGCCATGACATAACTAATCCTAGCAATGTAATCCTGTGTTCATAAAAGCATGCATGTTGCCTGGAGCAGACTCAGGCCCTCTAGTATATTTTGGCAATAAAGCCAGCAGCCAGAGGTACTGGGTGGTCTACAGGAAGGCAGTCTTTCTGCTAACCCCATTATGCTGCCTCTAGGGTAGCCCGTACCTTCAGTCACTGCTTTTATGTGAGCCTCAATCACCGCATCCTTATCCAGCCGTGGAGACCACCTGCTAGGGGAATACTGAGACTCCAGCTCCTGCATGGAAAGAAAACAGCACAAATGCAATGGCATCAATACAGAATATGGACAGTTTCAGAAATACTTGCAGATTGAAATGATACTAACCTCAACTAAGAGAAAGTGGGTAGCTACCTGCGAGAGAGAGGCAAGAAGGTGCCTACATGAATTGCTGCACCTGTGGACCCCTCCCCCTGCATGTTCAAAATGCCTTGCTGATTTATTTGCCATGGGTTAATTAAGTTAACCTTAAATTTAATATTTTGTGAGTGCTTATGTGTGTGTGCATCACAGTAATATTTTCCTAATAGTAATATGCACCCTTCCAGTCACATACCATTTATTCCCTAGAATTCTCTTAGCCTTAAGACTAATAACATTGATCTGAATACTCGGTTGAGCAAGTCTCCTTTCTACCACTCTTGCCTCTTCTCTGAACCTGGATACAAAACTGCAGTATGTTGCAGAAGAGCCAAGAGCAGGAGGAGGCATGGATTGGTCCTCTGAGAAGCCCTAAAGAAGCAAATATTTGTAGCTCAGGGTTGAACTTTGGAGTCCTTGGTGCTCTCTGAGCCTTGTTGTTTTCTTGCAGACGTTTCATTGCCAGACTAGGCAACATCTTTAGTGCAAAGAGGGAGTAGGCCTTGCTCTCAGTTTATATACTGTGGCTTGCCCTGCTTGTGTTGGTAGGGGTGTTGTTCTCTCCTTGGGAGTTCTTTGATTGGGTTGTTGTTTGCTGCTTGGTTGATTGCCTGAGTTATAGTTCCTTGATTAGGGTGTATTGTGCTGTTTGATGGCTCATCTGGTGTTAATCCTAGTGTTGATTTTTGCATATCTGGGTGTTGACTGCTGGCAAGGGAGTGTACTGGTCTTTTGGCTTTTCTATTGTCTCTTCTGAATGGTATGTAAATGTTGTTTACCTCTATGTGTCTGTTGATGGCTGCTTTGTCTGAGTGCCAGGCTTCCAGGAATTCTCTGGCGTTTTTTGGATTTGGCTTGGTTTAGGATGCTCACAGTTTCCCAGTTGAAACTATGGTTGAGTCTGTCCATGTGTTGTGAGACTAAGGAGTTTTCATCATGTCTTCTGACTGCTAGTTGGTGTTTGTGGATGCGCTCTGCTAGTCTTCTGCTTGTCTGTCCTACATAGTGGCTGTTACAGTCTTTGCATTGTATGTTGTAAATAACTCGTTTTTTCTTCTTGGGCTATTGGGTCTTTTGGGTTGCTTAATATGTTTTGAAGAGTTTTAGTTGGTTTATGTGCTATGGTGATGCCATGTGGTTGTAACAGTCTGTTGGTGGTTTCTGAGATGTTTCTGATGTATGGCAGTGTTATCCTTTTCATAGTCTCCATTGGTTGGGTTGTAGTGGGTTGGGTGGTGAGGCAGTTTTTGATGAAGTTGAGCGGGTGTCCATTTTGTTGGAAGATGCTGTGCAGATGTTCTTTTTCTTTTTACAGGTGTTCTGGGTTGCTGCAGTGTGTAATTGCTCGTCTGAATAATGTTCTTACATAGCTTCTCTTGTGGGAGGTTGGATTGTTACTTTGGTAGTGGAGCACTTGGTTGGTGTGGGTAGCTTTCCTGTAGACTTGTGTTTCTAACTTACCATCATTTCCTCTACTGATGAGGATGTCCAGCAATGGTAGTGAGTTGTTGTTTTCTTCCTCCCTTGTGAATTTTATTCCATTAAAGATGTTATTGATGGTTTTGTGGGTTTCTTCCAGTTGTTTATTTTGTATTATGACAAAAGTGTCATCTACATACTGGATCCATACTTTGGGTTGCATGTGTGGGAGTGCTATCCTTTCCAGATGCTGCATTACGTTCTCTGCTATAAGTCCTGAAATTGGTGATCCCATGGGTGTTCCTTTGATCTGTTGGTATATTTCTCCATCAAACTGAAAGTAGGTTGTAAGGCAGAGGTTGATGAGGTCCATTATCCTGGGTATTTCTATTTTGGTGTATTTGGCTAGGTCAGGTGTGTTGCACAGAACTGCTGCCATAGATTCTTTCGCTACTGCTGGGTCTATGGATGTGAAAAGAGCTGTAACAACGAATGATACCATGATCTCATCTTCTATTTTTATGTTTTTTATTTTCTGGAAGCACTGTAGTGGGGAGTTGATCGAATGTTCACTCTCCTCTGTGAGGTGTCTGAGTTTCTTTGTAAGCTCTTTAGCTATATTATATGTGGGATGAACCATCAAACAGCACAATACACCCTAATCAAGGAACTATTAACTCAGGTAATCAACCAAGCAGCAAACAACAGCCCAATCAAAGAACTCCCAAGGAGAGAACAACACCCCTACCAACACAAGCAGGGCAAGCCACAGTATATAAACTGAGAGCAAGGCCCACTCCCTCTTTGCACTGAAGATGTTGCCTAGCCTGGCAATGAAACATCTGCAAGAAAACAACAAGGCTCAGAGAGCACCAAGGACTCCAAAGCCCTAAAGAGCCATGGAAGCATTTTACACTGCAAGGGCAGTTGCATTGCAGACTGCGCCAATATTCTTGCCACAAAGGGAGCTGGTTAAACCTTCTGGGCTTCACTTTTGTGCTGGGCATAATCTTTGTGGCAGGGCCCAAGAGCAGCCTCAGGTAGTGAGGAAACTAAACTTTCAAGCAGATTAATAACTCCCCTGGGGTGAGTCATTTCTTGTTCCTCTCCTCTCCCCATTCTGGAAACTCCTAAATCTTTTTTTGTAACTGTAAGATCCACCCACGTAAAACAAACACTGAAAATCTCTCTTCCCTCCCTTCCACAATCATACACACACAAGCTCTACAGCCATACCTCCTTTGTCATTTCCTGCCACTTTCTCATAGCAATGGCTAAGATGTGGCTATATTTCTTCTCCTGGCGACCCTGGGCTTAGGGTAAACAAAGTGACCAGAACATGTGATCCAATATAGCCTCTGACAAAAAGCACAGACCAGATCAGGTGTTCCTCCCTGGCCTATGCCCTGCTCTGACATACCTCAGCAATTCCTGATACATCAGCTGTACTCATTGCTCATATCTGCATTGGGACTGTACTGAGAGCAACTGTTTATTTGCTGTCATGTTCACTGTAGAACAGAGACACTGAGTAAACTCTGCTCACTGCCTTCCTTGTTGCTGCAATATTCAAGCGCACTAATTTGGGGGAAGAAATTGTCTTAGTTAGGCAATGTTATCTCTCCCCCACCCCAGTTTTTCTAGTTAGTTTTAATCTGATCTCTGTGTCTTGTATGCAAATTGTTCTGCCGTGCCTTCATAACAGTAGGTATGCTGAAAATGAGTCATTGGCAAATAAGCTAAAATTTAACAGTGGTTTTAAGCAGAGATAAGTGAGAGAGGGCCAATCAGCTTCTAAAAATAAACGCTGTTTTAGAAAAGTTTTTATTCAGCATACATCCACTTTTAGTTCTGACTGCACCCATGCATTATTAATACAGGCAGAACATTTACATACCCAAAGGACTTTATTCAACCTGCAAAACTATTTTAATTTTTTAATTTGCTTTAATATACTGTTGGAATATTGTTTACAGTAAGGAAAGATTGTATAGAAAAGATAGAAATGCCATTTATAAAGGCTGGTTCCTGCCAGTATAAACAAATGAATATATCACATAGCAAAACCTATGTAAAGAAAGATATATATCTTATGTATAGAAAAAATAAAATGCCCATTGTTTTTGTTTTTTTCTCTTCTGGACATGCATGCATAATTCTTTCTCCTTTGTTACATGATTTCTGTACTGTTTTTTGTTGTTGTTGTTGTTGTTGTAAGCCACCCACAGTTCTCATAGAATCAGGCAGCTTTATACATTTTATATAAATTAAAAAAAACGCAGCTGGACTGAAATCAAAAGATGTTTTGTTTGAATATACTTCCATTCCACAGTTTTAGACAATCTGGAAAAACCAAGTTGTTTTAGCAAACTTGATTGGTGATTGGATGAGCACAATTACTAAGGCCCCTATTAGCACATAGATTTAAAAAATTGTAGTTTTTAGTCAGGGATCATTCCCAACTGTAAATTTATCATGTGAATAGGAGTCAGAATCATGCTTCCACTTAAGACCATCCAAATACTCCTTGTAGCCTTTAATGCTAGAGATAAGAATAGAATCTTGACTAAAAAAGGAACCTTTCTGCCCCATGATATCAGAGGGATTGCAAAATAATTATTTCTGCTTCTGATTTCCCCAGAGTGTCCTCTAATTGCCTGACACACAAGCCAATTATTCCAACACCAAATTATATATAACAGGAGATAAGGGATATTTTTAATGAGTTCCACAAGATATAGTGATAGATAATTCCATTTGTAATAATCCTGGCTGATGGTTCACAATAGCACATTTTATCTAATTAGTAAAATAAAAAATAGAACAAAAGAAAATATATGTATCATTTCACCAAACTTTGCTACAAACATTTGAATTTATTAATATTAAGATGATAATTACTGGATAGAAAGAAGGGCAGAAGGCACTTTTTACTTTCTCTTTGATTTCTTTTTCATTTTTCTTTATATTAGGTTGTATTAGTTTTTATATTCTTTTTTAAAAGTTTCAATAAAGATCACATATAAAAAAGGGCAGAAGGCATAATTGTATTTTTTTTCATTTCTTTCCTTTTTTTCTTTTTCTTATTTTCTATCTTTTTGTTTTGTATACTTTTACTATATTGAAAAATTCATATATATATATATATATATATGTATATGGAATACCCACAGAAATATGGCAAGCAACAGAAAAAAGGAGTCAATAAAGGTTCTAACCAAGGTATGCCAGCAAATCTGGAAAATGACACAGTGGCCAACAGACTGGAAGAGTCAATCTACATTCTAATACCAAAAATGGAAACTTAACAGAATGTGCAAACTATCATACAATATCCTTAATTTCACACACTAGCAAAAATAATGCACAGTGAAAAAAAGGGACTAAAATTAAATATAAAAAGACCAAACTAATGACCACAGGTACAATATCCAGCCCTAGAATTTACAATGAAGATATTGAAGTAGCAGATAGCTTCTGCCTTTTAGGATCAACCATCAGCAGTAAAGGTCAAGAAATATGCTGCAGCACTTGGTACAGCAGCCATGAAGACTTTGGAAGAGATATTCAGAGGCCATGATGTGTCTATACCTACAAAGATCTGCATAGTGTGAAGCAGTGATATTCCCTATGACATTCTAACAAAGCAAAAGTTGGACTTTGAAGAAGCAGGATAGGAATACTGATGCTTTTGAACTTTGGTGTTGGAGAAGACTCCTGAGAATACCATAGACGGCCAAGAAAACACACAAACGGATCTTCAGACAAACCAACCCAGAGTTCTCACTGGAGCACAAATGACCAGGCTGAAATCATCCTACTATGGACATATTATGCAAAGACCTAGCTCTCTGGAGAAGGCTCTGGAGAAGACCATGACCAGCAGCAAGTGGATAGGCAGTTAGGAAACCCACAAACTAAGCAAAACATCCAAGTAGCTGCCTGAGGCTGTATAGTTGGAATCCTAGTCTATTTCACCCTTACTTGCTGTGGCCAGGCTGCAGTGCACCTTGAAACAGTTGCTAGAGTTGCAAGGGTCAGCAAACAATTCAGATCAGCACTAGCAACCATTCCTAACCACAGTGATAACCAAGATGAAATAAGTATTATGACATCACTACACAAATTCTACCCATTGCATTCTTTACATTCTTGCATCACTACACAGATTCTACCCATTGCATACTTTACATTCTTGCATTTAAAGTTGCATTGCAACTTTACATGCAAGAAAGTAAGGTAGAGTTTACCTTGTGATACTTATTTTATCACAGATGCCTATGGAGATCAACACTGGCTGCAGTCCCCCACTCCTTCTGCTGCATGACCAACAACCATTGTAAAAGCTATTTAGAAAGGCACCTGGCAGCTATGCCTGCCTTGTAAAGCAGCCTGTCATGAGCACCGTTGAGCTGATTGTGTCAGCACAACGGCACACATAACAATACCAAGGAAGCAGGGGCAAGAGATTAAGAGATATGCAAGCAACGCACAAAGACAGGCAACAGACACCGGCAACAAAGTAACGACTCCAGCCGGAAAGATCCAATCAAGAAGATACATTGTTGCAAAGGGCAAAACTGACAACGCCTGAGCACAAGGCACGCCCGTAGCTGTCAACGGAAGCGCAGAAGATCATCGCCCGGCTTAAAGTCATCACCGGCCGGAGAAAGATTAAGCAATACGCCCGGGGCACCAGCAGGGGCCCCGCGACCCCTCACCCACCGGCAACGGGGCATTTGGGGCTCGGGGAATTGCACAACAGAGGGAAGGGGGAGCGCTGACCGGCGCGGGCTATTTAAATCCCGGACCGGCACGCTCCCTCCACTCTCAGCTTTAACTAGGCATGCACTATACTTGAATAAACTCAGAACCTGATTTCTCCTAAATTGGCATCTGTGTCTTATTGAGTAGCAGGCAGAGCCTGACAGAAAGCTGAGAGTCTTGAAAACCAACCTCGCCAAGCCCCACCGGATGAAGACAAGCCACGGGAGGAACCAGACAGCGAGAAGCAGAACCGGGAGCAGCGATGGAGCCGGCAAACTGCACCCAAGACGGACGAGACAGTCAACAAGCGGCGGAGGCAACCCGACGACGGCCGGGGGCGACATACCCCACCGGAGCCACGGACACCCTCCTCGCCCACCCCACTCTCCAGTCTCGGACCCAGCAAGAGGCAGAGGCGACCCCGCAACGGTTGGAGACGACGCACTCCACCAGAGCCACGGGCACCCTCCCAGCCCACACCGCACCCCAGTTCCGGTCCTGGAGCTTCAGCCCAGCCGCAAGAAGCGCAGCAGAGGACGAAGTCACGGACCAATCACTCCGTCACTGGGCCGATGGGGTAGAACACCGGATGGAGCCACCCTACCCGAATTTGGAGCTCACCTACCCCGAAACACCGACCGGACCATTCCCAACAACATCGCGGCCAGCTGACAGGGACACGCAAGTCAGGCTCACAGCCATGGAAGCCCAACTACGGGACCTAGGAGCCATGTTACAGTCCCTGATAACCAATGGACCCTACAAGACGATGCCAACGCAGGTACCCACCCCAAACCAGACCCCGAACGGGAGAGGGCACACCCACATGCAAGTCGCAGCGGCGAGTGCATCCACACCGGCAGAGCCCATGAGCCAAAGCACATGGAGGGGCGACCCACAGCACGCGAGGTTCCCAAGGGACTTTTCAGTTACCTTCGACGGGAACCCCACGAAGCTGTCCTTCTTCGTCACCAACGCCAGAGAATACATGGCCCGCCATGGACACTACTTTGATTCAGAAGCAGAAAAAATCTCGGCGGTAGCCATCAAACTGCAAGACAGGGCGGCGGACTGGTACGTCCAGCTATACGAGTCCAAGTCCCCAGCCCTATCAAACTTCCATACTTTGCTCGCTGACTTGAAACACTATTTCGAAGACCCAATGGCGAAGGAGAGGGCGAAGTGCGCACTGCAAGCACTGAGACAGGGCAAAAGAACTGTAGCAGATTACACCCTGGAATTCAAAGCCCTCGCAGACAAAATCACCGAGTGGTCAGAGGCCACCCTCACCGAAATGTTCAAAAGGGGACTCAACCGGGAAGTGCTTCAATGGGCACTTTACCGGAACAACCCAACCTCACTTCATGAATGGATTTGCCTCTCTGGCAAAGCAGAACACGCACACCGCACGTTCCTGCTGTTGACCAGAGATGACAAACCCAAGAGGACCCCCCACGCACACAGGGCTAACCGGACACGCGGACCAACAGCAGAGGTTTGCCCGCGGACCGTGCGCAAAGTGCGGGAAAATGGGGCACAAGGCGGCAGACTGCTTCGCAAACAGAGCACCGGACTGCACACCCTGACCCACACCGAAAATGCCGCTCAAACCAGCAAACCCACCTCCCCGGCGACTGACAGGAGCTTTAGCGGCCCCAGATGAGGACGCAGATGCCTACCTTGCTGGGGACGACAGCGACGCCCCGGCACAGCTGGCGGGAAACGCTCCCCGCCTGCTCTAAGTCGCACCGCGGAGCAGGTGGTGGAAAAGGGGCGCAAGGCACACAGAAAGAATGATGACAACTCCATCTTGACAGGAAAAATCAGACTCACCTACGGCCCCAGAGCCGCCGAGGCGTTAGTGGACTCTGGGTGCTCCAAAAACCTGATTCATCCTAACATCATTGTGAAACTCAAGCTGCCCTGCCTCCCCCTCCCCAAACCGCTGGCGTTCCATCAACTGGATGGCTCAACAGCGGGGGGGAAACCAGCCACACAACAGACCAAGACGGTCACCCTAACAATGGGCACCCACAAAGAACAAATATCCTTTGTGGTGACCCAAATCGGGAAACCCATCATAGTGCTGGGCATACCGTGGCTAGCAAGCAACAACCCACGCATCGACTGGAGGAAATGGACCATCCAATTCAGCGATGGCACATACCAAGCTCCAGCACTGGAGAAGATACCCACCCCGACAGTAGGGAGGGCTGAGGGAGTCGCCCAGGACAATAACCCAACCCCAGACGGACTACCAGACCAATATGCCGACTTCACAGACGTCTTCGGAGAGGAGGAGGCGGACCAACTACCCCCCCACTGTAAGACAGACTGTAAAATTGAGCTACTCCCAGACATCCCCCTACCCAAACCAAAGATCTACTCCATGACCCAGAAGGAGCTGGCAACCCTCCGGGAGTTCATCGACAAAAACCTGGCCAGGGGTTTTATAGAGCCAGCGAATTCGCCCGTCGGAGCGCCCATCCTTTTCTGAGAAAAAAAGGATAGCACCTTACGGCTCTGCACCGATTACCGGGGACTCAATGCCGCATCTTCCTCCAATAAATACCCACTGCCCCTCGTAAAGGACATGCTCGCCCACCTGTCAACGGGCCGCGTGTTCTCCAAACTCGACCTCCGCGAGGCATACTATAGGATCCGAATCAAGGTGGGGGACGAGTGGAAAACAGCCTTCAACTGTCCCCTTGGCGCCTTTCAATACAAGGTACTGCCATTCGGGTTAGCGGCGGCCCCGGGGGTGTTCATGCAACTCATCAACGAGGTGCTACATGAACACCTATTTAAAGGGGTACTAGTGTACATAGACAATGTCCTCATTTACACGAGGACACAGGAAGAACACGAATGGTTGGTCAGACAAGTACTGGAGAAATTAAGGGGGGCTAAACTCTACGCCAAACTGTCCAAGTGCGAGTTCCACAAATCGCGTTTGGACTACCTAGGGTACCGAATCTCCGGCAAAGGCGTGGAAATCGACCCCGCAAAAGTCCAGGCAGTTTTGAATTGGGAACGCCCACACAATAGGCGCCAACTTCAAAGCTTTCTGGGATTCGCAAATTTCTACAGGTCCTTTGCCAGGGGGTTCGCGGAGATAGCCCTCCCCCTAACAGATCTACTCAAAACCAAAGGAGTTAGGGAAACATGCAGAGTCAAGAACCCGGGGGCCGTGCTTACTTGGACTCCCACATGTCAAGCAGCATTTGACAAGCTGAAAGCGCTGTTCACAACGGAGCCAATCCTTGCACACCCGGACCCAGAACGGCTGTTCGTAGTTCAAGCTGACGCGTCTGACTTCTCCCTGGGTGCCATACTGCTTCAAAAGGAGCCCGCAGGAATCCTTAAGCCATGCGCCTACCTGTCAAAAAAGTTCACAGAGACGGAGAGGCGTTGGCACATATGGGAGAAGGAGGCGTTCGCGGTGAAAACGGCGCTGGAGTCGTGGCGGCACCTACTTGAAGGGACCTCCCAACTGTTTGAGGTCTGGACAGACCACCAGAACCTAGAGGCCCTCCGGACGCCCAGACGCCTCAGCCCTAAGCAGGTCAGATGGGCTCAGTTCTTCAGCCGGTTTAACTTCCAACTGAAGTTCATACCAGGCAAGAAGAACTTCCTGGCAGACGCCCTCTCCCGACTGCCCCAAGACGAGGAGCCCATCCCAGATATGGTAGGGACCGTACTATCCGCTTCCCAGCTGGGGATGACAGCGACCACTCGGAGCAGCGCACGGAGACAGCCCACCCCCACGACACAAACGACAGCAAGCCAACCAGCTAACAGATGGCGCCGACCGCAACTACCAGGGGGGATACGCGCAGACCTCACCGCCGCTCTCAAATCCAACCCCTGGGTCTTGGCCAACCCTGACAAGGTGACAATGGAGCAAGACTTAGCATGGGGAGAAGGCAGACTATACGTCCCAGACTCGCAGCGCCACGCGATCCTCAACAGATCGCATGACAGCAAGCAGGCGGGACAGTTTGGATTTTTAAAGACCCTGCACCTAACACGAAAGCAGTTCTGGTGGCCCTCATTGAGACGGGACATCAAGGCATACATCGCATCTTGCTCGGTGTGCGCGATGGCCAAACGGCCACCGGGAAAACCCCAGGGACTGCTGCAAGCGGTGGCGGAGCCCTCCCGGCCATGGGAGGAGATCTCCATGGATTTTATAGTCGATTTACCACCCAGCCAAAAGAAAACAACCATCTGGGTGGTGAAAGACTACTTCTCCAAACAGGCACATTTCATCCCCTGTGCAGCAATCCCGTCTGCCCAACAACTGGCTAAACTCTTCCTCGTACACGTGTACAGGTTACACGGATGTCCTGTACGCTTGGTGACCGACAGGGGCACACAATTCACCTCAAAGTTTTGGCGGGCTTTTTTAAAACTGATCGGGACACAACAAGCCCTATCCACAGCCTGGCATCCCCAGACGGACGGAGCCACGGAGATCCTCAATGCCACGCTAGAACAATTCCTCCGCTCGTACATCAATTACCACCAGGATGACTGGGTCGATCTTCTCCCATTCGCGGAAGTCGCCTACAATAACGCCATTCACACGAGCACGGGGAAAACCCCGTTCGAGGTGGTATCAGGTCGCGAGTTCGCCCCCATCCCAGAGCTGCCGCAACCCCCGCCCCCCCCGGGCGCTGATGACTGGGGACAGAAGATAGCAGAATCGTGGCCAGTAATCACAGCAGCGCTGAAAGAAGCACAGTCAGCCTACAAAGAACAAGCAGACAAGCACCGGCGCCAGCAACCGACATTCCAGGTAGGAGATATGGTCTATCTCTCTACCAAATTCATAAAATCGCCCCAACCCTCGAAGAAACTGGGCCCGAAGTACATTGGGCCGTTCCGGGTAACACAAATAGTTAACCCGGTCACAGCACGCCTAGAACTGCCACACAATTTAAAGAGACTTCACCCAGTA
The DNA here is from genome assembly GCF_035149785.1 of Candoia aspera. Taxonomy (NCBI): domain Eukaryota; kingdom Metazoa; phylum Chordata; class Lepidosauria; order Squamata; family Candoiidae; genus Candoia; species Candoia aspera. The sequence continues at coordinate 113,852,484 of NC_086154.1, read as the reverse complement.
TTTCACTGTAGCCTTTTAAAGCCGGCAAGTACCTCCCGATGGCATCCCAACACGCCCCTACCCCCCCCTGGTAATGATAGATGGCCAGCAACATTTTGAAGTAAAAGAAGTGCTCGACTCGTGCCGGCAGCAGGGCACCCTACACTACCTGGTGAAGTGGAAACACTTCCCCCACCCAGAATGGGTCGCCGCATGACACGTCAAAGCACTGGACCTAATTCGCACGTTCCACACTGCTTACCCCGACAAACCCACGGGTTAACCATTTGGAAGGGGGGCAGTATGTCATGAGCACCGTTGAGCTGATTGTGTCAGCACAACGGCACACATAACAATACCAAGGAAGCAGGGGCAAGGGATTAAGAGATATGCAAGCAACGCACAAAGACAGGCAACAGACACCGGCAACAAAGTAACGACTCCAGCTGGAAAGATCCAATCAAGAAGATACATTGTTGCAAAGGGCAAAACTGACAACGCCTGAGCACAAGGCACGCCCGGAGCTGTCAACGGAAGCGCAGAAGATCATCGCCCAGCTTAAAGTCATCACCGGCCGGAGAAAGATTAAGCAATACGCCCGGGGCACCAGCAGGGGCCCCGCGACCCCTCACCCACCGGCAATGGGGCATTTGGGGCTCGGGGAATTGCACAACAGAGGGAAGGGGGAGCGCTGACCGGCGTGGGCTATTTAAATCCCGGACCGGCGCGCTCCCTCCACTCTCAGCTTTAACTAGGCATGCACTATACTTGAATAAACTCAGAACCTGATTTCTCCTAAATTGGCGTCTGTGTCTTATTGAGTAGCAGGCAGAGCCTGACACAGCCTCTCCCCCTGGAGATCTGGATGGCCTGGGCCCTGCATGATGGCACTGTTTCACTGAGGGGGCCTGGAACATGCCCACCCTGCCTGATCTGGTACGACAGGCAGAAACAATTTTGGGATTGCAATGGGTTGGTGGTAGGGCCAGGCTGGTGCTCCATCCAGACCATGGCCACCACAAGACCTGACTGGTCATTCCCCTGTTCTTGCTCTTCTACGCAGGGAAGGCCAGCCTTGCTGGCTGGCTGCTCTGTGAACCGGTTTACTAGTGTCTGCCTTTACCCTTTTGGGGTTATTTCCTCCTCACTAGTCCCAGTGCCTTTCTTTTGCTTTTGCAGATGATTGTACACATGGATGCCTTCATACCTCCTTCCTATTTACCTCTCTTGACTCCAACACATACCCTGTCTTTTTTTTCCATTATGGTACCATAGTAGCTCTTATGGTACAATACAGGTAGTCCTTGGGTTATGATGGCAATTGGGACCAGAACTTCCGTTGCGAAGCAATGCAGTTATTAAAGCACAATGTCACATGATTGCATTGCTTAACGATGGCAATCCCAGCAGTCCCTGTTGCCATCATAATCCCAGGACTGCATGGGTCATTAAGCAGGAAGAGGCAGGAGTTCCAGGCAAGCAGGCTGGTGGGTGAGAGCTGAAGTTGGAGAGGGGGGCCCCACGGGCAGGCATTATGGAGTGTGGGGAGTGTGTGGGTGCCACAGGGAGTAGGGGAGTGCCACGGGCAGGCACTATGGAGAGAAGGCAGGCAAAAAAGTGGCAGGCATGGGAGCGACTTCCAACTTCCTGCTGGCTTCCCCATTAACCTTGCTTGTGGGAAGTCAGGGAACTTTGGAAATTGCAGTCAGATGACTGTGGCTCCCTGCAACGTTGTAATCATAAGCTAGGCACCAAGTGCCCAGATCGGGATCACATGACCACACAGATGCTGTGACAGCTGGAACTCCAAGGACCGGTCATAAGACCCCCTTGTTCAGCACCATTGTAACTTTGAACAGTTGCTGAACTAGTGATTGTAATCCAAGGACGACCTGTAATCAAAACAATAGGGAACAGGTTGTTCGTTCATTTCTACCTTCCTCTTTAGGTCCATAGAAATGTTGCATCAAGGAAGAACTGATAATTCAGTTTCATGGAAACAAAGTAGTACTGTTCCTAGCTGCAAAATAAATGTTTAAAATAAAGGGAAGGGAAGCTTTGCAGTACGGTGGGTAGGGAAAGCAAGGGGAATCTGCTTCCTTCAAACCGAAAGGGTCTCGCTGGGAGATGTAAGGCTTGAATGGAGCAGGAGCCTCTGTGGTTGAGGACGGTTCATTGACTCAACCTCAGGATTGTAAAGAACAGCCACTGCTGACCAGCAGAGAACATTGCAGTCCAGCAGCCCAGGGTGAAATAGCCGCCCAGGGCGGTGACCAGCTGCTGGAGGGGAGGGGCTGTGCTAGGCCCTGCAGCCCCTTGGAGATGGGGCTGCTCCTAGAACAGAACTGAGCACTGGAGACCACCTGCCCTGAAGGGCTTAAGACGGCTCAGGCTGGAAAAACAGCAGTTTTGAGCCAAAGTTGGAAAACAAGGGTCCGGGGTGCATTTGCAGTGGACGTGGGAGTGAGAGGAGGACAACATCACCTGTTCCTGCACTCAGGGAGCAGAGTGGCCCATTCTGGCAACAGATCAAGTACATAGTGTAGATTTGATTCTATTTTTCCATTCATTTCTCTCATGAGAGATTTAATGTACTCAGTATATGCAAACTGCATGCTTGGTGTTTATAACTGTGATAATTCAGTTGCCTATACTTTTATTATTTAAGCTGCAGGCATAATTGATATCTTTCTCCCAGTTAATTCTTTCCAGCTTAGCACTGTGACATTGAATTACCTGAAGCTCCATCTCTGAATGAATATGCACATCAATCCTCAATTCCTAAAGAAGCAGGTGTAAATATCATGCCCCATACTGACAGCCTTCCTCAAGATAGTGCTTTCCAAATTTTATGACAAAACCAGTTGTAATCTCAAGTTATCCGTTAGACAACCGGCTGGAGAGGCTGAATGAATCATTTGCTTTGTTTTTTTTTAACCTTCCATTGCCTTGCCAAAAGATCCCTTAAAGCAGAAGATGTTGCAACAAAAGCAGGAAGATGCTCAGCCTGAAAAGCATTAACAGCAATAGACATAGTCCCGATATGTCCTTCTTCCCTTCCCCCTTGCTTGCTTTGCAGAACATGCTCGAAGTTCGCTTACAGACCTTCTAGTAGGAATCTCGATGAGTACTTTCATAGAAAAAAAATGTCCCGCCTTGTCAGTGATTGGCCAAAACTCAGAGAAGTTCTTTTTTCAAGATCCGCTGACTGGAGGGAACCGTGCCGATTGGCCAGTTACCCTGGAAGACAAAAGCGGCGCGCGCGCCTGAAAAAACCGCCTTTCGGGAATTCTACTCTGGAACGGAGTAATTGGTGGGACGCAGTGGGTGTTATGAATTGCCTGATGATACCGGGAATGCAACCAGGATCCCCGCACAAGGCCCGCGGCCAGATACAGGTATATGAGAGTTTGAAATTATGGTATTATAGTTAAGGGGTGGATAGGTTTGAAGTTAGGGAGAAAAGGGGCTCACGTAGGATGTGAGAAGCTAGTCTGCAAACAGACTGCTCAATATTTTTCTTCTTATCGCAGGTCATCTTTGGACCCATGTTCTCTGGAAAAAGGTATGAATTTGAAGATATTTAAAAAAATAGCTTGCACTGGTATCTAGATGCTTGACTCTGGCATGCTGCTCTAAGATGGCTAGAAAAGAAGATGGGATCTTCAGGTGAGAGAAATTGCTGGGTGGGGCATATCTGCACAAGAGCAAGACAGTCTGCAGGGCTGGTTATTTTCAGCTAGGCCCATGCTTCTCCTTGCCTCAGTGGACCAGGGCTTAAATGTATGGCTGAGATAATAGGTTAGACATGTATTAAAATATATACAAGAGTTGTTTTTTTTAATCTGTTCAATGCTGTCCAATCCTCAGAGACTGCCTGGACAAGTCCCTGCAGTTTTCTTGGCAAGATTTCATAAGTGGTTTGCCCTTGCCTCCTTCCTAGGGCTGAGAGGGAATGACTGGCTCAAGGTCACCCAGCTGGCTTTGTACAAGAGTAGCACTGTCTTATTCTTTCAATTTTTTGGCTAAGAATTCTAGGAGTTTAAGCTTTAATATAATTCCAGTACCACACTGGAGAAGGCTGGAATAAGTAGGGCCATAAATTAACTACCATTTCTTCTATTTCTGATACAGTATCTAAACTGGAAATAGCGTAGCTTTGGTATCTTGGGGTAGTGTATTATCCAAGGGCTTAGATGCTCAATTACCTTGAAGCTATATGACCCAAATTATCAAACATGAGCGCTTTGTATACAAGAGGCTTTAATCCATGATAGAATAAAAAAGATGTTACTTTTTATGAGGAGTGCTTTGGCTTTTTCTGAATAGCATTTGTCACAACAGAATCTTAATTCTTGTTTTGTAGCACCGAACTGATGCGCCGAGTCCGTCGGTTTCAAATTGCACAGTATAAATGTCTTCTAGTCAAGTATGCTAAAGACACACGCTATTGCGTCAATGGAGTCTCCACACATGACAGGTGAAAACATAGTATGGGCAACAAAATAATAGTTTACCACTTGGGGAAAACATTTTACAGTAATATACTTCTTGGTTGTTCAGGAAAGCAGGGTTCATATGTCTTGTACTGTAATATCATTGACTGCTTGTGGATTTTGTTTTATCATCTTCAAGAAACTGCAATTGGGATACATACAATATATCTGACAAACTACGCTGGCCTTAAAACTGTAGAGTGAAGCTTCATATATGTCTTAGCATAATATAAACTTTTAGAGAATCAGAAAAGGAACTTACAGATAGTAGAAAAGCATACAAAATTATTAATACTTGTGGATAGAAAAAACTTTTTGCCTCACAAAAATAAGGCAAGTTCATTTCCTTACATAGTAACTTTCCCAATCTTGGGCAGTGATGTGTAACTATTTTGTTATACCTATAAATTGGACTGGTTTACACACAGCTCAATATTTCTCCTCAAATGCAAATATGAAATGGTACCTGTCACTTTGGGGAGAAGGAACAAAATTGCAGGAATAATATAAAAGGTTTTGTTAGTTAAATGCTAACTAACAGCCCAGGGCCCTTCTGTGTGCAGTTATGTTTTCATCATGAAATCCTTCTTGTGAGAAAAATCATCCCAAACTTTGATTCAGTCAGCTATAACCAAATACACTTCTTTATATAAGTTTTGTTCTTCTGAAAGTTAAATGAGCTAAAATTGTGATCCCCTAATTCATCATATTGGTTGAATCCTTCAGAACCTCAAACTTTATCTTTACAGAAAACATCATTATCTATTTTCTATATAAATAGACAATTTCAGGGAGATAAACCATTTTTCTACATCTTTTATTTGAAACTATCTTCAGTGAAATGTTTGCTATCACATGGTATTTAGGATTCAAAGAACTGTCTTAAAAGAGAATCTGCAGGATTTGGCATTTGGAAATAATTACCCTTAAATAGGTTTTTACCCTGCAACAGATACTTACTGTTTTTCTGCACAGAAACACCATGGAGGCCATGTCAGCTTGTTACCTCAAAGATGTACAGCAGGAGGCTCTCAATTCTGCTGTGGTTGGCATTGATGAAGGCCAGTTTGTAAGTTTTTATATTACACCTGAACGTTTAAATGAACTGTCAAGTACTAATAATTGTTTCCATGCTTAACAGAGGTTTGGATCGTAATTCTATACACGCTTATGTAGGGTAAGACCCATTTTGTTCATTGAGATTACTTCTGAGAAGACATATTGAGCAACAGTGACAATATGATAGATCCTTATATTCTCTTGCCTTGATTTTAAATGTGAATAGTTAAAATTCAGTCCTATGCCTGCTTAGCCTGGCAGGTAAGCCCCAGTAAACTCAGTAGGACTTGGTTCTTAGCAAATGGTTAAGATTGTGCTATGAATACCGTATAAATGCTTCTAATGTCATAATCTATAAACAAATTGAGAGTGCAACCAGACTTGGAAGTACAAGTAGAATTTTGATCAATTCATCTCAAAAAGAGCATCATAGGGTTAAAAAAAGCACACAAACCCCTCAGATGTATACAATTTGGCTCTCTTTTGGTAAGAAAGAGGTTGAATGGGGGGATAATGTAGAAGTGTGCAAGTTCATTCTTTTGAACTGTAAGACCTAGAAATTAAGCTGAATGATAGAATTGCAAAAAAAGGGAAATATTTAAAAGAGGATTAGAGCTGTTTATGGGGGATAACTTATACAAGTACCTTTAGTAATCTGAAATACTAATTGCTGGGGAAGATCAGTGGGAGGCTGTGTTGACCTCCTGTCCTGCTTGTGAGCTTCCTAGAGGCATTTGATGTACCAGTCGGAACAGAATGGTGAACTAAATAGATCTTCAGCAGCAGAATTCTTAGCTTTTGGGAAGAACATCACTAACTTTATTCATAACAAAATGATGGTGTCCCAGACATCGTTTCTAAGACTGTGGTATGAAGGAACGGTGCATTTTTAATTTTCCCAATTAGTTTCCAGATATAATTGAGTTTTGTGAGACAATGGCCAATGAAGGGAAAACTGTCATTGTGGCAGCCCTTGATGGAACGTTTCAGAGGAAGGTAAATTACTTTAAATTCCTAATTGTATTTCCTGGATAGTTTATGCCCCAGATCTACAAAGTATCTCATGGTTTCACTGCAGGCTTTTGGGAACATCTTACAGCTAGTCCCCTTAGCAGAGTGTGTGGTGAAACTAAACGCTGTTTGTATGGAGTGTTATCGTGAGGCCTCTTATACAAAAAGGCTGGGAACAGAGAAAGAGGTAAGACTGCAGTTAGAGCTTTCCCTTTCTTTAAAGGATTCCCATCTACCTGTGTGAGAAGTGTGCCTGTTATGGATCAAGAACAGCAGAATGTTTTACTTTTAAATTTCCTCCTTATCCTACTAGGTGGAAGTAATAGGAGGGGCAGACAAATATCACTCAGTCTGCCGGGCCTGCTATTTCAAGAACCAACAGTTGACATCTGAAAACAAAGAGAACCTACCAGGTGGGAATAAACAGCTGAACATTAATACCTCCAGAAAAGTCTTGTCTACCCATCAGATCATGCAATGGAGTCCATCTAATTAAAGAAAGGAAGCAAGGGATCCAATTCCTAGGTGGATTTAAGAGAAACAATCCTGGCCTTCTTTATATTGTTAAACTGATGTTCCTCCAAGACACCAGAAAGAGTTGTTTTTATGAGGAGCAACAACGCTTGAGGATACTGTAACATGCTATGAATGTGGATGTTCTATGCTAAGAGCTGCAGACTGATGCACTGGTTCTTTAGTCTCTAGGGGGAAGATTTTGTAATGTCATTAGTGGCATTTCCTCTTGCACAAAACTTCCCCAAACGGTTTAATTCAGAGTTTTAACGGCCACAATAGCTGAGGTAGGCGACATTTATTAACAGCGGGTTGCACTATGAAACTGAAACATCATTTCTCCAAATCCATGAAATCAGGTTTTTTGGGGGGTGGTGGAAATCCTTACTTTATTCAATAGGTAGTTTGCTGACAGTGGAGCAGGCTGTTGGGCTTTAAAGACTGAATAGGCTAACTGAACAAAATACATATTTGGTACTCTGTATCTGCCTGTAATTAAACATCTGGGATATGCAAAGTAGCTGTAGAGACTTGCTAACTTACAGAATAATTGTAAGGGCTGGAGAAAGTGTATCAGGCCTTTAATTGCTGTCTAACCTTTCTGTGTAGAGATTTGACTCCTTGCATTATTGACTTAAATCTATTTTCTACAACTTTTGCTTTCCTAATTTATTAAACTGGCTACTAATATATCAGTCATTGTTTATATAATATATTCCTGCTTTATGTACTTTCTAGTATACTGTCTAGCATTTTGGTTTTACTGCTGTGATGAATATCAGCACTTCCTCTATTTGAGTAAATTTAATCCTTTTGCACTGGAAACGTCCTCAGAGTGTCCTGCTTCTGTTCTCTCAGGAGCAGAAGGGGTACTGTCTTCTGCAGTGGTAATTGAAGGGTTGATTTTAACTAATGATGCATTGAATAAATAAAAATCTCACTTTTACGTTTTATTTAGACCTTACAAATAAAACTTAAAGTGAGATTAATTTTACTGCAAAAGATAGTACCAGATAGCTATGCAGCTAATCTTAAACAGTTCAGCATGACAAGATCCTCACTGTTGACTTAAAATGTCTTCTAGAGTTATCCAGCCACTTTGTGTTGCTGTAACAGGCATTATATTGCCCTAATAATAATAAAGTGACTTAGAGCCACTAGCAGGGAAAAGGTTATATGTATGACATTCAGTGAAGGGGAGTTAAAGCTGAAAGTGCCAAAATCGTTTTCCCTGGGAAGCTTAAAACTAACTACTGCCAATAGTCTTACCCTAGCTATTTCTAAACAGTACAGATTATCTTCACACAAAAACTACATAAGGAATATAAATCCAGGCATATAAACTACTAGTGTGTTGTTTTTTCCAGACAAAAAGCAGCTCAGGCAATAAAGGCTAGCCTAAAAGGTCTCATGCTGTTTAAAAACTCCACTGTTTTTCTATAGACAGTATACCCTTGCCCAGCTATTAATCCCTCTGAATCAAAGTATTCATCCTCTCCCCTAAAATTATAGAAGGGTACAGCAAAATTCATACATTCTAAGGGATGCAAATAATGTAGCTTCTACTACGACAAAAGATTTTAAACACTTCACGCCCAAAGACTGCAGCATTTGTGAGACTAAATGCACGAAGTTTGGCAATTAGGAAACAGCAGTGTCAACAGCCACAGGCTATGGATACAAAAAGGCCATTATCTGAAATGCTTGTTAATGGGGATGTGTAAAACATTTGGTGTACAGAACAGCCATTTTTAGGGGCCTGAACTCAAATACACCAATTTTGGATGTTTTGGTCTGTATATACACTAAAATGGGGTCTGTTTTGTTCCAGGTGTGGACTGAAATATAGATGGTTTGGGATGGGGTAAGAGGTGCCACATGCAGAGGCTGGCAGTCACATCAGGGAGGAAGGGAAGGTACTGCAAAGATTGTGGGGGGGATCTGCAGTGCTTTGGGGCAGGGGATGTGAGATGCTGGGAAGATCAGGGCAAGTGAGGTGATGGGACATGCCATGCTTTGGCACTGACTGTAGTTGAGAGGAGGGAAAGAAGAGTGGGCACTCAAAGGGCGGCTAGTGCCCAAGCCAGGGGCGGGGGGAAGAAGGGCAACATGCCTATTACTCCATTTGCCTGAAAAATCCTCTGGATTTTGCTTTGATCAAAATGCAGAACAAGTATTGTGGCTATTGCTTCTGCCTATCCAAAGGTTCTGAGCTTCTAGAATACAAAGGTTCAAAACAACCTATTTTCCATTTCATGCACATTCCTACTGTTAGTGATTTAGGGAAGCTTTGTAAAGGTGAGTTTATCTTCCTTTAGTAAATTATTGAGGACCTGTAGGTCACTACTAGAACAGGTCTCACAGGCTTCAAGGAGCCAGGTCCTTCCCACTTTGAACCAAAGAAAAGGTATGAGATAGGTAAATCCAATTGAATCACTAATGCAGAATGTCCAAAGCTTTATCTACAAACACTTTTAATTGGCTTTGGTATCAGCAGCTGAAATGACAGAAGGAAAGCACTGCAGATGTATTAGTGTAGAAGGGCAGCACCACAGCCACAGGAGCACCAGACCCATCTGGGGCCTGGAATGGTCAAAATCAGCAAGCACACCAAGGCACAGGTGTAACAGCACTGGGCAGATTGCCACTTGAACAGCAGCAGCAAGGATTCCACTGGGGCAAGTACAGTAGAAGTGCAGTCTTCCTTTCCTGCAGAATGCCTCTAGCTATTTTCAGCAAGCAGCAGAGTTAGCTGCAGCGGCAAGAAAACCAAGCAGTCAATGCCACTTCAGCAATTAATAATTCCTTGCAAGTCACACACAGGACAGAAAGCAAGCTTCCTGTGCCCTCGAAAGAAAGCTTTTTCTGCAAGAAGCAAGTTTTGGAAATAGTTTAAAATGACAGAATATCCCAGAACCCAATACATATACATGCACAACACACCCTCTTGGTTGCGGCACCCTTACGTTTCACAGTAGACACAGTTCCCACCCCAATAAATGAATACATTGCACTAGGGTGGCTATCCCTGCCAGCTGCTTTGAACAGTGTTAGTAGCAATCAGTACACAGGTGGAGGCTGGTAGCCTTCAGAGTTCTCTGGAGTGCGAGTGAAGGGTGGCTGCTGGTAGCTCTCATGACTGACATTGGGGTAACTGGAGTATGGAGGCACAGGACCTGGAGCTGGGTCAATGTAACTGTGGTCAAAATCTTGGACGCCCATACGGTAATGCTGAAGTGCAAAGGCAATCAGGAATCCCTATGGAGAGGAACAGTTATTAGTAGGAATAGTAGGAACCTGCCCATGAAGATTTGCTTGCCAGAGAAGCAAGTACCTTCTTCAAAATTCAGCACAGTGGTCAGTAAATACACCATCACTTTTAATTAATTGTGCCACACTGCTGCTTAAGGAATCAGACTGAAAAAGTTACCTCTCACCAAGCCACTTCTATTGTAAAAGGCACCTGGATGCATTTGTTTCCCTGGGATTCCTTCCACAAGGGATATTTTATCACAGCCCTTCTATAAAGCAGAATAACTTCCCTGTTCCTCATGCAATTAGAAGGCTATGCGAATGACAGATTTGAATTAGTTATTCTCTGGTTCTGTGCTCAGTTTCTTAATGAAACAGCAAAGGAATTACCAGTTTCGTATCCTATTCCCCCCCCAGGCAAAATAAGCCTTTAAGCTGCTTGATCTTCCTGGGCTGACAATATTCATCCCTGGGTTTTCTTGAGACAGAGGAAGAAGCTCCTACTCACCCATGAAAAAATGGAGAAGAAACTGAAGGCAATCGACGCACGGGCAGAATCAGCTCCAATTTTTACATCTTCGGGCTTTGTTGATGCCCACTGGTTTGTCAGCACACAGAAGCCAATAAACCACAAAAATGTCCAAAGACCTGGACAGAAGAAAAGGGAACACTTAACCATATACTTATAGATTACATGATACAGTAACATTTTACCATAGTTAGTTATGAAAGATTACAGTACATTAACCCTATTCCGATGCTCTTCTTTTGGTGTGCAAGTCAGTATTGCTACATTTGACAAATGGCTTAGAGCAGACTTCCTCAACCTTTTGACCCTGGAGGAAACCTTGAAATATTTTTTCAGGCCTTGAGGAACCCCTGCACATTGAGGTTCAAATATAGGCCCAAAGGTACAAAATTATTCTATTTGTTTCATGGGTAGGCCTGTATATATACATTAACAGTGTTCTTAAACTAAAAATAAAGACTGAAACTTACCTCTTTAATATGAAGTTGCCCAAATTTGAAATATTTTTTTAAATGAATTGTGATCTCCCAGGGAATCCCAGGTGATCTCTTACAGAACCCTAGGGCTCCATGGAACCCTAGTTGAGAAACCCTGGCCTAGAACATGGGCAGGCTTCATTCTAACTCTGTTAGTTGCCTAACAGGCATTAGACAACTTGATACCCTCCAAATGCTTTGGACTAGATACCCCAGAATTCACTGGCAATGATTGCAGAGACTGATGAGGACTGTAGTCCAAGATGTTTAGATGGACTCGTGTCTGGATCAGCCTGCACTTTCTATTGTAGCTAGGACCATGATAATGGCTTTCCTTTACCCAATAAGGACATTGGGCTGGGTGAGATAGGCATCTACTTGCAACAACAAAATTTATTTTTAATTTAAGATTTAACTCAAGTTTTGTTTCACAATCAAGGCCCAGGATGGAAAGGGAGCCCAACGTTTTCCTAAGTTGGAAGTATTACTGTCTTGCAACCCTGGTAAAGCAACTACAGGTAATCCTTGCTTACCAACTGCTCATTCAGTGACTGTTTGAAGTTACTACGGTGCTGAAAAAGGAGATTTATGACCGGGCCTTGAAATTGTGGCTGTTGCAGTGTCCCCCTGGTCACGCAATCGTGATTCGGGTGCTTGGCAACCAACACACATTTACAACAGTCGCAGTGCCCCATGGTCACGTGATCACCATTTGCAACCTTCACAGCCAGCTTCTGACAAGCAAAATCAATGGGGAAGCCTGCAGGAAGTCACAAGTCAAGGTCACGTGATATTGTGCTCAATGACCACAGGTCATTTGCTTCATGACAATAACCAGAACTGACACTAAGCGCTGTCACATGACTTTTCACTTTATGACTGCATCACTTAGTGACAGAGTTGCCAGTCCCAGTTGCAGTTGCAGTCAGTAAGTGAGGATTACCTATACTGACTTTTTATTCAAGGCATAAGACACAAAGGCTTAAACCAGAGAACAGGCTCCAATTCTATGGTCTCTTATCCTTCAGCATTATGCACATGAAGAAGCACTCAGATTGAGGTCATCTCCCTAAAGCCACTTTGCACTCTCACAAAGCAAACCTTAGAGGCCACTATTCCAAAAGATCTGAGCAATTACACATGCACATGCAAGGGAATGGGAACCCAAAGGGAAAATGCTGCCCAAGTCTGGAAGTGAAGGAAGAGAAAAGAGAGAATGTGGACAGAACTCAGCTGTTCTCCCCAGGGCCTTGCCTGAGACCACATCTCCCAGGAACATACCTGAGAAGGCTAAGTCGGCCATAACAAGGTACTTGCGATCAGTGGCGTTGCTGATCTGTGGGAAGTAGATGTCAACCATAAAGAAAAATACACAAGCCAGGAAGGCAACCACGCCAATGCCGATACCATAACGACAGGCATCCTCATTATGATTAAAGATGCAGTAAAGATTGTCAGAAGCGTGGGTGTTGGTGTAACCTTCCGCAATGATGCAGGAGAAGACAATGAGTGCAAACACCTGCAAAATTATAAAAGGGAAAGGGAAAATATTAGTACTAACACTTTCCAGGGCAATGGGGGAACCCAGGGAAAGCACATTTTAACCACTTTAACTTATCAAGTTACTAACAGATCCCACCGAGTTCCGAACTCTAATACTCATGCGCAGCATTACTCAAGCGCAAGAAGCCAACCTGCAATATATGCACACTTTATTTGTATGCTGCCCAATCCTCAAAGGCTCTAGGCGGGCTAATAATATGGCCATAAAATAAAGATTGATAAAAAGAAAAATAAGTAACAGAAGAATTTAAAACAAAACACAGGCTCATGGTCCAATGATAAAACGCAGTAATCAGCTAGCTCTGCTATTCAAGCAATTCCCTGAACGGAGTTATTCCCCTTCAGTGTTCACAGAAATGTTCTCACCTTTCTCTCCACAAACACAAGAAACTCTACCTTAAAACAGTTTCCAGGTTTCCTGTTAAAAAACAATGGGATTCAAACTAGGCCCCCAGACTACAAACTAAAAGCTTATCACAGGTCAGTAAGCAAGCACACCCCTTCTTCCCCCAAGCAGATGCTTCTCAAGCCAAATCAGCATAGCAGATGTTTTGTGCACAGAAGGATTGACTTGCAGTACAATTTTTTGAAGAAAATGATAGAATCTTCTAAACGTTTTTTAAAGCCACAGAATAAATTACTTTAAGTCTTTAACTAATTCAAATTTCCCAGGATCTCAGGCCACCCACTCATCAGGCTTCGCTGTTAAAAGAATGTAAGAGTATAGGAGAGTCAACAGACAGCTGCGAACCAGCTATTTTGGCCAAGAAAACCAGAGGGATGGATCGAGCTCGACTTGACTGGGTCTTTATCTTTTTATGGGTACCTAGACTTTATTTTCCTAAATCTATAGTCGCTGCCCATGCGCAGGGGATTGCCACGTTCTTTGCAGGGCAGGGCTGGGCGCTAAAAACAAGGCAGCGCGGATCCATGGTCGTGCTTATATGCCGGTCATCCTCTCGTTAGCCGGTAAGGAAGCCAGCCCCCTCGCGCGGCCCGTGGTCCCTCAGCTGACGTCCATATGACTAGGCTGCCTCACAAACAACATTCGATACAAACGGAGGAATTTCATCCGGCCGAACTGCCCAGTCTGAAGCAAAGCAGCGACCCTTCGTCACCTCCTCAAGGACCCGAAAGAGCCCTGCCAGGCGGGTGTCACAACACGCGCGTCTGCTCTGCAATGCAAAGGGCAAGAATTTATCACCGGCCCGAATCGGCCGTTACTTTCCAAAGTGGCTCGCCGCCGCCGCCGCGATTTTGGAAAAGCGAGGCCCCGAAGGGAGACCTGAAATAAAGCAATTATCCCCACCTGTGAACAGCCTGGCCATTCCTCCAGCTCGGGTACTAGCAGGGGCCTCCGCTTCTAACAGCGTCGCATGACTCTGCACTGCTACGCCCAGGCTACTTCCCTTCTAGGTACACGGTAGTAAGCAGACACCCCTCTAGTGGTCCCCCCTCAGCTGCTCCCGGAACACCTAACCTGGCGGCACCCCGGCCACGTCACGCGCCCTCGTCCACACCCGAGCCGAGGTCAGGTGAGCGGACCCACTCCCCGCGCGCCCGCGAGGGAGGGAAAAGAGAAGAAGCGAATCAGTCTCCAGCAACCCATTGTCGTTTCAAGCTACTCCGGGCCGGACCAACCTGAGCCACTCACCGCGCTCAAAATGCGTGCAATGACCTGTGGCTGGTGCAAGAAACGCCACGGGTCAAACGTGCCGCCCGCTTTAGCGGCTCCGTAGGCGCCTCCGCCACTCTCCATAACTCTCGGACGCTGCTTTCCGCGATTGTCCCGACCCGGAACTCTCTATGGCCGCCTCGCCCAAACTTGTGTTGAGCGTTCACAAGCCCCGCCCTTTGGGAGGAGACCCTGCCCGGGACGCTGGAGGCAAGGTAGCGCGTGCTTGCCGAGAGAGACCGGGGTCCAGGCTTGGACTTCTGCCCGCCTCAAAGCAGTTCGCATTCTCTCTCCCCCTCATTAAGAAAGGAAGACCGTGTGGTCCGTCTTTACACGTGTAATGACTTTCCCGATGCGGTTCAAGTTTAGACCCATTTGGAAAGATGATGATGCCGCGCAAGCCTGGTTGGGGACAATACCAAGGCAAAAATTAGCTTCTCGTCCAGTCTCCTGAATTCGGGCAAATTTCTAGATTGCATTTGGGTAAGCATAATAGCTACTTTTTCGATTGACCCGAAAAAGCGGATCCTGCACCTGCGGGAAAAACGCTAGGAAGAAAAAAAAATCGCTACTGGAGTGACTGCACACCCAGCCAAACTATCAAAGAAAGCAAAACATCCATTAGCATAACACTAAACACACTAAATTAAAAATATTTTTAAAATTAATAAAATGTGAATTTAATGTAACGCCCACATGGCACCCCTATGTAAAGCACCAGTTGCCAATGGGCTTCTGGGTGCAATTCAGGGTAGTAGCTCTTACCTATAAAGCCTTGTATAGCATAAGGCCTGGCTATTTGAAGGACCACCTACCTCTCATGGTTTCTGCCCATCTGGTATGATCTGGCAGAGTGGTCATGCTCCACATCCCCTCAACTAGACAGTGTCATCTTTCTGGAGCCAGGAAGCCTGCTCTCTTTCTAGCGGTGGCTGCCCTCTGGAGTGAGGTCCACCCTGAGACCCTTGCAGCTCCCACCCTGAAGATGTTCTGGCGGGCCTTGAAAACCCTGAGGTAGGATGGGTGGGATTCCCATTTGTGATGTTTTATGTTTGCTTTGTTGTTTGGATTGCCCTCTTACAAATATTTTGTAGTTACTTTTGTACTGCTCTGGTTATTTCTTGTATTTTGTTGTTCTTGTATTATTCTAGTGTTGTGAGCTGCCCAGAGAGAGTTGGAGTTGGGCAGCACCCAAACTGAATGAATGAATGAAATGTGGCCTGTTATATTGAAAGAAAAGCAGGATACAGATTGAGGATTTTTGCTCTTTCTCTGAAGAGCCTATTCAGGGTGGAAAAATTTTTAGCAGAACCTGTCAGGGTTTGAATGACATAATTTGAATCAGGGCCACCATGAAAAAAAGAAATATTGAATTTTTAAAATATTAAATACAATAAAGGAAAGATACTGAGCACATAGCAAGTTTAACCCTGAGCAATTCTAGCACTGTTAATCCAATGAGATACACTTATCTTGATTTCTGTTACTAATCTGAAATACACTGATTTTCCAAACTCTGCAGAAGTGATTTTGACTCATTTGAACCAAATTGTATAGCTGATGGCTTTTCCCCACTTGCACCCAACTCTCACAAACACGCCGACATATTTTTTCTGCCATGTTCCTATGACATGGCCTTCATCTTGGCTCCATTTCATGAATTGCCCTTAGCTGTACCATTGTTGAAACAATGTTCTCCTTATTCTGATAGTGCTGAAGGCTACCTTAAGTTATGTAAAATCTGTTAGTCTTTGGCTCTCATCACCTTAGAGGGAAATCAGGGGCCTGCAGTGACTTGAAACAGAGGTAATAGAGGCAAATCAGCAAAGACGACAGCAGATTTCATGCTAGGTATAGCTTTCTGTTCCCACCAACTCAGTAGTAGGGAAAAGTCCTGAGACTTGTTGGAATCAGTTTTGAGTTCAAGCTGTTGTAACTGATTCAGTGTTTTAGATCCATTATGATTATGCAGCAGTTTAGAAATCTAACACATGTGGTTCATTAATAAAACTTATTTAAACCATGACTTGTATGATGTGCCATAAAATAAGATTGAGTGGATCCAGGAGTCAGGTTATGCTCTGGTCAAGTGAGGTCTTCCAGCCTCATGTCTAGTCATTTTCTGCCTTCTCTAGTTAAAATAGTTTATCTGTACTATTTTGTGGGTTTTGCGCTCCTCAGAAGACAGAACATTTTCTTGCTCTATCATCCTGCAGCTCTGCCCCCAGCTTCTCACACTTCCTTTCTCTGAGAGATCTTTTACATCAGATTTAGGGGAATCCCACCAGAACTCCACTTTCTTCACTAAATATCACTTTTCCTAGACACACAAAATTAAGAAAAGAGGTTCATGGTTTTTCATGGCTCCAAGAAAAGAGGGGCCACATTACATTAAATACATGTCAAAACAAATCTTCCCATCAAAGGTAATCAATTCCATTGTGGATATTAACGCATGCCATCCAACATCCTTCTACAAAATTATCAGGATTGCTCACTGTACATGTTGCCTCTTGAGTCTTTAATGCTTTGTCTATTTGCCTGTGTTTTGAAGTGTAAAGTGCAAGGACAAGGCTGTGGAAGAAAAGGAGAAACCATCACGCAGATGCCAATAGTTCCTGCATTTAGTTTTTACTTCCCTGTATGAATAGATAGTGAAACAAAAGTGTCAGTTTAAGGATATCACCATGAAAAAACAAATTTTAGAGATATTCAGGTTTGAATTGTGAAAAAAGCAGTTGGTGTTAGAGAATTTGCAGCTATATAACTTACCAAAAAACAGACTTTGTCATCAATTGCAGCTTACCAAGGTAGAACCATGCCCTGACAACACTAGTCATCTTCCTTAGACCATGACATGGCCCTGTGCATGAATGTCATTACATGTACTAGTATAAAAGCCAATGGTATCACAGCACCATGGTATATAAAATCTGTAATGCTTTGTCATCTATTATCTTGAAGATGGGGGTGGGGGTCGAGTAATCTGTTGTAGGTGATACCAGCAGTATGTGTTTGGGAATAGTAAAACTCACGCTGTTACTAGCTCTCCCTTGGGAATCCAGCTATAGCCCCCCACCCCAGACACACTTTCTTCACATTCCTGGGATCCAGCCAGATTCAACAATTCCCAACTACCTACTTTTCATATATAATGCACAGCACTGCCACCAGCTGTTGAGATACCTGCCCAGATCTTCAGGATTTATAACCCACCTACTGATGTCTCAATACTACTAGAATGAAGTGGGAATACTGCTTCAGATGCTAGCAGATTTTGAGCACATGAGAGCATTAATCTAGTGTCTGCAAATCTTTAAAACAGTCACATCTTTTCTTGAGATGGTGTGGCTGCCATGTGATCCCAGAAAAGACAGCTATTCTTAAGAGTTGCCTATAGGTACTAAATCTGCAACTTTCACTCTCTTCAAAGTACCTTTTTGGAACTGAATCCAAAGCACTGTGTAGCTCTACATGTTAACAATTACTATAGAAGGGCATTTTCTTATCTGGTTGCAAAATAGAATCTGCCGGGGGTGGGGTGCTATTTTAAAGGGATGCAAGTCTTCTCCCCTGTATCTGAACATCCAGATTGCTTCTGATAGGGAGGATGGTCTCTCTGATAAATTTAGTTTATATATATTTCATATTTTGTCACTGCCCATCTCACTAAGAGCGACACTGGGCAGTTTACAATAAAATAACTAGATTAAAATACAATAAAAACAAAATTCTTCATATAAATATAAAATATAAAATCCAAGATGGTGAATCAAAAGATCTTAAATACATATAATTCCCCAGGGCCTCTTCAAGGCACTAACCACCCCCACGATTGATTACCCGCCCCCGCCCCAAGCGAGGTGGCAAAGCCAGGTCTTCATTCTCTTTTGGAAGGCTGGGAGAGTGGGGGCCTGCCTCACCTCTGGGGGCAACATATTCCACAGGGATTATGTATCAGAGTTATATATCGCCCAATAGCTGAAGTGTATAAAATAAAAACCCCATACAATGTAAACCAAAGTCTGGCTGCCAACCAGTGACAGAAATGGTACTTTAATCTCTGACTCCCATCAGCCTCCTGTAACCAGAATCTTGTCATCTTCTGGATCCATAACCCAGATCCCCTTGAACATATGCACATTGTCCATTTTTTATTTAGTATGACACAGCAAAGCAATGGCAGAATTGGAGAGATGTCTGTCTGAATCCACATGAGTATTTGAGCCACTACAGTACTTTGAACATTATGTGGCCCTGGAACTTCTTGTTTGCCAAGCTGCTGAGCCAGTGCAGAGGATGAATGCTTAGCCTATAGCCAGGGAAGAGAAAAAAATGCATAAAGGGCAAGTCTAACCTGCAAATTAGGCCTATGTCTCTGTAAATGACCCACCGCAAGTCGCAGGTTTCTATCACTATCTCATTGAAAGCACATACTTTAATCCTCTACAAAATTCTCTGCATTGAATGTTAGGAATATTAATAAAGAGATCAAAAAGGGAACCCCCTCAAAGTAATTGTTAATCTGAGATGTGACTCTCGGGGTGCTGGGTACTGCCCCAATGGTCACACCTCAAAAATAATATTGCAGATATGCTAAAGCTTTAGAAAAGGACATCCAGAATGATCAGGGAGCTGGAGCAACTTGGCTAATTGAAAATGTTACGACCTTTGAGGCCCTCAGTTTAGAAAAATGGCAAACAAGGGGGGTATAAAATTCTATATGATGTGGAGACAGCACCTCTTTCATAATTCTGGAATCAAGGTCATTTGATTAAAAAGAATTAAGGGGATTCCAAAGAAACACAACCAAGTACTTCTTCACACTGTGCATAGTTAAGACAATGAACTCTGCTAACACAAAATGTGGCAAAATCCATCAGCAAACAGCTTTAAAAGGGGGTTAGTCAATTTCACATGAGATAGGTTACCTCTTATCTGTATCTATCATTAATGATGGTTAAACATCAACCGTCCAGTCACCGGGCAGACAAAGTGGGAGAGTGCTATGACCCTCATCCCCTGCTTCTGGCCTTCTTGTAGATACCAAGTTTTCACTGTAGAAACAGAATAAGACAAGGCTTCGGCTGTCACTATGGTTTTTAATATTATGGTTTACGTTCTTATGCTACTATTGCTTGTATTCTTGGCAGGATGGCCAAATAAAGATCTCTTGCCTAATAGGTCCAAAGGAATGATGGACATGCCCATAAATAAAAGGGACCTTTGCCTGCTTTCCACTGTGGTAGGCCAACAATCAAGGAAACCAGGTTGCACATTTAGTTAGAATTGTTTATAATATTTTACCTTACCTATGGGAAACACTGATACGAAAGACACAGACCAATATAGTCAGGGAACCAAAGAGAGCAATTTTGTACATTTCCTATCCACTGAGTTTCCCAACACTACATGTGGAAGCAGAACAAGAGAAAAAAATGGCTGGAAGGAAGCAGAAGGAGAAAATTACTGGCATTTATTAAATGCACAATTATAATCTAAAAATTTAATACCCAGACTTTACATTCAAAGAAAGCGTAGCACGTGCAATATAATTGTAGAACTAGTTTGCCTCTCATTCAAAAAAAGTATCACAATTTCAGAGACAGAAGATGGTATCCAAAATCAAACAGGACTTTTCTTTTGGTCAAAGCAAGAAGTAACTTTCAAACTGCAGTGAGAAATGGAATCAACTAAGCAGGTAAAAAAATGAAACATCAACAGAAGAAAAATGCTGGGGAAAAAATCAGTTGTCTGAGTGGCCACACAGCTATTGTCTAATTCAGGTTCTCAACCAGGGTTCCGTGGCACCCTAGGGTTCCGTGAGGGGTCACTAGGGGTTCCCTGGAGGATCACGATTTATTCAAAAAAATATTTCAAATTCAGGCAACTTCACATTAGAGAGGTAAGTTTCATTCTTTATTTTTAGTTTAAGAACACTGTCAGTGCATATCTACAGGCCTACCCATGAAACGAATATAATCATTTGGTAACTTCTGTCCTGTATTTGAGCCTGAATGTGGAGAGGTTCCCCGAGGCCTGAAAAATATTTCAAAGGTTCCTCCAGGGTCAAAAAAGTTTAGAAAGGCTGGTCTAATTAAAAAACAAAACAAAAAAACCCGAACAACTAGACAGATGCTTTATAGACCATGTCTCTGCACCGAAGGCAACTAACTTTCTGCTTTCTAGATAAAACTAATGTCCTGCTTAAGAACAGTAATGATAAACCATTGTTTACTTCGAGATTCACACTCAAATTCTTCCTAAATAACTGAGTAAGTCCCTGCCTCAGCCAACTTAGTAGTATCTGCCCAACCAGAGTCCAAATATTCCACAACACATTTTAGATGGTATTTTCATTTTTATTATCTAGCTGAGTTACATTAGTGATAGGCTATCCTTTCCCTTCTGAGGCTTTTAAATGCAGAAGAGGAATGTGGCAAAATGGTTTAGGTGTTTCCTTTTTACAACAGCTTCCCCATCAAAGCAAAAGGAAAAGGGAGGAACTTTGACAATTTATTTTATTTCCTTTTCATGTAGAGGAGATATTTGTTCCTCCCGTGGAAGCTCAGGGAGTAAGACACTACTGAACACTGCCTTTGCATTGTCCTAGTGATCAGCTGGAGCAACCACTGACTGGCTTATACATGGTCTCAGTGTTTCAAGGCTGGATAAAGTACAAATGATCACATGGCAGCTTTAAATTGTCTCAGGTGGGACTGGGAAGGTGCAAATGCTGTGGAAGTGGCAAAATGCCACTGCTTAGATGCTAGATTCCTACATTGTGCTAAGCCATTCTTTTTAAATGATGTTGAATTAACCATAATGGTTCATATTTCACACTAAGCTATAATCTGGTGGTTTTTGCTGACAAATACTGACTTGGTGCCGAGACTGTAATCATCCTGCTAAAAATACAGAGATGAATTTAATACATATGGAGAAGAGAGTTATAAACCCTCTTTCATTACAGTTTCCTAACTCTAGGCATGTTTCTAATGAAAATCCAACTCAAAACCCAAGATAACAGTGTCACTATCTGCAAAATGACCATTTCTTATGAAATGAATGCATCCTGTTAAACTCAATAAAACTAAATATAAAGTGATGTACATTAGATTTCTGTTTTACTACTGTACTGCTTCAGAGCATGACCTCTTGCTACTGCAGTCGAACTCCAGTCTTTCCCAAATCCCTATATTCTAGCAGGAATCACTAGCTCTACCAATTAGGGACTCTGGAGAAAACACACTTTTGGTCCAGATTTGGACACAGCCACTTACAGCTCCAGCCTAACCCTTACCCTGATTAAAGATTGGGCCTGCCAGGGAACAATTAGAGAGTGAAACAGAAAGCAGCAGCCCTTAATAGCAAGAGGATACTATTGATTAGCAGGCAGAAGAAAAATGTTCAACTACTAAGTAGGTCTGCTGTTGGTTCTGTACATGCCAAGTTTGCTCTGCTAGACCTATCTGCCAAGAGAAAGAGTCATCTATCGTTTCTGCAATGAAGCCTGTAGTGGAACTGTTTATTCTACAGCTTTAAGCACACAATGAAGAGGGCAGTTCTACAAGCATATGTGATCATAACACCTTCAGGTAACAAGTTGTGTAATATTCTAAGTTGGAAAAAATACCAGAACAATAAGAAGCATAACCCTTTGTCATGCTGGGTAGCATCCTCCAAGGAATAAGAATTATTCTTTATTATTCTTATAGAACCTAATTCTCCTTTCTTTGGCCCAAGTCAGGAATGACTAATTAAGAATGTCTGATTTTACAAAATATGCTTACAAGGAAATGACACAAGATCCATGGGAAGATTGGAATACAGCATTAGCACAAGGGACACATTCTCCTAGGTCTGCTTCAAATTGTTTGGGACAGAGTTGTATAATTTTATGCACAGCTTAGAGAACCAAGGAAAATTCTATTTTGCCTTAAGCTATTTCTTCACAAATCCCTTTTCAGCATTCCAGGGGTATTCCCATCTCTAGTCTCTAAGCCAGAGTTCCCAACTTTTTTGAGTTGGTTGACTTACCTGTAATTCTGAGAATACCTGATCAAAAAGGGTTGCTACAGGGAAAGATTGCTCTTCAGAAAATAATTGTTTATAGTGGGTCTGGCTAGTCATAGAACACCAATTTATTAAAAGGCAACTTGGTGAAGTTGGTCTCTGCCATACCTTCTTAGCCCCCATGATGCAGTTCTCTCTAAACGATATCTTCTACTGACTTACTTCCCCAGTGAAGATACTCTGGAAGTGTTGCCAGAAAGAATGACTGGTGCCATAACTGTAATTCATGCACACAGACTCTAAACGTTAGTGTAGGGGTGAATCCAAGTGAAGCACTTAAGGCTTATGCTCCAGAAGAGACATAGAACTCACCTGTACCAAATTCTTGTAAAAGACAACTGCATCAAGAAGCAATATGAAGCCTTTGACCAACAGTGTGGCTGGAATGTTGATGAAGAGCAGGAATCTCTAGGTGAAACAGGAGTGGACGCCAGAGCCAAAATTCCCTATGTTTTCTAGAAGAAAAATGGGCAACTTGGGCAGATAAAAAGATTGGCATTAGATGAGATGGGAAGATGAAGGATACATTCTTGAGAATCTTCTCCTGGATCTACAGTCCTATCGTCCCTCATACTGAGTTTCTATCTAATTTGAATGTGGCCTTGGGAATTGTGCCTGCTGGATATATTATTTAGCTCAACTTCAGTGCTAGTCATTACACAGGTATAAATTTCCCATGCATTTAAAAACAGTTAATCATTAACATACACCACCCCATATTTGTATTACACAAAAGAAAGCTTGCCCTTCATTGTTTTTAACAACCTTTGTAGATAACTGGCCTCTAGAGGTCTCCCTTGCCTTACTCACCAGCTTGATTAATGGTATAAAGATTATTAGCCCTGTACAAGGATGAGCAACTTATTGTCCTACAGATGTTGCTTAACCTGCAAAGCCAATCATGAAGGTAACTTAACAACATCTATAAAGCAACAACTTGGTTACTTCCATAAAGGCTATAACAGGGATTCCCAACCAATTTGGCCAAAGGGCAATTTTTAAGAGCATGTCACGTGCATTCAAAAAACAAAACAAAAAAAGTTGTGATGAAGGCTTGTCCATTCACAAAATGATTTCCATTAACTGGTTTGACCAATCACCAATTTATCAAAGGGCAAATTGCCCTAACTTCCTTGCCATCTTTTCTAGGCTTCCAAGATCCTATTATTAATCCAGAGTTTAATTTTGTATTTTCTTTGAACATGTAGGCACATTTAAAAACAAAGCGATGGGCTACAACATCTGCCATTTTTATTTTCTATGAATAGGAACCTAAGCCATTATGGGGAAAAGGACAACTAGAGGCTGGTGTTTTGCTTTGCAGCAGCTAGTTTGTTTGGTGGAGATACCAGTGCTATTCAATCACCAGCTCTGACTTTTAAACTAGGGGAGGGATTGGCATTTTTTAAGGAGGAGGGATGGAAGTAGTTTCTCTCCTCCTCTGGGTGGTGTCACAGTGTCATGAGCGTGCCTTTTTGGGCCATCCAGGTGGTAAAAGGGTAAATTGCAACATCCTCCACCCCTGCAAACATTGCCCCACCCTGTGTTGTACTACCAAGTCTCCTCTCATCAGAGAACAAAATTTTCTCTTGGTTGCAAGTTAGCATTTAATTGAATATCCCAGCTACTTTCCCTTTAGCCATCGCCTGGATTAATCATCACAATGACTCAGTTGACTTGCCAACCCCTCTCAAGCATATCTACTTGTCCAGCTGAGAAATGATTCCCTGTTGCTTTTTCTATCTCACCCAGAGGAACTCTCCCAAACTGGAAGACTCTGGTTGATTTCCCTTGAAGCTGCCTCTGGACACATCTGTCTTGCTAGATGCTCTCAGCTCCTTTGTGAAAGGATATGATATCATGTCTTCTAAAGGTTTGGGAGATAGTTAGAAGGAAGCAACATGTTACATCCTCTATTCCTGTCAAGGATACACACATATTTGTAGTAAGGAATAAATTATTTTTCTCTATTCTATCTCTCACAACATATTTATGCCTCCTGCTCCAGTATCTATTTTGTAGATACCATTTATGTAGCAAACTAAAAAAAAATGTTATGGAACTCAAAAAAATTGGGTTGAGTAACTATAGGCAAGTATATTGTGCAAACCTAACCTATATGTTGTTAAGTGTTTGGCCAATATCATATTGGAATTATGCATGTTTCTTTATGAGAAATATGCTTCCTATTTTTTCCAAAGTGTTTCAACAAACCTACTTAAAAAAAGAGAATGTGTTAGAGAAGAAATCATCCCAGCATGCAAAACAATATATTTTATCCCTACATTACAATTAGAGTTACATTACAACCCCTCTAGTTTGCCTCACCAAACCACAGACCCCAAAACTTTTAGCATGAGTTTAGACACCGCATGCATGGAAGTCCTTCACCCGATCATTGCTCAGCTGAGGCCAACAAGTATCTGAGCTTGAGGGAATATTTCAGGTTACAGTTGTCAGCCTCTCTTTCATAAATACATGCTAATTAATCTACTATAAAACTGATAGTGGCTATAGTTACAGATGTTAATTTTAGACCTTGAAATTACCCCTATTACAGTTCCCACGCCCTTGGTAGAAATGTGGTAGCATTTAAATTGTAACTATGAAGCATATTGTTATTTTTCTCCTCCTCTTCCCTACCATTTTCTGTTATACAACCATTCAAATATTCCTGATAAGTTACTTGGAGAAACGAAAACCAAAGTTTGTCACCTCTGATTTTAAGCAAGAAGGAAAACACTGAACACGGACAGTTTCCCATTGTAAACATAAATCATAGCATTATTAGAATTTTTTATATTTCCTTATGTTCGTTTGAGCCGGGACCAAAGAAACAGGCAGTTGCATGAAATTAAGTTCTTTATTCTTCACCCAAGAGCAAAAGCAATGACAGCAAGGTGTTAGGTGGGCAGCCATGCAGGACCCCCTTCTTACAGCACATTATATACATTCCAGTCAACTCCTCCTTTAGAATGCCACCCCTTACTCAGCTATCCATACTCCACCTTACCTCATTCCATATTAGGAATTTCCTTCCTTTACTCTATCTTAATATCATTCCATATAAGGGACTTCCTTCCATCCTAGCTAGGGCGCCTTGACCATTATTAAATAATGCCTTTCCTCTGGAGAAGCTATCCTTGGAATGTACACCTTATCTTGTTTCTATGCACACAGCTATCTATCAAGGCCTGTAGGCCTCTGAGAAAGGAACAGGAAGTAAACAGAACTCTTCTGGGAAATACAACATGGTTTCAGGGCCATAATACAAGTGCAAATGTTTCTAACCTATGAATACTATATATAAAATATATGAAAATGAAATATATTTGTATTTAAGTTCTGTAAAATCTTCTATCAGCATCATTATGACTACAGGACTAGAAGGGAATTTGCTTTGGCCTGATGCTAAGCAACTTTGCTTGGCAATGAGTGCCATTTTTTTGGAAGAATGGTTTTATGGAGTCATGCTTTTTAGAAGTAAAAAATAACAAAATAAGCATAACCATAAATATTCCTGATCTGTCTCTCAGCTATAAACTGTTTTTAAAGTAGAATAGAAAACCACACTACTGCAGTATCTTAGTTGCAGTGAGCACTAAAACATCCAGATAGAGGTCCTGGGCCTGTTTTCCACCCCCAGCCTGCCTTCTGCTTCCATCATCTCTGGGTTTAATATTTCCTTAGCTTCCAGGACGACCCCACTTTTTACATTAAAAAATAAATATATACAAGTTTACATACTGTATTACATATTCCAATATTACCTTTATTTTCAAACAGAAAATATCTGGACCCAAAGGAGTCCTGTAAGCTTTCTTAAAAATAAGGATCATAGGCAGTGATAGTCAAATGCCCTCCAGCCTAGAAACAAAGAGGATGTGGAGGCAGCGAAAGGGGTTGGCAAGTAGCATTCTGGTAAATGTGTGCTTTGTTAGCTAGTAAACAGTATCTACTTTGTGAAAGAGCAACCAAGAGCCATATTGTGGGGGTATCTACATGTTCTCACATTCCAGTTGTGCTCCCCACCAGCCCCCCAAAAGTTGAAGACTTCAGAGCTAGAAGAATTTGGATTTCAAACCTGAAATCTACTTTTAGCTGCATCACTGATTGTAGTATATACACACAGAGTGTAGAAGTTCTGCAGAATCTTAATTATCATCATCACCTGGCTGACAATATCTAGACTTGGAAGCTAAGCAGAGTCAGGAGTTGGACAGGAGACTTCCAGGGAACACATCTGTAATCTAGATTGCGAAATTGAAAAAAACATCCCAGAAGGCAAATACAAACCATTTCTCTATTGTTGCCAAGAATCTACATGATGGTTTCTGTGAATGTACCAGGAATATAGCTCAACTCAAAATTAATGTATGTGGATTAATTTCCAGAAGAAGGTAACTATGCAAGGAGTTTTCCCCATAAGCAATCTAGTGTAGAAAAAGGAGGGAAATATCTACCTACAGGGCCTTTTTTTAGAGGAGGCAATACATCACTTCTCATAATTCAAACTCTTCTTCCTGAGAATGGCTTAGAAAATTACCCTTATACTATTCTGCTAAGAACCAGCCAAGTCAAACATTTTAAACTGCTTTTTTCTCATGAGAAAGAGTAGAAATATTTATATGTAACATACCTGTACTCAACTCACCTTCTCCTACCGCTCTAATATATGAGATCCACAGCTTCTGCTATACCAAACCAATGCCCATTCTGATTGGCCCTTATGAAGATTCTACACCAAGGAGCTGGAAAGAAGTCAGCATGCTGGCTGGGGAATTCTGGGAGTTGAAGTCCACACATCTTAAAGTTGCCAACTTTGAGATAACACTCACTTAGAAGTTGTATACCGTGGGCTGGTGAAGCCTCCTGATAGATTAGTACAGTTATTAAAAACAGGTGGTCTCACTGGAGATTAAAGTTGCTCATTTGAACAAAGGAAACTTTTCTTCTCACAAGCAGGGTTTTGCCTTTCAGTTGTGTAGATCCTAAAGCAAACCTAATAGGTGCTTCAGCAAAAGAACTACAGCTCCCAGAGCCCTTTGTTGTTCAGGTAAAGCACAGGGTGTGGTCTGGCTGCCGGGACGTGGGTTTCCTTTGGAGACAAAGTTTTCTTGGTTTGCGGAGGAGACGTTTACCTGATTAAATCTGCAAGAATAACTCACAAGGTTAGTGAAAAAGATACTTGATGTAACTGGAGGGCTGTCTCGTGATTCGGGAAGTTTGTAAAAGGGCTCTGTTTCCTTTATTTTGTAAAGTCTTGCTTTTTCTCGCACGTTTTACCATTTTTTATATGTAATAATCTGCAGCTGTGCCTCGTAGGGATCTCTTGGCTGCAAATTGGGGCCTGGATGTGATTTCCGTTAATGTGATCCCTGTCCTGGGTCTCAGAAATTCCATTGTCCAGCGTAGGATTTGCTGCAGGCGGGAAAACCACCAGAAGTTGTGGTTACAAGGATTCCTCCATGGAGTAAGTGACCTCCGTGTTTCTTTTCTCACACCCACGTAGCTGCTTGTAGAAGAAGTGAGGCCCTCGTTCTAGGATGGCTGAACCATGGCCTAGCCTTTGATGGACTAAGAAGTTTAATAGAAGAGGATGCAATAAAAGAAGCAATTAAAAAGTTGCGTTTGCTTCCTTTCTAATGCATTCCCAGCCCAAAGCAAAAACAGAGGGGCACAACAAGGTTTGTTTTTTTGGCATGGGGAAAGCCTTATAATTAATTACAGGATCCTAAGGCATTGGATTCAAATCAGGTAGGATTTTCATAAAAAAAAATAGTATGTCTATCTGCCTTTTGAATGTCTGAAAGGCCCAAATAGAAGCAGTAGATATAATGTAGAGGTAAGTCAAAAGAGATAAGATTTTAACATGCAGGTCTCCCTGGGAAAACTGGGGCAGCTACTTTAGAATAAAATACCACTTATTACAACCCACATACTGCATAATTTACTCCCAGTAAGAAGCTCAAGGAAGAGGTGATGCTTTCTCTTGCTAAATATAGATCTTATAGACCTATTATGATGAAAAAATGTAAAAATCTGCAGAAGCCTCAGATACAAGAAAGCATTGACATTTCTGGACTTCAAAATTCAGTTATAACAAAAATGATCCTGTCGCCTTTTCTGAATAATATGCCTATGTTTTGTAGGATTAGCTTGGCCCCGCTTTTTTCACCACTCAGAAGGAGGCCTTTCAAGAAGAAGAGAAATGCTAAGGTCCTAATCAAGTTTAAACACCAGTGTTTAGAGTAACTTTGTTCCCAAGTAAATAGGCTGGGATGCTCAGCATGAACATGAGAAGTAGAAGAGTTTGTGGAGGAATGATCCTTTCTTAATCCTTTTGGGATTCCTGATGTATCAGGCAGCTAATTTTAAGGAGATGGCTGCCAAGAATATGCCCAGAGAAAAGGGAGGGTGGAAGATGAGACTGCAGCCTGGATTGCTTGGCACAGCAGGAGCAAAAAGCCTTGGGCATGCAGCCTGTCCATTTTTCAGAAGCTGCGTGAGAGGGAGAATGTAAAGGAGTTTGCCATCAGCCAGTGGAATAGGATGCTCTAGGTGGAGACAGTGTTTTACCTTGGGACTATGACAGATTCCAGGAGCTAAGGTGGCCTCTGGACAGCCTTGTGTTGGTAAGTAACCAGGCTGTAGTCTTTACTTTGAGGAGGGAGCTACCAAATGCACAATAGGTGCACCTGACCAACTTTTTTTCTATCCCTTTCTTTGATGGATGTACTGAGCTGCCAGAGAAATAGGTTTCTTTGGAAGTAGTGGGATCACCTCCTCTGAGGTCATTACCCAGCTTTCTGCTGGGAGCCAGTTTGTTAGGTGACAACTTTTGTGTCGTCTTATCCAGTCTCCCTCCCTTCCCCTGCAGTTGTGCTGTCATCTGCCTTTATGGTTATGAATTTCTCTGGGCAATACCATTCTTACTGGCAAAAGTATAGAACTGCATTCAGGTTATTTTATGGAAGTTAAAACATTTCTGTTTCACCATATATACACAGTGGAATAGATTTATGAAAACATCATCTGCCTGAATGAAATATTCTGTCTCTCTCCTTAACTTACTCTCCTGTACCTGCACGCTACTTTTGTAATGTGTGTATGCACACATGAAATGGAGAATGAGCTAGGACAATGGCTGGCTGGATAAATCCTGATTGGCCCCTTAAAGCTCAGCAGTGATCATGCCAATTATAGATTCTTTCCTTTTGTGGCCACCAAGAAATGATCAAAACTAAATGAGATTTGGGTTACACCAGCTGGTGTAGCTGCTGCCAAAAATCTTCAGTTGTAGTTTGGTTCTTAGCTGAGCAAAACAATCAGATCAGGGTTTAAGTATTTCTTCTAGGAGAAAAAGGAGCAGTGCTCTCTAGCAGATTGGGGGTGGGTGGTGGGGAAGAGTACAAATCCTATAAACTGATGTATTCGCATGGCAAAACCACTTGAAGCCCCCCCAAAAATAATCCCATAGAAACAGGGAAGGTACAAATATTTTCATTGTGCAGATCAAGGGTTTCTTCAGTAGGTGTTCTCCAAATCAGGCTGAAGGAGGTACACACATCTCCTTGCATGGCTTGGACAGTGATGAAGTTTTGTTATTCTGTTGAATTGATGCCAAAGTAGGACAAAAGGCTTCTAATTCATTGGGAAGGCTGGCAGCCATGACTGGCAAGCAGATGCATTTTATGCATATCACTTACGCAGCAGCTGGCTCCTTGCATTCTTTTGAAGTGAAAGAACATGAAGCTTGACATTTATGTGTAGTCCCTACGTCCCTACTCACGCTAATCTGCATAAGGAGTCTTTGCTGGGGTAATGGATCATAAATTGTACCTTTCATAAGAAACAGGAACCCAGTGCTGTTCATATCAAGCATGAAGTATTTTAGAGCAGAAGTGGGCAACTCCCTTGGCACCCACCAGGTTCCCTGCCCGTATGACAATTTGTTTATATTCTACTTAATTTAAAACAATAAATGGAAATTGAGGTGCTGCAAAAAAAAACAGCCAACCTCTAGCTGCACCTGTATTTGCATAAAAGCCTTTAAATAAAAATGGTGGGTGGCAGCCATGTTTTGTTGAGAGAGGTGCACCTGATTAGAAAAAAGACTTTCCCTGCTGCTGCTGAGTTGAAGTGCTCTCTGGACATCCTTGAGTTGGCAGAAAACTATACAGTACAGGCTGCCCTGGGCAATGTCATAATAAACAGAAAAATGCAACTTTAACCAAGTACAACTAAAGGTGACTTAAGACTGTCTCACTCATGGGTTGGGAATGACATAAAGGAGTGTCACGGGAAATTGCAGAAAAACTAGTGCTACAGTATGCTGAACCTTTGGTTAGGAAAGAATGGGGAAAGACCCACAAATTGGTTGGATTAGTAAAAAATAGCCTAGGCTGGTTTTTCTTAACCTCAACAGCTTTAAGATGTGTGGACTTCAACTCCCAGAATTCCCTAGCCAGCATGGTGGCTGGGGAATTCTGGGAGTTGAAATCCACTCATCTTAAAGTTGCTGAGGTTAAGAAACACTGGCCTAGAGGTTTGCTCAGAAAAATGTAAGGAGATGACAATAACAAAACAAATCAGCTGATAGCTGGGAAAATAAGAGGAGCATGATTAATCCTTTGAACAGGAATATACTTATCTCATCTAATCCACTAGTCTTTCTATTCCCCAAACATCCTGGTGAACCAGAGGGCAAGATTTGTGGAGGGACAACTCATTCTCCCTAAGTCCTCCTTCCTGTCAGGACAAGACAGGAGGCAATTATTCTCCTTCTCTGTGAAGAAAGGGGTGCTTTCCTTTGCTCAGAGAGTGATGGGGAGTGATGCTCTCCCTGCCATCTCCTGGATGGAAAAGGACATTCCATATAGAGGGTATCAGGTTCCTGTTTGGCTCATTCTGCATTGGGTGGCTTCCTTCATCCAAGAGGACTTGGAGAGCCATCACTCCCAGGAAAGGAACGAAGCTGCAGAGCTTCACTGCTGCCTCATTTGTTCATCAGGAGTGACAAAGCTTGCATAGCTGAGGCCCACCGTGTTAAGGCTTGGAGTATCAGGAAGTAGTAGTTTATCCTCAAAGGCTTCAGGGTGTTCTGAGAGACTTAAAACAGCAGCTGTTGAGTAAGCTGGATTTGCTGTGCTTTTTCTTTTGTTGACACACTCATAGTACCCCGAAGCCATGGCTCTTCCCAGCTTTGTTCAGCCCTTGTGTATTTTTGGGTCAGGAAAAGGTTAAGGCTGTACAAAGTACTGAAAGCTGCCATTTCAGAACAATCCTTGCCCTGAAACTGTGACTAAGCTGGAGCTGGCTTCCAATTTTTTCAACAGGGGAGACGAGTGTATGGATTTGTGGCTTCAGGATACTCTGAGTTCCTTGAAAGTTTGGTTTCTGTCTTTATCAGAGGTCTGCCAGTCCATATTCAGCCTCTGTGGTGGAGGATCCTTGTCTCTCTGTATCAGAAGATGAAGACTTGTGACATATTGCCCTTGTCTTTTTCTTGCCATTTTAATGAAGTTTCATTTTACCCCCCCCCCCTCCCTGCATGACAAGGTCCTAAAGTCTGCAAAAAGCCAGATGTCCCAACAGCCAGATTGCTGGACCTTACGTAAGGGGGATGATAGATAATGTGAGAGAGTTCAGACTGAGAAGCAGAAGTGGTTTCTTCCCAGTTAAGGGCTGCCCTGGTGGAGAGAATTGCTTCAGCACTTTCACAGGCAGAGCCCGTACTGACCTTACACTTAAACTACAAATGTATGATTTCAAAAAGCAAAGGTGCTACAGAGTTCTTTGCTGTTGGTATAGCAAAATATGAGTGTCTTCTACAGAAACAAAATGTCCTTCTGAATAAAAGCACATTGCAACTCTCGCTGAACTGAGCAGCACAGAATGAACCAAGCAGTTCCCTGGCTTTGAACTCTGACAATATGCTCAGTTTTTATCTTTTACAGTACAGGCAACTACCTCACTTCCCTTCTTCATTCTTCTTGTGCTCTATCAAGAGCTTTAGTCCTCTGGACCTGCACAGTCTGTGGTAGAAACTAACTTCCTGTCAGGCAGGAAGCCTGGCTGCTTTGTTTGCTGGTGTTTGTGAGGAGCACTGGCACTCTCCTCCCAGGAATGCAGGAGCTGGACTTTTCTAACCCTTGGAAGCCAAGCCCATCCTGGTGCACTGAAAGGCAGACTTTCTTATCTCCCTGGTGACAGCTGGGCTGTTTGACAACGGTTAAGACAGTCAAGAGAAACTTTAGAGTAACTCTGCTGGCAGTGAAAGCATGAGATGCACCTGCAGGTAAGTTCAAGGGAGCTTCCAGTTTTGCTTGAAGACATGATTTGCTTTTCCACTGTAAGCAAGAGAGTACATAGTTCGAGCACCAGCAACTTATTTGCATTGTCTGAATTGCAGGCATCCAGACTGAATTGCAGCCTTTGTCTCAGCCTTGTTTTCCTTCCTTTTGCATCATTTGCTCACAGCTGACCAGGCAGCTCTTGTGATACACACTTTCTAAATCTTGTAGTAGGAGGTGGCGGGAGAGCCGAGTACGGCTCTGCGCGTCTCAAGTTGTGTTCTTTATGGCATGTAGGCTTGAACGTTGTGGCCTGCTCTGATGACCTTGAGAGTTAATAAGAAGACATCAGATATTAGACCAGAATCTAAATGAATTCTGGTAGAAGATGTGGAGCCTGAATAATCTCAATGGAAGCAGCTTTATTTGACATTGATTCTTTTTGTAACCTGCATTTGGAAATGTTGAACTGAGAAGTGCAGAGGCAAGCAAATCGCTTGTGCAATTGTTTATCAAGATGTCCCACACCGTGGCTTTCATCTTTCATGATCCCGAGAACAGAGACGCTGCCAGGTGAGTGTGATTCTTTTTTAAATGAGTCCATTTTTAAAAAGATTATATGAACCGTATTCATTCCTGTCTTAGAAACAGAAAGTATGGTCGTCATATGGTTAGAGTACTTCCAAACTATTTAGAAAGCTGGCACTTAGCATGTATTTATTTCAAGGCAAACTGTTTTTAAAAAGCGTGAAAATGAGGCTTTTCTTTTTCTGTATTTAATTATCAAAACACTAAATTCTTGTGTAGTGTAAGGCATGGGATGGAATGTTGGTCTGTGGGAGTTCTGCTGCCTGTTTATGAAAGCTGGAGAGAGGAGTCTCGGGCAGCAAATGCAAATTAGTACCAACATTGGGAAAAAAAGTTGGTGAACTTTTATAACCTGATCTCCAATATGGTTCCTTGGGAATGAGAGGGTAAGTGCATAAATTGCCCTACCTTGATTTCAGTTATCTTCAGAATAGTCTAGAGTGTTAGGAAAAAGTTAATCATTGCTTCTAAATGTTTTGAGCATTCCTGCCTTAGATCAGATTTTAAGATATAAGAAAGGTGTTTTATCCATTATTGAATCATATGGCAGTAAGACCCACAAATTACTTTTAACAGAATTTTAGCCACAGAGACCAGAAGTATGGGATTTATACATTATACGTTCTGGAAGAAACAGGAATTAGTTAATTCTATCTCAGTATTAGACTGGTATATAATAATTATTAACCCAGACTTAGGACAGAACATACCATAAAAGTATACAGCTAGTAATAGAATTTACAGAATTTGAATGTAAATACATTAACATTTTTAATTAAATTAGGAAGAAGATAAAAATAAAATGGAACAATAAAATGCAGTTACTAGAGCCTAAAAGATTAGGTACTTGAGACTAATCGCTACATTACAAAACTACTTTCCAAATGTGTAATAACCAAGACTTTGTTATTTGTAGTTATATTGTTTAAACTTGTAAGACTGTAGTTTCACTTTCATTAGGTACATCTCCTGGGTGCCATTAGTAGATGCTTACATGAGGCTCTGAAGACCCTGATGGGAAGTCTCTGTAAGCCATGTTTGATCAGTGGGCTGCATATTCTCCATCCCTCTTATGCATTCTGTCTGCGTCTTGGATTCTGCTGCGGTTTGCTGTAAGAACTGTAATGTTCTAGTATGTTTTGCCTGCTTCCATTTAGTCACTACGTATATCCGACTCCTAGCCTAATCCCATGTGAAGCTGGTGAGATGCTAGAGGCTGTTGTTTTGGGGATCCTGTTAGTTGAACAGTTGGGCAGACTGGTTCTCTCTTCCCCACAGCCAAGACCCAAGTCCGTATGATGAAGGAGCTGTGCATGATTCCTTCCACCAGCTCATTAAGGAGCAGAGCAGTTTGGCTGAACAGGAGTTGGTGGAGATGCAAGATCTGACTTCCAGGAGCAACGGTGAGACAAGCCACATCTATAGCACAGAGATTTGCTGATGATTATCAGGAATATTAACTTGTAGATGAATAGTTGGGATGAAGGAGAAAGGTGTGTGACTTTTAAGTAGTTATTTCCTGATTTGTTAGTTTCCTCAGAGAACCATGTGAAGAGCAGGGGAAAGGCTGTGCAGCCTGATGTAACTCACGATTTTTAACTTACAAAATATGGATGGAGAGGTGTTTCTTGTTAGAAAGCATTTTCTTTCTTTCAAACCATTTTATCTCCATATAACCAGCACCTACAGCGAAACAAAAGTCTTTGTCTTGTTAGCTACCTTTAACAATCCTGTTCATGGTAAAAAGTAGGGTGAGAAAAATGCATGATCCCATTTTATCCTCACAATAACCCTATGAGGTAGATTGGCTTCAGAAGTAGTGAAAACTCCCCAGTAGGCTTATAGCTAGCATGGATTTGAATTTGAGTCGTCTTGGGCCTCATCTGACACCAACCATACCATGTCTCCTTTCAAAAGTTGGTGAGTTCAGTCTCAATGAACTTCAATTCTTTTAACGTGTACAGCAGAAGTGCCATTAATTGATTCTCCGTTAATCTAATGGAATGCTCTGGAAGCAAGCAGCCCAGCCTTAAGGGTTTTTTAAGGAAAGACAAGAGCAGGATTCCATAACCAGCACAAGATTTCATTACCTATATGGTAGGGGATTTACCTAATTTTTTCTGATTTCTGCTCTTGCTGGATGAAATCCCATGTTCCCAAATCCTCCAGTACCTGTTGTTATACTTGTTTCTACTGTAATGACAGAATTATATAGTTTCAGTTCTGTTTGTAAAAATCGTGCTGGTGGCAGTAGTAGTAGTAATGATGACCTCTTTCACAAGATTAGTGTGATACTAAATAAGATAACTGAGGCGGCATTGGAAATAACCTGAGGTGAGCCCACAGACAGACAGTAGGTCAGATCAGAACCGGAGGACAAACCAAGAGGTAGGGTCTATGGGTGAGCAAGAACGAGGGCTATAGGGACACACCACCACCCAGGAAGAACTCAGCCAGAACAGAAAACCCCACTGTCTTCCTTTTCTGTCCTTAGGATCCAGTAGCTCACAGAGAGCTGGGTCAGTCCAAGGCATGAGTACATTTTACTGACAGTATTTTTGCATTAAAGGACTATTTGCCAGTGCAGGGGGTTGGCGTACAATATTATGGCGTAAAATATGTCTGTACCTTTGATCATCTTCTGCCTCAAAGCAAACCCTTGCGGGAGGGGAGAACTACAGGTAGTTGTTTAACGACTGCCTCATTTAGCAACCATTCACAGTTACAGTGGTGATGGAAAAGTAACTTTGCAACCAATCCTCGCATTTATGTCCTTTGCAAGTCTGAAAAGCAAAGGAAAGCTGAAGTAAGATCATAAGCAGTCAGTTTCACTTAGTAACCGCTTTGCTTAATGACCAAGTTGCAGGTCCCAATTGTGGTAGATAAACAAGGACTACCTGTAGCCCCAAAGGAGCCATTCTCTGCCTCTTTTCTCTACTCTGATTCTCACACCACCCCTGGCAAAAGAAGCTGGGGCAAGGGAAGAAGCCTGCCCCCCTCCTCTTACCATGGTGGCACAGGGAAGCAGAGGGAAGAAAGTGGGAAGTGGGTCCTTGCTGTTCCCTAGCAGAGCAGACATGGCAGCACCTAATCAGCAAGGGGAGTTGCATTTTTTATCTATATTTAGCCGCCCTATGAAAGACTGCCAGACATGGTGCAGCAAGTGCATCTACCCAGCCAGCCCCATGGATCAGGTACTGCTGTGCCCACCCTGTGATGGCTAGGTGGGGAGTGGTACTCTGTGGGGTGAGGTGGCTAAAGAGTCACTTTTCTCCTACTGTTACCCTGACAGTTTTCCAATGCCACAGGGTTCTTCCCTGGGCTAGGGAGCTGCTTCCCCGTGCACACCTGTCCCTCCCAGTCTTGCTGGCCTGGGGATCTGTTGCTGGATCTGGGCAGTTGGCAAAAGAAGGGGGAGAGATGGCTCTTTGGCACAGGGGGAGAGCCCTGAAAGACAAATAGCCTTGAGAAACAGTAAGCAGAGAAGGCGGAAGGGGGCATGTCCCCAGCAGGCTCAGGTGGCCAGTCAGAGCAGGTGCCAGCTCCTAAGTTTCCTCAGTGCAGTGTGCTGCAGACCATTTGAATGTGTGTGTCCACAGAAGGTTGCAAAGACCTCTTTAAAACTGGGAGAGGAAAAGACAAACATAGGTTGTCTTCCTGGAGGATCAGGAAGGAATTGAAGATCACATCTTTTGTCCACGTCTTCCTGAAATCACCAAGGCGTCTTCCTGCCCTGGTTAGCAAGCTGTGCCGAAGAGGCCTGAGAAATGCTCTGTCTGCATTTCAGTGGTTCACCACATGGGGCAGCTGCACTCAGACCCAGAAATGCCTGAAACAGAGCTCCTTAAACGATTCATATACTGTATACATTATGAAAGTGAGTGTTAGGATATTAGGATGATATGCTCTTCCCAAACAAAATTTTATTTATTTATTTATTTATAAATTTATTCACCGCCCATCTCTGCCTCATGGGGGACTCTGGGCGGTTTACAATAAAATGAAGTTAGAATATTATTTTCCTCCCCATCAAAAGCAACTCATTAGAGGCCCTGTGCTTGGACTTCTCTCATGCAATGTTTGTATTTTATCTACTATTGTTCTAAAGCTGATTTTGAGCATTTCATAGTTACGTTATTTGTGAAAATTGGACTTGGAGTCTTGTTTTTTCTGGATCAGTGCTGACTTTTCTGATTTTCATGACATTCTCGAGAAAAACAAAACGTCCGTGAAAATAATGCTCTAAATCGCAATTCTCTGCACAAAGCAGTCAGCTGCTTGCACACTACTGTATTGGCACAAGGATCTCTGCACTGAGTCTCTGTGACTTAGCCCAACATGTGAATCTGTCATGGTATAAATGTTTGCTGTAGAAGACAGTAAAATAAATTCAGAATGAATGGCTAAGTTGTAAAAAGTTCAGGAAAAATGCTATGCTGATCTTGGGAATGGGCACAAAAGGAAGATGAAGGGTAGGTGTGGAGATTCCAGCTCTGACAGGACAGTTCGTAGCAACTTGGCAGTGCAGAGATTGGATCTGGGGCTTTTCTTTTCCTCCAGAAAATCTGGTTCATCCCCCTGATCGGACTGAAGCTTGGAAACCAAATGAACAGCTGGTAGAGCACCCTGACTTCTCTTCCACCACATTGCGCATCCTTGCCAATATGCCCAGCCGTACTGTTGGTGAGTTGCAGTAATTCTGCCATGAAGTTCCCCTGCAGCCCCAGCCTACTTTTCATGAAGAAGGATTTCAGGATACGGCATGTGAAATACAGGAATGAGCAATAGGATGATTCTGGAACAAGTACCTTCTTTTCTCCCCTCCATCATGACGTGCCTTCCCTTTTGTTTGCAGGACGCAGCAGAGGAGCCATCCTCTCCCAGTATTACAACCGCACTGCCAGACTACGGCGTCAGAGCAGCCGTGCTCCTCTCCAGGAAGCATCCCGTTCTGCACGGCCTAGTTTTCGGCAGCTGGTTCTAGAGTTGGATTCCAGTCACAAGGAAGAAGACAGTAAGTAGACTAAAAGAATAGGAAGATGCCTGCTAAGCAGAAAGGTAGTGCAAGGAAAATAGAAGTGTGTACCTAACCCTAAAACATATTGTGCAGCTATTATAACTATGAGCATCATAGAGAAATCATCCCGATCGTTCTCAGTATGTGATCCAGCCATCCAGATGTTGTAATCGCTCAAGGCTTCTCACAAAATAGTGATGAGGTATTACAACATGTCCTGCTAGGGGGCAGCAGCTAGTCATCTTTGATTCTGCAAACCTAAGCAGGGTCAGACCTGACTTAGATGGGAAAATGCTAATAGGGAAGTTGAGAAGTATTTTGGAAGAAGAGGGTGGCCAGGAAAACTAGGGATGTGCCCATGAAGTCCTCAAGAGTCAGACTTGATTTGGGAGAGACCATTATAATAACCCTCACTCAAGGAGATGGAACAATGTGCACTTCCAGAAGACCTGAGAGTAGTCTTGCTCCCTTACTTAACCTTTCAAGATGACTTTGTCAGGGCTCTTTTCTTGGTCGGCCTTGCCATGAAAGGCCTCGGTATGTTTGCTTTTATAGAGAAGGTGCTATTTCCTTTTTCACTTTCTTATACCTGTAAAGAAAAAGGTGATCCCAGTCAAAAGTGGAGGAAGGAAAGTATCCTTTTTCCTTTCTACAATCCAAATGTTTGCACTGGAGATGCAGTTGGGCTGCCTGACCAATGATCACCTCTGCATTTCCTCCCTAGCTAACCATAATTTGCTGGTAAAAGAACTCCAGAACCTGCCAGCGCATCAGCGCAATCACATGCTGCAGGCGATGCCTCTAAGTTTGGCTGAGAAGCGCAGGCTCAGGTTAGTGCTTTTAAACCTTGTAGGTGTACTGGTTCTAAGCTGCTCTTGGAGGAGAGAGTGAATGCACCTGAGCTGGTCTAGCTCACTGTTCTTTTTCCCAAAATAACTTCTGCTATGCTTTTTAAGTTCACTTCTCTCTCTCTCTCTCTCTCCCCCCCCTTTCAGGCAGGATTCAAGTGGGCATTCGGGCACCTTGAGGAAACCCAAGCCAACGGGTCCTTTGTCTCACTGCAGCTGGCTTAACTACCACATCCTAATAGTAAGCTACACACCCCACTTGCCTTTTGTTGTGGCAGGTGGAAAATAAGCAGACTGAGAGGGCTTTCTGTAGGAAAGGTGTGGCTTCCTGCGCCTTTCTGACACCACCATGAGAAAGGAAACTTTCATTGGGTTCCTTCCTTGTTCCTATTTGAGGAGTTGGAAAAAGTTCTCTGTAAGGTCTTGGCTGCCTTTTTGCCAATTCCTGGTGTCCTGTTCTTATCAAGAAGGCATTAGCAAGTTTTAGGAAGCTCTTTTTAGGTTACTGCACTGAATATGAAGCAGAGGGTTGCTACTTGCCGTAGTGGTGAACAGGACAGGAAAAGTGGCTTTTGGTTCAGATAGGCTCCGCAAAGGAGGCTAGAGCGTTTTGGAAAATAGGAAAGGGGGCTGCAGTGGTCTTCTTGCCAAGAAACATAACTTGCCAGGCAAATAGAAATAATTCCTATTTGGAGGCACAGGGTGTTTCTTCACTGCAGTGGAAGCTGCAAATCCTTATCTTCAGCAACTATTTTTTGTAGTACAAGAGCAAGACGGGGAAGAATTATGGCACCATCCTTCAACATGAGAACATTCTGAGTTTGGGGAAGACTTCTCTCTCCATACTTTTAACGCTCTTGCTCATAGCATTCTGGGCCTGAGAAAGAGGCAGTTACCACACTTTTCTATTGTGCTAAATGTTGTTTCAAATATTTACTTTAATTTTAGTTTTTTGCAATACTCCATTGAGTAGGTAATTGCAAACCCCATTTCTGCGGCGACACAGTAAGGTTGAGAGAGTTTTCTCATAACCGAGGCTGGGATGGCATGTTTGACATTTCTGATACACCCTGGCCTATGCTGTCATTCTGTGGCTAATAAAAGGGATTGGATGATTACTCCAAAGTCGTCGTCGTCCTCCCGTTTTTTCATCTGAAGGTGACCATATCCTATTTTTCTTGCAGGGGTTCCGGAATATCGGTTACAGCCTGCTGTCCCTCAGTCCTATTCTCCAGCCCTGGCATTATTCCCTCAAGCAGATCAGTGGCCGCTTTGGCTCTAGCATCCTCTCCTATTTCCTATTCCTCAAGACTTTGCTGTTCTTCAATCTCTTCATGTTCCTGGTCCTGCTCATCTTTGTGGTGGTGGTGCAGGCTGCTTACCCTTCTGCCATACCCAACAGTGTGGCCTTCACAGGGTGTGAGCTCTTGACTGGAGCGGTGAGTGTTCCTGAAATCGGATAGCTTTCCTTTAGAATAAATCAACAGAGTGTATCCTCCAGCACATGCAACTGTTGAAAATGATGTTTCCCTCTAGTCCTTCCAGTTGCATAGCAGAATTGTTTGCTTAGCCCATGAAAAGATGGTTTAAAAATCCAGACCAAAGCCTGATTCCTGCACTACGAGATGGAATGGGAAAAATGTAGGCTGTTGGTGTCCATCTATTTTGCCTTTGAGCTTCAGTCCATAATCCCCTACCAGAACCAAACTTTTGCTTGTCTGTCCAACAGATTAGGCTGTTATTATAGTAAAGTGCACACTTGTTGACTTCTGGTCTGTAGCATCATGCCTGGATGGTTCATAGATGCCTGCCCCACTACCAGTGTCTCTACTTGTCTATACATTGGAGGTGTGAACTAGTTCCATAAAAAAACAGCTGTGTTTGAAATAGCCAAAGGAATATAGGTTACTCCTATTTGTGACGTCGACATCTGTGTAGGACCATTTCCATGAATCATCAGTGGGTGTTGCTTTAATGGAGAGAGAAAGATTTCAATGTTGTTACCACCAGGGCCATCTTCTTCAGCAAAGGATAATCCTCCACAGGATTGGCATAAGTTTTTCTTTTCTCCACAGGGCTACTTCAGTCACACACTGCTGTATTATGGCTACTACAGTAATTTCACCCTGAACGCCCCTGATGCTTCTGATGCTAACAGCACCCATCATGGGCAACACACGCATGTCCAGATGTCATACAATATGCCTCTGGCCTATCTGTTTGTTACTGGTGGCTCCTTCTTTGGAACCTGCATTCTCTTGGTCTACAGGTGAGATGCTGGCTCTCTTCCCTTTGCAGGGGAGCCGAGCTGCTCCTTTTTTCCTATTAGGCATCATCACATTTGATGTGTACCTGCATCCCTTCCAGATAGGATTTAAATAAAAATGATTTCTACTGTTAACCCAAGTGGTTTCCTCCTGCCTATCAATATTTATATTGATAGGCTGTGATTCTCTGCACCAGGGAGAGGAAACCCTGCTGCTCACCCATGAGATGGGAGGTGGAGAAATTCAATAAACAAACAAATAAATAAATAAAATTTCAAATGGACAAAGAGCAAGGGATTGTTGGACATATTGGAGGCACCAGACTGATATACAGGGAGTCCTTGCTTAACGACCACAATTGGGACTAGAATTTTGGTTGCTAAGCAAAGCGGTCATTGAGTGAGTCTGACCCGATTTTGCGATATTTTTTTGCGGCAGTTAAGCGAATCACACAGTTCCCCGTTGATTTTGCTTGCCAGAAGCTGGCCAGGAAGGTCGAAAATGGTGATCACGTGACTGTGGGGATGCTGCGATGGTTATAAGCGTAAGGACAGCTTGTAAATTGTTTTTTCCAGCACCATCGTAAGTCCAAACTGTCACTAAACAAATGGTTGTTAAACGAGGACTATCTGTATAGGGTTGCAGCTGAGAAAATGGTTACTCAAAAATCAGCCTCATTGAACTTAGGGGGCCTTATTTCTGCAGCACAGGATTATGTTGCAAATCTTATATAATTTACACATAAGTTATTTGAACATAAATGTTGCGGATTGTTTCAAAGCAATTTCAGGCTTCCAACATAATGTAAAACAGGTTTAAATAATTAAATAGGTTGATAGCCATCATTTTCAAAATACCAGTATTTTCAGAGAGAGAGTTTGATACCAAGCATTCTAAGTTCAAGCATTGTGCCTGTTTCAAGGAATATACACCTATTCTAGTTTTCCCAGTATGTCTTGATCTTAGGAACTTTGCCTCAGAGAATCTACTCAAATTCGTAAATGTTAAGCTTGCCCGAAGCTACAATCTTACATATGTGTACCTGCCTATTAAATACAGTGAAATTTGCCTTTAGCCCTGCCAGTCTTTTCAGCCAGGCAGTTAATTCCACGCTTGCAGCTAACAGAGTGACCATGAAGATTCTTCCTTGGAGAATAGTCTAAAACTGATGCACGTCTAACAAGCAGACATTATGGCTTTTCTTCTCCCCACAGCATGTTTCGCTCCTTTGGGGAAAGCTACCGTGTAGGCAGTGCATCAAGTTACCTGGCAGTCAAAGTCTTCTGTGCCTGGGACTACAAAGTGATTCAGAAACGCTCTATCCAACTCCAGAGCGAGAACATTTGCACTCACCTGAAGGTAAGTGCTGAATGGGGCTATGTAGTCTGTGGAAGTGCAAGAAGTAAATTAACTGGGAAATAAAATCTTTGTCTTCTGCGTCAGGGAAGCAGACAATAGAAATGAGAAGTCACAAGGTACTTGAGACTCCCTTTGAAAGAAATGGTGCAGCCCTTTAATGCTGAGTACACCCAAATCTTTGTTTTCACCAATCTTTCTGCAAGTTGGCTGGCCAGTAGCAGTCAATTCAGACTGCCATCTTGCCTGCTGTTTCAGCCCTAGAGTGCAAAACAAGGAAGGAGGGGACTTGTTCCAACTTCCTATTATTTCCTTTGGCTGAACATTTACAGTGTTTCAAATTATGTTCTGACTGAACACTTGAGCCATTTTCTTCTCTCTCCTATGACTGACTACCTCATACATGCTAGCAGTAGTGCCCATCCCATGTGGTGCCTGAAATGTCTACTGCCTCTCACGATACAGGGCATTTGAGTGAAAGAGAATCAAACCTATTGCCCTGAACCCATGAAGTTCCCTGTCTCAACCAGATCATTCTGTAGTGAGGACAAAGGGACTTCTATCTGCAAGAAAGAAATACGTGTAGCACATTTTACAAGGGAGGCAAGAAAAAAAAAAGCCCAGCAGCTTGTATGTATCATTGTGCTTCTTAAGTCTAACACTGTAGATGGAGTGAGCAGCTTGCAGGTTTTGGTCTCTGCAAGCAGCCAGTTCAGTCATCTGGCAAGGTCCCTTCCTTGGCAAGTAGAGAGGGGGAGAAGGGATGGTCCCATCACTGCTGCAAGTGACGTGTCAGTGACAACATGGACAAGATATACCCCGTGGAATTTGGACCTCATAACAATAACAACAGAAGTTGCCCATCCTATCTGGTTAGCAACAGGAGAGAGGACGTGGCCAGAATAGGAAACCTGGCTTATTCATACTCAGTGGCTGGGCATTCTCGGAGTTGTAGTGCAAAGCATCCAGAGAGATCCAAATTGCCTCCAAGGTAAGACATTATGTGCCCTGGAGATTTCAATATAATTTGCCCAAAGCCTATCTTTTCCTGTAATTGCATAATTTTGTTTTCACCACACTCCTCTTCAAAGCCTATAGCTCACTCTTGTGGCTCTAGTCTCTCTCCAGTGATT
Organism: Candoia aspera; assembly: GCF_035149785.1. Classification (NCBI taxonomy): domain Eukaryota; kingdom Metazoa; phylum Chordata; class Lepidosauria; order Squamata; family Candoiidae; genus Candoia; species Candoia aspera. The sequence continues at coordinate 113,808,351 of NC_086154.1, read as the reverse complement.
TCCTTTACCAAAAATTAGTGCTCATTCATTGAATATCTGCTTATGTGTAAGACATAACTTTATTGTTACACTTTCATTATTGGGTCACATGCTTGGATAATGGTATTGCATTCCCTTTGAATCATGAATTTAGCTCTGTGTGTGTCCCCTGTTTTCCTTATTATCTTTTCAGGAGTGTCTGGCTGAGCAGAGTCTGGATTCCTATCCTTTACACTTTTCTAAGAAACTGCAGGGACTGGTAGTCTTGCTGGTGGCCTGGACTGTATCCCTGAGCACTGTTCTAGGCACTGCCATTGGTATACACTACTTTTCTGAATATATACACCAGGTACGTGAGCAACAAGGTCCCTGTTCAGACACCTGCTTCTGCTTGCTGGGAGAGAATCATGAGGATGAGATCATTTCCTGGGCTCCTGCAATAAATCAAGGCACAGGACCAGCAGCATCTGTGGAGGGGAGTCAAAACAGGCAAGATGGCGGTTGCAGCTTACATGTACAAAGGGGCAGGACTTTAGCTGCACTGCTGCAACTGCCATCTTGCCTGTTTTGACCCTTGCCTGCAGATGCTGCTGCTCAGGACATTTACACCAATAGCAGTAAGTCTTGGATTCATGCATCTACATACTCCCCATAAGCACCTATCAAGAAAGACTGTTCCCGGTATAATAAATAATAGATTTAACACTTTTAGTGTGAGATTATCTTTTTAACAACAATGTTTATCTGTTACCAGAAAGCTCCTATTATTGGACAGATTAAAATATAATTTATACATCAATGAAGAAAATAAGGGGGATGTAATAGAGCATAGGTCTCAGTTGTAACAAAGTGATCTTTCCCAACCTTGCATTCTCCAAGCATGTTGTACTATCGTTCCCATCATACTCAGCCAGCATTTCATGCTTGGTTGGGTTGATGGGAGTTGTAGCTGTAGAGAGCAAACAGACTGGTTATTAGTGATGTTCTCTGGCTTCCAGAAAATAACCATTCTTGTGAATAAACTCTTAGATCAGCAGAAAACATAACTGGGGCCAAGAGCATTGAACTACTGTCAGCCATCTTAACAGGGAAAGAGGCTCTTTTTTCCAGATGGCTGCTTCAAACAAATAGTAGTTCTTCAGCCATCACAGAATTACTGCACACGCTTCGCTGCTAATTAGAGTGGCCCAACTTGGCTGTTGGGATTTGACTGACAGTTCAGTTCTGAGGGAGGCCCTCCATGTTCCATACTGACAGTTCCATTTGCATTAAATTTGGATGAGCTGGTATTCCTGGTGGTTTCATGCACCCTTTGGGCAAGGAATGCATTGAACAGCCCGGCAGCATAGTGCCCTGATGAAGACGTTGGACTTGGACCAGGGTGACCCAGTGTCAAGTCTCTACTCAATTGTGGAGCTTATTGGGTGACATTGAGCCAATCAATTTATCTCACCCCAATTTACTGTATGTTGTTGTTGTGGGAAAAACATTAGGGAAGACGCTTTCTATGTTGTCTTGAGCTCCCAGCAAAAAAGTGGGATGTAAATGCAATCAGTGAATGATTCCCTCCTCAGGTTCTCCATGAGGAGCCCTTGACGAGCAGCCATGTTGGGAAAGAGGTGTTGCTTCTTGCCCTGCCTCTGGTTGTGTGTCTCATTAACTTGCTCATGCCATACTTGTATTACCTCCTGGCTGCGTGGGAAAAACAGGAATCTCCAGTCCAGGAAGTGTACATTGCCATTAGCAGGTAATAACAAAATCTTAAAGCTGAAGTGGAGAGTGGGCTTGGCTCCAACTGTATCCCATTGTTGTGGTATTATTAGCCATTTATAAAAGGGATTTAAAAGCCATTTCCACCAGCATTACTGCACAGGAAGAGTTCAGCCCTCAGTGCCTTTCTTCTCCACTCTCCATTCCCTATAAACAATCTGTGTAGTCCAGCCAGAAGCATGTGGTAGGACAAAGGAGGTGAGCTTCCAAAAGTGAGCTAAACCATGGGCTACACAATTTTCTTGTTTTGTAATACAAAGAGCCATTGTGTATCTTTAACAACTGTGTAGCTAGAAAAGAGGAAGCCCCTGGGGCTTAGTCTGCTTCCCTCTTCTTGTTCTGTCCACACACTGCTTTCTTGCAAAAATGTGGGGCACTTGCTTCAGCTGTCAACTGGAGGGAGATGAGACAAGCAAGGTGAGATTACTCTGATTACGATTACTCTCATCTGAAAACAATCTTTTTCTTAGGCAATGCTTTTCTTACTTCTTCCTCAGGAACTTAATGCTCAAGATAGTCATCTTGGGCCTGCTGTCCTACCACTGGCTGAGTTGGAAAGTGACATCTTCAGAGATTCAGGTCAGTAAAAATTTGAAGTACCTAAGGCTGTTCCTGGAACAGTTCAAAAACGGTTGGCAGCTCTGTCCCCCAAGCATTAGGCCAACCATGAATAAACAGTTTTAGGGGATGTAGAACAAAAGAGCTTTTCTCTTTGTCAATCCAGTCTGGGTTATTCCAGAATGACAACTCGTGACTGTCAGTTAGGAAGAAAGAAAGGGCCTTTAAAATGTGAAATGGTTCTGCAGTGAGTAGATTTTCCCATTAAGACCGATTGTCCAAACTAAGTGTGGTTTTTCTCATGGGGCGTAGGCTGCAGTGAGTGGGTTGAGGATGTGAAATGGCTAGATGCACACCACACGTTGGCAGAAGCAGATGTTTCCTTTTTCCTTTGGGGGACTTCTTGTTAAACTTGATTAAACCTATTTGGCGACCGATGGTACAGTTTTTCTGTGCTTCCCTTGGTAAACATTTTCCATCTTTTGGTAATCATGCTGCCCAAATTTGCCATGCAACTGGAGAGAGCAACAAAGGGATTTGGAGATTGCCAAATGCCCACCTTTGATACAGCCAGTTCTGTAGCATTATTAAACTATGCTGCATTTTTATATATATAAAAAAAAGATGCCTGAGCTTTAGACCACAACCCAGACTAGCTAGTATATTCTCTCATTCACCCTGTAGCAAATGGAGCCCCTGCGCTTTCCAAGGTGAGACATTTCTTCTCAGACTTAGAAAGCACTTTCTGCACGGCAGGAAGGGACTCCGATATGCTTAGTGCGTGCTTCCCACAAGAGAGAAGCTGATGGGCAGAGAGCTCTGGAAAGAGAGAGAGAGTTCTTTGTGCAAGAGCAGATTTAACATTGCATTACTGGGCTCAAGTACATCTTACTAGGTTTGTGAGTGGTTGCATGTCAGAGAGAGGTATTTGAGCACCCCTGTAGTATTGCAGCTAAGAGGACAGCTGAATTATAAGTACTGTAGTAATAGCAACTGATACCCAGTGGTACGGTGTCACCTATGAGACTTCCCATATGGCTGCAGAAGATGCCAAGTTACCCTGCCCTGCTTTTCCACTTGTATTGTAGGCTCCTCAGCCTCTTCTCTTTGAGTCAAAACGCTGGCACAGGACTCTGTAACCCTCTCCTCCCTTACGATCTCAGCAGCTTGCTCCTAAATGCGAGCCAAGATGATACAGGCAAAGAGCATAAGGGGAGAACTCTTCAGGAGCTATTGTGATTCACTCCCCTTTGTGGTACTCAGGAAGCACCACTGCCCCTTTGAGCTTTGTTCTGTTGAAAAGTCTCTGCTACAAAGAAGCTGTGAGGTTTATAGAATGATGGGACTTCAGCCTGAAGGACTAGAAGCTGCAAGAGTGGAGCACAGATCCTGCATTAAACATTGCTAGCTTCATATGGGAGTGATGGGGTTCCAAAGAGCTGAGCACCACATTTTTTGTGAGTTTGGTTTAGTCTGCTGCTCAGTGTTCATTTGACTGCTGCAGGGACTATAGGGGAAGGCTGAATGGAGAGGAGCTCATCTGCCTGTTCTGATGCAAATGGCGTTTACCTTTCCATAGTGCTGGGAAACGTTTGTGGGGCAGGAGCTCTACCGCTTGATGGTGATGGATTTGATTTTCATTCTCCTGGACGTCATCTTTGGGGAGCTGATATGGAGGTAATAATCATAATGGAGATAACATGGAGGCAATCAGATGTCCCCCACCTCACTTCATCAAGTGGTGGAGCACATACTTGTTCCTTCTTAACATAGACAACATAAATCTTAATACACAGGTAATATGCAGAACAACTTGCTATTCTCTTTGTGTGTGTTTATGAATGAAATTAAGAATATAGGCTGTGTAGTTCTGAAAGAGCATAGGATGCTATTTTGGGGCATTAAAACTTAGCGAGAGATTTACCCTTTATTGCAATGGGAAGGAAGATTTGATCCATACATTATACATGTAGTCCTTGCTTAGTGACCACAATTAGGACTGACAACTGTGATTAAGCAAAGCAGTTGCTAAGAGAAAAACCAGATGACCGCAACTGTGCTTATGATTTTACTTTGGCGTTCCTTTGCTTTACAGTGTCAGAAGGACATGACCCCAACAGCTGGGTGAGCTCAAATGGTGGGGAAGGTTTCCAGCACTTGACTCACAAGGAAGCCAGGGAAAAGGGCAAATCTTATCCTCCCTGCCCTTTAGAATGCTCACCTCAGCACTGTAATAATTAGCAAGAAGAGAATTGATGTTTGTATTTACATTCATTGGAGAGGAAGGGATTACAAGAGAGTAAGCAGGCACACAATGGGGAATACACATTGGAAGGAATGCACTACAGGTAGTCCTCACTTAACAAATTTAATTGGGACAGGAATTTCCATTGCTAAGTGATGCAGGCATTAGGTGAAACATCACATGACTGTACTGCTTAGTGATGGCAGTTTTGGTCCCAGTTGTGGTCCTTAGGCCAGGACCGCGCTATTGTTAGGAGAGGACCTCATGCTTCTACTGCCCTGCTGCGTTTGCCTCCACTTCAACTCCTCCCCTTTGCCTATTTCTGCCCTTTTGGTTGCCCTGCATTTGCCTGCCCTGCGCTTCGCCCTGAACCTCTGCCACCCTTGCCCCCTGCGCTCTGCCTTGAACACCTGCCATCCCCAGCAGCCTTCCTGAGGCCTTGTGTGAGTTTGAAGCCTCGTGAGGCCAGCAGCTGCCTTGTGAAGCACCAGGCCGGGCGTGCCTCATCAGCAGCAGGAGGAAGAAGACAGTGAAGGTCAGCTGGGGGCGGCTGAGTACAGGGCAGTGGGGGTGCAGGGTGGCCGAAAGGGCAGAAATGAGAATATAGGGGGGGGGGGGTTGAAGGACCCCTGCAGTTGTAAAGGTGGGTGGGCTGCCAAGCATCTGAATTTTGATCACATGACTCTGGAGGTGTTGCAACGGTTGTAACTTCTAGGACCAGATGTAAGTACCATTCATTCAGTGTTGTAACTTTAAATGGTTGTTAAGGGAGGACTACTGTAGTGCCAGCCACAAGCCACCTAGGAGGCAAACAAAAGCCTTTAGTGTGAAACTGGTTACATTCTTGTCAATTTCACAGCTGGCTAATTAAGGTCAGTGAGCTTGTTGACTTTCCCTTAGCACTTTCTAAGGAATGTGAGAAAAGCAGCTCTGAAAAAGATACCTTGTTTTGTCAATCTCTCCCTGCTATGTGGGTGTGGGAGTGGGAGAAAAAGATGAGTCAGGCACAGGACAATGCATACTGACTGACTGTAATGGCGAACACCTAAGAGAGACCCAACAAAGGTTGCAAAGTTTTTCATCACCACTGTAACTCTGATGCTGTCCGGGGCGTTTGCTAAACGAGGACTACCTGTCCTAATTATAATTACAATGATGTTAGGTGCATTAATCAACCATTGGACTTGTTTCAGAGAAAGCTTCATTAGAATTGAGTTGTCAGCCCCTCATGATTATGCTGCTCCAGATAAATACTAACATAATGGGTCAACTCTTAAAGCAGGAATTTTGGGGGTCTGAAAAACATATCTTGCTACTTGGTAGACAGGTATTCCAGAAATGAGGTAACTTACTTGATACTTTGAATAAAAAAGTGTTATACTTGTACACTTATATTGATCATAGTTACACAAAAATCAATTTTTGCATTTTCAAGGTAGGCTTTTTCTCTCTCCTGTACAGGATCATATTGGAGAAGAAGTTACGAAGTAAACAGAGACCTGAATTTGACATTGCTAGAAATGTGCTAGATTTGATTTACGGACAAACCCTAACCTGGTGAGAACTTTTCCATCTATTTGTTGCTTTCTGCTCAGTTCCTTATATGAAAGAAAAAAACAAAACACATTAAACTACAAGTTTCAAAGGATACTGATCTTTGGAACATTGGAGTGCATTTGTTTAAAATAATTGTACCCTGCCTTCATGTATGCAAGGCAGAACCTTGGTATTCACTACAGTTCATTATCACTGGCCTCTAGTCCACCTGTCTCCCTCTCTAAGTAAATCAAACTTTTTGGTTACATAAGCAAGCAGGGTGAGGTGCAGAATTGTGTAAGTGTCTTGAGGAAATCACTGCTAAGCAATATAACAACATTCATCTTTTTAAATTTTTCCTAGGCTGGGGGTCTTCTTCGCCCCACTTCTTCCTGTGGTCCAAATCCTCAAATTGCTGGTCTTGTTCTATGTTAAGAAGGTAATTTAGCTACCTGTCTCCTATTGGTTCTACTGCATGTTCCATTGTTCCTGGCAGCATGAGTGGACAAAGGACAGGGTTATGGAAAGGGGTGCGATACTATGGGCACCTGGTCAGGACGGAACAGTTAGCAAATCATGATGAATGAGAGGAGCTGCATTGACCAGAAGATAGTTTATGGAAAGGGAAATCTGTCAGGAGTTCTGGGCCAAGAGGAAGATGCTTACTTCACACACTACTTATTCAGAAGCAGCAGAGAATCAAATGCATGTTACCCTGAGATGTAAATTAGGCTCTCTGTGTAAAATAATTTTTAAAAAAAGCTTTGGGAGGTTATATTTGGGAAAGGAGAAATGTTTGACCATTATTTCCCCCCCTCAAAATCACCCTGCGCTGTTTATTCCTTTGCAAAGTTTAGGTGTATGTTACCCTTAAAGGAGAGGAACAGCATCCACTGTCTGTAGTCCCACCTTTTTCAATGTACACACACATGTAAGTTTTACTCAGAAACTGCTGCTGTTAGGAATAAGTAAAAATCCTATGAATTTCCTTATGAATCCCTCTTAGGTCAGCTTGATGAGAAATTGTCAATGCCCCAGTAAACCCTGGCGTGCATCTCACATGAGCACCATCTTCATCTCTTTGTTGTGCTTCCCTTCATTCCTGGGTGCCTCCATATTCCTCTCCTACATCATCTGGGCGTGAGTAATTTTCAGTGCAAACATAACCTCTTGCTGTTACATTCTAGGTGTGAAACATTTCAGACGAAATAGTCATACCTTCCTCTTCCTCCTCCTTTCTGTAATTTTCATTCTGTTATCCATTCTGTCTGTACAAAACAGATACAGCTTTTGATGTTTTGCGGGGGAGGGGGCTCTCTTGTGTTAAAAAACTTGTGTCTCCACCCCACATAAAAGTTACATGTCACCAAAATAAGTCTTCCCTTCATCCTTCTAAGAATCCAGTCTTCTACCACTGCTAGTCTACTGGCCCTCAGAGTGGAAACTTTTTGATGTAGCCTGTTGGTCAGGTCAGAAAAATCTGAACTGCATTTCTGTTAAAGTGAGCCTGTGACCATTCTGTCACTGCAACCTTTAGTGTAATGTTATTTTAACGAAGTCCTTATTTTTCCCTTGAAAAATCTATCATAAGCTTTGCTTGTCCCATCTGGTTTATAGACCATACTGCAAATTGCTCTTTTCATTATTGGAGTTGCCATAACTAACTCTGTCTTGTCTTCTGTTCTCACAACTCCAATTCACACACAGTCACATATTCAGTATCTTTTATATACTGTTAAATAAAGAAGGGATGTATGTCAAATAAGACAGGAAATTGCTTTTTATATGCTTGCTATATATTGTGTTAATAAATTAATACTGAAAATACTGATTTTATAATAATACAGATTATATACAGTATGAATCTGTAAAAAGAAGAATTAGATGTGGTAGTTACATGAATTACATTTCCTTTTGCTTGGCATTTTGATACTCAAAGCTCTTTTTTCATACAGAATAAAACCATCAGAAAAGTGTGGACCTTTTCAAACCTTTGATACCATCTATGATTCTTGGAAGGTCTGGGTACTAAAGCTGGAAGAATCCAGTCCAAACATCACTTGGTTTACCTGGATCCATCAGAACCTGTTCCAAACTTCCTACTTCCTGTTGTTGTTCACTGGAATTTTGTTGTAAGTTGAAACGGCAACATTATTTATGTGAGCCTAGAAAACCATAGACAGTTGTTAGCCACTATGTTAACACCATGTGTTGGTTTGGCAGACAGCATGTACCATGCAATGGTGGTGGTGTAGTATGGATATGCATGCTATTTTTCAACCTACTGTAGCATTAGAATATGATCAGACGTTACTGATGGTTTCTGCAGCTGGGCACATAAGTCAAACAGGAGTAATTGTTATAGATTTGAGTTTGATGGTAGATTTGGCATTACCTGAACTACTAGGAAGACGCCTGGAAAATTGCTAATTTGCTTTCTTCCTAGCAGTGTAAGAAGTCTTAAAAAGTTAAGAACTGGAAGTGTATAACAATAAATAATTAACAATTTGGAGAAGTAAAATGGAGCTTTTATTATGGGAAGATACATAAAATACAACTGATATTTTTAAAAACTGCAATAAATCTCTTGGTACAAGATAAAAAATTATGTACTAGTAAAGAATCATAGAACAGTAGTCACTGTCAGTTAATTTTTTTTTTTTAATCTGTTCAATCATGTCTGATTCTCGGAGACTGCCTTGACAAATCCCTGCAGTTTTCTTGGCAAGGTTTTTCGGAAGTGGTTTGCCATTGCCTCCTCCCTAGGGCTGAAAGAAAGTGACTGGCTCAAGGTCACCCAGCTGGCGTTGTGCCTCAGGCGGGACTAGAACTCATGGTCCCCCCGGTTTCTAGCCTGATGCCTTAACTGCTACACCAAACTGGCTCTTAAAATGTTTACTTATTAGTTAATAGATATAATATAGATGCATAAAATGACTTTATATACACCTCTCTAATTTACATATTTGTATTTGTGGTAACTGTTAAGTTAGTAATCCCTGATCCACAGTGTGATTCAGAATTAAACTAATTATCCAACATGAAATACAGATTTTTGAGTTATTAAAAGGAATAAGGACTGAGGCTGATAAAGCAGCATGGTTACATAGAAAATGATGTGTATGAGGTGATCTCTGCAGAAAAAATAGTGCAGGTATAATTTATTTATTAAATTGATTAAATTTATATCACCGCCCATCTCCCCCAATCTCCCCCCCCCATAATTACATTTGGAATGAGGTAGGTTTTTTAATATTTAGAAGCTCCCGTTTGTTGAATAGTCTATGCAAAACTAAGTAAAATACTTGAAATTTAGTTGAGAGTTTTTTTTAAAATACTAGTTTAATTAGATGTAAGATACATTATATTATTAAGATCTTGAAATTTGCTATTATTTTTAGGTTTTGTTTGTTGAGACTTTGTATTTTTCTTTCAATGAAAATTCAGGAACCAGAAAAAAAATGTTTTATTTTCTGCTGAACGGTTGATGCCAAAGAATTGCTTGTTCACAATGTAACTACTATATACTTACACCCATAGTGATGTGGCATGTTTTGTGTCCATATATCTCACAATGTCAGCCCTGTAAGGTAGACCAGAGTAAGAAACCAATGCCATATATGTCGGTCAGGGCTACTTTTACTGTTAACAGCTACAGTGACAGAATCTTGCAAGTCTGAACGTGCTTCCTCACTTTATCTTCATGTGAACTAGGGAGGGGCCTGTCTGAGACATCCCTTGGAATGGGCTCAGGCTGCGCTCGTCTGATCATTGCCTTGGTAGCGGCTCTTCCTCCTGCCCTTCAAGGCCGTTCCTGATGCTATCTCCACATAGTGGGTGAGGTCTCAAGATGCTCACTGGAAGTCATGTTTTGGGTGTGCTGGCTTATCTGGTCTTAGGTCATTGATTGCTCTTGTTACTCTAAAGGAGTACCCTCCCTATTATCTGTTTGAAAATACTGGGCAAAGCCATTTCCACTTGGCAATTCTCTCACCTTTTTTGGGGTGCATGTTGTTCTTCTGTGTTGCTTAATTTGTCAGCATAAGTGTCACATTCTGCAATTTGTCTTTTACAGTGCTGTGATCTATTTCACCATTGAGGTGGTAAAGGGTCTGCGGAGAATAATTTCATTATTGAAGGAGCAGATTGCCAATGTGAGTGCTGAAGGGGAGTTGCTCTCCTTTCAAACACTTTTAATTTAAACATATAATGAATAAGAAGCATTAGTAAGAAAAAGAAAGAAAAAAAAAAGAAATCCTATCAGAAAAATAGAAGGTACCCTAAAGCAAATTTTTAAAACCTGCATAATTTGAGATTATGCATACATTCATTTGAAACACACAAATATAAAATTCTGGATTTAGAAGCATGCTCAGCACATCTTATACCATCATCCACACAACCCCACATCTTCCAGAGCCTTCACCAGGGTCATTAGCTTTCCCCCATCCTTACCCTCCCAATTGACACACTTCTATCTAAAACAGGTCCAATTTGTTCCATTTCCAGAGCAAACACGCATTTTGATTTGGACACAAGCCCCCTCCCCCAAACCAGCAGTTCTGGGCACAAACCATTTTGCACATCCCTATCTATTTTCAATATTTCTATGTAAAAAGACAATTTTAGACAGGGATAAAATAATTAGGTGTTACTTGATTGCACTGACTAAAAAAATGGAGACTAAATATGATTGAAAACTTAGAAACTTTACTGTATTAATTCTCAGGCAGTGCTGTTTTCTACACTTGTAAAAACCATTGATCCAAAGAAAAGTGTGTTTGGTTTTCTGTAGTACTTTGTTATATGGCAGCTAACAAAAAATATTCATTTTTTATGTTGGAAAATGGAGAGCAAAACTGTACAATTAATTATTAACACTAATTGTTTATCAATTTTCCTCAAAAACTTTCAACCAAAATGGGTAACTAAATGGTGATTGCCAAAATTGGGAGCATTCGCCATTTGATTACACCACCCCAACTCAGTCTGCTTTTCTTTGTGACTTTTTTAGGAAAAAAGAGCTTGTCTTCCTGCATGGCCCAACTTCCACTAGTTCTAGCTAGGTAATTGGGAGGACGGGGCTTCAAACTGTGCACAAAGCTGTACAGACAAAATGGACCTCCCATTCCAGGTACCTGCACGGTATATGGCTCTCCCGTCTGTACCTAGTTTGCCAGTCAAAGGAGCATAAGTAAAATCCAGCTGTATTAGGAAAAAAGCCAAGTGATCCTACATTGCATTCGCTTAAGCATTCATAATGCCCACATTCTGTTAAGATAGTCAGTTTCCCACTGCTCATCTTAAATGTCTCTTGTGTTCCAGGAAGGAGAAGACAAGAAGTTTCTCATTCAAAGACTTCATACTATATATGAAAAATGAAAGGGCAACAGGGTGAAAATGAGGTAAGACTTTGGAATTAATCAGAAAGTTCCATAAAAGTGACAGGACACTGCTACACCAAAGAGGGGACCCAAGAAGTTGGCTAAAAGCTTTGCTGAAACTATACAGCCTATGCTAAATCCACACAGCTTGTGACCTCACGTTTTGCAGTTCAGTTTTGGAATGTTGCAATAGTTTTTTTTTCTGTTTTTTCTCTTTTAGTGGACAAAAATATGAAGGGCAGGCTATAGGTTTTCCTAAGCCCTTCAATGAACAATAGTGAATTACCAAATTTTGATCAGAAAATTACAGGATCAGAAGCAAATAGATTTCCCTCCTGGGTTCATAACGAGGAAGGCACTTATCTCTTGTTTTTGCCATGCACACACACAAATGAGAAAGACTATCCCATTACCCTTAGGATAGTGTGTTGCCGTGACTGCTGCCACTTTCTATGGAAGGAGGATGACTTAAGCAGCAACATGAACAAGTGGATGCTAAAATCTTGCTATGACTAACTTTTCCCTAATAAGTTTTTTTCTTCCGTTAAGGCTCAAGACTAAAAGTACTCCCTGCCATCAGAAGTAATGGCAGGCAGGGAAATGATGATGGGGGTCTGGGGGAGGGAGGAGAAAGCACATTATAACAGAGGCTTGTGCTGATATTATATTTGGTTACATATGGATACTAGAAGTCTTTAGATCATCTATTCAACACATGGGATGCTAGAGGACATTATATAGTAATTCTTTCAAGTATTATATTTACAAGCAAAGATAAGGATGGGCCGTATTTTGCAAAGGACTGAAAAACGTATTCTCATTAGGACATGCATTGTTCGTTATATTGACTGTAAGAGCATCACTAATTTTCGTATTACATTACAGCTCCATTTTTCCTTCGCATCTTCCTCAGCGAATGTACCAGGTGAACCTTTCCCTGAAGGGTTCCTTAGGAAAGGGAACATGGATATGGGACCCACCAGAAAAAGTCTGATGAACATGTTCATGCTGCTGAAGACATCTGACACTCTTGTCTCCCTTCAGGCTTCCTGCACATGAATGTTGTCTACCTTCAGTTGAAGAAGTTATATTCTTACTGTTTGCTGGCCATTCCAGTTTCTGTCCTCAGGCAAATGGAAACTTTCCCTGAACCAGACCAAGAGCTCCTGAACTACCTGAAGATTTTTACAGAGAATTTTTATAACAGGAAATTCAAACTGATCTTTTAAAATGTGCGATGGTCCTAGTAGTTAGTTTTGCCAGGATTATGAGATCCATGATCCCACATGGAGAGTGTACACAGTTGCTGGAAAGAAATCTTTCTTGTAAGGGATCTCATGGCTTAATATTATTAAAAATGACTGTTTTTGGAAAGCACCCTAGTTACCTGAAAGTAAATTACATTCCCTTTTAATTCCCTTGTTGTTAATTGGCTGATGGTGAACCGTTGTCTTTTGTTAAGTTCTCATAGTGTGTAGTTACTCTAACATGATTGTGCATGCCTGCATTTTAGCTCATGCCCTCTGAATATATTTGCACTTCAAGTGGGAGCACTAATCTGTAGAGGAAATCTTAACTTGGTGCTACCTCACTTTTATTTTCTTTGTGGAACTGGGGTGTACAGTTATAGGGCACTTTTCACAATTTCTATGTTCTAGACAGTAAATAAAACCTGCAACTTTCTTTTTAGAATTGTCTGACCACCTCTAAGCCACAAGAGCCAGGTGAGTGAAAGGGGGAATCAATGTGTGTAATAGTGAGGGCAAAGAACGTTTTTTTTTTCAATAAAACTTTGCAATCTAAGATGTGCACTCATAACTCACTGAAAAATTCTAGCTGCTCTACCAGCTAATGCCTTATGGAAATTAAGGAAAGGAGTTCCACTGAATGGTGCATGTATGTTATCCCATCATAAAATCCCATGTTCTTTACCTCAGCTGTGCAAAATGTTCTGCCAAATATGTTAAGACTGAAACTGGCGGTGGAGCTGCAGATACTAACCCCGTTTCTGGACATGTCATATCACCAATCTATCCATGTTGAACATTAAGGATACAGTAGTCTGTGCTTGCTTGAATTCATACAACTGGAAATTCTACTTTAATAATAAATTAGGAAGTATGCTTTTGAATCAAAGCAAATCTTCAGGAAGCAATATAACAGGACTAATGCCAGCTCTAGGTCTTGGAGGGGAGCAGCCTTTTCTTACCCGCCCTACTTCTTTGCGTATTCCCTGAGCCCAACCTAATTCCTCAGGGAGACTATAATTTATTTTGGCCTGCAAATGAAATACCTTGTAAAGAACAAATTACTAAGACAAAGTTGCTAGTAAATTTCAATACAATAAAAGTAAAGTAATGAGTAATGTACAGAATGGTGCTGTAAGAGTTGCTTAATCATTAACAATAGTTTTTGTTCTGTGAAATATTTATTTCAAATAGATATTTAAATGTCTAATTTGGAGCATTGGGATGAAAACACCAGTGAGAAAAAGTGGCAGCGTTACGTAGAATAGTTCATAGCTTTCAACTGCATTGAGTTCGTAATCAACAGGCTTTTGGTATTAGGAATTCAGTGCAATTCATTAAAGCTCCCATTAATCTGGGTGTTTATGGAGGGTGAATATAGAGGGACACAGCATGTCAAGAGATGGGAGATTCAGCTCTACTGGGTTGAATCCACCCATTTTGTGAGATCAGGAAGAGGATGTCATCTGCAGGTACCCTCTAGTTCTGCCACTTTGTGATTGCCCAGCAGTAAGTACACTGGGTTGGATGTCAGCATTCATTTTGTAAATATTCCTTATTACTTTTAACCCTAGTGTATATTTGGTTTCTCGTAAGCCATTCAGAGACTCTGGAGAGTCTATGAATTGGAATAAATAAATAAATGCATTCAAATAACACAGGCTAGTGGGTCTGATGAAGGCTACAAGAGAATAAAATGGAAAGCTGGGAGGATAAAAGTTTGAAGTGAAAGAGTGACAGAAGAACTGAGGTTTAAATAGAATACATTCAAGATTTATAAGGCGCTCATGTTGTTACATCATAACTTTACAACTTTTAATTGGCTGAAGGAATTATTGAGTCATGCAGAACTTTAGAATTGCTACATTGCATACCCACATAATTCAACTCTTATCTACTGAACCATTCTAGACTTTGTTTTTGGTGGTGCCACATGACTCAGCTAATGTGGTTCACATGATGGTATGAACTCACCAAAAACCTGAATTCCAAGAATATGAGATTGAACAAATCAAAGGAAACACCAGCGTTAACTTATTTCTAATGTATCTCATAGAAAATTAACAGTATACAGTGCAGCAAATACTGGATATGGTATTTAATACAGTAGGTCAGTGTTCCCTCTGTATACTGGTCTGAATGGAATTTCTGGCTGAGGAACGGCACAAATTTCACCATTGGCAAAAGCCATCTGCTAAAGCCCATCATGTTAATGGTGGTTAGGATTGTGAATTTTTGGTCGTCAAAGTTAGGTGATTCTTGTTGTAGAAAATAGTTAAAACTATTGACAACTAAAACAGACAATGCACACAAATTCTTGAAAGTGATTACTCAGGCTTGAGCAATCTGAATTTCTAGTGTGTTATGGAACTGGATTTTGTTCGCCCTGTACTTCCATCAAATCTGGCTTCATGAACCATAAAATAATACAAAGCACAGAAACATATGACTGAAATTAAATTTCATGTTACCTACAAAACCTAATGGGTGCCCCTGTTACAGCCATATTCTATTTGCCATTATTTCATTTATGCAAATACCTAGAGAAAAATGCTGCGCTTACAGTTAGAAGCTACAACGTGTTCCCTTTCAATGCATCTACAGTAGCAGCGATCCAATTTGCCAGTTAAGAGGCAATCCACTGAATAATTTAAATCACGTATTTCATATCTACGCTGCAATGTTGATCCACTGCCTGCAGGAAACAGCTCTGCTTCCTGGCATTACCAGACTCCAACTTTAATCACGCAGGGTGGATTGAAACCACTTCGTTACATCGGATAAGCCCCTGCCATCCCGTGCACTGATCTCGACCACAGTGATAGCCTGTTTGGCACAAGCAATGATATCCTGGATTCGGAGTAACGACTTCATCTCCACTAGGGACATGTAGCATGGTAAGTCACTAGAATCAGAACAGTGAGGGGAAAAAAATAGTTACATACCCATTTCTATCTGTTGAATTGACAAAAGCCACCCATGTAAGTCTTTCATGTGGAAATTCAACTTAATTTTCTTACATTTTGTTGAAAATGAGGAGGACAGGAACTGATGTTAGCTGTTCAGCAGAAAGGAGGGACAGAAGCTGGACACAGGATGAGGAAACCTGGGTAGGATTGGCAGCATCAATCATGTACTGCAGGAGAGAGGGAGCCATATACTTAATGATATTCTGGAGTACTGTATAAGGTGGTTTATTTCACTAGTTTTGTTGCTTGCCATATGTCAAAACTAGAATACATAAAAATTTAGCACAACGTGAATACAAAACATGCATAAATCTTTTCCTGTGCAATTGGAGCCCAATTTTCCCAAAATGTTATACTCCCCCAGACAATAGGATATAAGACTATATGAGTAATAAATATAATATATGCATACCTAGGTATAAAAATCTGTTTAAACAACACATTACATACAGGTTTAGGATTATACTGAGCTTTTCTTACCAAGCTATGCCTCTCCCCAACTGTCAGCCTCATGAGATCTGGCCGAAGGGAGATGCTCCGGGTCCCATTGATTAAGGAGTGCCATCTGGCAGGGCCCAAGGAGCATGTAGTGCTGCCTGCCCTTGGGAGCGCCATTCCTCCCAATATTAGATGAGCCCCAAACCTGCTGGCCTCTGCAGAGCCCTTAACACCTGGCTCTTCTTTCAGGCATGGGGGTTGGGAGGTAGCTGAGCTTCTGAGTTGCATACATTTGTTACAGATTGGTTTATCCTTGGCCATTTTTCATTTTTGCTTTCTGATGTGTTTTTGCTTACTGTATTTTGTTACTGCACCACTGGAAAACCTGAAGGACCAGATTAGCCTGGAGAAAATCTTATCTATGTGGTCATTAAGAGTCAACACTGACTTAATGGCACATAATCAAATTTGTTACTGTATTGATGTTTTCATTGTGTTAGCCACCCAGAGTCAGTTTCTGTGAGATGGGTGACCGTATAAATCTAATAAACAAGCACTCTAGCCCATGCATAAAAGTAGGGCACTTGCTCAGCAACAACAGCCCCAAACAGTAAACATTTACATCTATATATTAAATATATGTTGGCAAAAAACTTTCAGCAGGTTACAATAATAATTGTAATAGAGCACCCATAGCACAGTTATAAATTCAAACTAAATACAATTTTTAAAAAAAATGTATTAAAAATTAAACTGGTCAAGTGAGAGACATAACCAGCAAACAGAAACAATAAATTGCAACAAATCAAACGCCTTCTTGAATAATTCTATTTTCAGTAGTTTCTGAAAGCCTAATAAAGTGGGGGCTGATCAAATTTCAGGGGCAAGATATTCTAGAGCAATTTAATCTGGTTTGGGCTGCACTTTGGAGTTCTGTGGGCCGCATGCAGCCCACGTGTTTAACACCTCTGCTCTAAAGTACCCTGTAGCTGCATACCAACCACATTTTTAATAACCATGCCCCCAAAAGGAAGAATAGAGACACAGTGGTAAGTATCAAGTACAAATGGGTCCAGGGAGAGCCTCTTGAGCCACACCACAGCCTCTTTCAAGGCAGCTGACATTAACTCCTTCAGTGGAGCACTGACCACCTCCCAGATCCAATCTGTTGCCATTCTCCCAGACACCCAAAGGAGCCGAGAGAGACAGGAATGAAGCACATAATTGACCAGGGACAACCACTTTATTAAAGTTCAAAGGCCAGAACCTATTCCAGGAAACATGGCTAGATGGACCACAAATAATCCAGACTTTGATGAATCAGAGCAGCTTTCACAAAAATGCTGGGTTAAACAGTCAAAGGAGCGTTCTGCCTTCCTTTCCCTAAATGTCCTATGCCAGCAATTAGATCAGAGGTCTTTATGGCAGCTATAACTCTTACCACAGTACAGGAATGTGAAAGGAAAAACAATATTGCTTCAGACAAATCTTCCATGCAGACAAATCCAAGTTCCAGGAATCAGAGCTAAGTATATTCTTGTGCCAGTCCAAAGGTCACAGGGAATCAGAAACAGCACACAGTCAGAAAGTCAGATCCAAGAGTGAAAAGTTGCTTGCCAACAGAAATCTGATTCCCAAGCCCATTTTTTATATGATTCAGGCATATCTATTTTCCTGAGTCAAATCTCTTTCTTTTGAGGACCCTCACTGAATGTCTATGTTCTACTCAACTGATATTTCTATGTGTTTGAGGGCTGAGGAATTTTCTTCCTTCTTGGGTCTAGATCAGGTGACTCAGCTTGCTGCTGTGCTTCTGTACCAGGTGGCTGATTACCTGACTGCTCCAGACTTGCAGGCTCATCCTCCAATATGTCCTGTTCTTTCTGAGCTTCATCTGCATATCTGAGAGCCTGCTGGTTCCTAAGTTGCAAGGGCAAAACATGTCAATACTTACTCTCTCCAATTCAAAGCCTGACTCTTCAGGCCAAAACACTCAAAGGGAATTGTCCACCATAACAAGGCTGCTGGATAACAGCCCTCTGATGCAGCAAGGGAGAAGTCATTACACTTTGCCTCCCTTATCATCATGAAGTAGGCTCAAACTTGAGCTCATATCAGTTCTGCATTAGATTTTTGGCTTCCTCCACTGGTGCTCTAGGTGTCTCCTTTACCACTTAATTTTCCAAAGCCTTTGGTGTACCGAGAAGCCAACTGAGATTGGCTAACAGGGTGAGGTAACTAGGGAGCAATTGTGTCTAACTTCTGAGTCACCATCTGCTGCTAGTGGTTAACCAGACATTCAGTGGAATCATCCACAAGTTTGCTGGGAAAACCCCCAAGTGCCACCAGAAAATATCCAGATTCATTAAGAACCTGAGGTGGACTGTTCTATTCGGTCTGTTTGCCCTACTGAGGTCCCAGGTGGCAATTAATGTCATCTGGAGAAAAAAGTGATCTTGCCATGGCAAAGGGCTGATGGAAATGCCTTCCATATCCAGATTATCACACAACTGGTCCAAGACGAAAGTGAGATTTAACTTGTTCCCACCTAAAAGTGTCATGCCAGAGATTACTTGGGGTAAGCCCACGGTTGCCATGAAGGCCATGAACAAATGAGCTCTACTCAAACCAGACCTGAGGGCATGGAAGCTGAAGTCACCCAACTTCAAAAGGCATGGTGACTCCAATATCATGTTGCTACAATCCAATTTAACAAATAAGCATTCATCCCCCTGGGAAGGTGAGAGTCCCTGATCATAGGTAAGGTGTCTATAAAGATTAACATCTTTCCCATTGCCTGCCCAGGCATCAAGGTTGATAAAGGAACTTTAACCCTGAGGGCAGATTTCTGAGAAAGCAGTATCATTGCCCTCTCACAACCAGTTTTGGGGAATAGACATTAGGTCTGCATGCTCATCAAGTTGTGGACAAGAAAAGTTTTACAAGGACTGCATTTCAGCTGACAAATGCATTCCTTGCCGCATGTGCCACTATGCCAGCTAATTATGCTCCCACAGCCTCCAAGAAGCTTTGCAACACTCTAGCCCAGTGAGTAGCTGCTCCACTTCCTCCCTCTTTCTGTCAAGCATCTGCCATTGATCTGCTTACTTGACTTCACTAGATACCATCCTTTTCAATTTACAGTATTGCACTTTATTGCCAGCTCCAACATTCCAGGATAAGCATCAACATAATAGTCCAAGATCTTCAACTCTACCAAAAATAATTCCAAGCAGCATTCTTCCAATCCAACCTAACTCTCCCTTTCAAACAAGCCTTCACCATTTAGCTCCATCTTTCATTCCTCTGCATCTATATAAGCAGAAAAACTGATATGGATAGCTATTCATATAATTAATGGTAGAAGTAGAAAGGCCAAGGCCATAAAATCAGTTATAACCTTGCAAATTTATTATAAAAATAGCGCCCACCAAATTATGCACAATATATAAATGAACACTCACCAGGACAGCATGGCAGTCACTATAGTAACTGGACCAGATAGGACCCATGCATCCTCCTAGCTCCCGAATGGTGATCTTCTTTCCTATTGAGAGATCAGTAAGATTTGTGCCTACCTGCAAAAAGACAATCATGCAACATATACACAGATGTGCAAATGAATTATTTTCTACTGCATAGTACAGTGAATGTGCAAGTATAACATACCATAGATTACATTAGGTTTTATTCCCAAGAATGTGAGCATAGAACAGTAGATACTGTCTTCTACTCTGTCAATTAGGCTACCTACTCTGGGTATAGTATTCCAACTCTCTCAATTGTAATGGGAAAGGGCAAAAGTTGGAATATTTTCCCATAAAAAGCTCTGGTACACAGTATCAAAGTTGTTTTCAGGATCCTCGGGACTACTGGAAGCAACTTGAGTTCTGAGGATCCTAAGGACAATCTTCAGTGCAATGTATCTCATAATTCACTAAAGTGCCAGAAGACCTTCTGCTTTCATTGGGGGTATGTTTTTTGGGATTTAAATATCCAAAAATATCCATGTCACATACATGCCATTGAGCTATGACTAACATTTCCTCAGGCACTTAGCTTTTCCAAGACTTTGGAAAAAGTGGAAGTTGAAAAATGGCAAGTTAGGAGGGAACATGATAATAATTCAGCAACATATAGTGGATACTATTGGGAATACATAAGAATGATAAGCCACAGGTGGAAGCACACTATATCAACACAAACTACAAATATAATGGAAGGAAAATCATAACAAATGAATAGAGGGTAGCAAGGTTTGTCCCAGAACAATCTTGAGGGCCACCTACTGGCTTTGGTTCCACAAGGAAAACCTGCTTTGAAAGAGTCTACAAATATGCATGGACATGATGATTAGCAGTTACAATACAATAGTGACAAGTATAAAATGACAGCTACAGCAGCAAAAAAAAAAAGTTTGCAAATTCTTTAGAACTATCTGTAATCCTGCAGTATTATGATGTACAATGTGATTTGAGCTTCATTTAAGTCCTGTCAGTAGATAGAGAGATTCTGGTTAAAAAAAACACACAAAATGGTATAGTGTATCATGTCTACTGAACACACTAAGCCAACATTCACTATCTTTGTTGGAATATTTGTAAAGATTTAGTAATTGATGGTACTTCCTTTAGCAGTGATAACTTCAACCAAATGTTTTCTGTATCTGTTAATCTTGTCATTGGCTTGGAGGTATTTTGGCCCATCTCTCTTTAAAGATATGCTTCAACTCGTTGATATTTGGGCTTACAAAAACAGGTGATGCCACAATATTTCAACTGAGTTAACATCAGGGCTTTAACTTGGCTATTCCAAAACTCACATTTTTTTCTCCTTCAGCCATTTTGTTGTAGATTTATATGTATTTAGGACCATTGCTTTGTTGCATGATCCACATTCGTTCATTTGCCTCAGTTCATGGACAGATACCCTGCCATTCTCTTGTTGAATTTGCTGATATTGCCCAAAATTCACTGTTATTTCAAAAACAACCCTTTTTCTGAATCCACAGAGATCTCTTTGAGCTCATAATTCACTTCTGCAAACCTATGTCATGGAGGACAAAGGAGGTAGCCAACTTTTATTTAATTGAGGAGGGTGTCTCAAACTCACACCTGATTGTCATCACATTAATAGGAACATCTAATTCAACTTACTTCTTTAAGAGAGCTGATTATCCTATTATCCTGTGTTGGAGGTATATTATCCTATACCTCCAACACAGATATTAAAAACTGACTCAACTAAAAAGACATGAAGTTTTGAGTATTGTTAGTTGGTATAGTGGTTAAGGCACCAGGCTAGAAACCGGGAGATCATGAGTCCTAGTCTTGCCTTAGGCACGAAGCCAGCTGGATGACTTTGGGCAGTCATTCTCTCAGTCCTAGGAAGAAGAAGGCAATGGCAAACCACTTCTGAAAATCTTGCCAAGAAAACTGCAGGGACTAGTCCAGGTAGTTGCCAGGAGTTGACATGAAGACACAAAAAAAGAGCTTTCTCTATTATTTATTGAAAAATACATAGAAATCTAAGCATACAGTATATCCTACACTGTACCAACTATTAATTTACTAGCATAGCAAAATATATTCAATACCTAAGCAGCACTCTATGGCCACTCCCTGTGCAGTCTGTGGAGTCTGACCCACAATACTCTGCTGGCCAGCTTTTCAGCCATCAGACAGGAAAAGAGCCTGATGCAGAGGGCATATACTTCACTCTTGCCATACAATAATCAGAAAAGGGGAGGGAAAGGTAGAAAAGGCTGTATAAGGGCATGTGTATACATGTGAGAGACTGAATGTAAGGATGGATGTACATGCATGTCCTAACCCCATTCTCCAGTGCCTCATATACTGTACCTACCAGCTCCAACTATTTATGTAGGCTCAATTCTAAAAGCCAATCAACCTTGATCTATTCAAGCAATGGTGGTCAAAGAATTATTTTCACTGGGACAAAACTAGTCAACCAAAAATAATAAAAGCCATACCGTTGGCAATGTAGCTGGTGGCTCTCCAAGGTCCTTGGCACCATCTCTGGAGCTCAGCTGTATCAGCCATTAAGGAAGATGGTAGGAAAGAATAACATGCAATGCAAGAACACAGGTAGGATTGAAATAGTTATTCCAGAATAGCCATCCCCAAACCAATACTCGCAGATGTCTTCAACAATGTGTTCCATTGCCCATGCTGGCTGGGAATTATGGAATTATTTATCAAAGATGATTATATGGAAGACAGCAAGCTACAACTAGGAAAGTCTGCTCAAGAACAAGATCCTCTCAACAGAGCAAGGTTTGAAGGTTCTATGTCAAAAACCTATCTTCCAAATACTAAGCAGGCCCTTTTTAATTCAGTGTCAGCCCCAGGATTCTTGCAAGAGAGACCAAACTCATTATAAATTCTTCTGGGCCAAAGGGTGCGTTTTAACTATTTAGTATTGTGTTGTATGTTGCACTTCAAAAAGTAATGGATGAGGATAGAACAAAACCCATATTCCAAGCCATTCCTTTTACATTTAAACTTCATTAAAATTAAATATAGCCAATGCGTTTTCAGCACCGTCATAAATTTAACGAAACGCCCTCCTCAGCCCCATTTAAAACCATGGTTTAGTAACCACTTTCGGAGATCTCTGAAGGCCATCCGGAGCCTGGGGCCTCAGTCTGTGCATCGCCGCCCTGCCAGAAAGGCAAGACGCACCCACCTCCTTAGCCGAAGCGTCTCCTTGCTTCTTTCCTTTTCCCTTCCTCACCAGTCCCTGTTCGACTACCTCTACCTTTGACCCACGGGCCCCCGCTTCCCCCTCCTTCGTCGGGACCCTCGGATATTCTGCAGCCGCTTCACCAGCAGGGTCTTTCCCACCCCCGAAGCTCCGAGAAGCAGGTACAGACAAGCACAGCTTCCCGCCATTCCCATAGCAACCAAGGCCGACTGTTCGGTCGCCCCGTTCTCCGCAAGCATTCATTGGTTCGGAGCGACAGTTTACTTCATTCACGCTTCACCCAATCGCTAAGGCTTGCCGTCGGAAAGCCCGCCTCTCCGCTGACGGGAAGCCGGAAGCAGGGCCTAAATTGCGGAGACGGTTTGAGGCGGAAGAGCAGTGGTCGGTCCAGCCTGGTCTTGAGCGGGGACCACAATGGGGCGAGGCGGTGGCACCTTCGAGCGTCTTTTAGGTATTGAGGGGGGAAGGGAGCCTTGGCCTAATCCTGCCCCAGAACTTCGGCCTTCATTTTAATGCTCGCTCGAGGAGCGGAGCTGGGTTTCCTTGTTTTCCTTCGACCTCCCTTTCTGCGGGGCTTGTGCAAATGCCCTCTGTAAATCCCGTCTTCCTTTTTTGAGATCTCCCTTTGCATCTGAAAACCACTCAGGCTTTTGAAGCGTTTTCCTTTCGTGCCCTTTTCTTCCCCATCCATCCCCGCTCCTTATATTGATTTCCCTGTATTTACTCGTAGGATCATTGTCCTCGCTCCACAAACTGCTAGGCTGAACTTTATCGACAAAGAGGTCGACTGCGGTGATTAACACTGTGATACAGCCTAGTGTCACATGATGGGGTTGCAGAATGGCAGTATTATTTCCTCTATTTTCCTTTGTGTAAATAGGAGGGGGGTGTTTTTTGACTAGTTTGATCCATCGTGAATATATGGTGATACAAATGTATCAATTAAAAAAAATCTCATTTGTTTCACATGTGTTTGTAATTGTACAATGCTGCTGACCTCATCATTGTCCTAAAATCAAGTTTTGCAAGGTAACAAGGTGACTAACTATGTACCGGGAAATAACACAGCAAGGCCTGACTGAATCAAGGACAAACATGATGTTTCATTAGGGCGAATATCAGTGGAAAGAAAATCTGTATCACCTGCCATTGACTGTCAACAAATTAACAGATATTTTTGGGGTGATGGAAGGGAAGACAATTAATGATCAGCTTTTCATTGCCATTTATATATAGTGCACTACTTGAATTTGGAGGGTTAGAATATACCAGAATATACCATGCCAAAATATACCCAAATCTCTTTTAAGAAATTTATGACAGCGGAGAAACGAAAAGGTGAGAGGGTGATATGCACAAAGATTAAATATGTACAAAAGCAGTTACATATAATTAGGATTTATTTTAGATGAATGTAAAAAAGATTTGATACCAAAGTTTTTTATGACAGAAGGAAGTTTGGAGGAAGAATTGGAAAGAAGAGAAAGAGATAGTAATAACAAAGGCTACCTCTCTTGAAGAGGTTATAACCTAAACTTTTTAGTGATGGAGATTCTGGAGTGCCCTGATAAAAGAAGTCTACCTGTTGGGAATGATAAAGATGAAGTCATTTAAAGAAGTAGCAGATATCTGGGCAACTGACAAATGGTGTGGTTGGAGGAGCAAATGTCATGGTTAGGATCAGGTTCTACTGCCAAGAGGTCAGTTTTGCTGAGAGAAACTCTTTATAAATGCTTGATAATAGCATACAGTAAATAACTGTAGACATGTTCATGATCTGATGTTCTCATTTCCAGTAATTCCTGTCAGAAAAAAGTTCCTTTGTCCATCTGTTCTCTCACAGAAAATACAAATTTTAATTTGTGCCTGAATGGCTAATTGTTATTTCAATATCTTGCAGATAAGGCCACAAGTCAGCTTCTGCTGGAGACAGACTGGGAATCTATTCTACAAATCTGTGATATGATTCGTCAGGGAGATACCCAGTAAGCGCTGAACTCTATGCTATCTTTTCATTTCTCTACTTTGTCAAGCGCTTTATTGACAAAAGAGGCATTCTGCTTTTTCTCATTTTTTTCTTGTTGCAACTAAACTTTGTGGACAGTTAAGCAAAGTATGTGTGGAAGGAAGCATGCTGCTGAACAGGGATTTTAACCTGTTGTTGTTTATTCGTTTAGTCGCTTCCGACTCTTCGTGACTTCATGGACCAGCCCACGCCAGAGCTTCCTGTCGGTCGTCAACATCCCCAGCTCCCCCAGGGACGAGTCCGTCACCTCTAGAATATCATCCATCCATCTTGCCCTTGGTCGGCCCCTCTTCCTTTTGCCTTCCACTCTCCCTAGCATCAGCATCTTCTCCAGGGTGTCCTGTCTTCTCATTATGTGGCCAAAGTATTTCAGTTTTGCCTTTAATATCATTCCCTCAAGTGAGCAGTCTGGCTTTATTTCCTGGAGGATGGACTGGTTTGATCTTCTTGCAGTCCAAGGCACTCTCAGAATTTTCCTCCAACACCACAGTTCAAAAGCATCGATCTTCCTTCGCTCAGCCTTCCTTATGGTCCAGCTCTCGCAGCCATATGTTACTACAGGGAACACCATTGCTTTAACTATGCGGGCCTTTGTTGTCAGTGTGATGTCTCTGCTCTTAACTATTTTATCGAGATTTGTCATTGCTCTTCTCCCAAGGATTAAGCGTCTTCTGATTTCCTGACTGCAGTCAGCATCTGCAGTAATCTTTGCACCTAGGAATACAAAGTCTTTCACTGCTTCTACATTTTCTCCCTCTATTTGCCAGTTATCAATCAAGCTGGTTGCCATAATCTTGGTTTTTTTGAGGTTTAGCTGCAAGCCAGCTTTTGCACTTTCTTCTTTCACCTTCATCATAAGGCTCCTCAGTTCCTCTTCACTTTCAGCCATCAAAGTGGTATCATCTGCATATCTGAGATTGTTAATGTTTCTTCCAGAGATTTTAACTCCAGCCTTGGATTCCTCAAGACCAGCTTGTCGCATGATGTGTTCTGCATACAAGTTGAATAGGTAGGGTGAGAGTATACAGCCCTGCCGTACTCCTTTCCCAATCTTAAACCAGTCCGTTGTTCCGTGGTCTGTTCTTACTGTTGCTACTTGGTTGTTATACAGATTCTTCAGGAGGCAGACAAGATGACTTGGTATCCCCATACCACTAAGAACTTGCCACAATTTGTTATGGTCCACACAGTCAAAGGCTTTAGAATAGTCAATAAAACAGAAATAGATGTTTTTCTGAAACTCCCTGGCTTTTTCCATTATCCAGCGGATATTGGCAATTTGGTCTCTAGTTCCTCTGCCTTTTCTAAACCCAGCCTGTACATCTGGCAATTCTCGCTCCATGAACTGCTGAAGTCTACCTTGCAGGATCTTGAGCATTACCTTACTGGCATGTGAAATGAGTGCCACTGTTCGATAGTTTGAACATTCTTTAGTGTTTCCCTTTTTTGGTATGGGGATATAAGTTGATTTTTTCCAATCTGATGGCCATTCTTGTGTTTTCCAAATTTGCTGGCATATAGCATGCATTACCTTGACAGCATCATCTTGCAAGATTTTGAACAGTTCAGCTGGGATGCCGTCTTCTCCTGCTGCCTTGTTATTAGCAATGCTTCTTAAGGCCCACTCAACCTCACTCTTCAGGATGTCTGGCTCTAGCTCACTGACCACACCGTCAAAGCTATCCCCGATATTCTTATCCTTCCTATACAGGTCTTCTGTATATTCTTGCCACCTTTTCTTGATCTCTTCTTCTTCTGTTAGGTCCTTGCCATCTTTGTTTTTGATCATACCCATTTTTGCCTGGAATTTACCTCCAATGTTTCTAATTTTCTGGAAGAGGTCTCTTGTCCTTCCTATTCTATTGTCTTCTTCCACTTCCGCGCATTGCTTGTTTAAAAATAATTCCTTATCTCTTCTGGCTAACCTCTGGAATTTTGCATTTAATTGGGCATATCTCCCCCTATCGCTGTTGCCTTTTGCTTTCCTTCTTTCTTGGGCTACTTCTAGTGTCTCAGCAGACAGCCATTTTGCCTTCTTGGTTTTCTCTTTCTTTGGGATGTATTTTGTTGCCGCCTCCTGAACAATGCTGCCAACTTCTGTCCAGAGTTCTTCCGGGACCCTATCTACTAAGTCCAGTCCCTTAAATCTATTCTTCACCTCCACTGCATATTCCTGAGGAATATTCGTGAGGTCATATCTAGCTGATCTGTGGGTCTTCCCTAATCTCTTTAGTCTGATCCTAAATTGTGCAAGAAGTAGTTCATGGTCTGAACTACAGTCAGCTCCAGGCCTAGTTTTTACCGACTGTACAGATGTCCGCCACCTTTGGCTGCAAAGGATGTAATCAATCTGATTTAATTTTGTGGACAGTTAAGCAAAGTATGTGTGGAAGGAAGCATGCTGCTGAACAGGGATTTTAACCTATCCATACTCAAACCCAGCATTTTAGGTATTGGCTACACTGTGTCTCTAAAGAACTAGTTGTTCCATAAACACTCTTAGGCCATTCAAATAAACCATCGACTAGCATACGGCTGCATGATGTGAGACCTCAGGGCTATGTATAACTCCCCAAATCCTTGGCAGCCTCTAGATTGTTGATAAATTGTAATTTTTAGTATAACAGAAGGAGAAAAATATTAAATACCTAGGGAACAATCATGTCAATGTTATTGTAATGTTAATGTTAATTAATATTAGTTTCATTAGTTTTAATTATAATTAATTTAGGCTTTGTCCTGGGTCCTGCTCACTTTTTGGAGTGTGGGCTTTAGGATACTATTCAAAAGCTAAGTGCTGCCATCATTCAAAAAGGGTGCAAAGCCCTAGATTAGTAAATACAGTAGATTGTTTGCTACCCTCCAGATATCATGGACTTCAGCTCCCATCACCCCCAACTAGCATGACTAATATCAATTAGTCACTACAGGATTATTATCCAGTACATAAAAATTAAGAAAAATCCTTCCAGCTCAGGCCATAGATCTGATTAATGCACTCTCTGTGTTGCACTGTCCAATCAGATGCATTCTGGAATCTCACAAGCAGGATTTGAAGTTGGTAGCCTTTCTCCATTATTACTCCCTAGCAACTGATATATAAGATATGCTGTCTTTGATTCTGGAGATAGATTATAATTGTAGGCATCTTGTACAATCCGAAGTGACACAAAATGTGCATTGTGATGTCATGGCACAAATCCTAGGCTTTTGTACTTTCATCCCAATGTTGTACACAAGTATGTAAGTCATGTGGTTTGTGTCACAGGTTTTGCCCCCTCTCCCCATCTCTCTCTTGTAAATACCTATAAATATAGCCATCAACATGAATAGCCATTAATATCCCTAACCTCCATGAATTTGAATCTTGCTACTCCTGTTTCGAGAGCCAGTTTGGTGTAGTGGTTAAGGCAAACCAAGAGACTGTGAGTTCTAGTCCTGCCTTGGGCACAAAGCCAGCTGGGTGACCTTGGGCCAGCCCCTCTCAGCCCTAGGAAGGAGGGAAGGGCAAGCCTTGCCAAGAAAACTGCAGGGACTTGTCCAGGCGGTCTTGGAGCATCAGACACGATTGAACGGATAAAAAAAAAATTCTGTTTTAAAATAATTTAAATAGTGGTCAGTGTCTACTGACAGTGAATTCCATAGTTTAATTATGTGTTGTGTGAATAAGATCGTTTTCTCATTTAGATTCAGTGGATAACTCTGCATTCTAATACTGTGTGTGAGAGAAAAGATCTTTTCTCCTATCCATGTTTTCCCTTATATGCATGATTATATCATACCCTCTTTTTATCTGCTTTGTCAACTAAGAAGCATTCAATACTGTTTTTTGTTTTGCTCATTGCTGCATATTTTACAGCTCTGCAATGTTCTTTTTGAGATATAACTAAAAGTTCATGCAGCATTTGAAGTGCAGTTGTAAAATTGATTTATATTAATTTATTTTGCTGGCAGTTTTTATTTTTAATCAATTACCTAACTATTTCTAGGAAGTTCCAGAACAGAACTTGGTTGCTACTTGGGACTAAGCTTATAGTTGGTTACATTCTGGTTGGCTCTTTGAACCGTTATTCTAGGACATAGTTGTTTAGGGTATTTGTAAATGTCTCCGTGTCAGAACGTGTGTTTTCTTAGTCTATGGCATAATGCACTGTCATAATACAATTTTTTTTGGTTTTGTCTTGGCATATTATGGGAATCTAGCAATTGTGGTTTGCAAACCAAGATTTATAAAACCTCTATATGTTGTGAGAATCCAGTGAATTGTGACTTACTGCATTTGATAAACCACATTTAAAACTATGTCAGTGTGAGGAAAAGTAAATAATGGGTGATTATTATTACCTTTTAAGGATGTCTCTGGGCTGTTTGTAACTGGCATATATAATTTTTGTAACCTTGGGCTGTTTGTAACTGGCATATATGTTAACCTGCTCCAGGACCTGGATGGCTTAGTATCTGGAAGATGTTTTATTAGCTACTATACTTTTTCTTTAGTCAGAAAGGAATGTTTTAAGTCAGTAAGACACACAATCTCACGTTGGTTTATAGGGGATTTTAAAGTACAGCAACATCTCAGAGTTATTCATCAACCACATAACTCTTACAGCTAAAGATTACATCTCATATCCTAGAAATAACCTGGCCTATACTGAAGAGGCCTATACAGGAGAATGCTTTCATGGGCTTCTAGTTCTCAGGGACTCAAGAGTAGCTGTGTCAACCCTCATACAAGATAAGACTTATGCAATATTTGTACGCCTTGTTGAAGTTCTAAGTATTCTGCTTCTGTGATTCACAAGGGAGGGATATATAGAAAAGAAAGGAGAAGACAAGAAGGGACTGGAGATGTTTCCAAATATTTTCTAGAACTGCTAAAACTGACACTTATAAGAAAAAGAAATTTTCTTCATCATAAAGCAGTTTCTGAGTTTACATAGGAAAATTACTGATGTACAGAATATGGAATACCTTTAGATTAAATAAGTTTGATTAATGAAGAGGGCCATTATTTTAACATTACTTAAGGGATCTCGGGGGCTTATACTTTAGCGCACAGCCTCCTTCATCAAGTGTTTGCATTTTGTAGGTGATTATATTATGTTTCATGGGAGAAAAGATGTTGGGTGGCTTGGGCGATCCTTGCCCTTGTCCAGACTGAGCTGGTGTTCCCTTTTTCCCTGTGATTTCCCAGGGCTAAATATGCTGTGAGTGCAATAAAGAAGAAAGTCAATGACAAGAACCCTCATGTGGCTCTCTATGCACTAGAGGTAAACACAAGTGCAGTCACACTCCCTGGTGAGTAGGGAGGTTTTCTTCATTTGGGCCCACGTTGTATGCATTTATTCTAGAGAAGATCCAGACTGCTTGCTGTGGAGTCTCAGAACTTTATCCAGGAACTAACTTTCGTGTATTTTTTCATGCAGGTCTTAGAATCTGTAGTGAAGAACTGTGGTCAGACAGTCCATGATGAGGTAGCTAACAAGCAGACCATGGAGGAATTGAAGGAATTGTTGAAGGTAATAGTGCTTAGGCCATTTCTCTTCATGGTAAGGGACAAGGAGTACTTTGGGAGAAGTTGTAGCATCCTTCGTATAGAAAGCCATCTCTGACAGATTTCAGCAATCTCTGTTTAGACCAAATGAACTCTCTATATGTAAGCTTGAACAGCTCGAAGAAATTACAGTAATTAGAAAAAAAGAGAAGCTCGAGAAATGTCTGCTATTGGAAGGCAAAGAAACAGCTAAACTAGGGAAAAGCCTTATAATGGAGTGAGGTGGAATAGATTGACCTTGCTGTTGCTTTTTCTCCTTGAATTTTTGTATTACTATTACATGACAAAAATATTACATATGACCTTATGTTAAAGAAGGCAACACAGAACAAATGCCAGACTTCTAAAATTGTTATTTAAAAAATCTGTTTTGGGCATTATAAAATTTAATGATCTTACTAATGTGGTGTGTGTGTGTGTGTGTAAATAAATATATGCACATACACACACCCTATCATATTTTAATTAGCGTAGAATAGTTTTAGAGCACAGTCATTTCCATGTCCATGCATGTATTTGTGTATCAAGGATTTCAGCTTGAATAGTTGTGCTTACTTATATCAATATATGTGCTATTGATACTTTCATTGCTTGAATACACTCTCTACTGAGCCATTTTCTTGCTTATTATCATATTTTCTAATGTCTGGATTTTTTATCTACTAATGCCAAATAAAGAGAACACTTTCAGTGCTTCCACGATATTTCTAAAAAATCTGTGGAGGAAAATGAATATTGGACAACCTTGCTGGTCTTGTACCCTGATTTTCTTGTTCTTTAAAATAATATATAGATTTAATGTGTACTTATTTACATATAATAGTGCTCCTGTAGCTGAGTGGTGGAACACATCTTTTTTCTGGAAGAACACCCCAGATTAAAATCCTGATCTCTCTGTTTGCACCTTAGAGTAACACAGCTCTCCTCCCACAGTACCCATTATTATTGTTGTTATCTTTGTAGTTCTCTCTCTGGAGGACATTGGAACTAGCATGTACATTAACCTGGGAAAGGATCTTGTCCAAAAAAATGGAAAGTCTTTATATATGTGCTGGATAGACTTGAGCACCTCCATATGTTCTTTCAGAGGCAGGATAACTCTGTAGGGGTAATTCTATTTAGATTTTGTTCCCATGCTCCTCCTCGCCTCATTTCAGCCTCATTCCATCAATTGTTCTCGATGGAAGCAGTATGCTATTATGCAAGGTGAGAATGTGCTTGGGTCTGCATTGTCAGTAATACAGAGGTAACCCTAACGTTCAGGGAAGAGTGTTTTTATACAACAAGAGCCTTGCTGTACCTTTGACTTTATTTTTTTAGCTTGTTGCCACAGGAAGAGCCTTAAAAAAATTTATATGTTTGTGAGGTAAGAACAGTCATTTGTATACCAAAACACATCTTAAAATCAGATGTACAGTTTTTCTTCAGCAAGAATAAATTTTAGGAAGAAATCATTTTTGGTCCCTAGTCCATAGTACATGATTGTACAAGCAATGACTAAAGGAAGGAAATAGTTGAGTTTAGTTTTTGATGTTCTGTGGGATGATGCATCACGTATCATTGTCATAACTCAAATAATGAAGATTATGGGCTCAGTACCACCAGGTACAGTGCCTGACCTTGACCCTTCCTATTATCTGCAGAGACAAGTTGAGGCAAACGTTCGCAACAAGATCCTGTACCTGATCCAGGCATGGGCCCATGCCTTCCGCAATGAGCCCAAATACAAGGTGGTCCAGGATACTTACCAGATCATGAAGGTAGAAGGTGAGGAGACAAGCAGCTTTCCATTGTGGTATTAAGGCCATTTGTGTGGGTGGTGTATCTGCAGCTGGGAATTTGGAGAAAGAATCAGAACTTTCCTTTTTTCTGAAAATCACCTCATGGAGTTACTGACACTATTGAGGTGCTGGTGGCAATTCTCGTTTCTGTTTTTCAAATACTGATCATAGCCATTTCACTTCTTGGGCCTATCTTAGTCTTCAGATTCTGGAGCCAACCAGATACATTGGGTTTCAAATCCTGTAATTTTTAGCCCCTCCAACTCCATGATTCTGATCATAGTGACAGTCAAAATAAACCTATGCTCAGTTGTAACACTGTGGCAGTAATGGGATTTGGTGGGTCAAGTGATCAATTGGAGTGATTCTGGAGAGCTCTTGAAACTAAATTTTGCCCTGGAGCCCCCTATCTTTAGTGGGAAAGAAAGAGGGTTCAGGGTAGATAGCTTTGCCCACATGAGGCAGAGCATAGGGAAGCATGTGGACAGTTGATCATGCCCATCGTGCAGTCCTCAGCCCAATACCCAGGCCCCAAGGTTTGGCATGCAGTGGCATGACAGTGTTAATCTACCTACAGGTCATGTTTTTCCAGAATTCAAGGAGAGTGATGCGATGTTCGCCGCAGAAAGGGTAAGTATCCCAGCTGGGAAAGCGACTCACCTCATTTGGGGAAATAATTTGGACTTTTCTGTAGTAATTACATTTTGAATGTGCAGTATACATTTGCTTTCTCTCTGTTTTGGTACTGTTCTAATGCTGAGAATTTGGGATGAATCAATCGCCAGCGTAACTGCTGGTTGAGACGGGTGATAAAACCCAGCCTCTCCTATTTTTTTACTATCTACATTCAGACTCTGAAGTTGTTGCAAGATAATTTTCCTAATCCCTTTCTTCTCCCCTCATTACTTCACATCTGTAAGTGTTGTGTCATTGCAGTTATATTCACACAGATTGAAAAATAGCTAATGTTTTTTTCAGTGCCTTCAACTTGTAAGTCAACAAAAAGATTACTTCACACTGAGCTTTTACTGTCCATTTACGACGCATTATGCATTTCCTCTATCTGTAATGCACTCTAGCATAGCAGTACCCTTGGAAATCTTTGAACATTTAGGACCACTTCAAGGTGTTATAGTGGCCTTTTTGGTACTCATAATTGCTGTGTTTCTGTGCGGCTAGGCTCCTGATTGGGTAGATGCAGAAGAATGCCACCGGTGCCGAGTCCAGTTTGGGGTGATGACTCGCAAGGTGAGCACTACCAGCATCCTCTGATCCATGCTGAATGTGACAGAGTTTGGTCAGGGATATCAGGAGGGAACAGGAGCATTGGCTTTAAGACTTATGTTTTCCTACCAGATGTTTGTCTGGGATAATCCTGATGGTTCTGGTGTGTTCACAGCATCACTGTCGGGCATGTGGGCAGATCTTCTGTGGAAAGTGCTCATCCAAGTATTCCACCATTCCCAAGTTTGGCATAGAGAAGGAAGTACGAGTATGCGAGCCTTGCTATGAGCATCTCAACAAGTAAGAGCTTAGCTATGGAAGAGGCTGCTGTACTGACATTCCAGAAACAATGGCTATGTTGGCATCTCTTCTTTCTGTATGTGTGAATTCTGAGGTGTGGGATTTATTTCTATAAAAATGAGTGTTCCAGCCTACCTTCTGTCCTACAGAATGCAGTTTCCAGAAAAATCACTAACTGGGTCATTACGGATTATAGTGCAGCTGTTGCTGGGCCCCTCTGCTTCCTCTCCCCAGTCAGCTTAGCAAGAGGCTAGTTCAGCAGCAGTCATGACCTTGGCCTTTCCACCCATGCAGGAAGGCAGAAGGGAAAGGATCTGCTAACACAGAACTTCCTCCGGAATACCTGACCAGCCCTCTTTCACAGCAGTCCCAGGTGAGCCCTTGGCTGGGTTAGGTAGCTACTCATCTTTAATCTCATTGGCTAGTTCCACACTTTAGGTACAGTGACTGCTGTTTATTCTGCCCATAGCTGCCCCCAAAGCGTGATGAAACTGCCCTACAGGAGGAGGAGGAGCTGCAGCTGGCAATTGCGCTTTCCCAGTCTGAGGCAGAGGAAAAGGAGAGGATGGTTTGTGTCTCGATCACGATTGCTATAAGTTCCCGTAA
Organism: Candoia aspera; assembly: GCF_035149785.1. Classification (NCBI taxonomy): domain Eukaryota; kingdom Metazoa; phylum Chordata; class Lepidosauria; order Squamata; family Candoiidae; genus Candoia; species Candoia aspera. The sequence continues at coordinate 113,774,008 of NC_086154.1, read as the reverse complement.
CTAATTTCCATTAGCTGTCATAACTAACGATCCTCTGGATTCCTCGTGCTTGGCCGCTTTGGGCTATTAGAAGAGTTCTTGTAGCTCCGTCTTCTACATAATCAGGTGTTAGCTTTCTCCTGTGGCAGCCTGATGTCCGGTGGTGAGAAATTTATGCTGATGTCAAACCACTCTTGCCTCTAAGCCGAAGGAAGCCCCTTAATGACCAGGTAGAGGTTTGTCTGATAGTCTCTCTCACCTAATCTGCCCTTTGGAAATGATCCAGAAATTGAGTTCCTCCAGACTTACAAATTTGTGTTGCATTCAGATCACTACACTGTCATCGTTCATGTTCTGGTATCTAGTTATCACCACAGGTGTACTGTATCTTAAGGAGATACCCTGACGCATAAGGTGTGGTAGTTCTGACCATCACAAGGATGCTTAAGGCTTCCTCATGAGGCTGTGTAATAATCCAGATATGAAGGGGGAAATGTGACAGGGAGTGTGCAGGGGCACTTAGTTTTGCATGTTGCTGACTTCTTAAAAACGTCGTGTCTTGGTCTCCCTGGTCTTGTGTGCAATCCCAGGGAAAGACAAGGTTGATTTAAGGAGGCGTCAGAGGATGCTCTGAATTAACTTTTCCCCCCTCTCTGTGCTACATCTCTCACGCTGATAGGCAGCAAAGGGTAGATGAGGGTGTTATTCTTACATCCTTCTCAATCTTCCGTTTCCTCTACAGAGACAGAAAAGCACATATTCTACCTATCCCAAGGCTGAACCCACACCAGTCACCTCTTCAGCACCCCCAGGCAGCACCCTCTATTCCTCTCCTGTGGTAAGAGTGCAGCCTTTGGCAGAGGAGAGCCAGCAGAAAAAGCTGCTTGGCCCATGTGGGCTAAATATATTTAATTGTCATTTTTGTAATTGTTTTAATTGGTTGGTTGTTGTATGCCACCCAGAGTCATGTTTGTGAGATGGACAGCTATATAAACCTGATCAATCAGTCAATCCCAGGAATCAATCTCAGAGCCCTCTGTGGCTCTTAAGGCACTTCATTTCTCATTTACCAGGAAAATTCAATAGTATCTTGATCAGTGTGATGAAGGACGTTTGGAGGATGAAAATAAGAATTGGTGTTTCCTCTCATCTGCCTTGTTTGAGCAACTGCTTTGCCAGTCTACTCTAAAGGTTAAATGAGAAGGTGTTCGATACTTATTTCTAGAGGATGATTTAGATGGTAGGATGTTTTCGTGATGTTAATCTTAACTAAGAATAACGAATTGCGTGTCTGTCTTTTTCAGAACTCCTCTGCACCCCTAGCAGAGGACATGGATCCCGAGGTGAGACTCCAACCTTTTCAAGCTAATGGGGAGCTGGTCTGAATGAGATCTGACAATCAGTTGCTGGTTTGAGTGATGGAGTGACAATAGGTTGCTTTCATTTCTCAATGTTTCTTGGCAGTTGGCTCGGTACCTGAATCGCAACTATTGGGAAAAGAAGCAGGAGGAAGTGCGCAAGAGCCCCACCCCTTCAGCCCCACTGTCTATGGGGGAGCCAGCAACCCAGGCTACTGAAGCCCCACCTGCCCCACTCAGTGTGGTGGAGGTAGGAACAAACCCCTTCTTCGTTAGTAAAGTGTCACTCTCTAAGCATCAGTTGGACTCAGCCATGTCAGTGTGGGGTTTGGGGGATATTTATTTACGAAGTGGGAATAGCAGTGTTAAAGGAAAGTTTAAGAGGGGGCACTAGGCTTTCTTTTTGGGAGTTGTGAGTTTCTGTTTCACAGCAGGTGCATCTATTGTGGTGTGGGGTGTCTGTGTGGACAAACAGGCAGTGGGAGGAGAGTAGCTGTCTTGGAGAACCAAATTCACTTTTAATGAAGCAGTGCCAGGATCCTAGGGTGGGAGGAGGCAGAAGCTGGGACCTCTGGTCAGCGGCTTCCCATCTCTCCCCAGCAGCAATATCAGAACGGGGAGACAGATGAAAGCCATGAGCAGTTTCTCAAAGCTCTGCAGAATGCCGTCACCACCTTTGTCAACCGTATGAAGAGCAACCACCTGCGGGGGCGGAGCATTACCAACGATTCGGCAGTGCTGTCTGTCTTCCAGTCCATCAACAGCATGCACCCCCAGCTTTTGGAGCTACTCAACCAGTTGGATGAGCGCCGCTGTATGTTATCAGATGTCCAGTACCTGACATGATTGAAAGTAGCAGTTTTAGGGTTCCCTCACCCCTGTTGGACCTTAGCAACCTAAGTGACTCCCTTGTATAGTTTTGGAACCGTCTGAACTACTACGACGGCTACTTTTAGATTGGGTACAGGAGGAAGACAGTCTGGTCCTTCCCACTCCTTCTGACAGTTCCACTTCTGCTTCCCTCTTAAGAGTTTTGGGGAGGTGTGACTGCAGCTGGGGCAGTGATGAGACTCCAGTCTTGTCCTTCCTCCACAGTATATTATGAGGGACTTCAAGATAAGCTTGCCCAGATCCGGGACGCACGGGGAGCCCTAAACGCCCTGCGAGAAGAGCACAGAGAAAAGCTGCGCCGAGCTGCAGAAGAGGCAGAGCGTCAACGTCAGATCCAGCTAGCACAAAAACTTGAGATCATGCGGCAGAAGAAGCAGGTGGGGCTCGGACCATGGTGTCCCAACTATGGTTGGAGCAAAGATTCAGATTTTCCACCTTAAAGCATGATGGCCACAGTGTCTGATACATCCTGTGCTGTTCCAACCATTAGGAATATCTGGAGATGCAACGGCAGTTAGCTATCCAGCGCCTTCAGGAGCAGGAAAAGGAACGCCAGTTACGGTTGGAGCAGCAGAAGCAAACAATCCAGATGAGGGCACAAATGCCTGCTTTCTCCTTGCCATATGCTCAGGTATTTGAGTGGAAGGAGACGGGAGAGGCCAAGAATTCCTTTTGCCCTTCCTTTCCCTGCCTGTAGAGTGTGCAGGAGCTAATCTTGCTTTCTTCATTTAGCTGCAAGCCATGCCTCCTGCCAGCGGAGTGATCTACCAACCATCCGGCCCCACGAGCTTCCCAGGCACCTTCAGCCCAGCAAGCTCTGTGGAGGGCTCACCCATGCACACAGTCTACATGAGCCAGCCCACCCAGGGCAGTACCGGGCCGTACACTGCGATGCCTGTGGCAGGAACAGGTAACAGTGAGAAGTCAAGAGAGAGAAAATGAGTGGGTGTGGATTTAGCCCAGTCCTCTACTGATAGGCTATAAAGCTCAATTGAGAAGGATGTCCTTCATCTCGTGTGTGTGTGTGTGTGTTTCAGATCCTGGTATGGTGAGCACCTACATGTACTCCACAGGCAATAATAGTGCACAGGCAACTCCACAGGGACAGGCAGTGCCCACCACAAATCCTGCCTATTCTTCCTATCAGCCTACACCTACTCAGGGCTATCAGGTAAGTTTGATCATCTTGAGCACACCCTGCTCCCCTCGGTCAGGAGACTAGATCCTAGCATTATATTGGCTGTGTGAAGACTTATCAGCCAGTGTGGCACACCGGTTGAATTAGGTCTGGGAAAACCCACATTTAGATCCCTATTCAGACTGAAGCTCACAGGGTGCTCTAGGGCTGATCAAGTCCTCAGCTTAGTTAGGGAGGATTAATTGGGAGGATTAAATAAGGGACAGCTTGACATATGCTGTCTTTGTTTCCTTGTGGAAAAAACAGGCTTTGCCAGCTTTCTAGAAGCAAAATGCATCATGTTTTGTTTGTCTGTCAAAGCTTGTCTAGACTTTCTTTGGAAATCTCTGGGTATCCAAATTTTCTGTGTAGGTGCCATCTTGGTCCACCTGTCTTCTTTACCTTGCAGAACGCAGCAGCCCCTTCCCAAACACAGACGATCCCTGCCATGACACAAGCGGCTCCCCAGTCTGGGGGTGCTATGGGTTACATGGGCAGTCAGTCAGTGTCAATGGGGTACCAGCCCTACAACATGCAGGTGAGGAAGTTGTTTTAATTACTGTGCTGTTTCCTTTGCAGCAGGCACAAGGGGGAAGTGGAGAGGCTCTGCTTATTTCCTTTGATGAATCTCTTGCTACATCATTGCTACACCATTGCGGTTTCTTTGTGCTGTTCCCTCAGTGGGGAGAGGAGAGGAGAGCTGAGCCCTTGGTGTTGCATAATGTCCCAGTCTGTCTGTCTGTAAATGAATGAAAGGGCCATCAGCAGAAAGAGTTACAGGGGGATATGTAGTTGCATTTTCATGGAAGTAAGAAAGCTCATTGCTAAGGTCCAAGTGGCTGCATTTCAAGAAGGGGCCACTTGTTCTGGTGCAAAGCCTGACACCCTCTTTTTCTGCTAGAACCTTATGCCAACCCTCCCTGGCCAGGAATCAGGTCTGAGTAGCCTGCCACCCCAGCAGCCTTATCTGTCAGGACAACAGCCTATGTATCAACAGGTAACTCTTTGACCAAATTTTCAGGGTAATCTTTTTCCCCCCTGACTAAATACTAATGATAATGCTTGAATTCCTTCACCTTATTGGCTGTAGGATAATGGCCCTTTACCAACCATTGGGCTAAGGGAGCAAGTGCTGCTAACCCTTTCCTATAGTAATTTCACTGGAAGAAGTGTGCTCTCCCTGTGCTAACTTCCATTTATCTTCTTGCAGATGGCACCGCCTGGAGGGCCTCCCCAACAACAGCCTCCTCCCCAGCAGACTCCCCCCCAGGTGCAGCAGACACAAGGGGGAAGTGGAGAGGCTCAGCTTATTTCCTTTGACTAATCTGTTGGTTTACAAGGAAAGGGAGGGGTGGGTTTCTAAAACATTGTAAAACTATCATTTGTTGGTCACTGCTGTACTTGCTACACCATTGCTGTTCCTTTGTGCTGTTCCCTCAGTGGGGAGAGGAGAGCTGAGCCCTTGGTGTTGGGTAATGTCCCACTGTCTGTCTGTAATTTCCCATTTCACCCTGTCTAAAATGCTGCTAGGATCAAGAATCTGTAACATCCTATATGCTATTACTCAGCTGTGGAGAGATAGCGACCCACAGCCCGACTCACCTAGCCTTTCATTAGTTGGATGACCGAGCTTAGCTCTCAAGCAGTCACTGTTATGTGCACCATTCAGGAAACTGTTCTCTTGTGAGAAAAACAGCATTTAAGCATGCTCCAAAGCCAGAATTTGAGATCCAGTGTATGGCATGGCCCTGAGCCTGCATTCTCTTTCTCAGTGGTCATATCTAGCCAAGCAAGTGACCTTCACTCTGCCCAGCACACTTAATCCCTTTCCTCCCTAAGTTCTGACACCCCTCCACCACTTCCCTCCATGTCTTCTGAGAATCCAATCTTGAACCCAGCCTACCCCAGTCCGGTATGTCTTTTCAGTCTCCATCCCATCCAACCTATCTGTCCTTACTGCTTTTGAAGATTTGTGTCTCATACTTAGTGGCTGGTGTAGACAGAATGGAATCAGTGACAATAAACATAAGTATTTAAAACTTTCCCAGTCTCTGCTTCTTTTTAAGCCCTGTGTTGGTGTTTTAGCCTCTGCATGAATGAGCATTCTACCTAATGTGTCACTCGGCTGTGATCACTGAGGTGGTCCATCAATACAGGAGGCATGCTGTGTTCTAGGATGCAGGGAATTTTCACCCATTTATAAATCGAAGAATCAGTAGAAGTATCTTTTTTTATATCCAAGTTTTAAAATCAATTAGATCCTACTTCATGCCACATTGGGTGGAGGTGGTACCATCAGTCAATGTGAAGATTTACATTTGGAGAATGGCCTTTGTTTTTGGAAGGAGGGGACGCATTGGTATCCCCTAGCAGTGTTTATTTGGTCTTAGCCTAAAGCTAGCCCTGACTCTGAATCTTTTTTAATCAGTGTGTGTGTGTGTGTGTGTGTGTATCAAATTGCTCATGCTGCCTTTTCTGACTTCAGCAGACTGATCAATTTGGAGACCCCTGATGCCAAAACATGTGGACAATGCAGGAGGGGCCAAAAATCCTTCTCCAATAAGTTGACTGGATTGGCCTCTTCTGCGTATAATGCATGGAAATGCTCTTCTCCCACCTCATTACAGGAACATTGCATTCCAGGCATAGAGCAATAGCAATCTCCAAAAAGTATCATTTCATATAGCTCTTACTAGCAATTGATTTCACTCATCCGTTTTTCAATGCAATCATTTATGATGTTTTGTAGGATTGTTTGTGCAGGACTTTAGGGTTCACTGTATGGGCACGGTAAGTTGCTCCCAGGCTGATTTTGCATTAGGTATGCACCACTTTTTTCCTCCTTTAGCATGAGCATGTAATATTGTTTGAAGGCACCGTACCAAATCCTCATGCTCTATCAATGAATCTGCATTAGCTTTATTTTCTGCAATAAGTGATATAAATTATGTAAATTTGTCAATCTGTCATAAAAACAATTTTTCCAGTCTACTTTAGATGTGAGGCTCTAACTTCCACTTTCAGATTGGACTTAATCTTCCACATGCAATTTTCCACTGGATGTGCTCACTATTTCCACAGTAGTGTTCACTATCTAAGCAGCAATTAACCTTGAATCTGTCAAAGAATTCAAGCTGTAGGAGAGAGCCACTTGACTTAAAAGTCTCACAGTGGGACCTGTCCAATATGTGTATTCCTCAGATTTAACAGCACAGGGTTCTCCAGCTCAGTTGTTTCAGCTACTCTGGTCTGGCTTCCCCAGGAAATGCAGGAGAGCAGAGAGAAGCATCCAGGCCAAAATGCGTATGATCAAAAACAAAGATGGCAAGGACCTAACAGAAGAAGAAGAGATCAAGAAAAGGTGGCAAGAATATACAGAAGACCTGTATAAGAAGGATAACAATATCGGGGATAGCTTTGACGGTGTGGTCGGTGAGCTAGAGCCAGACATCCTGAAGAGTGAGGTTGAGTGGGCCCTAAGAAGCATTGCTAATAACAAGGCAGCAGGAGACGACGGCATCCCAGCTGAACTGTTCAAAATCTTGCAAGATGATGCTGTCAAGGTAATGCATGCTATATGCCAACAAATTTGGAAAACACAAGAATGGCCATCAGATTGGAAAAAATCAACTTATATCCCCATACCAAAAAAGGGGAACACTAAAGAATGTTCAAACTATCAAACAGTGGCACTCATTTCACATGCCAGTAAGGTAATGCTCAAGATCCTGCAAGGTAGACTTCAGCAGTTCATGGAGCGAGAATTGCCAGATGTACAAGCTGGGTTTAGAAAAGGCAGAGGAACTAGAGACCAAATTGCCAATATCTGCTGGATAATGGAAAAAGCCAGGGAGTTTCAGAAAAACATCTATTTCTGTTTTATTGACTATTCTAAAGCCTTTGACTGTGTGGACCATAACAAATTGTGGCAAGTTCTTAGTGGTATGGGGATACCAAGTCATCTTGTATGCCTCCTGAAGAATCTGTATAACGACCAAGTAGCAACAGTAAGAACAGACCACGGAACAACAGACTGGTTTAAGATTGGGAAAGGAGTACGGCAGGGCTGTATACTCTCACCCTACCTATTCAACTTGTATGCAGAACACATCATGCGACAAGCTGGGCTTGAGGAATCCAAGGCTGGAGTTAAAATCTCTGGAAGAAACATTAACAATCTCAGATATGCAGATGATACCACTTTGATGGCTGAAAGCGAAGAGGAACTGAGGAGCCTTATGATGAAGGTGAAAGAAGAAAGTGCAAAAGCTGGCTTGCAGCTAAACCTCAAAAAAACCAAGATTATGGCAACCAGCTTGATTGATAACTGGCAAATAGAGGGAGAAAATGTAGAAGCAGTGAAAGACTTTGTATTCCTAGGTGCAAAGATTACTGCAGATGCTGACTGCAGTCAGGAAATCAGAAGACGCTTAATCCTTGGGAGAAGAGCAATGACAAATCTCGATAAAATAGTGAAGAGCAGAGACATCACACTGACAACAAAGGCCCGCATAGTTAAAGCAATGGTGTTCCCCATAGTAACATATGGCTGCGAGAGCTGGACCATAAGGAAGGCTGAGCGAAGGAAGATCGATGCTTTTGAACTGTGGTGTTGGAGGAAAATTCTGAGAGTGCCTTGGACTGCAAGAAGATCCAACCAGTCCATCCTCCAGGAAATAAAGCCAGACTGCTCACTTGAGGGAATGATATTAAAGGCAAAACTGAAATACTTTGGCCACATAATGAGAAGACAGGACACCCTGGAGAAGATGCTGATGCTAGGGAGAGTGGAAGGCAAAAGGAAGAGGGGCCGACCAAGGGCAAGATGGATGGATGATATTCTAGAGGTGAGGGACTTGTCCCTGGGGGAGCTGGGGGTGTTGACGACCGACAGGAAGCTCTGGCGTGGGCTGGTCCACGAAGTCACGAAGAGTCGGAAGCGACTAAACGAATAAACAACAAACAACAAGAGAGAAGCATTGGGATTGCAATCTGATCCTCTTTCTCAAAAAGGCATTATTGTTCAGTTACAGGTAATCTTTTCTCATTCCTTACCCTACTAAAACACCAAGGTTTCTGGCATCTAACTATTTTTGTTAGAAGTTCTTTTCTGGCAAGGAAGAAAGGGGAACAGAGGGAGGGGAAACTTCCTGCAGCCTAGGCCATTGGATCCTATGCAGGCTTTTGCTGGAGTAAACCCTGCTGAGTTTGATGAGGCTCACAACCATGTGATATTGCATAAGCTCTCCACGTTTCCTGTTTTGTCACCAGGCCAAGTTTGCAGGAAACATTGGAAAGTGGACTATTTAGGGTCCAGGCAAGAGGGGTCAAATGTAATATTGTGAGTGTTGCTGCCTTCATGCACAACCATGAAGAGTACACAACCCTGTGATCTGTGAAGGAACTAAAATCTGCTTGCTTATTTTTTCAATGAAAGTTGTGGTCCATTTAGGAAAGGGAGGCTCCGTTGGGAGGACATGCCTTCAACAAAGAGTAAGCAGACTTGTGGATGAGTCCTTGACCAAACAGTTAATAAAACTGGATTCCCTGTGTTTGTTTTTCCATTCTGCAACATTCCAGGTCATTGTAAATGAGCAGTGCATCATCTTGCAAGGCTGTTGTTCCTGTGGAGGTTAATAGACCTACAGGAGAACGCTTCATCACAGAGGATACATTATACATACAGTATTCAGCAACCAACCTTCAACTCCATATTTGTGTAAAATGTTCCATAATTCAAGTCTATTCCCTTTATCATATGGTTCTATAAATCTACAAACGTGCAGGAAACTCTCCCATTTCTATATTTGTCAATGATCTGTTGAAGAGCAAATACCTGGTCTTAAAATCTGCATAAAGCTGCATCACACCTCCCAAAGTTTACCTACTGTCTCCCCCTTTTGATCAGAATTCTGACAAACACCTTTCTAGGCACACTTAACAATCTAGTCCTCCTGGGTTTTTTTCTTTCCTTGCATTCACTCTTGCTGCCTTTATATAGAGGAATAATAGCAATCTTCCAGTCATCAGTCATGGGTGCAATCTTCATGTATATGTCAAACAAGTCACACAGCCACTCCATAAGCAAAACTGTATTTTAACACTTCCTAGGTATTTCTTGGCACCGAGTTTCTAGATCACTGAGGACAAAGAATGTTATACAGTTCTTAAACTCCTTTGCCTGAGAATAACTTGTACTAATTACTGTTTTCATGCCCTTTAGTGATAACTATTCCTGTCTTAGTGGCAACTGAAAAGGGAGGAAACAGCCTACAGTCTGGTCTGCAGCACCTACCCACTGACATTATAGACCTTGATGTATTTCTGTTGAGAAGCAGCATTGATCTATACAGTATCAAGTAATGGTGATAAAGGCCTGGGAAAAGTGTACCCCCATCTGTCCTAGAGCCTAGTCTCAGCCTAATCTGTCCTGATTTAATCTATGTAACCAGCTAGCATTTCTAGGATAATTTCTTTATTCCTATTAACCAAGGGGAACCAGTATCATTGTGGCTGATGAACCTGTGCTGCTCAGTTCTTTCAGAATTACTATCTGTCTTTTTTGCCTTCAGCAATACTCAAATGGCCTAAATTAACTTTATTAAACAAGGGCATTACTGTATGTCGAACATTTGTCTGGTAAAAAAAAAAGCCACATATTCCCTTTGCCCTTTCTGTTCAGGCAATTTATAGAAAGGATTTCACATGACTGCATACACTTTTGCCATTGCATTATGATCTCCCTGTTTCGTGCATCTTATGATCTAAAAATAGGATGACCTAAAAAAAAGTAATGCCCACAATCAATTTATTTTTCTTTCAAGGACTATATAATCCCTAAACTATGCTTAGGAAGTTTTTCTAATTTAGTGGTACATAGTACTTCAATGTCAGGGCTTATATTTTGAATGGTACCATCACTTAATGAGGAAGTCAATAAAAAAAAAATAAAGACACCTTGAGCCAACTCCTGATGACTTCTTCATGTGCTAAGAAGAATCAATACAGAAGTGGCTTGCCATTGCCTCTCTCAACTTTCCAGTCTAGTCTACCGCCCTGTGATTTCCTGGACTCTCCAAGTACTAACCAGGTCCAACTCTGATTAGTCTTTCTCAAGGTCAGGGTTGGCAAGATGCTCCCACCTGTTTCAACGAAGAGTAACTAGGTGAAAACTAAGAAGATTTTTTACTGTGGAAAATCATACTTAGTTTTTAATTTTTTTAAAGTCTGTTTTTTAACGCTGTAATGAATGGACGGTGGCAATTAATGTCGTTACAAATCCGAACATTTTAAATATACCCAAGAATAGGATATGCTATGATTAAGAGGCCAAATTAATACTCTGTCTCATTTATCTTTGTGCCATGTTGATGGTACTTAGGATGGTAAAATTCAGTATTGTCTGGAGGAGACAGGCTGTGCTCCATACGTATATGCCCTGAACTTTTCCTGCGTCTTCACTTATTTTGTGTATGAAGCATAAACCTCTCTACATACCGTTTTTGATCATCGCTATTTTATCAATTTCTGCCAAGTACAGTAACAATGCAACTCAAATGCAATGTTTCCTGAAATAAACCTTTGTTCCAGAAGACTATGAAATAAACGTGAAAAAGCTGCTATGAACTGAACCGCGGATAAACAGTGTCCCCACTTCTACTTTCTCAAGACATTGTAGCAGTTTTTCTGCTAAACAAATTAAATACAATAGCGATAAAATTTTCATCTACTGCACTCTCCTGCGTCTGATCTTTTGACTTAACTGCCACGGTCAGAGTTGAAATTAGTCCTCCTCTTGCGAAGCTGTTAATAAGCTCATAATCGTAAGTGATGTTCTCCCATCCTCTGAACCCTTCGCGGAACCCCACTCTTCCGCCTGCACGCTCAAAGCCCAGCCCCCTGCTTTTTCCACTTAGCATCCGAATTGCGGAACTACTAAGTCTCGCGTTGTTCACGGAGCGTTGCAATGGCAGCTGGGTAACGAAGTCTGGCATTGTGGAAGACCGCTTCCTGTTCCCATAGAGTTTTCATTTCTAACATGGCACGCTAGAAGCGCTTGAATCGTCACATCCGTTTACCATCGAGATGTAAAGCTGCACGTTTGTACATCACATAGTCAAACTCGGCGGAGATTGGACACTTCGTTTAACCAGAGAGATGATTGGAGAGAGTGTCCCCGGCGCCCTTTGCGGTGCGCACGCTGCAGAAAGAGGAGACAGTCGGTGTTTCCTTCCTACCGCCTTTTCGAGTCGCCGATATGGCCATGTTTCCCGCGGCAGGACTCGGTACCGCTCTCCGACTGTTACTGCGGTATGTGGTAGGCGAGCGGTGCCCCAGTCGAAGGGGAAGCGGGTGGGGGCGAACTAGAGGCCTGAACGCCAAAATAAAGGTCATCCGCCTGCCTCGCTTCTGCAGACGGAGCTCTTGCTTCGTGGTGTGCGTATACCTGCAGGGGGCCGCCGGAGGTTTCTTTGGCTCCCTTTAAACAACTCTTCGGCCCTTCTGATGTGTGCAGAGAGAATTTATTTTCATAAGCCTTGAAGCAGCCCTGAGAGGTCAGCTCTGTTACCCCCAACTTGCTGAGGGCGCTGAACCTGATGGTGGACTCCTGTAAGCTGGGGTGAGATTTGAACCAGAAACTTCCTGACTTGGGGCTCTGTCCAGTAGAGGATAGGTGCAGACTATGGTTGTGTCCAGGTACTATTAATAAACAAGTTCTAACAGGTCAGACAGTGCTCGTCGCTGTGGTTGTTAAAAATATTGAATTAAATCAGATATATTTTATCTGAGAAACTTCTTACGATGGATCAAAAGTGCACATTTAAAATAAATAAAATAAATGTATCCATATTAAACCCTAATTATTAGAAAAAGTCTGCCCTTACTTTGTCATGTTGAAATGTACTGGCAGAGCAGATTAAGTAAAAATAAAAAAAAGTCATGCAAGATTGAAATCAGATCTTATATGTATATTATAGCTTCTCTTTTGGTTGTTTGTTTTGAGTTACCTCAATTGCACATTTTTCAGTATGAAAACAAACTATTATAAATCTCACATCATGTAATATTTCAGGCTATTGAAAATACTCACTATTTCTGAAACTGAACTACTTCTAAAACGGAATTTCATAACATTTGCTAATAGAATTGCTTGGGGGTGTGTGGTTATCTTTTTCTTTCTTTTCAATAGCATATGCACCAGTCCATACTCATCTTCTCCCCCTGCTATCTTAGCTAGGCTTGACTTGTCATCCCTCCTCTGTTCATCTGAAGTAGCAGATATTTGTCATTTGCATGTATCCTTGTGCTGGGAAACGTGAAGTGTGAGTTTTTTTCTCTGATTTTCTACAGGCAGCATCAGTCACAAGCCTGTGCTGTCCGGATGCTGAAGACCACATGCTCAAAGTGTAGTGAAGTCTTGGCAAGCCCCCGTATGGATGATGCCCCCAAAGAATATTCACCCAAGATTCAGCAGCTAGTTCAGGACATTGCTAGCCTGACTCTACTGGAGATCTCTGACCTCAATGAGTTGCTAAAGGTGCCATTTTTACATTGGAAGCTGGGTGATTAATATGTCAGAGTTAAAGGGGTGGTAGATGCTTCCTGTTGTTTGTAGCTTTTTTCCCTTATAGAGATGGGATGTGGCACTTTGGATTATAATCCCTGCTTGAGTATGCAAGTGATGTAAAAGATGGATAAACTGTTGTTTTCTATGTTCACAGAAAACTCTCAAGATCCAAGATATGGGACTTATGCCAATGGCTGGGATGATGCCAGCAGCACAGTTAGCAGCACCAGTAAGCAACCAGCCTTATTTCTTGTCATTCCCCTGAACCAAATGATGATTGCTTCTGGAAAAGGGTCTGAATGCACCTGGCCAACAAATACACATTCTTGAAGAGTTGGGTATGAAACTTCCAAGCATGAAGGCGAAAGGTGCAGCCAGACTGCTGTTCTCTATTGGTATTTAAAAGGGCTGCTGCCTGGTATAATGAAAATAGCAACACTGTAGTTCTGTATAATGATCTGCAAATCGTAATAAACTCCTAAAAGGTTGGGACAGTATAGAATGGGAAAAAAAGATTTATAAGGGATGTTCTGGAGTTAAAGCTAGCTACTGCTCCATGCAGCTACAGTTTTAGTTAGCTGGATATTTTTCAGTCCTGAGGCTGATCCTAAGTTAAACAGTAAAACAGAAATATTTATTATAGTGGGCTTATAGCAGGCATTATTTTTAGCTGTTCCTTTTAGATATCACTATGTCTGTTTTGCTCACTTATTTGATAGTTTCCTACATATTCTTGTGTAACATTTATTCCTGTAGTTAAGTTTTGCATCATTAGCTGTGGAATAAATATGATCTTTGTAATGCCCCAATTATTCTGAGATCTGCTTCCTGACTAAAAGATTGTAGGGATTTAACTGAATCAAGTGAAAATATTTCTAAAGCTGTAAAAAATCCATCTTAAACTTCAAGATTACCTACTCTCTTACCAGTTTCACTTGTCTTTTACAAGTGGTTGCTTAATTTTACTCACAAGGAGTTCCCAAAGCAATCTCCTTATAGCAGTCCTGGAAATCTGCCAGATTTAGTGGCATAGTGTAGTACTTGTGGACAAGATGCCTTTTGGAGGGTACTCCATTTCCCTCCCCCGCCTTGTTCCACCATCCTCAAGGTTGCTGTCTGCCCTTCTCTCCATTTACCAAACAGAAACAGACACTAACCCCACTACTTTTCCTTCCTTTAATTTTACATTTTGAAAACGTTTGGGCTTTTACTGGACTGGGATGGTGATAAAATCTTCATTTGAAGGTGGAATAAAAATTTGGCAAAATATTAAAATTAAACCTGGGTAAAACTATGGATCACAAAGGTCTGCAGCAGACTGAGCATATATAAGAAGGAGCATGCACTAGCTCGTATCTGAAATAATACATCAGCAATTTCTGGAAATACTCTAACCAGCTCCATAGAGAAGAAAGAAATAAGTGGCCCTTAAAAGCAAGGGGACTTTTCTAGAGAAAATAGCATGCAGGACATCAGGTTCTCAAAAAGGAGAATATATGCTTGGAATGTCTGGGATAGGAAAGTGAAAAAGCTAGCTTTTTCAAGGATGGAGTTTTCTTATTCCATCCTCTCTCTGCCATATCCCAGCTCCTGAGGAGAAGCCAATGGGTTTACTCTATCTGGAAGAAAACTTGCTTCTTATTGGTCAGAATTCACCATTTATCATTTTCTAGCCCCTGTTGTGATTATCCACACTGCCCGGGGAAGATGAGAATTGTCATTTGTGATTAAATTAAGGCAGCTTGGATGCAGAGATTAAGGTCACTGATCAGGCAAACAAAAAAATAAGCAAGATTTCTTAATGTGGATAGGCAAATAAGTTTTACTAGGTTTATCAAATGTTTAACGGGTATATCAAAGCTCCGGAGGGATGACAAAAGGAGCAGAAATAATAGGGAGGAAGACTTACATTATTTGTTTAAAACTGTGTTTCTCAACCATGGCAACTTTAAGATGCATGGACTTCAACTCCCAGAATTCCCCAGCCAGTCTTGCTGGGAATTCTGGGAGTTGAAGTCCACACATCTTAAAGTTGCCAAGGCTGAGAAATGCTGGTTTAAAATATCTATTTCCAGTTAGAAGTTCAGATAAATGAACTTGGTATGCTGTAAGAGAGCATCTGGGTTAAAATAAGTTCCAGAAAAATAAATATTGTTGGTGTCAATACATTAAAAAAAAAAAATCAGCGTGCTAGCTGCTCAGTAAAAAAGGCAAAATTTTAACAGGTAACCAAGAAAAGACGAAGTTACTCAGCACTTATTTTGACTCGTTTGTCAATGAAAAGCTATGTATGCCACCAGGAAACTGAAGGGCAGGCTGAAGGGACAGAATTATAGGAACATGGCTATTAATTCTGAATGAGTTTAAATATCTACAATCAGATGAATTCCATCCTAGCGTATTGAAGAACTAGCTAATGGTCTGGCTGAACATTTATATACTATCTTTAAAATCCTGGGGAATGGGCCAAATGACTGGAAAAGAACAAATATTTTCCCTACGTTGAAAAAAGATGATCCAGCAAACTATGGACCAGTTAGTCTGTTAACAGTATTTGGGAAGATAAATTTTTTATTGGATAACTTCTTTGATAGTGTAATGGTATGTGGGAATGACCTTGGGAGACATGTACTTTCAGACTTGCAAGATTGATGTCAGCCTTGCGCAGATGAACTAATTCTACTTTATTGTAAGGTTACATTAACGGAAGAGAGCCAGTTTGGTGTAGTGGTTAAGGCAACAGGCTAGAAACTGGGACACTCTGAGTTCTAGTCCCACCTTAGGCATGAACCCAGCTGGGTGACCTTGGGCCAGTCACTCTCTCTCAGCCCTAGGAAGAAAGTGGCAAACCCCTTCGGAAAACCTTGCCAAGAAAACTGTAGGGATTAGTTTAGGCAGTCACCAAGAGTCAAAAACTGACTTGAAGGCACCAAAAAAGAAAATTACTAGAATCTTGAAAGTACATTTCTCCCCCGTCACCTTTACAGGCCAAGAAACTAGGTAGAGTCCCTTCTGAGATGCTTGCCACACCCACATTCCTTCTGCAGGCTTGGCTAACCCTTATCCAATTTACCCCTTGGCTGTGGCTCTTCCTTTTGTTTCCCAAGGTCATTCCCACATACCATCAGATAGATTGTGAGAATACTGTACATATAATATACTATGACCAGCTATTTTTATTAAATAAGTTGGATGAAGAGCTGGAGAGAATGCTTAAAGATTTTCAGATGATACAAAATTGGGACAGATAGCTAACACCCTAGAAGACAGAAATAAAATGGCCCCTTATGATTCTATTATCTTTAAAAAAAATCCATTCAATTGTGTCCGATTCTCAGAGACTGCCTGGACAAGTCCCTGCAGTTTTCTTGGCAAGGTTTTTCCAGAAGTGGTTGCCATTGCCTCTTTCTTAGGGCTGAGAGGGACTGGCCGGCTCAAGGTCACCCAGCTGACTTTGTGCCTAAGGTGGAACTCTCCTGGTTTCTAGCCTGATGCCTTAAACTACTACGCCAAACTTTTATTATCATTATGAAGAGATTATTGGATCTAGTCTAGTATCCTGTTTTCTATAACGGACAACTGAAAAAATTGTCTTAGGGAAGTCCACATGCAGGATATGAAAATAGCCATCCATTTCCTGTTTGTCCCTTTAGTGCCACTGTCAGCTTATAATAACAAACACGGTTGTTGCAGTTTAGTGCTAGTTTTGTGCCCCCCCCATCTAAATAAACCAAATAAAGTGCCTAAATAGTTGGATCCTTCCTTGACTATCCGTGGAGACAAGGGGGCAGGCTCTACCTACAGATTGTTAATTTACTTCTCCCTCCTCTTCATCTACTAGGCAGCAGAAGAAGAAGCTGTTGAAAAAGTAGAAAAGCTCAATTTCACAGTACGGTTGACTGGGTTTAAAGCTGAAGACAAGGTGAAAGTTATCAAGGAAGTAAAGAACCATGTGGAGAACATAAACCTTGTCCAGGTAAATTGATGGCTCTTTCCTATACTTGCTCAGCAGATTATACTATTAAGACTTGAGGGGAAAATCTGTTCACTTGAAATGCTTGCAGAATACCCAGGTGCTTAGAACTGTGTGAGCGTCAGTTCCTTGTACAGTAACTGTTGATTTAATAGAAATATTTATGCTGCCTTTTGGAGCATAAGGAGCCTCAAAGTGGTTTACAGTAATAAGAACACCGCTTTGTTAAAACCACTAGGAAAATAAACAAAAATGGTGATCAGTAAAGTTAACGTTGGGTGGAAATATGCTTATTGCCTGCTTAAAAAGCATCAATGAAAGCTCAGGAGCAGGTTCCACAGCTAGGTGCTGCCACTAAAAACGCCATACCTTATGCTACTGCTTCCTTTGATGACATAAAATAGTGGAAACTTCCACAATTACAGTAATTTATGAGCAAGGTCTTGCAGGTAGAGGCTTTCCTTCAGATACTCTGGTCCCAAAATATATAGAGCTTTATAGATAGAAATCAACACTGTTAATGTGTTGTTGAGGTATTTTACCATTATTTAATCTTAATCATAAGTAATAACATTATTATGTAATAATTATTATAAAATTATATTCAAATGCAAAAATCAATATCTTTGCAGCTGCCTGAAAACCAAAGCCAAGATTTTTCAGCCCAAGAATATCTATTTGAGCTATCACAGTATATTATGGTATTCAAAAATAAACCCACTAGGTTTAATGTGACTTTTCCCCAAGATCTGTGATTAGCATTGCAGCAATTGCAACAATAGAACTGTATTACTATGCATGTTTATCTTTCAAGTGTTATGTTCAGTAGGATTTACTTCCAGCAAAATAAGCTGAGGGTTGCATCCCAAGTCAGTCATGGAAAAGAATAGCAGAAATAAGCCTTTTTAAAAAAAGAATTTGCCTGAAGATGAGTAAGAAGCTAATCCCAGTGAAGTAGGTTTCGTATAATATGGTCCATAAAAGGGATATCCTAAAACATTTTACTTCCTTTAATTGCCTTAGTTCATTTCTTAACCAGATTTCCCCAGGAGTCCTACTGTAATGTTTTGATGTTGCCAGTTGGGGGCAAAAAAATGTTTTGATGAAGGAGTATGAAAAAAGATGATGTGGGATGAGTGAAAGTAAAATTAGGATCCTCAGATAGTGGCAACTAGCATGGCACGGTCTGTCATGAATCATGAAACTCAGTGGCATCCATGGAGGAGGAGGGGCTAAAAAAGGCCAGGTGGCAGAAAGGGCACAGCAGTGCAAACCCACACCCTTTGAATGTGAATGTGTACAAGGGCAGCAGGGCCTGCATTGCAACACCACTTCCCCCTTCTTGACTTTTTGACCCTGCCTGCATCTCCCCCCTCCCCCCATGCAAATGAAGCTGGTAAAGCTCCAGAGATGATTTCTCCAAATCTTTGAATTCTGATTACTAAACCCTGGACCTCCAACCTAGGAAATGTTTCTTTGGAGAGGTTTTGGGGCTGTATTGTCTCCTCCAATTCAGGAGGTAAGCAGAAAGTAAATAGAGACGAAGTATTAGCAGAGGTTTCTCTTGGATGTTGTGCTATCCCTTTCATTTTCTGAACAGAACTACTCTATCTTATAGGCAAAGAAGTTGGTGGAATCTCTTCCTCAAGAGATCAAAGTAAATGTTCGTAAAGAAGAAGCAGAGAAGATTAAATCAGCTCTAGAGGCCGCTGGAGGCACAGTAGTTGTGGATTAAAGAGGCTGCCGGGCTGCCTGCCAAAGGACTTCAAGCAGAGCGGCGGAAGGACCCTCTGACCTGTGTCGGCCACCCCTGCTGACTGGTGGTGGAGTACTGTGAGGTTCCAGGAAAGTTGCTCTGCCCCGTTTTTTCTGCTGTGCAGTTTCCCACGGGGATGACTCAGTGTGGAATAAGAATCTTCAGCACATCTTGCAGTCTGCTGTGGGGTTAAAAACCTGAATTCATAAAGAATACACATGATGGATAACACCTGTAAAACAAGTGATGTGTGATGATCCTTTCCTGCGTGTTACTGGATTTTCCCCCATCCAGCAGGTTTCTCAAGTTTGCTTGGGCATCTGGGCCAGTGTCTCTTACTAACATATTTAATCATTTTTCTGGGAGCAGATGGGTAGGTAGATTTGTGGCCATACTCTGAGCTTACCTTTCTAATGTGTGCCAATAGAAGGTGTAAGTAAAACTGATTCTCTTACTTTTAATGAAGAAGAGTAGCATTTTGTGCTATACCCTTGGAAATTTTGATTTTCCCTGTTTTGACTTGCTAGAATTAGAAGTAGAAAATTTTATTCTTTTTCTCTCTGAAATGTTTCCAAATCTGAGCAGGTTAAACTTAGGTGGGGACAGTGCATTCTGCAGGTCCCTTTGTGTAACTTTTTTGACCCCTGAATATTTCCACCCAACCTGTTTTCACACTAAGAACTCTAGCCATCTTCCCTGATTGATGACTGTTCTCTTCTGTGGGTGGCCCTTTTCCTCTCCCTTACCCTTAGTCCCTTTTGGTATGATTCATATCAGCACAGCCTACAAATATCTCTTGCTTGGCACTTGCTGGGTCATGGCTTTACCAAATGGGGCATGGATTGCTCAGTCTTGGCTCCTGTTTGAAGATTTGATATAAGCCATTATTCAGGCCAAAATGAATATTCTTAGTTTGTTTTAGATAGTTCACCCAATGGAACAAGCTGTGGTTTTAGTCCAAAGTCCAAGTTGTTGCAATTTTGTTTAAAGCCAAGCTAAGGTGAACCCTTGGCAGGCAAGAGATTGCCTAAAGGCAGCTTTTAAGGCACACTGCTGGCGCTGATTGTTGAAACGCTGCTTTTGCAGCTTGTATTATATTTTCTCCAGCACAGGGGAATTCATAGAAGAAATTAAAAGTATGCAAATTTCCTTGTGGCTTTAAAGACGTCATAGGAAGAATTGGGGACTTCTTCCCCTTCACTGTCATTTTCTCCCTGCTCTTCTCAAAGATAGCTTGGCAGTGGCTAATTTTTAGAGTTGGGAAGTATGTTTTTCTTGCTAACAATTTATTGGGTATTTTCTGCTATATTAATACAATAAATAGTACCAAATATTGCCCCCCCCCAAATGTACTTTCCATACTTCCACGTCCAAATCATTCTCAAGGTTGCTGAAGCCCTGTAACACAACATTGCCCTTCTGCAGATGTAGCTATGGAGACTTGGGATTTCAGCAAGTGGGCACACTTTTAGCACTTACGTTGTCACAGAAATCACCAGCTGGGGACTGCAACAATCATTGGAAAGCAGCAAATACATCCTTGGAGATTGCAATGATGACGATAGAGTATGGATAAAATGTTTTACCCTAAATACTGTAATTTCTATTGTCTGTGACCAGGGCAGTAAGATTAATCACAGAACATTTAAGTCTCCACTTTTCTCAATGCATTTGTGGATGCTTTTAAAGCAACTGAGTGAGCAAGGGATGCTTTTGCACAGAAAGTAGAATTATAAATGGCATCCCTGGTTGATTCAAAGAACTAACACCCTGTACTGGAAAAAAAATCCAGCAATAGTGTGCAAAATGTCTCATATTTGAATCGCTTCAAGTCTGAAATGGGCCGTTAAAATCATTTTGGAAGCATTTTGCACTTGAAACAGTTCTGAAATGATTGAGCCCATTTCAAAACAGCTGTTTCAGATGCAGAATGGTTCAACTGTAAGTTTTGCATACCTTTATTCAGTACCAACAGTAAATCATGCAAAATGAAGGCTATCTCAGGAGGTTTCAGGCACAGATTCCCTTGAAGATGAGTTTGCTGCAGGATATATGATGTTCAGTTTGCTATGCCAATGGCCATGCTAGTAGGAATTAGGAGAGCTGCAGCCAGTATCTCTGAAGAACACCAGGCCAAGGAAGGCTGCTGTATGCAGTATGATTATATAAACTATTTAACGGGAACCAACTTTGCAAGAGGACAGTGGCTTATGTACACAAGAAAGATTAAACTGCAGGAAGAGGCTTTAAGTTCAGTAATTTGGTGAAACAGCAAGGCATTGGAAACTAAAGCTGAGTTTTGAGTCTCCTTCCAAACAACGCCAGTAACAGTACCGGGGGGGGGGGCAGCAAGACTTGTCCAAAGGATACAGGTTTTAGAATACATTAAATTATTATAGCTAAGTCAACAAAGCATATTGCAGCACCACAAAGGTAAACATTTACTATGGTGTAAATATTTCTGGGTTATAAGTCATCTAACGAAGGAAGAATGATCTTCAACAGGAAGGAAAAAAGAATGGGGAGGGGAAAGGAAGAGTAAAATCCAGGAAGAATAAAGCCTATTTATTACCAGCCAATGCAATAAAATAAACAAGCAGCCTAGGATCTGTGCTATAAGTTAAAAAATATTAATCCTGATTCAAACCCCAAATCAGCAATAGCACTGATTTTTTTTCTGATCAATTGCATCAACCGAAATGAACCCTGAAATGTCAAAGTGTTGGTTGTTGATCATTGTGATGTCCCAGAAGCCTAGCCTGTTACCCTTGCACTGATAGGCTCCTAATACCAAAAAAGTAAAATCAAAGCAGAATGCACAGTTGGTGTAAATGTTAATTTCCGAAAGCTCTCTCTCTAGGATATACCATGTAATATATATCTACAGTATATCTATATCTATATGTAAAAATAGAGAAACCCTGCTAATACTGTAACTTTTTTTCTCTCTCTCATCTGAGACCTTAAGGGAAGGTGGACTGTATTTACCATTCCGATAGCACTTCCTGAGACAATGTAGTGTGACTCCTGGGAATTTCAGTCATAGCCTATCTGGAAGCTACCAGATTGGGGAAGGTTAACAGCTGTGATCTCAAGTGTGCCTCCAAAGAAGTAGTTGGTAGATGACAGTTACCGCATGCCGAATTGTGTGAAAGATGCACCACGTGCCCACCCAGGAAAAGCGGTTAACCGTGGTTAAATTAAACCATGAATGAACCGATGTTACCGAGCCTTTCTTTTAGGTCTATTTGAAAAAAAGCTGTGTGGTCGGTAAGAGTCGACACCGACTTCATCCAATCAACTTCAAAAATTAATCTTAGGCGGCCGTCTTTCAAATGTGCATAGCTTTGCGGCTTGATCGAAATGTCTTCGGCGTTTCCTTCGGGTGTAACAATAATAATCCCGGAAGTTCGACTCCCTCCGCGAAAGCTGGCAGCGAAAGAGAAGTTGTCGGAACGGGCGGGAACGCGCAGGGGTGGCCCCACACAGCCCGGGAAACATCACGCCCCTCCTACAGCTGCGCACCTTTGACCTCACCGTTGCTCTTTTAAAGTCTCCCTGCTCCGTCGCTGCCCCTGCCAGCATTGCCCTTTTAAGGCCGCCTCGGTTCTAGGTCGGCGGTGGAGTGGAGACCGGATCCCTGAGGCTGAGGGGTGGGATCGGCGAAGAGACGTATCGCCGGCAGGATGGTGGAGAAGCGCGTGTCCCGCTGGTACTTCGGCGGCCTGGCCTCTTGCGGGGCAGCATGCTGCACTCACCCGCTGGATTTGCTCAAGGTGCATGCGGTGAAGGGGGAGAGGGGGGGAGGGATCTTATTCCGGCGCTTGCTCGTCTTGCAGCCGATTGCCGGGAAAGCCTCTGCTGGCTCGCTTTACAGCAGGCTGCGAAGGTGGTTGACCAGTTGCGTTCCCTAACTAGGTCCTCTCAGCTGCTACTTCCCCTTGATCAATTTAGGGTCCGGGAAGCCTGGTAGGAGCTGCTACCTGAGGCGATGCGTTGTGTGGCGGGAGGTGGATCCCCCTCTGCCCCCTTGGTTGCGACGGTTCCCTAGCTGCCATTTTGGCTCCCTTTAGTCTGGGAAACTCATCTCTCTGCTGCTGAGAAACGCACAGGAATCCCTAGTTGCCCAGGCGAGAGACAGACGCCGGCCGGAAGAGCGGACTGGCACGTGTGGCTTTTGTGAGATGCTGGGGCTCCGTCTGTCTGGAGATACAAGCTCTCTTCCAGGAAGTATCGGCCAAGGAGCCTTTGCGAGGAGCTTGAAGGTGGCTTCCAGCTGACATAGCACTGAGACCAAGCAGTAGGCCAAGCACTTGACATTTCTGTAGCTTTCTACCTTCCACGGTGGCTTAGTGGTGGTGAAAATGTCCAATGCTTTCATGCTGTCTGAGATTTGTTGGAGCAGGTCATTGAGTGAGGACTTCTGCCTTAAAGGTCGGAATCACAGAAGGAAAGTCATCTGTCCAAAGTCAGAGGGCCAAACCATCAAGAAATCTTTCAACCTTTCTGACACCCAGACCTAATTAATGTACAAAATATTTCTGGGTTATGGAAAAAGCAACATATCCTGCTAAACTTATTTTTTTAGCTTGGAAACTTTATTGACTAATACTGAGAGTCATCCTGTCCTTGTATACCAGCCTCAATTCTTAGTGGACATACTGGAATTCCACCTGCAGCATTTAACCTTGAAATAAAGCAAACCAAGAGGAGAGGGTTAGGTAACATGTTTCATGCATGGGTGGGCAGTTCTTTGAATTGCAGAGTTATTAACTGAGGATTTTAGGAGTTGCTGTGTAAAACATCTGAAGAGTAACAAACTGCTTGCACCTCAGGATGCTTATGTGGTTACATTTTAACTCTAGCAGACTAGGTGAATTTCAAAACATGATAGGTCCTAGCCCTGCCCAAAACATTTGCACTCCTATTCTTTCCATAGAATTCTACAGGGCATTCTAAGAATGGTTGTTCTTAAGCTGCCTGTTGTTCAGTTGCTGTTGTTTTTGGCAATGCTTACCAGAAATTCTGGCAGTTGTAGCCCCAAAGCCTATGGAGGGTATCAGGGTATAGAAGGCTGACTGAGCAACAGTGGTATCCATAGCAGAACGTTGGCTGTGCTCATAATAGCTCAGGTATGCCCTGGGACACTTACCAAGATCAACCCACAGAAGAGGATAGAGGGGGCATAAATTGGTCAGGCTGATTAACCTGGAAAGGCAGTTTGCTTGGGAACAGGTGCTTTGAGGGCTTTGCAGTTTCCATGTCCAGCCTCCGGAGAGTTTCCGGATAAAGCCAGTTCTATAATTCTCACTCCTGCTTTCCTCTTCCCAGGCATTAGGCACACTTAAAGTGGCCTGTGTGGAGGAAAGTTCCTTTTGCTTGTTGTTGCCTGGCTTCTGGCATGTTCAAGTCAGCACAATGGTCCTAATTCCTGCAGAGTTCTTCCTCTTCCTGCATGGCTCCCTCTGCTGGCTGGTTCCTTGAGGAGCAAATTCCAATTTCATGCTCTACAATAGATCTTTGAGCTACCACTGGATATTTGGTACAGTGCCCGTCACAGTCACAGCTAACTTTTTCACTGCCCTTTCCGGGCTGCTGATACTTTTGTAGCTTCACCTAATGTGTATTCTCATCACAGGCTACTTCAAGGTCATTGATTGGTTAAAGAGGATGGACTGGATGTTATCCTTTACTGATGAACCACATTACTAGAAGTCTCAGGATATTGCATCCAAGTGCCTCTTAAGCTACTCATTTGGATTTCTGTTCCTAGGACTCTTCTTGTACTGGGTGGAATGGCAGAAGGCTTGAGCTCCTAGACTGGGAGTGTTTGTGCTTTCTCCTGATATCTCATACATACGATATCTTCTCCTTGTCCTGTTTGGCTCTCCCCCTTCTGCAGGAGGAAGGGTAATCAGCAACCCAAGTAGCCCTGCTATGTTGTTTGATTGTTAACTTTGGGGCCTTTCACCTAGAACTTCTGTGTGGTTGTATTATTAACTTGAGCTGCTCCATAGCAAGATAGAACATGTAGAATAGTTGTCTGGGAGCTACTGTTAAGTTGGATTTCCATGCTGCAGACCTGGATGACTTAACAAGCTCCCGATGTTGCTGGGTCCTGTACAAGCATTGGAGCCCTTTGCACAGGCTAGAAGATGTGCTGTTGGCTTTTAACTGTTAAAGCATCCAAAGTTAAGGGTGCTAATTAGATGGGCAGAGAAATGCTAATGCATTGAAGAAGGCAGGACAGAGCTCTGTCGAGAGAAGGGGAAGAAGAAAGGTGAAATTGGAGTGGCCATGGCTGACAGCTAGAATTTGGTGCTTCTGGATAGATAGTTCCATCTGAGTAGTTAACGTGCCCTGTTAGACAGGGAAGGATTTGTCAGAGAAAGGTAGCTAAAAGCCAGCTATAGAGTCTAGAAGAAGAAAAGGAATCCAAATGTTTATATTCTAAATTTCTAGGTCAAAAGTATTACTTCTATGTCGAACTGGACAGATCAGTTATAGCTACTGGGAATCTTTTGTCTTTAAGGCTAGGGGAAAATGTCTTCTATAAGCACCAGTGCAAGGTTCAAAATGAATGTAAATGTGAGCTCCTGGGATCTTGCTGATAGAGGGATTGCAACCTTATGGGCTTCTTGCATCAGAAGTGCTCCAGGGCCTTCTCATTTGGCTCTCCTGGGATGCCCTTCAGCCGGTGAGATCCAGAAAACCTCAACCTGACCTTTCTGCCATTTCTGCTTAGGTCCATCTGCAAACTCAGCAGGAAGTGAAGCTACGCATGACGGGGATGGCGCTACGTGTGATTCGCAATGATGGTTTTCTAGCACTGTACAATGGGCTCAGTGCCTCACTTTGCCGACAAGTAAGCGTTTGGCTGCTGCTAAGGTGGCTTACCCCATCACTTGCCATCCTGTCCCTTGCGTTGTGTGCGCCAGCTTCTTGCTTCCATCATTGTCTGTGAGGATTCTGCACTTGTGCCCAGCACATGCTCCTAAAAATCCAGGTTGAGCACTCCAGTGGCATTCAAGTTCCCAACCAACCACTTATGAATTGCTGCGTGCTCTGAAACTGTCAGAATTGTAACAAGATGTCTGTAAAATACTAATGATGGAAGACAGAACAGTGTTGGGTACCCACAGCCAAATCGGTGGATTAGGCAAATTCTAAGCATAGAAATTTCTAAAATAAGCCTGTCTGCTCCCAGAGTTTAGAAAAATTAGGTAATGTGTGCAGTTGAGAATGAACTTGCAACTGCAGCAATTTCTTTATAATTATTTCTACTTCATAATATCTTGACAGTGACAGCTTTTTTTCTTCTGCACCAGAACATCTCTGTTGCTTTTTTCACATACTGCATAAGCATCCTGCAGCAGGTGATTCTGCCTCCCAAATCAGTCACTCCATATTATTCCAATTGCAGTGCTCGTGTTCATGATTTTTCTCATTAAGCAGGATCTGAGGAAAAAGGCAGACTCACTTGCGGTCACGCCATACATTTTTTACAAGCACAAGAGCAGGCAAACTCAGCGGGGGGCACATTTTTAACAATTAAAAAAAAAACAGCAGGCAAAACTGTGACACCATGCTTTTTCAGTTTCTGGTAGGATATAACTTGCAGGCGCGGGGGTGGGGGCTCTGAAGTAGAACAGGCGTGTCAAGCTTGTTTAACAAACTTATTTTGCTTATTTTTCATTTTACAAATACATGCTGAAGTTTATTGCTGCCCAACTTGGGCAGTGCAATTAAGAGGAATCACCACAGGTAGCAAAAAAAAAAGGAGAAGGAGAGGAAGGACGAGGGAGAGGAGGAGGAGAAGAAGACGACAACAACAACAGAGGTTGCATATGGCCCGTGAGCAATAGGTTCACCTACCTGTGTTCTAGAAAATACGGTAGGAAAATATTTGTCAAGGGAGCAGGCATCACGTACTGAATAATGCCAGGACTGTGGCCACACATGGGCAAGCGTTGGGTACTTGTAAGGCTGGAATTATGGGTATTCTGTGATTCTGATGAGCAGTTGCCACTTCCTCTTGTGACTCTTTCTGCTTCCTCAGATGACGTACTCTCTCACCCGCTTTGCCATCTATGAGACGGTGCGGGACCACTTGAACCAGGGTGCCCAGGGGCCGATGCCCTTCTACCAGAAGGTGCTGCTAGGTGCAGTAGGAGGTGAGCAGGGGCTTGGCAAGTACAGGAAGAAGGGTTAGGTCAGATCAGGCTGGGCTGTCCCTTTTCATCTGCTCTCCTCTTGTTGCAGGTTTTACTGGTGGATTCGTGGGGACCCCGGCTGACATGGTAAATGTCAGGTCAGTGCCGCCCCCGCCTCCTCCTCCTCCTCCTCTCCAGGACCCAGTGAATTAATTCTTACAAGGATCCTAAATTATTGGGGGTAGAGAAGGATTTTATGCTGCCCAGAGAAAAGGGAGCATTATCATGACTACAGTTTGGTGAAATCTGCACTCTTGGGACATTCCAGTGTCTCTACTTCTTAGGGTTGTTTGGAGCAAACAAAACTCTACTTGGTGAGATGGTGGCAGAGGGAGGTTTTTTCTCTTTCCAAGTCTCCATCATGCTGTAATGCTCTTTTCCAGGATGCAGAATGACATTAAGCAGCCGGCACACCTGCGGCGCAAGTGAGTATCAGGGCTGTAGTTGGATGCAGTAACTGAACCAATATGGGAAGGCAAAGAGGAACATTGGGAGAAGGAAGGTGTGCTGTGAAGCCTTTCCCTCTTCAGAAAGAGCTCTATTGACGATGCATGACCACAAGTCTGAGATCCCTTTTAAATTGGTGACAATCCCGCCACAGAGACTTAAGTCGCATCTGCCAGAGCTGTCAGACAGAAAATGGGATTGAGGCCTCTGATAGCAGCCAGCTGGTGTAATGAGTGCCTGTCAGAATTACATGGATACTGACAAAAGCTGTTGATTGTCTCTTGGTGCTTTCCAGCTACTCCCATGCCCTGGATGGCCTGTATCGGGTGTTACGTGAAGGTAAGAATTTAGCCAGTTTACAGCAGAAATATGTTGTGATTCTAGGAGACCCTTGCTAAATTAAGCTTAGTTGAAGGAAAAAAGAATCCATTGAGCAGAACATTCTATAGTAGATCTTGTGGGCAACTGGTGGCCCACCAGTTGCCCACAAGATCTACTATACAGGCAGGGCCACACTGTGACTTTTGTGGGCCCTAGGCACTTTTGCCTTTGTGGGCCCCACCCTCCAAAAAAATAATACAGGTAGTCCTTGCTTAACGATGGTAATTGGGACCAGCAATTCTGTCACTAAGTGACGTGATCGCAAAGCGTGATGTCACGTGACTACGCTGACTTATGATGGCAGTTGCAGCAGTTCCGGTTGCTGTCATTAAGTGAATCCTGCACTGTCATTAAGCATGACATCATGTGATTGCCATTTGTGACAACCTGCCAGCTTCCTCACCGACTTTGCTTATTGGAAGCTGGCAGTGAAGGTTGCAAATGGCGATCACATGACCACGGGACACTGCCACCGTCATAGTTGCAAACTGGTTGCCAAGTGCCCAAACCGTGATCACATGACCGTGGGGACACTGTGATGGCTGCAACTACAAGGCTCAGTCCTCATTCAGGTCCATCATAACTTTGAGTGATCACTGAATGAGTAGTCATTAAGCAAGGACTATCTGTAGTATTAAAATGATATTTCATATGATTTTCAATATTTTCTTAGGATACTTTTCTCTTATAAGTTCTTATAATTTAATATAACGAGCTCCTGCGAGAAGTATTAGATTATCTCAGTAGCATTTAATGTATGACTGAGCTTTTAATTTGAATTGTATGTATATTTTATTTGTATTTTATGTATTTGTATTCTATTTATTGTGTATATTTTCAAGACCGAACAATGAGGCATGAAAATAATTAACTTCTACTTCGCTTTTATTCTTCCTTCTGTAAAAAGAATTAAAACACTTTTGTGGGCCCTAGGCACTGTGCCTACTGTGCCAATGGATAAGCCAGTCCTGCCTCTAGATAACACTGACTACAACTTTCAGCAATCCACCCAGTGGAGATGGATGCAGGAGCTCAGGTTCAGCAACGTCTGGTTGCTGTGACTGCCCTGTCCTGGTGGTCCTGTGTCTTCCCTCTTTTCAGTTGGAGGATGATCCTTAGGGATCAGTCCCTAGAGTTATAGGCAGAAGGCACTGTCAACTAGTTCTTGAGGAATGGGCAGGGGGTTTTGAAGCCAGGTCCTTGGCGTCCTCCTTGCCTATGCACTCGTGCAGGGGGACAGAAGGTAAAAATAAAAGCCCTTCTTGATGATCCAGATTCTGATTCTTGAGAATAGAATCATGCCCTCCAGGTATTTGATCTGAATTGTCTGGTTTACAGCCTGCATCGTCCAATGTGGCAGCTAGTGTCCCATTCAAATCTCACTTTGAAGCCAGAGTCTGAGCAGCTTGTTTTGCCCAAGAATACTAGCTCTTAATTGGAGTGCAATGAACAGGAAGCCACCAGGGTTATTTCTGAAACTCAGCTCCTGGCAGAGCATACAGAATGCTTTTGTATTAGCCAGACCTATCTGTGCTATGGTTAGAGTCCATCCACAGGCTTTTAACAGGGATTTTCTCTGGTATGTTGATCTCTATCAGCAGATGCATTGTTTTCCTCTTTCACTTGTGGCCACATTAATTGAGGCATTCTATTTGAACATAGCTGTTCAATCTTTTTATACCCATTATACCCAGCCTGTGATGAGTATTGTTGATCGGTCTATTCTGCTCTCCAAGTGTTTTCATAAACTATACTCTGCCATTCCTGTATCTTGGGAGTAATAGAAGGTATCTATTCTTGAGTGATGCCTTGTGGAGAGGGAGAGTTGCAGCTGCACAGGATAAGCGGAAAACACAGTTGGATGGAATCCCTATTTGGTAAATTCCAGGCTTTTGTCTTTGCAGAGGGTGTGAAGAAATTGTTCTCAGGAGGAACAATGGCATCAAGCAGAGGAGCCTTGGTTACTGTTGGACAGGTAGGAATCCAGAGTCAGTGTTGCCTGTGATCTACTTCTAAATATAAGCAAGTATGTGCAGCTAGGCCAGAAATTAGCAGCCTTTTCAGTTGCATGCAGTGCTGGGTGGTGGATCAGAACCTGTAGATACATGTGCATATTCATAAATTTTAAGGGTGTACAAAATTTAGTGACCTGGAACAGAATATTTGAGGGAACTCCAGAACACTCTGTTCCCCTTCCAGAGCATGCCATTCCAGGGGCATTTTGGTGGTTTATGGAAATAAATTCCCTGGGAGTGGTTCAAAATACTCCAAACATGGCATTAAGTCTGGGGCTCTTTGAACATGGGATTGATTCAGGAAACTGCGAAACTGCCTTCAGAGTGGCACAGCCCACAGAGGAGCTGAATGTTCCACAGATTTTCAGACTGTCCATTTCCAAACCATTCAGTTGTACATATCCTTAGTAAATGTACCTCTCTACTCATTCACATGTACCTTAAGAACTTTTGCCTCCTTCCTGCAACAGTCTTGGCTACATTAAGATCCCAGTGGGGGAGAGATGGAAGCTATCCCACCAACTTTCTTGATGTCACTGCTATGGCTGGGGTAGAAAAATTAAAGCCCTCCATCCTCTCACCATTTGCCTGCCCCCCTCCAGCCTTAGCATTGTTACAGCAGGAACTAGAGTGTGACAAGAATACACATTAGGTGAAGTTACTCATGTTCTTAAAAGGTATATTCCTGTAAAGCCCACTATCCATAGAAGCTTCTGAGTGCTGAAGCTAGAACATGTGTGTGTGTGTACACACATACATACCTACATACACCATTGAAGAACTTCTGTTGTCACATGACCTGGCAGGAAGAGACCCACAGCTTGTTCCTGGAATGTTCAGCAACCATTGAAGTAACTTGCACCCACAGTAGGGCCAGAAGTGGAATGTGCTGAAAGGTTAGGCAGCTATATAGGCACTCAGAGAAGGCTACACAATGGGCTCTGAAGGACCGGAGCTTGTCTGTCCTTATCCAAGTATCTATCATAATTTATTTTGAGAATACTTGTATATCAATCTTTTCAATATATATGTATAAATGGCAGATAACTCTTCTAGACCTCGGCATGGGATCAGATTCAGTGGATATTATAACTTGATCTGCTGAGGTACATAATAGAAGAAGAACCCATCTGTAGGTGCTGAAGAGTTAGAGGTGGAGTCCAGCATAGTTTCCATGGTTGAATTTTAAAAACTTGTTTTTTTTATTGGAAAGCTATACAATAGGCAGAAAATTGTATGCATTTGCAAAAGCTAGAGACAGTGCTAATTTACAAAGGAAGGTGAACTCTCCAAATTGGAGAATAGGTATTAAAATGGCAACAGTTACTGAAAAGTGATCTGCATTGAACAAAATATCCTAACTTCATAAATACAGGTAGTCCTTGGTTAATGGCTGCCCTGGTTAGCGACCATTCAAACTTATGATGGGACTGACAAAATTGGTTTAATGACTGGTCCTTGAACTAACCACGGTTACAGTGTCCCGTGGTCATGTGATCACCATTTGCAACCTTCACAGCTGGTTTCCGACAAGAAAAATCAGTGGGGAAGCCAGCAGGAGGTCGCAAGTCGTGGTCACATGATGTCACGCTTAACTACCATGGGTGATTTACTTAACAACTGCAGTGGAACTGACATTGTTAGTTGGTGTCATGTTTCCCCTTTCAATGTTCTGTTAACATTGTAACGTTTCACATGTCAAGTCATTTTCCATGTATACTCGCTTGGCTCGTTCGGGGTTTTTCCATTCCTGCGCTCTCCTTTGTTTTGGATCTTTTGTGGCACAAATTAACCCTGTTACTTCCTTGCAATTTTTAAACCCATTGTTTCTTGTCATGTCCTCTGGAATAACTGTGAACAATTTTCCCCATCTTCTGCATGATAGTCCTTCAGATACTTGAAGATAGCTGTCATGTTTCCCCATAGTCTTCTCTTCCCCAGGCTAAACTTGCCTAGTGCCTCTAACCATCACTCTTAAGTTTTACCTTCCAGACTTTTCATCATCTTCATTGTTCTTCTCTGGATGTGCACCAAAGGTCTATAAATACCTTTTTAAAAATTTGATGTCCAGGACTGGACATAACATTCTAGGTGCGATCTGATCAACACAGACAGGAGAGGGACCATAACCTCTTGATCTGGACATTATAATTCTGTTGGTGCAGCATAAGATTCCAGTGATATTCTTTTGCAGCTGCATCAGCTCTTGGCTTATATTCAGTTTGTGATTTTCCAAGACTCCCAGATCACTTTTGCATGTACAATCCCCCACTCCTATGCTCACATCTTCGATTTTTTTTCCCCTATCAAACTACAGGACTTTGCATTTGTTCCTGTTGTAATTCAGCTTGCTAGTTTCTGCCCATTGCTCCAGTTTATCAAAATCCTCCTGAATCTTGATGCTGTCCTCTTAGATATTTGTATTACCTGCAAATTTTATAATCATATTTTAACTCCTCATCCAAATGATTTGTAAATATGTTGAACAACACAGAACGAAGCCCTGCAGTTTCACCACTCAACATTTTCTTCCAGTCTGATGTGGAACCACTGACATACACTCATTGGATCAGATTGTTGAACCAGCTTTGCATCCATCTAATGGTAGTATGGTCCAGTCCGTGTTTTGCCATCTTCTCTATTAGAATCTCATGGGAGACTTCATTGAATGACTTGTGCCACAGTGTCAACATGTGCGCTGTCATGATCACCTAAACTGGTCACTCTATCGACAAAGGAGATCAGGTTGGTTTAGCATGATTTATTGTTGATAAACCCATGCTGGCTCCTGCCAAGCAATGCATTCTTTTCTAAATGCTCATAAAACAACAGTTAAATAATCTGTTCCAGAGTTTTGCCTTGTATCAACATCCATGGCTACTTGGGCCCTCTTTTCTCCCCTTTTTGAAGATAGGAACAACATTTGCACATCTCCAGATTTCTGGCACTGCACCCATCCTCCATGATTTCTCAGAGATCACAAAAAGAGCTCTGAGATGACATCTACAAGACTCTCAATGGAGCCTTAAGTTCATTCATGATGGCCAGGTGCTCCCTAACCCTCTCTTTTCTTTTGTCAGTTGTTCTTTTTTCCATTTGAACACAGTTGCCCTTTGGGGAGAAGCCCAAAGCAAAGTAATAGTGAGGACCTCTACTCTCTCTCATTCCTCGTTACCACACGGCCTTCTTCTCCAAGCAGCAGGCCCGCTCCTCCCTTTTTTCCTGACCTAGCCCCCAAACGCTTTTGTTTGCTTGCTTTCACCTTCCTTTGCAAGCCAAAGCTCTTTTTATGCTTTAGCTTTTCTGACTTATTTCTGAAAATACTTGCTACTTGCTGGTACACCTCATTGTTGGTGACAGCCATTTTCCATTTTCTGTATGTGTCCCTTTTAAGTCTGCGTAATCAAAAGGTGCTTATCCATCCACAGCAGTTTCCCATTTTTTTAAGATACTGTTTTAGTTATTAGATAAATTCCATGTGGGATGAGGCTATTCATCTCCAGTAATGGAAGATAATTCCTCTTCATACCTGATGCTGGAGTACCTGAGGAGGATACTCGGCATTTGTGTCCTCCTTGTGGGCTTTTAATTGGCATCTGGTTATGGAAATTCTGGACCTACTAGAACCAAGCTCTTTCTACGGTTCTTATATCATACAGACATTCTGATCATTCCTAAATCTTTGTGATTGCAAAAAGATGGGAGAATGGTATTCCATGGTGGCCAGAAATGTGTGGCCATGTGACTTCAGTTTTCCTACTTAGGATTTTTAAAGTATTTTAAGCTTCTTTCTCCTCTGCTTCTCATCCAACAGGACAAGAGTTAACACACTGGATGTAATCATTTTGTATCCTGTGTTTCTGGGATTGCAGAAGTAGTGGAGGGTGGAGAAGGTCAGACTTTGAGGGGAATATGTAGTACTCCTTTTCTGCAGGGAAAGATCTGTATGTATGATGGCATCATGCCTGGGAAATAGCTCATGAGGCCACAACAAGGTTAGGGAGGGAATGTAATCTCACAGTCCAGTCCCAGCTTGGCATCTTTGCTGGGTTTAGATGTTTAACAGTTGCAGGCCCCTGGCATCTTTGTGTTTGTGGAAAGGAGAGGTGCTGCACAAGAGCACTGAGGGCTCCAAACTAAAAACTCATAAACTCGTAATTTAGGTGCTTGATGTCCTTGTTCTTCCTGATCCCTTGGGGTTTAGCAGAAGTTTGAGCCTACCTGCTTAGTTTCCAAATCTGCTCACTATGCTCACAAGCAGTCTCATTGTTTTCTGTTTCTTTGCAGCTCGCTTGCTATGACCAGGCAAAGCAGTTGGTTCTTGGGACCAGCTTACTCGCTGACAATATTGTTACTCATTTCCTGGCCAGTTTTATTGCTGTATGTATATATCTGTGTGGGCGCAAAGTCAATTAGGGTGCGTGCATGCATTTGTAAGAGTTATTGCCACTTATTATGTTAACATTCAAGGCCATGGTGCTCTGCCTGTATCCTTGGAAAGGTGGAGCTCAGCCTGTGTCCCAGAGCTGCCAAGGCTGGGATTAGTCTGGATTGCTGCATATACAGGCATGCTTCGGACGTATTGTGGGTCCAGTTCCAGACCACCGCAATAAATTGAATATCGCAATAAAGCAAGTCACACAAATTGTTTGGTTTCCCAGTGCATATAAAAGTTAGGTTTACACTATATTGTAGTCTATTAAGTGTGCAATAGCACTTTAAAAAATGTACATACCTTAATTAAAAATACTTTATTGCTAAAAATGCTAAATCATCATCTGATTAATAATAATGAAAATCTTTGAAATATTACCAAAATATGACACAGAGACAAGAAGTGAGCAAATGCTGTTGGAAAAATGACACCAATAGATTTGCTCAACACAGGGTTGCCACAAATCTTCAATTTGTAAAAAATGCAGTATCTGCAAAGCGCAATAAAGCAAAGCGCAATAAAATGAGGTGTGCCTGTATCCAGGTTTTTCTTGCATGATCTGTGTACATCCTTCCTGCATTTCAATGTTAATAGGGAAAAAATATCTGCTGATTAAGAAAAATCTCATTTCAAGGCTACAGTGTTAGATAAAATCTGCACACAGGTGGTGCTTCACCAAGGCAAATAAAACAGAGGAGCAGTTGGCATCACTACTTTTTTTTTCTTGTTTTGATGTTTCAAAAATAGATGCAAGGACCAAGTGCCATACTTGGATACTTTGGCTTACTATGGATTGAAAGCTATTCAAGTTTACATAGATCCAACAAGTCCTCCTTATTTTAAGCAGCTGCTAAAGCGTGCTTAGGCGGTATCCACATAGTGTGCAAAGCTATGGTTTAGCCAAATTTTATTAAATGAATAATTGTCTGGATTTACATTACACTCTAAGCCATAGACCAGGAATGGGCAATCTCTAGCCCCCGAGTCCCATTTTTGCAGGCCTTGGAGCCCCCTGACCAGGATTTCTGAAAACAAGGCATATGTTTTGCCATTTTAGCTAGAAAGCAGGTGAAGATTAACAGTGTTTAAGTGTGGTCCTTCACCACCCAGAGGTGCTCATCTGTGTCAGAATTCATGGTTTACAAACTGCCATGGCTGGACTCCCACAGCAAGTTCCAGTATAGTCAGAAGTGATACCGACTTTGAGCATTCTGGACCTATAGAGAGAGATGGGCAAGGTTCGATGAAGGCACAGGAAGGGTCACAGAAAGGGAAGTGTAGGAGACAGTGCCATACACTTGACATAAGAAGTGGGGTTTATAGATCACCTCAAAGACAAAAAACATCAGTTGGCAGGGTAGCTGTCCCAAGCCATGGGTTCGGTATAGCAGGAGGCTCTGGAGCAGTGTTTTTCAAACTTGGCAACTTGAAGATGCGTGGACTTCAACTCCCAGAGTTCCCTAGCCAGCATGCTGGCCGGGGAATTCTGGAAGTCCACACGTCTTCAAGTTGCCAAGTTTGAAAAACACTGCTCCAGAGGGCAATAAAATTTCCAATTCTTCTAGTATAGATCATGCAAGAACTCCAGAAGCTCTAACTTGATCCCCTTCTGGCTGGGGGTGATGGGGATTGTAAATGAACACACCTGAAGGGGGTCAAGTCAGAGAAGACATCTATTCCATTCTTAGTCTGTCTAACTGAAAAATACTGATTGTCTTTTTATTTTGGGCAACTGGTTGTCTCTAATGGCCTGTCTAAGAGAAAAGACCTTTCCCATTTCTAATGGGATTGCAGAGATCTGGTGCATTAGGCATACCCATTTGGTACATGATAATTTGTATTCCGCTCCAGCTAGAGCACAAGCCATTCTCTCTCATGCAGAATCTCAGATCAATCTGAATCTGTTTCACCATCCTTTTTTTTTCTGAACTGCAGGGAGGATGTGCCACATTCCTGTGTCAGCCCTTGGATGTGCTAAAAACACGGCTTATGAATTCCCAAGGCGAATATCGGGTGAGTGATCTGATTGCCGTGGCTGCCAGCTTTCTGTTTGATGGAGAGCAGGTGCCCACATTAAACACCAGCAGCTAGGTATTGCTGTCTTTTCCACTTGGCATCACACCCCTGTCATTTCAGCATTGTTCTGTTCCTGAACTTCATCAAACAGCTAGAGATGAAGCCTTGTGAGAATCGGGATGGGTTCTGGATATAGAGTCAAATCAGCATGTCCTGAGTTCTTCCCATTTTGTTTCAGGGGGTCCTGCACTGTGCAGTGGAGACTGCCAAGCTCGGGCCATTGGCTTTTTATAAGGTAATACAGGAGAAATGGGAGCAACAGTGGGTAATCATGGAATATAGATCAAGCAGGCTCTGGGCTAGAAACCGGGAGTCTGTGAGTTCTAGTCCCGCCTGAGGCATGAAAGCCGGCTGGGTGACCTTGGGCCGGTCCCTCTCTCTCAGCCGCACTCACCTCACAGGGTTGCTGTTGTGGGGAAAACAGGAGGAGGAAGGAGTATTAGGTATGTTCCCCGCCTTGAGTTATTTATAAAAATAATAAAGGCGGGATAAAAAAATCTGAATAATAAAATAATAAAATAAAGAAGCTCCACCCTGCTAGAATCTCTTGCTTCCTGTCCTAGTAAGCACTGGCCTCCATACTGTTTCAGTCTGGCTGTTTCCCTTTATCAAAAATATGCAAGCTGGCCTCCATCCTTTCTCTCCAGCGCCTTGCCATTGGTGGCAACTTGCCTGAGGCTAGGTTCTCCCCTTATTGGTTCAGGGCTGCTACCCAGTTATAGATAAGGCAGAGGGGACAGAAAGTGTACTTCCTCTCAGTGCAGAGTCTTCATGTGCCACATGCCTTTTGATTCCTTGTCCTACCTTGCCTTCTTAGGTCAATGTGTATTGGAGAAGACACGGCCTACAGTATGTGGCTAAAACTCCACAGTGGACAAAGCTGATTTTACTCTTTTCCTCTTCTAGGGCCTTGTTCCTGCTGGCATTCGCTTGATCCCTCATACTGTGCTCACATTTGTCTTCCTGGAGCAGCTACGCAAATACTTTGGGATCAAAGTGTTGACCTAAGGGAGAAGGGACCTGCCTCACGAGAGTAAAAAAAAAAGATGGGGAACAGGGACTGTAGAGTCCCAGAATGGCTGGGTGTCATATTCTTTCCCTCCTTGAGGTGCAGGCAAATTTGAGGTACCCACTTCAGTGCCAGGGCACTATATGACATTTCACAGAATGCCCTTGTTTGGCATCTGCCAGTTCAGTTATTGCCAGCTCTTCAATATGGTTCGGTGCCTACTAGTGTAATAGCCTATTGGGATTTTCAGTGACTAGTCCCAATTGCCTCTCTTCTTTGCCCATCAGTACCCAGTACCTTTTCAGTGTCATAGGCTTGCTGATATCACAGCCTTCCTCATCAACCTACAACCTGTCTGTCTCCTTGCCATAATAGCCAGCTTTCCAACAGTGATGCCTGCTTTATTTCTTACTAATACACTTTCCTTTTGTGCCTCATTCAGAAGGCCCCCTTTTTCTGCTCTCCTAGTTTCATTTTTAGGACATACCCTGCCATCTGTCTGAGTATCCCTTTCTCCCCAGCAGAAGGGTGTTGGCTCTTATGTGGGAGGGAGATTCTTCATCACAAGTTTGGTCCCTTTCTAAATGTTTACAATTAGGGACTGGAAAGGGGTTCTGGTGGCTGCCAGGGGCAGCTGATAGCAATATCAGGCAGGCAGAGACCTTGATCTTACAGTGTCTCCAATTATTATTCAATAATACAGAGAGAACAATGCTTTTCTCACTCTGTCCTGCCTGCTCACTTTCTCCTACCTC
The DNA here is from genome assembly GCF_035149785.1 of Candoia aspera. Classification (NCBI taxonomy): domain Eukaryota; kingdom Metazoa; phylum Chordata; class Lepidosauria; order Squamata; family Candoiidae; genus Candoia; species Candoia aspera. The sequence continues at coordinate 113,735,975 of NC_086154.1, read as the reverse complement.
AGTCTCCTTTTACCAAAGCCGCAACTAGAGGGGGGCAAGCAGGGCATGTGCCCTGGGTGCCGCGCTGGGGGGGGGGGCAAAATGAGCGCAGAATCCATCTTTGCCCTGGGTGACACAAACCCTAGTTGCAGGCCTACCTTTTACCCTCAGAGCTGCAGTCCAAGGAACAAGCAGTCCTGTGTGTTTATTCCTTCGGACTGGAAGTAGCATAGGGCAAGTGATGTCCTTCCACACACCCCAGTCTGTAGCCAGTCTAATATCACTCTTCTCCTTCAATTGCCTCTTTAAGCTTGTTCAACCAAAGCCTCCTGAAACCAAAGGGCCTTATACTGATGAGAGGCTGTCTTGGTAACTCCTAACTAAGAGGAAACAGGCTTCCTGACTGCGTGTAGATCTTCTCCCATCCTGCAAAGGGGCAGGGCAGCTGCCTGCTTAAATTCAGAGATGGAAGGTAAAAATGGTGAGGCCTTGTGAGGTCCTTGGAACAATCAACAAAAGTAGCCTAGCGGATGGGCTCCTTATTGTCCCCGTGGGATATAAGCTAAGGTGTCAAGTCCGAAGGCCTCCAGTTTTTAGAGTAACTACAATAAATTTGTCAACCTTTTTTCCTGAGCTTTTTTGGTACCACTGGAAGAAGCATCAAAAGCTGTGGAATCGTCCCAGATTGCCTTGCTTTTACTGTGACGTCATCCAGATCTTACTGTAATGTTGATGTACTCTTTGTTTCTCTGGATCCTGTTTAATGAAATGATTTTTGGATGTCCACTGGCATGTGTTTCCTGTCTCATCCCCCACTAGCCTGTGGAAGGGCTGCTGGCCACATACAGTGTGTCATTCCAGTGAGTGATTACCTTGCAAATTCCAAGAATCAGAGCCAGTTACCAGCACTTTAGGAATCATGAAAATAAAGTGATTTGATTGTGAAACTGGATTGGCAAAATGGAGTAACTTTCCGTGGGAATTAGTTTTCAAAACTGCAGAAATGTTTTAAGAATTTGTCTTTCTAAATGATTTTTAATGTTGGGATCATCAACAGTTTTGCTGAAATTTCATTATAGCGTTACTAATTTGGGGATGGGATGTGTGGAATCATCTGATTGTCTACTGATCTACTGTCCCTTTTGACAAATGACCCAATCAGCCAATAATTGGGAAAGAAGGCAAGACTAAAATTTGTCCAAGCAGTTAAAGCAGTTGCTTCACATGGAAAATAAAAAGGAATAGAAGAAGATAGGAGCTAATGATGAATGGTATAGTGAAATCTTCTAAGAGGCTGGTAGCATTAGCCACTTCTCTTACTGGGACAATTGAAGAGATCTGGTTTATCTCTCTGGCTCTAGTTTTTCCTGCTCAGTGTTTTACTGTGATTAAAGGAGAAGCAGCTGATGAAATCCCTTCATTGTGTGAGGCCAAGATTGATTCTTTAGGTGGGGAGAATCACCCGTCATAAGCAATCTTGGCTTGGAATTTGAGCAGCTAGCCCTGCTCTGTGACAGACAGACAGACAGACAGACAGCCCAGGGTTGCCTAGCAGTTCCTAAAATGAGGCCTGCAGGGACAGGGTGGTGGGGACTGCCAATTTCAAAGCCGTGCTCTGACATGGCATGCGTGCCTGAGTGGTGTACAATCCACAGCTACTACATTCCTGGAAACCTTTGCCATGCTATGAGCCTCTTCCTGTGTGGCCTGCCTTGGAGATGAGTCCAGTTAGGCTGGAGAGTGAAAGCTCATCTCCTTAGTGAAGTTTAATGATCAACATAGAATTTTGTTCAAAGTGCGGCTGCTTTGAACAATGATCCAGTGTCAAGAGGTAAAAATAACCTGTAGGGCCTGTTAGTGACTGAGGCCTCCTGAGAAGCAGACTGAAAGGGGTCTAAGAAATCTAACCATGCCTCCTTTGCAGCCATCACTGAATAGGCCCCGGGCCTTTCTGGGACCAGCAAGCACTTTGGTTGCATCTGTTCTGTCACCTTGAATGTTTAGCCTCTTTAACTACTTCTGGATACAAAAGAAATACAAAAACTGTATTGTTCACAAAGGAGGGAAGGGAGCCTTCCTCTTCCCCACCCTGTCCAGCTGGACACTCCAGTACTGAGGTGATGGATGATGCCTCTAACACGAGCTGTGGAGATGGCCGCAGGCACTGTTGCCACTCAGCAGATGGAGCTCAAGCACCGATGGCTCCCTCTACAGCCGCAGTAAGCCCTGGAGAGAGGAGGAAGCACACGCGATTCCTGGTTTTGTTTTCAATTTTCAAGTATTTTTTTGCACATACGTGTTATGATCTGGATCAAGCCAACTCTGGTTGCAACATGGTGACAGGGGAAAGCTTACATTGTTTGATATTCCCTACAGAAGCTTAACTGTGCATGGAAGTATGAAGTGATTATAGCAAGTGGAGACCTTCAAATGTACATAGTACAGCTATGCTTGCCAAGATATTAGGAGTTCATTGCTGTATGGTGGAATGGCGAATTTACCCAGCAAAATGAATCACGTTTAAGTCTAGTATTTTTGGGGAAGCTAGCCCTTGTGGTTAGTTTCTGGTCAGTGTGTTTTGAATTCCAAAACTTGAGGTGAGCAAACTAGTTAAGTTAATCTTGGGTAAACTCTAGTTTATTCTGTGGATTAACCATAGTTAATCATGGTTAAGTGTATCATGCAAACACAGCCTATGTGCAATTATGGAGTGCTGGGTAAGTGTGTACAGTTGGCACCTACACATGCCTCTACATAGATCATTCTCCAGTGTTGCTAAAAGCTGAGCCCCGTAGTTTGGCCCGGCAGCCCCACTTTATTTAAAATGTATGACATGAAAGTAGAGTATTTCTGCCTAAGCAGCTCTCAGTTCTTAACATGGGCCAAGCAACTTGCTCTATTCGAGTCAGGGAGGGATAGACCCAGAGAAAGCTGCTCCTGGCCCCTCCATTGGTGGCCCCGCAGCTCTTGAATATTCTAGACCTAGAATGAAACATCAACCTCAGTTCTGAATAGTGTTTCAACTTTGCACTGAAATATCTTTTGAGATACTCCTCAGTGGGCTTTCTATAATTATTAATATTATGGGATTAATATGGATCTGATCCTTTGTCAATGTTTAAGTTGGATTTTAGATTCTACTCACTTGGAATTAACTTAAGCTGAAAAAAAAACAAATGGATAGGATGCTGATGGCCTAGTTCACATATTATGGCTAAGTCATAATGCAGGTTGTTTATTGGGCAACCCAGGTGATTGAATTACATGGCTGAAGAAAGATTTGAATCCAACTCCAAGGGATCAAGTGGCAAAAGAAATCAAGTTCCAGTCCAAAAAAATACCTCTGCTTTCATGACCATTTCAGTGTAGATTTAATTCACAGACTGCCACCTAAAGATACAACCGAAAAAGGGATTTTCTGTCACACTCAGATTGCCATTAGGAACATGTCTGTCTTCCAGGTCACTGTAACTCTATAGGAACTAGTCTATGGAGGAAATACATCTGATACTGTACATCTAATTTAATTTCTGAATTGATTGTGGACCAGTGGTATGTGTATGGGGAGATGTGTGTTGAAAACGGGTGGGATGATGCTATGGATCTTTGTTACTCCCAGAGCTGTGGAAAGTTGGAGGATGGGGCATTTTCTGAGTCCTGATTTTTAAACTTTCCTGTTAGTCAACTGGAGGAGAAACTGTGCTATATGGAAGTACCATTAGCTTAAATGTATTTCAGACTCAGACCTTGTTTTGTGCTGACACTCCATAAGAATAGCAGATGGTTTAGTTTTTAGTTAATCCAGAAGCAGAAACTGTTGCAGTTGGGAGCTGCACTTTGATTTCTTTTTCTTTCAATTTAGCTTCTAAGATGCACAGTATGTGTGGCTGGTAATACAGTGACATCACTTGGATGGGTAGAAAGCTGAATTATTCAACATTTTTGGTTGGGATTAAGAAAAGACAAAGCAGCTGCATTAAGCCTCATGTCTAAACACTGAAAACGTGCTGCTCAAAATTGGCAGCTTTGCCTGCTCTTCAATAGGCACTGTCTGGAGATGATCTTGAGACTGCAAAACTAGGTCTGGGACACTTGATTTTGTTTGAGGTTAGTAGTAGTGTACCTAAATAAGATAAATGAAGGTATCCAGCATTGTTGCAGACTGCCCCAGACTTTTCTGACATGGGCACTTATTCATATTCCAAGCCAGCTTATGTACTTTGTTAAGTCTGATTGTAAAGCTTTTCTTCAGGTTGCATATAAAGAACAGTGTCTTTTTCTGATCCATTATAATGAATGTTCCTTCATGTACAAACTTTTGTCCCTTGCATGTAAAAATTATATGTTAAGGGAATTATTAAAATGTGGCATATTAATGATGTGCTTTTCAATATAAAAAGGAGTATAGTTGAGTGCATGGGGAGCATGCTTGCAGCCACAAGTGTATATATGTATGTGAGTGTGTGTGTGTGTGTGTGTGTGTAAATCAGTGTTTCTCAACCATGGCAGCTTGAAGATGTGTGAACTTCAACTCCCAGAATTCTATAGCCAACATGCTGGCTGGGGAATTCTGGGAGTTGGTCCAGACATCTTCAAGTTGCCAAGGTTGAGAAACACTGGTGTGGATAGATAGATGTAGCTATAGATCTCTCTCTCCCCCCCCCCCAATAAAGCAGGGGACATGGTAGTAACATAGTGACAGGCACTAGTGGACAGGACCAAAGTTTTCAACATTTCAGCAGCATGGTATGGGAGAGTAGGGGGTACAAATTAGAATTCTCTACTCAAAGTAGAGTTCTGTAGTTCAAATCTCTAATATGCTATGAAACTAGAGGCCCTGGAGTGGCTCACCATCTCTCTTCCTAACCTGACCCACAGAGTTATAGCAAGGCTAATCACCTGAAGCTTTCTGGGAAAAAATGATATTAATAAATATATGCTTATATTTATTGGATTGGCATGAAACATGCCTCAGAGTTCATGCATCTATTTTAAATGTATGTAAGTATATAGTGCCAAGTTTTGTTTTCTTTTTTAAATAGGATGTTTTCCAAGTGAGGAATGAAAACACAGATGATGTTACTGTTTTGTTGTTACATTTCTTAGATTTATTGCTGAATTCTTCACCAAAGTGGCTCCCAAAGCAGATATCAGCTTGCTGGAAAGTTTTTGAGGGCACCAAACCAGACAGCGTGATGCTCTTTTAGAGTTTCATTGGCTTGAAGCCGGCACCCCAACACAGTAGGAAAGAGAAAAACGGGCAAGATGTCACTGGCCAGCAACTGCTAATTGGGTGATAGCATCCAGCCATGTTCTTCAAAGCAGAACACGAGCCATCTCTGTGAGCTATTGTCACTGGGCCCTTAAGCATCCCCCCTTCCATTTCAGGTGATTTTAAGAGCAGTCTGTTACTTATTTGTTTCTAGAAAATGTAACTGGAAGGAGAAGATGGAAGAGAAACACAACAGAGCTTTATAAAACTGCAGAAATGATCTGTCTCTTATGACCCTGTCCAGAAATTATGGTAGGCTTTGGAGATTTTTCTTTCCGATGTCTTGGGAGGTCAGCTGGCTCATTACCAGTGGTACAGCCCCTTTTCTGTGGCAGCATTCCCAAATATCTCTCTCTCCTTGGCATACGTCCCCAGAACCAGCTTCTAGGCATTAGGGCAAATCTTTCCTGTTTCTGTTGTTCTTAAACTGCAATTCTATACATGCCTAACCAGCTGAGTTCAGTGGAAATTACTTCTATGTAAATGGTTATAGGATTTCGTGAGTTTTGATCATTTTAAAAGGGCGTACCATTAATTTATGAAGTCTCAATCTTTGGTTCACTAAAGAAAACCTGCTAAAATGTCTAGTGTTATTTGTTTCCACTTGTGCGGTATATTATTTGTTGTATACGTCAAATGTGAATGCAGGATACAAGTCCATTCAATGAATAATGAACAAAATTCCAAAATTACTGGAATTTGAATTTGTCCAGTGAAATGACAAGTTCAGGACTGTAACAAAAATGCCTCAGAGTAATGATTCTGTGCGTGCTTAACTGTGTACACTGAACTCAGTAGGTTTTTTGTTTTTGTTTTAGTACACTTACGTAAGATTCACTGTTTGAGGAATTTGGGTGATGGTCATTAGCTCCAATAGCTTTTAAAAGTCCGTATTATATCTTCTGAGATTTCCAGGGGGAAGAGATTGATCAATGGTTATTACCCATAATATTTAAAATGGATCCTCAAAAATTAGTATCTCATTGACTGTGGACAAACAGAAAAAAATTACTCTTGTGACACATTAAAAACAATTCAGTTGGGGTGGAACATGAGTCAGCAGTATTATGTGGCTACAAAAAAAGGCGAATGCACAATTAGGTTGTATTGTTTTCAAATCACAGGAAGTAATAGTTCTACTATGTTCTCCTTTAGTCAAGCCCCAGCTTGAATGCTGGGTCCATGTCAGCCCTACGAGGTAGACCAATTCAGGAAATCAACTCCACAGAAAGACTACAACTATACTTTGTTGAAATAAGCTATAATACCAGAATCTTGCAAGCCTGCCTGTGTCTTCCCGTCTCTCTCTCTTATACCCCAGGGAGTCAGAGACAGGGGGCCAATCTGAGTATAATACTCTCCTGCTTCTCTGGGCTTAACACATGTTTCTTCTATCCCTGATGTTCCCTGATGACTTCTGGCTTACTTCTCCAAGGCTGTCTCCCAGGCTCCCTACAGTCCAGTTCAGGGCACTGCAATTCATGAGGGATTCAGACAAATTAGATCAGGTTGAAAGAAGGACCAAATGATCAGGGAATGGAAACTGCCTTCTGTGAAGGAACAGGAAATGGAGTAGAAAAAATGAGAGGGGTATGATAGCGATCTTCAAATACCTGAAAGACTATCACAAGAACTTGGTATATTGTTCCAGAGTGCAGGACGCAGAATAATAGATTTAAGATCCAGGAAGGCAGATCCTGATCAAATACTAGGGGAGAAAATGACTAATGCTAAGTTCAGGAGTGGAGCCAATCACTCAGAGAGATGGTGGGCTCCCCTTGATTGGATGTGTTATATAAACAACCAACCAACCATCTGTGAGTGATGTTGTAATTTGGATTCCTACATTGAGCAGAGGGTTGGATTTGATGGTCTAAATGGCCCCTTCCAAATCTATAATTCTGTGATTTTAAATTTATCATGACAGAAACTTTCATGAACTAGCACCCACTTCATCAGAGGAAACCAAGCAAGAGAACCCGCATCCATAAAATATTATGCCATAATGAATGGTCCTGAAGGAGCCATAAGGCTTTTGTGGTAATGCCATCACTGCAACAGATTAACACATGCTTTAAAATGTTGTGTTTCTAGCCTACCCCATTTGGGAGTTTCTCAGAGCATCTGGATGACATCTGGAAATGGACAGCGGAACCGATGGACCTTTGATCCAGCAAGGCAATTTACTTAAATGTCACTGGACAAATAAAAGAAAGTAAAGCCTGCCTACTAGCTCAGTGAAAGAGGATCCCACTGAATGGCTTTCCCTGACATTTTACATCTCTGGGAGGAAGCATATAGCTTGGGTCCTAAATTCAGAAAGACAACAATTTAATGAATGAAAGAGGATTTGAATGGGGTCTTCTGGTTTTCTAGCAGTTGTGTTCTACTTGCTTTCCAATGATTAAAGTGTTATTTTAATTATATTGGTATCCACTTTTCTTCCATTATAGCTCGCAAGGTAACTACAGAGGTTAGTCAAGGGCCCTCCATCTATATTTATTTATTTTATTAATTAATTAAATTTGTCCCTACCCATCTCCTCCCATTGGGGGACTCTGGGCAGTTTACAATAAAATAGTCAATTAAAACAGCAAACAGCCTATATAAATACACCATTACACTTAATAAAAATAAGAGTAAAAGTAAGAATATAAATAAAATCCAAGTGGCAAGAGAATACAGTCTGTATGCAGGAGTAATGGTCTAAGATACCAGCCAACCCCATGAAGAACTACTACTCTCTCCACCCCAAGCAAGGCGGCAGTGCCAGGTTTTCAGGCTTCTCCAGAAGGCCAGGAGTGATGGAGCCAACCTCACCTCGAGGGGTAGCATGTTCCACAGGGCGGGAGCTACTGCAGAGAAGGCCCATTTCCTGGACCCTGCCAAAGTTCTCTCACAGACGGGGTCCGTAACATGCCCTCTCTGCATGATGGGTGAGACGGGCTGTGATGGGGAAGAGGCAGTCCCTCAGGTAACCTGGTCCCATGCCATGTAGGGCTTTAAAAGTGATAACCAACACCTTGAATTGGACCCAGAAGCAAACTGGTACCCAGTGTAGCTCATGCAGCAGTGGTGTTACATGTGCCCTTCTAGGGGCACCAAACACAGCCTGCGCAGCTGCATTCTGGACCAGCTGAAGCTTCCAGATACTCTTCAAGGGTAGCCCCACATAGAGCACATTGCAATTGTCTATATGGGAAATAACAAGGCAGTGACTGTTCGAAGGGCCTTCCAATCCAGGAAAGGGCATAACTGTACGTTCATTGAGGAAACCTGTCAAAAGAGAGGAAAAATACATTCCATATTTGATCCTGCATACCACAGTGGTGTAATGGTTAGTGCACTGTGGCAATACACCTCTGATGAAAACAGGTCTCATATACATCTATATGTCACCAGTGCTGAAATTCTCTACAATTGTGTAGGGTCAAATTCACACTTTTGTCACACTTTTCAAAATCACCATTCTTACCCCCAGAGTACCAAAACAAACGTAACATTGAGCATCCACTATAAGGTAAAATGCTGTCTGAAAACAGCCTTGGAAACATAATATTTGATGGCGTGTATAGTGTAGTTTGCCTCCATCTGATTTGGAGGGTGATCACAAGCAGCAGCAGATGCTTTCTAAAGTACTCCCTCATTGCTTTTAGAGAACTCTTGTCTGCAGAACTTGATGCTTACACACAGACACAGAGCCCAACCTTCAACATGCTATACTTAACATGTCTTCCCTCCTCCAGACCCTAATCTGTGTGAAGGCTCAGCTGGTCTCTAGGTGAATAACTTAAAACATGACCACAATGAAAGCATCATGATTCTTGGACATGGTGCAACACCTCTGCCCTTTGCAACTGTCGCCCAGGAAGCCAGACTTTCTCCCTGGGCCCTTCCCCTGTTGGTTGTGCCAAGCAGCCAGGCAGGTCCTCTGAATCCCAATTCTGTGTTCATTTGCTACTGAAATCTAAGAGCTGATCAGCTGACACAGCACCACAGTAAGTGCATCTTTTCTTCCCCAGAGGCTGGTGAGAAAAAGGGCAACTCTTGGAAAGATGTGCCCGCCAAAGATGGTTTTTTAAAAGGAATTAACTAGCTTCCTTTGCAGGGGAGGGGAGGGAAGAGTGCTGAATCCTAGGCCTGAGTAGTGTGAGTTGTCGACATGGTCGTTCTCAAACTCTTCCCATCTCCAAGAGGGATTTGCAGTCTCCATTTTGGTTGCTAACGTAATAAACTTTCTTTATACTGATAGGCTCATCTACAATACCTGTTAAGAATACTGTAGTTCTAATCATGCTATCCAATTACCAAGGCTGTCATGAAAAATAATTGAACAGGGTAGATGGACTAGTGTCACTTTAAAGTATTGTTGAAGGCAAGCCTTCAGGAAAAAAATCTTAGGTAGGTTTTCTTCCTTCTGACAGCACCAGGTCTGTAATACCTGTTAGAAGGGGTGGGTGGGTGTGTGAAAGGGAGGGAGGGAGGGAGGGAGAGAGAGAGAATGGTAGAAACAGCAGGATGGGCAGAGAGCAAAAGGGCTGTAAGATCATTGGGCAGATTCTAGCATAAAAAGCTCTCTGTTGTGGGAGAACTTTCCCCCAAATATTTTGATACTAGATATCTTTCTCATCTCTACAATGTTTTATCCTGATATAGAACCTTCCACCACTATCTTTTACTGTTTCGGTAAAACATTCAGCAGCAAATAGAATAAGGTAGAAAATTTGTGATCCCAGAATCACATGACATCCCCAAGAAGGGGCATCCACGGAGGGCAGCAAAAACCCAAGAGGGCAAACTCCCTTTGTAAGTTGACATGAACAAGGTGCAGGACTTTGATTGCAGTTGTGCCCATTTTAGCTTCTGGTCCTCCCACATGGATGCCCTTGCCCCCAAGCCTTTTTTTTAATCCTCTGGAGCCTCCTCTGGCAATATTGCTGAAAGCTGGCAGCACAATTTCTCACCATTTTGCAGCAGTTATTAAAAATGTACTGGAAATGCTACTATACCCTTAATACTATTTAAAAACTAAGAACCTGCCAGTATTTCCTCCCAAAGCCAAGGAAAAAATTATCTCTACCCACTATGCCTCCTTCCTGGCCCACAACAGCCCTCAGGCTCCCAAAATGTTTTTTCTTCCTTGGCCATCCTGCAGCCAAGAGCTTGAATTGGGTGTCTACACAGGGTGGCCAAAAAAGTCAAGATGGTGGTGATGATAGTGCTTGTTGTTGTTTATTCGTTCAGTTGCTTCTGACTCTTCGTGACTTCATGGACCAGCCCACGCCAGAGCTTCCTGTCGGTCGTCAACACCCCCAGCTCCCCCAGGGATGAGTCCGTCACCCCTAGAATACCATCCATCCACCTTGCCCTTGGTCGGCCCCTCTTCCTTTTGCCTTCCACTCTCCCTAGCATCAGCATCTTCTCCAGGGTTTCCTGTCTTTTCATTATGTGGCCAAAGTATTTCAGTTTTGCCTTTAATATCATTCCCTCCAGTGAGCAGTCTGGCTTTATTTCCTGGATGGACTGGTTTGATCTTCTTGCAGTCCAAGGCACTCTCAGAATTTTCCTCCAACACCACAGTTCCAAACCAACTATCTTCCTTCTCTCAGCCTTCCTTATGGTCCGGCTCTCGCAGCCATATGTTACTACTGAGAATACCATTGCTTTAACTATGCGGACCTTTGTTGTCACAGTGATGTCTCTGCTCTTTAACTATTTTATCGAGATTGGTCATTGCTCTTCTCCCAAGGATTAAACGCCTTCTGATTTCCTGACTGCAGTCAGCATCTGCAGTAATCTTCGCACCTAGAAATACAAAGTCTTTCACTGCTTCTACATTTTCTCCCTCTATTTGCCAGTTATCAATCAAGCTGGTTGCCATAATCTTGGTTTTTTGAGGTTTAGCTGCAAGCCAGCTTTTGCACTTTCTTCTTTCACCTTCATCATAAGGCTCCTCAGTTCCTCTTCGCTTTCAGCCATCAAAGTGGTATCATCTGCATATCTGAGATGGTTAATGTTTCCTCCAGGGATTTTAACTCCAGCCTTGGATTCCTCAAGCCCAGCATGTCGCATGGTATGTTCTGCATACAAGTTGAATAGGTAGGGTGAGAGTATACAGCCCTGCCGTACTTCTTTCCCAATCTTAAACCAGTCTGTTGTTCCATGGTCTGTTCTTACTGTTGCTTGGTCGTTATACAGATTCTTCAGGAGGCAGACAAGATGACTTGGTATCCCCATACCGCTAAGAACTTGCCACAATTTGTTATGGTCCTCACAGTCAAAGGCTTTAGAATAGTCAATAAAACAGAAATAGATGTTTTTCTGAAACTCCCTGGCTTTTTCCATTATCCAGCGGATATTGGCAATTTGGTCCCTAGTTCCTCTGCCTTTTCTAAACCCAGCTTGTGCATCTGGCAATTCTCGCTCCATAAATTGCTGAAGTCTACCTTGCAGGATCTTGAGCATTACCTTACTGGCATGTGAAATGAGTGCCACTGTTTGATAGTTTGAACATTCTTTAGTGTTCCCCTTTTTTGGTATGGGGATATAAGTTGATTTTTTCCAATCTGATGGTCATTCTTGTGTTTTCCAAATTTGCTGGCATATAGCATGCATTACCTTGACAGCATCCTCTTGCAAGACTTTGAACAGTTCAGCTGGGATGCCGTCGTCTCCTGCTGCCTTGTTATTAGCAATGCTTCTTAAGGCCCATTCAACCTCACTCTTCAGGATGTCTGGCTCTAGCTCCCTGACCACACCGTCAAAGCTATCCTTCCTATACAGGTCTTCTGTATATTCTTGCCACCTTTTCTTGATCTCTTCTTCTTCTGTTAGGTCCTTGCCATCTTTGTTTTTGATCATACCCATTGTGGCCTGGAATTTACCTCCGATGTTTCTAATTTTCTGGAAGAGGTCTCTTGTCCTTCCTATTCTATTGTCTTCCACTTCCGCGCATTGCTTGTTTAAAAATAATTCCTTCTCTCTTCTGGCTAACCTCTGGTATTTTGCATTTAATTGGGCGTATCTCCCCCTATCACTGTTGCCTTTTGCTTTCCTTCTTTCTTGGGCTACTTCTAGTGTCTCAGCAGACAGCCACTTTGCCTTCTTGGTTTTCTCTTTGGGGTGTATTTTGTTGCTGCCTCCTGAACAATGTTGCGAACTTCTGTCCATAGTTCTTCCGGGACCCTATCTACTAAGTCCAGTCCCTTAAATCTATTCTTCACCTCCACTGCATATTCCTTAGGAATATTAGTGAGCTCATATCTAGCTGATCTGTGGGTCTTCCCTAGTCTCTTTAGTCTGATCCTAAATTGTGCAATAAGTTCGTGATCTGAACTACAGTCAGCTCCAGGTCTTGTTTTTACCGACTGTATAGATGTCCGCCACCTTTGGCTGCAAAGGATATAGTCAATCTGATTTTGGTGTTGTCCCTCTGGTGAAGTCCATGTATAAAGCCGTCTCTTAGGTTGTTGGAAGAGAGTGTTTGTTATGCAGAGTGAGTTGTCTTGGCAAAATTCTATCAGCCTATGTCCTGCTTCGTTTTGTTCTCCCAGGCCATGCTTACCTGTATATTTACTTTTTCTCATTCAGGGGTTGTATGAAAATTCTATCAAGTCACATGTAACTCACATAATATGCTAACCAACCCAATACCTGCTCAGAAAAGAGTCAGATGGGGCTGTATTTAGGCCCCTAACTTGTATTTAAGTGTACCTGCACTCAACAGGTCACCTGTTTCCAATTTGCACCTGCCTCAGTCCATGTGCCCAGTACTACTTCTCTTATATGCCAATTATCTCATAAACCTTAGTTGGCCTTAGACAGTCTCTTGTAGTGGTTTTTCTAAAAAGCCTAAAACATTTAAGTGGACCATGGAGGGAATCCAATGGACAAGTTAAGAGTTTCAAATATGTGGGGATGGTCATACATTCTACTGGCATTTGGAAAACCCATAGAGATTATATGAAACAATGAGTATGGAAGAGCTCTTTCACACCGAAGGCAAAGAATGTATTCCTGCAGCACTGAAGTTGTGTGCGGCAAAGGTTATGGCCCACATGCTTTACGGTGCACAACCACATTGTTCTGATCAACTGAATAAATTTGTGATGATATTATGGAATGTGTACAGTTTTTCTCCTGTGTGAATTTTTTGATGTATCCTGAGCTGTCTTCTCTGACTGAAACTTTTTCCACACTCCAGGCATTTATATGGTTTCTCCGCTGAATGGATTCTTTGATGTCTATAAAGGCTTCCCCTCAGACTGAAGCTGCTTCCACACTCCAGGCATTTATATGGTTTCTCCCCTGAATGGATTCTTTGATGTCTATAAAGGCTTCCCCTCAGACTGAAACTCTTTCCACACTCCAGGCATGTGTATGGTTTTTCTCCTGTGTGAATTTTTTGATGTGTCCTCAGCTGTCTTCTCTGACTGCAACTTTTTCCACACTCCAGGCATTTATAGGGTTTCTCCGCTGAATGGATTCTTTGATGTCTATAAAAGCTTCCCCTCAGACTGAAACTCTTTCCCACACTCCAGGCATGTGTATGGTTTTTCTCCTGTATGAATTTTTTTATGTATCCTCAGCTCTCTTCTCTGAAACTTTTTCCACACTCCAGGCATTTATAGGGTTTTTCTCCTGTTTGAATTATTTGATGTTGACTGAGATGTCATCTCTGACTGAAACTCTTTCCACATTGCAAGCATGTGCATGGTTTTTCTCCTGTGTGAGTTCTTTGATCCATCGGTCTGGGCTCCTCTGCGGGTCGGGCTTCACCTCTTTCCTCCACCGGACTCGGCCATCCTTCTGAAGGGCGACGAGGAGCAAAGTGTGGGGAGGAGAGGCGGTGCGAGGCCTCCGTTCCCTTCCCTGACGGAAGTCCGAGGCCCGCGACCGGGGATAGGCTGAAGCCTCCGGCCTCTCACGGTCCCTTTCAGGCAGGCAGGCAGGCAGGCAGGCGGGCAGGCGGCGGACCCCGGCCTCCCCACTTAGCGCCGGAACTGCCAGACCGGGCCTCGGGCTGCCTGGCCTCCGTCTCGTGACCCACAGCGCCGCCCCGGACTGCGACTCCCAGCACCCCCCGCGCCCCGCTTGCATCCGGGCACCCCCAACGCCGAACCACGATGCTCCCCCTCCCGCAGGATAAATTCTGGAAATGGGGGCGGGACCTCCCTTCGCGCCCTTTCTTAGAAAGCCCCTCCTCCTCCTCTCCAGGGACCGCTCTAGGGTCTTCCCGCCAATCCCCGCCGTCTGCGGACGAGAGTGAAGGCGCTCCCGGGAACGCCCCGCCCCTCCCTTCCCCTCCCCTCCCCTCCCACCTCGGGTCCTCCCCTCCTCCGGAGCACCTGGCTCTGTGCGGGCGGTCACTTGGTCGTGAGTGCTCGGATTCCCTCGTGGGAGATATGCTCGTGGGGAGGCTCCTCAGTACAAAGGAGGCTCGGCGGACCAGCGACTCGGCGGGGATGGAGTGCAGTCCCCTTCCCTTGGCGCTCCTCCTTTGGGCTGCGAAGCTTGTCTGTGGCTCCGCGCCGAGCCAGAGGCTTCCCTTGAGTGCCGGGCGGCGGCTCCCCGGAGGACCCTCGTCCTTTCGGACGCGTCCCTTCCTGGTCCCGGCGGGGCCTCCTTGCGGCTCTTGGAGGGCTGGGGAGGAGCAGCGCTAGGGCCGGACCCCCGAGGGGTTTCTGGCCTCTAGGCTCCAAAATTTTAAGTGCAGCCATTTGGCTACCAAAAAGTCCCTTCAGTTTAACTATTTTGCCCTTGGGCTAAAATGGTAAAAGCCACAGAATTAAAATACAGTTTGGCCAGAGAAGCAGTCTACCTGTTTTGCTGTTAAGCACAATACTGCTGCAAGTTTGGTCTAGTGGTAAAGGTGCCAGGCTAGAAACCAGGAGGCTCTGAGTTCTTGTCCCACCAAGCCGGCTGAGTGACCTTGGCCAGTCAGTCTCTCTCAGCCCAACCCACCTCACAGGGTTGTTTTTTGTGGGAAATTAGGAGGAGGAAGGAGTATTAGGTATGTTCACTGCCTTGAGTTATTTATAAATAATAAAGGCAGGTTAAAAATAAATCCTGTTCTTTGAGATAAAAACAGCATGATGATGATGAGACTGACTGGGGACTAATGCCCACATCAGCCCAAAGTGGCCAAAAATGCCCCTCAGTTTATTATCCAACATAATGGATGGCAAGCCATAGCAGGTTTTACCATTTGCAGTGCTGTTGGATGCTGTCTACTTAAAAGGGGAAACACCACTTTTAAACAGGTATAGCTTAAGGATGGTTGTCTCACTCATGGGCTGGGTTTGCAGTGAAGGTAATATGGGGTCAGAGCCAAAAAAGGGTATTGCCAGGGCATGTTTGTTTCATGGTTAGGTACAAGTGGGGAAGGCCTGGGTCACACATTCTTGTGGCTCATGACCTAGTAACAAAGGCCCTCTACAAATGATCAGTTCAGACATCTGGCCAAAATGATTTATTTAGCCACTGATTAGTTAAATCAGCTAACGTAGCAACTAAAAGCCAGTTTTGTGTAGTGGTTAAGGCATCAGGTTAAAAGCCAGGAGACCATGAGTTCTAGTCCTGCCTTAGGTACAAAGCCCGCTGGGTGACCTTGGGCCAGTCTCTCTCTGTCAGCCCTAGGAAGGAGGCCAGGGCAAACCACTTCTGAAAAACCTTTCCAAGAAAACTGCAGGGACTTGTCCAGGCAGTCACCAGGAGTCAAAACTGACTTGAAGGCACAAATAAATAAATTATTAGCAACTAACTGAGCTGTAAAGGTGAAGAAGGGAAAGATGGAGCAGAAGTAATTCTCATATGTACATTTCTGATGTACGGCCCTCAGCAGATTATGTGGCCCTTGAAAGAAGACAGATGCCATCCAATGGAAGATAAACTCAAGTATACCCTCATTTTTTCTATATATCACTGAGCGCTGATAATTTCTATGCTGAGTCCTTTCCATTTTGATTCACTTTCTTGGAAGCCATTTTTTTTCTTTAAGACTCATTGGCTTGCCATAAGGAAGCCTATGAAGGAAGGCATGGAACCGTATTCAAACAGCTGGAAGGTAGCCTAAAAATGCAGGTGAGTATTTAAAAACTTCTGCTCAGTATGGAATCATCCCTAAATATCTCCACAGCATTGGACTAAGAGTGATCCCAGAGGCCTGATCTTGCCAGCAGCAGTGAGAGCTGACTATCCTGCTTAAGGCCCTTGTAGCATACCTGGACTTTGATTCTTGGGACTGATTCAAGGAAGAACATACCCTGAGCAAAGTGTGGTCAATTTGCTCTATAGTTCCCCTCAGTAGTCTCTAGTGGTTTCTTAGAGCCATTTGCACACAGTGTAGCAGTTTTGAATAGGAATGGAAAGAAAAGTCACCCCAAAGAGCGTATTTTTTCAATCAATGTACAGAGTAAAGAGAAGGCAAGAAAGCAGGAAACAGACAACTGAATGGAGATCTATGCATCCTTGGAATTTAAGTATGACTCTAATAGGCTGCTGTTTGGCAATCATTCCAAGGCAGAATGTGTTGTGACCTTGCTCAAAAGCTATCACATAGATTTAACTTCTAGCCTAAATATCCTAGTGACAACAGAGTCCCTTGTGCCACATCAGCTGTCAACATTGGCACCAGTGGACCAAATATATTAGAACATGAGCCTTATTAGATCAGGCTTAAGGATGGCCTACCAGATGTTTTCCATAGTGGCCAACCAGATGGTTTGAGAAGCCTCAAACAAACAAAACATGAAGATAATAGCTCTCCTTTTGCATTTGCCTCGCTTTCTCCTCACTCCAGCATTTATATGGGAGATTTCATGGAGCTGCTGTTTTTAATAGTCATCCTATTCCCTCTTAAAGCCATTGATGTTAATGCCATCATCAAATCTTGTGACATTTCCATAATTGTGTTGTGTGTTTCCATTGTTCTGAATCTATTGCCCTGCAATTTAACTGGATTGCACTGAGATAGAGAAGAAATTTTATGTAAATGCTCTCAAAGTCAACCTCCTTTATAAATGTTCCAATTTCTTGATAATTTTGGATACCTTTTTTTGTGGAGTCCTTGTTCTCTGAGCCTTGTTGTTTTCTTGCAGATGTTTCATTGCCAGACTAGGCAACATCTTCAGGCACAACAAGGCTCAGAGAGCACAAAGGACTCCACAGTTCAACCCTGAGCTACAAATATTCTCTTCAGTTGGTACCTTTTTCTGTGCCTTTTCCGGAAGTTCACAGAATTCAAATATAATCATATCACACATTTATTATTAAATATTGTTTATTTGTAGCAAGTTGTTTTATAATAATTTGTGGCTGTGTGTGTTTGTACGTAACAAATTATTTATATAATCCCACAACTTTAACTCAAAACAAACAAATCTGTGCTTCTCCTGGATATGATAAAATAGATTTTGTCCATCTCAGCAATATCTGAAACTTTAAGAAATTATTTCTTTCTTGGGAGAACGGGAATGCACGAGTTCTCAGTCTTTGACAAAACTGCTTTCCTTAAAAGGCTACTTCCTTAAAAGGTTACTTACTAAGCTTGCAACATTTAACTCTTCTGTCTCAAAACTTTTTAAAGTATAGTAAGAGACTCAGATTTTAATATTTAACCTCTTATCCTTGAAATGATCCTTGAATATAAAGCTGAAAGACCAACAATACTGTCAAATACAGAAATTTCTTACATTATTTTGTTATTTAATTAGCACTTATTTTGTTAGTGTAGTATGTGAGAAGTCATATAACCTGGAGGGACCATTAGAGTACAGTACATTCTGGGGCTGCCTATTTACAGCAGGCAAAGGATCTCAAAAAGCTAAACAGGGTCAGTCCTGGATAGAACTGGGATGATAACCACCAAGAGATCCCAGGGCTGCAGAAATTGAAAAAAACATCCCAGAAGAATACAATGGCAAACCATATCCATATTGCTGCTAAGAAACCTACTTATGACCACAATAGGGACTGGAACTTCTGTTGCTAAGAGATGTAGTTGTTAAGTGAGTCAGGCCTGACAACATCAACATTTTTGCTGATCCTGTTAAGCAAATCATGCAATCATTAAGTGAATGCAGCTTCCACCATTGACTTTGCTTGTTGGAAGTCCCCTGGGAGGGTTGCAAATGGCGATCACCTGACCCTGGGACACTGCAGCCATTGTAAATACAGTACATGCTAGTTGCCAAACGCCTGAATTTTGATCACATGACCGTGGGGATGCTGTGACACATCTAAGTGTGAGGACCAGTCATTAGTCATTTTTTTCAGCACTGTCATAACTTTGAATGGTCGTTAAACAGAGGTCACCAGAAATTGAGCTTGACTTGAGGGAGGAGACAAGTCAACTTATCATTCCTTTTTCTACTTCTCACGTTGTTGTTTATTCGTTTAGTCGCTTCCAACTCTTCATGACTTCATGGACCAGCCCACGCCAGAGCTTCCTGTCGGTCGTCAACACCCCCAGCTCCCCCAGGGACAAGTCCCTCACCTCTAGAATATCATCTGTCCATCTTGCCCTTGGTCGGCCCCTCTTCCTTTTGCCTCCCACGCTCCCTAGCATCAGCACCTTCTCCAGGGTGTCTTGTCTTCTCATTACGTGGCCAAAGTATTTCAGTTTTGCCTTTAATATCGTTCCCTCAAGTGAGCAGTCTGGCTTTATTTCCTGGAGTATGGACTGGTTTGATCTTCTTGCAGTCCAAGGCACTCTCAGAATTTTCCTCCAACACCCAAGTTCCAAAGCATCGATCTTCCTTCTCTCAGCCTTCCTTATGGTCCAGCTTTCGCAGCCATATGTTACTACAGGGAACACCATTGCTTTAACTATGCGGGCCTTTGTTGTCAGTGTGATGTCTCTGCTCTTAACTATTTTATCGAGATTTGTCATTGCTCTTCTCCCAAGGATTAAACGTCTCCTGATTTCCTGACTGTAGTCAGCATCTGCAGTAATCTTCACACCTAGAAATACGAAGTCTTTCACTGCTTCTACATTTTCTCCCTCTATTTGCCAGTTATCAATCAAGCTGGTTGCCATAATCTTGGTTTTTTTGAGGTTTAGCTGCAAGCCAGATTTTGCACTTTCTTCTTTCACCTTCATCATAAGGCTCCTCAGTTCCTCTTCGCTTTCAGCCATCAAAGTGGTATCATCTGCATATCTGAGATGGTTAATGTTTCCTCCAGGGATTTTAACTCCAGCCTTGGATTCCTCAAGCCCAGCATGTCGCATGATGTGTTCTGCATACAAGTTGAATAGGTAGGGTGAGAGTATACAGCCCTGCCGTACTTCTTTCCCAATCTTAAACCAGTCTGTTGTTCCATGGTCTGTTCTTACTGTTGCTTGGTCGTTATACAGATTCTTCAGGAGGCAGACAAGATGACTTGGTATCCCCATACCGCTAAGAACTCGCCACAATTTGTTATGGTCCTCACAGTCAAAGGCTTTAGAATAGTCAGTAAAACAGAAATAGATGTTTTTCTGAAACTCCCTGGCTTTTTCCATTATCCAGAGGATATTGGCAATTTGGTCCCTAGTTCCTCTGCCTTTTCTAAACCCAGCTTGTGCATCTGGCAATTCTCACTCCATAAATTGCTGAAGTCTACCTTGCAGGATCTTGAGCATTACCTTACTGGCATGTGAAATGAGTGCCACTGTTTGATAGTTTGAACATTCTTTAGTGTTCCCCTTTTTTGGTATGGGGATATAAGTTGATTTTTTCCAATCTGATGGTCATTCTTGTGTTTTCCAAATTTGCTGGCATATAGCATGCATTACCTTGACAGCATCCTCTTGCAAGACTTTGAACAGTTCAGCTGGGATGCCATCATCTCCTGCTGCCTTGTTATTAGCAATGCTTCTTAAGGCCCATTCAACCTCACTCTTCAGGATGTCTGGCTCTAGCTCACTGACCACACCGTCAAAGCTATCCCCAATATTGTTATCCTTCCTATACAGGTCTTCTGTATATTCTTGCCACCTTTTCTTGATCTCTTCTTCTTCTGTTAGGTCCTTGCCATCTTTGTTTTTGATCATACCCATTTTGGCCTGGAATTTACCTCCGATGTTTCTAATTTTCTGGAAGAGGTCTCTTGTCCTTCCTATTCTATTGTCTTCCACTTCCGCGCATTGCTTGTTTAAAAATAATTCCTTATCTCTTCTGGCTAACCTCTGGTATTTTGCATTTAATTGGGCATATCTCCCCCTATCACTGTTGCCTTTTGCTTTCCTTCTTTCTTGAGCTACTTCTAGTGTCTCAGCAGACAGCCATTTTGCCTTCTTGGTTTTCTCTTTCTTTGGGATGTATTTTGTTGCCACCTCCTGAACAATGTTGCGAACTTCTGTCCATAGTTCTTCCGGGATCCTATCTACTAAGTCCAGTCCCTTAAATCGATTCTTCGATTTAAGAAGAATCGCACTGCATATTCCTTAGGAATATTAGTGAGCTCATATCTAGCTGATCTGTGGGTCTTTCCTAATCTCTTTAGTCTGATCCTAAATTGTGCAATAAGAAGTTCGTGATCTGAACTACAGTCAGCTCCAGGTCTTGTTTTTACCGACTGTATAGATGTCTGCCACCTTTGGCTGCAAAGGATGTAGTCAATCTGATTTCGGTGTTGTCCATCTGGTGAAGTCCATATATAAAGCTTTCTCTTAGGTTGTTGGAAGAGAGTGTTATGCAGAATGAATTGTCTTGGCAAAATTCTATCAGCCTATGTCCTGCTTCGTTTTGTTCTCCCAGGCCATGCTTACCTGTAATTCCAGGTGTCATTTGACTTCCCACCTTAGCATTCCAGTCTCCTGTGATGAAAATAACATCTCTTTTAGGCGTGTTGTCCAGTAGGTGCTGCAGATCCTCATAGAACTGCTCTACTTCAGCTTCTTCAGCATCTGTGGTTGGGACGTATATTTGGATCACTGTGATGTTAGACGGCTTGCCCTGAATTCAAATTGAGATCATTCTATCGTTTTTTGGATTGTATCCAAGCACTGCTTTAGCCACTTTACTATTAATTATGAAGGCTACTCCATTTCTTCTGTGGAGTAGTAGTCCACAGTAATAGATCTGGTGGTCATCTGATGTGAAGTGGCCCATTCCAGTCCATTTCAGTTCACTGACGCCCAGAATGCCTATCTTTAATCTTGACATCTCACCAATAACCACATCCAATTTGCCCTGGCTCATAGATCTTACATTCCAGGTTCCAATGGTGTGTTGATCCTTAGAACATCAGATTCGCCATTCACCACCAGCACCGTCAGCTGCTAGCCTTCTTTTGGCTTTGAGCTAGCTGCGTCATCACGTCTGGAGCTAGTTGAACTCATCCTCTGTTCCTCCCCAGTAGCATTTTGACCATCTTCCGACCTGGGGGTCTCATCTTCTGATGGTATACCGACATATCTCTGGTTGTACTGATCCATTTAGTTTTCATGGCAAGAATACTGGGGTGGGTTGCCATTACCTTCCCCAGGGATCACATTTAGTCTGGCCTCTCTGTCATGACCTTCCTGTCTTGGGTGGCCCTTCACGGTTTAGCTCATGGCATCATTGAGGGGCTCAAGCTCCAGCACCACGACAAGGTAACGATCCTTTGCTGAAGTCTACTTCTCACATAAGCCCCTATATCAATCTGCAGTCTTTTCCACCCATCTCCCACATAAATATCGTCCCTCCTTCTCACACACAACACCTATTACTTAAGAAAATACGAGTTGTGACTATTGCCAGTACATTTTTCGGAATTCCCTATCTAAAACTTGTGTGCAAATTATCTGGAAGACCCTTCATAATTTTTCCAGATGTGCATGAAATTTATCTTTTTCATTACTATTGCTCAGAGCTGATTTGTCCAGTGAGCTATGATAACACTTCCGTATATCCTTTTAATTACCATCAATTCAGTTCCAGTCAGTAACATCATTTTCTGCATAACCTAATATGCATTACTTAGGTATTACTAACACTGACCACATTTTCCACTTGTATGTACAACTTTCCGGAGCACAATCTGTTGATTTCTGTTCTAACAGCCTGCAAATACAAAATGATTGGCTCCTGCCCCAAAGAATTTATAATCCTTAATTAAACACAATGGAGACATCAAACAAAAGGAAACCAGAATATAATGGAGACAGGAGCAAAGTGGAAAGAATAGGCATATATCTGTTGAGCCCTATACACATTTTGGCAGCTGTAAATGCAGTATATTTACATTAATTCTGAGGCAGTACTTTCTCAGGTCTGCAAAGCAAAGGAAAGCTGAAGTACAGGTAGTCCTTGTTTAGCAACCCCAGTTGGGACTGGCAACTCGGTCATTAAGCGAAGCAGTTGCTAAGTGAAACCACAACTGTGCTTCTTACTTCAGCTTTCCTTTGATGTACATACCTGCAAAGGTTAAGGTTGTAAATGTGCGGATTGGTGATAATATTACTTTTCATCACTGTCATAACTGAACCGTTGCTAAACAAGAACTACCTGTAAGATCATAAGCGGTTATGGCTTCACTTAGTGACCACTTCACTTAATGACCAAGTTGCTGGTCTCAACTGTGGTTAAATCAGGACTACCTGTATGGGGATTATTTGCATGGGCAATAAAATATTGCAAAACGTATCCTTAGGAGGTCTTTTTTTTAAAAAAGATCTGAAATTCACGTACTGAATCATACACAAATGGTATCCAGTTATTGGAATTCTAATATTGGGAATGCATTAAAACAAAGTTGGGATATGATACTGAACAGAGCTGGGGTTAAGTTAGTGGTTTTCCTCCAAGGATTCCTGGTCTTCTAAGCTCAGATTTATGAGTAGGACTTCCTGCAGGATGTGTCTGACAGGGGAACTGATTCCTCCAACACCCCCCAACTGCAATAAACTATTCATCCATTAAAAGGGAACTATTGTTTCTGATTGTCTTCCCCTCAGAATGAGGGGCACCTTCTGTCTTTCTTCAAAGCTTTTCTGAACATTCACGTGTCAACGGGTTCACGCACGGGCTAGAAGGTGGATGCACACCACCCGGGGGAGACCTGTGGCTCTTCCCCAGGCAGACCTGAACAAGGCAGGGAGCCTCGGCTTGCCCCCGTTGCTCGCCAGGAGTTCCACGCGTGCCGCAGCCCCCTCGGTCGGGCGGTGCGGGTCGGATGAGAGGCGGCCTCTGCGGTCCTGGCGCCTCTAACCTCGCTTCTCCCTTAAGGGCCGAGGGGGGCTCCTGCGGCCGCAGAGTAGGAGGAGGAGCTGAAAGAGCGCAGGGCTGAGTTATAACTTGTGGAGCAGGAGAAAGAGAAGCGAGGGAGCCGTTGGTGAGCGGCAGGATTGTTTGCCTTGCGCCAGAAGTAGGTTTGGAGTCTCTCCGGCTCCCTGCCCACACCTGCTGTCCGAGAAGCGGTGCGATCCTTGCCGCCGGCCCCTCCCCGGCCGTGTCGTCGGTCGGTCCCCTCCCCCGACCCGCTCAGTGGCTGCTGCGGCGAGTCGCGGCTCTGACAAAAGTTTTGAGCGAAGCCGAGCTCGGCAGCCGGTGGAAGGAGCAGGTCGAAGCGTTCCGGCAGCGCGCCCCTTTGCCCCGCGATGCGCCCCGGAGGCGCCGAGAACCGACGCCAGCCCGGTAGGTCCGCGCTGGGAGACGGAGGAAACGGCGGCGTCCTTCTTGGCCAGGAAGTGGGGGTCGCCCCATTGGAGCACGGCCAGCCGGAAGGTCCCCCGGCCGCCCGGGGGGTGGGTAGGGACAAAGGTCTCGAGGTGAGTTTTCTGGGGCAACTCGTGGCAGCTCGTGGAAGGAGCCCTCGCGGCTGCACTCGGGAGTCCGCTGTCGCTCTCGTGCCGAAGTAAGAGGGAGTGACCTGTGCACACGCGCGGCCGCAGCCTGTCACGGATGGTCCGTGCGGTCTCCCGGTGGCAGGGCGTTGTGGGGAGCCAGGGGAGCCCAGCCCCGATCCGGACCATCCACGTGGAGCAAAACATAACGGGACAATCCCGTTGGGTGCAGAGTAAGTATCGTTGAGGAATAAAACGAGAGACTTCTGTAAACTTTTAACGAGGCAGTAACGGAAGCTCCCGAGTCTTCCCCGCCTCAAGACGCCCCCTTTTTGGTGCCAATGTATATAGAAAATTCGCCGAATATGCCCGTTCCAGTGTGCCTTGAAGGTCAGGGGCTCAATGGTAAGTATATTTAGTCAACCCTCTGCCAAAAATCCTATCTCTTCTCCGGGTAAGAGCGAACGGGCCTGGAGCCTGGCGTTTAAGCTGGTGGGGCGATTCTCACAGCATTATAGATAGAGACCCTGTCACTATTTCACTGTTGACAATTTGGATAGGGTAGATGTCAATCTAGGAGGCTGATTTTATTTAAATCTACATGGGTGTATCGACAGGTATTCTTTGAATAATATACCAAGTAGAAACAGTCTGGATTTTTTGTAAGTTTAGGATGCGGAAGATAGTGTGTGTGCACATGTGTGTAAGTGTACACTTACATAATTACATACGAGTTACAGAGCGATAGTGAATGAGCCTCCCCCTGCAAATTCAGCC
Source organism: Candoia aspera (assembly GCF_035149785.1). Taxonomy (NCBI): domain Eukaryota; kingdom Metazoa; phylum Chordata; class Lepidosauria; order Squamata; family Candoiidae; genus Candoia; species Candoia aspera. The sequence goes on along the minus strand of NC_086154.1, from coordinate 113,711,196 downwards.
CAGAACTTTATGGCTCCTAAAACCTAGCAGATGGATACGGCATGACTTTTGGTGAGCTGCAGCTCACTTCAACACAGTGGTTTTGCTGCTGCAATTTTGGTGTCTGTTTCTGTCCTCACCCCATATTGTTCTGCAGGCTCTGCTGTGTCTTGGACTGCAGTAGTCCTCCAGCAGCGGCTGCATTCGGCCTTTTGTCCCCAGTCCCTGGCCTGGCCTGGCTTAGTTTGTTAGTTACCTAACACCTGGCAGAACTTCCACCTAATTAATACTAATGAGAATCTGCTGCATGTGCAGAAGAAAAGGCGGCTGGGGGGAGAGTGTGCCCAGTGCTTGGGCAAACAATATTTACTAAAGAGATTGTCCCATGTGAACTGTTACACAAAAATGGGAATGGGGAAGGGGCCGGGGATTAACCATCTCCCTTCTAATAAAGAAAGGAGCAACATCCAGTTTGGGACGGGGTGGGGGGGAGTCCAGTGGATAGTGTTACTGTCCATTCAGTCTAAAATTTCACCATGTATAATGTAATCTCACAACGTCCACTGGGAAAATTAAGAAGGATCACTAGGATAGTATCCTTGAGGTGTTTGGGTTGACATTCAGACTGAAGGTGTTAAAAATGATTCTGTTATGGAAATGAATTTCTAGCCCACCTGAAGATTGGTGTTTGAGAATGGATTGGTTAAGAGTTCACCCTATCCTGGCTGGATTTACTGTCAATATTACTCGTATAAACATACCATTTCATGCAAAACTTTCTAAGTAACATCCAATAATTTCTGGCACTCAATGTAGCAGGATAATGGAATGACAGCAGAATCCTAACCAAGTTTGGTGTTTGATGTTTTTTGGGTGGAACTGGAACTGTTGGGTTAGCTGTTCTGCTTTGGTGATATCTTTAGTGAGAGCAAGGCCTTAGGCTGTAGGTTGGTGATCATGGGGATATTTAAATGTATTCTTTCTCCTTTGTCAGGTGATTAAGAAAGTCAAGATTTATACCAATTACATCAACCTTTTGAGCCATTCATGAAGAGCAGACATTTTTTTGGCTCCCAGAATTAGTTCTGACCTCTGACCCTTATAACTAGTTCAGACAAGAGTGAGGAAGTTTAGGTAATAATCCTACATTTTTTGCTAGACTTGTTTTCTCCTTTTCAACTGTGACAGCATTTTGGTTCTGTTCGGCAGATTCTTAGAAAAGCTGCATTTGAGCCAATAGTTTCCTTTTAATCAACTTTCTTGGTTCTAGAATATGAAATGGAGCACTGACATGACCTTAAAATGTCTTGTAAGACTTTCTCCTATTTCTAAAAAAATCAGTTTTCAGTCCCAGTCCCTCTGTCCCAATATAGTATTGGCTGGACATTTTGTGAATGCATTTATTCTATACATCAATATCTTTCAAAACAGAAAAAGTGGAACAAACTTGTGGAAAGATTCTTAATAAGAAAGCTGCAATATGCAGCAAATAATCTCAGTAAATTATACAAAAATGTAAATATTCAAATTATATGTGAAAAAAAGTATTTGTTTTTCTTCCTAGTGTTTTTCCTGCAGATGCAGGGTCCACTTTTTTTGGATCAGCCGAATGTTGGTCTGTTGGTTGCAACAGGAACTGACCAACAGGCTTGTCGCCCGAGCCTGACGTTGGGGTCTCAGAGAGGGTGACTGGCCCAAGGTCACCCAGCCGGCTTTCATGCCTAAAGTGGGGCTAGAACTCACGGTCTCCTGGTTTCTAGCCTGTAGCCTTAGTATATTAGTTATTAATTCGATAGGGTATGCCTCTTTTTAAAGGACTTTTAATTATTTGAAAGCTGTGATATTTGAGACAGAAAACAGTATGCATCGGGGCTTCCAGGTCTGGGATGCAAAGAGTTAGAGTTTTCTTTCTCTCTCAAGTATAATTGAGTGTCATCTGGATTTTGCAGCCCAGATCAGTAGCCCCAATATGTATACCCAAAGAATATTTATGAAAAAAGATTGGCAAGCCCTAGCTTTTGTCATCTAAAAGTTGCATATAGACTGCTTTTCATTTTTGCAAGGATTAGAAATGAAGAAGTTTCTCAGAAATTGATATCTGTACGGTAGTTACATCCCACGGTAGGGACCAGCCTTCCCCAGCTTCGTGCCCTGCCAATACACTAGACTACAACTCCCATTCTCCATAGCCAGTTTTTGCAGTACAGCTCTCTGTACCTCATAGCTTTGAAGGGGGTAAAGGGAGATGCATGCATCAGATCTGCAGAGAAGCAGGCTAGAGAAGACTATTAGAGACAGATTCTAAGCTGCATGCTGCCACTGAAAGTATAAACATTTCTAGTGACTTCTCTTCTCTAACTTGAACTGTTCTATCTCTACTTTACATACTTCGTTTTACTGAGCGATGTCTAATATGGTCATAAATTTCCCATAATCTGTATTCCCTTTATCTTTAGTATACTTCATTAAAACTTCCATGACTCGGAAAATATCACCACTGTTTTGTTGCAAACCTGGCGAAGAATCTGTTCTGTGTACGTACTGAACGATCCTGGTTGTAATAGAGAAAGGTTGTGCATCATGATGTCATCCATGTTCTCATCTAATGTAACTGAAGTCAGGTTGCAATCTTGTTGATATGAACCCTGGAGTGCACCCTGGGAATTAGGGATGAAGCAGAATTAGCTTTTCTGTTCTTTGCCTGCCTGCTTCCCAGTATTTAACTGATAATTAATTACATTTATTTGTTTATAGTTAAATACTGAGTTTAATCCTACCTGGAAGCTTTCAGTGGTTCATTCTGTACATGCTCAGTGATACTGTTCTCTTTAGATAACCCGAAATAAAAAAAGCAAACCCCATCTACTGAAGTATATATGAGATAAGGTAGCCCTGCTTATTGGAGGGAATTTATCACATCTGTGCTGAGTTTTAGGGGCAGTCAAATGGTTGTGCAGTCACTTCACTGCGTGGCCAAATCAAGATCGTTAGTCCTCCAACTTTTCACAGTACTTCCTGATATTTTACCATGCCATCAAAAGTGCTTGATCATTGGTCTGACACTACCATGGTAAAATCTTAGCTTGCACTGGAGAATTTTGACTTAGCTTGGATTGGAAGCATAGTTATCTGTCTGCATCACTTTTCCATTGCATGTTGAAAAGAGGGATCAAATTGACTCAATTCAGAAACAGGCATATTTCCCAACATTGCATTAGAATCTGTGGCCTGATCAGAACGAGTTCCAACTCAAATGAAGTACTGAGCAATCCTTTATATGTTTACTTGGAAGAAAGTAACCCTGTGTTCAGTGGGGCTTCCAGCAAAGCATGCCTGTGATTCCAGCTAGGCAGGGCAATCCTATATTCCATTCAGAGCATTCTGATGTCACAGCACTAGGACAAGCCCTTCGCTTGCAGACCTGCAAAATGTAACAAGCGTAGTAAGAACAGCATGTGATGTCCTTCCTATCGCTTTGCTGCTGCTGCTGCTGTTGTTGTTTTCCCTCAAAAAAAAAGATCCAGTCGGTTTGACACATTTTGATAGGTTGGAGGTCTTTGGCTGTTTCCCCTGTTTTGTGCCTTCTGGGCTCTTACTAAGGTTGGGATTTCCTAACCTCAGGACTGCCAGCTAAGATGTCTAGGTGGGAGCTGGGGAAGTGTTAGTTTCCCATGTGAAATTGAAGCTGGCCCTCCGACTTCAGTGGACAGAAACCAAACTATCCTATGGCCCTGAGAACAGACCCAGAGTCTTAACCTACTTCTTCTGTTGGCTGTGAATATAATGAATTTAGTTAAACATATAAGGAGTGTTCAGTACTTACTCCAGGCGAGAGAGACAGATAGCAATCCTAATTTTGTGTTTGTATACAGAGATCCAAAGGTAATGGTGGAAGAGAGGGAGGAGGGGTGTTCTTTCATCACCATTTCATGCTTATCTTTATACTTTTCATACTATTGGTTGCAAGCAACAAGATATTTATGCATCAGTTCCAAAGCTAGCATTTGTTACCCTTAATTTGGGAGGTGTTTCATGAGAATGGAAATGTTATCGAACTTACAGATCCAAGCCTGCCCCTGATCTTCCCTGAAGGCTGATGCCTGTACAGACAGCCTTGTTATCTGAGAAGCAAAGGGGTTCTGCAGTGACTGGGAAGAGAATTGTGACTTCAGTTCCTCATCCCTTCAGAGAAAGATCTAAAACAGTGCTGGTCCTACAGGACATCATTTGAGGGAATGTAGGATTCCAGCTTAAATATAAGCATTTAATAAGTAAGAGTGTCTGGAAAATGTTCCAATATTTGGGGGAGTAACATTTTTGCTGTTGAGGTCCACTTTCCTTTGAGAGTCATCTGCAGAAAACTGCATGGAGGGCATTTGGGGAGGGGCATATTGCCCTAGGCCCAACAAAAAACGAGCCCCATCTGAAGTATAGTTTACTACTTGCAATGATCAGACTCATCAATACTTTTCATTCAGGGCAGTAACACTAACCAGTAAAATTAATCCTGTTATTTTGGGTTTCTCACAAATTCTGGTTAGGGAGTTGTTGATTTTGATACACCAGCACCACCAAAAAAAAAAATCACACTCTTCCCAAATTACATTGACACATGATGCAGCAAGAAGAAAGTTGCAAGGGGGAGGAGGAGGAAAAATCCAGTGAACATTCTGTCCCACTGCCTCTGAAAAGCTTGGCTGTATGCCATAATGGACTGGGCTTAAAAACTAGATGTGGATGCCCAATTCTTGTTTCCTGTCTGTCTGTCTGTCTGTCTGTTTACCTATCTCATTCAATTTATTTTGTGTAGCAGACTGGGAGAGACTGGTTTTATCAGAGGTCTGACTTGTTTGCTTAGGTCAAGGATCACACAAAATTAAAGACCCCAAACAGTTCACTCTCTCAGTAGGATTCTAGGTTCATTCTTTTAACAGAAGATAGAGGTACAAATAAATTAATATTGACAAGTATTTATTTTTTACATTTCTATCCCATCCTTCTTCAAGTAGAACTAGAAAGTATATATGATTCTTCTCTCTTTTTTAGATAACTAACAACCCTGTGATGTAAACTACAGCTAGTCCTCATTTAGTGACTGCCTCATGTAGTGGCCATTCACAGTTACATCGGTGATGAAAAAGTAACTTTACAACCAATCCTTGCATTTAACAACCTTCACAAGTATGTAAAGCAAAGAAAAACTAAAGTAAGATCATAAGCACAGTTGTGGTTTCACTTAGCAACTGCTTTGCTTAATAACCAAGTTGCTGGTCCCAACTGTGGTCGCTAAACAAGAATTACCTGTAGGCTGAAATAGGATTAACTGCCCAAATGAGCTTCCAAACTGGGTATTTTTGTACTGGAATCTTCCAGGCCGCATCCAGACCTTTGGCCATGCTTTGTACAGATGCTGGCAGATGAAGCTTAGCCCCAGATTTTCTACCCTTGTAATAACGATCCAACATACTGTAGGATTTGAGCCGCAGCATTGACAAAAATATTCTGGAGCTAACTTGCAACAGAAACAGACCTAGTTGCATGCGTGCTTTGGGACATGTGTACTTGTCCACCTGTTGGGATAGAAGACTGGTTACATTTGACTGCTATTCCTTTCTTTGTGGAAGGTCCAGGGAGTGAGTGCTGAGCCACTGCCACAGGCCTACCGGGTTCCCTGGGGAGCCTTGCAGTGATGGGAGGCCCTTAGCAGGGTCCTTTGGATCCCATCTCATCCTCTCCACAGTGCCCTTTGTGCCTCAGTTCCAGGCTGGGTTGTGTCAACAGAGTGATTGCAAAGAGTTGTGTTTGAACAGGCTTTACTCACCATGAGACTTTGCAGCCAGGGAAGCAGCCTCAGAATAACAACTACAGTAGTGTCGCCGACTTCTGACCTACGAGGTTGGGTGAGAGCCATCATCAGCACTTCCTCCAAAAAAACAGATGGGACTAGCTTTACACTGGAATTAAAGGGCTGTGGCTTCCCTTTCCCAGCTCTGAGAGCTTTTCCCCATCTTACAAGATTACAGTTAGGGCTCTGCTTTGGTTTAGAAAAAGATTCAGCAGCAGTCTCACACAGACGCTTCGTCTGAACATGAGCAGGTGCAAATGTGTCACTTCCCCACCCCCACCTCAATGTGTGCTGGCAGCCAAAGGCTCTTCTTCCCAGGACTTCCTTCTTCCCTATGCAAAATAGCAGCGGATCTTCTCTCCATTGATTCTGAAAAGAAAGAGCAAAGAGAACTGGATCGCAATGAAATATTCAGACAGAAGCAATGTGACCCATGAGCCCAGGGAACTGGCAGGATGTGTGCCATCCAGACATCCTTCTGCAACATGGTGTTGGAGCCAGTGCTCACTGCAGGATACCTGGCTGGGGTAGCTGCCCAGGCCTTGGCGGCATGCAAACTCTCATTAACTGGCTCTTCACCAGCTGTGCTGGCCACTCTCCCCATATTCTTCAGTCTCAACAAACTGTCTTGTTGGAAAGGTGCAGCTGGTTCTTTAGCAGTTGGACCAGCCATTGATCCTCAGCTCACAGAATTGGAAAGACCCAGAGAATTCACTCAGAATTGGCAGGCCTTAAGTACCAAATCTTGATCTCAAAAGTGGATCATATTGTGATGCAGCAGACTTTGCTTTCCCTCCTGAATTGTTTTAGAGACAAGATTCCCACCATATAAGACCAGAAGAAAAGTTCTTGTGCTGCAAGACAGGTGAACAGAACTGGAATTAGAGAACAAAATTGTGGGGGTACCAAGCACTATTCAGATGAGAAGTTACTGTTAGCAACCTTATACTGTAGCAACCTTCCCCAACTTGTATGCCTTCCATACACATGGACTTCAAGTCATAGTTTTCCTCCAGCAAAATGGCCATTGCTGTGAATTCTGGGAGTTGAAGCCCACACATCTGGAGGGTGCCTGGGTTGGGGAAGGCTCACAGATCGTAATCAGTATACATGGTCTCCCCTCTGACTGTTCATTACAGTGTTCCATGTGGGCAATTTCCAAACATGGTTATTTCTATCTCCTCCCCTACTAACACCACAATTTATCTAACATCTGTAGGCTAGAGATGGTAGAAAAAAGGAAGTGAGCTAATCTCACTTGAAAGGGAAAATACATTCATTAGTGACCTAGGTGCATTTCAGGCTCACCTGAATGCCTCTTCTTCCCATCCCACTTGTGTAATTTCCTGTTTCCTGTGCTGTTTCACATTTCCTGAATCACCCAAGAAATCAAGAACTAGTTTCAGTTCCATCCTAATATAGAGATGTTCTTTTATGATTTTTCACAGAGCTCCTTTTCCCCGAGGATCAGTTACTCTCATTCTTGGACTCTATCATATATCCAGGGAATGTACTTTTGGTTTGCATAGGTGGGATAAAATAGCAGAACAGAAGAGTCAGAATCTTGGAAGTGCTTCCCTTCTGTACAATATCTCAATATTACTTTTTCAGTGCATTCCTATCCACTGTAGTTGCTAATGCAGCATCAGCAATTCATACTAGCATTTTACAAAGAGGCAGGCCTCTGAGGAGTTTGTACCGCCATCCCAAAATAGATACTATTATCCACCTGCATTTGCTACCTGCCCAGACTGTCTCTTTTATCCTGTTCTGTGTCCAGTAGCATGCCAATTTTTCCTATCTTCCACAGTCAGGCAGTTTCCCATCATTGTATTACAATATAAGGTAGGGACTGATAAGTAACTATGAAGAAGCTCCTCCCCCTAGATTACCTTCCAAATAGCAGAGGTTCTGCAGAGCTCATAGGAATGAGCTATTAAAGTCAGAAAAATTCAGCCAACCCCAAAGAGATAATTTGAACCTATGAAATGCCATTTGCATTGTGGTAAAAATCATTATAAGATTGCATAGTGTTTTCTTTGGTCTAATCATCCCTGCATCCTGACAGCTGGGTGATATCGAAAAATGAAATCAGTGTATTTTTCTTTGCTATTTTATCCACAGACATATGAGAAGTACTGGGTCGAAGAGATTACCCACTTGGACATAGGGTTACAGAGGTGTCCCAGTTGATCAAGTCCTGCTTTCCATTGTCATTTTCCTAGTCTGTTCTTTTTGTCCAGCAACCTGCCAACAAAGCTAGTGAAGGAGAATGAAGGTCAGAATTAAGGGGCAAGAGTGGAGCTGGAAAAGCAAGTGAGAAGAGCAGAAACAGCCGTTGTTGAATACCTGCCAATGATGGATCTAATGAGCTTTCCCTTAAGGTTAGCTAAAGCTATGGGATCTCAAGGAGGGATTAGTATTGGGAAGAGCCAACCCCACAAACTCCATCACATCAGCTCCTGCCCCAGGGCTTCCCTGTGCTCCCAGCCAAGCATGGAAGTCCCTGCTGGGTTGGATTATAGCTTCAGGGATCCATGCCAGCTCAGCCATGGCCTGTGTGCCATTAACGCACTAGGGGCTAATCCTATAGCATCTTAACAAGAGAGGAACCTCCCCCTTGCTCCTATTCCTACAATCTTTTTCTTGAGCGCAGAAGATCAAGGGCTGGAGAAATGTTGGCGTGTGTGTGTCAATGTATGTGTGTTTGTGTATGTATGAGAAAGAGCAAGAGAAAAGTCAGAGTCAAATCAGCTCTGACATTGCTTGTCTGGAAGTGCCGCAGTCCTTCCCTAGCATAGGTGATGGTGCAGTATGTCTATCGCTGACCAAGCAGGAGAGTGTTTCTTTGATTGGGCACAATTACAGATCTTTACAGAGCATTTTTTCTTTTTTTCCCTTTTTCATATGGAAGTACTCAGAAAAAAGGCCCCTTTGATTATTTGTTTTAGCGTTCAAGAAAGGTCTATGTGGTCCAGTTGCAAAAGCCTGGAGCATATGTACTCAGAGTACGGCTTTGCAATGGATTGTTCCAGAAGAAGAGACTAGTATTGCTGTTCTATGTGCACCTATGTCTAAGTAAGCAACACTGACATTCAGAGTAAACATGCATGGGATCAAGCTGTACTTGTGCTACTGGAAGAGTGATACCCTGTGATATCAAAAACATACTTCCTAGTAAAAGATACAAAGCTACAAACGTCAAAGAGAGCTGTCCCTGAAATTAAAGCATCCACCTGTATATCATCCATAGATAGATAGATAGATAGATAGATAGATAGATAGGTAGGTAGGTAGGTAGGTAGATAGATAGATAGATAGATAGATAGATAGATAGATAGATAGATAGATGGTTTTCCATGTCATGCAAAGGTGACAGAGCATGAAAAGTTTAATTCAACTGACAAAATAAGTCACCAGAACCAGATGGCATTCACTAGAGAGTTCTTTAAAAACCCAAATGAGAAGCTGCTAATATGTAAGGTAAATGGAATTAAAACTAGTCTGTAATCACACGGTAAATAATCAGTGTGATAGCAATTTTGCAGAAAGATCCCATAGGGTGGGAACCCCCCCCCCCAATAATATCACTGGCATAACATTTTGCCACAAATGGAAAACCTTATTAAAACACAAATTATGAAATTACAGAGTCAACCTTGGGAGATGCAACATTAAATGGCTGATATTCTACCCCATGCAACGGTAACCCCTTTTAAACTCAGTAAGACTTACTTCTTCTGGGAAGTCATATGTAGGATTGTACTGCTCATGTACCATTTCTGATTGCCATTTGACATTCCATTGCTATTGAGCATGGAGTTAATTTGGAGGTTTTACTTCCTTAGTTTCTTCTTTGTTGTCATGTTTTAAATAATTGTTTTTCCTAGCACCCTGAAGTCTCCTCCTATTGTCAGTGGCAGAATTCACTCTCTGTCCAAAGAGGTGACAGAGGTCACATGCCTGCCACTGCAGTGGTCATCACTCTCTTCTTCTCCATAATAAAGTCTAGTAATACAAAGTACATTGCATAATGATACTTACTTACATGCCAGGTTGTTCCACCCTAGCAGGCAGCAGCCAATAAAATAGAATGGGAACAGAAAAAGTAGGGTGTGATAACATCATACCATTACACCGCTCTTGTATTACTAAAAGGATATGAGGTAGTGGACGAAGATGGATGAAACAACATACTCCATAATTTCTTGCTCTAGCCTTATTTCTGCATTGTTATAGGATGGTTCTGAAAAATACCATATGGAGAGTAATGGAGAAAAGGTCTCTCCATGGCTATTAAACCAGCTAACTAAAAATGGAACTTCTATGTATAGCGATAATAGCACTATATATTTGTCCACCAAAGATTGTAAGTCAGGATTGGACTGCCCTTTTTGGGGTCAGGGGCTGTACTTTGGTGTCATCAAAATCTTTGGGCTCCTGAGAATTGCAGGGGGAATCTCAGAGATGCTATGACATCACCACAGGTGGACAGGGCCAGGTTTTTTTTCAAAGAGGAGCTACAGGGCAAAAATAGCCTAACATGCCTATTTTGTCCTTATTATGCCCCCCTTCAGATCAGAAATTTGGTAGCGCTACCAAAAATCAATGGCTTTGATGCCAAATTTTGGCCAGAGTGATCTGGTGATGCTCCGAGGAGTGCAAATTGGGATTCATCATGCTCCATTTGCGTGGCTTTGAAATGCTGTGCCAAGCAAAGAATGACAAACCCTGCAGCCTGGAGCTAGTGATTTCAGCTACCCCAAAATATACCCTTGGGTAGGTAGAGTCTCTTGGAGAGAGGAATGCTCCCTAACCTTCCTTTGTTCCTTTCCTGTAACCAAATCTATGTAAATGCGATGGCTTGCAAGTTGTACAGGGACCCGTGCTTGGTGCTCCTGTTAAGTTTGATTCTGGGGACTTATTTTTTTGAACTGTAAATGGTGCCAGGCAGGGATGGGAACTGAGAGACATCCTGGAGGGGCTGAGGTAGAACTTGATATGGTAGACTCCTACAGCAGCCACAGTGCTTAGCAGATAGCTTAGACAGACTATGTAGTGGTGGCAGCAGGGAATAGTTCTGTATCAGTAACATCCCATTCTCCACACAGAACCTTTTTTTTTTAATCCGTTCAATCGTGTCCAATTCTCGGCAACTGCCTTGGCAAGTCCATGCAGTTTTCTTGGCAAGGTTTTTCAGAAGTGGTTTGCCATTGCCTTTGTCTTAGGGCTGAGAGAGAGTGACTGGCCCAAAGTCACCCAGCTGGCTTTGTGCCTCAGGCGGGACTAGAACTCCCAGTCTCCGGGTTTCTAGCCTGGTGCCTTCACCACTAGACGAAATTGGCTCTCCCACAGAACCTTATCATTCCCTTAATGTAAGACCTAGGCAGATCTCCTGCTGGGTTCATTCTAACTCCTTTCGACACAAAAGGTAGTGCTTTCTAGTTACGTATGTCTGCAATGACCATCATTTTCTTTTGATAAGAGTATTGGGATTCCCCCCCTCCCTTCTGCTGAGACAATGGCAACAGGAGGTCAGAGTCAGTAGGCTTTGCTCTAAGAGGCAAGGAAATTTTATCCTGGGTAGGATTAACAGAGAGGTTCTGTTTTCACACTTAGGTTCTAACTCAACATTATTATTAGGATTGAAAAGCAAATTTCTTTATGATCATACTGGCTGATGGGCTTGCACCCAGCGATGTACACAGAGCTCACTTAATCAAGTTTTTGATCTCTAATCCTTGCCTTTGCACACTCCTGTCTTGTGACACACTGCTAAAATGTACAATGGGGCTAATCATGTATTGCTTATATAATCATCACCAAACACCATCTGTTTGGGATGCTCTAATAATGAATTCCTGCCCTGGGCAGTGGGCTGCACCAGGTAATCTTCAAGGTCCCTTCCAACCCTTCCATTCCATGATTCTGGGATTTATTCGGAAAGGAATCCCAGAGTAACCAAGGATGCTCTCAGATGGAGGGCTATTAGTACTGCCAACCATTGATGTTCTATTGTAAACTCCAAGTAAAACTTGCTCTCTACATTTCAGAAGTGTAGTGCTTTATTTGGTTGTGTACCTGACCATTTATCAGAGATGGGAAAACTGTACAATACAGGCCATGGACAGCCTCCAGTTTTTAATGCCCCCAACAGTCCATCCATACCACACCAAAATTGGTAGATAAGACTTTCAACAGGAACATATTAATTAAAAAAAAGGGGGGGGCAAAATAGGGGTCTTATGAATCTTCAAAATTTAGTGCACTGATTTTGTCCATTAATCATCTAGCCTCCCCCTAAAAAGGTCTAAAAATTTCAATTCTGGCTTCAGGAATTACATTGTATCACCAACCAGGACCCTGTGCGTCTTGGATTCCACCCCACCTCCAGATTTTGAAAAGTAAAAGTAGATAGGGTTGCCTGCTTTTGTTATATACCATCCAGATGTTTGGTCTAGTGGACGATGCTACTCCTGTCCTTCATGCTTTATTCAGTGCCACATACATTCTCCTGGAACTTTGAAACAGAACCTTCTCAGAATCATTTAACACTATGCTCTGTGCATATGTTTATAGTTTTTGAAAAACTACTGAATACAATTGATTATTATTAACTATCAGGAGATTCAACAATAGGCTTCTCAGTTACCCACCCACCTACCCAACACCAACAGATTTATTACCTTGCAAAAGTGTAGTTTGAGTCAAAACTGGTGGATCTCTATCCAAATTAAGTAGAGGAAGCATGAATTAAGTTCTCCTCTATCTGCAAAGACAGGCTGTGTAGTGACACATCTTACTTTGTGCCTAAAAATTAACATTTCAACCAAAGTATCTCCAGTCCCTCTACGGGCTCTTGAACAGACAGAATCCAGAGCTCTCTGTCTAATGGGAGCCAGACATGTAGGTCAAGCCTCCCTCCAGATGGTTCAGCAAGTTAAATCAGGCTAAAAGTAAAGATAAGATACTGGAAGCAAAGGTAACAGAAACTGTGTTGCAGGATAGTAGCACATTTAAATCTGGACCAAGAAGTAGTCCCAAAGATATGCATGCAGTGAATGCTCTTTCTTGAATTCTGCAGTTCTCTGGATCTAATATGGGCACCTGTAGTTTTGTATCTTGCAAAGCATTCTGGCAAATACCAGAAAGAGTTAAGGATGGTCCTAAAATATATTTCATTTCTATAACCCCTTTATTTTCCTCCCAGAACAGTTATCTTTTTCCTGACTTGCCCTCCCCTTCAGTGATGTTGTAGAATGGCACTGACCCATTTCAAGAAATACAACTATTTATTTAGGGGGTTTCTTTTGTTTGATAATAACTCCCCCCATCCCCAATTGGTGTCTTTAGGCTCTTCCACACGATTACAGTTCAGAGATGCCCCACTAACTATTTCTGGGAGATGTCCTCATGATGATGCAGTCTTGGCTTATTCCCAGACCACCATGGAGGTAGTTGATTTGTCAGTAGCTGTTCCAATTTTAAAGTACTGTTTTCTGTCTTCCCCCAACATAAGTCTTGGCATACACCTGATCTATGACAGATCATTCATGATCTCACCGATGAGAAATGAGAGGCTAGCATATGCTACGCTCCTCTTGGCTGGTTGAGGCTGCTGCGGGTGCATCCCTGCCTCCCCCATCCCACCCCTTTACCTCCCCCCCACCCATCATTTAATTACAACCCTCGATGGCTCTTTCGGCTTGGCTGCAGAAAAACAAGAGACCTGGTTTCAGGGGAGGAAGCTGCCTGTGCAGTGCCTGACTTGTGCTCGCCAAATGCTGGTCAGGGCTCCTTATGAACTTGTGTACAAACCTTCTGGGAGGCCACGGAACCTTAACACACATTTAATGGTATTGGCTGTCAGAGGAAGGGAGAGGGTTGCTGTCTATTTAGGTTGGAGAAAAGAAGTATTGCTGGTTCAGTCCCAAATGAGTGTATTAAAGGTTTTCTACCGCTTCTGCTGAAAAGTAGTTTTGCACAGCCATGCTTATTATGTACTGTTTTTATTACCTTGGGAAGGAGGCAGCGTCAACCATTTTGCATACTCCGCGAGGGACTTCCAGGTGCTACCCACTGTAGCCACTCACTATAGACTGCCATTCCCTTGCAGAACTTACCGATATTGGATATTTGGGAGCTGGGGTGAAATTAGCAAGAATCTCTTCCATTTTCCTCTTTTTGCGCAAGGGATAGGAAGATTGTTAAACCTGCCTACCAGGCTCCTGGAAGACTGGTAAACCTCTGTCCAGAAATAGCCCAGCTGATAAGTCAGTGGAGTGGAGGATCGCCCAGGATGAAACAGGAGGGAGCTTTCTCAATATGCTATGGGAGCTCTCTCCTGCTTAACCCTGCACCTCTCCTTCACAGACCTGTCAGCTGGACTATTTTGGTCTTCCAGAAGACCAATAGACCTCTGTTCAGAAGTGACCCAAGTGACAGGTTCTCAGTGCAGAGCATCTGCACTTTCACTTGGGCAACCTGAAAGGTGGATAAAGCCTCCTTCCCAGTCACTCGCCCACCTTCTTCCAAGCCCGCCCTGCTAAAAATGAAGGGGAGTGACTATTGGTGTTTTTTCCTGCCAATTGCTGATGCTGGATGGGAGAGGGAACAAACTCAGGGGAAACTAGTAAATAGCTGCCCTTAAAGTATCCCACAGTGAAGCTCTCTTAGAGGGCCTCTTGCAGGCCTCATTTCTGAGGCAGATTAGAGCTCACCCATAAGGGCAGTTCAAATTATGCCAAAATATGTTCCTGCCAGTTCAAGGACTGAAGGACCCTCTGTTTCTTTGCATGACGGACAGTTGCAAATAGGACTAATTCCTTGCCACTTTGGTATTGTCTCTCCTATCACCACATGCCTAATCAATTGAGCTGAAAGTATACAAAAAATTTTCATGTTTTCACTGAGAGTACTAAGCCACATTACCAACTGTTAACGTAGTACAGGATAAAATTTTGCATTAAATATATTAAGACATCATATCAGAACTCTTTGCAAGAATTCTACTACTTTATGGGTTAATTAGTATAATATTTAATGATTGTGTAATGACAGGACCATAGACCAGATTCCCCTCCCTCATAGTTAATAGTTTATCTATATTTGCAGACATTTTTCTGCTGAGAATGGCCCACTTAGCAGCATGCAATATAAGAAAACATAATAAAATAAAGAAAAATTAAAATAATAAAATTAAGAAACAGGATACAAAATCTAAGCAGCAGCAAAAAATGAAAAATCCAGGGATACAACTAACTGTGTGTGTGTGTGTGAGTGTGTGCGCCTTCGAGTCAGTGTTAACTCCTGGAGACTGCCTGGAGTAGTCCCTGCAGTTTTCTTGGCAAGGTTTTTCAGCAGTGGTTTGTCATTGCCTCCTTCCTAGGGCTAAGGGAAGGTGACTGGCCCAAGGTCACCCAGCTGGCTTCGTGCCTAAGGCGGGACTAGAAGTCACGGTCTCCTGGCTTCTAGCCTGGTGACTTAACCACTACACCAACCTGGCTCTACGACTAACATTAAAGTAGTATAATGGGAAAGGGGGCAGAAAAATTATGTCCAAGCCCAAAGTACAACAAACAATACAGTTTTGATTGATTCTCAAAATGTTAAATGGGTCTACTGTGGAGAGGGAATCTGGGCCTAGCAAGGAAAAAATGGATTTGCTGGACCAACCATCCAGTTGACACACAGCAAGGACTCCACTGGTGATATCGGATGGACAGCGTAATATGGAAGAAGGCAGTCCTTTAATGCCTGGTTGCCAAAACACTGAAGCCAGCTTTTTCCAGCCTGATGCTCATATGTTGGGAATCCTGGCAATTGTAGTCCTAGCCTTCATGGCATCATGTTGGGGAAAGGTTGGGAAATAGAGGGCTTTCAGGACAACAACCTCCACCTTGAGTCAGATACTGAAACCAGCTGCACCAGTGATTAATAATGGAATCAGATACTCAAAAGAGGGCTTAGTTTAACAACCAAATTCTCTGTATTCACAGTGTTGCAGCAGTCACTGCTCTTGAGCATTTTGCAGATGTAGCCCCACATGAAGTGTGTTGCAATAGTTCAAACTGAATGTGATTATATCTTGTACTCCCCATCATTTTTGTTGATGACTTGGAAAAGAAGTTGGAGGAAATGCTTAATGATATCATAAATTACACAAAATTGAGTGGGATATTGTAGAGGGCATCGGGAACGGCCTTGAAGGGCAGCAGGAAGAGCCGCTACCAAGGCAATGATCAGACGAGCGCAGCCTGAGCCCATTCCAAGGGATGTCTCAGACAGGCCCCTCCCTAGTTCACATGAAGATAAAGTGAGGAAGCACGTTCAGACTTGCAAGATTCTGTCACTGTAGCTGTTACAGTAAAAGTAGCCCTGACCGACATATATGGCATTGGTTTCTTACTCTGGTCTACCGTATAGGACTGGCGGATACTCAGTACCCAGGAAGATACAAGGAGAGGGGGGAAATTCCAAACAATCTTGATAGTTTAGAGAAATGGACTGATAATAAATAACATACCAAATGCATGGGGATAGAATGGGGGAATATGAGTTAATAGTGTAATTGGAGTATCTGCGGGGTACGATCGAAAAGGTTAGGCTGGCAGCCACAATGATACAATCAAAGCTCTGTCTGGTTTTTATAAGTGTGGTACAGTATATGCGCACACATAAAAACAGGTGGAACTTTGATTGCACCTTTGCAGCCAGCATCTTGACTTTTTTGATACCCTTTAATGTGAACTGGCTGCAACAAAGGCAAAGGCAATTTTAGGCTGCATCAATATTTTCCATATCGCAGGAAGTAATAGTTCCATTTAGTTCTGCATTGGTCAGACTCCACTTTGTGTTCAGTTCAGAACAACACCATTCAAGAAGGATTTAGACAAACTGGAGAGATTTCGAATAGAACAGTGAGTATGATCACGGAAATGCACTGCCTTAGGAGAGACTGAAGGAAGAGGGTATGTTTAATCTTGAGAGGAATGCTAGGGATGGGGGTGGAAAAGGTAGCTACGCCTAGTTAATATGTTGACTGCTGAAATCCAGGTGACCACTGGATGGCAACGGAGTAAGAATTATATATGTGCATTTGCTGTCATTTATTGATTGTCTGCATAAGGTAGCCCAACTGTTAGCACTCTTCACATACCTAAAGGATGTCATAAAGAAAAAAGTTGAGACCTATTTAAGGCACAAACTAATGCATTTACATTACAGGCAGACAGATCCTCTTAAGGGGAAAAAGTTCCCAGTAACAGGACTTGAACAGTAGAACCAGTTACCCACAGAGGTTGTGGGCACTCATTTGCTGGATGTGTTCAAACAGAGACTAGCCAGCCATCTGTCAGGGATGCTGTAATTTGGATTCCTGCGCTCAGCAGGGGGTTGGACTTGATGGCCTAAATGGCCTCTTCCATAATTCTGTGATTCTGAATTTGCCACAACAGAAGCTTTCATGAACTAGTGTTCACTTCATCAAATGAAACTGGGGAAGTGGACTCTCATCCATGAAACATTATGCCTTAAATATGTTAGTCTACAAGGGGTCATAAGACTTCTTTTTGTCATTGTTTGCTGCAACAGACCAACAGAGCTATCTATAATTCTCTGGATATGTTCAAACAGAGGCAAGAGAACCATCTGTCAGGGATGCTCTAATCTGGATTTCTGATGGAGTACGGGACTGTACTTGTTGGCCAAAATTATTCTATGGGGAGCAGTAACCAGATTTGTTAGTCTCTAGCAGTCTTTCCTGGAAAATTATACTGGATAACTTGAGATCTTACATGAAGTTTCCTGTCTTAAGATATTGCATTTAGGCAGGAATGTACCGGTGATTCTCAAATATTGGTAACTTCAGCATAAGCTTATATAGAACCTAGTCTGAAAGGAGGAAATCTATTAGGAATTGTTGGCTATTATTGTGCTCTCATTTAAATTATTCTCTCACTGCCATTAAAGATTCTTCTGGAATACAAAAGTTATGCTGCATTCCTGCAATTTACAGAATATTAAAAGCAGTTGATGGAAGGAAAAGGCCTAATTTAAAATTTTAAGAGCTTAAGATTCAGGGAGAAAAAATAAAATCCGATAATTGGCTAATTTGCTGAAGCAAATACATAGAAAAGATGGAAACAGATGGAAAGAAAGCCTTTCTATTACATGTTGTTGATTGTTTCGCAGGTGGATACATTATGATAATGAAACATTATGATGCGCTAAAGAATTTAAGTGGCTTTAATTTGTTAAATGTTCTGCTTATTAAGGATGAAATTGGGATGCTCGTCTAGTGTAGTTCAATTTACTGAGAATCTGTATTTACTGGAAGTTTCCAGCCTTTATGGAGTGATGCATTTTTTTTCTCCTTGGGGTTTCTTTCCTACTTTAATTGATAAGCAAAAAGTAATTGTAGTCTTACAACTGTATCTTACAATCTTGCAAGATAGGTTAAGCTGAGATATCATGACTTTCCCTTTCCTAACCCACTGAGCTTTTGTCATGTGTCAGTAAATTTGGGTGCCATAGAGAATCAGTCTTATGGAGTCCTTGGTGTTCTCTGATTTTGATTGTTTGCTTGCAGATGTTTCATTACCCAACTACGTAACATCATCAGTGCTCCTGAGTGTGGGGTTTGTTCTCTGTTTATTATACAGTAGCTTGTCCTGCCGGTGTTGGTGGGGGTGTGGTTTTCTCCTTGGCAGTTCCTTGATTGGGGTATTGTTTTCTGCTTGATTGCTTGCCTGGTGTTAATCCCTGCTTATTTGGATGTTGGCTGCTGGAGAGGATGTGTTCTGGTCTTTTTGTTTCCTTCCTAGCTTTTTTATGGTCTCTTCTGAATGGCGTGTAAATGTGGTTTATCTCTATGTGTCTATTGACGGCTGACTTGTCTGAGTGCCAAGCTTCCAGGAATTTCTGTCATGAGCACTGATGGTGAGCAGGAGGGGGCCCCTATCCAGGGGGGAAAACACATGCGTAGTAGAGAGAATTTGAGCTGCCATTCAAAGAGACACAGAACAGACCCGCCTTGACTTTTGGGGTTTATCTGTCTGGGTTTTCTCACGCTTCTTCAGTTTGGTAGGATTTTCTGTCTACTGTAGCAGTAATGAAACACTAGAGACTTATTCCTCATCTTGGCATGGTTCCTGCTTGTCAGGACAATTTCCTAGTGTTTTTTGGATTTAGCTTAGTCTTGGATATTCAGTTTCCCAGTTGAAAGTATGGTTGAGTCTGTCCATGTGTTGTGAGATTAAGGAGTTTTCATCGTGTCTTCTGACTGGTAGTTGGTGTCCATGGATGTGCTCTGCTAGTCTTCTGCCCGTCTGTCCTACATAGTGGCTGTTACAGTCCTTGCAGTGTATATTGTAGATGACTCCTGTTTTTTCTTCTTGGGCTGCTGGGTCTTTTGGGTTACTTAAGAAGTTTTGGAGGGCTTTAGTTGGTTTGTGTGCTACAATGATGCTGTGTGGTTGTAATAGTCTGTTGGTTGTTTCTGAGATGTTTCTGATGCATGGTAGTGATATCTTTTTCATAGCTTGTGTTGGTTGTGCTGGAGTGGGTTGAGTGGCGAGGCACTTTTTGATGAAGTTGCGTGGGTATCCATTTTGCTGGAAGATGCTGTATAGGTGGTCTGTTTCCTTTTTCTGGTGTTCTGGGTTGCTGCAGTGCGTTTGTACTCATCTGAATAATGTTCTTATGCAGCTCCTCTTGTGGGAGGTTGGGCTGTTACTTTGATAATGGAGCACTTGGTTAGTATGGGTTGTTTTTTGATAGACAACACACACTAACAAAAAAAAGACACCATTCAAGAGACAATAAAAAAGCTAAGAAGGAAACAAAAAGACCAGAACACATCCTTTCCAGAAGCCAATACCCAGATAAGCAGGGATTAACACCAGACAAACAAGCAGAAAACAATACCCCAATCAAGGAACTGCCAAGGATAAAAACCAACACTGGCAGGGCAAGCTACCATATATAAACAGGGAACAAACGCCACACTCACCAACACTGAACATGTTGCCTAATCAGGCTATGAAATGTCTGCAAGAAAACAACCAAGCTCAGAGAGCACCAAGGACTCCACAGTTCAACCCTGAACTACAGATATTCTCTTCTATTGGGAGAATCAGTCCTGTCTCCTAGTGTGTGCAGCCATATGCCACGTTTTTGCTGAAGTACAGTGATTTTCTTTATCTTTACAAAGTAAGGCTTGCTCTGTTCACAGGAAGAATTTGCCATGCTGTGGCTCCAAAAAAGCACTTTCCTGCCAGGGGTCAAGGCCATTAGCCTGCATGACAGTGTCATTAGTTATTAGAGCATGTTCACCAAGCATGGAGAAGAGAGACCACTCCAGCAGGGAGAACACATTTCCAGTTATTGTGATTGAGCTGAGCACAGTCAACTGTGCATCTTTTTTTCCCTCTTCTCAAGGCAGACTCTGAAAACCATTAGGAGGGCCTGAACAGTAATGCAGCTTGAGTTAGGCTGTTTGGATGTGTCTGGTACAAAGACATTGGCTTCTGAACTGAGCTGGAGCAGGAAGAGGTCCTTTCTGTGCAGGGACTGGGCCAGGAAAGTAACATGTCCAGCTGGGCTAAGGGATATTAGGGAGGACAAACTGAACTGTTTCTAGGAAGGACTGATTCAGAACAGAGGTTTTCTTTTGGTCTGCTGGAAGAATCTGCAGCTCCCAGAATAGCGTGTGACTGAACAAGTGTTACACTGCTTCCTTGGAGAAAGGGAGGGTGCTTTTCTGCCAGCAGTACAATAAAAAAATAATCTCTTCCAAGTGGAAAGGTAAATAGCTGATGAAGAATAAATTGTGTCCTCCCAATAAAGTGCGTCCTCCCAATACATACACATACCAATATCTTTGTGAACTCCAGAAATCTAGGAGGTCTTGGATTTTCCTGGGTGTGCAATGAGATCATATGCAGAGGTTGCCAGATCCAGCTGAAAAAGAACTTCTTCCTTCCCAGCTTCTTCCTTCCCAGAGGTACCAAAGGGACAGATTCCAGTAGCAAAGGAGATGGCTCTTTTTATCAGGTGGGGAAGCTTGCCCATGGAGATCACTGTCCAAGGAACCTGACCCTAGGTGAGCAGAGGCTGCGTGGGGTCTTTCCAATTAAGTTCAAAGGTTCACTGGGACACACTTATTTACCTGCCCTATTTTAATATGGAGAAAGCTCAGCCCAACAGCATGGCCAGCTTCAGATGCTGCTGGCTTCCTCCAGCCTCTGATTAATGAGCTCCCTAGCTGCTCGGAGGAAACATGATTTTCCCAAGGATAAAAATAACTGAATGGGAAGGCAGGATAATCCTGGGAGTAGGATAGAACTAGGGGTGGGTGGCCACTTTTGCCATGATTTTACAGGATATTTTTAAAATATAGTGTAAGGAAAAAGAGCTGGATGCAAGCACCCAATCCTTATCAGCAAGTCTCTGTTTCTGCCTTTCATGTGTTGTGTCAAGATGTAGAGTATCAAATCAGGGAGTCAAAGGCTGTATTTCCAGGGTTGAGCCAAGCAGGGCAGACTTCATCTAGAACAGGCACTGACAGTACCTTTGGAAACTCAGTAATGGGCATATCAAAATGTCAGGGCTTATTTTAGGCCAAGAAATGCTATTTCTTCTGGTTTTAATGCATCATTTTTTTCTGGTAAAATGATAGTCATCTTTTTTTCTGATGCTTCCAGCTAAGAAAAACAATTATTTTGTGACCTTTGTTGTCCTAATAAATGTGGGACCCTAACAAATAAGGATTTTGCAACTCCTTCATTTGCTATCTCTGTCTTAGCAGAAATACCATGCAGAGATCTTCTGCACATCATGTAGCCTGTGAAGGAGGGCTGATTACTTACAAAACACCTACAGTGTCATACATGTTCCCCTGCAGCTCATCTGAGAAAGCTTCTTTCTTGAAGATACGAAAATTACAAACAGCTTGATCAAAATCACAAGTTGGGTGGTCCAGTTGGAGTCTGATGCAGTGATAGGAGGTTTAATCTCTTTCGTCCTGACTGAATGTGACTTCATCCTCCACACTGCAGAAAAAGGAATAGCAAGGACGGAGCAATTTTATTCAGGGAAAAAAAGTCATGCAAAAAGATTAGGAAAAATTAAGCTAATAATACCAAACATTAAAGTCTGTCTACCTTCCACCTGTGGATCTATTTATCTCTCTTTAAAAAAAAAAAATTCCACAGCACCCTTACCTTAATCCTTAAGTAACACTTTTCACAGCTCTTTAAATAATCATTTCACTTATCTACAACAAATCTGATGTTTAGTGGCATTATTATATTCTTTATATAACACATTCCTTTATGCATTCATATTATTACAGGTCTCTACTACATTCCTAAAAAGTTAAATGGTTTTTTACTGTTATTCTTGCACAACAGTGTTTGTGTAGTTGTACAAACTGTTACCCAGTTGAAGTGGAGTTTCCTTATTCCTGTTAAAACGGGGCAGGAGGCACTTGTGAGCAGTTATGAAACCCTCCAAAGTAGAGAGGTGGCCAATAGGAACATAACAGAGTGCCATATCTCAGTTTTCTCTGTCTCAAATTGCTCCCTCCCGTAATTGCCTTTCCCTGGGAAAAACAACCAATTTTGCTATGCATTTTTCCACACATAATGTGGAAAGCCCTTGATTTAAATCTCATCTCGGGATAAGACTGGGCTAATGTACTGAACGTGGAAAAGATTTTTGGGATGTTGTATATGCAGTGTTCTGCATTTTCAACAAACAGTTCGCGGTAAACATTAAATAGAACTATTTTTAGTTACTAAAACCAACAACTAATTCACCCTTTGTCTCTCTCCTTTATGCATGAGTCTAAAATCAGCACAGCTATTTTTTTTTTTACATGATTGTATCTTCCTTTGACACTAGTTACAAAAGTGGATCATAATGAATAATATCATTATCAAAATCAAATCAAATCAAACTTTATTATGTTCATAAACCAGCGTAAGGAATGGGAAGGTAATACAATTAATAAAAGAGAATGTAAGAGTATAAAGGCTATAAAAAGTATGGGAGGCATGAAAGATTACATAAAAACAAAATAAACTAAAGTTAATAAGCTGCTAGGCTATAAAATGTTCCATGGTGGCAGACTTGGGGCCCGCTGAGACTAAGCTGTAAAAGGTTGGGTGCTAATTATGAGCCAGAAGTCATTATCTGGTGAAGGGTGAGCTCTGGCAACACAGCATGTTGTGCTTGGGTTGATGTCTGAAAGCAGCAGGCAGATCATCCATAAAATATTGCATATCAAGCCAAAGCACACTAGAATTAAAAGCAGGAGAGAACACAGACTGCAAAAAATCCCTGTAGAACGTGCTTGTCATCGAAGAGGAAATTCTGTGCTTGTGGTGCAACTGCTAAGAAGTCTCTGGCACCTCCCAATCAAATACAGAATGGCCGTGGAGCAGGGCCTCAAGTTTTAACTCACTTTGGGCTTTAGCTTAGAGGCAAAGGCAAGATACGCAATGTGTCTAGGAGAATTTTTAAAAATGGTAAAATCAGTAGCGTTCATTCTTGAGAGAGACCATGCAACTAGATATAGGCAGTATTGTATTACAGGCTCAGATGACTTCATCCTTTGGAAGTTGGATTGCAGAACGTTTTTATGGCAGGAGAGCCAGGTATTTACACGGTGAACTCTCCGTGCCAGGTTCTTGAGTTAGACTTTCTATGCCAACGGTCTTTTTAAGACATACCGTACTCGCATCATCATTCTCATTTCTTCCAAGAACCTCCCCATCCTGAAAAATCTGTCTTCATCCGTTGCCATTTAATCGTAACAGGCCTAGTTATTTCTATACTGATTGAGGGATTGCCAACTGCTCTGGATTTACCCTGGCCTGTATCAGTGGGTGCTGCATTTGCGCTGGGTTCCCATTACTATGACCCACCTCATGGATTGTGATCAGTAGGTAGTCTACAAATGCCTTAAACAAATTAATCTACTGGATGGGTGTGATGTTTACATTTGCTCTGAAGGGGTAGGAGCCAAGAATTAGCCCCAGGAGCTCCTATCCTTACGAAGCCTGAACTGTCTACTCTGGATTAGGCATATCCTCACAGCCCACTAGTTTGGGAAAGCTGCAGTGGCTTTCCAGCAAAAGAGGATCTTCTGTGTGCCCCTGGCTTTCGGGTTGTCCTTTTCTGCTGCTCAGGGGATTCTGAAGAATGGGAAGTTCTGGTGTCTTGTGGGAGGTTGCTCCCTCCAAGGTGCCATGGTTAAACTCCAGCATTCCAAGCCAAGGGCTTTTTGCTTCATGGGGCAGCTGAAACAGCACCCTCCTAATCCCAGCAGAGCTCCGGCAATATCTGGTGCCAACGGCTTGGCCCGTAGTTGCAAGGCACCCAGGAAAGAATAGCTTGTTTGTCAGGAGCACTGCAGCCCCATTCAGGAGCCCTTTAACCAGATTAGAGAAGGATTGAAGGCATTAGTTTATGGGGCCTTGGAGTTTATTCTGGATGAACCTCAAGCATTCAGGGCATTGCCCAACTGCCCATGGGAACCCAACACAGCTTTCCTGCCAGAAGTCTGTCTCTGGGTATGTGGGGGATTTTGCCAGCCATAGGAGGGGGGCTCTGGAGTTAGGAGGCAACAAGGCCTGAGGAGCCAGGGGATCCCTGGTGGGTGTTAATGATTAACTGCCTTTTTAGTCTTAACTGGACTATGCCAGGAGCTGTAAACAAGCCAGAGTCGGTGCTGGCACATTCTCCCTTGTCCCTCCCTGATGCAGTGTTTTCCTGGACAGGGACTGGGGGGAAGGGGAGTGGGGGAGGAGGCCCTGGCTGAATCAGGAGGAAAGGGTTGCTGCTGGCCTGAATGCCGGCCATGTCAGTGAGAAGGAATCCAAAGAACAGTGTCCATGAGACGATCAGGACTGAAAGGCATCCAGTCCCAAGTGCTCAGCAAACTTCACCCCACCGTCCCAGTAGCCCAAGAAACATAACCTTCCCTGCTTCCCCATGCACACTGCTGCTTTTGACCTCCCTAACATGCACGCACACACAGGGGTTTTTGGCCCTGGGTAGCATCCTGTCACTGCTAGTGTACCCCAGAGACTGCACAGCTGCACTGTCCTCTGCTGGTTCCCCCAAGCAGCACAACTTCTGTATCCCTCACAGAACTTACTTTTCTAATCCCCAGACATTTTTCAAATCCCCAGACGTAACATCTCTGATGTATTTTATTTTCTCTGCCCTCCGTCTACATGCACCTAATCCAAAATACACACATCATACAACTACCTTCCGATCCAGAGCATTCATTGCTATTCTTCCACCCCCTGGCAAGGGGAGCATGCCAATCAGTACTGTGGCCAATCAATACTGTGCCTTTCCAGGAAAATGAGGTGGCCTTCCTAGCTCCAGGATGTGCTTTGTCATGGGGTCGGTTGTTGAGGTCCTCTGTAAAGAAGGCTTCAAGCTTCCTTTCTTATATGTACTCTTGCACTTGGCTGCATATTATTCTCTGGCAACCGTGAGCTGGCCTGTGAGGGAGGTGTGGATGTCTTTGCAGGGCAAGACCACACTGGGGTTTTGAGGAGATGAGACAAGAAAGTCCCTGTGTTGCCTTGTAGTGCTCACGTCTCTCTAAGCACTCAGCATGGAACCAAATCCAGCCCAGAAATAACTCCCCTTCCCCCATGGGCTCCAATTACGATGGATGGCATCTGAAGCAGCCCCCTAAGTTGGGCGTCCTCCACTCCCTCTGGCTCCAGTGAGGGAGCCCCCAGCACCAACCAGAGAGAGTCAAAACACTAGCAAGTCCTTAACACCTGACTGGGAGGAGGCTGCAGCAGCCATTTTCATTCCTGACAGGTCCCTTTCAGTCCATGATTTGCTGGCACTAGACTGACTGTCTGGATGTAGCCCAGCAAACCCTATCTCCCCCTGCGTCATCAACCTTGGAGACGGGCTACTGAAGCCTGGAGCTAACAGTTGAGCAGCGGGGAGCATGCAAGCATAAGTAACTTTGCTTTCCCCCATCCTAATTCTTCGCAGGACCCCTGCTAAACCAGCCACAGGACAACTTGTAGGACACCAGCAGCTCCAGGAGCATCCCTATGCAGTTTTGCAGCCCTCCAGAGGGATGTCCCAGTCACACGTTCTCAGAATCCTGCTGGCCCTGGGGCTGTGCCTTCAGGTAAGGGTCCTGGTTCCTCCTTCCTGTCCGGCTTCAGATCAAATACACACATACTGGGCAGGCCAGTCCACCTATTTTTTTTCTTCTTTTCCTCAGGGAGCCTCTGCCCAGATTATGGAATACGTATATGAATACGTATATGAAAGTTGGAAGGCCTACAGTGAAGAGTGTCATCGCAACATGAGCCTTTGGCCACCACCTACTGGTGAGACAAGGTCCCCTTGGGGATTGGGTATCAGCTGCCAATATATCTGAGCAAGGAAAGTGGGGACAAGCATTGAAAGTTCTGCAGAGGGAGGGGCGATTTGTATAGCAGCCTGATTAATTTGATCACCCAGCAGTTTCTTGCCTGTTTGCTTGCTGATTTTTTTTTTTAACTTACTCTGCTTAGCTGTCAAAGAACAGGTTGAAAGCTGGGTTCATATACTTTTTGATACATCCTGATGATTACTATGCAAGAATCTTGGAAACATTGGAGGAATGGAGAAAAGAGGTCACAGAAATAGTAGAATGCAAATTAACAGAGATCACTTTTTTTCTTGAGAGTGATATATGCATGTGTACACACACACACACACACACACACACACATGGTTTTAAGGCAACAGACACCAAAAGACTGAGGTTTATGAATGGGGTACAAGGCAGGAATTACTAGGCAGTTATAAAGGTTACACATGAGTAAAGCAGGGGAAAGGATCTCACAGATATGTCCCCAGTGCAGCTTATTTGAGTCAAGTCAAGTCCCCAATAGAGTTTATTGGATAAAACATTTTAGGTCCACTTGATACAAGGTAAGAGATGTAGTTATGGAAAAGGAATAAAATAGTAAAAATAAGCACCCCTGCACATACAACTGTTGTACCCATCTTTGTACTTTCTTCTCTTCCACAGAGTTGGTTTGTAACCGAACTTTTGATAAGTATTCATGCTGGCCTGATGCACAACTCAACAGCACTATCAGTGTTTCCTGCCCCTGGTACCTGCCCTGGTATGACCAAGGTACAGTACTTGCCCTAGGGAGATGATTCGCATTGTACCATGTCCTTAGCATGGAAAATGGAAATGATGTATCTAGACAACATGTATGGTGATTCCAGTGTTGAACTGGGGAGACCCACGTTCACTTCCATCTTCAGCCATGGAAACTCCCTGGATAATTGGGATAAGCAAACTTGCCTAACATGGGGGAGATACAACTAGAGGATATAATGTACTCTATTCTTTCAATATATAGGCCTGCAAGGTAGCAAAAAAGGCAATTTTGTATTCTTACAAAATTCTTAGCAATTTTATATTCTGCTTCAAAAGTTTGTGTGCCAGGTTTTAAAGTTTAATTCAGTGATATATGTCAACTTTCAGCCTGAGAGATGGCCCTATATTAGTCAATATGATTACATATGGTCTAAGTTTAATTCACTGTTTAAAAAATTGAATGCCATTACTATTTCAAAACTCTAGAAAGATTTTTTTCTCTCTCATTTTAGTTTTTACTGTTCTGTTTATTTAGTTTTTGTTACCTCATTTTTGAGATACTTTAAATAAAATTAGTAGGTTTATTTCCATTTACCACTATTTGTATTATGTTTATTGCTATTCTATCAGTTTTTTAAAAAAATAATTTAAAAGCCTACATACAATGTGTTTAAGTTCTGGAGGAAAAGAGGGATATAAAACTAATACATAATCAGAGAAATGGTAAGAGGATGCATAAAAGATCAGCCAGATTTTCTGGAGAAAGGTAAGCTGAAAGTCAGAGGGTACAGGAATTTAGGGTTGGAAACAGACATTAGAAATAATAAATTATTAAAGCTCAGAACGGGTAGACATCCTCCATGGAGTAGGATACACTTATTCTAACAATCTTCTTTGACTCTGCAGTGAAGCATGGCTATGTATTCAAGAAATGTGGTCCAGATGGACAGTGGGTGACTGGTCCTGGATGGAAGTCACTGCGCAATGCTGATCAATGTGTGATAGACAACAAGAAAGACCAGGTTAGCAGAAATCTAAATGAGTTCTGTTAATGCCTACAAGGTCATCTTTTACCTGCTTTCTGTAGGTAAAGGATCTGAATTGGTTCGGTGCCTCAGATGACCTCTTTTCCTCTTTTTCTTTCTAGGAGTGGTTTGATAGAATCTATGGAAGCTTCAGAGTGATGTACACGGTGGGCTACTCAGTGTCCCTCTGCGCCTTGCTCCTGGCCTTGGCTGTGTTGCTAGGCTTCAGGTGACTTGGGAACTGGATCAGGACTGGAGATGAGTGGGGGAGTTGACCCTTGCAGCAGTGGAGGAAATGGGAAGGAAAAGGAAAATGGATTGGGTTGGAATGAAATGGATTCCTTCAAAGTGGGAGAAGAAAAGGAGAAGGAGAGTTAGGAGACCTAGTCATAGTGCCACCAAAGTAAATGTCCAGGGCCCCACTCAGCATAATGAGCAAAAGGGGCCCTCAAACAAAGCAGAGAGGGATTATTTTATTCTGAAGTACATTATCCTCTCATGAAGGGAGCCCTTGTCTTCATGTCTAGCCTCTAAAATTATCTAACTTCATCTCTACTGATTAAAAGGACATTTAACCCTATTCCACCCCATCCCACTGGGCACTGCTTGGGGGAACATGCACGGGAGTAGACACATCTATCAAGTCTGGAGAGGCTGGATTTTCTTCAGAACTGTTGAAGTGAGGGGTTGCTGCAGAGGGTTGAGGAGAGCTATCAGAACTGAAAGGCTGATGAATGAGGTGAAGGCTGGGATCAACAGACAGGGAATCAGGGGGAAGAGTTGGGAGGAACAGTGGCCAGTGGTGCGAAGGTTTGGGAAGAGAGGTACTGCATGACACTAGCCAGCCAGACAGGCATTTTTGACAAGCTCCTTGCTCCCCAGCAAGCTGCACTGCATGCGCAACTACATCCACATGAACCTCTTCGCCTCCTTCATCCTGAAAGGCATCTCAGTGCTCATCATCGACACGCTGCTCAACACTCGCTACAGTGAGAGGATGGATGACTACAACGTGAGCCTTTGGCAGAGTGACAAGGTGACAGCTCCTTCTTTTACAGTCCCTCTCTTATTTTTCTCCTGTTCCCTGTTTCCAGCCAAGTTGTAAGGCTTCCTCCCAACCAACACAGCCCTATATATGTACAGACCCCAGTAATCTTTATGTCAGGAGTTTCCAAACTTTGTGATAATACAACCCCCACAAGTGATAAATGAACTTATGTGACACCCCCACCCCCATGAATTAGGTTGGGCAAGACATTAATATGTCTAAATAATTTATGTAAATGTAAATAATTACATGTTAATACATAAGGTAAAGGTAAAGGTTTCCCTTGGCGTAAAGTCCAGTCGTGTCCGACTCTAGGGGGTGGTGCTCATCTCCGTTTCAAAGCCTTGGAGCCGGCGTTGTCCATAGGACACTTCCGGGTCATGTGGCGAGCATGACGACACAGAACGCCGTTACCTTCCCGCCGAAGCGGTACCAATTAATCTACTCACATTTGCATGTTTTCGAACTGCTTGGTGTGCAGGAGCTGGGACGAGCAACGGGAGCTCACCCCGCCGCGCGGTTTCGAACCGCCGACCTTCCGATCGACAGCTCAGCGGTTTAACCCGCAGCGCCACCGCGTCCCTCATGTTAATACATATGTTAATACATATCTATATATTTATTTGTCTGTCACATGTATATCCCAGCACAATTGTATGCAGACTTGGTGGCTTTTCTATCACCAGAAGTTCTCAGGTTCAGGGGACCACGGTGGCTCCAAAATGGGGAACAAAGCCCTGACTGAGTTTTGACAAGTGTTGCCACCCCTTCACCTGGGCAAGTCTGATCAGGTTTTAAATAAATGGTGACACTCTGCCCCCGCCACCCCCACATCCCTTGAAGATCCTTGTGCCTCCCTGAGAGGTCCCAAACCCCAGTCTCAGTATCCCATTGCTGTGCTGTTTTACAGCCCAAGCTGTATTTGTTTCCATGCCCAAACAACCAAGCACCATTGAAAAAGTTTGGGATTGTTTAAAATAACTTGGGTGAAAAAATGCTTTAGGTCAGCCGAAATCTATATTCAGTTACTCTGCTGCATGCTACCACATGTTGATAACCTTCACATAAGGAAGCCCTGGTGTTCTTCATATATGTATGTAACTGCTCAAGACACAACACTTGTGAAAATGAAAGCTCATCCTGAAGCTAGACTCTGATTGAAAGATGCCATGGGTGTGCTATAAAATCTCCACTGATTCAGTATTTGTATTCACTACATTTACATGGTAAGGGTGAGGAACATGTGGTCCTCTGGAAATTTCTGAACTACATTTCCCAGCAGCTGCAGTCAGCATAGCCCCTGCTGAGGAATGCTGGGAACTCTGCTTTGGCAGCATCTGGTAAGGCACACCTTACCCAATCCTGGATATGGGAAGCAGCACTGTTTGCTCTCACCAACCAGTTTCTAGCAACTGCAGTCCACCATTCAAGGGAAGGCCACTGGCACACTGCCCAGAAAGGTCTGAATCCTGTGGAAGGGACAAAGAGGTATTTCATCCTTTTCTTTCTCCTCCTATACTCCCCAGGCTGCCCCACTGCTAGTTTTTAATCATAAGGCAGTGTTTCTCAACCTCAGCAACTTCAAGATGGGTGGACTTCAACTCCCAGAATTCCCCAGCCAGCAGGCATGAAGTCCACACATGATAAATTTGCCAAGGTTGAGAAACACTGTCATAAGGCACCAATGCAAAATTGATGTGGAAGGGACCAAAACACAGCCCAACCCAGAAGCCTGTCAGTTACAGCATTCCCGGGATTATCCTTCCTCCTGACTCCTCTCCTTCCTCCAGGCAGCAGCAGGGTGCCAGGCAGCCACAGTATTCATGCAGTATGGTATCGTGGCCAACTACTGCTGGCTGCTAGTCGAGGGGATTTATCTGTACAACTTGCTGGTGTTGACTGTCTTCTCTGAACGCAGCTACTTCACCCTCTATCTCTGCATAGGCTGGGGTGAGTACAGGATGGGCAGCCAAGGGTCAGTAGTGATCAGGGCACAGGTAGCCTCATCCACAGGAGAGGAACACAAAGGAGCCAGCTGTAGTATCAGAACAGGAAACGGTACAGGTGGAGGTGGAACTAGAGCATGCGACCACATTCCTGATGCATGGCCTAGGGCGAGTGCAACAGTTAGGGATACGAGAATGCCAGGATGTATGGATTTGGCCCAGACTGCTTCTTTGGTTCCACTGGCAGTTGGATCCAGAGATGCCTTCCCCTGGAGAAACAGAGGGGGGGGGTTTCTATTGATGATGGCAGCTGCAGTCAGCAACCCCTAGAAGTTTATGCATTGCCTTCCCACTGCAGTGTCCCACTTGCCATTTCCCACACTCTTCAGGAGGATCTGCTTACCCTCCAGAGCAGTTTTCCTGGAGGAAGTCAAGGGAAGGAAGCATTGTAGAAAATCTATTCCTATTTCCAGAACTGTCTGGATCCAAGCCTGAATGTGTATCATTGGTTCAATTCAGCCCAAGCCATTTTACCTGCAGGCAGTAAAGATGCTGTAACTCTGCTCTGTAAATGGAAAACTGGTACCCTTTGTAAACTTTCCAAAAGACCAAAGTATCTAGAAGTGCAACAGAGATTTTTTTAAAAAGCAAGTTTAATAGCTGTTGCCTTATTTAAAAAATTACATATATTGAATCATCTAGATCTCACCTGAAATTGTAACTTTTGCTTCTGTCCTTCAAAGTCTTACCTAAATCACTTGTGCTTTTATGGTGCCATCATCCCTTACCGTTTATCATGCCAGCTGTGACTAATGAGAATTGGAGTTCAGTGATACCTGGAGACCATATATTGCCCATCCCTGAACTAAAGCATATATAATGAGCAAGTCATGAGAAGCTGGAAGGTCTCAACATAGATAGAACATGGGAAACATGGGGTCAGCCTAATTGTGATCCCAATCACACAAGCAGAAACTCTTCATTGGCTTTTAAAATTTTAATTAGAGGCATGAAGGGCTAACTCAGATCAAGACCAGGGCATGACAGCTAGGGGGCTTTAGCACTATGTACCCATAGAGGTCCCAGTCTAGATGTTATTTGTATTGGGGGAAAATTCCATTGAAACAATTACCTGTGTAACTCCAGACAAACTGAATGAGAAAACCCCAAAATTTGACAACTCACCTCCCTCATATATGTATTTTAGGAGTTACAGAAGATCTGTGTTGGATAGAATCGAGACTTTTGACTCTTCCTGGACTGATTTTCTGGCTGTGATGAAGAGATTGTCATTTCTTGCATAATTCTGTTCGCTTTTTTTTCCCAGGGACTCCAATCCTCTTCATTGTGCCATGGGTGGTGGTGAAATTTCTTTACGAAAATATTCAGTAAGTTGCAACAAATATGCCACATGTGTGGACAGTGCACAAGCTGACTGCAGTTTCTCTGTAGCCCCATCGTTACCAGGGGCTTTAGGAAGTGACATTCACAGGAGATTTGGGAGTGCATGGTAAAGGACATTGTACCACATGTATGAGCAGTGGGAAAGCTTGCTGAGGAAGAGAATAAGGATCTGTACCCATTTTTTTTCTTTCTTCATCACTCCCCCAGTTGTTGGAGTATAAATAATAATATGGGCTTCTGGTGGATCCTGCGTTTCCCTGTGTTCCTAGCCATCTTGGTAAGTCCTATATTTTTGTTTATTTGTTGATGCCTTGGGCCCTGGGAGCTAAGTGCATTGTCCAAAACTGCATCATTTTGTTGTTTTCAGTTGCATTCTTTATATGTTCTTTTAACCAGTTTAGCAGGGGTGGGGGGAGCATGTATTTAATTTTCAAGTGTGAAGAAGTTCAGGCCCAAATGATTTAACTTTTCCCTCCTGTCTTAATTTATTTACTTTTAAAAAATTAAGCACCTCAGGATGGCTTCTAATAATCAAACAATAAATACTATTGTGAAGTTCAACTCACTGTTTATAATGAATGAGCAGCTGAAATTTCAAATATCCAACACAATGTAGGCTTTAAAATCCTGTAATATTCTACAGCTGTTCTTCAAGGATAGGTCCTGGAATATTTCAAGTGTTAGAAAATGAGCCTCTTTAAAAAAAATGTAATCTATCTTGTGCCATAATCACTCTAAGGCAGGGGTGGATGAGCCACAGTCTGCCAATGGCACATGGCCCGCATTGACCTTGTTGGACAGGCATGTGAAGAAGAAAGCTTAACATAAGCAGTGCCCTGCTGGATTGGACCCCTGGCCCACCTAGTCCAGCAGTCTGTTCTCACAGTGGCCAACCAGCTGCCCAAGGAAGCCCACTAGTCTCCAAGCGGATGGCCTTCAGAGGCAGTCCCACTGCCATCCAGGCTAATAGCCATGGATCCCCATGACTTCCATGAATCAGTCCAATCCTTATTTGAATGCAGCCAAGCTGGTAGCCAGCACCAGAGCTGAACTGGCTGGGTTCCTCATGCCAGCAGAATGATTTGCATAAAGGCAGTCCTTCAAGTAACCTCTGGGATTTTTTCCCCCTATGTATACATTGTATACAGGATTTGTGGGTTTTTTTTCCTTTATTTTGATCATATAGTCTTCTAATGTTTGGATTGCAATGAAGTTGATTTTTATACTAAGTGGGTTTTTCTCCTTTTATTTTCTGTGACTAATAACAACAATAATAATCTGTGTGCATATAAGCATGTGTATGCTTATATGCTTCTGTGACTAATAATAACAATAATAATCTGTGTGCATATAAGCGTGTGTATCGGGGTGGGGGATAATTTGATCTCAATTATTTACTTGTAAAGAGAATAGAACTAGGGCTGTGTAACACGCTGGATTAGAAGGGACGAGTACATTGGAGGAGGGGTGCTCATTTAAAGGCCTGTCAGCAATTCCATAAAATGGCTGGATCTTTTCCTGGAATCACACAACCGTCCTCCATAACTGCAGTGTGATCCTGCAAAAAGATATGTTTGGTGTAAGAGGTTGCCAACTGGTGTTACATGAGCAGCTCTGCACACTCCAAAATGCTATACGGCCCTAATGGAAACCAGCCCATGAGCTAGGAAGCCTAATTCACGCTCCTGGAACACCAGGTCCTCATCCACATTTGAGTGGCCACTTATGCGAGGCAACTGAAGATTGCAGCCTATCTGGATGTGATTTCTGAACAAGAGTTGTTATTAAGAGTTATTATCATCTTACTAAGAGCCACATTAGCACAGCAACTTATACTGGAAAAATTATCAGAAGTTCTCCAGTAATGAACATATTTTCTTGTGGTAGCACAATTCAGTGTTTCTATAGCACTCTTCTCAAATGCTTAAGCCCCAACATGCCATGAATAAAATATTTACCTATCTGTCTGCCTGCCTGCCTATCTATGAATGACTGGGGGCCATTTGAAAGATTAGAAAATCTGATCTTATAGCACCAGTTAAGAATAGAAATGATCAGTACTTGGATAAGAAGCTACAAAACAATCACTGTAAACTTTGGAAGAGTGAGAAATTAAATCACAACTACAACAATACCCAAGAATCCTCTAGATCTTTGCTATACATAGTTCTCTGGTCAACTCTTGCGATGCTACTGTTCCTGCCACTCAGTCACCCTGCCTGTTTTTCTTTCTTTCAGATCAATTTCTTCATTTTCATCCGTATAATTCAGATCTTGGTCTCTAAGCTCCGTGCCCACCAGATGCGATACACAGACTACAAGTTCCGGTATTGGCTCTTGGCACTCCCCCCAGATAGCATGCTTTTTGGGAAAGGAACATCCTTTTTCACCCTCCCTATGACATCCTGGGCTTTTTACGTCAGGGCAGTCCCTTCCACCGGGTAGGATTTAGGGGCCAGCACCATGATCTATAGGTTTCTAAAATAGCCATCAGTACTTCAAGGCTAGTGTAGTCCCTGCCAGCTTTTGATGTGACTCCCCATAAAAATTTACACTGAGTGTAAACTTGCATGTAAAAATGTTCAATATAACAAAATGAGGAAACTCTTAAATGCATGGGAAGCAATCATAGTAACTGTACTGAATTCATACCATGTCAGTTTTTGTTTTGGACCTGCCTAGTTTCTGGAGTGCAGTTCCTGGTGCACTTCAATAAGACTGAGTGTAGGGCTAGCCCCGCACCCCAAGGGATTATGCTTCTCTTCCCTACAAATCCGAGTAAGTGCTTTTTCTTGTGACGTGGCCTAATCACCTGCTGTTCATTTAGGCTGGCGAAGTCAACCCTGACTCTTATTCCCTTGCTGGGCATCCATGAGATGGTTTTTGCTTTTGTCATTGATGAGCAAGCCCAGGGCACACTGCGCTATGTCAAGCTGTTCTTTGACCTCTTTCTTGGCTCTTTTCAGGTGAGACATATGAACTGTACTAATGCGCGGGCTCTTCCAAAAAACTACAGTAAGAGCCATATCTTCTATATAATTTAATGATTGGAAATTATTATTACAATGTTGATAACTAGCCTTCTATATCACTAGGGAATGCTGGTGGCCATTCTCTACTGCTTTGTGAACAAAGAGGTGAGTCTTAAACTAAACAGGGACAGAGAAATATGGGACACAGGCTTTTCCCCTTGTGGCTAAAGTATGAGAGGTCCAGAATTTCAAGCTGCAATCATTTGAATGGTGGTGGAGCTAAGTACAATGTCCTTTTGAAGTAGTGTCAGTGGTCCACCCATCAAGAAGCCATTAAAAGGGCAGCCATCACTGTAGCTTTCACTTCACATATCCATGTGTGGCTATACCACAGAACTGGATTTTAGTAGTCAGAACCTCACTACTGTGCAGTTTTTGATGGAAATATAGCTGGATTACTACAGCATGAAATACATTTACTCTTCCTGCACTCTCTTCTATTGCAGCTAGCTGCTTTTTATGATGAAATTCAGCATTGAAAAGACAGCTTGGTCCAACAAAACTGCAGCAGGAAAGTGAGGCGTACATTTTTCTTTGCCTGTTACTTTCCTCCATATCTCTTCACCCCCACTGGATTCTAATATTTCATATCAGTTTCGCAAAGGTTTGCAAAAAAGGTCCACCTCGACTCCACTTTTTGCCAAAAGAACAAACATCAATGTATTTAGGTAAATCTAACATACTATATGGATTTAAAATGCTAGCTGTAGTTGTAGCTGTCTTCCACATCAAATGATTTAAAGCCAGTTTTCCATTTGCAAGATCCAGTATCCTTTTTTTCCTTTTCCATTTCCATACTCTGTCATATGCTGCAAACAGAGGTGTAGGGGTGTACAAGAAAAGCAGGATGCTACAAATAATGGTATCAAAAGGGCAGCAAAGCCAACTTTTTGCTGGTGTGTCCTTCCTATAGGTCCAGTCGGAACTCACAAAGAAATGGACACGCTGGAAACTTGGCCGGGACATAGAAGAAGAGTACAAACACACATACAGCCACACCCCCAGTGCCCGTAACGGGAGGAGCAGCACCTGTGAGAAGCACAAACTTGTTGGCCACTACCTCAATGGTCTGAGCTTCAGTCAAGCAACTGTACACACGAGCACACAGTATCTGGAGAGGACTGGCTGCAGCACCAGTGACAATCTGGCTGTGAATGAACAACCTCCTTGCTATGAATTCCCTGACATGGTGGCAGAGAGCAGCTTCTGAAGCAGTTCACCCCATTGCCTCCAGCAGATGGGACCCAGTGGTTCTTTTCCCATTAGACAGCCATACTGCAGAACAAGGATGGCAGCTGAAATCCCAGGAGACACTGAGTGGGACATGTGACTGGAAACTGACCAATGTCTGGTTGTCTGAACTGATAGCTCGGTGCCTGGTCTAGTTCTCTCTGAGATAGGTGGGCACATCCTGGTGATACTCATGTCCTCCTGCTTGTCTGCATTCATAGTATTCCATGGGTGAACTCCACTGTAAGTGAGCAGAAAAGAACAAGTCAGTGATAGCCCAGTTATGGGTCTGGGAGAGTTACAGGCTAAAGGTTGGAGACGACATTAAGTGGATTTTGGATGGAAAGAGAATCTCTACTATGGCTAGGAGGTCTGAAAGTCTAGAGTTTACAGATTGCACATTGATTAGTGTTGATCAAACTGAGAATATCAGGAACCTTTCTGGCCCTTGCTTTTATAAAGAACAAGCTGAAAACATGTCAGCAGTATTTGCTAAAAGATAAAACAAACAAATGGAGCAGAAGGGGCTGTGCAATTTTTTTTTAATCAGTCATAAGGGAGTATATATTCAGAGCTATTGCCTATTCCCTAACATGCTATGTCCTGATGGAAAATTCTGCCAAAAAGCTCCCAAAACCAAGTCAACAGCAAGACATGCAAAGTTATATAATTGTTCAGTATAGCTAAATACTCAGTATAGCTAAATATTTTATTTCCAAGTTTAGTAATTGCAGGATTTTTGGCTGTTTGAGCACAAGCTTTCCAGATTCCTCCTTGAAAAATTTTTTGCCTCTAGAGTAGTAATACCTTAGTAATAATGGCCATGCTTCTTGAAGAAGGTATGGCCTACAAGAGGGGTGGTGATCGTTTGGAGAGTTGGGGGCATAACTTGTCCTCCAGACCATCTGGGTGGCTGCTGGAAGCCATCTAGTAATGCTGTGATGTCCCTTTTGGCTGGAGGGTAGAAATGAGAGCCAGAGGACTCTGGGCAGCAAAATGCTCTCATCATACACTTAGCCACAACCACAATCCAAAACAGCCTGAAAATAAGTAGGCAAAACTTGGCCATTTTGCTGTGAGCTGCCCACCCTGGGTTTTCAGGCAACTCACAAATTGTTTTGTGGTAGGTGGCAGTGTAGTACCAAAAGTGCTGCCTGCTGAGCTCAAGTATGCAGCAGTAGTAATGCTCACTCGGGTGTGAAGATGTTCTTCCTTGACCATCTTTGTGGCTGTGCCATTGCATCTGTGCTGTGGAAACACTTGCTCTTTTTGTTCCCAGGATGACTCTGTCCAGAGTGATTCTGTAAATTGACTTTTGCTGAGGGCTGCCTCTGTGTCTGTGATGTCAGTACCAATGTTCTGGGGATCAGAAACCCAATAAATGGAGTTACGTGTCTTGGCACCCTGGACAGTTCCTCCTGATGCACATCACAGCTCGTGTTACCTAGGGATTGGGCTACACTACATTTACTAACATGGACAGGAACAGATGTCCTGCACTGGCCACATTCATCAGAAGTATTAACCTTCAGAGGAAAGCTATGCAACAGATTTAAATTAGAACCATTGCAACAGACAGGTAATGGTCACCCTCTACGATTATGCAATGTCTCTTCCAAAGCCCAAGATTCTGTACTCCCCAGAATAAGCATGGAAGAATTCCTCTGGCATTTCCAGGGGCATTGAAACATTCTGACCCAGACATCTTTAAAGAACAAGTACAGAGATGATCTGCTTTAGTCATGCAGCAGTTCCCCACTATCTCTCTCTCTCAGTATTGTTTGTAGTTTTAAAATTGGTTTGTGCATAAAAAAGGGTGCTTCTGAGCATGAACAGTCACAGAATAACTTCAAGCATGCCCATCCTTATGATGTGTCCTTAAAATGCTTTGACTGTAATACAGAATGAACAAAACAGAAGTTTCTGTAGCTGGGTTGCCACAACTCACCAGACTATTCAGTGGCTTTGTGTGTTGGGCAAAACCAGTTCATATAGTTAGTTTACAGTTCAATGTGTTGTGTGAACCTGTGGTATTGGGATAATTCCATAAATCATAGCTAAATTAACCATGGCTGAATGTGTTGTGTGAATTCAAGACTTCAAATAATATCTCAGACTTTCCATCACCCACTTTTCTTCCCATTATTCCCACTTGCTTTTTTCCTATACCCATCCTACCTAATTCTCATGCCCTGGATGTATAGAATATTTTCCTGCCATAGACTCACTGACTAGTCTTAGAAAAATCAATTTGTCTCTGTTACTAGTAAATAGGATAGTTCCAGCAATATCCATCACAGCCATTATTAAACCCATGTTGGTAGAAATAGCATTTTCATAGAGGGGAAGGCTTCTATTAGCTATGTAAGACTTTCGGTAATAGAAGAAGTAGGACTTGCGATACTAGTTGCTGGAGAACGTGAGTGGGAAATGCCAGGGTGCTAATGTTCTACTTGTGGAATCCCCAAATGCATCTAGTAGGTACATTGAACTAAATGGACCTTTTAGTCTGATGTATCATATCTCTTCTTACGTACAAGTCCTCTTACAGCAGTGGAAGAAAAGAATCAGGAAGCAAGGGAAGCATTGCAGCAACAAGGAAAAGGTGAATCACATCCACATACATGGAGCTATCTTGGAAAGGAAGGACTGTGTTCCATTCCATGTCCTACATGTACTGCCCGACTTTGGCAGAGTTCCTTTCAGCTTGTTTCTCAACTATATTGAGAATAACAAGAGTGTCTTGTAGGGATGTTTCAGTTCTTTGAAAGATAGATGTAAGTTCTGCAAAAGAAAAACACGGTTGATCCTGGAGAAGGACCTTTGCATTGTGTGTAGCTTCATGGAAGCCCAATTTAACTCACTAATTGGCAAATATCAGCATGAAGCTACATAAAACTAATGAGAAAGGGAAAAGGTTAAGTGATCGACCTGTCACCCAAGCTCCTCAAACCACTTTGACACAAATAATTTTTCTGCATGAGTCTGTAATTCTTTCCAATGACTCTGTTTTAGGAATGCAACCAAGAGTTTTTAATACTTGAAGCAGGAGGAAGAGCTTATGCAGTAAGTGTACAGTTTTGTAGAGGCCATTGTGCTGTTACACAAGTGTGACCCAGTCATACCAGAAATGCTCAGAGTAGGATCTGCAATCCAAAGTATCAGATGATCATGTAGGTTGGTTGGTTTAGATTATGCTTGTCCATATGCCAAATGTTCCAGCCTGGCTCAGTTCCCCATAGTTTTGTTGCATATGCTTTACCTACTTGGTTCTCACTCCATAAGTAAACTTTTCCTAACTTTCCAGATGTGCTACCTACAATTCCCATTATCTCTAGCAAGCACAATCAATCCCCATGACAGCTGGAACTATGAGAGTTGTAACCCAATATATTTTGAGGTTACCAGATTGGAGAAAATTGCCTTGAAGAAAATACTAGCAGGCTGAGGAAAGAGAAGTGAAGCAGAAGCAGCTGAAGGTCATCCCCAGTTTTCTCTTTAGGTGTGTGAGAGGTCATTAGTTAGATCTCATTTAATTTCAGCTACTGTCTCAATATGTAGCCAGAGGCTATTGTTCTGAGTTCAACATTGCCTCTTGAATAAACTACTGTTGAGGTGAATGGCTGAAATCAATTCTCGGGCTGTTTTCATCTGTGACCTTTCTACCTAGTAATGCCTCTTCTAACAATGCTTTCCCCCCCCCCAACTCTATACAAGAAATGGAGACTACAAGACTATAGACTAGAAGGGAAAGTTGAATGCAAAGGAAGGAGGAAGGGAAAACAGAACAGCGCTGTTTGCCCAAAAGTTGTTCTTTTCCTGCCTGCTGACACCCCTCATTGTCAAGGGCAATGAAGGATGAGCACAGGGGCCACAGCAGTGTTTGATAAGTAGGTGCACAGTCAGAGCTGTGTCTGTCCCTCTCCCCAAGGGAGCTGCTGCCATCACCAGACGCCTCAGGCTGAGATAATGAGTCTAATTGAAGCAAATTGCTGGAACACAAAGGCACTTTATGAAAAGGTAAATATGGTTGATGAGCCAGGCGCATGACGTGTGGATCTTTCTAACACAGATATCTCACTATTTCTAATTCTCAATAGCAAAACACACAAGTGCACCTGCCCTCTGAAAGAGACTTTGCTCTTCCCACTATGCTGGTACCTTTTTCCATTCAATGTCCCCCCAAATATACCCATCAAACTAAAACAACCCCTAGTTTCAACCTTCATTCCCCACGAGTTGTGGACTGCTTATGAGTTTGGAAAGTTAGCACCCCTCATGTCAGTGGCCTTAAGGAACACGATGATGCTCAGAATCTGTATGTATCAATCCATATGTACTGAGAATAATAGCCATTCTTGTTTAATGCTCCAGCTCTGCTGAGCTTACAGACTTGGGTGAATCATTAATTCTAATGAAGAAGGTAGATTAGAAGGAATACAGAGAAATGGCTTGGAAGGGCTATTATCGTTTCTGTTTTTCCATATGACTACTTTAAAAAACCCCTGTTTTCTCTTCATATAAACTTAAGACATACAATTTGTCTGCCTTATGTCCAATCCATTTCCCTTCTTTCCTTTCATGCCACTGACACAAATCCAGTCATTTTTGCAACTCAAACCACCAAAGACTGATTTTTGCGGTGAAATGGGGCTCTATAGGGAACTTGTGATTATAGATGTTCACTCCTGCATGAGGCAGAGTCCTGCTGATCAGTAATTGCATGTTTGGCAAATGAATGATCACATCGCCCTGTACCATTGTTGTAGCTTACAAGCCCATCTATATAGGGGGCACTCTATTAGCTCCAGAGTCCATTACTCATGTGCTGGGAGGTAAATGTATGCAGTCACAGAATGCTTCCTCTCCAAGATCACAGACTGCTCACCTATGCTTATTCACAGTTAATCTGGGCAGACTTTGAATGGCAGGGAACAGCCCGTAATAGAGCCCTACCTGCTTCCCACCAGGTATCTCATTCCTCCAAAGGAATTCAGATCCCTGTCTGATCAGCACCACTCCTGTCACTGCATCCTGTTACCATAGAAGTCCATTCTTTGGCAAATGACATGAGGTGTTGCCCTTTGTTGTGGAGGAAGGTGTCACTGTGTGATCGACCTTCCACATTGTGCTGGAGTATAAAGAGCCAGACATCCTGGTGGAGTAAATGGCACAATTGGACCCATGAACCCTGTCTGTGCAGAGACCTTCCACTCTTCACAGCATACAGAACCAATGAAATGGATCTCTCCTGGCTGGAAAGGCTCACATTGTTTGCTTGTTCTGGGAGTAACACAGGGAGATAGGGTAGTTAAAACTGGGTTCTCCTGGTTTATGGGGCATAGAAACAGTGTTAAATAGGCCCAGCTTCCATCCTTTCCTAAAGACGTTTCCTGAGTCACAATCATGATACCCTTGACTAAAGCTACATACTATGTCCTTTCATTCAAGCAACCTTGAGAAGGAATTCAAAGGCAAGGCCGTTTGTACCCTCCAGTGCTGTCCTTAAGGTCTGTGCTCTAGCACCTGGACCATGAAATAAGTTCTGTTAGAGCTGTCATGTAAGGTTCTATTTGTCCCTAACCTGCTGGGAGACTTGAAGACTTGCCCACATGACAAGCAGGAGCACTATGGGTGTTGTTTATTCTGGGCTGTAATTTATTCTGACAGGTCAACTCTGAGCGCTGATAGATAGCTGCATGGATTGGGCAGAGTTACTTGGGGTGGGACAGTGCATGATTGCTGCCAAACTGACATAGTTACCACAGGATTAAGGATCTAGGGATCAGTCTTAGACAATAGCACTCTGGCCTTACATTAGCTCCCTAACTTTTATTGACCTGGGAGACAATCCTGTTGGCTATTGGCTAATCAATGGTTTGGACATCCTGTATGGGCCACACATGGATCCTAGGCCTATTGTGTGGCTCCCAGATATCAAGATTTTGTAGCAAAGCATCAGTTAATAAACGTGTGGTTTCTTGCTCATTCTGAGTGGAAATAGTTTTTTTAAGCTATATAAACCACTGAATAGTCCTAATATATTTACAAATGTAAAAAAAGCACATATACAAATACCCCACACAACCCTGAAAATCTTAGCACAACCACTCACATATCATAAAATCTCTACTTTACCCACTGCCTCCCTCTGCCACCAAAAATGTACAAGGAGAATGGTTTCCCACCCCTGGGCTAGACCTATAACACTTACTGGAACACCCAACACTCTTTACTTCTGGAGGAAGAAATGGCAGACTGAAGACAGCTCCTGACGACTATAGCAAAAAACTAAGAGCCATTGAGTAGACCGGCCCTTCAAACCTCTCCAGACAAAGAGAGGATGGAAGATCACCCACAAGTGCTCCAAACAGTTGCTCCTCACAAGGAGACCACAGGACAGCAGTCTCTGGCAGGTTTTGAGCACTGGGAGATGATGGAATAGCCATCTTGCTCAAACCATGGTTGGCACTTTTAAAAGGACACTGAATTTGCATACTTCCTTTTCTAATCACATTCAGAAATTGCTTATTAACTGCTTTTCAGCTATTAGAAAACTTTGGATCAACAAGTCTCCAGGTGAGTCTGCCTTTAGTCCTTAATGAAAGAAAATTTTAACTACAAACTTAAGAATTTTAAAAAATTGAAATAAACAACAAAAAGCTAATTAAGACTTTGATTTTAGAAAATTATACAGACTAAGGGTCCAAATAAATTTGAAATAAGATTTTGGAATTAATTATAAGAATCCTTCCCTTGGAAAAGCAACTTGTTTTGAACATAAAAGAGCTAAACAATTTCAAAAATTAGACACTGAGGGAACTAAATGTTTTAATTAAAGGAGAAGAATACATAAACCTGATTAACAGCTACAGAATGATGCAAAATATTATAATATTGCAAATACTGAAGAATACTTTTGAAAAATAGAATCAGAAGTTAATATCAACAATGTCAATAGCGATGTTTGCTTCTATGGATAGACTGTGTCCATAAATGTTTTGGAAGAAATGGCAGAAGAGGAACAAGTTTTATCTGACAAGTCAGAGAAACAATTGAAACTGAAAGTGGATCTACAAATGACGGGCTACAAGAATGACATGGAAAAAGATGTTTCATTGGCTATACAAAAGAAATCAGTTGATGCTTTAAAAATCAAAGGGAATTACAAATAATAAACCTGGATAATCCTTTTATATTGGATTTACAAAAGAGGTTTATTAAAGCTTGG
Source organism: Candoia aspera (assembly GCF_035149785.1). Taxonomy (NCBI): domain Eukaryota; kingdom Metazoa; phylum Chordata; class Lepidosauria; order Squamata; family Candoiidae; genus Candoia; species Candoia aspera. The sequence continues at coordinate 113,667,302 of NC_086154.1, read as the reverse complement.
ATGAATCTTGAGAGAAGGGGTTAAAAAAATGAAAAGAAATCAAGTGCTACAACGTTACTTGAATAGACTAAAGATTAAGGTTGTTAGAAGTAAAAAGAAGGAATATAAAGTTGTTTTATTTGATCCAGGTTAAAATTGATATGTTGTTACTTCTGGCAACTCTTAATGGACTTTTGCTGACACCAGGACTGAAATGACAATGCTTTATGGATTAGTTTATAGATAAGAGATGGGATATGGAAAGAAGAGATCATTGGTTGTAAATTAAGAGGAGGTGAAAAGTTACTAAAATTGTTTATACTTGTTGTGATGAAGGTTGGAAGTCACTTCTTTATATATTTTTCTTTTTCTTTACGATATTTTTCTTCTATGTTCTTTTCCTTTGCACTTTTTACTCTTTCTTTCTACTCGTTTTTCTTTCTTTTAATTTGTATTGGTTTTTACTAATGCAATTATCATCTTTTAAAAAGAACACCCAACTCTATCCTGCCTGATTTCCACTGTCTTCCACTATACAATGAACACAGTCATACTGTTTGGGACTGTGGGAGTTGTAATCCAGTCCAAATCATCCGGATGGCATCAAGTTACCTAACCCAATACACTTTGAGAACATCAATTTGGGACAAGTTGCTCATATCAGGTGACTAAACCATGCCACTGATGTACAATATCCCTGTACAGATAGCCTGATAGCTGTGGACATCAATACAGTAATCTCTGCATTTCTTTGACAGCAAAGGCAACATGGAAATGGCCCTTCAGGATCATGAGCAGGTGACCTCCTTTTCTGTCAGCAGCCTGGCATTTTCAGCACTAAGTGAATTAGTCTACAAGATGGTTTGTGCATTTTATTGCAGAAGTTTTGGGCATTTTTCTTTTTTAACGCAAAAATATGAGTTAAGCAAAACTTTCTCTTACGCTAGTTAACAGATCACTGCTTGATTTTCACAGGCTTAAATATGTGAATCTTGGAATTTGTGTATGGAAAATGTTATATATAACGAATCCTGAATTTAAAACTCTGCTGTTCCTGGCTGTATCTACAGGTTTTTTTCTAGGACTTCCTACCATTCTGATACTATTATATCTAAAGCCACTAATGGTAGCAAATATTTTCCTGCCCTTTGCAGAAGGAAATGAGTCAGTAAAATGGGATCAGAAGTGCCAAATTCAAATGCATCATTTAAAAAGTAATAAAATGTTTAAAATCTAAAAGTCATCTAAGCATATTTTAAAATCCTATATTCCGTCATGCAAACCGCAACTGCCATAACATCTATATCTGTATTTCCTTATCATGGGATGTTAGAAACTAGTTCAAGCATAGTTCAGTTTAAAAGACAGGAAATAAAGGGATAAACAGAATGGGGAAAAAGTAAAAATGAAGTTGGATGTTACGTGACCTGCTCAAGCTGATGGCCCAGAATCTGATATACTGGGGAGGAATTTACATATTCCTGGTGTATTCTGGGAAGAGGGCAGAAGTCACCATTTGCAGCAGAAGTCACCCGACCAGTTCAAGCCAGAAGCCTGACTGCCTGACTGCATGCAAAACTTAAGAAATCTGCTTTCTTGCTTTCTTCTCCACATTGTATAGGAAACTTCATGACCAGAGCTGGAGTTCTGGCAGTCACCTGTAACAGATGAACTGGGTTTGTCTTTCTTCTAGAAAAGACAAAGTAGACTTCTCCTGTGTATAGTATCTGCTTGTGGAAATCTTGAAAGCAGACACAGGTGAACTGGAGGCCTGGGCATTATGCCTATACCTCATTTGTTAAGATGAAGACCGCTTAAAAAGTAGTTTGCGTACCATTACTCACCTCAAATGAGAAGTTTACAACTTCTAGGAATGTGAATGAAGGCAGCTGGCAGATGTCATCTTACCTGCACTTTGCAGAGGATTGAACTAGATGAACCTTGTGATTGGTCCCAATTCCACACTTCTAAGATTCTATTTTTCTAAAGATGCCACCTAAGGGCTTACCCATTCACAATCTAGAAAAGTTGGTGGGGAATGGAACATAAAGTCTATAAAACTGGCAAATAATACAACCCAATCTAACATACTGAAGCTTCAAAAAGGATTGTGTTATTCTTACAGGCACATCTCTCAGATTAGACTACTTTATTTTAAAAATTGCAATAAAATGCAAGGTTGAAAATAGGGAATGCTGAACTTCCCCATTCCAGATGGAAAAATACCATATAAGAAAGGCTTCTAATACCCCTTGCAGATCATATAGCTCATTGAAAACATCACCTCAATGCCACAGCCATTAAAAAGGCAAACTATGCTGGGAACTATTTAAAAAAGAAAAAGTTATGAAATAAAATAGAAGATAATGCAGAATCACGTAACTAATTTGGGATATCAGCCTAATTTTGAATAATGTGTTGCCTTCATTTTATCTTAAGAAGTTACTGATCCATTGCAGGAGTCTGGTAGCACCTTTTCAGACTAACAAATTTTATTAAAAGGCTTTCATGAGCTACAGCTCACTTCGCCAGATGCATGGAGTGCCAAAATCGATACAGGATTTAAATTGGGATGAGGCAGGAAGGGAGAGAAAAGAGGGGAAGACAGATTGGTTACGCAGATGCAAGTTACATGTGAGACAGATTACAAGTGCCTTATTAATTAACAATTGTAATGTGTTAAAAATCCATTGTGGTGGTAGAGACCTTTTGAGATCTTTGAAACCTTTTGATGTATGTGAGTTCAGCAATCTCTTACTCAATAATCCTGTTAAAGTCTCATTTTTCCAAAATAGTCCCTTTGAGATCTGCAATGGAGTGTCCTGGGAGATTGAAATGCTCTTACTTAGTTCTTGTTTTGAGTCCTGATGTCAAGCTTGTGTCCATTATTTCTTTTGTGCAAAGTTTGGACTGTTTGTCCCTCGTGGAATCCAGAGGGACGTTGCTGGCAGATGATGTCATATCTCACATTAGAGGAAGAATATGTGAAAAGTGCCTCTAATCTTGTTTGTGTGGTTGCTGGGGCCTGTGATTGTGCTGTTGGTGTGAAAGTGGGGGCAAAATAGACATCTGCCAAGCTTCCAGGAATTCTCTGGCGTTTTTGGATTTGGCTTGTTTTAGGATGCTCACAGTTTCCCAGTTGAAAGTATGGTTGAGTCTGTCCCTGTGTTGTGAGATTAAGGAGTTTTCATCATGTCTTCTGACTGCCAGTTGGTGTCCATGGATGTGCTCTGCTAGTCTTCTGCCCGTCTGCCCTACATAGTGGCTGCTACAGTCCTTACACTGTAGGTTGTAGATGACTCCTGTTTTTTCTTCTTGGGCTACCGGGTCTTTTGGGTTACTTGGTTTACTTTGAATTTCTTAAGCTACATATATTTTCTTCTATTGTTCTATTGTTTCTTGTTCATTGTGAGAAACTGCTTGGGTGGTTGCCTCTATGCAGGCAAAATGAAGTTGCTGCAGTGAGGTGTTACCAATATGGTTTTGTGGGATTCAGGAAATGGATAACAGGCTCACTCAACACATCTGATATAGGGTTACTCTAAGATAAGAGAACTTCAACATTTGCATAGGCAGATAGAAATGTAATCTATTACGATCCTGTCCTCAAGTATTTTTGGTCAGTTTTACATTTATTGATTGAGTAAAAAAAAAACCTCAAATAAAAATAAAAATACACAACAGAAAGAACAATGAAAAAGCAAAAGAAAGCTAAAAGAAAAGGAACAACAACATTCAGGATATATATTCACATACATACACAAAGTTCTACATAAGCACTTCAAAGAATAATACCCATATTTCTGTTGGAATCTTCAGTTCCAAAGATTATTCATGCCTAGTGATTTAGCTTCCATTGTGATTCCTAATTTCCCCCCACACTTTATTTAACTTATGCAGTGACAGAATTGGGGGGGGGGAGGCATACAAAACTGGCTAGTGAAGCCTGACGGGGTCCTGAAGTCAGACCTACCCCATTCCTGCTGAAGTATCATGATTGGTAGATGCTTTCCCCATCAACTGACGATAAAAGGCAGCAAAGGCAGATGAGTAAAGCAAGGGCTTTGCCTATCACACGTTGCACACACATAATGAGAACAATGCTATTTGACAGGGACTTGGAATAGATATAGTAGAGGCAAGATAGGACTGGCAATGAAAGCAGCCAATTTCATGCTGGCATAGATTTCTGTTGATTCAAAAATGGTTGGCTATCACTATCATTTGGTAGTGGGGAAAGGTCCCTTGTCTGGACTTAGGAACTTGTCACGCTTGGCTACTTTTTTGATGAGATCTCTTGGGGTACCAGAATTATAGGCTAGACTGGGAAACTGAAAAACAAAACAGAAGAAGGTAATGGCAGACCAGTTCTGTAATGCTGCCAAGAAAAGTACATGGAAATATCTATGAAGTCTCCAGAAATGGACCTTAACTCAAAGGAGACTTTTTTTTTCAAGGTGACATGGACAGGAGTCTCCTCTAATTGTAACTCTGCAGCAACAACTCTGCAAGGTACGTTAAGCAAAGAGAGTGACTAGCCCAAAGTTACCCACTGAATCTGCAGTCAAGTGGGTACTTGAACCTAGGTTGCCTGATCCAACATCTAATTCTATTAGACCATAGTAGTTCTCTACAAAGGTTGGCGGCAAGTCAGAGTCCCACCACACTTTTTTTAGAGTAGATTACTGGCTAGACCCACAGTTAAAAGTGTCATTCCTTAGATGTGCATCCTCTGATCTCTGAGCAATTGATGGCAAGGCTAGGGCAAATTCTCAATAAGTTAGAGAAGGCTCTGATCTTCTCTTCTGGTCTCTCATCAGGTGACTCTTTTTTGTGATTATTAAAGTAATCTAAGAAGAAAGTGAAGGAGGTGCGTACTTAACCCATTCCTTGTTATTTCACCACTAAAAAGTACAGATAAGCACACCAAGCGCCTTCTAATCCCATGGGTTAACACTTCCCCTCGTTATTTTAACTAATAAGAGAGTTAACTGTCTCTTACAGGTAGGAAAACAAGTTTTAGAATATCTCCAGTACAGATAGATTATTGTAGTTTTTGCACTATTAAACTCACAGTTATTACAGTGCATTTGCCTTTCAGTGATTACAAATCTGATTTCTGTTTTCTGCTTTTCTTCCCTCCCTCTGGTTCAATCTGTACTCCTTAGGTCATACAGGTCAACCTTTTTTGGCGCTGGAGATATGCAGGCAAATATTGCTTCTATAATGGTCTCGTCATTCCAGATCCATTTCCTATAAGATTTGTAGGAACATGCAAAGCAGAATAGAGAGAAAAAGGGAGGAAGGGATACCATGACATTTACAGACACAACAATGGAGATTCGATCCCAGGATTAACCCAAGATTAACACATAGTAGGTTAAACCAAAGAAATCTGCCTCTGTTAAAAGCAACACAGTTTAAACCATCATAGATCCCATCTGCCCCTACTGCAATTGCCAAATCCTTCAGTGCAGGGCATACATCCAAGGATATGACATCTATTTCAGCTCAGCATTAAAAAAGAATCACAGCCGCATAATTTGAAGCTGAGTTTAAGAGATGTTTTTAATCAGTGGATTTTGGCCAAGTGTGTCACCAGAACTGAGTCAGACCAATCAGCAACATTGCCAAGAATAACCAATTCCAGATACTATCAAGTAGCTTCAAATATCCCTACTGATCATCACTCCCAGCTTGCAGTAGTCTTATATTTTTAAGAACAGAACATAAAGCTTAGACAGCTTAGCAAACAGGCCCTGCTATATTGGTCTCCTACAAATTTTCACTGTAGTTACAAGTCTAATCCTGTCATTAGCATTTACCACTACATCTCACAAAAGTGAGGTCTATTCATCAGCCACCAGAAATTTTGATGGGGGGATGGGATTCTCAGTCAGTGTTATATCAAGTGGCTCTTAAGAACAGCTGTTAGGGATGATGCGCCAAGAGAAAACAGAAATGTCCAGGATCAGCAAGTTCCCTTAACTCTAATGGTGGTTATTCTAATGGTTACCTGGGTGCTGATACTGCCTTCAGGAGTGGTAACAATGCTGTCCAGAAAGTGTAGGAGTAAAGGCAGAGATCATCATGCTAGGAAGTGGTGAGGGATCTTGTACTTTTGGGGTGGGGGGGAGAGATAGGTAGCAAAGAAGGGCAAGATTTTGTTCCCTACTCCTCATTCTTCCCACAGCAGGAGCAGAAACTGCTGCCCCCTACCTCATGTGAGAGCAGCAACTTTGCTGGCCTTGCTGTCAAAGCACAGAAGATGGATCACTGTTGTTTATTTGTTCAGTCGCTTCTGACTCTTCGTGACTTCATGGACCAGCCCACGCCAGAGCTTCCTGTCGGTCGTCAACACCCCCAGCTCCCCCAGGGACAAGTCCGTCACCTCTAGAATATCATCCATCCATCTTGCCCTTGGTCGGCCCCTCTTCCTTTTGCCTTTCACTCTCCCTAGCATCAGCAGCTTCTCCAGGGTGTCCTGTCTTCTCATTATGTGGCCAAAGTATTTCAGTTTTGCCTTTAATATCATTCCCTCGAGTGAGCAGTCTGGCTTTATTTCCTGGAGGATGGACTGGTTTGATCTTCTTGCAGTCCAAGGCACTCTCAGAATTTTCCTCCAACACCACAGTTCCAAAGCATCTATCTTCCTTCGCTCAGCCTTCCTTATGGTCCAGCTCTCGCAGCCATATGTTACTACGGGGAACACCACTGCTTTAACTATGTGGACCTTTGTTGTCAGTGTGATGTCTCTGCTCTTAACTATTTTATCGAGATTTGTCATTGCTCTTCTCCCAAGGATTAAAAGTCTTCTGATTTCCTGACCGCAGTCAGCATCTGCAGTAATCTTTGCACCTAGGAATACAAAGTCTTTCACTGCCTCTACGTTTTCTCCCTCTATTTGCCAGTTATCAATCAAGCTGGTTGCCATAATCTTGGTTTTTTTCAGGTTTAGCTGCAAGCCAGCTTTTGCACTTTCTTCTTTCACCTTCATCATAAGGCTCCTCAGTTCCTCCCCTCTTTCAGCCATCAAAGTGGTGTCATCGGCATATCTGAGATTGTTAATGTTTCTTCCAGTGATTTTAACTCCAGCCTTGGATTCCTCAAGCCCAGCACGTCGCATGACGTGTTCTGCGTACAAGTTGAATAGGTAGGGTGAGAGTATACAGCCCTGCCGTACTCCTTTCCCAATCTTAAACCAGTCCATTGTTCTGTGGTCTGTTCTTACTGTTGCTACTTGGTCGTTATACAGATTCTTCAGGAGGCAGACAAGATGACTTGGTATCCCCATACCGCTAAGAACTTGCCACAATTTGTTATGGTCCACACAGTCAAAGGCTTTAGAATAGTCAAAACAGAAATAGATGTTTTTCTGAAACTCCCTGGCTTTTTCCATTATCCAGCGGATATTGGCAATTTGGTCCCTAGTTCCTCTGCCTTTTCTAAACCCAGCTTGTACATCTGGCAATTCTCACTCCATGAATTGCTGAATTCTACCTTGCAGGATCTTGAGCATTACCTTACTGGCATGTGAAATAAGTGCCGCTGTTCGATAGTTTGAACATCCTTTAGTGTTTCTCTTTTTTGGTATGGGGATATACTGTAAGTTGATTTTTTTCCAATCTGATGGCCATTCTTGCATTTTCCAAATTTGCTGGCATATAGCATGTATTACCTTTACAGCATCATCTCACAAGATTTTGAACAATTCAGCTGGGATACCGTCGTCTCCTGCTGCCTTGTTATTAGCAATGCTTCTTCTCAAGGCCCATTCTACCTCACTCTTCAGAATGTCTGGCTCTAGCTCACTGACCACACTGTCAAAGCTATCCCCGATATTGTTATCCTTCCTATACAGGTCTTCCATATATTCTTGCCACCTTTTCTTGATCTCTTCTTCTTCTGTTAGGTCCTTGCCATCTTTGTTTTTGATCATACCCATTTTGGCCTGGAATTTACCTCCGATGTTTCTAATTTTCTGAAAGAGGTCTCTTGTCCTTCCTATTCCATTGTCTTCTTCCACTTCTGCGCACTGCTTGTTTAAAAATAATTCCTTAACACTTCTGGCTAACCTCTGGAATTTTGCATTTAATTGGGCATATCTCCCCCTATCGCTGTTGCCTTTTGCTTTCCTTCTTTCTTGGGCTACTTCTAGTGTCTCAGCAGACAGCCATTTTGCCTTCTTGGTTTTCTCTTTCTTTGGGATGTATTTTGTTGCCGCCTCCTGAACAATGTTGCCAACGTCTGTCCATAGTTCTTCCGGGACCCTATCTACTAAGTCCAGTCCCTTAAATCTATTCTTCACCTCCACTGCATATTCCTTAGGAATATTAGTGAGCTCATATCTAGCTGATCTGTGGGTCTTCCCTAATCTCTTTAGTCTCATCCTAAATTGTGCAAGAAGAAGTTCATGATCTGAACTACAGTCAGCTCCAGGTCTTGTTTTTACCGACTGTATAGATGTCTGCCACCTTTGGCTGCAAAGGATGTAATCAATCTGATTTTGGTGTTGTCCATCTGATGAAGTCCATGTATAAAGAGAGTGTTTGTTATGCAGAGTGAGTTGTCTTGGCAAAATTCTATCAGCCTATGCCCTGCTTCGTTTTGTTCTCCCAGGCCATACTTACCTGTAATTCCAGGTGTCATTTGACTGCCCACCTTAGCATTCCAGTCTCCTGTGATGTAAACAATGTCTTTTTTAGGTGTATTGTTCAGTAGGTGCTGCAGATCCTCATAGAACTGCTCTACTTCAGCTTCTTCAGCATCTGTGGTTGGGGCGTATATTTGGATCACTGTGATGTTAGATGGCTTGCCCTGAATTCAAATTGAGATCATTCTATCGTTTTTGGGATTGTATCCAAGCACTGCTTTAGCCACTTTACTATTAATTATGAAGGCTACTCCATTTCTTCTGTGGTCCTCTTGTCCACAGTAGTAGATCTGGTGGTCATTTGATGTGAAGTGGCCCATTCCAGTCCATTTCAGTTCACTGATGCCCAAAATGTCTATCTTTAATCTTGACATCTCACCAATAACCACATCCAATTTGCCCTGGCTCATAGATCTTACATTCCAGGTTCCAATGGTGTGTTGATCCTTAGAACATCGGATCCGCCGTTCACCACCAGCACCGTCGGCCGCTAGCCATCCTTTCGGCTTTGAGCTAGCTGCGTCATCACGTCTGAGGCTAGTTGAACTCATCCTCTGTTCCTCCCCAGTTGCACTTTGACCATCTTCCGACCTGGGGGTCTCATCTTCCGATGGTATACCGACATATCTCTGGTTGTACTGATCCATTTAGTTTTCACGGCAAGAATACTGGGGTGGGTTGCCATTACCTTCCCCAGGGATCGCATTTAGTCTGACCTCTCTGTCATGACCTTCCTGTCTTGGGTGGCCCTTCACGGTTTAGCTCATGGCATCATTGAGGGGCTCAAGCTCCAGCACCACAACAAGGTAACAGTCCTTTGCTGAAGATGGATCACTGTGGGGACAGCATTTTTCCACTTTCCTCCTGTTAAGAGAATAGGAAAAAAGCGTATCACTGAGACTGAGAGGAAGAGCCCTGAGTTTTGCAGACTTGAGAAATAGATTAGTTTTTGTAAGATAGAGTATCAGGCTGCAGCTAACTTTCAGGCATTGTAGGGTCCCAGGGTGAAGATGTCAACCTGTAAAGGGCAGTCTGATGTCTCAATGTGATTGCCACCAGCACTGCTGTCTTCATGGTAAAAAGATGCAGGAAGTCATCAGTTCATAGGGCTTAGTCAATAACAGAGCCAGTATTACTGAAATAGTCCATGAGGGTGCTATGCAGCATGTGCAATAACAGATTATGTATACCTAATACAAACTATTAAATTACTGCATGCAAGAAAACTGGAGATCCAGCAACAGGACTAAGAATCACAGAAACAGCAGCCAGAAAACCTTGGGAGAATAAGTGCTGATGTATTTGATATAGAAGAAACCTGATTGATAGAACAAGAGAAAAGATCAATAGCAAAATGATAGAAAGCTTTACATTTGGTCCTGTAGGAATACATCTTGAAGTCTTCAGGAAGCTTCCAGTAATTGTACCAAAAAGAGAGTAATTGACCAGAAACAGGATTAACTGAGATGAAGCACTGGACCTCACTTCTGTGATGGAATGTTATCACAGAAAAGTAGTCAACGATAGTAGCTGTCCACTAGCTGAACGAAATCCATAAACCATGACCACTGGAAGCCCCATGTGGGTACAATATACAGTAGGAGGGTCAGTTGGCACAAAGCTTGGCAATGATCCCAGATTGGAGGGAAGAATGGGAAAACGAAGAACAAAAATTCCCTGTAACTGGTAAAGGAAAGTATCATCAAAAGCCAACATATCCAACATATCCTGGGTGCAACACTGATGGCATATTGTGCATTTTCTTGGCTTCTGAATAGCTCTATCAGTAGAGTTCCCCATGGGTGGAAAATGTATGCAGAACATGACTGCTGAGCATCAAGTTATAGTAAGTTATGGAGGATCAATTGAGGGAATCCTTGACCAATGTGCTCTTCCCATGATGAAGAACCATGATCAGGAATACTCAGTGTTGGATGCACTAATAACAACAGTTGCTAAAGTGGGGAGTGTGAAGTGGCAAAATCAGAAGTCATCAATACCCACTCACCCCAAATCCAGAGAGATTTGCCCAGATTTGGTGCTGGTTTTAAATACTAGGTCAGTGCATTATCCACACTTCAGTTATGGGCAAACAGCCAATCTAGATGTAGATCTACAGTAAATTGTGCTCCTCAGATGTTAGGTTATGTATTTCCTCACTACAAGCGATCCAGCTTCAAAAGAAAGAACCCTCATTCTCAAATAACCCATAACATTTGTAAGAGTTGGGGATAACTCACCTTCATCTGTCTATTTCATTTATATGCATAGGAGTGTCTGGGATAGAATACTGAACAGACAGGCCAGCAGCTTGACAAATCTGGCATAGTTTGTGTTTGTTTGAGTGCTTCTGTTATTTTTCTTATTTAGTTATCCACTCACTTCCAAACAAAAATTAACCTTAGCCAGCTATTATTGTTTAATTTGTATCAACATCACCATCTTCTGGCTGAAACAGGGAATATCCCACTAACATTATCCAAAATATTTTGCAGCTGAGGCACAGAACACGGGACAAAAAAAAAAGTACTGCATCACATTTTGAATCCAACAATCTACCTCTTCTCTCATTCTTCACATCCTTGTCAAGTGAAAGGAAACAACTTTATAGTATTTTATTTTCAGCTAACTGAAATCTACTGAAGATCAAAAAGGAATGGAGGAGGGATAGCCTCACATTTTTGAAAGGGAGAGATGACATTTGTGCAGGGCCATTCCAATGCAATCTTTTAGGAAGGTTCTCCAAGTCCACAATTTTATGCTGTATTGCAACACATTGGTTGCTACTTTCCAAGCAGAACTTAGAGTGGAACAGATGTTTCTGCCTTTTTCTCCTCCTAATAAGCTATATTTCATGCACCCTGCTGCTAGATGACCTTGGCTGCTGATCCATACATGCAAGAAAATTCATCCTTGCAATTCTCCTTTTCTGTTTTTCAACTTTGCTTTGCCCACGTCTCACACTACAATACAGAACTCTTTCTGGCTCTATTCGAGAAATCTTCACTCAAAATGCTATCACAAAACACTATCCTCCCACAAAGATACACAAAGCCTGGGGAAAATGCCAGAGTAAAGGCAGAGGCCAGTCACCCAAGTCAACAGACTACTGATCCAGAATAAAAAAAAAGTTAGTCTTTAAAAAAAATCTTAGCCTCTGTAGAAAAATTGATCAGAGAATACACATTCAATAGAGTATAGGCATACCTACACACAATCACTCCGGCAAGCTCCAAACAAATATATAGTCAGTTTAATACTCTCAGTGTGATATGTTGGATGATAACTCTCATCATCTCCAGCTAGCAGGTCAATGGCCATACTGACTGGGGACTGTGGGAACTGTAGTCTAAATATCAGGAAGTTGGGGAAGGGTAATGTAAGGTTTTCCCCTCCTTATATCTGCAGGCATACACATAAGATATCTTTTGGAAGTGAACTTTGTACAGGAATTAAGTGAAAAAACATGAGAGGATTAAAAATATAGACTAGGGTGTTTGTCTCAGATAGAATATACTTCGAAGATCAAAGTAGCATTTAAGAGAGAGGAGGAGGGATGGATAAAAGGCAACTAGCATGGAGAGTCCTGGTCATTTCCCCACTATGTATTCTTGGATGGGAATAACAACAGTGGGATGCTACACATACAGTAACTCTTCCTAATTAAGGCAACAAGACTTTGCTGACAACTAGTTATGGCTAAGTAGTCCACTGACCACCCAGGCATGTATCTGCTTCTCTGTGAATTTTCCACATTATTAAATAAAAACTACAAGATAATCCATTTGTTTCATTTTTATTTTTTATATGGGTTTCTTCACAGTACTTAAACCATTTAAAATACTGAACAACTTTGCACCATTTTATGGATACTAATTACTTCATTGTTCTCAAAGAACTGACTGTGCCTCTGTTCCCAAGCCACTTGCAAGCATACCGTGTTTTAATAGCATTTAGGTCACAAAAATTTTCTGCCGAGAAAATGAGGTTTCTCCCTATGTAGGATTGCTGCTGAATGGCTTTTGTGAGCATGCCCTTCTTGCCAATAGACAGACACAGATGCTCAATGCACACAGAATCCACATCTTCTTGACCATCAGGGAGAGGGGCTCTCTATGTCATGGAGTCTTACATACTCCCGGACATACACATAGACATACACACATGCTGATTATTTAATAATTGATATCAAAACCTTTGGGAGCTTTTAAAACAAAGGGGAAATTGGAAATGAAGCAGACGTCACTGCACGGAGGCTGGGAAACAGCTGAGGTGTAGCATCTCTTCAGTCTCTGATAAACAGCTAGAATTGCCAGGAAACTGGCAAGTGCATGTGAATTACAGCAGAGGGAAAGCCTGCTTAACCAGTTCTTTATTTCTGTGGGAATAAGTAAAAACATTTAGCTAGAATTTTGCAATAAATTGTTTTCTGTAGGGTGCTACTTGCCTTTATTTCTCTGTAAAAAGTATAGAATTGGGTGTTTAAACCTCAGTTTGCATCCATCCTTTCAGGCTGTGTGCATGAAGTTACAGTATTTCTCTAGCTCTCTTCTGAAATTCTGGTGGGAAATGAGCCATTTCTGGCAAAACCAGCACCATCTTGTCATCTGCTGAAGCACTGTTTTTGCTTTTCTAGTTCTCTTATAAGTTGCTGAACAGCTCTGCCATTTATATTTGCCAACATTGACAATTTAAATTTTAATATTTAAATATAAAAGGTGAGGTAGGTATATTTTATCACACTTTAAAAAAAAAAATTGCTCTGTTGCAAACCATTGCTCAAGAGGGAGGGGAAAGGAGTGCTGAACCTATAGTTGCACGCCTTGATGCTATATGGCCAGAAGATGGTGCTATTTTATTTTATTTATTTCCATTTTTTACCTTTTCACCACAACCCAATAGCATAGGTTGTGAAAGTCCTCTCTCACAGAGACAGAGATACACATGCACACTGGCACACTTCAGAAGATAGTGTGTGTAGCATCAGGAGCTACCGAAGGACTAGCCCAAAGCAGGAGGCAGAGCCAGGAAGTGGAGCCCAAAAAGAGGCCTCATCCCTGCAGCATTCCACCCTTTGGCTTCAGCTATTCCACTACAATTGGCTAAAAACCCGGCTTTGGAAAAAGGCACCCCCTAGACAGGGCCTGTCCTATCAATAGGGGCATGTATTTTCTCCAGCCCATCTTATTTTGTGACACTGGTTTAAAATAAGCCTGTTAGACCAGAACAGACTTACATAGTCCAGCCTTCCGTACCTTCAGTGGTCAAACAGATGCCTTTGGAAAGTCCACAATAAAAGTTCTTTGCTATTTCTGTTTCCACCCTTGAAACAGTTTGGTGACATATTAAGAAACATAGCCACCTCACTGTTCATTCCTAACTTCAGATCATTGATAAACATGTTGGAAAACACAAATCCTTAAGGGAACACAGTGTGTGCAGGCTTTTTATTGCAGAAACCAATCATTCATTCCTATCCTCTGCTGTTGAAAGTTCTAATAATGTGTATTAGATCACCCTATATGTATGCTTGTTGACACTCTCAAATCACTAAGGAGCTAGCTTTCCCTTTGCAGAGAATTGTGCTAATTCTTCTTCAGTTGGAGTTGTTCTCCTACATACTCAAGGCTTGGAAATTTAATATTGTGTTGCACCAGTTTATCCAGAAAAAATTCATTAAGCTAATTGGCTTATAATTTCCTGGATCCATTTAAAAATTGTGTTATATCAACCACTTTCAAATTCTCTGATAGAAAGGACAATTCCAGGAACATATTGATGGAGTTTTTAAAGGTTAGTAAAAGAACTCCAAGGAGCTAACAGCAATCTTGCAGAGTAGAAGCGTGAACCAGAAAAGAGAACTTGCACACTAAGCTTAACTATGTTCAGAAATAAATTCAGTCTTCACACTGTAGTTAGATGAAGAAAAATAGAGATAGCTTACTTTTATTCAGTAGATCTGGATACAGGTAGGTTCATAGTAGAAAGCACTTAATCATCTCTGGTTCTTTGTAGACACATTTCTATGAAAATAGAGATGTCTGGGTGCAGGCGAGATGGTAGGGGGAAGAGCTGCACACAGCACCTCCTGCTTGCAGGTCTGCCAGAAGGGTAATGGAGATTGTTAATCCCCAGGCCCAAGAAGAAGTGGAAGTCAGGTGACCCATGTGACATCCCACAAGCACAACAGAGATGTGTTTGCTAGAGAGACCCCCTTATGCTTATGAGACAATGCTGAATTGACCCCTGATGATTCCAACACATATTGCATGTTTTTGTTAGGAGAGCAAGAATGTAACATGTGAGTTGGTGATTTATTCTGTTTGTCATCAAGAGAGCCAATATAATATAGTGGTTAAAGATGTTGAATTAGGAACAGGGGGACCATGGTTCAGTTCACTCTCAGCTCCCTGGGTGAATTTGGGACAATCTCTCCCTCAGCCCAACCTCTTCACAGAGTTGCTGTTATGGAGAAATGCTGGAGAACGAAGTGCTGTATATTCTGCCTTAAGCTCATGGTGGAAAGGCAGGTTATAAATCTAACAAACAAACAAGTTCTAGAGCCTCATCTATGGTGACCACTATAGAGACAGCCACAAAAAAGTTTAGATTCCTAAACATATGTCAAACAAGGCTATTCCCTCTTGTTTGAATAACCTCCTTCCTTTTTCAGCAGCATTTCTGTTTATTTTTTTTTTAATATTTCATTCTTTTAAAGTTTTTTTTTCTCATTTCCCACATTCTTTAAAAGAAAAAAGGACACAAATTTTTAAAATAAGTATTTCCTGTAACAAGACAGAATGTCAGGTCAACTGATACTATATCAAAAACAATGTAGCATGCACAATAAGATGCAGAAGTATTTGCCATCTGGGTAAGAATATAATGATATATACAACATTGTTGTTTTTTTTAACTTTTCACTTAGGAATAATTGTTTTGTCAAAATTTAATAACAATTCACTACAAAAATTTAGATTGCTAAAATGCATTGGAGGAAACAGTCAAACCATACAGTTCATATTGGGAAACTGAAAAGGCATCTAGAGATTCAGACGTAACTGGATTTAGTTTTGGCAAAGTAAAAAGAGAAATTATGTCTCTAGCAAGTTTAACTTTAGATGGCATTAAGTCTGCTGAGTCAAAGGAGGAAAACAGATCTGAGTATATTAATAGAGGCAGCCTTTAAATCCTACGCTCCCTCCATTGCCCCTTACAACAAGAAAGTATCTTATGCTCCCTCACAGGAGATAACACTCCCTGCAAAGATTGCTAGAGCTATTAGGATGACTTCCATGCTCCTAGGCATCTGTGCTACAAGATGGTATAAAGCAAGACTTAGGGGTCTATATGACTTCTGCAATAAGTAGGATTACCAATCTAGTGTCTGTGAGCACCTCTCTAGGCATCCATCAGGCTACCTGAGCTATCTGGCTATTGGAAAAAAAAATTGGGAAGTGCCCAATTAATCGGTCAGCCTTCAGCACAATTTTATGTCTACTTCCTGTAGGCTTCAGCAAGATATTGGTAGGATGTAAGTATGTGCAAAACATAGCTTTCTGGGATCAGAACAATCCTGGAGAACTCTGGAATGTGTAGTAGCATAGCACTTGTGTGTTTTTCATGTGTTTTTTTCTGAGAAGCATCAGTATACCCTCTGTGAAAATATGCATTTTGCCATTAACATGCCATCTGAGATCAGATTATCTCAGGCCTTCTGTCCTCTCCAATTTCTCCCTGTCTGCTTTATTAACATGCCCTTGTCATGCTGCTGCTAAACCCCAAGAAGTCCAAAATTAGATCTCTCTCATCCATGATCTAAATTTGGATGAGGGGACCGTTGAGACGGAGATGGCAAGGTAGCTGAATTTTAGTCATCTATGCTGCCTGGTGTCCTCTGTATTGCATCAGTACAGATTCAAGGGTGAGGGAGAAGAATGTGCAACGATCAGTAAGAACTTCCTCTTCAGATTTCCAGTGCACCAGAGTGCTAATTTTGAACCTTTGCATTTGGGACACGTTAAGGATTCTGCAGGTATATCACTCCCTCTGAGGCACAACAGTCTTCTTATCTGAGCTAGCCTATGTGATTTTGGACTTGAAGAACCTCAGACTGGTGATCCTAAGGGACAACTACGTGCATGGCTCAGCATGCCCACTGGTGTTTGTCTGAATTTCTTGGATACCATGACAAGCATGGGAACATCCCAAAATGTCATGGTCCTCATAAGGTAGCAGCTTTCCCTCTGGATGTGGTTTCGTGGTTGGAAAAGATGATGGTAATCAACATTTGCCTGTTATCTCAGGAGTAATGTTAACTGCTAAGGTTTAGACTCTTAATGGTTTTATGTTTCTACAGGAGTGAGAGACCTATTAGAATAACCCACCACCAGAGGCCAATGAAATGTGTATGACTGGAACTTGCGACACTGTGGGTCATGCAGTTGAGACTGGCTGCTTAGCAGAGTCAGATTAGCTGCTTGGTACATTGGAGATAAAGGTAATGAAGCTAGCAAATTATGGCTAGAATGCAACTGGAGGAAAACTCACCCAAAATCCAACTCTACGCAGGAAAGAACTTTTTATCACGCTGCTCTGTGATCATACAGACAGCAACAACTTTTTTACATTGTTACTTGAAGCGGTTTTTGACTGACAAAGATTTGTTAATTCTGTCTCTCAAAGGAAATGAGTTCAACCCTCAACAGTTTGCTATAGGGGTGCAAAACATGGTCTGCCAACATCTCTTCATATTTACCTGAATCGCCTTCCCAGAATGGCTGGGGCTGAATGTACTAAATCCATTTAATGCATTTTTGGGCAGCCTTTGATTCTATTACATGAGAACGATTCTGGAGGAAACTTGCCATTACAATAGACCACTCTCTTCTTAGGCTAATGCACTGTAATGTGCTAATGTGCACCAATGTGCTGCGGGACTTGATAAAACCCTGCCTGAACTAAAGCAGAGGATTTGGGATCTAGAAATCCAAAATGGCAAACCCAAAGTCTCCCATCCCTTTTTATAGCACAGTCACTCCTCCTCCTCGGTCTCCCTGTTATATTTCTATAACATCTTACATGCTCCACCTAGGAGACTGTTTACTTTGGCTTGAATTGGGGCACTACCTATTAGTGCAACAACTGGTAGATATGTAAGTGTCCCATATGAAAGCTGAACTTGTTCAGACTCGGGGGTAGAATCAGTCTCACGTATGCCATTATACACCCAATGGCAAGCAAGTTTAATACTTTCAATTGTTAATAACTCTAATTTCCATTGCAACCAGGAGACTGTTACCCTTTTCCTGGGTGACCACTCTTCAGAAACCTCGAAGGAGGTTACAAAATTCTTATCAATAGCTATAGCTGTTAGAAGCCATCTGGTTCCCCTCTCAAGCTATTGATTGCGAGCTAATTGCTTTAGGATTTTCTCGCAACTTAAAAATTCCTTTTTAGTTATTGTACGGCATGCTGGTCTTTTATTGTACTTGGTCTTGGACTGTAAATAGATTTTGATTATTGCATTTTTGGAGGGTTGGGATTTTAAGTGATAAAATGGGTGTTTTAAGCTTTGCATAGTCTTAAATTTTACCCCTTAATGTTGCCCAACTCACTCCTAAAATGTGCTCTTGCCTCATGTGTTCTTGGAGTGCTAAAGCCTGGTGTGGCCCTTCAATTAATGGAAATGGTACACTTGTGGCTTTCTGGGATAAATTTGTAAGATACTTTGAAATGACAATCACGTGTATTCAGCTGAGTTGGATGACTTCCAATGGCTGAAACTTAAGGGTGCAGTTTGATCAACCACTGTCATGTTTGATCCTTGCTACTTGTTATATTTAACAACATAGGAAAGCATGCATAGCATGACTTCCGGAATTTTGTCCAATCCCTTTTCCAACAATAGCCATCAGAGGCATAGGTATCTTTTTTTGTGTAACAAAATAATATGGGGTGTCTCTGTGTATCTGAGGGACGCGGTGGCGCTGCGGGTTAAACTGCTGAGCTGCCGATCGGAAGGTCGGCGGTTCGAAACCGCGCGGTGGGGTGAGCTCCCGTTGCTCGTCCCAGCTCCTGCACACCAAGCAGTTCGAAAACATGCAAATGTGAGTAGATTAATTGGTACCGCTTCGGCGGGAAGGTAACGGCGTTCCGTGAGTCATGCCGGCCACATGACCACGGATGGGTCCTTAGGGACAACGCCGGCTCCAAGGCTTAGAAACGGAGATGAGCACCGCCCCCTAGAGTCGGACACGACTGGACTTTACGTCAAGGGAAACCTTTACCTTTACCTTTACCTGTGTATCTGCTTTACCCTAATTTTATTTATTTATGTGGGCACTAGAATGTACAGGTTGGGCTGCATATATGCCATTCTGGGTCACATGACTAGGAGGGACAGGGGTTTAGAATGGTGCAGTCACAGACATTCTGAGCTGCTCCCCAACTGCATCTCTCATAGGGATGCACTGGAGGAATTTTTTTAAATCCATAATCCCTTGCATGATGCATCTCACATTTTACTTTGATCCTTCTTTTGCTGGCTTCTCCCTCCACACCTAATCTAATCCCATTCTGATTAATGTTTGAATTATGCTGATGGACCCTGACCCCTTTTATATACAATTTCCACTGGGTTGGAAAAAATAACAACATAGCTGATTGAGGCTCAGAGATTATTAACTCCTTTTTGAGACAGAGAATTGAAGGAACTTTACCTGGTTGTAGAGATGGAAGATACCTACATACCAGGTGATAATCTCACCTTCTTGTGTAAGAAATCTGAACGGTTACTGATTCCAAGCATTTTTGCATGAAATTACATTTTTTCAATTACAGTTTAGGTCTGGGTTTAAGACATATTTTGTTTCAATTGTTCTATGGAGTGATCTTTGACAAACTTGTTCGTTCCCTAAAATCAAACACTGGCCTTTGACAGTTAATGGTAATCTTCTAGGCTGAGTGTTTGAATTAAGAATTAGGGTATTATCACCCTGTTCTTTGGCAACTAGATTATATGGTTCCTCAGAACTTAACTTTATCTTTTGTGCTGTTAATCATCTACATCAACAGACAGAAAACTTTCCAAGCAGTGGGCATCATTTGATCTCAAACCATGGTTGAGTCAGATAAACACACACACACACACACACACACACACAGAGTACTTTTTAATGACCCAAACCTAACAAGATGCTGGTATTATTACCCAGAAATCTTATTCAAGGAAGCTAAGATCTCATCATGTAGAAATGTCACAACTACCACACTGTTGACCCTTGGGGAAGATCATCAGACGACATAGGTTGCATTAGGCTCGATATATGATATTCAGCTTTATCTATCCTTTGAATTTAAAACAGGTGGAAGAATAGATGTTCTGAGTCACTGTGTGAACATGAATTGGATGTGGATGAAAAATTAGAAATGTCATCCAAGCAAGACAGTGTACTTTTGATTTGGGGGTTAGGGGTGCTGTCTATATAGCTGTAAAGTGACTTGTTCTGGAGGGAACTACAGTACATTCCCATCGAAACATTACACATACAGTTTGGAGGTCCTCTTGAGCCCATAATTGTCATAGAAGACATAGGAAGCTTAGGTAACTACTACCATGCTTAATCAGTAAGGCACCAGGCCAGAAACCAGGAGACCGTGAGTTCTAGTCCCACCTTAGGCATGAAAGCCGGCTGTGTGACTTTGGGCCAGTCTCTCTCTCTCAGTCCACAATGTCAGGCTCAAGTGACAAGCCAGTCGGTCAATTGCAACCAATGGATGCAACCAATAGATCAACATTCAGTTGATCCAAAAAGCAGACTCTGCATCCGCAGGAAAATGCTAGGCGCGCGTACGCGTACACACACACACAATTAGCCAGGCATCATATAAGTTCCAGTATCCTCTTGGTTAGATACTGCAGGAATAAGCAATCTGATTCGATGCCACACTATGGCATATCATTACTCTTATTCTTCCCTGTTCACATTTTACTTGCAATTTTTATTATGACCTTCTAATTACTTCTTACGTTGATTTTTTTCCCCTGCAGTTTTTTCATTTTTTTCATTCCCTCCATTTTTTTCCCTGGCAGGTCCTGCAGTTTTCTTGGCAAGATTTTGGAAGTGGTTTCCCATTGCCTGCTTCCTAGGGCTGAGAGAAAGTGACTGGCCCAAGATCACCGAGCTGACTTTGTGCCTAAGGCGGGACTAGAGCTCAGTCTCCCAGTTTCTAGCCTGATGCCTTCACCACTACAGCAGACAGGGTCTCCTTACATTGCTTAGCTATACTTAAAGAAAAAAAAATCATACAACAGCATTTGAGTATTAAAGTGCTAATTAAAATATTATTTAAAAACTCAACTTTGCTGTTCCTTAATCGCTGCCTAGTAACATTTTCCTCATCTGCAAATTTGCAATAAAACACCTTTCTTATATTTAAATTCCCAGAAGTACATAATCTTATCCTTGTGCCTTAGTCCAGATTTAATTAAATACAGGACAATGGGATAGATGTACATACTTTTCCTAGCCATACAGCTATGTATTAGCAGTTAATATGGATGGTACAAAGAATATAGAACAAAAGTTCTATACCACCTAAGGGTAGAAAATTAGTTGCAATTTCACTTGTAGCCTGCAGCACAAGAGCCAATAAGATATTGCTAGAGATGCTTGCCTGGAAGCACATTAAGTGTTGTAAAGCCTAAGGGCTCTCATCCCTCTAACACAGTAGAAACAGGGGGGGGGGGGAAAGTGTTGGCAGTGTCCCCACTGTGCCTTATTATTCACCTCAGCTGCTCATTCCCATCCACAAGCTAAGGTTCTAAGAACATCCAGGATGCTTAAATAAGAGAGAAAGCCCATGTATTCTGGAGGAGGAGGTGTTCAAGAGCTCATTGCCTATATGTGGGCTTATGTGGGAATAAGTCAATGGGCGGGGCCAACACTGTTTGCCCCAACCACTGAAAATATGACTCTTCTTAAAAACTGGTATCCTGGTAGAGGCACACTGAATTGTCGGCAGCTGCATATCTAGTCAGATTATAGTCTGTAATCCAGAATCAGGTTATTGCATTTGAGAATCTGAGCACTTTTATTAGGGAGGAAATGTAAATTAAAAAAAATCATAAATGCAAAGATAAATCAAGCAATTAGAAACTACAGGATTCAATTTCCAGAAAACAAGAATTAGAACCTCATAACTAACCACACCATCATCTTTTGAAAATCTCAATCCAGATTCCTCCCATGGACCAATAATTTTAAATATCTATTGTTTGTAGCATTTTGAGGCACAGTCTTCCTTCTCTGGCTTACAACTACATCCAAAAGCTAAGGTTTTTAAAAATGCAAGTAGTATGTCTACTGAATTCAAAACTCCTTGGTTAAACTCCACCTCATTAATCAGATTGAGAGATTCAGAATCTATTTGCATAACTAACACTTATGGGGCAAAGTCAGGAAGAATGTGTGTGTGTGTGTGTGAGAGAGAGAGAGAGAGAGATTGAGATTTTAGATTTTTCGCCATTCTGGTTTAACCTAAATTTTGAAGAACTTTCAAAAATTGGCACAACTCTAGTCTGCTTCATATATAAAACTATTCAAATGAGAGGCTGCAGGTATGATATAGCACAATATGAGCAGGTCTAGTCTTAGAACATTCAGTTTGGATTCAATGTAAGACATATTCAGATCGTAAATCTCGCTTCAGATAAATGACTACAGGCGTTGGTGTCCTGGGGAAAGCATCCCAGAAGGGAGAGGAGAGCACACAAAGATTTTTTCCCACCAAGGGCCTTATTGCCAACTATCCTGTCCAAAGGATCTTTGGAGAGAGATGGAAGAAGGCACATAGCAATCACCACGTAAACTCTCTCAGCAGTGCAGAGCCATTACCACCAGCTGGTTTTCAAGGGTCTACTGAGATCATGATCTTTACTCCGGAAGAAAAACTTTCATCTCATGGTCCAAAATTCATGTTTTCAAAAGTCTGTATGGCATTCTGACAGAGTTCTTCATGCTGCTTTTTTATGTAAAGTTTGTGCTGCTTGCTGGTAGAGAGACATATTCAGGTTTCTCTTCCATCCCATTATGTTGTATTTGGCTAAAGCAATTATTGCCCAACTAAAGCAAACATAAAGGGCCCAAATAAACCAAATAAAATGTCAAACTTCCTAGGAAGATACCATTAGGAAAATGGACTGAGCAGAAAAGTCTACAGCACAGCAAACAAGTGAGAGCTCCAGCATGTTTTGGCAACTGATTCAGTTTTGAGATGAAGGAAAAACTTTGCTAATATCAGTAAACAAAAATGTCCCCAGAACTGAGGTTGTACAGCAAAACATTTTTACTCTTCCTCTTGGGAAAAAAGTATCTTGACTTGTAAATTTCAAGACTTCAAAAAAAAGTCTTGCCTTCTCAAAAACTTTTAGGAATGTGTTTCCACCATTATGCTGCAAGGTACATAAAGTTCTTAATCCATAGAATTCACTCCTGTACAGAATTCACTCCTTTCTTAAGGTGCCAGCTAGGATCCCTCAATTTGAACACTCAGCCAGGGCAATACAGGTAGTCCTTGCTTAATGACCACTTGTTCAGCAACCATTCAAAGTTACAACAGCACCATACAAGGAGACTTACGACTGGTCCTCGTAGTTGCAGCCATCACAGTGCCCCATGGTCACAATAGCTATTCAGGCACTTGGCAACTGATTCGCAATTATGACAGTTGCAGCATCCCAAAGTCATATGACCATACTGGATTCACTTAATGATGGCAACCAGAACTACCGCAACTGCCATCATAAATTGGTGCAGTCACATGTCATGCTTTATGACCGCATTGCTTGACAGAGCTGCCAGTCCCAATTACCGTTGCTAAGCAAAGACTGCCTGTACTAAATTCATGTTCCAAGGGCAGGAAATACCCCATTGCTGAAATATGTTCTCTATGTGAGAGTGAGAGCCTTTGCCGCACATTAGCACCATGTAAGTATTTGTTTCTCAATAATCTCACATCTTTCACTTCAGGATAAAAACACTGTTCTCAGGTATATAAAATAATATGCCATGAACAGAACAAAGTTGCTTCCACTTTGGAAGCATCAGGAAACACTTCTGAAGACTGGTAGTTAAATACAGCACTCTTTCGGCAAAACCAGATATTTCCTCGCTTCCTTTATCCAAAACTATAGAGGTTTGAACAAAGATGCTTAATATCTTTTCAGGGGTATGCCACATCAAAACCAGAGATATTTAAGGTCAACGAACAAGGCCAGGGTTTGCTGGTTAGCTGAGCAACATGGCAATTGTGATTTAATTTGCAACTAGCCCAGGACCAACAGAAAATAGTGATTAGGCAGACCGCTCCAAATATTATCACTACAGTAACTAGAAAAAGTAAACAAATTCACCTCTTTCCGAGAAAGGCCATTCTAGGTCTGGAGAGTCTGACTACTGGACATAGCAAGGAATACAGAGTCAGATTACTAAGTGATCTCCACTGAAAGAATGCAACTAGAATGCAAGATAAGTTCACACAACAGAATGTCAAAATGACTAACCAGTTTTATTTACAACACCCCTTAAAGACAGACACAGTTCAAAGGGGGACATAACAAAGGGAAAGAAACAGCCACCATGCCCTTGCCTACCAACTTTGGGTAGGGTCCCCAACACCAATGCCTGGGCTAGACACAAGCATGGGCACTTCTGCCACTTGCTAGTGAACAGCACACACTAAGGCTGTCCCCAGCCCTGCTGGGGCACAGGGGCTGGGCTCTGGGGCTAGCTCAGAAATGCCACCTCCCCCCTGGCTGGGGCTGCTGGTCAGCAGGGTGTAAAGCAACAGAATCTGGTGCATCTTTTCAGTACATGGTGAGGGAGATCAGTCAGATTTATCCAGGTACAGTTGAATCTCAAAAGAGCTTGCCCTTCGGAAACTGTCCTGGGCTTGCAGCTTCTATTTTCTGTTCTTCTTCATCACTGTACCAATGGCCGAGCAACACTGTTTCATTCTTCAGACCAAAAGCTCAAGTATTAGCAGTCTAAAATCTCCTGGTTTGTATTGACAGAATAGACTACATAACCATTGCTGCTTCTCTCCCATCAGCCTCTCAGCTTTCCCCTAACAAGGCTGGGTTTTGAGAGGGCTTTGGGGAGAGTCTAGGTCTGGCTGATCCTGGAGCTTCTGTCTTATTTCACACTTAGACAGACTGGACACATGACAGCCACTTGGCTATCATCAGATTAAAACGTCATTTACTAAGGAAAAAGAACTCCTGGGCCCAATTCTAGAATGAAGACAGGCAGCCCAGGCCAGGGAACGCTGAGAAGAAGAGGCAGAAAGCCAATCCTTCCTAGGAAATTCAGAGCCAGCCCCAGGCACAATCCAGACCTAAGGAGGAAATCAACACAAAGTTATCAAATTCATGTACCAGTGGCCACATGCCAGCACTGGAGCTGGGCCAGCCCAGGCCACTTTAGGACTTCTTGGCATCCTGTGTGTTCCGTCGCTTTAGGTCGCTCAAGTCAACAGGTTTGAATGCTGTCAAAAAAATAAAGAAAAATTAGGATAAGACTCCTGATTTTCCACTTTACTTTCTTCAACATTCCTACTGACTTTAGCAAGAAGAAAATGGCTAGATTCCTCACTATCACCTAATCGCTAATACTTTAAATTTTAACTCAGGCCATAGATAACTGAGACATCTAATTAGAAGATTTGTGATGCTCCACTATAAGCTCTATTCAATATAAGAAACTATCCTCACAACAGTGCTACCAACTATATACCCAAAGAGTCTAAAATTCTACCTAGGAACCATAATCTAAACTGTGCAACTAGAAAATCCCTAATATAAAACCAAACAAGTAAAATGCATTGTCTATATTTGCATTTATGCAATCATCAAATTAACGGAAACTAGAATTATAAATGGCTACTAGTCATAAGCAAGAACAAATAATATTCAGAGCCAGTAAAACTTTATATAGAAAAAGGCCATTCTTTATGCTTTTCCTCTGAACTTCCTAGGTGCATTCATTTGATCATCACTATAAATAAAATGTTGGACTAGAATCATAGTACTGGGGGGGACTGCTTAGGCCGTCAAGTGTAATTTTCTGCTCTCTACAGGAATTTAAACTGAAACCTCCATGACAGGTACCTGGATTGAATCTGAATTAATAAGAGTCACTATGCTGTTATGGTGTATATTTTAAACTGAGTTCTCCCCATTCCCCTGGAAACTTTGTGCAGGATTTTGCTGATGGTGAAAAATATTGAAAACCAGAGCAATACATGAATACATTTATTGCTGTGATAGCAGGATCCTGTGAGGAAAAAAGGTAAACTGACGATCTCCAAGTTCTGTCAAAAGCATACTTTGTCTAGGGACTCACACATTTACAAATACAGTAGCAGCCTATTTATTTCTAGAACAAGAAATATCAAAATCTTGTATTCAATAAATTGATTTTTTTAAGATCTTAAAGAATCTCCAATTTTTGTAATCTGGAGCATAAATATATTTGCACAGAACTGTAGTTCCCCCAAACCATAATTTATTTTTTAAAAAACATTACTACTCCACCATTCTATTACTAAGACATCCAAGCCAGCTAGTAATGAGACCAGATATTAGACTATATAATATGAAACTATGACCAAACAATGACCAGCAACAGGCAAATTAATTTTTAAATATCATCCTGAACAAGAGTTTTCACTGTGTGCCAAAAACAGAAGTAAAGACAGGAAGAAATTTCAAAGTCTGGGAGTAATTATTTAAAAGGTTGTGTTTTATTTAGCAATTTGCCTCATTACTGATGCTAATACTAGTAATGCTAATTACTAGAAGAACTTGGAGCTGGATGTATTTTCCCCAATGCTGAAGGAATACAGAGTATATATCTATGGAAGAAAAGGGGCAAGTTGAAACTGAAAAAGGTGGCTGTCAAAGTAACATGACTCTGGACTATCTAGGCTTTTGAAGGACAACTAGAACACAAGAATTAAACCCAGTAATTAGAAGCCAATTAAAATGATAATATTGAAATTATATATTATAAGCAATGAACTTGCAGAACACACTGAAGCTTCTGAATTATCTTCAAAGGCATGCCCACATAAAATAATGTGTAATTTATGCTGGATGTCACTAAGGTTGTCACTCAGAAAGAAAGTATCTGACAGCATGAAACTCACCCTTCAGGCTGGGATTTGGTACCTTCTCCACATACTCCTCTACAAGTCCCCGTTCACCACCTGCCATCTGGCTGCGGAGATCTCGCTCCACACATTGCCACGCTGTAGAAAAGGAGAACGTTAAGACAGGAGAAAATTTCACCTGCAGACTAAGGAAGCCTCTCTGACTGAATCAGCCACCTAAACTCTACCAATGGTTCTACACTATAAGAAATGTTTAAAAAAACAAAGGAAGAAGCAAAGAAAAAGCAAACTGTTTGCCATTAGAGGAGGACCTGATATACAGAACTTGCAATGTTGATCTGTCAGTCCCAAGCACTAGATTCATGTCTAAATGTTTTGACTTTTAAAGACTCTCATTTTCAGTAATTTTTCTCCATTTACTCATGCCTACATTAAAAAAAAAGCACAGATATGGGGTGGGGGCAATGACACCAATACTTGTCAATGGTATGTGGTAGATAGGTAATATACATGATAGGAGGTGGCATAATATGCCATGATCTAGAGGAAATGCAGCAAATGCTTCCCACTCTGCACCTTCATAGATGAAGCGCACATTCTCCTCATGTGCAGGAGTGAAGATCTCACTGCTGTTGCTTGGGGAGCGAGGACTGCTGTTTCTCTTGCCATTGTAAACTACTCTGGAAACAGGGGAGCTAGAAAAGAAGGAGATAGGCAACAAAATTCTGATCTTTGCCAAAAATAAAAAAGCAGAAGGACATTGTAGCTTCAGCCACTTTTCCCCAAATTTGATTACAGTTCCTATCAGTCCCAGCCAGCATAGCCAATAGTCAGGATTGACAAGAGTTGTAATTCAAACTTTAGGTTCCAAAAGTTGAAACCATTCAACGTGGTTGTTCAGAGATTTTCAAAGAAAAAAAAATCAGCTTAAGCAACATATTATTTTGTGTCCGTGTCAGTTTCATTACACTTTCTCTTTTTCAAAGTGCTTTGGGAATACAAGATTACTGAATCCAAGTTAATAATCAATCCAAGATTCAAGCAATTATCCATCATCACCAAACAACTACACAGAGCAACTCTAGCTAAACAATTTCCTGCCTTCAGCAACAAAAAACAGCAGGCTGAAAGTCCTAAAGAAGTAATAATATATTCTAGCAATCTATTTGGTACCAACACAAATTCAATTGTCACAATGCCATAATCTTTCTCACCTTGTCATGGCTGC
This sequence comes from Candoia aspera, assembly GCF_035149785.1. Taxonomy (NCBI): domain Eukaryota; kingdom Metazoa; phylum Chordata; class Lepidosauria; order Squamata; family Candoiidae; genus Candoia; species Candoia aspera. The sequence goes on along the minus strand of NC_086154.1, from coordinate 113,639,268 downwards.
CTCTTGCCCAGCCCTGGCCCAGGTATTGGAAGGATAGGTTGGTGACACTAAAAAAAAGACAGACTGCTAGAACAAAGGCTGAGCTGACTGTGGATGGTGTCCCATTAGCCACAGTGAGGGAGCAAATTACTTTAGTAACTGAGCAGGGACAAAATCCATGCTGAGCCCTGTCATTCTAAGGCAGCCTGGATTTCGGGAGTTGCTTTACCTTGCAGACCCAGAGGACCATTTCAGCCACTGCTTATTCAAATTAGTATTCTTATACTATCGCTCAAGCCGTTAATCGTGCCACAAGCCCTGAAGCCTCCCAGCTCCCCCACAATACTCCTCCCGCTCTCTTCGGAGTATTCCCACAAGCACCTGTGTTCTGCTGCTCTCTTCTCCCTGCACGACTATCTTTGGCCTCGCCCACGTGACCCCAGAAAAGCCCTAGCCTCGGAAATGGGATGTCAACGCTACACGGAAGGGAAGGGAAGGGAGGAAGCTTGGAAGCCCGACTTTCTTCCTCTCTCCGCCGCCTCCGAACTGCCAGCCCGACCTGGAGCTGGCCCGGCGCTAGGCCCACTGGCCCAGAAGCAAATACCTGTGCGGAGTCAGTTCAGCAGCGCTGCGGGGTCGGCACCGAGGACGGGGCGGTCAAAGCGCCTTCCTCGCCCTTTCCTCCCACCCTCCCAACTCCTTCACCTGGGCCCGGGGAGATCCCGGCCCTGACTTCGCTCGCTGCTGCCAGGCCCGGGCGGAAGAGAGCGCCTAGGCCGGGCTGCGCGTGCGCACTGAGGGCGAGTGGGTCCGGAGAGCCCCTGCCCCGCGTAGCCGCGGGAGAGAGTTTCCATGGAAACGGAGCAGCAGGGCAGGGCGCGGGAAGGCGTAGCCATGGAAACGGGAGTCCGGGGCAAGCTCTGGAGGAAGGAGAGCGGGTCTTGAAATCGGGCGTGAGAGGAGAGGAGAGAGCTGGCGGGAAGGGACGCTTTGGCCTAAGTAGCACCCTGGGTGCCCAGAGGCAAACCGGGGTGCGGGATGTCACCAGGCGGAGAGCCAGAGCGCAGTCCCCACCCAGGTTCAGGGCGGCGCTGCAAAAAAAAAAGACAACTTTCTTGCTTTTCACTTCGTATCCGTTTTGGGACCAAAGCGAGGTTCTTTTAATTATCCTGCTTTCCTATTTGTTACAGACGTAAGCCTTCAAGGGGTATCATTCACTAGGGCCAATCGGAATAAGGAAGCCTTCCACCTGTTAACGTGTCCCATCTTTTCAGTTTGTCTCTAGAGAAGTTTGTGGATGCAGGTAACGTTCAATCTAAACATAGCTCGCTGCTGGCTTCGGCCAGATGCTGGCTGGGAAATTCTGGGAGTTGAAGTCCATACAGTTTAAAGTTGCTGAGGTTGAGAAACACTGAGCTTCCTCACCAAGGCATCAGGAGGATGAGAGGTCCGTGTCCTAGTGAGTGTCTTTCAGCCCAACCCACCTCACAGGGTTGTTGTGGGGAAAATAGGAGGCAGGAGTATTAGGTATGTTTGCTGCCTTGAATTACATATATCATCATCATCATCATCATAGAAAGGAGCTGAAAGGGGTTTAAGCTGCAATGTCCCACAATGCCGTGCATGAGTTTCTGAGAAACTTAAAACAATCAGAGATACTGTAATTCTCACTCATGATTCTGCACAGTATTTTGTGACTGACTAGGTCTAAAAGGGATTCATAGAAAAACTCAAAAATAACCTTGTAACCGAGGGTTCAGTTAATTATTTGGAAGCTCTTTGGACTTTATCACCCTAATATACAGAAAAGTTGAGGTAACTCCAAGCAACATGCCAGACTATACCCTAATACCTACCTTTATAAGCAAAGCTAGGCAAGTACTTGTAATCATATTCAACATTTATATCAGTTACAACTTAAATAAGGTGGGGAGGGGGGTTGGGTGCTTGTTTTTGCTTTTTTTTTAATCCGTTCAATCGTGTTTGATTCTTGGAGACTGCCTGGACAAGTCCCTGCAGTTTTCCTGGCAAGGTTTTTCAGAAGGGCTGAGAGAAAGTGACTGGCCCAAGGTCACTTAGCTGACTTTGGGCCTAAGGCGGGACTAGAACTCACAGTCTCCCAGTTTCTAGCCTGATGCCTTAACCACTACACCAAACTGGCACTCTTTCTGTTTTTGCTTAATTTTCTATTAATTTTCTATTCTATTAATTCTATTAATTTTCTATTATGAACTCTAGAGGTGCATGAGTAAGGAAATGTGCCTGAATAAGCACCATAATGACATCCACATTTTGCAAGAAGCTTAGAGCAGCAGTTAGCCCCAAATATGCTGATGTACATGGCACAAATGATTCACAACTGATTTTCACAATGAGACAAACTGTCCAATTAAAAAGCAGTTTTTACACTTAGTAGGCATGTTTTGAGTGAGGACCAACCTCAAAACATTGTTTTCCAAGGTATCTCTTCTGGGCCTAATTCTGGATCACGTCATTACCAAGCTAAAACAAGTTATTTGGAAAAGAATAATATATAACATGTCCTCTTAATCCACTATTAGAGTGGAATATACAATCTATGTTCCCTTAAGGTTTTAGAACAGAGAAATACATTATATTATTATATTATGCCATGCCTCCACCTATGGGGTTTTACGTTACTTCCACCCTGCTGGGGGTTGGGGGGATTTCTGTATTTGACACAGTATGATGTTTTCAGTTACATTGACCACCAAAAAGCAGACTATATGACCAGTTTTATCCTATTTGGGACTCCTCAGAGGTGGGCAGCCATAGGGGTTCAAACCCTCTATTGGGAATTGAACTCACAGACTTTTACACTTTAGATGACTACTATATATAAAATATATAGTATGAATATATAATATGAACAGCCTCATGTGGCGTGGAGTGGTAGGCAGCAGTATTGCAACCAAAACTCTCCCCACGACCTGAGTTCAATCCCAGCAGAAGCTGGATTCTCGGGTAGCCGGCTCAGGTCGACTCAGCCTTCCATCCTTCCGAGGTCAGTAAAATGAGTACCCAGCTTGCTGGGGAAGGTGACGACTGGGGAAGGCAATGGCAAACCACCCCGCTATAGTCTGCCAAGAAAACGTCATGAAAGCAGCTTCCCCCCAAAGGGTCAGACATGACTCAGTGCTTGCACAGGGGACCATTCACCTTTTACCATATATACATTAACTTGAGTTGCTATTCAAGTCCTGGTGCTCAGTGGTTGCAGGAAGGGATATATAGAATCTATCAGAATGGTATATACGGTCCACCTTCTCTGAAGCTGTTACATTAAGTCATGCCCCTGGGTAAGGGTTTTACGTGACTTCTTGCATTCTTTACCTTCCCCCTCCCCTTGAAAAAGGTAACCTCTTACAGCATCTTAAATATTGTTGATGCTATAAAAATATCCAAGTAGCATAATTTCACATGAAACTTTTAAGTTAACTGGATGAAATGTAAAAACACTGTTTTCAGGTATTACAGGCAGTTCCAGAGGTTTAACTATAGTAGGATGCATATAATTCAAGCTTGGGTGAAGTTTCGTTCCCATTTTTTGTTTCGCTTTTTAGGTATCCTGTGTTTCTTTGAACACTGGAATTAATTTGCTTATTCCAAATCTGAATGCTCTTCTCTCCATATGGACTTCAATTCTATTAAAGGAGAGTTCAGCTGCTCCATAAGGTACAAAACCCAAATGATTCAACAGAAGCTTATCCTTAATGTGAGAAGAGAGGGAAGAAAAAAAACTCCAGCATTTGGGAATTCCTTTATTGAAAAAATAAAAAGCTGTTTCAGAATCACTTAAAAAATACAGTATAAAAGAAAATCTAGAATCGGCAACACATTGAAAATAGGACTTTATACACTATGTTTTAGAATAATTCATATGTACATAAACATGTCAGTTTGAAGGTAGATATTTTCATGGTTATTTTGAAAGGATTCTTCAGGAAAATAACTTGAACGTTGCTGAGGCCACTGTTCAAAATTAGTAATTGCAAAATGAGAATTGGAAAGATACATTTTTATAGAAATTGGTGTCCGGTCCAATCCAGGTCACATATATATGAACTACCTACACAATCACACCATCAAAGCCAGTATATACCACCTATTGTACTGGACAATGGACCACAATAAAGAATGTTCCATATATTTTTTTTGGACAGACTATCCCAAGCATATCGCTGAGAAATCCCAACATAGTCATATATACATATTGCAGCTATAGTATGGCCTCCTTTAGGAGACCTTACAGTCCCTTACCAACTTTGTAGGGGCAATTTTGCTAGTTTTTTTCCCTTCATGCAACAGATTTTGTTGCCTGCCATGGAGACTGGACTTCTCATGGAAAAGAGTTAAGAGATACAATCTTAGTCTACATGGGCTGCTTTGAAGAGCTCCACAAGATCCTTGTATTCTGGGTCAATAAGGTCAAATGGCTTCTCTCCTTCATTATTAGTGGCATCACACTGGGCGCCAAGAGAGATGAGGTACCTGGAGGATCAGAAGAAGAGAAAATAATTAAATACAGTAGAGATCGAAAGGGTCTTGTTTAACCTATATTTGTAAAAAAAATTCAGTCCATTTAGGTAGTTCACTGTATAATATGGTTTAGGTATCCTTTAGTCAGTTTTAATAATTGCAATAGGAATTTGCATTACAATCACCTCTTAAAGTGATTACAATTTCCTTAACCCTTTATACCATTCATGCGTAGAGAATATAGTGGTACACAAAAGCCTACAGCTGTTTCTTCTGTGGCAGAAGAATCAAAGTTGCAGCCCGAATCAAAAAAATGGCTTCCCCACATGCATTGTCCAGTTCATATATACCAATTTCCCCTATACATTATATTCAAGGCGATATAGAGGACTTTAAGATGTAATGAAGTGGCCTTTAGACTTGAAGGATTTTCTGCTTCCATAAAGACAACCACCTTTTAAATATATGGATTCCATTTAATTTTTTTTGTTTGGCATTTCAGCAATACCACAGTTAGTTAATCTGCCAACAATATACTATCAACACTGCTGGTGTCTGAGGATTAGCGCTGTTTATAAGAGAGGATTCATCCATCTCCTGGAATGATCCAGCAGGCACTTCTTGTCACTTCAAAGCTCACTATCCAGTAATCTAGTAGAGCAATCACTTTCCTCATCTTTTCCTTGGCCATATAGTCGGCAATTGCCTGCTTATCAAGAGAGCGGCACAGCTGGCCAAGAGAGAATGAAGCAAACAGTCTAGCATCTCTGACCTTGCAATGTCAGCATAGCCGTCGCTACAGGCCATATGCAGAGGTGTCCAGCCATCATCATCTTTCTGATTGATGTCAGCACCATATTTTATCAAGAGCTTGACACAGTCAAGGTTCCCGGCAAGCACAGCTTCATGGAGGGCAGCCATACCTAATTGGAAAAGGTGATACATCAAACTCTAGCCTGTGAACCCCTCAGATGGGGGTACCATAAACTGAGTGGGGCCCTATAAGATTTTTCTTCTCACACAAGAGAAATCCTTGATGTAAAGAAAGATAACTAGAACTATTTAGTAACGTGCACCCACACAGAACTGCTGATTTTTTAAAGACTGTTCACTTGTGGGAAAAAGGGAGGAGAATTTCAGCTCAAGATTCCTGGGTATGTTTTGTAAGCCTCTTTGGGAATTACTTGATTTATAAAAAGAGTAAACGAAGGCCAGCCTCTCTAAGAGCAAAATGATTCCCAGTGAGACTCCTATAGTCTCCTACAATGCTGGGCTAGAAATGACCTAAATCAGCTTTCCCCAACTTGGCACCTTCCACATGAACTAGGGCTGCAGCCCTTGGCATTCCCAGTATGACCAATGCCCACCGGGAAATTTTGAGAGTTACAGTCCCAACATAACATGAAATGTACCAAACTAGGAAGATTAGACTAGGCAACGCCCATCAGAAAGATTAAGCTCACCCTAACATAATCTACTTGGATTTTACAAGCTGTAATTGTCATCATTTTTAGGCTTATCAAACCCTCTCTTGCTGTTTTGTCTTGTGTAGCTTTCCATGCCCTGATAACAACCAGAGCTTATGTCTCAAAGAGACACTAAATCAACCTTAGAGTTGGTCATAAGCCTCCAAAGTATTTCTGAGAAGCAGATACTCCATTTTATTGCTCATCCTGCCAACAGTCCACCTTTTAATGTGTTTTTCCAATACTGAATCAAAACGCTGTGTACATTAAACAAGTGTTAAACTCTAAGTTGGCGAGAGTACTGTACATGTTTATAGAATTTTAGGTTTATTTCCCTCTTGAATTAATGATTCTACCAAAACAATGTGGATGGTATGGCAACTGAGAGACAGGATGGAAGCTCCCTGTTGTTTCCTTAAATCACACTGAAAATGCAGCCTAATATGCAACCCATATTTTCCCCTGGAATCAAACAGCTTCCTAGTCATCCACCCTCCAATTGGTCCTTCCCTATCCTACATACCAGAGGGATAGATGGTATCCAAAGAGACTTTCCTGGCCCGGATGAAACGTCCCACTTGCTCCAAGTCACCTTGCCGAATATGGTCCTGGAAGACAACATCATTGGGGAAACGCACAGTCTTGAGGTTTCTTGCGTATCGCCTATACCTAGGGAGTGAGCCTGGGTAGTAGTATTTCATGGTCACAGAGGGCAAAGGAAGTCCAATAGACAGATGAGGCAAGGAAAATGAGAAGAGTCTTGGAGAGCAGAAGAGGCACACAGCTACCCCACAAACACTGAGGTGCCAAGCCACAACAATGCCTTGAGATCCAAAGGAGTGTCTCCTGCCAAAAGCTTGCAAAAAAAAAAAGGTGAAGAGATACTCAGTGATGATTTTCTGTTCCTTTCAGGACTTTTCTTGTACAGCACTACACATGGGTGAAGATCTGCCGAGGACTGGTGATTTCCTGCAGAGTTGCTTGTTATATAGCTTCCCTAGGGCTATTTTGAGGGCCCTCAGCTCATACTTTTTGCCATGAGATCTTGTAACTGAGAGGCCTTGCCCTCCAGCCTCCCCCTTTTGAGCGTAAATTAGGATCTCATCTTACAGCCCACCTGTCGATGAGCAGCAGTCAGCAGGTCCAGCAACCTACAAACAGCCTCAGATTTTGCAAGCCACCTTTTGCAAAACTCTACATTACTTTCTGGAACTTGTTGGCAGCCATTTATACTTTTCCCAAAACCAAGCGCACGGCTGTCATTATGAGGAAAGATTCAAAAACAAGCATAGGAGTGAAAAGCTTCTACAGTGAAGAATTTGATTATATTAATAGCAATCAATATTTTGCTATCTTTAAGGCAGGTAGGCATTTTCTTAAGAGTTCATGGTTTAAATTTGCTGCTTGTAATTTGGAAATCCAAAAATATTTGCCAAAGATATGGGCAGAAAGTGGTCAAGGGGGGACTATCCATGGCATCATCCTAGCTCATGTCAGTGATCAATTCTTTCACTGCTTATTAAACACTGCAGGACATAAATTCTATACAGACTTGTGAATTCAAAGCTCATCTCTGTGTATGAATGGGAATGAACCTTATCCAATTTAAGCATTTATACAGCTCTTGTATGAAATAAAAAAGGAAAATAACACCAACTTTTGGGAATTCCTGGCCTGTAACAGGGAGCGAGTATGAAAGACCATAGCTATTTTATAACCTTTATACCATTCACCCCACTTTGCATAGCTATATGTGCTTGACTGCACTAGAACTACTGAACTGGAAGAGTAACTGAATCTAAGCTCCACTATATGACTGCAAATTTTGAGAGTTGTATTTATTCTGAGGAAAAATTGGAACTGGGAATAATGGGAAACTGGAGTAGCAGCTCGTTCACAGGTTCTCTGCCTGTTCCACACATCCAGAGGGTGCCTGGTTGCCTAAGTCTGACCTGGAGAACTTGTGTTGCCAAAATAGAGCATCAGGAATAAAAGAAGAGGAAAGCCCTCCAATTTTGGTGAGTGGTATGAGAATGCATGTGACTGGATGGAAGACTCCACTACGAGGGTACTTTCAGCTTCCCAAAAGATGTAAAGAGAAGTTCTAGTGGCAGTTGCTTCCTCCTCTAGTGATGAATTCTTCTGGTCTACAGTTTGCACCAGTTAGATGTATAATCAGTTAGATGTATAATCTCCCACACCACCTCAGCTATTACATGTACATTTTATGCTAGGATCCACCCGGAAGACCCTATTGATCTTGTCATACATCCAAGAGTTCCAAGCAAGGGCCTTGTATTTGCAACTCTGGAGATATTTCAGACATTGGTAACAGCCATCTTCAAGAAAATATTTGTTCTTTGCATCATTATTTTTAGTATATCCAAGGAGTTAAATTTTTGGATCACTAATTTTACCACTTTGATTCAAAAGAAATCTGTATTTTTAAAAACAAATTCAAAATAAATTGGTCAAAATCAAACTTAGCTAGCCAAAGGGACAGAGGTTTTCAGAATACTGAAACGATAAATCCGTCTCTTTAATTTAAATTAGATTTTAAAAGCAACTAAACTAGTTTTTAGTTATATTTTCAACCATATTTTCATTTTATTTTATATTTTAAAATAGTGCAACAGTGCCATTCATTTCAGCATCTTCCTCCCAGAACATAACTGAACCTCGGTAGACATTCAACTCCTGGAGTCTTTGTTGACATTTTTATAGCAGATTGTTAATTCTAGAAGTAATCAGTGGAGAATAGTCCCACAATTCCCATGACATCTCTCCTCATTTTAACTGTTGGATACCACCCCCCAACCCATCACCCCTCCAGCAGAGAGACCTGATGAGATGCACATTGGCTTTCATCCTTCTCTTGAAAAAAATAAGCCAAGCTACTTCTGTAAAAGGAAACTGTATGTCATCAGCTTTCCTTGAGTATCTCAGCAGGCACTAGAGGATAAACAAGTGCAGCAACAAGAGGCTCTGATACTTCCCACAGCTCTCAGCTGTGAATTAATCTGGGTTTTGCAGGATGAAGGCATCCCCTGCTTGCAACCACTGCAACAAGAAATCTGGCATCTGTTCTAACTTTTGATACCACGAAGTGCCAAACTATTAAAATGAGAAAGTGTTGCTGGGCCACAGACTACTGCCTTCCTCACTCTGGCATCAGAGAGATGCTTGGGCCGATATTGACTATTCTAATGAGTTCTAGTCCTAAATGTCTGGAAGTTAGGGACATCTCACTTACTATCTCAAGTTAAAAACCAGGCACCAGCAACATGCAAGGCAAAACAGTCCCTCAACCATGCTTGGCACAACCAATGGGAAAGCAAGACTAAAACATTTGGAGGACAGCAAGTTGCTTACTCCTGCTGTCATTGCCACTGAAGCATAACTTTCATCAGCCCCATCACATCCAATTAAAAGGGATGCTTAGTTCAAGTTCAGCAATATTAGGAGGGCCATAAGTTCCCCACCCTAATCTGAGCTCTTTCTCAAAGCCTTCCTCTCAGGGCCCACACTACCAAAGAGCCAAGAGCTGCAGGTTGTCCAACTGTTGGTATGAGAAGATGTCACCTGCAGGGCTTCCGGTGGGAATATTGCAGACTGGGCAGCTTTGCCTGCGAGCACCATGGGCAGAACTGGCATTGTGGCAGTTTTTCCAGGGACAGGCTAGTTTCTCCTGTAGCCCAGAGCATTTTTCCGGAGCAAGGAAAATGCTTGGAATTGACCCATTTGTCCTCCAGACGGCAAGTTGCAGCCAGGAGATTGTGGACAGCGTGCACGATCGACAGGTAAGACTTTGCCGGGAGGCTGGGATTTCATCATTTCTGAGCCGCATTGCAGCACTTATAGGGACAGTAAGTCCAGCCACCCCATTTCTTAAACACCCAATTTGCTTTTTTTCAAGTTTTTGTACCCCAAGAGAGGCTTTTTACAGCAAGAAGTGGACTCTCTTGGTACTTATCATTATATCTGGACTTAATTTTTAATTTTTAAAATTTTGGCTTGTTTTCCCATTTAAAGATTAAGGAGGACAGAGAATAAAGAATTGCCTTCCTGTTATTTTTGTATTGAATTTGAAGGATTGAATATTTCCCTACACATTGGATTTGTTGTTTTGAATTGTGATGGAATGTGTTTCTGAGGGGGAAGGTGATGTTATGGAGATTGCAGGCAAGGAAGGAGGGGGCACCTTCAGGGGGAAAAATGCACTTACAGTGTAGAAGACCTTGGGCGCACGGCCAAGAAGGTCAGGCAGGACCCTCCTTAGAGATTCTGGAGTTTTTCCCTTAGAACCTGCTAGTTTTGCTCAGTTTGGCAAGATTCTGTTTGTATAGTAGAAACAATAAAGACTAGAGCTTCATTCCTGGCTCAGCGTAGTTTCTTTGCCTTAATCCTGACATGAATCTTCCGTTTTCTGTTCACTTTCCCTGGGATTGCTTGTTAAGGCACTTTTCTTTCTGCCAGTTTCATTCTGAACTTTTTCATGTTTCAATTTCATTCAGAGCTTTGTATTAACTCATTAACTCCTATTTGCATGAGTCAAGTATCTAGGGGGCACCGAAATATACTGCCTGAAAATGGAGGATTTCAAGGAGGCTTTTTCAGAGTCATGTTATGAGCCTGAGCAGATCTTCAAACAGATTTTTTTAGAATGTTGTCAACCTGTTCTGCAGACTATTCGGGACTTTGGGGAAGAAATTATCTCCAAGCTGTGTCACCTGGCTGAAGATGTTTTGGAGGAACATGAAGATTTTGACGAGGAAGAATTTTTTTACTAACAGTAAGACTGAAGTATGATATTCTAGCGGTGATGGACTCATCCCTGGAGGAGCTGGGGGTGTTGACGACCGACAGGAAGCTCTGGCGTGAGCTGGTCCATGAAGTCACGAAGAGTCAGAAGCGACTGAACGAATAAACAACAAGACTGAAGTAATGCCAGGTGAAGACTACATTTTGGTACTGAAGGGGTTAAAGCAACAGTCTGGGCTGCAGGTTACATGGAGAGTTGCAGATTACATGTGGGATTGTTATGGCTTTCTGGGAGATGAAATTTTTGTTGAGAAAAACTTCTCAACAAAGTTTTTAACAGGGGCAGTTGAGCTGTTTGATTTTTGCAAGAAAAATGCCTTGGGTGTAATAGGAAGATATGTAAATGCATTGGTGGGGTAAAACTAAGAATGTGTAATTGGATTGATAATGAGGCTATTATGATTTCATTTCTCTTTAATGATTTGGATTAAGATTTATTCAATTTCTCTTAAGGTTTTTTGATTGGTAAGACTTATAAGGTATTCATAAGGTATAACTGTTTGGTCTTTTAGGTTTAATAGGATTATGATTGCTGTAGTAGTATTAATTATACAAGTAGACAATTTATTTGCTTTTATAATTTCATTTTTATTATAGTGGACAGAAATATATAGAATAGCGGTGGAAAGGAAATAATTAAAGTTGTTTTATGGGGGAGGGGATTTAGAAATTTATATAAATATATATATTCTTTATATAAGGGGAAGGAGCAATTGCATTAGTGATTTGTATATGTGTTAATGGAAGGATTTATAAAAATAATGTGATCTTGGTTTGAGAGCCAGTTTGGTCTAGTGGTTAAGGCAACAAGCTAGAAACCAGGAGGCTGTGAGTTCTAGTCCCGCCTTAGGCACGAATACCGGCTGGGTGACCTTGGGCCAGTCTCTCCCTCTCAGCCCAAATCACCTCACAGGGTTGCTGTTGTTGGGAAAATAGGAGGAGGAAGGAGTATTCAGTATGTTCCCCGCCTTGAGTTATTTATAAAAATAACAATAAAGGCGGGATAAAAATTAATTAAAAAAATATAGAGTAAGGGATTGATTATGGAAATTGCTGTATATTCTCCCTGTTGAAAGTCAGAAGTCACCTTTCTATGTAATTTTCAAAAATTCTTTTTTGTTGTTTCTCACTTTTTTTTCTTTTTGTAGTTTTTTTCTTTTTTGCAGTTTTATCTTTGCTTTATTATGGCAACCAGCTTGATTGATAACTGGCAAATAGAGGGAGAAAATGTAGAAGCAGTGAAAGACTTTGTATTCTTAGGTGCAAAGATTACTGCAGATGCTGACTGCAGTCAGGAAATCAGAAGACGCTTAATCCTTGGAAGAAGAGCAATGACAAATCTCGATAAAATAGTTAAGAGCAGAGACATCACACTGACAACAAAGGCCCGCATAGTTAAAGCAATGGTATTTCCAGTAGTAACATATGGCTGCGAGAGCTGGACCATAATGAAGGCTGAAAGAAGGAAGATCGATGCTTTTGAACTGTGGTGTTGGAGGAAAATTCTGAGAGTGCCTTGGACTGCAAGAAAATCCAACCAGTCCATCCTCCAGGAAATAAAGCCAGACTGCTCACTTGAGGGAATGATATTAAAGGCCAAACTGAAATACTTTGGCCACATAATGAGAAGACAGGACACCCTGGAGAAGATGCTGATGCTAGGGAGAGTGGAAGGCAAAAGGAAGAGGGGCCGACCAAGGGCAAGATGGATGGATGATATTCTAGAGGTGATGGACTCGTCCCTGGGGGAGCTGGGGGTGTTGACGACCGACAGGAAGCTCTGGCGTGGGCTGGTCCATGAAGTCACGAAGAGTCGGAAGCGACTAAACGAATAAACAACAACATCTTTGCTTTAAATTCAGTAAAATTCTTTAAAAAGAGAGAGAGAGAGAAGATGCCACTGCACATTAGGTACTGCCTGGCCCTTATTGCTAAACATGGATCCGCAGGAAAGGGCTACTTTCTCCTATAATCTTCATAGAAGGAAAATGAGCGTAAATAGCCATGCAACCACCAGCAATGTTTCCACCTTAATTATATAAGCAGAAAGTCACGGCGTAGATCCACTTAAAATTACAAAGGTTCCATGGTTGCAGAGAGAGGCTTGACATGGCACACAAGCACCAAAACAGCAAATATGTGTAATGGACGGCTATTGCTGTGGAAATTCTGAGGTTTATGCATATATGCATGAACAGTATTGATACTAAACACTATTTAAAATAAACTGAGCAACAGGAACTGCTTTAGAAATTGCCTGACATCCTCTTCTGCCACAACTGAAAAGAAATTGTCAGCAAGTTCTCCTGCTCTTCAACAACATGCAGCAGTGTGTTTTCCTGGGGCTGCAAGTAATGAGGCATGTTCATTCTCATCATATGACCGAATGACATAGTTGCTTACAAAAACATTGTTCAACTGAGGTGGCCAACAGCCCAGGACCTCATCCATAAAGCAGGTAATAGTTGCACATTACATACTTCCCCAGACGTTTCTTTGAATTAGAAAGAATTCAAAGCTTGATGACCTTTAGAAGCAATTTGTACTCTGATAATCCTAAATGTTAATAGCTCTGTCCTTTTGGGATGGCAAGGATCTCTCTCTCCAACACACACACAGAGCTATCCTTTGAATACTTGGAACAAATCCAAAATTATACCTGGAACACCTTATCACAAATTTTCTTCAGTAATTCTTTTCCTAAGGAAATTCTCACTCTTATTTGAAATAAAGATGTTGGGATAATTTACAGGAGTAAGCAATCTACTCCAATTCAGAAGGGAGAGAAAAAGATAGGCTGCAGCCAACAGAGAAAGCTACCAAATACACAGGGGTTAAAAATTCCGTCCAAGAAAGAACTACATATGCCAGATTCAAGCCAAGTAACTCCAAGAAGTTCCTTAATCGGGAAAAAAAATATGGGATTTTTTCCCTGATTAAGAAAAATCAGTTTCAAATGTATTGGAATAAAAGTAGATCATTTAGAAGTATCTTTTCAAGTGAGGGCTATAAATACATGAAATCCAGAGGATGCAGAATCGTCCTGAAGGCTATATAACCCTGCCATAATTTCATGGATTTCTTCAAGCTACTACGGTATACTACTTCTGCAATAGATACAAAGTACTGCAACTGATCAATTCCAAGAGTAGATCCACTTACTTAAAAAAAAAAGTTATTGCCACTTGTATGCTCTTATAAATACAAACTTCAGTGATGGGATTTTTAGGGTTATATTTTTTTCAGCTCATTATTTTGAGCTACCCAGTTTGGCTTGTATTGACTTCATCAAGCACTCTACTAAAAATTTACCCCCAGCTTCATTTGTATAAACAGCTGTTCTAGTGTCCTGTTTTCTATCCAGCAATAAAACTTAGAGGCACTGATTTTTTAAAACATTTACGCTTTCTCACTGGCTGGCTGTTATCCTTTTCAGACCTAGTAATTTCAATTATTGCCACACACGCAACAGGGGCCTGAGTAAACGAATGTCTTCCTTATAATTTTCCCCCAATTATCTTCTAAGGTGTGAAGATGGTAAACCCCTCTCATTTCTTTTCCTTTCAACTTTTGAAGTAGAGTATTGTTGATGACCTACAATTACAGTGAGCCAAAGGAAAAAGGACAGAGGGAAATAGGAAAACAGGTCTTGCTAGTCCTGGTCCACCAGTCGTTACACCATCATTTAAGCTCTATGAAATGATCCACTAATGACATTCAATTTCCCCAGATTCTCAGTGCTCTATGCAACAAGCAAACTTCTTGCAAATATATTCACCAAAACAAAAACCTGAAGGACAAAATCTCATGAAATCTCAGAAGTGAGAAGAATCATCTTTCCAGCAGCCAGAGATTCCCCTTACTTCTATCCCTTCCCAGAGTATTAAAGCAGAAATGCTCAACTCACAGGGAGTGAATGCACCAGGAACATTCCTATCCTGCATGCAATTCAAAATATTGGTCATGACAAAGAGAATCCGCAGTATCTACATACTAAGCTCAATCCTCAGGCTCTAAACTCCTTATAAATCACATTCTCCCATAAACAACAACCGAAGTACTTTTGTCTGTATCTCTAATGAGTTGTTTTGCCACTAAAGGAATTCTTTACTGCTCAAAATTTGCTAGCAGCATTTTCAGAAGAACACAGGTATTTCTCTTTGTATTTTTAGTGCATTTTTTAAACTTCAGTTTCTAAACTAAGAGGGGATATAGTTAAAATGGGATTTAGTTTGATCTGGCCTAATTATCCTTTCTTTCACCTTAGAAAGACTGCAAGGGCTCTTTGATGCAAGTAGAACAATGAAGCAGAAAGGATAGGAAAATTGAGTGTATTGCCGCTAGAATGCAGAATCACAATATTCTCTTATACAGACAATTCTGCAAGCATAAAACATGGTAAAACTTAGCAGCACACTTACATACTGTCTTTGTGTTAAAGTACTTACAATGATTTACATTTTATAACAGTGGTTTACAGTACAAAAGGAAAAAATAGGAAGAGGGGAAAAAAATTCAGAGACCACAACTTTCACAATCAGGGAAAGCACACACAAGAGAACCGAAATGATACAGCCCAGCATACTACTTCATTACTATGATATATAGACCAAGATTAATTTCGGAATTATAGCATGCAGCAAGTGGAATGGATAGAAAGTCAGAATTGATGCCCTTTCATCCTATACTTTTATACATTAGTTGAAACGTTGCATCTAGATTAATTTTAATCTGGACTAATTTTATAGAACCCATCACAAAACAGAAGATACAGTATGTCCAAGCTTTCTAGAGTACTTTCTCAACAAAATGTTTAAATGTACAGATTGTGCCCAATAGGCACAAAACCAGCTCTTTAGGAGGTAGTCAACAAACCATAATTAACTAACCTATGGTTTAGCATGGTGAACTTGTGGCTCACTAAACCCTTTCAGACTGACCTAGTTGTTAATTTGGTGGAGTGACAGCCTAAAGCAATCAGCAGAGTTTCCTGCTGTTGAGGACACCAACCTATGTAATGCCTGGCTCTTTTTGTATTTCTTCATAAATATTTTCCAGGCCGTGACACTTTCTTTACCAGAGTTTGATTCAGATACCACATTGCTTTAGAGCCCATGCTATTTAGATATCAAGCATTAAAAAAAAAGTACTTTGAATACATTTGCTTAAATTTGAGTATTTGTACATAGGAGATTTCTTCTATGGAAATGACTTTTCTGTACTCCATATAATCTAGGACTGGTTAAAGTTTCTGGCTGAGTGGAAACTATGGTGGAAGTAAGTTCTAGCAAAAATTCCATAATTCAGCCTTCCTAGTCTGCCTCATGTATAGCCCTTCTTAAAATAACCCCCAATTTAAAGAAAACAGCAAGATTCAGAAGAGTATTAAAATTAACTTTTATTTGGCCAATGAGTTCCATTCCACTGAGCATCATGGATGCTTAAAACGAATTCTGTTGAAACATACCCTCTTTGCAACACAGCACTCCATGGCTCTCAAGTATCCCCACAAAACTCCTAGTTATCAAGTGTCCTTTTTGTTGAATTCAGGGAAGTTATTTCCCAACAGCCCCCAGGAAACCCATCTGCAAAAAAATGTGTAGACAGTAAGGCTTGTGTTTCATTGCAGGCGAGGTGGCAACTCAAGTTAGATTTTGCTTTAGGCAAGGAGGCAATTGGACTGTCATTCCACAGCAACTGTTTCCCACCCTTCCAGATCTTTGGATGAGACAGATCAATTGTACAGTATAAAGAGGACGTGAGACTATGCAATGAGTTAAGAGGACCTACTATACCGCACTCGTTGCCTTCTCCACTGGAGACCTAGTGATTCCTTCCACACTGGAATGGTCCGGGGTGAGAAAAAAAACAGTAAAGCACGAAGTAAAAAAGCTGGGACAGTAAATGAGAGCCTGCTGGGTCAACAGCAGCTTATGTCATTTAGACACATTGTGATTAAGATTTAAGGATGTCTTACTGATGAAATTCCCAAGTTAGTTAGGCAATAGGACATATTACCATTTCAATCTGCCTCTACCCAGGCCACAATACTCTAAGGAAATGTACATCACAGTTTGCAAATGAAAGAAAAGAAAAGACAAGACAAGACCCAGCAGAATTTGCCAACTAGTCAGATTATTCTTCAGCACAGAATAAAAATAGATTGGTTTGACAGGTTAGGGGAAAGGGTTAATTTCCCTGGACTCTCAACCAGCTTCAGTCTTCTGGTTAGAGTTTGTTTGCTGACTTGCTTGACTGCTTGAGTTGGCAGCCACAACACACTGTCTGGGGATATGCAGATTGGACTCTCCTGTTTACAGTTCATCTTTTTGAGCTACTGCTTCTTCCTCTTCTCCAACATCTGGCTCCTCATCTGTGTCCTCCAGATCTTCCAGATCCTGTTTCAATGAAGGAAGGACTAGTCAGTGGTTCACAGATTCTTGTGTCTCGCAGCTCACAGTCAGCTCTATAGACCAATGCATCGCTAGGGTGCTGTGAGAGCAGTTGCTGGAGCCCATACCAGCATGGTAACTCAAGATCTGCCTTTATGCTTAAAAGGTAACTAACTGAATGAGTCTTCCCCTAACACATGCAGGAAGATCCCATGCATTCCAAGAAGCCACACAAGACCAAAAAACAGGTAGAGAGATGCCAAAAGCACACTGCCCACAAGCATTTCCATACAGCAGGTAGAAGGGATTTCAAGGCAGTGGAGTAACATTAGGTTTCCCACGTCTTCTGTAAAGTTAAAATCTTTTTAATGAATAAAAATAACAAAGGGGTAGCTTTATTACACACAATTTAATTTCTCAATTTTAAAGTACCTGACATCACTCTTTGGGTACCTAACATAACCAAACTGCTATCCCACAGATGTCACGTAAGGCTCTGCTAAACAAACAAGTGACAAAGGACCTCTGAACAGATTATATTATAGGCAAAAACAGATTTAGTTTATTGCATCTGAACTCAAGGAAAGAATGTGACCCACCAGTTATAGTAAGCAAAGTAAAAACTAGATTAAAACATCTGATCCAATCATCCCCATTACATTGACCGGTCCCACCCGGTCAGAGAGAGCATGTTACAGACCCCGTAGATAGATGGGGCCCAGGAGGAGGCCTTCTCTACCGTGGCCCTTGCCCTATGGAACACTCTTCACCCAGAGGTGAGGCAGGCCCCCACTCTCCTGGCTTTCTGGAAAGGGGTAAAGCCATCTCGCTTGGGGCAGGAGGGGGGATAGCCAATCCTGGGGTGGTTAGCACCCTAAAGAGGCTCCCATTAATTTATGGATTAAATTAAGAACTTTTAATATCACCATCTTGGATTTTATATTTTAGAAGTACGTTTTTTTTAGTGTATTTTAATCTGTATTTATTTTTAGTTTTATTGTAAACCACCCCAGAGTTGCTTTGTGCAAGATGGGCGGTGATGAAATTAGAAATACAGAAGTTACTCAAAAGTAACAGAAGTCTTTTATGCAATAATCAATAGTTAAAACTTCTAGATAATATACAAAGAGACAGTTTGGTACAGTGGTTAAGGCACCAGGCTAGAAATTGGGAGATGGTGAGTTCTAGTCCCACCTTAGGCACAAAGCCAGCTAGGTGACCATGGGACAGTCACTCTCTTGCAGCTCTAGGAAGGAGGCAATGGCAAACCACTTCTACAATCTTGCCAAGAAAACAGCAAGGACTTGTTCAGGCAGTTGCTGGGAGTCAATACTGACTCGAAGGCAGAACCCCACCCCCAAACCCTGTTCACAGAGTATGTTATTAATTCTAACACTCTAGTTTACTTCTTAAGGGTTTTTCAAAGAGAACAATTTGTAAGAAACCCAGTACAGGTGGTCCTCATTTATCAACCATAATTGGAATTGGCAATTTGGTTGTTAAATGCAGTGGTTGCTAAGTGAAACCACGAATGTGCTTATGACCTTACTTTAGCTTTCCTTAGCTTTACAGACCTGTGAAGGTCGTAAATGCAAGGATTGGTCAAAAAGTTACTTTTTCATCACCACTGTAACTATGAACAGTTACTAAACAAGGCAGTCACTAAATGAGGAGTACCTGTACACATTATCCTGCTAGGATACACCCTATCCAGCATTTCTGGAAATCCAATGCTTAGGTCATGGATTACCACTGGAAAAAAGGAAAGCATATGCTGCTCTAATTCAATCCTATTCTCTTCCTCATAGAAATTATTACCATGAGTTCCAAATTCAAGGTTCAGAACCACGAACAGGCTTCAATTTTTTATTTTTTTCTACAATTCTGGGAGTCACCAACTAGAATCTGGCACAAGATGGTAACTCAAAAAAAGGAGCAAATATTTATGTTATGTTTAAAGAACAGCTCCTTTGAACACATCTGAATCACAAGACTGATTCTGTACCAGACTAGAACTGAGATCATTGTCCTTTTACACGTGAAATTATTTTTAATTTTGATCCTACTCCGATCCTTTGTTTAGTCATGCAATTAAAAAAACTGGTAGTACTTTTTGATCTATTCTAAACCACTGATCATCACCATCTTGGACCGAATAATCCAATAACACTCCTAATTACTATCTTTTTTGGTCAATTCTATTTTGAGTTAAGACCCACAAAACACAGGTTAAGAATTATCTGTCTTCAGAAATGTTGGAATCAGACTGAAACAAAAATTTATGGTTTGCTGAAATTCATTGGGTCAGTTAAGAATAAGCTAAACTGAAATGAACAAGCCAGCAGTATTTTGCTTCATCGTAGCTAAATGTTAATGCCAGGTATAGTGCTCCAAAGTTATACAGCAATCAAAAAAGAGCTGAACTGTTACCTGAACATCCAACTTTTAACAGATAATGGATGGTGCAGAGACACAGCAGCTCAAAACAGTGAATAACAAACCAAATCAGGACAGGCTCTATACGCTACAAAGAATGGTGGAGAATGTGCTCTAACACCTGGCATCTACAATAGCTACAAATGTATACATCTCCAACCCTAGTAGCCAACCTGAAGTCACCACACAGAACCTACTACGTACAAAAATTCTACAGGAACGTCAGATATGCCAAAGCTGGGTTGCTAGATTCTCACTAGCCAATATAAATGGGAAACCCACAGCAATTCTAATTTTGGCATTTCATGTTTACCTTTTAAATAAAGCTCAAATGTACAGTAGTATACAGAGCTTGTAGCATCTCTGTCAATGAACAAGCAGAGAATAGTTGCACATGCTAAAAGCAGCAACTCTGTGACTGAAACAAGAGGATGCGCACACCTGCTGATGGGCTTTGGACTGCCCACTGAAGATTCATCTCATGACAACTATGAGTTCTTGGGCCAAGGCTGAGAGAAATGCAAACAATGTTTTTTCAGCATATTTTTGTGTTTATCTGAGCATGGAAATGTTTTTATAGGCTCCTCCATTTATTTTACATGGCCTGTTCAGTTCACATGGAATTGCAGGTATTCTGAACACCCTTGCTGCCACCCCAGCTCATTCTGGATATTACCAGCTGTGTTTTGTTTAGAGGTTGCTATGGAACTAACATTCTCTGCTGCCACAATAAGCCGTAAGTAGCTTCACAGGACAGAACTGCCACTTCCTCAGAGACCTGATTCATGTCCGGGAGCTGAATATATATCAGAACAGAATATCATACCCTTAAGATACTCACATTCTCATCTACGCCACCATCTTTTCCACCGCTTTCCAGGAACTTCTTAAAACCCTCCAACGTCCTTTCTCCATTGTAATCTACAATCTAGAAAACCAAGGAATAAGAGAATTATTACCTGGAGGCAAATCTGGGCCTTGATGGATGAAGGATTTGCTTCTGAACAGCGAAAAGAAAAGAGGGGGTTAGAAAATTTACCTTCACCCTTATGAGCCGAAGAGGAGCCAGCCACTAGATTCCCATGAATGCTATGAGCAAAAAATAGAGCACCATCCTCCATTAAGCAATTTTCCCTACACATCATGCACCCAAGCATACCCTAAAAACAGGTGAGGGGAACCATTTCCCTCTCTGTCAAGTTTCAGTGAACAACTGCACTCACCGTTCTCTCAGGGCCAGCAGGGAAATACTTGAGGGTAGGGAAACTGTGGACCTTCACAGCCTCAACTTCATTGGCTGTGGAGTCCATCTTAGCAATAATGATGTTTTCATGGTCCTTATAAGTTTCTCCAAGTTTATCCCAAATGGGAGCCAACTGTTTGCAGTGGCCACACCAAGGAGCATCTGTAAGCCAAAAGATGATAAATTATTTTAACAGCTGTCCAGCATGCACAGCTCCCCCCACCCTTTCTTTAATTTGGCTGCTGAGAAACTTTACTCTGATTTATGATTTACATGCATAATTTAGGACAAGATAAATATGCATGTGTGCACATATGCTGCTATCACCAAAATACTTACAGAATTCCACAAAAACATTGTTATTTTCATCAAAAGCCACCTCCTCAAAGTTCTTTCCAACCAGAACTTTGACAGGCTGCTTGTCCCAGTCATCAGAAATCTCTTGGCTCATCAGATGGGGCTGAAATACACATGCAAAAGCAACAACATGAGAGCAACCGCATGGAATGTGCCAATAGGAAATCCCCACATCCACTGCTCCAAGTGCAGAGCAACTGACAGACTATAAAAAGGCAGATTAATATAGATTTGCTCCTACAAGGTCACACCCCCATCCCATGACCCAGACATATCTGAGTTCTTGCATGAAGGAAGCAGATAATTCTACACAGAGCAGGTCTATGTCTAGGTAGTCCTCATTTAACAACTGCAATTAGGACAGGAATTTCAGTTGCTAAGCAATGTGGTCATTAAGCAAGGCACCACATGATCAGACCCAATTTTACAACCATTTTTACAGTGGTCGTTAAGGGAATCAATGGTTCCCTATTGATTGGTTTGTCGGAAGCCGGCTGGAAAGGTTGCAAATTGCAATCATGCGACTGCAGGACGCCGCAACCAGTCATAAATGTGAGCCAGTTGCCAAATGCCCAAATCGCAATCACATGAGCATGGGAGTGGTGCAACGGTCATAACTTCAAGGACAGGTTGTAACTTTTTTAGCCCCATTGTACCTCAGAACTATCGTTAAATGAAACATCGTTAAGTGAGGACTAACTATATTATGTTAGTCCTCACCAATCAAGACTCTGAAGTTATAAAACAGAAGAAATGCATAGCACATAAAGGAAAGAAAATGAAGTGATTACAATGGCCTAGTTAGTTTCAACCGTTTTATAAGATGAGGCTTTTCTACAGTACACTTCAAAGAGTCTTATACTCCAGCCTTCCTCAGCGTTTTGGACCCCAGTTCCCATTTTTCCTGGTCACTGTCCACACTGGCTAGGGCTGATGGAAGATACAGACCAAAGACAACTATGTTGGAAAGACTGCTTAAAATAACCATGTCAAAATTCTCAAGCAATATATTTAACCTAGTCTTAAACATGATTTTTAAAGGTACTATTCCATGTGTTGCTTGATCTTAAATCTCCCCAATTATAACTGCCTAATTCTAGATATACCTTTAATTTATCTCCAGTATCTAAATTTATTTCATATAGGTAGAAAACATTTTTATTTTTGCTTTGTACTCCAAAGCTAGCCTTCTAGTCTAATTATTATCCCTGTATCTCTCTTATCTCGTCCATTTCGAAGCCTAGTGCCAGAAGTCTCAATAGCATGAGATGTATTGTATTCCATTAATATAGTCATCATATAACCCATATCCTGTTCAACATTTCTGCCAAGTTATTTAACATTTCATATTTTAAGCTTTCCTTCCCTATCATAAATTGGGCTTTATCAATTTCAAAAAATGTTCTTATACTTTTAGTCTCATTAACAATTCCTAACACTTTTTTCCCCCAAACAATCAGATCCAATATACCATTATGAACACTGCTTGATTGGTGGAGGGAAGGAAAAATAGAAGTAAAAGGACAGGACAATGAGACAGAGCAAAGGAAGTGGTTCAAGAGAAGCCTTGAATGACAAGAAACAACATACAGTAGCTGGTCTAACAGGGTTCCTTTCCAGATTAAAACAGAAATCTTCCAAGCATTCAAGCAACATAAGCCCAAGGCCACACTTCCTCTTGTCATGCTGAAAAGAGTAATTCTTGGATCTGCACCACTCACTCTAAAGCAGCTCCCAGTAGAGCTATTTAAATCCTGACACCATGCTCCACTGACTCTGCCCTTTGGATTTCTCAGCACAAGCTCCACACGATGTAATGTCAAACTACACTGCAATATGAATTAAAAAGGCTTTGTGCCATATGACAGTTCTCAAATTCCATGACATTTGTGCTACGAGGATCTCCTTGCATGGAGGTACCTGCTCCAAAAATTGCATTTAAAAAAAACCCATTACCTTGACTTTGCCCTCCAAGAACTTGTGGCAGAAGTCCCTGATATTTTCTGGAGTCAGCTCATCTGATTCTGGTTTGTACTTGGTCATTTCTTCCTCCAGAGTAATAAGACGTACAGCAGGGCATTCCTCCTTTTTGAGGCCAAAGAACTCCAGGATCCTCTGGTTGTCACTATGGTCGCTGTCGATGAAAATGAACAAGATCTTGGGGAGGAGGGGGAAAAACAAGACAATGAATGGATTAGACAAATGCACATGGGACAACAGAAAACCCTGAATTAAGATTTCCCCCAACATCTATCCCATCTTCCTAAGTCCCCTTGCACTTCATGTACAATTCTAAACATTATAATCCCAAACCTGGAATAAGTAATCCTAATTGTTTTGGAGCAGAAGTCCCACAAATGACTTGCCACTAGCCAAGCTGGTGATGAAAACTATAGAGTAAGTAGTGACACCAGATGCCTACCCCTACACAACACATGGAAGGTGGAATTCAGAAGATCATTAAGGCAGCATTACAACACTGGGTAACAAAGCAGAATGCACTGCTTTTTATAGCAGTAAAGTTCCTGTGGAATGATTTCCTCGCATGATGTTGGGCCAACAACTCCTTGTTTTAAATACTTTTAAATTTTCTCCAGCTACAACTGCTATTAAAATGGTTCTTTATAATGAACTGCATTTATTTCATTACAATGTGTTTATATTAGTGTCATAAATTCTTTGAGATTTGTATAAACAAAAAGCTGTTATGTGAATCAACATTTAAAGAACAGCAATAAAAATGAGAAGCAATAGCTCATGTGCCAATTGTAACTATGATTTTAAAAGTGTCAGGGGACTCAGGGAAACCCCAAAGACAAAATATAGACTTTAGGAAAACTGTATTTTTTCTTGGCTCTACTTACATATAACTGAGAGAGACCGTATGATTTTAATGCTTGGTAATGTACAACCATATGAGGACTGGAGTGCATAATAAAATGGACAAATGTTTGCTTAGGAGCAAATAGTTTTTTAGTTACTTCCTTTTATTTACCTTTCCTCTGAAGCCTTCAGCTGCTGTTTTGAAGTTATCCAGTTTACCCTGGTATCCCTCAACACTCTTAGGCAAGAATAACAGGATGTGTGTCTTAATCTCTCCTCCAAAAATTTTGGGTGCAGTCTGGGGGAAAACAACCGCATTATTGAAGACAATTACATTACAAGGAATCAAAAGGTTAATTTTCCTAACCATTCCACCTCCTCCTTCCAGCCTGTTGGATTCACTGCAATTTGTCTTGCCATAGATCCAAGCTACAGGCCAACCCTAACCCTGAGATCTACTCCTTTACCTGCTCGGTAAATTCAATCACCAGGGGCAGCTGGTTTGATTTGATGAAATTCAGTAGGTTGTCTTTTGTTAGCTCCCCATCAAAATTGTTACGACCTTCATCAAACTGGAAAAATATAAAAGGATACAGTTTACATTCAGAAAATGGACAAAATGCATACTTAGTTATGCAAGCACTTAGTAAAACAATATAATAAAGCAGAAGCAGGTCTGCCTATCTGCCATAGTGCATATATACTGCTTTACTGCATGCGGCATTCACTGAGGTAACTCGCCCACGTGACACTGTAACCAAATGCTTCCCGTTAGTGGTAATGCCTGTGGAAGGTGGTAGAATACAATTGCCAGAGGCTTGAGGAAGGGACAAGGGCAAGAGAATAGTGTGTGCTTCTTTGCCTCAGCCTAATTATACAGAAGGTGCATAATTCAGTTAAACATGAAGGTGCCCAATAATTCACTTCTCACTGGCAGAGGATTATTTTAAAATTGCAAAGAGTATACAGAGATTGTAAGGCTCCAACCCCCATAACTCATTTACAAATCTAAGGGAGCACATTTCGCATTGCAAGCAAGGTACAATATTCTCAAAGCCCAGGATAAAAACTTCACCAAAGTTCTCATCTTACCACCCAACTGGATTCAGGCAGCATGCAAAAGGAAGCTCGGCATATATTAGGAGGCCAGATTCTCAATGTTGTATTTCTGCCAAAGGACTGCCCATCCCATCATTATTCTTGAAACTCTTTAAAAAAATAACTGAGAAATTGCTTTAAAGCTCAGCACCTTAGAAGTTTGATACTCCTATTTTAGGGAGAGTGAAATTACAGGGCTTGCTTGAATTGGACAAACGTATCCAATCAACAGAGCCATTAAGAGAGGTAGAATTGCACACTATTAAGCTCCTAAACAGAGCAGTTTGTTGAGAGGCAACACACACCCCTGCAGGGCTATTGTTAGCCACAAAGGAGCAGGGGTAGAGCTCCAGCACCAGGAAGCCTCTTATTGCAGAGTAACATCCACTATGGCCCTTTTTTTTTCATAACCTTTCCTGGCACTATAGAGGGGAAAGGAAGCATACAGAGGACTACAGCCTTATTAGGGGCTGGATGTTTTCCCTTCAAAGGCTGGGAGATTCTGCTTTATTTCCCCTCCAGTCACTTTTGCATACCACAATTTATTTATATGAGTTCTCTAAAAAACAGGGATGAGGAATCTAGAGACTTGGGAGAGGGAAGAAAACCTACTGACCATAAATATGCAAGCAAGGCAGCCTTCCCCAACCTGGTGTTGTTCAGTTGTGCCACACTAAAACTCCCAGGGTTTAAAACCATTGGCCATACCTGTGAGTTGCAGTCCAACACATCTGGAGAGGACCAGGCTGGAGCATTTTATAGAGCAGTGTTTCTCAACCTTGGCAGCTTGAAGATGTGTGGACTTCAACTTCCAGAATTCCCCAGCCAGCAATTCTGGGAGCTTAAGTCCACACATCTTCAAGCTGCCACAGTTGAGAAACACTTATAGATACTTTAAAAATCAGTTGTGTTGACATCAAAGATGTGAATTGGGAATTATTTCATCTTGGTTCCTACTAGCCTCTACTAGTCCTACTGAATCTCTACTGAGAGGGAAATACTGCACTATTTTATAATTGATACAGGACAAGAAAAACACTATGCAATTGAAGAACCTGAAACCATTATACCAGGATATGGCAAAAAGATTTTTGGAGCCATTATAATCAAGCTTCTTCACAAAAGTTTTGCTGAAGCCTTATTACTTTCAAACCAGTTTGGCTCAAAAATGGAAGGACCTAGCAGCATAGACATTTAGTAAATGAATAAATAAAAATGACAACAGGCAAAATAGATAATGCAAAAATTTGTCTCTATTCTGGCTGATAACCTGCTATACAGGAGGGAAAAATAGTTCCAAGCCCAGATCTGATCTCATGCTTAGACCATGAACAGACATATTACCTGAATAGTTTCACAGCAGGTAAGCCTACTGTGGAATGATACTTACTGCTACTAAGATACGTAACTATATTTCCTGACCCAAGCCAAGGTTTTCATTGTCTAGAACAAAATCAAATGCTACCTCTCTTATGCTTTTAAGGCAAAACTGCTGCATGAAATCCAATTGTGTTGGCCAAGCATTAGTTATATACATACAGCTTCCTAGCAGGCTGGCCAACCATAAGCATAACTTCTCCCCTTGTTGTTAAGCAAGGACCATGAGGGTCGTTAAGCGAGGGCCTCACGTGACCATGACTTCCAACTTGCTGCTGGCTTCCCCACTGATTTTGCTTGAGGAAAGCCGGCAGGCGGGACCACAGGACACTGTGATGGCCGAAAGTACGAGGTTCTGTCATAACTACCACTTGTTCAGCACCATTTTAAGTTCAAACGGTCGCAGACTAAATGGTCATTAAACAAGGACCACATGTAGGAGCAAAAGCAGGTGGGAAATAAATATCTTAATCAGACGCCAAAACTGCAAGCCTGCTTTTGTGCATAGCTGTAGCCACACTCTTAAAGGACAATTAGTAGAAGTTCAAATCAGCAACAGAAAGCATTTGCCTTAAAAATTGAAATAGACAATGTTAAAAAATCACTGGCAAACTATCAAGTACAAAAGCTTTTGGGAGCCAAGAGAGTCCCATCCTCACAGTTCTGGCATGCTTGAATAAATATTACTATCAAGTGAGATGCTGCTACTCTCAAATGTACTCTTTCTAAGCCTACTGGACTTACTTTTAAGATTGTGCTGACACTATAGCTTGTTCTTCATAAATGAGACAGATAAGGACTTTGTTATGTTCACTGCCTCTAGAGGAATTAATAACAAGCAGGTGATGTACCTCAGCACAGAATATTAGCATTGATGGATTCTGAAGCAATAGTTTAAATGACTACAAATTGCAACACATAAGCCTTGGATGAAACTTACTACAATAGGAAAAAAAAGATTAATTTGCAGGGTGCTGCCAGGTAGACTAACATATACCAAGCAATCAGGGTTTTTTTCCTCACAACCACTCACCTTCTTAAAAAGAACAACTCCATCTTTTTTGAGCTGGTATTTGGCAAAGATATCACTGCTGGAAGTGATCCCAAAAGGAATATCATCAATGGACTCTGCTGCCAGCAAAAACTGTTTGGCAACATCAGATTCTACATCCTACATTTAAAACAAACGAACAAGAAAAAAGCCCACATTATTTTGAATGGTTACCCATCATACAAATCCTATAATTTGTTATAGGATTTACAAATCCTATAATCTCAAACTTACAAGTAACTAAAACAGAATTAAGTAAACAGGACCAGATTTTTCCCCTATTAAAGCAAACAGATAGGCCTACAAGAAAAATTAGCTCAAGCAGAAGTAGCCACTGGTCTGCATACGCAGACTGCACATGCAGTCAATCTCTGGCAACAAGGCCAAATTTCATGTAGTTTATTGTCTGATACCTCTGCAATTGATTAGCTTGTATTTCTGTTACGGTGGTTACTAAGTCATTCTCCTCCATCCCAGAAATGCTGCCACTGTCCTTAATCCCTCACCCTGATTTATGAATGAAAAAATACCTTAAAGAATCCAATCACAGCAACTTCACTGGATTCCACTAGTTCCTCAGCAGCAGCTACATCTGCCAGGGTAGTGGCTGCTGGACCTGTGCGCTTCTTTAACCAATTTATGATGTCATCTGCTTCTCTGCCAGCTACATTAGAGGAAAAAATTACTTATCAGACATCTTACCCTTTTTTTTTTGTCTTTCAAGACTAAGCAGAGAATAAAGCCCCACTCCTAAGACTAACAAGGCAGAGTTTTACTTGTGTGCTTCTATATCCTCACTGTAGTCTCCACTTATCCTGAAACAAAATCATCACAGCTCCAAAGCAGAAACGATTAGATTCCTTAGTACAGTTCTGTAATGTAACTGATTACTATAGTTGTTAGAAGTGATAGAATCTTTATTATTGAAACATTTTAGGCATTTAATGCTACAGAAACCTTTTTTTTAAAGAAAGGTATTAGGGAGGCACTACTGAGAAAATGCTTCATGTATTCTCAACAGGAACAGTACAGCAATACCTAAAGATTGGCAAGAATCTATAGACCTTTATCAAAAAACAAAACAAAACTGGAGGCTGCACATTGACCAGCTGTCAGGGCAAAGAGTTGTCCACCTACTAGATACCACCATTTGGTGCTACCTTGCTATGGGCACTCTACTGGGTGTGGGAGCACCCTTCCTCATTGATATGACCAAGTCTTTAAAAAGTAGCAAGGAAGCAGAATCTCAAAGTTTAGGATGACATATGTACAACCTGAGCTCTATGAATCTTTTTTGAATTACTGGAATACACTGAAAAACCGCATGTCCCATCTAGGTAGGAATTTCTGCCCATTTTCAGGAGAAAACAAAAACTTCCATCCATCCAGGGGATGTCATCTAGTCACTGGTCTGCCAACAACACTTGGCAGCTCAACCTTCGCTCCCCCACCCCCGTGTGGCTTCTGGCCACTGAAGTGATGTCATTCTTGGTCAAGGGCCACATTCTACGTATGACCTAAAGTCAAGATTGGGTGGAAACTACTACCTCATCTTCTACACCATTTTCTTATTCTCCCTTAACAACCTATTCTTACATTCTGATCACCTTATCTGTGTGTTCAACCCAAGGATCAGCTACACATGCCTTCTCCAAAAAACACAATGTTGGAGATTACACATGGAGAACAGAAGTTATTATCTGTCCCCTTCACCAGAAACGAAAATCTACATAGAGAATGCAACACAGAAGAAAACTAAAATATGTTCTCTATCATTCCAGAGCCCAGGAGGTTTAACCATAGGAAGGCAGATTCCAGTATAATGTTAGGAAAAACTTACAACCATTAAGACTAACAGGCATACACGTTACCTGGAGTTTAAGCAAAGATTGGACAGTTTCTACTGGGAATACTTTAATTTGTACTTGACAACCCATGGCCCATTGGGTCATCATTTCAGAGATATTGCCTTACCAGATTCCTCAATGCCTTCAACAATGGCAGAGCTCCTAATGTACTGGAAAAGTTCTTAAAAATTCAGGGAGAGGTGTATCTGCCTTGAAAGTAGCCAATGTTTAACTGCATAGCACAGTCGAACATCAGGAGTTGACCACTGGAAATGTTTTATGACATTTTGTATTATGTCACATTTTACAAAATTTGCCAAATTTCTTTTCCATGGGAGTCATGGGTCCCGGATTTTGGACCCATTCTGTAAGTTAGCCCATTTGAGGTACCTTGGTTTTATAACTCGTTGGCCTATGATGCACTGTTTCGCCCAGTTAAAGGTTACAAAGTATCAAACAGACACGAGAATTTTAGTAGTATATAGATTCCAGCACTTAGGACTTGATGACTAAAGTGGCCCTTTCCAAATGACATGATTCTGAGATTCTAAGAACTTTCCCACCAATGTATGGATACAAGATGCATAAAGCTAACACTCTCTTTCAGTTACCACAACCCTGTGGTCAAATCAGGTGCATGTACACATGAACCTATAGCTAAGTTCATAAATCATAAGCCAACCATATGACCAGTTTTGTCTTATTTTGGGGGACTGTAGTTTGTAAATAAAGGCTCACAGTGACGTGAGAACCCTATCTCTGTGTACTACAGTAGCAGCAAATAAGGTTTCCGCAGATCATTTGCTCATGCTACACTTTCAGTTCAGAGCCTAGAGTAAAACATATGATAGCTTTTGTGACTAACTGGGAGCCTCTCCAAATGGTGAGAAAGAAGTGCCTTGTTTCAAACTTCATAGAAGGAATAGCAATTATATCCAGTCTTCCTGCATTTCAAAAGCTCTCAAATCATTTCCATCATTCCAGTTCCTAGCTGAAAAAGTAAGCTCAAAGCCAAGGGGCAAAACAAGCCCAAATAATTGTCCATAGTTGAAGTTAGGAAATCTCTTTTGTCTTGTGCTTCCAGTGCTCCTAGAACAGCTCAGAAAAAGGGTGAGCAAACTCTCTACAACCTCCTTCTCCCTCTTACAGTTGCATTATGTGCTGCTGTATCACAGCCACAGTAATGATTCACAACCACCTGTATTCCACAAGGTATATGAAAGGGATGCAAGTTGACAGATTCATTTATTTACCAGGTATGCAACACCTGTAAACATATTTTACTTTAAGCATTTCTATGCTGACTTTTTTAAAAACAGTATTGTTTGCTATTTCTAATGGTTTACTCTTGTTCATGTATAGTAGGATTTTAAGTCACTCAGAGCTGGTTGACAACTGGAACAGCATATAAGGCTAGTTAAATTAATACAATATGCTGCCAACAAGCCCCAAAACTCAAAATCTTCGTTTCAGAGGCCAAACATCTGAATAGCAATTTATTAGAAACCTGTGACTGAAATTTTGTTTGATTAGCTATTACAAATTCAACTACAGACCACACTGTACAACAGTAATTGTAACAGAGATCATGTTACAGATATGTAGCCATCACATTCAACAGAGATAGAGTGACTTGCCAATTCTATTTTCTTAAGTGTAGTTACATATAAAGGACTATGCTTTGCTTAATTACACAAAGCCAAACAACATAGAACATTTTATAAACAGACTTTTAGTTATGCTTTTAAAAGCAAGCCAGGTTGTCACAGAACAAAAGTATTATAAGAGCCCCAATACAGCTGCATAAGTATCCTTGCAGCAATCCAGTAATTATGGATGCTGATTATAGCAAAGAAGCTGACTAATTGACAAAATATTCGACAGCTTAACATGCAAGGACAAATGGCATAAAAGTTACCAGCAGCATGATGGGGCATTCTCATCAAAGTCTGATAGGGAAAAATAAAGTAAAAGCCAATATTTTAACACTGTTTGAAACTACAGCAGCGTAATGCTTCAGATTCAAAAACAAAAAGGTTCTTTGGAATAAACAGAACATCTATCTACAACTCTTTAAATCAGATGTTTCTTTTCCCAGGACTGAGCTCATGATCCTGGAAAAAGATGCACTCTACTTTAAAGAACTGCAGATGGTTGTTCCATATGCACCTTTGTGCACTCTGAAGCAGCACTTTTCCTTCAAATCCGAAGCACTGCACAGCCCTTCTGATGCAATAAGTGTTTATTAGTAGTTCTCCTGTACAAAACCCTGTTTGGTTCTATTGTCCAGCATCAGTCCTCTAAGGAAGTTTATTAGAATTCTTTAACAGCTTTATTATGCTCTCACCTGTGTATTCTTTGGGGGAAGATTTATCTCCATTCTTGAAGAATTTGATAGTAGGATAACCTCGAACACCAAACTGTTGGGCAAGTTCTGATTCTTCTGTAGCATCTACCTTAGCTAATCTGATTTCAGAGTTTTCAGATTTCAACTTTGCTGCTGCTTTCACATATTCAGGTGCCAGAGCCTTACAGTGACCACACCATGGAGCATCTGTGGAAAAAAAAAATTCAACAACTAGAAAACACAGCATCAAAGCAATTATTGTGTAGTTTTTCACATGAGAGAATTTTATTCAAAAAGCTTCACCTTTAATTTATACACTACCTATAAACTTGTCTATCAGCATGAATTTCCATAACAGAAGCTGCATTACTCTCACAGGAAAAATTATGCTGTATCCTAGAAAGAAATACCTTAATAAATGTTTGAGGTATTCAGAGTGCCACAATAGACTCTTAATGAATAGATAAAACGCTTGATATTATAGCTCTCACATTATAAGCAATCCCCGCTAAAGTGAAAAACACATTGTGCCAAAATTAAATTACTCCAGAAAATCTTGAAGAGAAGATTGTTCCTTCAGACTCTGCAACAAACATTTGATAAACCAGGCTTTCAACTCTATAGTGAACTGGGAACTTAAAAGTTAATGCTGAGGAAAAAGCAGGCTACTTTACTCCCCTTTCAAAGGTGAACAGCAGAAATTGCAACAAATATAATGAACTGGAAAATTAGCATGACTTCATTAGGAATTATGCCATGCCTTCCCCCCACATGTGGAGAGTCACACCTCACAAAATAAGATGTGTGCCTAGAGGAGCAAGAAAGGGCAGTTTTCTTAGAGCTAAGGCAGCATTTTAGAAAATGTTTGCCACCTTTCTATATTTTTTTAAGCCAGAATCTACATGCCCTTTTACATAAATGCATTCCCTGTACAATACTTCGTTTTACTGCTAGATCTTTAATTTCCTATCCGCGGACAACATAAATGCCTTAGAGGGGAGCACACAACTACCACAGCACTCCAGACACTTTTCGTGAGCCTCTCAAAGCACCTTTATCCAACGCCCTCCCTTAAGCGGCACACCCCTCTTTGGCGATTCGATGAGTTTTCCTCATACTTCGCGTAGGCTCGATACCACTCCGGCCTGGAAAGCCCGCTTATGAACTTACGCTTCCCTGCATAACTTGCTAGCCGCCCACAGCCAAGATCTTACTAACGCTGCCAAGATACTACAAGCTAAACACTCCGCCGGCGCCTGGGCAGTACGAGGCCAGAACCGGCGCAAATCCTGCTGCGGTAGGTCGCGGCGGAAGGAGAGCCACTCGACGTCAGAAGCGAAGACCCGCGGAAAGCCGCAGGGGCCGCTTCCAGGATGGGCAGGGTCGCCCAAGGCCCCAGGGGCCTTCCCCCCAAAGCCGCGGAAGGCTCGCCAAGGAAGCCAGCGTCGCCCCGCGCTACGCCACCCCCGTCCCCTCTCCACTCACAGAACTCCACCAGGATATTCGGGTATTGCTCCAGCGCCTGCTCGAAGTTGGCCGACTTCAGCACCAACACGCCCTCCTCTTCCTCGATGTCGGCGGCAAGGCAGACCTGACCCAGCCACAGCAAGCACAGCAGCGGAGCGAAAAGACGGACGAGCTTCATGGCGGCGCGGGCGACGACGGCGGGACCTCCAAGCGAAGAGACCGAACAACAAGAAAGCACCGCGAAAGAGAACCGTCTAACCCCGCCTTCCATATATAAACCCGCCCTTGCCCTGCCGAGGCTACCGCCTATTGGCCACTTCCGGCCTCTGCAAGTCTCTTCTCATTGAACCGGCTCCGAGTCTCGGGCCACCCTCATTTGTTGATTGGTCGCTAAAAAACTTAGCGTCATCTTTCTTTCCACCTCCGAACAACCCGGAGAGTTTTCTGAGTTCCGTCAACTAGGATTGGCTCGGCAGACTTCTTTTTTGGCTGCGATTGGATAACATCGCCGCCCTCGTGTCGTTGTTCAGCCGCTTTTGATTGGTTGCTTGGTGAAGCTTTAAATAGAGTCATCCCCTTCCGCCATTACGTTTCACCTCTCGCCTTTGGAACGTGGCATCTAGGGGGCCCGCCCGTCTTGTAAGGCGCATGCGTATTGGGGAGCCCTAGTTCGTGTTTGATTCTGACTGGGCCGCGTTTTATGAGTGAGCCGGAAAAACAAGCAATAAGTATTTCCGGGTGTGAAGAAATCGAATATATGTAGGCGTTTTCTGCCTGAAACATCGATCTGAAGGCGGGGGAGAAAAGAGGAAAGGAATTGGCTGGATGGTGGGGAATATGAACTGTGTGGGTGAATCTGTGTATTATGTCAAATTGCCTATAAAGAATGGGAGAGATTATGTATAAATATGTGGAAACTGGGCTGGTTGGAAAATTATGGTGGGGGGTCGAGGATGATTCGTATTGCAGTTGCATGGGATAAGGGAGTGTAGGCCGAAGTTAGAGTGGTCTTTTCTCTGCTTCTGAGATAAAAAGTGTTCAAAAGTCTTGCCTTGCAGGAAAATTAAAATATTATCTATGTTTTATTGTAAACCGCCTAGAGTCCCTTTTCTGGGGAGATGAGCAGTGATAAATTTGATAGATAGATAGATAGATAGATAGATAGATAGAATTAGAGTATTAACTCTTACTGGATGACTTAAAAAGAATTACTGTTCTCCAAACCATCCCCTCATACATTTATGTATTTTTAAAATACATACACAACAAAGCTCTACAGTACAAAATGATTACAAAACTAATAAAAGGAATAAGTAGAAAACAACAATATTTAACAGTTTCTGTGAAAATTGGAGAACTTCAAATCATACAATCTTTTTCTATCTTGCATAAAAATAAAAGTTATGAATATGTGAGGCTGGGATGTTGTGCTTTATTTGTGGCATATTTAAAAAAATACTAATGTCATAAGAAACTAGACAACCCGTGTCCCGTTGGGTCACTGTTTCAGAGATAATTCCTTGCCAGATTCCTCAATGCCTTCAACAGTGACAGAGCTTCTAACATACTGCCTTCACTGGAAAAGTTCTTAAAAATTCAGGGAGATATTCAGAGATGTATCTGCCTTGAAAATAGCCCCTGTCATTCATATTGAACTGTATAGCACAGTCAAACATCAGAAGTTGACCACAGGAAACATTTTATGACATTTTATGTCAAAATGTCTTCTGATAATTTTTATGTCATAAAATATTTAATAAAAGGTATCAAATTTCAATTCCATGGGAGTCATGGCTCCCAGATTTTGAATGCATTTTGTAAGTTAGTCCATTTGAGGTACCTTGATTCAAAAATTGTTGCCCTACGATGTACTGTTTTGCCCAGTTAAAGATTACAAACAGACACAAGAGTTTTAGTAGTACATTAAGATAGGCCTAAGCCTACATATAAAAGCAAAGACTGCTTTGAATGGAGTTTAGCTCCTGCCTTAGTAAAATGAAGTGACCCTGTAAATTGCAGAAATAAATAATTTGGGGGGAACAAAATAGATGTGATTTAGCATTACCCTTCTTCAAGAATGTTCTTCCCAACCTAACTAAAACCCTGGGATGTCCTGGTTCTTTTCATTCCATATACAAGTGTGCCCAATACTGTAGTATGCCTCCATAAAACTTAATAGCTAACTTCGTCACATTTTGCACATGTTGGCTAAGTTCACATATGCTAAACAAATGATTTATTAGCATCCAAATGTAAAAAAAAATAATCATGGTTTTATGAATAAGCCATAATTGTTTGTTTCATACTTAAGCCATATGAGTTGGTTCATACATATGCTAATCGAAAAAACAAAACAGTTGTATAGCTTATTCCAGTGTGAATTCAGCCACTAAGTTACTAAACAGTTGTATTTTAGCTTTTTGTCTCATGAGGATGGTTCTGTTCAGGGTAACTACAAATGCTTCATGAACATTCTGGCTTTTCAAATTCTGTTCTTCTAAATAAAGTTATATATGCCAGACACAAGCTATATAGGATAGTTCTGTACTTACGTGGTTCATGAGATGGTGAAATAACAGCTGCCTATGTGGTATTGCGATGACTGTTAATGAAACGTGGTTTTTTTAAGCAAACAGTTTACAACGGTAAACTGACAACTCTTGAGATTGCAAGAACTGCAGATGTGAAACATTTGTGTACTATTTTAGAACACAAACGCTTTTAAATTTGACCATCTAGGTTAATTTTCATTATTTGTAAGATACTATTTGGTCTGTAAAAATATTATATTTCCTTTAATTTATAAAAATACATTTCTCTTTCATGAACTAACTTTATTCAGTATTATAAACTTCTCTGTTGAATTATAAATTACCATGTTACAGTAATCTGATTTGTACTATTATTAGTATAGAAATATGTACAGTAGTAATATATGAACTATCAGAAAGCTTGACTGAATTCAGTTACTTGAATGATGCTTTTCTCTGGTTTATTTAAATCTATAATTTGAGATTGTAATCATTAGTTTGACAGTGAAAAGCCCTTTGAAGACAAAACTATGAGACACTCTTGAGCGAGCTAAAACAATTCTAGGTGCAGAATAACAATTATGAGGGAAAGCTGTGATATTAAGCATGTTAATTTACACACAGATCCACTGATTTCAGTATTGTACAGTTTAATCATAAATGAATGCACCTATAACCTTTCTTCACAAGAAAATGGATAGTCCGGTTAAGTCTGTGATTTTTCAGTCAATTAGGAGATCCTATAACAAAAAAGAGAGTCTTATTATGTTTTAGTAAAACACAGTAGACATCAGGCTAGAAACCAGGAGACTGTGAGTTCTAGTCCCGCCTTGGGCACAAAGCCAGCTGGGTGACCTTGGGCCAGTCACTTTCTCTCAGACCTAGGAAGGAGGCAATGGCAAACCACTTCTGAAACCTTGCCAAGAAAACTGCAGGGACTAGTCCAGGCAGTCGCCAAGAATTGGATGCAGTTGAATGGCAAAAAAATAAAAATAATTAAAAAGAGAGTCTTACTATGTTTTAGTAGAATACAGGTACTTTACACAATATAAATGTATTTCTTTATAACTTATTATGTCACCAAACTAAAGTATGTAAAAGGAAAAAGCAATTAGTAGCCATTAATTTGCATACAACTATCTCTTGAAGCAATGTGAATAGTCCACGTTGCTCTATTTAAAAAATCATTTGTTTCTAGTTTTAATTAATAATTGGGAAATTGCGCACTGTCATATTTTTAAGCAGGACTTCAAGGGTGACTGTCTTAAGTATTGCTTTTTTTTCTCGAAGTCATGTATAAACTCACCTCACAGTCTGGCTGCTATAAGCAAACAATATTCTGCAGGCCATGGTGGCTCTTTATAATTTCCTTCACCACCAGCCCATCAATTAATGAAATTACACTGTTAGACAAAAAAATGAAAGTGCAAGAAATTGCCTTTTCCCATAGGCGCAATAGAGCTAGTCTTTTATTAAAGCAAAAGTGATTAAAAACATTCTGAATCAGATTTGCTTAAGTCTAAAACTGAACTAGTAAGTGGGGCATGCAAAGCTTCAGAGAGTGAAAGTAAAAAATGTGATGGCCTAATGAACTCAGGAAGTGTGTTCCTTTCCATTGAAAAAGCTCTTTTTGTGTACTAAAATTTTTGTGAATTTTTTTTTTCTTCTGTGTAAAGGCCATAAAGGAAATACATGCTGTTGGACATAATTGTGTAAGTGTCTGATGCCACTCAATTCAGGGAATTGAAGTCGGTGCCAAACCAGCAAGAAGCAGCTATTTTGACTGGTGCCCCAGTAGCCTAGTATCAACAATTACGATTGCATGATAAAATAAATTAAAACTGGCCCACTTAGGATCAGAGGCTCTGCAGATGGGTTGAGGGGAAATCAGCCTTTCCTCATGTTCCTGGGGTCTGTATTTTATTCCTCAGTGCAATTTTATTCCTTGGGTCTGTATTTTATTCCTCAATATGGGGAGTGACAATTAAAAAAAAATTGCAGATAGAGCAACACAATTTTGCATTTATTTCGGCTACCCTAAATTTCAAATTAATGTTCCTGGGTTTTTCTGACATGAAGAGCCCCCAGGTTATGATAAGTAAACTTCCTAGAAACTTTGGGTAAACATTAGTTAAAGCATCTAACTTATATTTAATTCGATGTATTGTGTCAATTTAAAACCGTGCTAATGTGGCCATTGTCTTTAAATGATCATAAGTTTTCAACAAACATTTCCAAAGAAAGCTTTAAGTTTGACTGAACTTAAGGTTCAAACCATATTAACAGAATCTTACAGTAATAAATATTGGAAAGGTCATGAAACAGAAGGAACATTTTATCCCATTTGGTGCCATGTAAAAAACCCTAAAAAGTACTGGAAAAACATACATAGTGTAATGCAGAAAATCTTGGAATTTAAATTTGAAATGTAACTTATACTATTAGGTATAATCTCAGAAAAAATCAACAAGAAACATCATAATTTAATGAGATATAAGCTTACAGCAGTTAGAATAAATTATGCTCAATGCTGGAAGAAAGATACAATTCCAAAAATATCTGATTGGGAATTTAAACTTGGAGAATACACAGCAATGGCAAAACTAACAGTATATATACACAACAGAAGTTTAACTAAACTTAAACAAGAATAGTTCCCATACGTACAAGACATCATGCGGCACGGCAAATATAATCACTTAGAGCCTGGCTTCTAAGGGAGCCTAAAAGTCTACAAATACTGCAAATTAGGAGTCAGAAACCCAATAGTCCTTTTTTTTCTTTTCCCTCCCTACTTTTTGGGTATTTTAATTCTTTAATTGTTAATTAATTGTTAATTACTTCTTTAATTGTTAAATTTGCTCCTAATTTTTCCTTTCATTAATGTGTATGTGTGAGGGTGTATAAAGTAACAATACAGTGGAGACCTTAATATTAAGTAATAAGTTTAAGATTGAAACCTCTATTATACAACAAATACTCTGATGTGAGTCATAGTGGGGGGGTTTTCGATATTATACCCAACTTCAGATGAAAAAGCCAAATAATTTTATGCTTATAATATTGACATCCTAAATTGTAACTAATATTGATAGAAAATTTTGCTTTCTCTTCTCAATACTCTAAGCTATCTAAATAATAGAATGTTAATAATCTTTATTCATATTATATAAACATCACTGTATTGAAATAGTACAATGTATTAAGATTCATAACATAATCAAAAGGGGAAATTTTTTAACAGCAAAACTGAAGCGGGGGGGGAGAAACAATTGGTGAAGACAATGCCATTTTATATGCTCAAAATAGGAAAGTAGTGGGGGGGAGTTTTTTGTTTTTGCATATTGGGGAACAAAAGGATTTTACAGCCACAGAGATCCTTGGAACAAAGTTTAAGACCTCTAGTACTGATGCACAGCTCCATGTATAAGATTTTCTGCAGTCATACTGGGAGCTTATTGCAAAATTCCTTCAGCTATATCATTCCTTTGTTAGTGTCTTCCTCCCTTCCTTTCCTTATTTCAGTTCCAATTATTTATCACTATTGGGTTAAAATTATGATGAGGATTCTTTTAAGTTTTGTTTACCAGATATACTAATTTAGATTAAGGCTTTGAAAAATGACCAAGGAGACTCACATCAATGATTTTGTAGATATTTTGCCAATAATGTTAAATGGACAATTAGCTAATTTGGTTAACATATTTATATCTTTGTTGCTAAATCATCAGGAGACTTATTTTGTACTGGGCAATTGCTGATAGCATATCTGTGTTTTTTAAAGGTAGAACTGCTCTTTTAAAATATTCTATAGTAATTGTAAAAATATATTAGTTAAGATTGTTGAAATGGAATTTTATAGCTGAAGCACCACTTTGTCAGAACTGCTGCTTGATAAAAAAGATAGGTTAAGGTGGTAGAAACTACCACTGTCATTGCTGGGGAGAATTTCTGTAATAAAAATGAATGTCTTGCCTAGAATGATATTTTTGTTTCAGACAATATCTGTTTTGACAACTGATGCACCATTTAAACAGTGGCAAAAGGATATATCCAAATTTGTGTGGCATCGGTAAAAAACGTGAGTTAAATATAAGTTGTTACAAGATGCGAAGGAAAGAGGAGGATTGGGTTTACTTATTTAAAATTGTATTTTGCAGCTTGCTGTTTGGTTTGGGTGAAAGAATGGGTGCTGCTGAGAAATAGAAGGCTTTTGGAGTTAGAAGGGCATGACCTGAGATTTGGGTGGCATGGATATTTGTAGTACGATAAAGTCAAGGTTAATGTGAATTTTAAAAATAATTTTGTTAGACGTGCCATATTGAGAACATGGAATACATACAAATCTAGGTTGTGTCCGAAAAGATCATTGTGGCTCTCAGCACAACAAGCATTTTATAGATGAGAAACAATAGGCAAACACAAATGGGTAACTAATCATGAGATACTAGAACTTTGTCAAGGGGAATACAAAATAAAATCAAGAGAACAATTGGTGGCAGGGGGATATAGATGCCAATGGTTTTCTTATGAACTGTTATCAGAAGGATTTAAAGTAGATAATTTAGTTTATGGTATTGATCATTGTAAGACTGATTTTAAAATAGAATTGTGTACAAATAATGAACATGTGATTGCTAAAATGTATAAACTTTTATGGAAATTTGAAACAGGAAGAACAAGTGAAAGAATGTATGATAAAATGGGCTAAAATGTTGGTTATAATATACAGATTGAACAGTGGGAAAATATGTGGTTGAAAGGTTTTAAATTTATACTATATTATAAACTTAAAGAGCACTTTTATAAAATGATGTACTGTTGGTGTCTTCAGCAAAGGATCGTTACCTTGTCGTGGTGCTGGAGCTTGAGCACCTCAATGATGCCATGAGCTAAACCGTGAAGGGCCACCCAAGACGGGAAGGTCATGACAGAGAGGTCAGACTAAATGCGATCCCTGGGGAAGGTAATGGCAACCCACCTCAGTATTCTTGCCGTGAAAACTAAATGGATCAGTACAACCAGAGATATGTCGGTATACCATCGGAAGATGAGACCCCCAGGTCGGAAGATGGTCAAAATGCTACTGGGGAGGAACAGAGGATGAGTTCAACTAGCCCCAGACGTGATGACGCAGCTAGCTCAAAGCCGAAAGGACGGCTAGCGGCCGACGGTGCTGGTGGTGAACGGCGAATCCGATGTTCTAAGGATCAACACACCATCGGAACCTGGAATGTAAGATCTATGAGCCAGGGCAAATTGGATGTGGTTATTGGTGAGATGTCAAGATTAAAGATAGACATTCTGGGCGTCAGTGAACTGAAATGGACTGGAATGGGCCACTTCACATCAAATGACCAGCAGATCTACTACTGTGGACAAGAGGACCACAGAAGAAATGGAGTAGCCTTCATAATTAATAGTAAAGTGGCTAAAGCAGTGCTTGGATACAACCCAAAAAACGACAGAATGATCTCAATTCGAATTCAGGGCAAGCCATCTAACATCACAGTGATCCAAATATACGCCCCAACCACAAATGCTGAAGAAGCTGAAGTAGAGCAGTTCTATGAGGATCTGCAGCACCTACTGGACAACACGCCTAAAAGGGATGTTATTTTCATCACAGGAGACTGGAATGCTAAGGTGGGCAGTCAAATGACACCTCGAATTACAGGTAAGTATGGCCTAGGAGAACAAAACGAAGCAGGACACAGGCTGATAGAATTTTGCCAAGACAATTCACTCTGCATAACAAACACTCTCTTCCAACAACCTAAGAGACGGCTTTATACATGGACTTCACCAGATGGACAACACCGAAATCAGATTGATTACATCCTTTGCAGCCAAAGGTGGTGGACATCTGTACAGTCGGTAAAAACAAGGCCTGGAGCTGACTGTAGTTCAGATCACGAACTTCTTCTTGCACAATTTAGGATCAGACTAAAGAGATTAGGGAAGACCCACAGATCAGCTAGATATGAGCTCACTAATATTCCTAAGGAATATGCAGTGGAGGTGAAGAATCGATTTAAGGGACTGGACTTAGTAGATAGGGTCCCGGAAGAACTCTGGACAGAAGTTGGCAGCATTGTTCAGGAGGCGGCAACAAAATACATCCCAAAGAAAGAGAAAACCAAGAAGGCAAAATGGCTGTCTGCTGAGACACTAGAAGTAGCCCAAGAAAGAAGGAAAGCAAAAGGCAACAGTGATAGGGGGAGATATGCCCAATTAAATGCAAAATTCCAGAGGTTAGCCAGAAGAGATAAGGAATTATTTTTAAACAAGCAATGCGCGGAAGTGGAAGAAGACAATAGAATAGGAAGGACAAGAGACCTCTTCCAGAAAATTAGAAACATTGGAGGTAAATTCCAGGCAAAAATGGGTATGATCAAAAACAAAGATGGCAAGGACCTAACAGAAGAAGAAGAGATCAAGAAAAGGTGGCAAGAATATACAGAAAACCTGTATAGGAAGGATAACAATATCGGGGATAGCTTTGACAGTGTGGTCGGTGAGCTAGAGCCAGACATCCTGAAGAGTGAGGTTGAGTGGGCCTTAAGAAGCATTGCTAATAACAAGGCAACAGGAGACGACGGCATCCCAGCTGAACTGTTCAAAATCTTGCAAGATGATGCTGTCAAGGTAATGCATGCTATATGCCAGCAAATTTGGAAAACACAAGAATGGCCATCAGACTGGAAAAAATCAACTTATATCCCCATACCAAAAAAGGGAAACACTAAAGAATGTTCAAACTATCGAACAGTGGCACTCATTTCACATGCCAGTAAGGTAATGCTCAAGATCCTGCAAGGTAGACTTCAGCAGTTCATGGAGCGAGAATTGCCAGACGTACAAGCTGGGTTTAGAAAAGGCAGAGGAACTAGAGACCAAATTGCCAATATCCGCTGGATAATGGAAAAAGCCAGGGAGTTTCAGAAAAACATCTATTTCTGTTTTATTGACTATTCTAAAGCCTTTGACTGTGTGGACCATAACAAATTGTGGCAAGTTCTTAGTGGTATGGGGATACCAAGTCATCTTGTATGCCTCCTGAGGAATCTGTATAATGACCAAGTAGCAACAGTAAGAACAGACCACGGAACAACGGACTGTTTTAAGATTGGGAAAGGAGTACGGCAGGGCTGTATACTCTCACCCTACCTATTCAACTTGTATGCAGAACACATCATGCGACAAGCTGGCCTTGAGGAATCCAAGGCTGGAGTTAAAATCTCTGGAAGAAACATTAACAATCTCAGATATGCAGATGATACCACTTTGATGGCTGAAAGTGAAGAGGAACTGAGGAGCCTTATGATGAAGGTGAAAGAAGAAAGTGCAAAAGCTGGTTTGCAGCTAAACCTCAAAAAAACCAAGATTATGGCAACCAGCTTGATTGATAACTGGCAAATAGAGGGAGAAAATGTAGAAGCAGTGAAAGACTTTGTATTTCTAGGTGCAAAGATTACTGCAGATGCTGACTGCAGTCAGGAAATCAGAAGACGCTTAATCCTTGGAAGAAGAGCAATGACAAATCTCGATAAAATAGTTAAGAGCAGAGACATCACACTGACAACAAAGGCCCGCATAGTTAAAGCAATGGTGTTCCCTGTAGTAACATATGGCTGCGAGAGCTGGACCATAAGGAAGGCTGAGCGAAGGAAGATCGATGCTTTTGAACTGTGGTGTTGGAGGAAAATTCTGAGAGTGCCTTGGACTGCAAGAAGATCCAACCAGTCCATCCTCCAGGAAATAAAGCCAGACTGCTCACTTGAGGGAATGATATTAAAGGCCAAACTGAAATACTTTGGCCACATAATGAGAAGACAGGACACCCTGGAGAAGATGCTGATGCTAGGGAGAGTGGAAGGCAAAAGGAAGAGGGGCCGACCAAGGGCAAGATGGATGGATGATATTCTAGAGGTGACGGACTCGTCCCTGGGGGAGCTGGGGGTGTTGACGACCGACAGGAAGCTTTGGCGTGGGCTGGTCCATGAAGTCACGAAGAGTCGGAAGCGACTAAACGAATAAACAACAACAACTGTTGGTGTATGCCACCAGAAAAAATGTCTAGAATGTATAAAGGCATTTCAGATTTATGTTGGAAATGTGAACAACAAGAAGGGTTATTTTATCATACTTGGTAAAAAAGCTAGAAAATTTTGGATTCAAATACATACGTTGATTCAGAAGATGTTAAAGATTAATATATAATTGAGACCAGAATTCTTCCTCTTGGGACTGATGGACAATTAGAAAAAAGTCTGGAACTTCGTTTTTGTATGTGAGAACCGCAGCAAGATTATTGTATGCACAAAGATGGAAAGATTTGGCAGTACCTACAATGGAGGAATGGTTGGTGAAGATGATAGAACTTGCTGAGATGGCCAAATTGACTTCTTTGATTAGAGAAAAGACATTATCTATGTTTATTGCTTACTGGACACTCCTAATAGACTTTTTGCATAAAACAGAAAAAATGAACTTATGATTTATGGTTTTGATTATTAGATAGGATACATTATAGAAAGAAGAGAGTCATGATATAACTTTAGAGAAAGAGGCAAATTTATAATTGTACTTATAACTGCTGTGAAGAAAATCAGAAGCTACTTCTTATCTTTTTTTCTTTCTTTTCAATTTTTCTTTTACTACTTGTTCTTTCTTGCACTTTTAGCTCTCTCTTTGATTTCTTTCTTTTTTCTTCCTTACTCTATATTAGTTTATATTAGTTTTTACCTTTCTTTTCAAAACTTTCAGGAATATTTTATGTGTATG
This sequence comes from Candoia aspera, assembly GCF_035149785.1. Taxonomy (NCBI): domain Eukaryota; kingdom Metazoa; phylum Chordata; class Lepidosauria; order Squamata; family Candoiidae; genus Candoia; species Candoia aspera. Next base: position 113,594,746 of record NC_086154.1, on the reverse strand, counting down.
TGTGTGTGTGTGACATGAATGAAAGAGTATTTTAGCAGATACATCTTAATACCTTTGCTATTCCCATTAAAAATATTATTGAATTAGATATCGCAACTCATGTACTGTACTGAAAAGTCTAGAAGGATCCCAGATACTTTCATTATGATTTTCGTAACAGGAGTATCAGTAACTAACTACAGGGGTATGACAAGATCTGCTGGAAGGTCCTCTACTTACTTATTATTCTGGATCTTGTAATGAGCCTTCATAGCAGTAACAGCTGGCAATAGAATATCATTCTTCTGACGTTCATTAGTATCAACATTGGCTAGTTTTAGTCATTAAGTGAAAACAATTCTTTTTCACAGAACTTTAGATGAAGACAGTATACATACTCCAGCAGAATGGTTAGAGTCCGATTTTTGCATTGGCTGATTGTTGTTTATTCGTTCAGTCGCTTCCAACTCTTCATGACTTCATGGACCAGCCCACGCCAGAGCTTCCTGTCAGTCAACACCCCCAGCTCCCCCAGGGACGAGTCCCTCACCTCTAGAATATCATCTATCCATCTTGCCCTTGGTCGGCCCCTCTTCCTTTTGCCTTCCACTTTCCCTATCATCAGCATCTTCTCCAGGGTGTCCTGTCTTCACATTATGTGGCCAAAGTATTTCAGTTTTGCCTTTAATATCATTCCCTCAGGTGAGCAGTCTGGCTTGATTTCCTGGAGTATGGACTGGTTTGATCTTCTTGCAGTCCAAGGCACTCTCAGAATTTTCCTCCAACACCACAGTTCCAAAGCATCTATCTTCCTTCTCTCAGCCTTCCTTATGGTCCAGCTCTCGCAGCCATCTGTTACTACTGGGAATACCATTGCTGTAACTATGCGGACCTTTGTTGTCAGCATGATGTCTCTGCTCTTAACTATTTTATCAAGATTTGTCATTGCTCTTCTCCCAAGGATTAAGCGTCTTCTGATTTCCTGGCTGCAGTCAACATCTGCAGTAATCTTCGCACCTAGAAATACAAAGTCTTTCACTGCCTCTACGTTTTCTCCCTCTATTTGCCAGTTATCAATCAAGCTGGTTGCCATAATCTTGGTTTTTTTGAGGTTTAGCTGTAAGCCAGCTTTTGCACTTTCTTCTTTCACCTTCAACATAAGGTGAAAGAACCAAGTTCCAAAGTTTCCTGGGATTCGCAAATTTCTACAGATCCTTCGCAAAAGGGTTTGCGGAGATTGCCCTGCCCTTGACTGATTTGTTGCGGACCAAAGGCGTCGGGGAAATGCGCAAGGTAAAAAACCCAGGGGCCGTGCTCAATTGGACTCCTGCCTGTCAGGCTGCGTTCGACTGGTTGAAAGCTCTCTTTACAGCGGAGCCAATTTTATCCCATCCCGACCCCGAACAGCCTTTTGTTGTTCAGGCTGACGCCTCTGATTTTTCAATTGGGGCTATCCTATTACAAAAGGATTCTGCCGGACTCTTGAAGCCCTGTGCCTATCTCTCCCGGAAATTTTCCGAGATGGAAAGGCGCTGGCATGTTTGGGAAAAAGAGGCATTTTCAGTAAAAGTGGCACTGGAGGCTTGGCGTCACCTCTTAGAAGGGGCGACTTGCCCTTTTGAGATCTGGACAGACCACCGCAACCTTGAGGCGCTCCGCACGCCCAGGCGCCTCAGCCCTAAGCAGATTCGCTGGGCTCAGTTTTTCAGCCATTTTAACTTTCAGCTGAAGTTTATTCCGGGGAAGAAGAATTTTTTGGCAGATGCACTTTCCCGACTGCCCCAGGACACGAAGCCTGTCTCCGACGTCGTGGGGACGGTGCTCTCTGAGTCTCAATTGGGTTTGGCCGCTGTCACCCAGAGCCGCGCTCAGGAACAGCCTCCCCCCCCCCCTTGCGAACGACTCCGGTGCAGCCTGCTCTGGGCCGCAGGCAACCACAGATGCCGGGTGGGTTGCGTGCAGATTTTGCCCTCGCATTAAAGTCTGATCCCTGGCTCCTTGCTAACTCTGACAAGGTTTCCATGGAACAAGACCTCGCATGGGTGGAGGGACGTTTATACGTCCCTGACTCGCAACGATCAACTATCCTCAGCCGGTCTCATGACAGCAAACAGGCTGGTCATTTCGGGTTTCTCAAATCCCTCCACTTGACCCGACGCCAATTTTGGTGGCCCTCGCTGAGGAAGGATGTCAAAACATATGTGGCATCCTGCCCTGTTTGTGCAATGTCTAAGCGACCGTCCGGTAAACCCCAGGGGCTGCTGCAGCCCGTGGCTAACCCTTCACACCCTTGGGATGAAATCTCTATGGATTTCATCGTGGATTTACCGCCCAGTCAAAAGAAAACAGTCATTTGGGTAGTCAAAGTCTATTTTTCCAAACAGGCTCATTTTGTCCCCTGTGCCTCTACCCCGTCAGCGCAACAGCTGGCGAAGCTCTTTTTGGTGCACGTGTACCGCCTTCACGGCTGCCCCTCTCGCTTGGTGACCGATAGGGGCACACAATTTACCTCACGGTTTTGGTGGACTTTTTTGAAATTAATTGGCACCAAGCAAGCATTATCAATCTCCTGGCATCCCCAGACTGACGGATCTACTGAGATCCTCAATGCCACCCTTGAACAATTCCTCCGCTCCTACATCAACTACCACCAGGACGACTGGGTGGATTTGCTTCCTTTCGCGGAGGTTGCATACAATAACGCTGTGCATCAAAGCACGGGACAAACCCCCTTCAGGGTGGTATCAGGTCGGGACTTCGTCCCCATTCTCGAGCTCCCACAGCCCCCGTCTCCAGTAGTGGCGGCCTGTGATTGGGGTTCTAAACTCGCAGACTCCTGGCCCGTCATTAAAGACGCCCTCAATGAGGCACAGACCTCATACAAACTTCAGGCTGACAAGCACAGGCGCCAACAGCCACCTTTTCGAGTAGGGGACCTGGTTTATCTCTCCACTAAATTTATCAAGTCACCTCAGCCTTCCAAGAAACTGGCACAAATTGTGAACACAAATTGTGAACCTGGTCATGGTGTGTTTGGATCTACCTCATAATTTGAAGCGGCTGCACCCTGTGTTCCACTGCAGCTTACTCAAGCCGGCCAGTGACCCCTCCCGGTGGCATCTACGCACTCCCCCCCCTCCACCCATCATGATCAACGGACAGCAGCACTTCGAAGTCAAGGAGGTTCTCGACTCCCGCAAGCTTTGTGGCTCTCTCCAATACTTAGTGCGCTGGAAACACTTTCCCCACCCCGAGTGGGTCACTCCCCGCGACATTCAGGCCCCCGAGCTAGTCCACAACTTCCACGTTGCATATCCCTCCAAGCCCTCGGCTTGATTTTCTTCAGGGGGGCAGTATGTCATGATCACCGTTGCGATGTTTGCGACATCGTAACGGCTCGCATGACAAAGCGCGGATGCGTGTCAATGGCTGGAGAGGTGCAGGCGATAAACCGGACAAAGAAGGTAATGGGGTTGGGAGATCTACTGAACAAACAAGGTCCCATCGCACGGTAATCGGCCATTGACACCCCTGATAAAGAAAGGATCAGGGCGAGGTTCGGAAAGGCGTGTCTGGGCTTTCGAGGAATATCGAGGTCTAATCGCCCGGTAATGGACCATTACCTCGCAGGAAGATAAACAGGGCGATGCCTGGGGCGAATGGGGCTGGACGACCTCTCACCTATCAAGTCTTGATGGCCTGTCACTCTGTGGAACTCGTGGGGCACACCCGGGGAGTGTGGGGGTGGAGCTCTGTTTGGCGCGAGACTATTTATTTCAACTTTTGGCGCGCTTCCCTCATTCTCAGCTTTTTACTGGTGTGCGTTCTATTCTAAATAAAAGCCAGAGCTTAAACTTGATTTAGAGTCTGAATCTTTTATTTGGTCTTAGGCATTCCTTAGATAACCACATCCAATTTGCCCTGGCTCATAGATCTTACATTCCAGGTTCCAATGGTGTGTTGATCCTTAGAACATCGGATTCGCCGTTCACCACCAGCATCGTCGGCCGCTAGCCGTCCTTTCGGCTTTGAGCTAGCTGCGTCATCACGTCTGGGGCTAGTTGAACTCATCCTCTGTTCCTCCCCAATAGCATTTTGACCATCTTCCGACCTGGTGGTCTCACCTTCCGATGGTATACCAACATATCTCTGGTTGTACTGATCCATTTAGTTTTCATGGCAAGAATACTGGGGTGGGTTGCCATTACCTTCCCCAGGGATCACATTTAGTTTGACCTCTCTGTCATGCTCCGCAAAGGATCGTTACCTTGTCGTGGTGCTGGAGCTTGAGCACCTCAATGATGCCATGAGCTAAACCGTGAAGGGCCACCCAAGACGGGAAGGTCATGACAGAGAGGTCAGACTAAATGCGATCCCTGGGGAAGGTAATGGCAACCCACCCCAGTATTCTTGCCGTGAAAACTAAATGGATCAGTACAACCAGAGATATGTCGGTATACCATCGGAAGATGAGACCCCCAGGTCGGAAGATGGTCAAAATGCTACTGGGGAGGAACAGAGGATGAGCTCAACTAGCCCCAGTCGTGATGACGCAGCTAGCTCAAAGCCGAAAGGACGGTTAGCGGCCGACGGTGCTGGTGGTGAACGGCGAATCCGATGTTCTAAGGATCAACACACCATTGGAACCTGGAATGTAAGATCTATGAGCCAGGGCAAATTGGATGTAGTTATTGGTGAGATGTCAAGATTAAAGATAGACATTCTGGGCGTCAGTGAACTGAAATGGACTGGAATGGGCCACTTCACATCAAATGACCACCAGATCTACTACTGTGGACAAGAGGACCACAGAAGAAATGGAGTAGCCTTCATAATTAATAGTAAAGTGGCTAAAGCAGTGCTTGGATACAACCCCCAAAACGACAGAATGATCTCAATTCGAATTCAGGGCAAGCCATCTAACATCACAGTGATCCAAATATACGCCCCAACCACAAATGCTGAAGAAGCTGAAGTAGAGCAGTTCTATGAGGATCTGCAGCACCTACTGGACAACACGCCTAAAAGAGATGTTATTTTCATCACAGGAGACTGGAATGCTAAGGTGGGCAGTCAAATGACACCTCGAATTACAGGTAAGTATGGCCTGGGAGAACAAAACGAAGCAGGACATAGGCTGATAGAATTTTGCCAAGACAATTCACTCTGCATAACAAACACTCTCTTCCAACAACCTAAGAGACGGCTTTACACATGGACTTCACCAGATGGACAACACCGAAATCAGATTGATTACATCCTTTGCAGCCAAAGGTGGCGGACATCTGTACAGTCGGTAAAAACTAGGCCTGGAGCTGACTGTAGTTCAGACCATGAACTTCTTCTTGCACAATTTAGGATCAGACTAAAGAGATTAGGGAAGACCCACAGATCAGCTAGATATGAGCTCACGAATATTCCTCAGGAATATGCAGTGGAGGTGAAGAATAGATTTAAGGAACTGGACTTAGTAGATAGGGTCCCGGAAGAACTCTGGACAGAAGTTGGCAGCATTGTTCAGGAGGCGGCAACAAAATACATCCCAAAGAAAGAGAAAACCAAGAAGGCAAAATGGCTGTCTGCTGAGACACTAGAAGTAGCCCAAGAAAGAAGGAAAGCAAAAGGCAACAGCGATAGGGGGAGATATGCCCAATTAAATGCAAAATTCCAGAGGTTAGCCAGAAGAGATAAGGAATTATTTTTAAACAAGCAATGCGCGGAAGTGGAAGAAGACAATAGAATAGGAAGGACAAGAGACCTCTTCCAGAAAATTAGAAACATTGGAGGTAAATTCCAGGCAAAAATGGGTATGATCAAAAACAAAGATGGCAAGGACCTAACAGAAGAGGAAGAGATCAAGAAAAGGTGGCAAGAATATACAGAAGACCTGTATAGGAAGGATAACAATATCGGGGATAGCTTTGACGGTGTGGTCAGTGAGCTAGAGCCAGACATCCTGAAGAGTGAGGTTGAGTGGGCCTTAAGAAGCATTGCTAATAACAAGGCAGCAGGAGAAGACGGCATCCCAGCTGAACTGTTCAAAATCTTGCAAGATGATGCTGTCAAGGTAATGCATGCTATATGCCAGCAAATTTGGAAAACACAAGAATGGCCATCAGATTGGAAAAAATCAACTTATATCCCCATACCAAAAAAGGGAAACACTAAAGAATGTTCAAACTATCGAACAGTGGCACTCATTTCACATGCCAGTAAGGTAATGCTCAAGATCCTGCAAGGTAGACTTCAGCAGTTCATGGAGCGAGAATTGCCAGATGTACAGGCTGGGTTTAGAAAAGGCAGAGGAACTAGAGACCAAATTGCCAATATCCGCTGGATAATGGAAAAAGCCAGGGAGTTTCAGAAAAACATCTATTTCTGTTTTATTGACTATTCTAAAGCCTTTGACTGTGTGGACCATAACAAATTGTGGCAAGTTCTTAGTGGTATGGGGATACCAAGTCATCTTGTATGCCTCCTGAAGAATCTGTATAACGACCAAGTAGCAACAGTAAGAACAGACCACGGAACAACGGACTGGTTTAAGATTGGGAAAGGAGTACGGCAGGGCTGTATACTCTCACCCTACCTATTCAACTTGTATGCAGAACACATCATGCGACAAGCTGGTCTTGAGGAATCCAAGGCTGGAGTTAAAATCTCTGGAAGAAACATTAACAATCTCAGATATGCAGATGATACCACTTTGATGGCTGAAAGTGAAGAGGAACTGAGGAGCCTTATGATGAAGGTGAAAGAAGAAAGTGCAAAAGCTGGCTTGCAGCTAAACCTCAAAAAAACCAAGATTATGGCAACCAGCTTGATTGATAACTGGCAAATAGAGGGAGAAAATGTAGAAGCAGTGAAAGACTTTGTATTCCTAGGTGCAAAGATTACTGCAGATGCTGACTGCAGTCAGGAAATCAGAAGACGCTTAATCCTTGGGAGAAGAGCAATGACAAATCTCGATAAAATAGTTAAGAGCAGAGACATCACACTGACAACAAAGGCCCGCATAGTTAAAGCAATGGTGTTCCCTGTAGTAACATATGGCTGCGAGAGCTGGACCATAAGGAAGGCTGAGCGAAGGAAGATCGATGCTTTTGAACTGTGGTGTTGGAGGAAAATTCTGAGAGTGCCTTGGACTGCAAGAAGATCAAACCAGTCCATCCTCCAGGAAATAAAGCCAGACTGCTCACTTGAGGGAATGATATTAAAGGCAAAACTGAAATATTTTGGCCACATAATGAGAAGACAGGACACCCTGGAGAAGATGCTGATGCTAGGGAGAGTGGAAGGCAAAAGGAAGAGGGGCCGACCAAGGGCAAGATGGATGGATGATATTCTAGAGGTGACGGACTCGTCCCTGGGGGAGCTGGGGATGTTGACGACCGACAGGAAGCTCTGGCGTGGGCTGGTCCATGAAGTCACGAAGAGTCGGAAGCGACTAAACGAATAAACAACAACAACAACTCTGTCATGACCTTCCTGTCTTGGGTGGCCCTTCACGGTTTAGCTCATGGCATCGTTGAGGTGCTCAAGCTCCAGCACCATGGCAAGGTAACGATCCTTTGCTGAAGCTGATTGGCTGATTGCAAAGTCCAATAAAAGTGCTACAAGTTATGATTGCTGTATAATGTAACTTCTCTGAGTATATTTTATGAAAAATAAAATAATTATTTCCTACTGTTCCAAACATACTGATGAAACATAAAATGGGAATGGCCAAGGTGCCCTAAAAAGGGCCATTTTGTTTGAAAAATAATTTAACTTTATTTTAGCTAAGAGCTCTTGGTTCTGGAAAGAGATCTTTTGCCTAGTCATATGGTCATTTAAGTGTATCAATAAATTAAATCCTAAGGTACGTTCACACAAGCTAGACTAAGTGAAAGGTAAAAGCTCTGTGGTGAATGGTATAGCAAGTCTTGGTATAGAGTGAATTGGAATTAAACTTGCTTGCTTTGAATTGCACAATGTTAAATTCCTCCAGTGTTCTAATGCATTTCTAATATGATCCACAGGTACAGATGTACTCCATGGAACTGAGCTATTCGATTTGATTCCATTCCATTCCTTACGTATGGAACAATGGTGGTGCAAGTGGAAAGAAAACCTGCTAGACTTGGTACCATTAGAACACATCACCACAAACAGTAAAGTTACCAGATGCCCTTTCTGTAGATAACAGCCAAAGGCAATTCAGCTCAAAGTCCTACTTCTCTGTCTAGGGCACCGTGGATCAGCCTAACAAACATGGTGCTTAAGCAACTATCCTTCTGGCTTTGCTTTATACTGAAGTAAAGCTAAAATGTGGGCAAGCCCTGGCTTATGAGTTACTAATTAACGAGAAAAGTGTTGTCTGAGCCTCAAAAAGCCAGCGCAACAATATGAATGAGATTAGGGTCTAATTAAGAATATCATCACAGCTGACATTTAGAAGAGATAGACGCACAACCTGTGACCTGCTAAGCAGCTGCTGGTGCCCTAACCCATTCGACCTTGGCCTCAAGATTCCATGTTTGATTAGGAGCTTGGTTAGAGTGCTGCTCTTGATAAGATAAACGTGCAGATTGTTTTCCTGTACTGTACTTTAATATGGTTCCCCTAATGATGAAGAGTAACCCCAGAGTTAGGAAAATAATTCAGCTTCAACAAATTAATCAGTATTCTTCTTCTCTGGGGCAGACAAATCTACTGATCACCAGGTATTTGCAACAAAAATACATCCTCCTTCCAAGAGGGCCGTCATCACGGCCTCCATTCCTAGCACTTGTTTCCTGATGGTGAAAATCTAAACCAGTTATTCCTCATGCTGCTACTTCCTCCTTTCTGGGTGGGCGTGCTCAAACTTGTCAGGTTAGAGCTTGGAGTCAGCGAAAAAAATCACATGTCAGAAAGTCTGAGCTGGCTCCCTGCAATTGGTTGAAGTGTCCTTGCCTTTTCTCAGGTCTGAGCTGTGGCACAAAAGGAGCAGGAGGGAAAATGTTTTTTCCTGGCTGGATTGCTCCTGGGAGCAAAGCAGATCCCATAAAAGGAAGCTGAGAATAGATAAGATTGGCTCATCAACTTAGCTGGAGGGACATATTTTGCTTAAACAGACAAAACAGTAGCCTTTGCTTGGGTAGGTTCTTCCTCACCACACTGCTATCTGCAAAAAATCTTGTACTCATCCCTTTGGGGTTAATCCCCACCAGCCTAGGTTGTTTTACAAGCTTCCACTGCAGACTCTCTGTGCGCTGCTGTTTCTGCTTCATTCTGAAAAAGGTATCGTACACGCGCGCGTGTACACACGCACACACACAGAGGAAGTGGAAACCAGCTGGCCATCACAAAGCTGTTTAAATACTGTCAGATATGCCTGCAGCCTAGCAAACTGAGGTTTTCTCAATTTTCTCATCCTAGATGTTGGGTAGATAAGTAGAGCATCCATGGTTCATGCCAGACATGGATGAATATGCTGTGTAGGCCTCCTATATCTGGGCTGCAGAAATGTGGGTGACCACAAGTTAGAAAAGAAGGAAGAGTCTTCTGTATCTCTTTGCTGCCATTTAGTTGTCATGCAGATTGTTCCTGTCAAGATATGACAAGCTGAGTGCTGATACACGTAGTTGTGAATCTTAAGACAGAGAACATAGACTATGCTCATATGACATCCATGGTTAGCTGAATCATTGTTTAATAAATTTTCCCCAATTGCCTCAGTTCAAAAAATACATCATACAGATAGTCCTTGCTTAACAACAGTAATTGGGACTGGAATTTCAATCACTAAGTGACGTGGTTGTAAAGCGCAATGTCACATGACTGCATCGCTTAGCAGTGGCAGTCCTGGCAGTCCCTGATGCTGTCATTAAGCGAGAACTTCACATGACTGGGACTTGCAACTTCCTGCTGGGTTCCAACAAGCAAGGTCAGTGGGGAATCCGGCAGGAAGTTGCAAGTCCCAGTCATGACAAGCCATTCCTTAGGCAGCTTGCAAGCAGGCCAGCAGGCAGGTCAGTGCTATGGCATATGACCGGGTGGGGGAAGGGGGTGCTGCAGCAAGGCCAAGGGATGTGTGGCATGAGTGTGGCAAGGATGGGGGGTGGGCAGTGTGGCATGAGTGTGACTGGACAGGCAGCCACCTGCCTGCCCAGGGCCCACACTGGTCCTGCTGCCCAGGGGCTCCTCGGGAGAAAAAGCAGCAGGAGCGACTTACCAGAGCGACTTGTGACCTTCCCTGCTGGCTTCCCCATTGACTTTGCTCGTGGGAAGCCAGCAGGGAAGATTGGAAATGGCAATCATGTGACTGCAGGACGCTGCAACCCTTGTAAGTGCAAGCCGGTTGCCAAGTACCCAAATTGTGATCATGTGATTGCGGAGACACTGCGACGGCTGCAACTTCGAGGACTGGACATAAGGCCCCCTCATTTAGCACCGTCATAATTTTGAATATTGGGTCCTACAGTATGCTAAGTCAAAAACTAGCCAAATACATTAAAGTAACGTTGTATGAAACCAGCCAGTTCCTGACCTAGAAACTTATCTATTTTTCTTAGGCTTGATATATAAAAAGTAACAGGTGAAGTTTTTCCCATCAGTTCAGCTCCAGCCAGGAAAAACATATATGCTATTTCTAAATGCACAGAAGCAACATCATCTGAGATTTGCTTGTGAAAATGCAAATAAATTAACATTTAATTAAAAAATGTGGATAATTGATGACGAAAATAAAACTTTAGCTGATCTGGAAAAGCTATACAGGGTCAGACCTGGTTCGTACTTGGATGGCAGACCATCAAGAAATGGAAAAAAAATATTCTGGAAGAAAGCAAATGCTGTTTCTGTCCTATTGCCACGACAGCCACATTGATGTGTTCCTGAAGTCGTAAGAAATCAAGGCTGACTTAGAAGTGATCTTATTTTCTCATTTAAATTTTTATGCTGTGTTTGTAGAACACACCCATAATTAACTGAACTCTAGGTTACTGAATTAACCTAGTTTCTGTGTTCACGCAACTCACTGAAAATAAACTACAGTAACCACAGGGGCTGGATTTGTATAGTGTAGTAATCTATCATGCAGTTGGTTAGTTCGTGGTTCAGTCTGTCAGGCAAACCCAGCTACACTGTGTTTTTCTGAGCTGTAATGGTGCACTCCTCACTTGTACATACTCCAAAGTCAGCACTCTGAAGTTTAATGGAACTTATTCTCAGCTAATTGTGAACAACTGCTTGATGTAGCTTGATGCAGCTTTCTGCTTTAATCCAAAAAACACCAAGCACAGGCAGTCTTACTGCTTTGGTAAACCTTCTCTGCCATCTCTTGGTTAGACCAGGAAATTGTACCAACTCGATCATTGCAGGGAAGCACAAAGAAACCATAGCCACAGCAGCTGAATCAAATCTGAGGTGTCAGCTGCAGAGCAGCTTGTTTCTTATTTTCTACACTACCAACCATATTTACTTTGCAGTATTCTCTGAACTCCGGGGGCCACATGCCGTACATCAGTGCACCTTTCAAAAATAAATAATAAAAATAAATAAATGAAATATAATAAAAAGTAGCCTCACCTGGTTTTAGAGGATGAAACCACAGCAACCCAATGTAGCTGTTGAGCCAAAACAAACTTCACACTAGGAAGTGCACTTTGACCTGCGCAGCTCGTTCACCGCCGTACCAGTACATTTCTTTTGTATTATCACCACCCTGAGATACCCAGTACCAATATTTCCCCCTCTGTATATGCGAGTATTAGACTAGGCATAGCAATAGGGCTGCAGCTGGGCAAGATTCATGCCTGACTCCATTTTAGAGCCACGGGGGTTATTTTATTTTCATAACGGTTGCAGTACTAGCTATATATCCAATGCTTTTAAAACTGCATATAGCAAGTCAGAAGAGAAGAGAAAAACAGATGGGGCAAGCAATAACGAAAAGAAACAGTTGCCTCAGCCACAATAACACATTGTACTAGCCAATTTGCAGGGTTTTATTGCTACCTAAAGTGAAAGTAGAGAATTTTGCCTCTTTGGATTAGTAAGGTATCATCCCTGCCAATCCCACATTACTGAGGGTTCTAGTATCCATAATATTGGTCAGAGCGGCACTAAAGATACTGCAAAGTGGCACTTAAAACAATTTATACCAGCTACCCAAAGTAGTTTAGTGTAACCTCAAATCACACTGTTCTTTTTGCTTCCATGGCAAAATTCAACATACTACCACTATCCTTATTTTCCCAGATTCTCTTTCTTGGCTTTTCCTGGTGAACTGTTTCCAGTAGTTTGTATTCCAGGGCTAAAATGAATGTTGCCTTCATTAGTGTCGCTGTTCTTCACACGTCAGCTCCCTGGATTTCTTCAAAGCTATACGAACCGTAATCGCATCAGCACCCTTACAGATGCACATAAAAGCCATCACCCGTGGACTCAGAATGTGCTGTACTGGATCAGCCATTTCTTTTTCTCTGACGTGACTTGTCTAAATAGTAAATGCTGCTGAACATTCTTAAATGACACCATGGTACTTCTATGAAATGCACAACCCATGCTAAGCATTCATAAGGGGGGGGGGAGGAATCACGGGGTTGGAAGGGACCTTAAAAGTCTTCTAGCTGGACTTTCTGCCCAGGGCAGGAATCCTCAGACCATCCTAGACAAATGGCTGTCCAACTTTTGTTTGAAAACCTGAAGTGATTGAGCATCCACAACTCCAGGAGGCAGGCTGTTTCCACTGCTCTCATGGTCAGGAAATTCCTCATTTTGAGTTTAAATCTCTCTCTGTGAAGCTTCCACCTATTAGTTCTTGTCCTACCCTTGGGCACTGTGGAGAATATATCCACATCCTCTTCCCTGTGGAACAGCCCTTCAAGGATCAGAAGACCACTGCCATGTCTCCCCTTAGCCTTCTCTTCTTTAGGTTAAGCCTACCCAATTCTTGCAACCATTCCTCATAGGATTTAGCCTCTAAGCTTCTCACTACCTTTGTTGCTGTCCCCTGCATTTTCTCCAGTTCCTTGGTATTTCCTCGTATGGTGGTAACCAGTACTGGACAGAGTATTCCAGATGCAAACTGACCAGTGCAGCTAGAGCAGAACTGTCTCTTCTTATGTGCCTGTATTGTGCATCGTGTCTTTATTAATGCAACCCAAGAATGCACTGACTCTTTCGGAGCTGCAGCACATTGTTAGCTGATGCTCTTTTTATGATCTACCAGGACACCCAGATCCTTCTCACAAGTACTGCTGCCGAGCCAGGTATGACCTATTTTGTACCAGTGTATCTGTTTTTTCCTAACTAAGTGCAGAACCTTACTTACCTTGCCCCTGAACAGCATTTTGTGGGATGGGGCCCAGTTGTCAAGTCTAACAAGATCATTTTGAAGCTTGACCCTGTCTTCTGAGGGGTTAGCAATTTCCCCCTCCCCCCCCGAAACAATCACCTTTTTATTTTCTTTAGTGCTTGCAAATTATATTTTCTAGGATTTTCCCAGGTATGGATGTCCCGCTGATTAGTCTGTAGTTTCCTGGATCCACTTTTCCCTCTTACTTAAAGATTGGAACAACAATAACTCTTCCCCAATCTTCTGGTACTCAGAGCTCTCAAAGATTACAGTCAGTGGTTCTGAGATCGCATCCGCCAGTTCTTTTGACAGACCCAGCAACTTGAATTCATTCAAAGCAGGTAAGTGTCTCTCACCGCCTCCTTGCCTATTTTGATCTATGTTTCTCTTCTGCGACCCACACTCCCAGCACACCTTCTAGCAGGGTCGACCACTTTTTCCTTTGGTAAAAAGAAAGATGCAAAATGGGAATTAAGCAGTTCAGCCTTTTCCCTATTGTCCAGCCCCATCTTGCCATCTTCTCCAACCCATGGATTGATCATTTGCTTGACTTTTCTCTTCTTCTGCACATACCCAAATAATTTTTTTTGTTATTTTTGGTGTTCACTGCAAGTCTCAGCTCATTCAGTCCAGCCTTCCTGTCCCCATCCTTGCAAATTCAGGCTTTTTCCTGATATTCTGCTTTTGTTACTATTTTCCATCTTTTAAATGTGTCCCTTTTGTTATCAGTTTATCAGAGAGCTCTTTATGCAACCACACTGGTCTCGTCAGTTGTCTTCCATTTCTTTCTGTTTGGTTTGGTATTGTTAGCATTTGGGCCTTAATGTTATCATTTTTCAGAATTTTCAAACTCTTCTGAACTGTTTTTCCCTTCAGGATTTCCATCCATGGAATCCTTCCTACTTTGTTCCTTAGGTAATTGCACTTGCCTCTCTTGAAATTCAGAACACTAATCTGACTTCCTTCCCTTCTGTATATGGTGAATTCTGGAATCACCACTTCCACTTCCTCAACCATTCCTTCCTTGTCAGTAACTCCAGTGCAACTGGTTGCTAGTTCCTTCCTCCACCTTTTAGATGATTAAGTTTTCTGCAAGGCATGCCAAGAGTTGGATCTCCCACTTGCCCCAGGGCTTGATTCCCAGTTGATGTCAGGACAGTTGAAATCCTCAGTATCACAGAGATGTTTTTCCTGGTTTGTTTCTGATTTGTGAAGATTTTGTTTATAGATTTCATCTATTTCTATATCTAATGCAAGGCTGGGTGGCCTGTAGTACAGACCCACAGTAGTGTCATTATAGTTTCTTTTTTACTTAATATTCACCCAGAGGCTTTCAGCAGGGTTTTCACCCATGGTGTCATGAATCACCATTGAAGAGTAGTCATTTTTAATGTAAAATGCAATCCCCCCTCCCCTTCTGTTGAGTCTATTTCTTTTGAACAAATTATATCCTTCCAGTGCTATATTCCAATAATGAGTTCCATCCCATCAGATTACAATAATAGCAATAAGATCAAATTTGCCCTCCCCCCATACTAGGACTTCAAGTGCTCCCTGCTTGTTCCCCATACTCTGTGCATGGGGGTACAAGAATCTGAGCCCTTTAGTGGTGGTGTTCTTAAGTTTCCCTGCTACATCTCCTAGAGTACTCCTGATCATCCCTTCCTTTTTACCACTTCCTTTCTTGTTGTAATGTTTATTGCCTTCAGGCTTATGCCTGAAATGTGGTTCTGGGTATTGGTCTCCCTCCGCCTCCAGATGACCTGAGTAAGATGTCTTCTAAAGACATTCTTCATGGGCTTTATGAAATGCAGCCTATCTCTTGCCAGAAGCCCTTCCTGTAGATGGTGCAGACCATTGTTCAGGAATCCAAAATTTCTTGATAACACCAACCTTTGAGCCAGCAGTTCACCTCCAGAATCCTCAGTTCCTTTGGGCCACAAGTTTCAGTTTGAAGCATGGAGAAAAATACCACCTGTACTTCAAATCTTTTGCCTTCCTGCCTAGCCCCTCATGATAGAATATTATCTCAATATTCTTTCCAGGGTCTCTCTGGCAGTGAAACAAAAGAAAGGGACAATGGTCAGTAGGTTTGATTAGTCAGGTTGGCCTCTCTGTCACATCCTGGATCTTTGCATCTGGAAGACAGCACACTTCCTTTAAAGTAGCGGGAGGAAGGGAATTTGTTATTAACATTCCATAGTGCATAATCTAGCACAAGACCAGCTGTTGTTACACTCTTTATCTTTTTGTAGTGAGAACAGGAACAGTAGTAATACAGGAAAATGGGTTAGAAAGTTCAGAAGCTACAGCAGGAATGCAAACTAGACAGGTGCACTCCTGCAGCAGTGGGAGAAGCAACCTACTGCTTCCTCAACAGGCCTAAGACTAAAAAGGTTAGCTTATATATCTTTCTACTGGTTGTTTCCTTGGAGATCATGTTTATAGTTTGGAGATGCGAGAAACTGTCCACACAGGTGTCTCTATGTCCTGTAGGAAACATAAGGCTGCTTATTACCCTGAAAAACTTTGCCTGTGCTACTGATTGGGGTGGAATGAAGGGTTAGGCAGACAAGTCATGAGGGTATCTTGTATACACAATTTCTCTACAGATTAGCAACAAGGAGGGGCAGCTGGCACACCTTGTGGCTTTTCTTAACCCTTTTAAGTCTATGTCTTTGAGCCAAGCAATGAAGGCAACTTCAGTTAGAAGTTATTTGTATTTGACCTAGTGTAATACTCCTGATGGTCCTCCAACTCTCTTGAGTAAATTTAGAAGGTGTATGGGAATCTGGAAAAAAAAACCCTCCCACTTTTACAATATTAAATTTTTACCCTTTAGAACCAGAACCAAACACACAGAGAGGAATGGACAAATGTTATCGATGTACCCAAGTTGTAGCGAAATGAAACTGGAAAAGATTATGCTGCGACCTGACTATCCATAATTTAATATATCTTATTTCTTCTTAAGAGCCAGTTTGGTGTAGTGGTTAAAGCACCAGGCTAGATACTGGGAGTGAGTTCTAGTCCTGCCTTAGGCACAAAGCCACCTGGATGACCTTGGGCCAGCCCCTCTTTCTCAACCCTAGGAAGCAGGCAATAGCAAACCACTTCCAAAATCTTGCCAAGAAAACTGTAGGGACTTGTCCAGGCAGTCGCCAGGAGTCAAGACTGACTTTTGAAGGTGTGCGCGCACACACACACACACACACACACAAATCTTAAATTTGGGTTTCAACCGAAAAAGCCATACTCCTTGAGTTCTCACCTGCAAAGGAAGTTGCTCTAACTCAATGCACTTTTTTCTTCTTTCTGTCCATGATCTGTCCTTAACCCCAGTCAATCACATCAAACTTCTATATAGGCTGCAGTGCATAGTTCTTGAGAAGGTATCTGTGAGTGCGGGGAGGCTGGGGAGTAGTAGAAGGAATGGTCAGCATAAACAACCAAGAGATGGGAGGGAAGTCCACGGGTAGCTTCTCTCATAAACTGCCAGTTAGTCTAGAGTGGCAAGAAACTTGGGGAGAAAATGATTCAAAGGCCATGTCATAATGAATTTGCTAATAAATGCGGGTTGGAAATTCCTAGTTTCCAATATGCTGTGTTTGCCCCTAATGCATTAAATACTCCTTACTGAAATCTGTGTAATCCTTGCTTCCTTGGTCTTGCCCAGGTATGGGGCTTGACGTTTTCTTAGGTACTTTAGGATAGTTCAGGTTACGCTTCCAAGGCTGAAAATGGAGCTCAAAACTTATAGGGATAAATCTGTTACCCAAAAACTCTTCTTTCCTCCATTGACAGCTTCCAAAGCTGTTTACCTTTGGGAAACTTCAAAGTCAGAAAAATAGTTTGGAAACATAAAAATAGAAAACAAGAAATAAAAGAAAAAGCTAAGATACAACAATAATTACAGATATATAGAAGTTAATACAACTCAGTTTTTAACAACAGTTTCAACCTTGATCAGACGGATTCAGGAAGCCTTGAAGACCACTTGGAAATTACAACTGCTCCAGAATGCAGTGACATGTGCAATTCAGGGCATCCTGCAGTTTGCCCATTTTACACTGCTGTTGTGCAAGTTGTACTAGCTCCCTGTCTCTTTCTGGTGCAATTCAAGATGCTGGTTTTCGCCTTTGAAGCCCTGAATGGCATGGGCCCAGGTTATCTGCAGTATCGCCTCTCCCTGAGGGTATCTGCCTGTCCCACCAATCTGAATCGAGTGGGTGTACTCCAGGTCCCTTTCCCTTTCCTTAAACAGAGTCATCTGGTGGGACTTGGAGTTATGCCTTCTGTATAACTGCCCTGGCCCTTTGGAACAGCCTCCCACCTGAGACCTGGAGAACTGTTACTTAGCCTTCCGGAAGGCTGAGATGACCTGACTCTTCCCCCAAGCATTGTGCTAGGACAGAGATGAGCCCTTGTATGTAGAGTTGATAGGATGTTATGGGGCTATGATGGGAAGTATGACACTCCTTTGTAAGAGTGGTATGATAGTTTATGGGTTTTGTTGTGACCCACCTAGGATTATTGTGTATGGAACAGGTCGCTATATAAGACAATAAAGAGAGAGAGAGAGAAGGAGAGAGAGATGTCTGGTCTTTCCTCTTTGGGGATGCAGCTTCCTGAAATGGTCCATTGTTAGAGACTGTAACTACATAACAAACTCTGTCTGAGCTGTAGAGCTACTGTTTCAAAAGTCTCCCAACTTACTTAAAGATGGAGTTCACACAATATACTAAGGAGAGCCTAGGAGGATAGAGTCCCATGCAGGGAGAACCAAGCACCAGTATTCAGGCAGCTGATATTGAGCTTGCTTTTGCTCTACTGTTGCTTGACTACCCAACAAGTGTAGAGGTGAAGGTCCATTCCAGAGAGTACATACAGACAGGGCCGCAACTGTGGGGGGGCAAGCGGGGCATGTGCCCTGGGCGCCGCACTGGGGGGGGCAAAATGAGCACTGGGGGGTGCAAAAATGGGTGCAGAATCCATGTTTGTCCCGGGTGACACAGACCCTAGTTGCGGCCCTGCATACAGAGCAGGCAGACAGGAAGGTTGCAGATTGTGCAAAAACCTGTGGCATACAGGGCATGCCTGAACACTGGGCCTTAGCACTCAGGAAACTGAAATAGCAGCCACCCATATTTGACCCTGATTATTAAGGAACTGCATGGGTTGATATCAGGCCCAGCCCAAGAACAACAAAGAATCAGTCCAGCCAAACTTCAGTTCTTTATTTGCTCACACCGTATAGACAGAATCTTGCCAAACTAAAGCAACTCTACCTAATCTAAGGGGAAATAACCTGGGAAAGCACTAGGGCAGGGCTACTCTGAGCCTCTTAGTCTTCCCGCAATTGCCTCCCGGATTATGTTTCCTCTTATCCTGTCCCTCGTCTTAGAATGTGTTCCCTCCTTCCTGAGAACCAGCAGCATTACTGAAATCCACCACAGTGGCCATGAGTGAGTTGGCAATGTGAGCGTTGTCCTTACCCATTCTGTGGCTGTTCTCACACCACACAGAATTACCCTCACTAACTCATCTTATGATTTATTCCATTAACTCAATTCTCTGGCTTCACACAATCCACTGAATTATAAATTGAACACAGTGACTTGGTTCACACAATACTAACTAAAATGTAGTTATCCAGGTCATAGTTCAGTTTATTACACAAACACAGGCTGTGTGGCTTAGCATGTGATGTGACTGCAAAAATCTATCTGGGTCTGCGTCTCTTTCCTGTCTTCTAGCAATTGCCCAGGTTTCTGCAGTCCTTCACTGGTAGCCCTCCTGCTGAGACAGTAATAGATGACTTGCCCACAGGATGCAGAAGGGTAGGTAGCATCTACACGAGGTCTCAGAATGAGTCTGAGCTGCTCAAATACAACTCAAAGGTTCTTCCTCACAACTTACTAACTGCAGGCTGGTGATGCTTCAGTAAATGGATTCTCGGGACCTAAACAGACAATGTGGTCTTCAGCTCACCCCTGGCCCACAAAGAAGGCAGGCTGAAGTTATATTTCACTGTTCTAGTTTTAAAGTGGCTTCCCATTTCTTCTGCCATCCAGTCTGCCCGAAGCCCATCACCCTGAGGTAAAGCCGGCTCCACACCTCTTGGCTGCAAGTATGCCTCCCCCCAGTTAGTTCCTGGCCACTGATTTTCAGGCCGTTTCACCCCTCCCAATGCCATCTCTTCCACTCCTCTTGCCAACTCACAGGTGACAGAAGAAATGGGGAGAGAAAGAGAAGATGCAGGTCCTTCCATAGAAAACATGGGGAGAAGATCTATCGCTTTTCTCCCTCGGTGGGGTCACAGAACTGGCAGCACAGGATTCGTCCCCAGCTTGTCCCCATCCCTCTTCTCCTGCCACCCACCAGTGGCAGAAAAGGAGAAACAGGGGAAGCAGTTTTCGTGGTGCCAGTTCTACCAGCCCCACCAGGTGGCTGAAGAGCTGCTCCCCTCGGCTCTCCCCCCCCCTGCTTTTGGGAAGCTGTCATTCCTGTAGAAATTGGCTTACTTTTGAATAATGGATTTCTCCTGCACAATGTGGCTGCAATTTGAAGACCTCCATGTCACTGACAGCAGGGTGTCTGTAAATGAACAAAGGGAGGCAGCTATGTGATATACGAAAAAATGGTTGTTGTCAGCTAAAGAATAAAGCTCTACATATTATTCCTCAGATCTGCTTTTTTAAATATTTGCTAAGAACCAGCTTAATAGTTCCCATGCTGACCCATTCTTTGGCAAAAGGCAACGTGTTCTGGCACAAATTCCAGTGCTGCTCTTCAGCAGCCTCTGCTGGTCGTCTTGAATGCCAAGGCTCTTCTTGGTCCCAGAGAAGCCTTTATAGAAGGAAAAAAGACACAAGTTGCTTCTTTTTAAAAATATTAAAATATAATGATGAACGATCTTAACGCTTGACTGCTGCCTACAACCCCTCGTTACAAACAGCCGTGTTTGAGTGTAATTCAAAATCTCCCTGGCAGATCCTCCTTCCAAGGATCCCCCAATGAAGGGTCCTCACCACAGGCTGCCAGCAGCCAGGCTGGATCTCCAGACACCCTTCCGTCTTTCAGCTGAAGAGGCCTTAGCTCTTCTATCCAAGGCTCCTCTCTCCAGCCCAGGCCTAGGCAAATACAAAGGAAGGGGCTTTGGATCTTCCTGCCCAAAGCCCAGAGATACAGAACTTAACCACATGCCAATCCTAAAACACAAGGAATGGCTATGTGACTGTGTATAGCTTCTGTACAGAAAGTTTTAAGGAGAAGTTCCCATATGAAACCAATGAAGCCCAATCTCTAAATATAAAAAATGAATTTATTGTGAAAGGGAAAACATGGTAAAGCAAAAATTAAACATGCAGAATTCTAAATTAAATCAGTACAGCTAGCCTAGCTATATTAGATACTTACCTCATTTGAATAAACTGGAATTCAGTGCATAAGTCAATGGCAGAGAGAATAGTTAGTGAGAGATCATCTGGCCCTCATGCTTGGATTTTTGATAGGCAGTCTGTTACAGCTACTGCTACCTCCTTTTTGGAGCACGACGCCTAATTTTATAGAATACGGAAGACAATTGAAAACCGGCCTCTTGGGGGAGGCTGATCGTTGCATTGCAACACTGAAGACAATGTTCCATTGCTGTTGTCCTATGTCTTGCTGAAAAATTAGAAATTATCTAAGACCTAAATCCACCTTCCTCATAACCGTTGGTGGGAGGCAATCCAGCATTCATCAGTTGAATTGCACTTACGTCTCTCAGCATTGTCAGCTGATCAGATGCTGCACAGGGCACTGTCATGTCATACCAAAACTAGAGAGTTGTCACAGCCAACTGTCAATTGTTTATTACATTGAAAATCACTATAAATGATTGCGTGACCCTGAATCACAAAGTAGTTGACCACATTTTAGCTTAATTCGACCATATTGGGCAAATTAAGCCTGTGTGGTTAGTTTAGGATTCCGTATATTATGCAAATCTAGGAAACTAGGTTGACAAGTTAACTGTGATAGGCACATCATGTGAACACATCCCCAGGATGGCTAGTGAGAACGTATGCATTACTAATTTACTTGCAGCGCTATGATGGCTCCTTAACCAGAAACATTCATGGAATTACTGACATTATCTGAATCCAGAATGGCAAGCACAGCCTTTGTCACTACTCAGTTAATTTTATATTTTAATGTTTTTCACTTTATTTTTATGCTGAATGGGACTAGACACTTTTCTTCTGTCCCTAATCCTGGTATCTCTTATTGTTAACAGCAGGTATTATTCCCCCCACCGGCACAAACCACAAATCCCAAAGCATCAGCTTTGCTTCTGCCACAACAAATTGAGAAGCTTGGTCAATGAGATCTAAGGACATTCCAGTGGTATCTGGTTGTCTGAAGTGGAATAGTGAATGGTGATGGTCCATGCATTAAGCCTATGGCCACGGTCTGCCCAAGTTATTTGGGCAGCTAAGACAGAAAATTAGAAAATTCCTCTTCCTGAAAAAGAGCAGTAGCAGCAGCAGTAGTAGTGATACTACATAATAATAATTTGCTGCCCTTTCATGATAAGCAAAATCAGTATCTTCACCACTGGCTGGCTTGCCTGGGAAGGTTATATATGCAGCTCAGGGTACCCTTTCAGTCTCCTGACTGAACAGCACACCTGGTTTCCAGTGCCATCTTTGTTGTTTTATGTGAACAAGGATGTCAATTGGATAATGCAGCTCAAAACCCACTTTGACCTTAACGTGATTGTTTTTGGCCAAGTGACTGGTGAAATAATTCATTTATCTTCTGTGAAATGGGGATTAGTGCAAAAATATATACCTTCAAGAACTATTAATTTTGCAGCTCTGATGTCACCTATGCCTAGGACTTACTGATTTTTTTAATTAATTCCCTTTTAACGTCCATTTTATGCCCTTCTAAGCACAGTTCTAGGGACGCGGTGGCGCTGCGGGTTAAACCGCTGAGCTGTCGATCGGAAGGTCGGCGGTTCGAAACCGCGCGGCGGGGTGAGCTCCCGTTGCTCGTCCCAGCTTCTGCACACCAAGCAGTTCGAAAACATGCAAATGTGAGTAGATTAATTGGTACCGCTTCGGCGGGAAGGTAACGGCGTTCCGTGAGTCATGCTGGCCACATGACCCGGAAGTGTCCTATGGACAACGCCGGCTCCAAGGCTTTGAAACGGAGATGAGCACCGCCCCCTAGAGTCGGACACGACTGGACTTTACGTCAAGGGAAACCCTTACCCTTACCTTAAGCACAGTTCTAGAATTTGCATTCTATTATTTTTAAATCAAACAGCCTTAACATAATGTTCACAAAGGCCTGAACTGAAAAATCTACTGAAATCTTTCCCATACTGCCTGAAATCTTTTTTTTTTGCACTAAAGGTGACTTTTCCTTCTCCCTCAAACAAAAATTTAAGCCTCTTTCTTCTGTTATTCTACTCTTCACCTTTTCCTGCAAATCCTTTCTTCAACTTTTTCTTGAGCTTAACACTGCCTCAGAAGGCTGGGAGACCAAATAACCTTAGAAAGTTCTAGAACCAAAACCTGCAGTTTGGCAACATCGTATACCTGCTCCTGCCACCTGGATGCTTCACTGAGAGCTTCTTGAACCTTTCTTGCCAGCAAAGTAGTGCATGTGGCTTTACCTATGTGCAGTTCAGAACAGGAATAGACTTTGCACCGTGGGTTTGCAAACTGAAGACTGCTTTGCATAACTGTCTCCAAAGAATAAATCATTACCAAGGCTTTATTACAAAACATTATGGGCCAATTCAGCATCTAGCCAGGATTCTGTTCTCAGAAATAACACATGAAAGGAATTATCCTCTCCCAGGCTATTTCCTTAGCATCCTGGTACTCATAGATGACACCACTATCAATGGACCTTCAATATTAATGCTAATGGGAATAATCAGATGCTGCATTACACTTCCTAGAGAGGAGGCTCTGGCAAATAGCAGGCCAAGCCCAATGCCTCTTAAGGTCATAGGCCAAGCGTCGGGATAGGCAAATGTCTCACTTTCCACAAAATGAGAATAAGGCTGTTAGGAACTGTGGAGTCAACGAAGTTCAGAGAGCACCAAGGACTCCACAGTTCAACCCTGAGCTACAGATATTCTCTTCTATTGGAGTCATTTAAAAAACTCAGAGGCAATGTGGTGTGTTGGCACACGCTAAAATTGCTGAGCCTCCCATCCTCTCATCAAGAATTTAATGTTGTTTCCATGCAATAACCAAAGATATGGTTTCTACTGAATGGAAAAAATTCTACTTTAACAGCATTCCTGGGAACAAATGGTGATGATTTCGAAGCTTGCCACACCAGTCTCTGTATGCTAATTATAAACACCACAACTGGCTAACCTCTGCCTCATGCACTGTACTAAGCTACAGCCTTCATCAGGCCCAGTCACCAAATAGCAAATTGCTCATTATGGATTGGAGTCTAAAAATCTGGAGGTATCTAGGTTTCCCAACCCCACAAATGGCTAAGCAAGCCTTTCTTCCTCCATTAACCCCGCTGTTCCCTTTGCCAACAATACCACATTGGAAAACTAAACGTGGGGAATATGCAGCAATTGCAAAATTCACAGTATAAATTCAGAACAGAAGTTTGACTAAATTTAAGCAAGAATGGCTTCCGTATATATTTTATGTCACACAACAAGGCAAACTCAAATACTTTAAAGTACAGTTTTTATCTTGACATAAAGATAGTAACTAAAAGCAATTCTAATATTTATAAATAGATATAATCACCAGTTGGGTACAATGAAAGGGAAACTAGAACTTTTTTTTTTATTGATTGCTTTTAGCACTTATTTCTTGTTTAAATAAGATCATGTGTATTTGTTTTATATAATGACAAATAGTGGTGATATCAATATAAATAATGTTTACAGTTTTGCAGTGATTTACAACTGTTTCTCAATATATGTTTATTTTTTATTTTTTATTTTTATTTATCATATTTTTATCACCGCCCATCTCCCTCATACAGGGGACTCTGGGCGGTTCACAATAAAACAGTTTAAAATTTAATAAAATCATAATAATATCATTAATCTATCAATATCAATATCAATAAATAAATATAAAATGTAATGAGATCCAAGTAATGGCAGATCTAATTCCACCCAGCGGGGAGCAAGACCAGCCTCGGCAGGACTAGGGAGCCGACCAACCCCAAGCATGGCTCTTCCTCTCCCCACTCCAGGCATGGTGACAAAGCCAGGTCTTCAATCGTTTCCTGAAGTCCAAAAGAGAGGAGGCTAGCCTCACTTCCGGGGGAAGGGTGTTCCAAAGGATGGGAGCTGTTGCAGAGAAGGACTGCCTCCTGGACCCTGCCAGATGGAATTCTTGTGCAGACGGGGTCTGCAGCATGCCCTCTGCATGAGCAGGTGAGACAGGTTGATGTGACAGGGATGAGACAGTCCCTTAGGTAACCTGGACCCATGCCATGTAGGGCTTTAAAGGTGATAACCAACACCTTGAATTGGACCCGGAAGCAAACTGGCACCCAGTGCAGCTCGCGCAGCAACGGGGTAGTATGTGCTGATCTTGGAGCACCCAAGATCGCCCCTGCAGCTGCATTTTGGACCTGCTGTAGCTTTTGGATACTCTTCAAAGGTGGCCCCATGTAGAGTGCATTACAGTAGTCTATATGGGAGATGACCGGGGCTTGAGTGATGGTTCAAAGGGCCTCTCGCTCCAGGAAGGGGTGTAACTGGCGCACAACACAAAGTTGCACAAAGGCCCTTCTGGCCACGACTCCACATGCTCTTCGAGCAGGAGTTGTGAGTACAAGAAGACCCCCAAGTTACGCACCGGGTCTGTCTGGGGCAGTGCAACCCCATCCAAGACTAAAGATGGCAAGTTCCTTGGAGCAGAGGGGCTGTTAACCCACAGCCACTCTGTCTTACCAGGGTTCAGCTGAAGCCTGTTCCCCATCCAGGCCCCCACAGCCCCCAGGCACCTGGAGAGGGCAGTCACAGCATCACTTACTTCCCCCAGGATGAAGATGTATAACTGAGTATCATCAGCATATTGATGATACCTCATCCCATGGAGATGGATGATCTCCCCCATGTAGATGGGGTTTCATGTAGATGTTAAAAAGGAGAGGAGAGAGTACCTACCCCTGCAGCACCCTACAAAGGAGGGGCCGTGAGCCTGATCTCTCCTCCCCTATTAACACCGACTGGGACTGGCCCTGGAGGAAGGAGGTGAAACAGCGTAAGTCTACACCATCCACCCCCAACTCCCTGAGCCGACCCAAAAGGATACCATGGTCGATGGTATCGAAAGCCGCTGAGAGGTCAAGGAGAGCCAGGTTGGATGCACTGCCTCCATCCCGTTCCCGCCAGAGATCATTCATAAGTGCAACCAATACTGTTTCTGTCCCATATCCAGGCCTGAAACATGACTGAAAGGGGTCTAGATAATCCGCTTCCTCCGGGATCCTCTGGAGCTGCAGTGCTACCACCTTCTCAACCACCTTCCCCATAAAGGGGAGGTGGGAGACTGGACGAAAATTATCCAGCACAGTAGGGTCCAGCGATGGTTTCTTGAGGAGGGGGCATACCAACGCCTCCTTAAAGGCCATCGGAAACACCCCCTCCTGAACGGATGTATTTACCATTGACTGGGCCCAACCACACGTCACCTCCCAAGCTGCCTTCACCAGCCAGGAGGGACACGGGTCTGACTGACAGGTGGTGGCATTTACAGAGGATCTTGTCCACTTCCTCAGGTCCAGCAGGATCAAACTTTTCCCAGATAACTGGGTAAGTATGCTCCCCAGGCATCTCCCCAGACTCCATCCCACGCTTGGAGTCCAACTTAGAGCGAATCCGAGCGATTTTATCCTGCAGATGCCCCGAAAATTCCTCATCACGGCCCTGTAGATGATTTTCCGGATCCCCGTTCCCCAACAGGGATCAGGTGACCCTAAACAGGGCCGCTGGGTGGCATTCTGCAGATGCAATAAGAGCGGAGAAATACTGGCATTTCACCACTCTTACCGCCACAAGGTAGGCCTTAATCGCAGCTCTAGTTTGTGTCTGGTCAGGTTCAGTCTTTGTCTTTCTCCAGCAGCACTTTAGGCGTGTCTTAATCCTCTTCAGAACCCTCAGCTCCTCCATGAACCATGGGAAGTGTCGGGTTCGATAGGATAAGAGAGGCCGCACAGGCATGATCCTATCCAAGGCCCCGGCTGTCTCCCTGTTCCAGGCATCAGCCAGGGCCTCTGCTGGACCGTGCAACAGATCCTTGGGTATAACCCCCAACTCCCTCTGAAACCACATTGGGTCCATCAGTCACTGGGGACGGACCGATCGAGTAGGTCCTACCTCCCTGCCGAGGGGGGTGGCATATGAGAATCCCAAGGTCACCAGGGCGTGATCTGACCACGACAACGGGGAAAGATGTAACTCTCCCCTCAGATCACATTGCCACTGCTCTGACAAGAAAACTAAGTCTGGTGTGAGGCCACTGTCTCAAGTCGGGTCCCAAATAATCTGAGTCAGGCCCATGGCTGCCATGGTGGCCATGAACTCCCGAGCTGCCTCTGAGGCCCGCCCCAGGGAAGGCAAATTTATTTTTTATTTATTTATAATTTATTCACTGCCCATCTCCCCCTCATGGGGGACTCTGGGCAGTTTACAAGAAAATGCAGTTAAAATTTAAAACCATTTCAGTACAACAATACAATAAAATAAGAATATAGTAAAATCTAAGTGGCAAGAGATTTTAATCAGAGTGTAGCAAGCCCCTCAAAATCACTTCGGGCGCTAGCCATCCCCAGGTATAACTATTCCCCCTCCCATTCCAAGCCTGCTGACAAAACCAGGTCTTTAGTCTTTTTCAGAAGTCCAGGAGCGAAGGGGCCTGTCGGACCTCTGGGGGAAGGGCAGGAGCTACAGCAGAGAAGGCACACTTCTGAGACCCCGTTAGATGAAATTCTTTTATAGATAGGGTCCGTAACATGCCCTCCCTGCATGACCAGGTGGGGCGGGTCGATGTAATAGGGTTGAGACGGTCCCTCGGATATCCTGGTCCCATGCCATGTAGGGCTTTAAAGGTGATAACCAACACCTTGCATTGGATCCAGAAGCAAACTGGGACCCAGTGCAGCTCACGCAACAAAGGTGTTACGTGTGCAAATCTTGGAACACCCAAGATTGTCTGTGCGGCTGCATTCTGAATCAGCTGAAGCTTCTGAATACTCTTCAAGGGTAGCCCCATGTAGAGTGCATTACAGTAGTCTATCTGGGAGATGCCCAGGGCATGAGTGACTGTTCGAAGGGCCTCTAGGTCCAGGAAAGGGCATAACTGGCACACAACACAGAGTTGAGCAAAGGCCCTCCTGGCCACGACTGCCATCTGCTCTTCGAACAGGAGTCGTGAGTCCAAGAGGACCCCCAAGTTATGCACCGGGTCTGTCTGTGGCAGTGCAACCCCATCCAGCACTAAAGATGACAAATTCCTGGCACGTGAGGTGCCATTAATCCACAGCCACTCCATCTTACTTGGGTTCAGTCGAAGCCTGTTGCTCCCCATCCAGGCCCCCACAGCCCCCAGGCACTCAGAAAGGGTGGTCACAGCATCACTTACTTCACCAGGGATGGAGATATACAATTGAGTATCATCAGCATACTGATGATACCTCATCCCATGGTGACGGATGATCTCACCCAGCTGTTTCATGTAGATGTTAAAAAGGAGAGGGGAGAGTACTGATCCCTGCGGCACCCCACAGAGAAGGGGCCGTGGGGCCGATCTCTCCTCCCCTATTACCACCAACTGGGACCAGCCCTGGAGGAAGGGGTAAACCAGTGCAGAACTATGCCGCCCACCCCCAACTCCCTGAGCCGACCCAAAAGGATACCATGGTCGATGGTATCGAAAGCCACTGAGAGGTCAAGAAGAGCCAGGATGGATGCACTGCCTCCATCCCGCTCCTGCCAGAGATCATCCATAAGTGCGACCAATGCCGTTTCCATCCCATAACCGGGCCTGAAACCTGACTGGAAGGGGTCTAGATAATCCATTTCATCCAGGATCCTCTGGAGCTGCAGCGCCACCACTTTCTCAACCACTTTCCCCAAAAAGGGGAGGTGGGAGACGGGGAGAAAGTTGTCCAATACGCTAGGGTCCAGCGATGGTTTCTTGAGGAGGGGACACACCAGTGCCTCTTTGAAGGCTGCCGGGAATACCCCCTTTCTCAAGGAAGTATTTACCACCGCTTGGACCCAACTACACATCCCCTCCCGAGCTGCCTTCACCAGCCAGGAGGGGCATGGGTCTAGTTGACAAGTGGTGGAGTTTACTGTCTGGAGGATCCTGTCCACTTCCTCGGGCTCAACAGGCTCAAACTGTTCCCAGATGACAGAGTAGGAAAGTCCCCCGGGCATCTCCCCAGACACTGCCTTGAGCTCAGAGTCCAACTTGGAATGGATCTGAGCAATTTTACCCTGCAGATGCTCAACTCCTCAGCTCGGCCCTGTAGATGGATCTCTGGATTCCCTTTCCCCAGAAGGGAACGGGTAATCTTAAACAGGGCCGCTGGGTGGCATTCTGCGGATGCAATAAGGGCAGAGAAATACTGACATTTCGCCGCTCTTACCGCCACAGGGTAGGCCTTAATAGCGGCTCTAGCTTATTAGGTTCGGTCTTTGTCTTCCTCCAGCAGCGCTCTAGGCGTCTCTTAATCCTCTTCAGAACACTGAGCTCCTCCGTAAACCAAAACCCACAGGCCTGGGGAACTCCACTGCCAACCCTGAGATCACCTCCAGCAGCTCAGGCAGAGAGGTTGCTACACAACAGGAAGGCTGGTACAGGAGCAACACTCCCAACTGCTCTCAGGCACCCAACTTGAAAAACAGGGTCTCACAACCAGCTACTTGTGGAGCAGTGCCCCTGAAGGCCACTAGGGACTCTCCGATAACTGCCACCCCTCCTCCCCTGCCCTGGCATCTCAGCTGGTGCCACACTCGAAACCCGACCAGGCACATCTCTGACAAAGCCACTCCCCCTTCCAGGCCCAGCCAGGTTTCAGTAATACATGCCAGGCCTGCCCCCTCCTCTGTGATCAAGTCACATACGAGGGGGGCCTTGTTGTTCACTGACCTGGCGTTAAGCAGAAGCAGCAGATTTACAACTGTTTCTCAAGGTATGTTTAGTTTTATATATTCAATTAATTCTTAGTGTTTTTCCTGCACTATGGTAGGGTCCGCTTATCGGCATATCCATCTCCATTTGGCTCAATCCAAGGCATCTTCGGGGTGACATTCACACATTCCGTGTCCTCCTTCAATTAATCAATCAATGAAATAATAAATTTTAAATTTTCTGTCAATTGTAAATGTTTATTTGCTGTTTTTATTTCCCATCCACTATGTCTTTTCTTATTTTCTTCTTTTGTGCAATTATTTATCTTATTCTCTAAATGTTTTGAAATAAATTTATAAACCCACTTTTCCATAGCAGGACTTCAAGAAATCGAAAAAGGAGACAGCAAAACACCAATCAGTTTCATGATTTTATTTGATGGTCAGAAAAGGGGAAGCCAATGATTTCGAATCTGTTAATCCAGATATAAGATTTATAGACAAATCAATTTAACAAAAATCTTCTCTAAGGAAGGACTAGGGGAGAAGAGAGAGCAGTGAAGGGGAGAGACAGAGCAGTGAAGGAACCACACAAACGCTTGGTCCCAGTTCTAGCACAACTCTGGGACTCACAATAGCCTGCTGAGCAAGGTTGTTGACCTGGAACACACCCAACTGACAAGCAGAGGAGGAGCTCTGCAGACTTTCTGACTGCCAGATTAATGGGATTTTGCTGGGGACAGTTGGATTGCTTGGGCACCATGAAGGAAAAGAATCTAATCAAGGCAATAATAAATACTGACAGGCCAGGGACATGATTTCAAAGGCAGACCAGACACATAAGGCATTCTGTGTTCTTGAATGTCTGTCCATAACAAGCTCTTCGTTCAGATCAGGTGAGAAGCAGCTCAGCTAGCAAAATGCCCTAAAAACCAGATGCTACCCTGGGACTTCAGTGCTCTGCACCCAGTTGGGGAGTGACAGAACAGAGAAATGGCAATGGCACCAGTAGCTTCTATACCTATTAACAGGCCACTGTTCCTTAATCAGAAGCAAGGGCTTCTCTGGTTACAGGGAGCCCACAAGGGTGGTAGTCTGAGCCATGCTTAAGCTCTTGGGAGACCTCAGCTCAGCAGGATTATCTGCCCAGAAGATGCAAACTGGAAGAAGACAGGAGGGGTATGCATGAATGGGACTGGGAAGCATATCAAAAAAAGGGAAAGGAGGTTGGGCCACCCTGGAGGATGTATGTTATGTTACAAACATTAAGGCATCATGGTTACAGGAAACGTATCACAAATGGAAAGGCAACCCACATCCCCCAAAGAGAACGTGTAGGCCATGAACATGACTAAGCCTGGCAAGGGCCTGCCGTCCCAACTGTTTCCAGCCTGCACGGAATGATGACTTCTCAGCACCTCACCCCTTGCTCAGAGATGGCAAGGTCTCCAAATCCTCTCCCCTACAGACAGAAATGTTGCTTGCTTCCCCTTTACCACCCGCCTGAAATGTACTGAAATGGGACAGAAGCAGCAGACCTCTTACTCAAGGCCAGAGAGGGACAAGAAACACTTCTGCCTCTGCACTTGGGAGACACAGGGCAGGTTTGGTCACTGTTACTGATTCTTGGGAGGAAATACATACAGGGCATTGAGCCAAAAGGTCTTCCTGGTGAGCTAAAAATGAGAAGGGAAGGTTGTCCAATGCCAGCACTTTGGTACAGGGAGGGGTTTCTACTGTAGCCACTGTCTGAACAACTCTTGGGGCTGGGCTATGAAAGGGCTAATCTTTCCATTCCTTCTTGATAGTCAGGTTCCACTCCCAGGAAAGGTGGTCCGTCTTATCATCATCTGTAAATTTAGATCGGATGTTGTAAGTGCCCCGGGCCAGCATGCCCTTAGGGGCTTCCTCCAGGGGGGTCAGGAACTCATATTCCTCAGCACGTGGCCCGTAGCTTCCAACCATATAGTCAGTCTTGTCAACTGGAAAGAGAAAAACAGCTGTAAGGCATGAATGGCAAGAAAAAAGTGTTACTGGAAGTCGCGCAGTGCAAGTTGTAGATATCTGAGATCACAAATGCACTGACAACTATCATATAAACAAATCCCTGCTACCTAAAACAAGAGTGGCACTGGAATTTTATTTTGTATGTGCTCAAGCACCCCAATTTCTTTCAAAGCCAGCTTTACTCTGAGGTCTAATATCTATTTTTGGATGGGCCTATCCATTGTTCACACTTCCTCTTCTGAAACCTGATTATCCTTAAGCCTATACACACTGCTGTTTTGCTCTGCTGTTTTAATAAACTCTAAATACCTTAAGCAGGTATTTTTGGTGCCAAACTTTCTTCGGGGTTGTAATATGGTGACATGCCTCCGAAGGCCTAGCCATATCCAGACTGACTACCAAGTACTGGACTTAAGGGGCTTTTATGTTTGTCAATCTGCAGAAAGAGAAAAGTGTTTTCCTTCTTTTGGCAGTAACTATGCCACGATCTTGTTCTGATTGGGTGTAACAGACTCAGCAGAGAGAGAACTGCAGCATCAATGCATCTTCACACTGAAGAAAAACCAAAAGCCACCCAAAGCAATTGATGGTTGTGTGTCCTTTTGCTATTCCACCTCTTTTCTGGCTGCCATTCAAACACAAATTAATTTTCTCTCCGTTAGGTGAGTACCAAGTTTCAACTCTACTCTGCAGCTCTTATTTCAATCTAAGTTAGACACTACTCTTGGGAACACACCAGGCTACTTCTCCCCAGAAGAACAGAACTGGTACTCACTTTTTACTCCTTTCCTGAATGTGTGTTGAATGTACTTCAACCCTGAAACAATCTCCCTCTTTACCTATAGTGAGAAAGAATATATCAAATCAATACACACCTTTTGGCCAAATGCCTTTCCTCAAAATTATATGCTGAATTATTCACAGACTGACCCTTCTGACAGGCACTACAAGAACTCAGAAGGAGATCTTACCTGAAAAGAGATTTTTATCTGGTACTCTACACCTTCCTTCAGCACAAACGCCTGCTTCTTGAAACTCTCCAAGTCAGCTGAAAGGAGAAGACGGGAATTAGGCAAATTTCTCCCAGAAGATTCAGAACTGGCAAGCAACCTGTGGAGTTACTTCTATGTGAGGTATTAGCTTTAAAGCCTGGCTGCAATAACCATGGAAGTGAAGCTTTAATTCAGAGGTAAGAATGGTGTCCACGGGCACCAATACAAACCAGACAGGAAACTAAATAGGAAGCTGCATGCAACAAAGCAAAACATTGTACCTATTTGCAGGAAAGCTTTTGGTTCCCCCAAAGCTGCCATTGGAAAGTTAGAGCACACCCTGGTAGGCTCCTCTGCTAAATGGGTGTTCTGCAACTGAACAGGTCCGCCAAGGCCGCCTTTTTGTGAACAGGCAAGTTTCCCTTGACAGCTGCTCTGAATGCACCCAACTAACGTTCTCAAAATTCTAGCCCCCAAAGATTGCCTACTCATCCTTTGAACTTACACCACCAACTTGGCTGATAATGTTCATCCACAGAACTTTTAAACCAGTGAAAAAGTAGTAAACTAGTAGCATAATGCATAGCGCCAATCCGGGATCTTCTAACATTAATGCCTGCAATGCCTTTCAAACATCCCACCAGAACGTATGTAGCAGCTAGCTAGCTGAGTACAACATACTGAGGTTAAAATATGAGCCAGCTGAGGCTTTATAGAACAGATAAAATGTTGTGATTTCCAGAAGGATAACCATGCTTGGTGTTTTTTTTGGCTGCAACCTAAGCACTCTGAGGCATCCTCATGACTTACCAATTCATTGTGACATAAGATTTCATAGACTACACTTTGTTTTATGCACCTGATGAAATTATCCAGAAAACTGTTCACCGTAAATGTAGTTGTCTTTAAGGTGCCATAAAGTGTGTGCTGTATTTTTTGATCCACCCCATTTACCTGTCAGATCCAACTCCAAGGGACCAGGAGCTGTTGCACAAATCAAAGTCAGTTTTGTTACCACCACATTTGGACTAGTCGGGTCTGCAAGAGGAGAGAGAATATGCCTCAGAGCAGAACATCAAACCTGGCCCCCTATTCCCACAGGGCAGCAGAACCCAAGTGCATGCCTAGAAATGGTGGCCTTCCTTTTAAGAGCTTTCTAGCCCTCCACACTGCAACCATGAATGCTTATGCAAATCTCCCCCAATCTGGTGCCCTCCAGATGTTTGAAAGCTTATTAATGTCCTTTGTTTTCATGTTCTCCTTATGTGTGTATTTCTTTTCCCTTCTGTGCTTTTCCCATCTTTGAAGAAGGACAAATTGCAAAAAAAACCCATACACAAAAACTCAATTTCTCATTATTACTTCTGATTTAATTCTATCTGGAAATATGTTTTATTTGTAGAGTTCACGCAAACTCTAAACTTTTGGTTTGTTGATAAACAGCACAAAAGCTCACTTCAGGGCACAGTGGGCATGTTCACATAACATACTAATTCCAGGGGTCTTGTGAAGAGTTCAAGGGCCCAAACTCTGAAGCCTCATATAGTGATAGAAAAGCACATCACAGTACTCAGACATAAACACATTGAATAAACATCCTGAAACAGAGTTACATTTTTGCCATTTCACTTCGGCCTCTTAAGGTATGGGGATGGCAGCACTGTGACAGTAGGGGCTGCTTCTGCCATTGGCTCTTGGTTAGGAGCAATGGAGCTGCTGGTTCTGCAAGAGAGATCCCAGGACCCCCACTGTAATGCAGAGGAACTGAAATTCCAGCAAGAAGGGACCTCACCCTTCTTGCTTCTACCAGAGCTGGCCCCAGGGTATCACTCTGAACTGGGCTTGCAAATCTTGTCAAGGCAGGTCCTCTCCTCTGCCTGAGATGCTCTAGATAGCAAGCCAGGCTGACATGGCCATACACCTGAAACACGCCCTTGACAGGATCCACTGGCAGCAAGGAGCAGCTGCGGGGCTGGGAAAAGCAGGCCCCAAACCTGGTGATGATGATGCCAACCACCCCATGGACTATCCTGCCAGGCACAGAGCCATGCTTTCTTCTTAGCCTGGAACTGCTGGCCTCAGGATCTGCAATGAAACTGGTGAATGCCAGCCTTTCACATCTCTTCCAGTCATCTGGCAAGAGCAAACTAGGAATGTGGACAGAGATAAAGAGGATGGGAAAACAAGGGTGCCAACTTGCCCAGAGCAACAGAAAGTGCTTCACTCACTTCATACTGCAGCAGAGTGGCAGCCCAAGGTAGGAGAACAGCTTGCTGATCTTAGCCAGGCCCTATGAATCCTCCCTGGAGTCGTAAGTGACCTCCTCAACTTGCTACACCCACTGAAATGGGCAGGGCTCTCTCAGCCAGCAGAAAGACATGACCCACAGGGCCAAATCTTTCTTCTAAGTACTGTTGCAAGATCACATAAAAAGAGGACTTCATGCAGCCCACAAGTTTGAGACCACTATGCTAAGCCAATGTTTCCTTAACTGTGGCTTACTATACAAACCTCAATTTGCTGAGTTCACCACAGCATATAAATTATGGTTTCTAAACCACATTTTCTATGTTCACATAATTTGGTGAGCTACACACAATGAAACCATACTGCAGTTAAGGGTAGCACATGAATCCAAGAATAGCCAGGAATTCAAAAGCATCCAATACTTGGCACAGGCCAGCTGGATTCCATACCCTCATTCAGATGATGAGGGTAGGAAAACAGCTTTTATGGAACGCTCCAGTTTGCGAGGCTAAGTCAGGCTTCCGAAGCTGTCACTTCTACCACTCATGCACACTCCTCAATGAAAGAATGGGTCTTCCAGGAACCCACCAGCAGTAATGGCAACGTTTCCCAGTAGGGCTTCCTTATACTTGCGTAGACTCTCGTCATCTTTGTCCAGCTCCTGGATCTCCTGGATGCTCTTTTGGGCAGGGGGCTTGTAGTTGACGGAGTGCTCATCCTCTTCGTTTTCAGCTGCAATCTGGGCCAGCTGCTCATGGGTAGGCTCTTGCTCAGCCATCTCTGCAGCTATGTCCTATATCTGAGGGACATACACAAGGACATTAGTTAGTACCTTGGGGACCGCAATAGTTTTATCTGCTTTTTACCTGGAAAGTCATTGGCTTAAAGGTTTAAAAAGCTGACCACATTCTTTGGCTTTTTAAATAGTCAAGTCCAGATTAAGACTCCTCTTTGGGAAGCAGGAGATAGTAGATTCCTAGTTGAAGTACTGCCATCCTCAAGAGAAAAAGCTTAGAATTTGCCCTTTGCCCTCTAGGAGTAAGTCAGGTTTTCATGTGGGATATAGATTCTGCTCTTCCCACATCAAAAGAAGATTGATTAAACAAAGTCTATGCTGTTTTCTAGCCTCCAGTGCAATAACATTAGTTTATATCCAGCAAGTAGTACCCCATATAAACTGATCACCCCACAAGTGACAAAACTGCCTTTTTGGGGAGGTGGGCATGTCCAATGCAGTCAACTGCAGAGTGCCACGACTCAACAAGGCTGGCTAAATTAGCTATTTCATTTGGCAGGGGGAGCAGTAAATAAACTTCAAAGCACTCACAGGACAATTAATAAAAAACAATGAAGCAGGGTGGCAAAGGTAACCATCGGCAGTGTTTATAATCTGAGCAAATTATTTCACATACTCTCAAGTTTCCTGCAAGCTACATAAAGCGTGTAAGAGTAGCTTTCACTACTTCCTTTGTGTCTCTTTCTCAGACTCAATTTGCATAAATATGCAGAGATCAGAAAAAAAGCTTAAGCTGTGCTGTCAGACACTTAGCAGATGCTGGAACCCAGTCAAAGAGTAATTTACACTTGGGACACACTAAACTGCCCAGATGTGAACATGCTGCTTCTAAAGTACATGCTTATTTGCACTGCATAGTAAAGAGAGCAAGATCAGGCAGGGCGACCCGTAAGTTTAAATAATGCCAAATACTTTGCCTCAGAATGCTACAAACAGGAAAGTAATGAAGGGATGCTAAATTAATTCCTCTAAGCCAAGGAGAAGCAACTTCTCTACTCTTGTGAGCACAGGTAAGATTGTGAGAGCTAGTTATGGGTGATTCCACAAAATGGACACTATGAGGAATTCGCCTGTTCACCATATGGCTGCCAGAGCATGTATGGAAGTCCACGAATACCAAATCACCAGACAGCTACTAGTGAGGATACACCTCATTATCCTCCCTCTCCCCAAAAAATGTTCTTTACCATCTCCACTTATCTGAATCCTTTTTTTCAAGCAGGTAGGCATACTTTGAAACAAAGCGCCGTTTTTATCATTCAAGAATACTTAGGGGGCTTGTGTGGGACCCAGAAGCTTTCTTGTAAGTAAAGCAGCATTACATTAAAACTTACATTAAAATTAAAAAAAAAAAAAAGGACACCATGGACACCATGTTCCTACCTCTAACAAAGCTTCACTTCCATGGTGATTGCAACCAGGCTTTAAAGCTAATACTGCACATAGAAGTAACTCCACCGATTGCTTGCCAGTTCTGCATCTTCTGGGAGAAATTTGCCTAATTCCTGTCTTCTCCCTTCAGTGTCAAAGCAGAAGGGCTCAATTCATTATTCATAGGAACAAGGACAGTGGACTTCTGCAAACTCAACCTACTGATGCATTTAGCTCTCAATATGCATTAATTGCCATTCCCAGCCAAAAATGGTCACATTGAGAGGTATGGAGACGATAGGAACTGAAGTTGAACATGGCCGAGGACACCATCCTCAGGAATGCAGTTGCAAACTGTCTAGGAGCAGCTCTCCAGGGTTTCAGGTGTAAAACTGGAGATGCTGGGGATTGAATTTAGGACTTCCAGTACAAAAGGATGTGCTGTATCAGAGCTACAGTCCATGGCTGTGCTCCTGTGTGTAAAGCTCTGATGTCCGGCAAATATCCCATCCTGGGAGCACCAGAAAGCCAGACAGCCAGTCACAGATCAATGTTTCACAGCAAATACCAATCCTGAACACAGCATGGAATATAATTTTTAGTGAAAAGAAGGAATATACATAGTCAAGCATGAAGCACTGCATCATCTGTAAATGGGAAAATACAATTAGCCACATGGAACAGATCTGTAATTTCCACTGACAAGCACACGAGCCGCCTGACAGGTGAGACAGGCAAGCAACATGGAAGCCAATTGTCTCATCCACCCAAGATGGGGCCTTGAGACTAAGAGCAGCACCCGCCCTCTCCTCGCATCAGATATGCTTATCTACTCTGGCAATTTGACAACAGTCTCCACATCTTTTACACCTGCCAGTTTTTCACTAATGTAAGCCCCTTCCAAGTTTATTTCAGCCATTTATTCTTGCCAGTGTTCTTTTATAGGATTAGTTATGACACCGTGCAAACCCACGTGCTGGCCACCTCTTACGAGCATCAGGCATACATATACCACTGTGAAGAGATAACTTTTAAAACAAGTTTTCTACTACAATTTAGTGCTGATTAATGCTGGAATATGTCAGGCCCTCTCACCTTTTACTTAAAGAAGGAGGATGGGGAGAATGGGGGAGAATGGGGAGAATCAAGAAAGGGAGTGCTTTCTCAGACAATGCAAAGGAACAGCTTCTTTCCCGTGGGAAAGGAAGCTGGTAGATTTAAAATCCCTCTGGAGATACATTTCTGTAGAGTAACAAATCATCTCAGCCAGTCAAAGTATGCGTCCATTCCAAGGAAACCAGGTGCATCCTACTCCTGACTGCTTTTTGTACCCAAGCCCAGGAAATCCATCTTAGAGGACTGCTACCTGTAAAGAGAGCAATATGTGCAGCATCTGCTCATTACTGTACAGCAAATTCTCTCTGGAACAGCTACAGGCAAGTCTATATGAAGAACTACAGAAACTATCATTTTGCAGACAGAAAGTTTGATGCAATATCAAGGAAGCTGTGACCCAAAAGTCGATTCAGAATAAGCAGCCACTCAGTCCTCATCAAGTCTTCACCAGCGTGCAAGGTGGTATCTATTTCCAGTCCACAGAGCCGAGAGAAAAATTCCAGACAGTAGCATTCATAAGGCAGAGCAGCCGGCTGTCATGACTGGAAGCGTAAAATGATGTAGCTGAGCCTTACGTCACTGGAAGCAGTGCACCCTCCCTCCAAGTCAGGAAACTGGCTCCTATCCCAAGGGTGTGTCCACATGCCTTTCACATTACTGAAGACTTGCTACTAGTGGTACAACTCAGCTGCTTCCCTATCTAAGCTAGGCTGAAAGGCTTCTGTTCCTATTCCATTTTCCTCTCAGTTAAAGGGGAGAAGAAGCATTTCACTGGCCAAAAGAAAAAGTTCTTACTCCACATATACTATTCTGTGATACCCAAACTTATACTGCAAAGTTCACCATCATCTCTTCTAAAAGTTACCAAGGATGTCCATACATTATGCAGACCCACAGCTTTGTGAAGATTTCATATATGTGTGCATTCATACAGGAGTATATATAAAGAAAAACATTTATTTATTTATTTATCACATTTTCCCACCGCTCATCTCAACAATGACTCTGGGCAGTTTACAAGCAAATTTAAAACAGTAAAAAATTAAATGTCGATTAGAAGAAATACATTATAAAATATACATATACAAATATACTAATTGCAAGTACAATAATCACCTACCTCTGACCCCTATCCTTGGCTCCATATGTGGATTATGCTTAAAAAAAAAACGATTTCAGGATGAGAATCTCACTACTTTTGGGGCACCCTAGAAACTTAGTATGTCCCTAACAACAGAAGGAGCAACTGTAAGAGACATGGGCTGCATGCAGTAAAGGGTCAACACAGTAGGTGGACTATAAGAGGAACTAATCATAAGTATGCAATGGTGTCCTAGCAGCACTGCCACAAATTGAGAATATTTTCTTCTGACATTCCTTGGA
Source organism: Candoia aspera (assembly GCF_035149785.1). Taxonomy (NCBI): domain Eukaryota; kingdom Metazoa; phylum Chordata; class Lepidosauria; order Squamata; family Candoiidae; genus Candoia; species Candoia aspera. The sequence goes on along the minus strand of NC_086154.1, from coordinate 113,555,396 downwards.
CCAAAAAGCTAATCCTCTAAAGACTGCTGAAATTTTAGTGTTACAAAGTGTTTTGATGGCTAAACTTCCTAGGGAAAGTCTGACTCCACAACGTAGGAGGAAGAACATCCTATGGTTTTACAGCTGCCTTTCTTCCAGAAGCACATGGACAGTTGCAATATTCTTTAATAGCAACAGGAATAGACAAAGAGGCTGTGCACAGTAGGTAAAGCAAGTCTGACTCCAGAGGTCAGGTGCTGCCTCTTGTATCATCAGATCACAGATACCATGCCCACATTAAGAGAGGAAGGCCTTGCTAGAAATAGCTTGCCAGAAGTTCTAAGCCTCCTACACCTTCACTTAATGTTTACTAAGGGTCACTGGAATAAAGATGCCTAGAAGGAACAAAACCCTTTTATCTGTCATTTCCAGGTGTAGCTAAATACCAGCAGATTCATTTAAACTACATTCTCAGGTGCCTGGCCCAGGAAACTCACAACGAGGGAAGTGCTGTGTGCAGTGAGAAACAATTTGGAAAGGACTCCACAATCCCATTTTAACTTTTCGACTCTTTAAAATTAGTAAGGTAAATAGAGAATAAAGCTGCCAACTCTTGCAAGATGGAAGTCCCAATATCTTTAAAGTAGTACAAAGTAGATATTATGGCAAGAGAAAAAAACTCAGAAGTTATATCCCCATTGTTCAAGGCTTCCAAGAAGCCCTAAAATCAATCTAACTAGTATGTTTACATAGAAAAAAGGCTCAGATTGGAACACCCAGTAGTTTGGAATATTCCAAAATATAATTTGTTAGCCTGTTCAGTAAGGGAAGTCACAGTAGTGAAGTACTGAAAGGACTAAAGTATCGTGACACACACATGCAGCCGAACCCACATGCAGCACAGTTTGCAGATATGTATCTATGGGAAGTATAAATCATAAAAGGATATAACAGTATTCTTCATACATCTGATTTCTGCATATGAGAACTTGTGCTACAATAAAATTGGCAAAAAGAATGACATGTTTTATATAGACATATGGCCATACCTTTATTAAGCCAACCTAAGTTACCCAATATAATCTGCAAGTCTCTGAATTTCTAAGAATTTACTCTCAGGCAACAAAGTAAAAAGCAAATTTTAAAGTGGGGGAAGGGAAAAAATAAATCTGGTTGGCATTAAGACAATAGGTGCATCAAGATACCATCTTAAATAAGCTAACAGACATATCAAATACAGAAGTAGTGTTAGGTTGCACAAAGGACGCTCCCAAAACCAATGTTTGCTAAAAAAACCAAAGTATTTTAAAGAGAAAACTTACACTTTCAAATCTATGGAGTTATCTTGAATTTACTTGTTAAAACAGTGCCACTGCTAAATACCTATACAGTAGTTTCCTGATACTCCAAGCACTACTACTACTAGATACACTACTACTTGATACTTTCCTGAATTTTCTCAGTTAACCAGTTTATTGTTTTCAACCACAAGCCATAACAAATAGTATAAAGTTTACGTAGGGTAGTAACCAAGTAAAATATATTTAAATCTATTAAGCCTGAAAGAACATAATAAACATGTAAATAATTACCAGAACTTTTGTTAAAATAACTTCTGTTTAGCAGCCACTAGTGAAACTTGCAGCCTGAATTTTATATGTTGATTACCTACTAATGCGATTACCAGGTGTTTACTGATTACAGGTAATCCTCATCTGATGAAAACGTAACTTTGCGACCAATCCTCACATTTACAACCTTCACAGGTCTGAAAAGCAAAGGAAAGCTGAAGATTATAAGCACAGTTGTGGTTTCACTTAGTGACCACTTCAGTTAACACCCGAGTTGCTGGTCACTAAACAAGGACTACCTGTAGCATTCTATTCCATTTTTCATTCAGGAACTCAAAGCAGCATATATAACATTCCTTTTCCCTACTTCTTTTCCACAACACCCCTTTGAGGTTAATTCTCTCATGTTCATCCTCAGGTATCACTTTGCTTTAATTACCTCAGCATATTAAGATGTTTAAAACATTACCATGTAGAATACACAGCAAAACTAGTAGAGATCTACATGCATAGCAAGTACCCAAATATACAGTATTAATTTGATTTCTCTGGTACTTATAAATATATCATTTATGAATTGATGCAAGTTTCACAGGAACTGCAATTATTGCCAAGTAACTTCATTATTACCCAGAAGGAATATTAGACTAAAAATGAAGAAAGCACAAGCCAAGTTGTCTGATACTGTGTTTCTTTCCTGATTTGATTGGTAAGTGTTCCTTAGAATATCAAAGGCGACGGCAAGAAGGATAAAGGTCAGAAAATGATGACTGTGATAGCTTCTAGGAGTACTAAGAATGCTTTGAGTACCAATATAGGAACAGGAACACATCTAGTCCTAAATATAGCTACAGAAGAGCAACTTGGAAATGTGCACCCTTAAACATCTAAAATGAAGAGCGGTTTTAACATTAATACAGCTATTAAAGATATAAACCCCAAAGAAGAGGAAGGAATCTCACAGCTAAAGTTGAAGATTTAAGGCATCTCCAAGTGTAGATTAAGAAGTGCAAAACACATAGGAAAGTTGGCCTGCACACAAGTAGACAATGCATCCCTGAAAACTGGTGACTCAGTTTTAAATGAGCAGCTCTTCATATTCTGGGCAGCAATAAATGATTTTCTTGTTCACTGGAAACACGTTTACAGAGCAAAAAGATAGTGTAAAATAGTTCTGTAGCCCTTGTCGTCTACTAATGCCCAGGATCCACTGTGTGACACTGTAGAAAGGGAGAAAACCTGAGCAGCTTGTTTGCAACCTGCCCTAATCAATCTTGTTTAAATCTTCATTTCTACTCATTAAATTCCTGCAACATACATCAATTCTTTGGAGACATCTAAAAGAAAGGAGAAACTAAATGGAAACAAACTCTCAAGAACTTTCTCTTCTAAGAAAATAGAAATGGGCTTAATCAGATTATAACCCTGAGAGGGAAACATTCAGCAATGTAAGACAGGGGGCTTTGCTACTAGGAAAATCTGCAGCAGAGAAGCCAGAAGTCTCTTATACAAATGGTCCTCAAGGTTGACCATTAGTTCACTTGGGTTCCAGCTCAATGAACTGAAGATATCTTTAGCTTCAGATATAATGCATTATGCTAAAATGAGGGACAATGAAATTAGTGAAAAGTAGGGAAATATTAATCTTATATGAACAATCTACTTGCACAGAGTCTATATAATTGGGATAGTATATAAGTATCATAATAAATAATTAACAGCTACAGGGCTCAAGGAATCATTGATTGTAAATATTTTTTTGCAAGGAAGTTCCTGGCCTTTAAAGTCGAAGAAAAGACCACTTTCACAAAGGCTCAAAATGTTTCCACTAAACACTGGATCTTCTTTGCTTGAATATTCTGTTGTCTTCTAGTGGCCAGTGAATCATACCACCCAGAAATTCTGATCTACAGCCTGCATTCACCCTTCAGTTAACATTTACAGCCTTTCTGCATTAGCTGATAGTACAAGCTTACCAAGCTGCAGTATATAAAACTTTTCACCAAGGAAACACTGCAGTAAATATTGATGAGGGTGAAAACAAGTCATTTCAGGAGCTTTTTCTTTTATGGGAAATACTATATTGCTAACTGCAAATATCAGGAAGTTCTCAGTCAGCAAATATTGGGCTAACAGTTGTGAGCCACCCAGAGTTGCTTAGGTGAGCTGGGCAGCCATACAAATCAAATGTATAATAACAGTAGCAGCAAGAATTCTGTGCTTGCAGTGTTCTGAATGCTGGAAGAAATACTTCCAGAAGAACAAGTATCCTTACAAAAGGGTGCCACAAGACTAGCAGATGAAGAAACTCACAATCAGGCAATTAGGTAAACTGACTAACCTTTTGGCACAGTGGTAGTTATTACTGCTGTTAGCAGTACGGTTAACATATATTACTGCTGTTAGTATCTACTGTACTGGACCTACATGCAATCCTTTATCTCAAAGTACCTAAACCATTATTATCTGCAATCCACTAAATTATACTAGGCTGCAGGCACTGTAATTCGCATCTCACTCAACTGCAGCTAGTGTATTTCCACAACATATGACAAAATAGTAACACTGTCTCTTCATTAGCATTTTTTTCTTTCCAAGAAGTTTTTCAACAGAGTGGTTAAGTCAAGAACCAGGCTTCAGCCCCATCACATTTATCTCTGCAGTGTTTCACCAAGCATCAAGACTGGCCAGCTTCCAGTTCCTCTAAAGCAGTGCTTCCCAAACTTTTTCTTTCATTACCCAAAACTGCCTATCAGAAAGCCCTTTTTACCCAATGTAGGTAAAACACTTTAAGTCAATTTAAATGTACCAATCAAAGCGAATATTTGTAGCTCAGGGCTGAACTGTGGAGTCCTTGGTGCTCTCTGAGCCGCCTTGTTTCTTTGCAGACATTTCCTTGCCAGACTAGGCAACATCTTCAGTGCCCCTGAAGACATTGCCTAGTCTGGCAATGAAATGTCTGCAAGAAAACAACAAGGCTCAGAGAGCACCAAGGACTCCACAATTTAAATGTTCCTGTTGTGATTAGGTAATGGGTTCGTGTCATTACCCAAAGAAAAATCACTTTTACCCAATTTTGTGTAATTTACTCAGGTTTGGGAAGCACTGCTCTAAAGGAAGCACAGGATGAACAGCTCTGCTGGAAAGGCCCAAAGAGCACCCAAATTAACTGAGAAGGGATGGATATGGTTACTGTGTGCCTAGAAGAATGGCACATAGAGTTCTATCCTCACGACTGCCACAGAATGAGGATGAGGCAACAAAACTCCTTCAGATGCTTTGTATTCAGGCCAGGACCAACGTTCTATACAGGCAAGTTTTTAAACCTGTTTTCAGACCTAAAAAGTTGTCAAAGGATTCATTTATGCTAGTAACCTGTACAAACAGCTTGTTGGGACAGGATCTCACCCACATTCATCATCTCTGCTACTAGTGGATGTAACAATAGAGTATCACCACCATTGTAGGTAATGTGTAGAAGTACCCACTTGCCACCTTAGGTCAACACAGAAACCAGAACAGACTGCATGTTCCTTATAGTGATTTGATTTTTATCTGTGCCATTAAATTTGATGCCAAAAGATGACAGAGTTCTCATGGCAAAAACAAAACAAAACAAAACCATGTCAATAGTTTTAAATAAATTAAATTAAATTTAGCTATAATGATCATACTGCTAATACTAAGAACAGCTATTATTCTGTTTTTCTCTTTAACGAATTTTAGTAATTTTAAATATTATTTTTGATAAACTTCATGGACAGTAATAGATGGTCAGCATACTACTAGTTCCTTTGTTATGCGTAATATCCCAGCCTTAACTTGAAACAGTCAACTCTAACATTACAACCAGTTTTCTGTAAAGGTTCCTCCTTAATCTATAAACTATGCCAAAATATAGATGCCTAGCAAAGAAAAACAAGCAAACATAGGCTTCCAAGCTTGCCAGAAGAATTAATTAAATCTACTCATGATGCTAGATAAAAAGCTCAATAAGATCCACATAAAGTTATGGAACAGGCAGCAGCATAGCTATTACTGCTCTGAATCCAGATAAAACTAATGATTAAAATCTGTTAGTCTTTAAACTGCAACAAGCCTTTGTTCTCCCTCCAAAAGGCCGGAAAATTATAACTATCCCTGATAATAAAACCATTTAATTATTACCCAATTGTTCATCCCACTTCCAGCAATGTAAGTCTATTTCCTCTGACAAACAGAATACGTAAAAATAGTGATTGCATTTCAATGTTTCTGTAATAATATGAATCATCACACACACCACTGCTTTTTTTTAAAGGTGTTTATTTGTCTGTTTGGCAATCACTCTGAAATGTATTTATTTTAACTCTAGAAACAATGATATATTGGCTATGAAGAGGATATATTCTGTTCATGCTAAAGTTCCCCTTCCTTCACCTGATATTTAGATACCACGTGCTGGCTCTAACTAAGCTTGATTCATGTAGCTTACCCTATTTTCAGACAACAGTTTTCTTTCAAGAGGCACTAAGAAAACTGTTAATTCAAACACAATCAACCTCCTCATAGCAAGGCATTCACAAAGTAAGACAAAATAGTTGCTGCATGCTTTACAGAAGCTGTTCAAGAATAAAACAAATGTGAAAGTGAATCCAGAAAGTTATGATGTCTAACAATATATATTGAATCCTTTATTTAAATGTGTTTTTATCTACTTTGAGCTGCTTATAATTGTAGCAGATGGCAGCATATAAATTATATAAATAATGCATACATACCCTAAATATATTCAAATCATCCATTGTAACACTGTTGTCCTAACACTAGCAGTTTTCCTAACCCAGCATCTCTTCCAGATGTATTTATGTAGAATTCTCATCATTTCCCGTGATTAGATGGGATGGAAAATACAGTGCAGGACACTTAGAATGGTACAGGTAGTCCTTGTTTAGTGACCATTCACAGTTATGATGGTGATGAAAAAGTAATTTTGCGACCAACTCTTTCATTTATGACCTTCACAGGTCTGTAGGGGAAAGGAAAGCTGAAGTAAAATATAAGCACAGTCAGTTTCACTTAGCACCTGCTTTGCTTAATGACCAAATTGTTGGTCCCAATTGTGATTGTTAAACAAGGACTACCTGTAGTAGGTTCAGGGAATGAAACACTATGTTTATAGTGAGCTATGTATCCTATGGTTACTAGATACTTAAGATAAAGAAAGTGTTCACAAGATACCCTGAACTACAAATTAACCAACTACATTTAAGGCCAGCACGCTGTGAAATTCCCACCCATGTGCTTAAGTGACAGTTCTGTACAAACCCAGAAAACGGAACTGCTTGAATAAACCACAATTAGATTAATCATGGTAAGCACACTGACTTCAGCAAAGGATCGTTACCTTGTCGTGGTGCTGGAGCTTGAGCACCTCAATGATGCCATGAGCTAAACCGTGAAGGGCCACCCAAGACGGGAAGGTCATGACAGAGAGGTCAGACTAAATGCGATCCCTGAGGAAGGTAATGGCAACCCACCTCAGTATTCTTGCCGTGAAAACTAAATGGATCAGTACAACCAGAGATATGTCGGTATACCATCGGAAGATGAGACCCCCAGGTCGGAAGATGGTCAAAATGCTACTGGGGAGGAACAGAGGATGAGCTCAACTAGCCCCAGACGTGATGACGCAGCTAGCTCAAAGCCGAAAGGACGGCTAGCGGCCGACGGTGCTGGTGGTGAACGGCGAATCCGATGTTCTAAGGATCAACACACCATCGGAACCTGGAATGTAAGATCTATGAGCCAGGGCAAATTGGATGTGGTTATTGGTGAGATGTCAAGATTAAAGATAGACATTCTGGGCGTCAGTGAACTGAAATGGACTGGAATGGGCCACTTCACATCAAATGACCACCAGATCTACTACTGCGGACAAGAGGACCACAGAAGAAATGGAGTAGCCTTCATAATTAATAGTAAAGTGGCTAAAGCAGTGCTTGGATACAACCCAAAAAACGACAGAATGATCTCAATTCGAATTCAGGGCAAGCCATCTAACATCACAGTGATCCAAATATACGCCCCAACAACAAATGCTGAAGAAGCTGAAGTAGAGCAGTTCTATGAGGATCTGCAGCACCTACTGGACAACACGCCTAAAAGAGATGTTATTTTCATCACAGGAGACTGGAATGCTAAGGTGGGCAGTCAAATGACACCTCGAATTACAGGTAAGTATGGCCTGGGAGAACAAAACGAAGCAGGACACAGGCTGATAGAATTTTGCCAAGACAATTCACTCTGCATAACAAACACTCTCTTCCAACAACCTAAGAGACGGCTTTATACATGGACTTCACCAGATGGACAACACCGAAATCAGATTGATTACATCCTTTGCAGCCAAAGGTGGCGGACATCTGTACAGTCAGTAAAAACAAGGCCTGGAGCTGACTGTAGTTCAGATCACGAACTTCTTCTTGCACAATTTAGGATCAGACTAAAGAGATTAGGGAAGACCCACAGATCAGCTAGATATGAGCTCACTAATATTCCTAAGGAATATGCAGTGGAGGTGAAGAATAGATTTAAGGGACTGGACTTAGTAGATAGGGTCCCGGAAGAACTCTGGACAGAAGTTGGCAGCATTGTTCAGGAGGCGGCAACAAAATACATCCCAAAGAAAGAGAAAACCAAGAAGGCAAAATGGCTGTCTGCTGAGACACTAGAAGTAGCCCAAGAAAGAAGGAGAGCAAAAGGCAACAGTGATAGGGGGAGATATGCCCAATTAAATGCAAAATTCCAGAGGTTAGCCAGAAGAGATAAGGAATTATTTTTAAACAAGCAATGCGCGGAAGTGGAAGAAGACAATAGAATAGGAAGGACAAGAGACCTCTTCCAGAAAATTAGAAACATTGGAGGTAAATTCCAGGCCAAAATGGGCATGATCAAAAACAAAGATGGCAAGGACCTAACAGAAGAAGAAGAGATCAAGAAAAGGTGGCAAGAATATACAGAAAACCTGTATAGGAAGGATAACAATATCGGGGATAGCTTTGACGGTGTGGTCAGTGAGCTAGAGCCAGACATCCTGAAGAGTGAGGTTGAGTGGGCCTTAAGAAGCATTGCTAATAACAAGGCAACAGGAGACGACGGCATCCCAGCTGAACTGTTCAAAATCTTGCAAGATGATGCTGTCAAGGTAATGCATGCTATATGCCAGCAAATTTGGAAAACACAAGAATGGCCATCAGACTGGAAAAAATCAACTTATATCCCCATACCAAAAAAGGGAAACACTAAAGAATGTTCAAACTATCGAACAGTGGCACTCATTTCACATGCCAGTAAGGTAATGCTCAAGATCCTGCAAGGTAGACTTCAGCAGTTCATGGAGCGAGAATTGCCAGATGTACAAGCTGGGTTTAGAAAAGGCAGAGGAACTAGAGACCAAATTGCCAATATCCGCTGGATAATGGAAAAAGCCAGGGAGTTTCAGAAAAACATCTATTTCTGTTTTATTGACTATTCTAAAGCCTTTGACTGTGTGGACCATAACAAATTGTGGCAAGTTCTTAGTGGTATGGGGATACCAAGTCATCTTGTATGCCTCCTGAAGAATCTGTATAACGACCAAGTAGCAACAGTAAGAACAGACCACGGAACAACAGACTGGTTTAAGATTGGGAAAGGAGTACGGCAGGGCTGTATACTCTCACCCTACCTATTCAACTTGTATGCAGAACACATCATGCGACAAGCTGGGCTTGAGGAATCCAAGGCTGGAGTTAAAATCGCTGGAAGAAACATTAACAATCTCAGATATGCAGATGATACCACTTTGATGGCTGAAAGTGAAGAGGAACTGAGGAGCCTTATGATGAAGGTGAAAGAAGAAAGTGCAAAAGCTGGCTTGCAGCTAAACCTCAAAAAAACCAAGATTATGGCAACCAGCTTGATTGATAACTGGCAAATAGAGGGAGAAAATGTAGAAGCAGTGAAAGACTTTGTATTCCTAGGTGCAAAGATTACTGCAGATGCTGACTGCAGTCAGGAAATCAGAAGACGCTTAATCCTTGGAAGAAGAGCAATGACAAATCTCGATAAAATAGTTAAGAGCAGAGACATCACACTGACAACAAAGGCCCGCATAGTTAAAGCAATGGTGTTCCCTGTAGTAACATATGGCTGCGAGAGCTGGACCATAAGGAAGGCTGAGCGAAGGAAGATCGATGCTTTTGAACTGTGGTGTTGGAGGAAAATTCTGAGAGTGCCTTGGACTGCAAGAAGATCAAACCAGTCCATCCTCCAGGAAATAAAGCCAGACTGCTCACTTGAGGGAATGATATTCAAGGCCAAACTGAAATACTTTGGCCACATAATGAGAAGACAGGACACCCTGGAGAAGATGCTGATGCTAGGGAGAGTGGAAGGCAAAAGGAAGAGGGGTCGACCAAGGGCAAGATGGATGGATGATATTCTAGAGGTGACGGACTCGTCCCTGGGGGAGCTGGGGGTGTTGACGACCGACAGGAAGCTCTGGCGTGGGCTGGTCCATGAAGTCACGAAGAGTCGGAAGCGACTAAACGAATAAACAACAACAAACAACAACAAGCACACTGAACAAATACAGCCATAGGGATTATCCAACGGCAACAAGAAATTCAGGGAAAATTATTTTTAAGAAAAGATAAAACGGTATTCCCTCATTTCTCCGCCCTCAGTATTGATAGTGACCTACACTGAGCATGTAACAACACATGGAGGACTGCGACAGAAGTTATGGGTCTAAGGTCTACAGCGGAAGGAGAGGCGTGCCAGCTATTCACGGCGCTCTACAAACCGAAAGCAAGGGATGTTTCTCACGGCTACTGAGTGCTACCAGATAACGGCGCTTGCAGACACTGATCGTCTACAGCGCAAGCCTACGGCTAGCGTGCGAATCCCCTGCAGGGAAAATCGAACAGACAGAAGCAACTGCGGAGGCGACAAACAGGACGGTCGATGGGACACGACCGGGGGGAAAAAAAACCACCGGACACAGGCATCGGCTCAGCCTTCCACCGAAGCAAATGCAACCTACCCAGCACGTGCGTCCTCTGCGCGTTCCTACTGCTCTGCCGCCACCGGTGACGAACGCCGCCCGCCACCGCCCAGATCTACCCCGCGCGCGCACCCCCCGCACTTCCGTGTTACTGATCAAACGTCACTTCCTTTCGTGAGCAAGCAGCAGACTTTCTTTCCACTACTATTCTCCGCCTTCCTCCCGAGACATCACTTCCTTCAAGTGCGCCCTCATTGGCTCACTAAGCAAAGACGGGGAAAGGGAACCGAACGTGTGAGGAGAGACCATAGAGAATGCGTGCTGCGGCTAGAGCATCCTTGTGACGCCTTCTTTTGGGTAGAGAAAGTGGGGGAAATGAGGAAGAGTCAGTCTCTCCTCGCTTGGCAGCCATCTTGGGGTGGTATTGGCGGACTTTCGGTTCCTAATACGCGGGGCGATCACGTGCTCCCATTGTGTGGGAAGGGAGCTGGGGGGTCTCCAGGTAGAGCTTGAGGAGTACGCCTGCTATGGGTTGATTGCAGCTTTGCTGCCGGACGTTTTCGCAGTAGCGGGGAAGCTTTGCGCAACGATTCCTCCAGGGACCTCGAAGCTAATGCTGTCGATAGCTAACTGCTCTTCCTTTGGCACATTAAATTGAACAAAACTGGTTACCTTCCACGGGGCGGGTGGTGCGGGGACTATTAACCCAAAGCTGCAGTTAATTTCCTCTCAGGCTTTACTTCCTAAATTTAAGTAAAGACTACAGCAGCTCCCTCAAATTCCAATATAAGTGGATCACTCAATGAGGCCATAATCCTGTGCATTTGATTTAGGCATTAAAGGAGAGGGAGGGGCCACAACCACTGTGTAATCCTGTATAGGACCAGAGCCAGCCTTTCTCAACTTTTTGACCCTGGAGGAAGCCTTGAAATATTTTTCAGGCCTTGGGGAACCCCTGCACATTCAGGCTCAAAGTTACAAAATTATAACTCGTTTCATGTGTAGGCGCATATATCTATATCTATATATATACACACCTACACATGAAACGAGTTATAATTATGCCTACACACACACATATATATATATATATATATATGGGCCTACACACGTGTGTGTGTGTAGGCATATATATAGAGAACACTGTTGCGCTTGCGCCAGTGTTCTTAAAATAATGCAACTTACCTCTTTAATGTGAAGTTGCCCAAATTTGAAATAATTTTATCTCCCAGGGAACCCCTAGTGACTTCTCACAGAACCCTAGGGCTCCACAGAATGCTGATTGAGAAACCCTAGACCAGACTGTGATGTTTTATTTCTTGTGTAGTCAGGTGGTCTATTTTGCTTTAACTCATCATCTTGCTATCATTTTTAGCTTGATATGAAACAAGACCAATTATAATGCAATAGCAACTGAACAGAAAGATACTATGGCAAACTACCCTGAAAACCCCCAAACCATCTTGTTGATAGTTACAGCGTTTGGGTGGTTGTCTTGATTTACTTCAGGCGTGTCCAACCCATGGGTTGCATGCGGCCCTGAACAGCTAGTAATGCGGCCCCAAGGATGAAGCACACAAAGAGTAAAATTAGAATTGAAATTTCTGACAAGCACCTTGAGAACTCACTGAGAATTGCAACCACTTTCATCGAACCAGACACTGATGCATTAGTTTCACAAAAACAAGGTCAAATATCCCACTAGTTTTATGTTGCCCTTTTTAAAAATTTTGTAATAAAAATATTTTTAAAATGAAGTTTTATTACTTATATACATTAACTGTATTATATATCTTATGTGTGGCCCAAGAATTCCTCTTCACTCAGTGTGGCCCAGGGAAGCCAAAAGATTGGACACCCATGATTTACTTCGACATATAGCTGACTAAACATCAACCAATTTGGTAACAAAGTAGCAAAATTTCTAGTACACTATACTTGCATTGTAATTGTGGGTTTTATACTCTTCACAAAATTCTCCACCAACATAGTTTCTGCATGTTACATGTTCTATCATAGAACATATTCTATAATCTGGTCATCCAAGGGCAGCTTTTTCAGTTTTTTTGAATATGTGCATATGCCCTATTACAAATTCCTGAAGTAGTACGCCTTTTTCATTGCCCTAGCAAAATACCTGCAGATCGATCAATAGAATTAAACACAATGGTTAAGAAATGTAAAAATCCCAGTAGTATTTCAAAACAGGAACTAGGACTCTCATATTAGTTGTTTTGTTTACAAAGGTGGGTAACTTGTGGGCTTCCAGATGTTGCTGCTATAACTCATCATTAGCTAAGCTGCTAGGAACTGTAGTTCAATAATATCCAGAGAATTACATGTTCCTCTCTGCATTATAACATAGTAGTTATCTAAGTTTCAAGTCCATAATTTCAATAGCTTTTGATATACATTAGAAGAGCTCTCATTTAGAACACTGAGCATTTCCTACTAGTGTATCTGCTCAATTAAGTATACAACGTTGCCTCAATATACAAACCTATGAACGTATTTCATATTACATGGACATTAAGTTGAAATTAAGTACAAATGGCAGTGCTACTTCTATTTTATATGGATGTATTTTGCCACTAACTCATCTATACCAACTCATCTTTCAAGCATATGAAGTTACGCTTTCTATCATTACATGCCTTAATTAGAGCTAATGTGAGGTGTTTACATCTGACCATTTTTTCCAAACATTTACTGTTACATTTATTAAGATTAATTATAGAAAATGGATTATCATGCATCACTTTTCCCCTAATAACATCTAGCAGCTACATATACTTGTTTGATTGCTGTGTAAGAGTAATTTTTGTTAAGTATCTTAAATAAACATCAGGGATCTTCCAGACTGGCTGTTGCTCCTGTATAACCTTGGCATCCCGCTATATCCACTTCTTCAAATTATTGATTCAATCTAATTTCAGCATTAGGATGTTGCAGTGTTGAAGGGACAATGCACTAATAACCAGACAAACATTAATGCTTTTTAGTCTGAACAGAGAAAGTGCTGAGGATGCTAGATGAGAGTGGTCTCTTGGGTGCCACTACTACAATGGTGAAAGGTCCCTGTGCAAGCACCAAGTCATGTCTGACCCTTTGGGGGGACGCCACTTTTGTGACAATTTCTTGGTAGACTATAGTGGGGTGGTTTGCCATTGCCTTTCCCAGTCGTCACCTTCCCCAGCAAGCTGGGTACTCATTTTACCGACCTTGTAAGGATGGAAGGCTGAGTCGACCTGAGCCAGTTACCCGAGAATCCAGCTTCCGCTGGGATCGGACTCGGGTCGTGGGGAGTTTTGACTGCAATACTGCAACCTACCACTCTACGCCACATGAGGCTCTCACTACTACAATATCCCCTTAGATATCCCACCCACCAAAGATGGTAGTTTTCACCTGACACATTAGTCTGATATTTACTCCATTCCACACCAGTTCACAAGATCTAGAAAAAGCCTTAATCCGTTATACAGTAAGTTTGAGCACAGACCATTACAAATGCCTTTAGATTTACTTGAAATAAGAATTCAATAGGGAATTACAAGTTGAAAGACTAAATCTTTACTTGGCATGTTGGTGTCACTGAATTTTCACAGCAACTATTTTACAGTAAAAATACTGAGGTGGGACCAGCACTGAACTTTGGAATCAAGTGTTAAATACAAAACGACTTTAACAAGAAATTTACTCCCTCCCCATGACCTCCAAGGTCAAACTACTTCGCCAGAGACCGTCACCTCCCTGCAAAAGTAGTCACAATGGTGGCTTTAGCACAGACCAAAAGAGGAGAGTCAGCACATAGAAGATGGTGGGATGCACAGTTTACAAACCGCTTCTGGAGCAGAGTGGAGGAGGGAGACCTGAGAGAACAGAATCCCTCCTCATGGGAAGGGCAATCAGCACCAACTATTTAGTTAGGGGCGAGCAGGCAGTCTGCTCCCCTGATTCATCTTTGCTTTTGCAGCCCCAAGGCTAGGCTCCAGCTGCAACACGAAGCAGACATTTACAGCTCTAGACACATTTCTATTTTATTACTGCCAAAGTGAAAAAGCCACCTTGGCCCAACAGGCAACCAGTAAAATTTTTCCCAAAAATAACTCAGTACAAAACAGATCTGTTTCAGAATTAAAAAAAAAAAGAAAGAAACCTTTACATGAGTTTAAAACCTATTCCAAAACATAAAAGTAAAACAAATTCCATTCTTGATATTAGTAGCCGCCGCCATACACCCTTTCCCTCCCGCTAGGGAGCATGGAATGAGATGTCTGCAGTCCTTCCCATGCACGTGATGCACTATCAGATTTAACTGGTGTCCATCTAGAAAAAAGGAAAAGACAATTACTTGGCTGCCAGCAATTAAGTAAAAAACTTAAGCAAGCAACAGGCTAGGCATGATGAGTCTCCAGTGGCAAAGACTAAACTGATATTACTGTAGGTAAAGGTAAAGGTTTCCCTTGACATTAAGTCCAGTCATGTCCAACTCTAGGGGGCGGTGCTCATCTCCGTTTCAAAGCCGAAGAGCCGGCGTTTGTCCATAGACAGTTCCATGGTCATGTGGTCGGCATGACTACACGGAATGCCGTTACCTGCCCGCCGAAGCGGTACTTATTAATCTACTCACATTTGCATGTTTTCGAACTGCTAGGTTGGCAGGAGCTGGGACTAGCAACGGGAGCTCAGCCCGTCATGCGGATTCGAACCACCGACCTTCCGATCAGCAAGCTCAGCAGCTCAGCGGTTTAACCCGCAGCGCCACCGCATCCCTAATATTACTGTATTCAGCATTAATAAACACTGTTACATACTTTGCCTTGAAATATTTCAAGGTAAGTTCAGGTCCAGGCAAGAATTTTTTTCACAATAATTTTCCATTTCAGCGCGCAGTATTTGGAGAAGCGCAATCCCCAAGTTCTAGGTATTCACCAGAGAAGTCATTAAAAAAAGATGCAGTTTTCCCCCTATATATGTATGCATAAATATCTGATCTGAACCTACTTCCATTTAAATACAGGTTTGCTGAGCATTTCATACATGCTAATTTTCAGGGATCATCATTGGAGGTAACTTATTGAAGCTACTTATTTTTAGTAGTTCATGACTTTGATTCTATACTGTATTTCACAAGTGCCATGGCCTTGCAGATAAGAATGTAAAAATTACACATTCATGCATGTGTACACGTGTGCATACACACACCAGTAAAATTCTAGTTCCAAATAATGTTTGAAGGTAGCATAAAATGCAGCAGTTTACTCAATCTGATCCAATCAGAATAGCAGTTTAAAAGGGCAAAGTATGTCTGGCCATATACATGAAAAGTGTATAGAGTTTAGAATTGCTATTACATTATAGAACTTGATTTCTTTCATAGTTCAACACATGTTCTACTGTAAGTGTTTATTTCAATGGGCCTAAACATTATCAGATCATCATACAACTAGAATCATAATTAACTTAATTAAACTTAGTGTGGTTTTCATACCTAGGAGTGTACAAGCAACTGAAAGCATATGTGCCAATCAACTATTCAACATAAACACTGCTGCAAAGTTATGTGAATTGTACAAGTACATGCCAACTCAGCCATCAGAGCAATATTCTGCCTCAACCTTCTTTACACTACCATCACTTACCCTAGCGTTATAAGCATCCAATTGTGCATCCAATTCTTCTGCAGAGAGCTGCTGTTTGGAATTCCTACCAGCACCTCTGCCTCTGCCCCTACTGCCACGACTGCCTCGTCTATTGCCACCGCCAAAGCCACCTGAGCCACCACGGCTTCTTGTCATACCTCCTCTGTTTACACTAAAATAATAATAATAATAATAATAGTAATAATAATACTGAATTAGAGGCACTTAGTTATCCACAATAGAAAATGGAAGGTACATCACAGTCTAGAGGCTAATGTAAGAGTATGCTCTACTACAGACCATGATTAACAAATCATAAAAGTGAATCAGCCTATCTAATGCATAATAAAGATAAAGCCTATCTATTTCATTGTAAACCGCCCAGAGTCCCTCTTCTGGGGGAGATGGGCGGTGGCTAAATTTGAGTAATAAATAAAAATAAATAAATAATGCCTCTTATAAATTGGAGGGCCTTCAAGTACAATTACTTTAGAAAATATGGAATTTCTCTACCCTCTATTTTAGGTACCAGAGAGATGTAATACACAGCAATAGGCCTACTTTGGTTTGACCCTTATGATCTTGATCAGCTAACAGTATGAGGGAATCTAAACTTGGAAATAGAAAGATCTTTTTGTTGAAGAGCAGGGCTGCAATATGAAATATATAAGACCATATATCAATTTTTGCTATTTGAAGAGTTGCAATGTAACTATTATTTGGGAAAAGGTACAAAGTGGCACTATCCCCATTTTAAATTCTTTCTGAAATCTATGTATGATCTGCAAACCTGAGTGTTTCTGAACCGCCCTCTACTTACAGAGGATTTAATAGACTATAAAATAATAAGTCTATAACTCTTAATTATAAACAGCTTTAGATTATGAAGTTAAACATTCAAAGATATAGAAGCAGTAAATATTTGTATATTACCAATGGTGTGGAAAATAACATCAGTTATTACATGCTCCTACAACTACAAAATGGCCAGTGCTACAGAATGGAATTTATTCTCTGCAAATATACAGTGAGCTGAAAAACTTGACCCCTTTCTATATTTGAACAAAGCATTAATATTGAGTCATGACTAGACAGTTACCCATAAACAAACCAAATTTCTAAGTAATACAGCAGAGACTCATCACTCTGTAGTAATATACAGGTGCAGCCACACACAAAGTCCTGAAAACTGTACACTACAGCATAGTCAATCTTAACTAAACAAATGAAAATCAAGGTAGGTTTCCTACCTCTGTATTGGTCTCCTCTGTGTATCTATCTGTGATGTAACCAGCTGAATGTTCATGGGACGTCCTAAGAATAACAAAAAGAATTAATGTCCACATTATCTTGAAAACAACTAAAAAAAAAAGGATGCCTAGCAGCAAAAATTGCTAATAGGGAATGGTTAGTGAAAGAGCCATGCAGAGAAGGAGAACACTCTTTCCTCAAGCACATCACATTTCTGTGCTAAATAGAGAGGAAGGGTCTCCCTCTTCTAGCAGCCATCCTGATTTCTATGCTGGGCACATGGAAGGGGAATGAAGCACTGAACACTCCTCTATCAGCTCACTACTCCCTTATATGGTGCTCCATGTACTTGCCCTAAATGTAGTTCCTTGTCATTTAAGAAGAATGCTTACATGCAAGCAGCTGGCTTATCACCCAAACCATGTCAGATCACCCCTCATCCGTGTGCAACAACCCATGTGATTAGCAAGTACATACGTACCATCCAGGGGAACGCCATTGTATTGTTTCATAGCTTTCAGAGCATCTGCTTTCCTCTCAAAATGAACATCTGCAGTACCTAGACTACGTCCAGAGCGATCATAGTGTACTGCTGCCTTCTTCAGTGTCCCAAATTCTGCAAAAAGCTCCTGAAACAGTGGAAAGGCAAGACTAATAATATATCTGAGGATGGTTAGAGGATCTTAAAGTTATGCAGAGCAGTCTAGAAATGTATCTATAAATCAGATTAAAATAGAGGATGGTATACCCCCCTGCACCATGTCATTTTGCTTTTATTATGTCTTTAAAACAGTCCTCATATTAAAGTTGCCTTTTTCCTGCTTCAATTTATATTTAGATTAAAAAATAATTCATCATCTCCCAATCAATATAAAAGTCTTCCAATAAATTAGTGAATGTTTAGCCAGCGAGGCTAGTAATTTTAAGACATTAAAAATTGTCCATGGTATTCATGTCAAACTATTTATTTACTGATTTCTTCCATTTATATCAATTTTTCTCAAAAGGAGATACAGGCAACTTATATAGAAGGTCTGTTTTGTAGATGTTTCAACTCTATGAGGATGGGCTGAGATACCGTGACTGTTGACCTCATAAAGGGACTTTGGTCAGTCTAATGTGGATTTGAACCTGAACCTTCCCATCCAATATTTTAATCACTACAATACACCAGTCTCTTAGCATTCTCTCTGTCCTATGATTTGGTCTAGAAAGGAAGCAGTAAGCACACATCCATAGTTTCTCAATGAAGAACTGTTGCTGCATTTGAATTAGATACAAGTTACATTTTATTCTTTCCAGTTTCAAGAACAAACCAACATATCTGTTCAACAATATGAACGGGCCACCCAAAATAAAGGTCCGCTTAAAAGATGAAACATTTATACCAGCTGAAATTAAACCATGAAGTTCAAATGTACATGAAAGTTGCTTTACAATAAAACAGTACTGCACAGGTATTTTATAACAAAGCAGCATTTTAAAAAAATCATATGCTATTACTTTCCAAACATGTCATATCTGTGTTGGATATTATGGCTAATCTGGCTAATCAGGCTAATGCTGGAATCAGATTCTCTGCCATTTAAATAAAAGCCTTTCAGGAAGGTCTACAGAACTGAAATTCACAAGACTAAAATGAATGTAGTATTGTTAAAAAATAAATGAGAACCATAGCAAGTGACATGGTTAATTCCATTTATATGCGATCCTGAATCCTTTATTATGAACAAACATAAAACATACCTGTATGTCTGCATCTGAAACACCAAAATCCAGATTAGAGACAAGGAGCTTTCCACCCGTTTCCACGCCAGCACCAGGACCAAAGCCACTCTCGAACAGATCGTGTTGCCATTTTTCAGGGAGTTGCTTTGGCTGTAAAGAGTGTGAGTTCCAATCAGTATAACCCAACCTCTCCAAAGACTACCCCCGGTCTTTTCTATTCAGTCAACATCATAATTTCCGTTTCTTTTCCAAATATGTGGTCTAAACTAAACCTACGTACACTCGGATAACGAACCACCCCGCAAATCCCAACCGAGAGCGTCCCTCTGTAAAGACGCCGGAGAATCAGTCCATACTGCTCCTCCGTTAAAGTTTAAAACGCCGCTATTACGTCTTGATCATGCCCATTATCCAACGTAAGGACCTCATAAGAGGGTTCTGCGGCCCACATGCTCAGTCTCCTACCCGGCAGTAAGGCGCGGGCCTGTTCCTGCCGCCTCCCCGGGACAGAGCGGCTCTGTTCCGGACGGGGCCGCCTCCACCTGCGCGTCCAGCTCCACCTCGCCCAGCTCCGCCACCTCGACCCGTAGCTCCTCTTCCCCGGCCTCGACCACCGCCGGCCCGGCCGCCTCCACCTCGCTGACTCCTGTTCAGCTTGATAATATCGTCCAAAGACATATCCATTTTGTCGCCCATGATGGCGGCTCCCTCCGGCTCCTGGGCCTACACTTCCGGCCGCGCTATACCGGGGACCGGAAACGGATAAGGCAGGGTGAAGGGACGAGGAGTGGAAAGAACGGACACATACAAGCTAGGTTTCGTGAAAGAAAGCAGAGGCTGCCTTTACTCGGCAAGGCTTTATAGGAGGTGAACGTGCAAGGAAGTGGGCGTGGTTCGAGAGGGCGGGACCTCCGATGTGGTGGTTGGGAACAGTTGAGTTTGGGCGCGAAGGTTGGTGCGGGGGGAACGGTTAAGGGCTTGGGCGGCGGTGGCTGTTTGGTGAGAGGCGGGGTGGTGGAGTGCTCTCTTAGCTGGAGGCTTAGTTTCGGGGGGAGAGAGAAATGTGGGTGGCACTCACAGGGGCCTTGAACAATTTACTCCCTAGTCACGTGTTGGCCTTATGTTTGCGAATTTACAACTTAATTGGATAAACCAGGGATGAGCATGTCGTGCGAACTCAGCTAGTGTGACGTGTTTTCACTTTACGACTCTTCTCTCAGTGAACTCAACCCGCCGGCCTTCAACCTGCTTGCAGAACTGCGTTTTCCTGTCCATCTGTTGCCTCCGTTTTTTTCCCCCCTAGTGCCGAAATAAAGTGTTATAAACAATCCAAATGTAATAGGAAGGCAGTGCCACGGAAATGTTACCCAACTTTGAATTTCCCAGAATGTTTCATCTGTCTAAATAATAGGAGAAAAAGGGAAAAATGAATTCCACCCTTCCTGTGAAGGTGTGGTTTATTTACTAAAATTATACACTGCCCATCTTACTATGGAAGTGACACTGAGCAGCTTACAAATAAAAGGTCATAAAAACTATTATAAAAATGCAAGAAATGCAATATAGTGAAAAACTGTAATCTCCATTACATTTTAGATTCCATGAATACTTATACTTTACTTTTATGTCTTTCATGTTTCATGGCTTATTGTCTTTTCTAAATGCTTAATAAAATTTTAAAGAATTTAAATAATAGCTAAAGCAACTTCATTTTCTATTCTACACAAAGAAAATGTTGGTTACTTTTCAACTAATAAATAGCATCTCCTAGTTAGATATACTCAGATGCCAATAGAATCCAACGCATAGCAATACATAAAAATAAAACTCAGTAGTTTGGGGCTTTATGGTAAAGAAGTGGTTACTGTTAGCATGTAAACAGTTACATCAGCTGTACATGTGGTTTTTTAAATCATACATATCAGTCTAGCATGAATTTTGCAAGACAGATTTCCTATTTTAATTCTTCCCCCAATATAATCATAGAAGGCATGTTGGGATCAGGTCTCACTTCTTTCTTAGCAACTTTTTAAGATATTTAAGATAGCTTTTTTTTCTCCCATATTTCTAAAAGGTTGGTCTTCCTTATAAGAGATGTTGGAGTTTTATGGAATCTAAGAATTGTCCCAGGCACTTACGCCAAGTGAGAACTTATGCCACCTTTTAATCTGTATGTATAGTGGCTAACTGTTACTAACAGTGATGGCACAGAACCTTTTAAGAACTATAAAGCTGTGTGGAGAATATTCAGTTCTGAATAACACATTTGCATACTTGAAGGAACTGTAGAAAGAGCAGCAAAAAGAAGTTGCATTTAACCTCTTATTTTTTTTCTTCCCCCTCAGATAATATTCTGACCTTAGCAATCTAGATACAATGAAGGTGAAAATCAAGAGCTGGCATGGAGTTGCCTCCTGGCTATGGGTTGCTAATGATGAGAACTGTGGCATTTGTCGAATGGCTTTTAACGGATGCTGCCCAGACTGTAAGTATTTATCTTTTTGTCCTCTGGTATTCTTCTTGAGCTGTGTATTCCTCTGACTTTGCCCTATTAACACTTGCGTTTTGCAGGTAAAGTGCCTGGAGATGATTGTCCTCTTGTGTGGGGACAGTGTTCACACTGTTTCCACATGCACTGCATACTGAAGTGGCTTAATTCTCAACAAGTTCAACAGCACTGTCCAATGTGCCGACAGGAGTGGAAGTTCAAAGAGTGACCATGGCAAGATTTATCTCCCTCTTCTCCACCAGCTTGCTTTGGAACTAATGAACTCATAAAGCTTTTTGAGATTTCATCATCTTCCATCCCCTGAATATTATACATACCTTCTGAGTTCCCAGAATTGCTAGTATCAAGGTAGAATCAAGGGAAAGAAAACTGTTATTGAATATTACTATGTTTTTTCAGTACCATTATCTTATATACAGGTGTCCCAATGTATGGTACAGTACCAGCTGAGCTTTCAAAGTCTATAAAATGTGAACAAAGTGATGGCTATGTTGGTATGAAGGCTACAAGCAAATAAAGCTCCAGTTTTAGTAGTTGACTGAAATGTAATAAGTTTAATTCGTGCAAGATATGTGTCTCAGCTGTATTAGTGACTAAGAGTATTGTTTTAAATACTGTTAAATGTATATTTTCAACTGCAACACAGAACAACTAAATCTCACTTTTCTTGTGATGTGTACTGATGCTTTATTTCAGTGTACAAATAAAAATCCTTGGTTTCTTGACCCTTTGTAGCTTTAGCCCTCAATTTTAACCTACAATATGGGAGTGACTTGTTCAGAACAGATAAAACAGTAATTCTGCTAATAAATGTGAACTTTTGATTTAAATCTTACTCAGGCTTGTGTCACCATTTTGCTGCACACTTGGCCTGCAGTACAATATGTTTGTTCTGAAAATGCTGTAATATCAGATAGTATTTATTGCCAAGTACTTGCCCACAATATAAATGAGACCACTTGTACATGGGGTGGTTCCAATAAATTATCTGATTTGTTCCTTTAATGTTCCTTGCCTGCCTCCATCCAGATTGTGATTTTTCAAGTTTGGTTATGGCCAGGAGTGCAGCTATCTATTGCCAATGTTCTTGACAGTTACACAGTGAGATGATAGCATGTGACTATGGAGAAAGAAGCCATATTCATTATCATTTTTCAATCAAACTGATAATTATTTTTTATGGCAAAAGATTCCCACACTAGCTTAGCTTTGTAGCCATGCAGCCTAGACTGACTGTTGACTGTTTTTGATGTTTCATCCTGACTTGGGTGCCCAACCATTGCTGTGTTTATCACCCCTGCCTTCTGTGTGTGAGCCTCTTTATGGTATCCAAATGAAAAAGTGATATTAACTAAATAGTACATGTAGCCATCAAGGAGAAATTCTCCATCTGCAAGAACAACTTCCATCTTTGATGATCTCCAGAGTCTTCCCTAGACTGGAGAATTCTATCTGTTTGCCACAAAGCATGACACCAGAGTCTTGTAAGACACAACAGATCACTACAATAGACGAGGGTCAAAATACGCTCTTCCTCAGGGTTCCCTACACTTCTAAACAAATCTTAATTAAAACAAACTACTCTTGTGCGTGCCCCAGTTATATTTCTAGCTGTAAGAGATAATCTCCACTTTTAGCTTAGCTGTTCTTCTGCTCTCCAAAGGAGTTACTGCTTGACTCCATATATTTCTATCAAGCTATGTTTTGCTTAATCATTGTTAAATAAGCTTTAATTGGCTTGGTTCACACAACACTACGTTTAAGGAAGATTTTTTTCTTTTCAGGGACTACAGTTTTGGGGAGGGGGGTCTAAGGGCATGCTTCCTGTTGTAGGAGAAAATTTTAAAGTGTTGGGTTAAGAGAAGAGTAAGGTGTGAAGTTTCGCTGAGGCTTAGCATTGTTATGCTATACCCTTTGATGGCTAAATATGTCCAAAAAAATCATGTTTATAAGTTGATGGTTTTGTTTACCAAATTGTGAAGACAGGATTTGCACTTTCGTGGGGTCTTGAGATACCCATCTCTGCTAAGCCACAAATTATAATGGCTGTTCACACATTTTCAGTCTTTAGGTTTGCTTTGTGGCTTTCAAAATCCTCTGCAAAATTTAGCATTACAATAGCTGAAAACTGCCAGCGTGATTTTATCTCCTTTGGAGAATGAAATACAATGTAACTTCATAAAATTCCCTTTATATAGTTTTTCATTTCTTTTCCAAATTATTTTGGGCTGGTGTTGAGGCTTTGCTTTGCTTTATAAATTATATAAAGCAAAGCAAAGCCCCAAACTAAGTCCAAACTAAGTCCATATATTCTGACTGAAAAAAGACTGGCCATCCCAGATGTGTGTAGAAAAAAACTTCCTTTAATTCAATCTTGAGGCCACCTAACTCCTCAACAACTCTGGGTGGCTTACAATTAAAAACAATATTTTACAGCCAATAGGCTGGGGAAAAAGTTACAAATATAGTCTAAACTTCACATTAAATAAAACAATTTAACAGATAAAATATTTAATAAATATTACATGATACACTTAAAAGCCCAACTCATTGATTTGTTACTAAAAACCTTGTTTTTATAGCCATAGTTAAAATCTGGCTGTTGCTGCTGTGATCACAGGATTTTCATCTGCAAGTAAAATTTTTACATACTCAGAAGTATCCCTTCCTGGTTTAGATTTTAAAACAGGCCAGATAACTTCCTGCCAAAGACTCTTATAAAATTCACAATACAATAAAATATGATCCACTGTTTCAGGATCAGTATCATTACAGGGACAAAGTCTTTGAGAGATGGGAATTTTTTGAAATCTACCATATAGCATATTTGATGGCAATACATTTAATGGCTTTTGAGAAAGATATTCTGTATTAACTTAAGTATAAATATAAGCTATCCAAATATTTAGGGAGTTGAATCTGTAGTTAATGCCAAAAGTTACAGGTGAACACAATACTTGGGCTTTGGCCATTAATTCCTGTACTGAATTATCCCATCATCTTTGTTTGATACAATGAAATGCTGATGACACACCCCTGGAAAATAAATAATCAGGATCAATGCCAATCTGACTTATCTTTTGAGTCATGTGTTTAAACCACATATCTACAAAAGATCTATTTGGAATTTCCTGAAGCAATCCTTCCTTGTTTTTACAAACATATACTGTATTTGGCAACCGAAACTTAATAGTGCTTAACCAGGCCTTTGTTTTCAAAGGGCATTGCCCAGTTTGCAAGAAGGTAACAGAATTTGGAACATAGCTTGGTACACTTAAAAGAGATCTTTAAAATTTTGCCTGCAATTGTGCTATGTTAATATTAGCAAATATGATCCAGATGGGAGCTCCATATAGAATTTATGATGCAATTTTGGCATTGAAAGCTGTTATTGCTATGGGAACAAATCTTCCTCCTTTTGAGTAAAAATATCAAAGCAAGGCTGTCATAGTGGATTTCCCTTTCAGAAGTATTGCCATACAATGATGTTGCCAGGTCAGAGCATGGTTAAATAAAATGCCCAGAAAATTAAAATTTTCTACTTGTGTTATTGTATGATCTTGAATTTTCCAGATACACTTTTTAATTTTTTTTTCAAAAACCAAAATTTTAGTTTCATCATAGTTAATTTGTAATTGATTTTCTTGGCAATACTTAACTAGTGCTCTAAGTAAGTGTTTCAGGCCCACTCTAGTACGTGAAAGAAGAACAGCGACATCTGCATATAACAAAGCACAAATTTTCCTTTTGGGTAATGATGGGCAATGGCTCACGACCTGAAGTAACCTTGTCTCACTGCCTTCTTCATTGTGTTGGCAGATGCTGGGAAAGCCTTTAGCCCAGGAGAGGTCAAAAAAGTCACACACCAAGCATTTCTATAAAAATAATTTATTTACAGAAAACAAAAACAAAAGCAAAACATTTAAAGGACTTAGCTCCCTTTGGAGCAAGCCTTGCTTGCCTACATTGCCGGCAGAGAAAAAAAAAGAGGAAGTGAGAACAAGTCCGAGCAGGTTTCCTCCCCCCCCAGGTGATTTGCATGAAGCACGTGAGAGGAGACAATCTAATACAACCTTTTAACCCGGCCAAAATGATTAGGCACATATAGCAGTCTTAATCTGTTAGTAAGAAAACCTCAACACATTGTAATATTGTCTGTAAGTGAGCCTTTTCTGTTGTATCTAACCTGCATTATACTATCTTGATACAGTGCCTGTATTAAGTATGTAAGACTCCTGTCAGGAACCAAATTTTCTAATTTAGCCCAAAGTTTGATTCTCTTAACAGAGTCAAAAGCAGCTTTAAAATCTACAGAAGCAGCAAAGAGTTTACCTTTCAGGTAAATGGATTATTATCTTGCCAAATAGGCTAATAGGAAACATCAATTGTTGACCTACCTTTTCTAAAAGCAGATTGAGCATTTGTTAAAACAGAATGCTCAAGGTAAGAAGTTAATTTTTCATTTAAATGTCTTACATAAAGTTTTCCCAGGACTGATAGCAAACTGATGGGCCTATAATTGGCAGGGTTTTCTGTATCTCCCTTCTTACACAGGGGGATTACTATAGCCCTGTTCCAGCCTGAGGGGATTAAACCAGACCTATCTGTTGCAGTGAATAGGGCTGCTAGATTTTGTTTTGAGGAGCTCAATGGGTATCTTATCCTAGCCAGGAGTCTTGCCAGATTTTACTTTTGATATAAGGTCAGTAATCTCTTCCTCTAGCACTGTGGAAGGGTAAATAACTTTGATCTAATGTTATTTGCTACATTTCTGACAGGTTACTCCTGCTCCATATACACTGATCAAAAATATTTTTCCCAGGTTTTGGATGGTATATAACAATATGGAAGAGAGGGAACAGTGAAAGCCCTGGAAATTAATTTCCAAAAGGTTTTGGAGTCTTTATACAGAGAAGCATTTATTAATAATGACCAAGAATCTCTGCATTCTGTTTCTTCTGATGTAATAGTATTTTATAATTTTTCTTCAACTCATAATATATTAAAGGGGGCTGCTGTAAATTAGACTTTCTGTATGCTAAATATAGAGCTCTTAATTTTTTCTTAGCTGTAACGCAGTCTGCATCAAACCAACTAGGAGTGCTACTCAGTCGAGTATTTCTTTGATTTGATGTAGTGGATGCTCCAGATACTAGAGTTATACTGATTAGGTTTGTTAGAATATTAAAAAAAATCATTTTTTCTGTAGAACTCCCATCTTTTATTATACATGATCTAAAATCTAAAGCTTGAGTAGAATTTAAAACAGTAACTAAATAATTGTTTAGATGTTCTTCCCAAGAAATCCTGCAGTATAAATTGCCTTCCTGAAGAACCTCCAGGGAATAATATTGGGTTAGACAAATATCTTTATCATTAGTTAACAAACTTAAAACTATAGATTGATGATCACTATCTGATCTGAAACCAACATTAAATAATCTGACCAAGGGAAATAAATTGGTTGATGTTAAAGAATAATCTATCATGCTTGCTCCCCACCCACAAGTAAATGTGAATTCTCCAGGATAATCATGTGTTATTGAACCATTTAAGTTTATTGAATTTAACTTATTACAGAGGCTGGCTAAACAAGATGCCACACAGTTAATGTTCTGATCTTTAGACTGTCTGTCATACAATCCACTTTCCCAAGATTTAACAGATAAACAAGGAAACTTTAACAGATAAATAATAAGCATTGAAATAAGGCTACCAATGCTTCATTATTAGGGCCAATTCTGGCATTTAAATCACCGAGAATCACAAAATGTGTATGGGGAAATTTTAAAAGCAAATTGTATATATATTGTTCCAATTCTGTCCAAATAAGTTTAGTTCAGAATTGTGTTTTAGCTGGTGGAAGATAAGTATTTATGATTATTAAATCAAAATGTTTTAATTTTAATTGTATTGTAATAGCATATTGTTCATAATGCCTTACTAAGGTTGTCTCTGCCTTTAAAGCACTTGAGACAAGGATTGCTAAGCCTGCATTGTTATGCCCTTTCTTGGAAGTTCTAGAAGCCTTTACAATAAATGGAGTAAAGCCCTGAAGATAAAGATAATTGTGCTCCCAAGTTTCCTGTAATAGAATAATATCAAAATTGCTTAAATATTGAGTAAAAGGAATATCATTACATTTGTTGAACCAACCAGCAATATTCCAGGAAATTGTCAGAGTGGAGTGCTTAATTACAATTAAAAGAACATACTTAAAAAGGAGTATCTGGAGGTCTTCAGGACAGCCTATTCCCATTGGTTTCTGCCCATCCAATAAATCTGGAAGAGTGATTTTTTCAGATTCCTTCTGTAAGAGAATGTCATCTGCAGGGATCCCAGAGAAGGACCTTCTCAGGTAGTCCTCTATTTTGGAGTAGCAACACACACACAATGGTTAGCTCCTTCCCTGTTAGCATCCCAGGAACCCTTAAAACCTGGCTGTTCCAAAAGGCTACTGGGTCTTTTGATTTCCTTACGATGTTGATGTTTTGGAGCACTTGGTTGGTTTGTGCACTATGGTGATGGTGTGTGGTTGTAATGTTGGTAGTTTCTGAGATGTTTCTGATGTATGGCAGTGTAGAACAACAGCATACAACAGTGTTCTTCTTGGTAGCCCAAAAAGAAAAAACAGGAATTATCTATAACATATAGTGTAAGGACTGTAGCAGCCACTACATAGGACAGACTGGCAGAAGACTAGCAGAGCGCATCCATGAACACCAACTAGCAGTCAGAAGACATGATAGCAGTCAGAAGACACAATAATCTCACAACACATGGACAGACTCAACCACAGTTTCAACTGGGAAACTGAGCATCCTAAACCAAGCCAAATCCAAAAATGCCAGAGAATTCCTGGAAGCCTGACACTCAGACAAAGCAGCCATCAACAGACACATAGAGGTAAACAACATTTACATACCATTCAGAAGAGACAATAGAAAAGCCAAAAGACCAGCACACCTCCTCGCCAGCAATCACCACACAGATATTTGTTGTTTGCCGCTTGGTTGATTAAGTTAATAGTTCTTTGATTAACTTATAATGTACTATTTGATTGTTCATCTGGTGTTAATACTGGTGCTAATCTTTGCATATCAAGCTATGAAAACGATAACACTGCCATACATCAGAAACATCTCAGAAACTACCAACAGACTGCTACAACCACACGGCATCACTGTAGCACACAAACGAACCAAAACCCTTCAGAACCCTTCACCTTAAGTAACCCAAAAGACCTGGTAGCCCAAGAAGAAAAAACAGGAGTCATCTACAACATACAGTGTAAGGACTGTAGCAGCCACTATGTAGGGCAGGCAAGCAGAAGACTAGCAGAGCACATCCACGAACACCAATTAGCAGTCAGAAGACACGATGAAAACTCCTTCATCTCACAACACATGGACAGACTCAACCATAGTTTCAACTGGGAAACTGAGCATGTTGTTGTTGTTGTTTAATCGTTTAGTCGCTTCCGACTCTTCGTGACTTCATGGACCAGCCCATGCCAGAGCTTCCTGTTGGTCGTCAACACCGCCAGCTCCCCCAGGGACAAGTCCGTCACCTCTAGAATATCATCCATCCACCTTGCCCTTGGTCGGCCCCTCTTCCTTTTGCCCTCCACTCTCCCTAGCATCAGCATCTTCTCCAGGGTGTCCTGTCTTCTCCTTATGTGGCCAAAGTATTTCAGTCTTGCCTTTAATACCATTCCCTCAAGTGAGCAGTCTGGCTTTATTTCCTGGAGGATGGACTGGTTTGATCTTCATGCAGTCCAAGGCACTCTCAGAATTTTCCTCCAACACCACAGTTCAAAAGCATCTATCTTCCTTCGCTCACCCTTCCTTATGGTCCAGCTCTCACAGCCATATGTTACTACGGGGAACACCATTGCTTTAACTATGCGGACCTTTGTTGTCAGTGTGATGTCTCTGCTCTTAACTATTTTATCGAGATTTGTCATTGCTCTTCTCCCAAGGATTAAGCGTCTTCTGATTTCCTGACTGCAGTCAGCATCTGCAGTAATCTTAAACCAAGCCAAATCCAAAAACACTAGAGAATTCCTGGAAGCTTGGCACTCAGACAAGTCAGCCATCAACAGGCACTGTAGAGGTAAACAACATTTACATACCATTCAAAAGAGACAATAGAAAAGCTAAAAAGGAAACAAAAAGACCATTGCCTTGCCAGCAATCAACACCCAGATAAACAAAGATTAACACCAGGATTAACACCAGAGGAACAATCAAGTAGTATACAATACCCTAATCATGGAACTACCAAGGAGAGATGACACCCCCAACACAAGCAAGGCAAGCCACTGTCTATAAACAGAGAGCAAGGCCCACTCCATTTTCACACTGAAGATGTTGCCTAGTCTGGCAATGAAATGTCTGCAAGAAAACAAGGCTCAGAGAGCACCAAGGACTCCACAGTTCAAACCTGAGCTACAGACATTCTCTTTGATAGGCACCCAATTATATGTATGTATATGTGTGTGTGTATATGTATGTATGTCTGCTATTTTTTTCAGAAAATAAATGAATTACATACTCCTGTATGAGATATTGTTCCAGGTAAGTTTCCTCATGATAGGAATTACAGCCCAGCATATCTGAAGGGCTTGAATTTCTGGTTTAGACCATAACATCATAAAAGTACCCATACTGTATACTATACCGTTGATACATGTGTTATTACATTCAAAGTAAACTGGATTAGGAATCTTTTAGATGATCCAGATACCATAAGAGGGCCGCAGCAAACACTATTTTATAGTGCATGTATGGCAACAAAAAAATCAGGAATCTGATTTCCCAATTAAATTTTTTTTTTAAGAAGGCATAAATGTTCATGTGCTGAAATGAAGTGAGCTGCAGCGGATGGAAGATTATGCCTTTTAATAAAATTTGTAGAGAAGTTGCTACCAGGACTTCTGATTTATATTCTTCGTAATTGATCAGCGTTTTACTATAGCTGTGAAGCCATCTACTTTAAAAAAAAAAAAACCTTTTTTCTGCTCAAATTGAAAGATAACACCATTCTCACCACCCAGTTTTAGCAAGGAACAATTGCCCAGCCCAGACTCAGGGGATTACAGTATAATAGGCAGCAGATAATTGTAGATATGGCAGATAAATACAATGCTGGAAGGGGCTTGACAGCAGCCCAGTTAGCCCCTCCTAACTACAAAACCTCTTGTAAACATATCTGAAGATTTTAAAAGTGTGAATTTCTTACACGTGGGAATATGAGAAATAAATAAAACGCACACATACCAACCCAGACCACTGAGCTTCTCTGTAGATTAATGTCCCAAAGTCAGATTGCAATGCTGCTAAAGCTGTATTAGGGAAGGGTGTGACAGCAATATTGACTGTATTCCGACGACCAGCTGAGCCACAAACTAGTCAGCTACAGCTTTTCTTGATATGTTTCCGTGTGTCTGCAAGTCAAGGGGTTCAGTTAGCCACGGGTGTTTGCTGCGATTTCAGTCACTGAGGGGGCTCCCTCGCGCTTCTTCCCCCCACGAGGGAACCTTAACCTTGTCCGACGGAGGAGCGAGCCGAGCGCGTCGTTGCTTGAGTCTGTTTCTCCCGGGCGAGGAGAAGGCGGGCGTGTGGAGTCCCACAACGCGTTGAGCTTCAACTGGCGAGACAAGTCCCAATAGGGAAGCCCAACTTGGAGCCGAACCCCTGCTCGGGACTGAAGAAGCCTCCCGCGCTCCCCGGTGAAGAGACCGCCGGGTCACGTGCGTGGCGCGCGTCTCCCCCGCCCGCTCCGGGGGCTCCGAGCCAGCCGGCTGTCCCCGCTCCTGCCTCCCTGGTCTTATAAAAGGCGCTACCGATGGCGACTACCAGTCCAGCTGCTGCCAGCTTCTCGCAACATGCGCGGACCGCCCACCCTGGCGCTGCTCTGCCTCGCGCTGCTGCTCAGCCCGCCCGCCGAGGCGTGGTACAAGCAGACGGCCGGCCCCAGCTACTACTCAGTGGGCAGAGCGTCTGGGCTTCTCTCCGGCATCCGCCGTTCGCCTTACATGCGCCGCTCCGACGACAACAGCGTCGCTGACAGTAGTGCCGAGGGCGGCCCCGCAGCCTCCTCTCTCGCGCTGTCCGAGTCGCGGCAGAGCCCCGGCGGGCTGCGCAACATGGTAAGAAGTTGCAGGGCTACAAGAACGGGATGGAAAGTTCCTCGTGGAAGAAGGGAGAGGCGGGAGGATGCTCAGGGGCGCCCGACGGTGAGGAGAGGACCGTCGAGTTGGATCTTGTCTCGCGCAGTGAATCTTCTAGTGCACTTATCGTATTGGGTATTGCATTAGTTATAATAAACGTGCTTCATGCGTCGTATTTTTTGTTAACTGTGCTATGTTAGCCCTGTATTGCATTTTATTATATTGTAATAAATTACTATAGTCGGTCCATTTCTTATTCTCCGAGAGCCATCCAAAAATGGAAACAGCATAGGAAATCAATACCAATGGAAATTATGCATAAGAAAAATGTAGCAAGCATATGTACTATTATTCATATTGCACCACAATGCAATGTGTATTCTCCAGAAGTAAATTCAGTTCAGTGGGGCTTACATTCAGCCGAAGTGCCTCTCAGAGCATCAGTAGAATTGCTAAAAGCCCAGGGAGACCTTCAGCCCCATCTTACACAAGCTGATTCCCTCCCCAAGAAGCTTATTACACAAGAGGCCCATAGGGCATACTCCCAAGTAAGTACATTGGGAGGCTCAGGCAGGTACCTGCCCTGATGCACTTATCTTTCATTTCTGTCTCTTTTGTCTTTTCTTCAGGCTGTGTGTGTGAAGGAGGTGGCTCCAGAGCTGCAAAGCTGCCAGCTACTGCCTGGTGTGCCGAGCATCATTCAGTGCAAGGCGGATGTCACCGTCTCTTTGGACCCCACTGACTGTACTAGTCCATGATCCTTGAGCAGGTGGCCTTCCCTATAACTTTTATGGAGGCACCTGGAGGGGGGGGACAGGCAGGCAAGAGATGGATTTACTCTGTGTCAAAAGTGGTTGGATTTGGGGTTGGGTAAGGAACGTTATTTTATTTTTTCTGCATCTGTTAATAAATGTGCTTTAAAAGGCTCCAGTGCTGATCCATGTCTTTAAAAAAAAAAAAAACTCAACACAACAGCTCCAGGAACCCAGAGCATCTGCAGGTAGAGTGGGTCTCAGAAAACAGAGAGGAGTTAAAGTTCACTTTGAGGCTAAAATCCTTATGCACATTTGCCCAATTGCAGTCTGTGGAGCTCACTTCTTAGCAAACAAATTCACAATGGTCCAGCTGTAGGGCACCATGCTGTATTCTACTGGCAATCCCCCCTCCCCTGCCACACACACATACACACACTTGCATGCAGGCAATGGTATAATCAGAGTTTTTCCCCTAGTTTGTTTACCCACTCCTTCATTCTTTGAAAGATGGAGAACTGTTTGATGGAATTTGACCAGAGCAGAAACCCTTTCCCCTCCCTCTAAATAAGCCTGTGAAATTTAAGAACAAGCCCAGTAACTCCTTGCACGGATGCAGATGTATCCTTGATTTTAAAGGAAGCACTTCCTTCTGTGAAACACTTATTTCCAGATATTTTCCATTGGCTTCAGTAGCCTGATGTGGGAACCCAGTCTACGTTAGTAGTGCCCACAAACCGGCAGCCGTTCTCCAGGCTCTCTGACAGGGAGGGGCCTTTTCCACAGTACTTGTGAGCTGATTCTTTTTTGTGACAGAAGCAAATCAAATGGGGCAGCCTGCAGGCAAAATAACTATTCTGCAATGAGCTTTGATTCCCCTTCTTGCTCTCCTAACTGGAGAAGGGGATGGGGTTCACCATCTCTATCCCACTGGCACCATGGCGTCTGCCTTCTCTTTGGGAGCACAATGACTGAGCTGATTGCTAAAAGCTCTGAAAATAATGCCTTATATCAACTATGAAGATTTTCTGGACTACTAGAGCGATCCCTTTGACTTCACAGCTCTTTCCTAATACAGGAAGCTTACCATGGGCAAAACTTGCTACTTTTTGACACTGTTATGATGTTATAGTGCAAACCTGGGGGACTAGAGTACATCACAAAAAGAGGGGTGTTGAATTTTCTCACTGTTTCACTGGTTCAATTGGTTCCAAAGGTTCTCCCAGAATGTGAAGGCACTTTAGGCTGAAATCTTGGGCATACAGTATATTAATTTAGGAGTAAGCCTTACTAGAAAGAACACAGTGAAATATACTTCCTAGATAAACAAAACTTAGCACAGTACTGTACAAACGTAGTGTAAAATGTATTTACACAGTAGTACATTTAACTGAAAATTACAATTGATTGATTGATGATATACCATCAAGCTGGTATTGACTCTTAGCAATCATATAGATTTTCTCCATGGCAATCTGTCCCTAACCTGGTCTTTCAGGTCTTCCAATGGTGCACTCGTCATTACTGTAACTGAGTCCATCTACATTGCTGCTGGTTGTCTTCTTCTCTTTCCTTCCATCTTTCCCAACATTAGAGTCTTCTCTAGAGTCTTCGCATGGAAAATTATAATAGTAATGATCCTGGATAGACTGTAACCTTTATTACTGTTTGTCGGTACGTTGATTCAGAAATAGGAACTGAATCTTTTATAGCATTTGGTCTTTTAAGGATTTGGTTCCTCAGAAAGGTTTCAGTCAGAGGATATAGACCTTTTATACTAGGAATGCCTGGTGCCACACTGTTTCATAGCATAATGGGAAAACACTACTGCTGTTAAAAAGAATTTTCCACATTCTCATGATGGAAAAAGCTGATTATTCAAAGAAATAAACGCAAAGTTAAAAATAAATTGAAGAATACATCCTGTTTTCATCCTACCATTCTGAAGTGAAAGAAAACTGCTCATATCTCCCCTCTGCACGACTAATATAAAAGATATATAGCTCACTGGATACCAGTGGGGTAAGAAAAGGTTGTTCAGAATGGTGAAAATAGGTTTCAGAAGAAATCTAAATAAGATTGAGGGGAAGGGGGATGAAAGGAACAGATAAAAGTGAAATGTACATATTGTCAGATTAAATACTAAAATCTCCCCATGAGTAGCAGATGCTTGGTTTCACATAGCTGATTTTCAAAACAGACATTTCAAAGATGACTATATGAATTAGTTAAAAATAATTCAATCAGTAAAATACAGGAATTTTAAATGTGTGAGCCTAACAGTCATTTTGGTAGTAAAATATACAAAATAGAGTGATTCCCCTAGCATAGCACCAGGGGCTACAAATTGCCTATAAAATAGGTAAGTGCGGATCTCCATCTGCATTAACCAACCTCTCTTTCCCATGCAAACTATTCTTATAAGCAAGAACATAATGGTTCATGCATGCACTCCCCTTCCTCCTTTCAGCAGAAGCAGTAAAAAAAAAAACAGGATGGAGAAGGAGTAATCAAACTGGGAAGGGAAAGGAAAAAGGAAACAAAGTTGCATGGGGATGAGCAGCAGGTATCAGGCAGAAGAAAAGAGATTCTCCTAAGTAGCAGTTTAATCTTTCAGCCAAGCTTCAAAGGCACCCAGCATTTTTTCTGCATCTCAGTTCCTTTCTGCATCTCAATGCCTTTCTCCTCAGTAGCATCTTTTATAATGACCAGCAAATATATGACTTCTGTCCCCCAACCAATTCAGTAAAACCTTCGTCATCTGGTAAATATGGTACTTTCAAGAAGATGTATGATGCGGCTAAGAGGACAGTCTTTCCCCAAAGAAACACCCTCTTGGCACCTCAGGCAATGCACTACAGTCCCCCAACCAGATTCAGTACAACTGCCATCAACCCTAGTCTGCCAAGAATATGGTGGTGGAGGGGTTATAGAAATCAGAGACCAACACCAAGAGAACCAGCTTAGGGAAGGGAAAGCTACATGATGGTCCAAGGAAAGATGCATGAAAATATTATGATTGAGGCCATGAGAGCCTCAATTCCATGAGAACCATTAAGAGACACACAAGACATTATGGAAGGAGATAAGCTTTGCTTTGAACTCACCTTCCATGAGTTTGGTTCTGATTAAAGGACCTTGTCCTGTTTGATTACTTTGGTAATAACTCATCCAGGCTTTTTACATGATGTAAAGATATCCCCAGGTTTACCTGGGACTCAGCAGAGATCTCAGTCGACCACAGCTGCCTGTGTAGGAGATGCATTTGCAATTTTCAGTCACTGGGCAGCTCCATGTTCTGTGGGGCAAACACAGATGCTCCACACACACCAGGATTTGTATAGCAAATCTGTAAAGTGTGGTTAATACAACTATAGTTTTAAATACCACAGTAGCATGAATGAGCAACTTTTCAGATGATTGTTAAAGATATCCACACTACAAATGTGTTTGTTGTGGAATGTACACATAGGTAGTGTTTGCTGTATAAAGTGGAGCTGCCTGCACTTACAGTTCTTAGGTTCACATACAGGGCCCCCCAGAAATCCCAGTCACATAAAATAGGTGATCTGATTTCATCATCATCATCATCATGTGTTGAAATAAACCATTTAGTGAGAGGGATAAGTTCTATAGCTTAAGGAATGCTGTCAAGTAGAACCAGTAGTATCTGCAGAATAATTAGAAGTGACAGAGCTGCTCAGAGAAGAGACATCGCCAGGAATGGAGGTCAGCAAGAAGATGAGAAAGCGAAAAGGCTTTCCCCCCAACATTTCAAAAGCAATATTCAGTAGTTACCTAGTATTGCTTTTGAATGGAATAGAGTGCAAGGTCTACTTGTTGTTGTTGTTGTTATTGTGAGTTGCCGGCAAGTCGTTTACGACTCATGGTGACCCTATGTATAACAGAACAAAATGTTGTTTGGTCTTGCGCCACATGCCTCGCTGTTCCAATGTTTGCACGAGAGATAGAAATTAAATTGCTGTAATGGTAAAGCAATTGCTTAAATACAGTAAAATAAATTCTAAGAAAAATCTAAATAAAACCAGTGATCTAAGCTTCTAGCCCAAGAGTTAATCTGGTTTCTCTGGGGAGAGGGGATCTTTTTCTATATTTTAAAGCAATGAATTTGTTTAATGACAAGGGAAGTGCTGGACTGAACTGGTTCAGGCAGTGGAACTTTCCAAGGAAGAGTTCAAGAGTCTATTTCACAAAAGAAAAGGAGGTCTAGGTCTAAGTTTAAAAGAAAGATTATAAAAAATTATAGTCCTTTATACACAATGTATGCTTTTAAGATGCTAGAGGTACTCCCCATTCTTACATACAGAAATCAAGGTCCATGTTATAACTTTGCTTATGTATCATTCTGTTATGCAAGGATATATTTCCCTTTGCTATCCAACTATCCACTATAACACTTAGGGAAAAAATTGGATCTGTAGTACCAATGTGCTGACTAGTACCAAGATGAACTTCTGTGTCTTTGGTAATTTCCCTTGATGAGTCTTGAATGGCTCCCTAGAAGTAAAACAGGATTCCAAGAAGAGGTTACTTATATTCATCCTGAAAAGAGTCCTGAATAATTCCTAGAAAAAAGTAAATAGAAGCATATTTATACTAGCTACATAAAGTAAAGCTGTATGAATTATGCTAGAGATGGGTAAAAGAATGCAGTCCTTTTTCTGCATCAGTCTATTTATAAACCTGTGTCTGTAGACCTTGGAACTCAATATAAAAAGGTAGGTGAGGTTTATTAATAATGTACCGCTGTCCGAAAAAATAAAAACTTTACAAAATAGTTGTAAGAACCCAATATCATCCTGGAAGAAGGCAATGGCAAATAGTTTATGTAATGCTGCCAGAAAACCTGAAGGGATGCAGTTACTTGAATTTGAGCTCAGCTTAAGGATCTCTCCCT
This sequence comes from Candoia aspera, assembly GCF_035149785.1. NCBI lineage: Eukaryota > Metazoa > Chordata > Lepidosauria > Squamata > Candoiidae > Candoia > Candoia aspera. The sequence goes on along the minus strand of NC_086154.1, from coordinate 113,517,841 downwards.
CTCTCTCTCTCTCTCTCTCTCTCAAGTGACTTTATAGAGAGCAAGAGTTGCCCCCCTGGACAGTTACTATTGTTAAGTTCCTTCTCACCCAAACCAGATCTTAATATCTTGATGTCACTTATCATTTATGTTTAGAGAGAGCTGAATCAAATTTGTAAGAAGGAGCTTCACATTATACTGGTTTTCATTTTGATCTTTTTTTTTTACTATCTAATTCATTTTGCAAGAGCTTAATCTTACCAAAGCTCACTTAACCTTTCCTTTGTGCTCATCTAAAATAGCCCTCTATGCTTGAGATTAAATTCTTATGAGTACTCCCTAGGTGGATATCCATCTGAAACAACAGAGGTAGGTTCTCATAACAACACTGATCTAGATAATTGCATTAAAATCAGTATCTAGGATCTATGTCAAGGGCTCTATTTCTATAATTTTCAAGAGACTTTTCTACAATTACTGTATATCACATTTGCTTTTATCTAATATATGTTCAAGACATGTTCCACTGAAAGAAGAAGGACAGTACTAGAACAATTCCAATTTGTAGACATCTGGAATGTATTAATTCCAATGTGCTAATAGAGAAGCCAGAGGGGGAATCCATCAACTGATAGTTACTTTTCAGCAATTCAAGGGAATCAGCTCACTGCCAGGGGCTTTCCTGTGTCTTGACTGATTAATTAATTTAGGAATTTCCAGATGAGAGACTGGTGGCCAGGTGGGAATACAGGTTGAAGTAAGAAGCTGATGGGGGAGGATTTAATATCTCAGAACCCTTCTGTTTAGGTCTTGGCTAACCCTAATCCTTATACTGTAATTGAAATGTAGAGACTGGTATGAAAGAGAGAACAAGGGAAGGTGGGTCTTATGGGAGAGGGGTGTTCTGAGCTCCACTCATGGAAGGGGACTTCATCCAAAGTATGGTTCAGTACTTGAAATGCTCAGGTGGATCAATATTTTCTATATGAGCCAATAAAACTAATAAGTTAAAATATAATTCCCATACAGGTAGTCCTCACTTAACAATTGTTCATTTAGTGATGGTTTGGACTTATGACAGTGCTGAAGAAACTGACTTATGACAGGTCCTCACACTTACAACCATCGCAGTGTCCCCCCCAGTCATTGATCACAATTTGGGAGCTTAGCAATCAGTTCACATTTATGACTGTCACAGCATCCCATGGTACGTGACCACCATTCCCGGACAGGTTCTGGCAAGCAAAATCAATGGGGAACTGCATGATCTGCTTAACAACCATGTGGGTCACTTAACACCTGTGGTGATTTGTTTAATGACCGCTGCAAAAAAGGTCATAAAATTGGGTTGGATTTGCTTAATGACTGCTTCACTTAGCAACCAAAATTCTGGCCCCAATTGTGATTGTTAAGTGAGGACTACCTATAGTTATTTTAGCATTTTGGATTTCTTCATACACTCCCATTCATTGGCCCACTGACTAAAATGGATTTAAAAAATAAGAGAGAAAAAAGTATTTAGGGTACTTCCATACTTCCATTTACTAAGCCTCAAAAAGAGCCTGTTTGGTGTAGTAGTTAGGGTATCAGGCTAGAAACCAGGAAATTGTGAGTTCTGCTCCTCCCTTAGGCACAAAGCCAGGTGGGTGACCTTGGGCCAGTCCCTCACTCTCAGGCCTAGGAAGGAGGCCTGGGCAAACCACTTCCAAAAACCTTGCCAAGAAAACTGCAGGGACCTGCCCAGGCAGTCACAAGGAGTCAAGACTGACTAGAAGGCACAAGGAAAAAAAACCCACCCTCAGAAACAGTCTGAAGACCCTTGACTATCTTCAGTCCTACAGATCTCACAGTTCTGGGAACAAACAGCAAAAATAATTGCCCCAGCCCAAATTGCTGCAGGTCCTGCAATAATAAAAATATGTTCCCCATAAAAATTCTGCATCCCACCCTAAGTTCTTGCTTCATGTTGCATGAATGTGTCTGGTATGCAAATTAAAAATCCCAGCAGTTCCTATGCTGGGAGCTCATAAGATGTTAAGCTATCTTTTCCTTGAGACAGTTGAAGCCCAGGAGCCAGGAGATGTGGTAAGATTCTTTCAAATGGGAAAAGCACCTCAAAGATTGAGTCACACCATTTAAAAGCGTTAGTTTTGAATATACCACATCTGAGTTCCCTTTTCCCTAACAAACCATATGGCTCTAGAGCTAGAGCTGTACAAAAATTCGGTCCAGGATTTTTGTACAGAAACGTCTTTAGAATTATTCAGGAGAAGACAAGCAGGGGCTCAAATTAACAGTTTGCCCCAGCCTCTCAGAGTCTTCAAAATGGATCTAAGAGGGGCATCTTAATTTAAAAATTAATTGAACCCAGTTCCAGAGTTCATAGAAATCTTTATTCCCATGACTGCCCTGTAGAGAAGAGAATCTCACTCAGGGAATAATAATGCCCACCATTTGTCAAGCAGAACTTTTCCTTCTGTTCTCACTAGAAGTGGCTTTGTGGGACTCGTAGGCCCTGTTAGGCTTGTGACAAGAATGACTATGTTTATGTGCTGGTGCCAAGTGCCTTTGTTGATCAGCTTGTGGAAAAACACTGGCTGGCAGCAATGGACAAATTGGTGCTCATCAATAGTGCATTACCTCCTCCAGAGTCATGGGACTCAAGAGTGACTGAAAGGCCATGGAGCTAAAATTGAAGAAATTTTAGAAGATTTGCAAATTAGGAAGAAAGAGAAAGGGGTGTTAGCCAAAGAAACCCATAAATTAAGGGCACCGCTTTCTGAAGCTATTACTACTTCCTCTTTCTCTGTCTTTCTTGGCAATAACTACCTTTTCTTCTTCTTTTTCCTCACGAAATGATTTATTGAACTTTGGGATTTGTTTCTGTACATGCTTAGCTCAAAACATTTTGCTGCCTCCACTCCAGAAGTTCCTTAGATGGCAGCTGAATTTCCTTTTTACCCTGGCAATGGGCAAGCCACATCTCCTTTAGATGAGGGCTTAGGGAATGCAGGCCAGGCTGCACAACATGACTGATACAGCTCAGTCCTCTAACTGGTTGCTATTGCTCTCTGCCCTCTAATATCTGTAGCCCAACCAATCTTACCTCAGGGGGAATGATGTTCCAAAGAGCAGGTGCCATGGCAGAAAAGGCTCTCCTCCTGGGTCCTGCCAGACAAAGCTCCTTAGCAGATGGGACCTGCAAGTTGCCCCTTCCGATGGGATGGGTAGATGTAACTGGGGAGAGGCAGTTCCTCAGACAACCAGGCCCCATGCCATGTAGAGCTTTAAAGGTCTTTAACCACATATGACATGGCCATTTGGAAGGTAATGCCAAGAATTTCCTGGTAGTCCAACTCAGTCTGAGGTACTGATGGTTCTTCTCTTCTTCTCACCTACTATACACTTCGGATAAATGTCATGGCAGCTTGGAAATGGTGAGAGGGATACTGGGATTACACAGTTGATCAATACTATATGGGAATTAACAAATCAATGAGTTTACTCACAGGAGAATGCCTCTTCAGATGAGTCTAATCTGTACTGAATTGGTAAAGTGTTTATCCCACAGTCTGATTGCTCCTTTTCTAATTTTTCAGTAATATATTTTATCAGATTCTGAAAATATCTGCATCCTCTTCTGAGCATCTCCTAGTACTGCCCCAGTATTATTCTAGACTATGGATTTTCAAGGAAGTTTGCCACAGTCACATAATCAAAAGCCTTTTTCCTTCCTTGTCTTCCATCCTTTTTCTCCATCCGAAAAGTACAACAACAATCTATGGTTTAATGTTATGGCCTGGTTCATAAAACAGGCTAAGATAATAGCTGAGTCCCCATAACATACTGAACCAGAATTAACTAGCCCCATTTTACCCTAGACTAGTATATTGTATGAATCCAACCACAAATTATTTTTCTGAGGTATATACTCAAGGGAATCATGTTTAAAAAGTCCAACATAACAGAGAGACAGACAGAACTTCATATTAAATGTATGGGCTTGACTCCAATCCTGTGTGCATTTACCTGGGAGTAAGTTGTATTGACTACATCCTTTGCAGCCAAAGGTGGCAGACATCTATACAGTCGGTAAAAACAAGACCTCGAGCTGACTGTAGTTCCGATCACGAACAATTTAGGATCAGACTAAAGAGATTAGGGAAGACCCACAGATCAGCTAGATATGAGCTCACTAATATTCCTAAGGAATATGCAGTGGAGGTGAAGAATAGATTTAAGGGACTGGACTTAGTAGATAGGGTTCCGGAAGAACTATGGACAGAAGTTTGCAACATTGTTCAGGAGGCGGCAACAAAATACATCCTAAAGAAAGAGAAAACCAAGAAGGCAAAATGGCTGTCTGCTGAGACACTAGAAGTAGCCCAAGAAAGAAGGAAAGCAAAAGGCAACAGTGATAGGGGGAGATATGCCCAATTAAATGCAAAATTCCAGAGGTTAGCCAGAAGAGATAAGGAATTATTTTTAAACAAGCAATGCGCGGAAGTGGAAGAAGACAATAGAATAGGAAGGACAAGAGACCTCTTCCAGAAAATTAGAAACATCAGAGGTAAATTCCAGGCCACAATGGGTATGATCAAAAACAAAGATGGCAAGGACCTAACAGAAGAAGAAGAGATCAAGAAAAAGTGGCAAGAATATACAGAAGACCTGTATAGGAAGGATAACAATATTGGGGATAGCTTTGATGGTGTGGTCAGTGAGCTAGAGCCAGACATCCTGAAGAGTGAGGTTGAATGGGCCTTGAGAAGAAGCATTGCTAATAACAAGGCAGCAGGAGATGCCAGTATCCGAGCTGAACTGTTTAAAATCTTGCAAGATGATGCTGTCAAGGCGATGCATGCCAAGTGACAGCAAATTTGGAAAACACAAGAATGGCCATCAGATCGGAAAAAATCAACATATTCCCATACCAAAAAGGGAAACACTAAAGAATGCTCAAACTATCAAACAGTAGCACTTATTTCACATGCCAGTAAGGTAATGCTCAAGATCCTGCAAGGTAGACTTCAGCAGTTCATGGAGCGAGAATTGCCAGATGTACAAGCTGGGTTTAGAAAAGGCAGAGGAACTAGGGACCAAATTGCCAATATCCGCTGGATAATGGAAAAAGCCAGGGAGTTTCAGAAAAACATCTATTTCTGTTTTATTGACTATTCTAAAGCCTTTGACTGTGTGGACCATAACAAACTGTGGCAAGTACTTGGTGATATGGGGATGCCAAGTCATCTTGTCTGCCTCCTGAGGAATCTGTATAATGACCAAGTAGCAACAGTAAGAACAGACCACGGAACAACGGACTGTTTTAAGATTGGGAAAGGAGTACGGCAGGGCTGTATACTCTCACCCTACCTATTCAATTTGTACACAGAACACATCATGCTATGAGCTGGCCTGGATGAATCCAAGGCTGGGGTTAAGATCACTGGAAGAAACATTAACAATCTCAGATATGCAGATGATACCACTTTGATGGCTGAAAGAGAGGAGGAACTAAGGAGCCTCATGACGAAGGTGAAAGAAGAAAGTGCAAAAGCTGGCTTGCAGCTAAACCTCAGAAAAACCAAGATTATGGCAACCAGCTCGATTGATAACTGGCAAATAGAGGGAGAAAACGTAGAGGCAGTGAAAGACTTTGTATTGCTAGGTGCGAAGATTACTGCAGATGCTCACTGCAGCCAGGAAATCAGAAGACGCTTAATCCTTGGGAGGAGAGCAATGACAAATCTCGATAAAATAGTTAAGAGCAGAGACCTCACACTGACAACAAAGGTCCGCATAGTTAAAGCAATGGTGTTCCCCGTAGTAACACATGGCTGCGAGAGCTGGACCATAAGGAAGGCTGAGAGAAGGAAGATAGATGCTTTGGAACTGTGGTGTTGGAGGAAAATTCTGAGAGTGCCTTGGACTGCAAGAAGATCCAACCAGTCCATACTCCAGGAAATAAAGCCAGACTGCTCACTTGTTGGAATGATATTAAAGGCAAAATTGAAGTACTTTGGCCACATAATGAGAAGACAGGACACCCTGGAGAAGCTGCTGATGCTAGGGAGAGTGGAGGGCAAAAGGAAGAGGGGCCGACCAAGGGCAAGGTGGATGGATGATATCTTAGAGGTGAGGGACTCGTCCCTGGGGGAGCTGGGGGTGTTGACTGACAGGAAGCTCTGGCATGGGCTGGTCCATGAAGTCACGAAGAGTCGGAAGCGACTGAACGAATAAACAACAACAACTACTTTATCTGTACTCGGTTGACACTAGCAGAATGCTTTAAAAAAATATTGAGCAAACCAGCTTTTGCAGTCTCATCTGTCACCTTCAACAAGAGATTCTTTAAAGCTTTCCTTGCTTCCAGCCACCAAAGAGGTTTTATCAGCATACTTGAAGTTAACATTTCTTGCAACAATTTTAATTCCAACTTCTTCCAGTCCAACATTTTTCATATGTTCTGCATATACGTTAAATGGAAAGGATGACAGAACACAACCTTGACACATTTGTTTCCCAGTTTTGAACTAATTTGTTACTCTAAGTTTTCATCACTACTGCTCTGAAAAACTATAGGTGCTACACAGTTCTGTATTCCTCCTTTTCTAGAGTTGAGGAAATCATGACCTACAAATAACAGAGCATGGAGTCTTCTCAGTATTAACTACTTGCCCCTCATACTTTTGTAATAAGTTTCTATGAATAATGTAAACAGTTTTGGAGAATTGTGCGTGCCGCAGTTCAACAGAGTTCTGGAGGGATGACTGTTGATACCTGTTAATGGAGCAGCAGTTTCTGCTGGAGTATTAATAAATTCTTTATCTTACATTTAACCAGCATATCAATGTAAATATAAAAGATAACATTAAAATGCCATAATTTTAGGACAAATAACTAAGCCTTTCAGTACAGGTAGTCGTCGTTTAGCAACTGCCTCGTTTAGCAACCATTCGCAGTTACGATGGTGATGAAAAAGTAACTTTATGAGCAATCCTTGCATTTATGAACTTCACAGGTCTGTAAAACAAAGGAAAGGTGTCATAAGGTCATAAGCATAGTCATGGTTTCACTTAGCAGCCACTTTGCTTATCGACTGAGTTGCTGGTCCCAATTGTAGTCGCTAAACGAGGACTATCTATATTAGCACCTCACAAGTTTTTACCATTGCTGTGAAGATATAATAATATACGGTCTTCTGACACATATTTCTATGTATTTGATACAAATGTCCAAGACATTCCCCTTTTTTTTAAAAAAAAAGAAAAAGACAAGCGCTATTAATACAGTATCGGTGTAATTCCATCTTTCCCAACCTGGTGATTTGGGGATAATGGGAAATGTAGTCCAACTCATCTGGAAGGCCCCAGGCTGAGGAAGGCTGCTGAAATAATTACGAGCTACATAATGGTAGCCACAATGAATCTTCTTTAAAAATTGCTGTTTGCTATACTTTATTTATTCAGCAGTTTAATGTGAAGATATCCAAAGAACAGGCCTTTTGAACATTGTTGTGTCTCCCTGCTCTGGACATAACAATGTTCAAAAGGATGTCTTCAAATTAAATTGCTGATAAGAAATATTTGCAGAGGATTGTATCTATTTTGTCAGCCTAATCAGTGATGCACAACCTGAGGTCCTGGTGGTGTTGTGACCTCAGTAAGGCTTGGATGTGGTTCCCTGAGATTCCAAAAGGTAATCAAATTGTAATGTTAAAGTGGCATAAAGAGAAAATGATTAAACACAAGACTTAAAAGGAATTACAATGATTATGTTTCGTTTTCATTCCATTCAAAACCAAGTGAAATCAAATTAAACTGAAGTTTTGCCCCAGTCCCACCTGTTCTTTTTTGGAGTGTGATCCGAGCACCTCATTTTAAAGGACATGTCCTGTCCTTGCTAGGAGAAATTACACATCCCAAGAGGTGCCCCCTTGGTTTTGAGGGCTACAGGGTGGGAAGTCCTGGGGACCTGATTGTTAGAAATGTTGGAGAAAGCTAGGCAAGTCCTTGTTCATGTACATGGGATTATTCTGTTAGTTAAAACTGCCCTTTCAGGAGGGACCACAGAGCTGGGGAAATCCATTAAGGAGATGGAACATTGAGGTAATCAGGTGAGTAATCCTAATTAAGGTTGGAATGTTGTGGTTTCTCACCTTCTTATGGTGCAATTCCATTATTAGGACTGCCTTCAGGCTGTATTGTGAGCAGGTAAATGAGGCTTCTATTCTTTGATTTACAGGGGGCTTTGTCTGGAGGCAAGCAGGGTCAGTTTGGGTCTGATAGGATTAGGCAAAGAAAGGAGCTGGGTTTGACCTTGGTCACATCTGAAAGACAGGGAAGAAGGGGGTGCAGCCTCCATTTTGTTTGTTACATCTATTATCTCCATCACAGACAGACAGCTCTAAGCAAGATCCAGAAATCAAAAAGCATCCTAGAAGAAATCGACCACAAACCACTTCTGTACTGTTGTCAAGAGGACTTCATAGTTCAACTCAGAAGACTTTACATCTTAAAAAAAATGGCTAGGGAAACAAAGAAGTCTTGACCTGGCATGAAAATAGTCACCAAGTCGATGCCAGTCCCACTCCTTTTTCTTTCAGTTACCCACTGCCATCTCATCAAATAGTGCTTGATTACTGTTGGTTTTTAGTGACTTTTGGATTCCCTGCTCTGTGGAGGCTGCCAGGCACAGCAGGTGACCTTGGGTAGCAATAACAGGTTGGCTTTATGTGTGCTCCTATTTCCATGCTAATCATCTCCCCAGCCTTGAACCACCTTCATTCCCATATAGCAGCCCCAGGCCTTGAAGAGGGACTGCTGGGAGCAGACATTTTTATCCAGGCTGTAGTGCAGCAATGAAGATAAGGTGTACTTAGAGAATTCCATCAACTTTTTAGAATTGCTAGAAGGCTGTAGCCCAGCACAAACAAAGATCAGAGGTTTTAATTCCCAGCATATCTAGGAAGGCTCGGACAAAACTTCTACTTGCAATCCTGGAGATCCACTTAGTCAGTGTAGAGACTCCTGGGCTAAACTGATTAATGGTCTGTCTTGATAGAAGGCAGCTTTCTAAGAACGATGCAGAGCCCTTCATGGAATCTAGCAGGCAAAAAGGGGATCAGGAGAAGGAGAGAAACTTAACAGCAGTTTACTTAACCTGTTGTCCTCTAGATAGGGATTTTGGAGAGTCCTTGGACTGGAGAGATCCAGATTCAAGTACCCATATAGTTTACTAGATGACTTGGAACCATTTGCTTTCTCAGCTCAGTCTATTTCACACAATTGTTGCTATGTAGATAAATGTAGAGGAAGTTCCATATTGATACTATCTTAGTCTCTCAGAAAAAAAAAAAAATCAGTAGCCATATGTAACTTGCTTCTGAATCCCATATTTTTTTTATAAAGCTCTATTAATTTTTTCAACATACACATAAAATACATAAAAACTAAAAAGAATGAAACAAAGAATACTACAAGTTAAAAGAAAACTAAAAAAGTGCGAAAATACAGAAAAGAGTATCACATGGTGGCTTCCCACTTTCTACAACAAAGATTTATATATAACTCATTATCAATCACTTATTCTAATTTAAACTAAGATAAACATTATTTCTATAAAGCATTTCCATCTCTAAAACAAACTACCTCTCCGTCTTAAAAAAATAGAAAACTTTTTCTAACATAATTATTCACCTAATAAGCAAATACTCAAACATTATCCTACTTCACTAAAATTTTACTCCTCTCTGCCTACTAAAATAACAAAAAATAAATTATCTACATTTGGTTAATGACCTTTTACCCATGGTAAAATCATTGTCCCCAACACAAAAACATCAGTCTAAACCTTTAAAAGACCATCCTGATAAACACATTTAAACAATTATCTGACTTCAAAATAGACTAAGGCATTTACATATCTCAGTATTACACACAAAGCTTTCCCCTTACAAGTCTCAAATTCAGCAGCCAGCCTTGATCCTTGGTTTCAATTTTCCAGGAACACAGCCCATTGTATCTCTCCCTTTGCTCCCGAAACTCTTCTTTCTTCAGAATCAAAGTTAACTTTCCACACTCCCATTTTTCTCCCTTCACTTTTTGACTTGGAAATGTTAATCCTCATTTTCTTTTTTAAAGAAGGAGCACTATTCTCAAAGTAGTTTTCACTCTTGTCTTCTTTTTCAGGTTGTTGGTAGGCTTTAGACTCCGCAAGTTATAGGAGACGATCCAGGGCTTGGTGACGTCAAGACAGAGTTCTTTAAATATCGCTTTCATTTCTTCCATGTCTCGCCCCAGTGTGTTATCAGGAGAAAAAAGATGTAAACAAAAGCAATTCTCACAGGAAAGCAGAGGCAGATAGCTCAACATTCAACTCCACAGATTCAACGAAGTAGATCTTTTATAATCCTCAAAACATTAAGAAAATGGCAACAAAACAGCAAAAATCTTTAAATCCCAATATTAGAATTTAAATTTTAAAAAGGCCAACTTTCCAAATTAGTAAATTCCAAAAATAATGAAAATCACCAAGAGTTTTGCATTTCTTTGTTGCAAAAGGCCTCTCTTTGGTAACAAATTAAAAAAAAACACCTTGGTGTTTTAGAAATGGGGTGGGAAGATTTGGTATCCGTTTTATGGCTTTGGTGCAGCTCCGAACGTGATGATATCCGTGCCTCCCAACATTCTCAATCATGGATTGATTGCAGGGAATTTGTTCCACGACCTCCACACAAGAAAATGCTGTCCGGAGAACAAAAGGGATGATTTCCTGAATTCTCCTTACCTGGATAATTCTTCAGGCTGCGGGGACCCAGCCCGCAGTCAGAAAACGCTGTGCCGTCGGTGCTGCTTAAAAAAGCAGTACTGCTCAGTCTGCCATTCCCCACAGGAATCCCTGAATCCCATATTTTGTCCCTAACTGTAAATATGTAATCCTACAGCTCTAAATGGCACTAACTTAAGCAACTTGCACATCCCTGATTGCTTTTCCACTCATTCTCCAAGTCAATCACCATCTCATTAATTAAGTAAAATTACATCTGCACTGCTTTCCATATAACTCAGGGATAGCTTGGGCAAAGGGAACAGTAATTCTCAATCATTTATCCGAGAATTCAAATCATAAGTGATTAGAAAGCAACAGGCAGCCTATACTAGATGACCTTGAAGACCTTTTGATTCTGAAATAGGCAGCTATGAACATTGCTGGTTTATTGAAGATACTTTTCTGCCTGAGATAAAGGTCATGATACAATCCTCTTCATTTCCACCTAGAGAAACCAACTAGATGGCAGTTGAATCTTATTTCAACAATGATGGTGGGGACAGCATCTTCTCCTGCCTCTGAGGGGACTGCCCTAGTTGGTGGAGAGGAAGAGGGCAGGACTCCAAATCACACATAAGCCACCTTCACATGATACACTTAACTTCACATGATACATAGTTACATTATGATACATGGCTTGGTTAACTGAACCATGGTTACTGTAAGAGGTTGTGGGAAAGTGGGGCCTGAGGCATTTGAAGGTTTATCTCAGAAGAGGCAACTCTGTCCAGATGTGAGGGACATGGGGAAAAAGCACTTTGAAGCACTGAGGCTGGGAATTTATTCCTATAATTTTCAAGAGTCAGTTTTTACCCTAGATTAGCATTAAAGATACCTTCCAGAAATCAATGTTGTGCTTGTTTCCTTGGTTTTTCCAGCTACGTGGGGCTTGAGAATTATTAAATTAACACAATTTTTAGGATATCATGACACACAACAGTAAGTTAATCACACAGGCTTACCCAGCATGTTAGGATAAAATACGATTCACTAGCTTGTAATTCAAGATGCCATGCAGATGCAGGTATAATGTGCAATCTGAGCAAACATGTCCTCCCCCTAACGATGGGATGACTTTGGCCAATGAGTTTACACTCTTTTCCGTGAATGAGGAGGGATGAAACATAGGACCAGACCCCCACTTACAGCAGATACTGCTTGTTTAAATCAGCTGCTTCTTGTTATTTGACCACATGGTGGGACTTTTAACCAGTAACCTGTTTCTAAAAGGAAGTGGAGGAGAGACGTCAGTTTCCACTTCCAGACTATCAGGGGTCATCAGTGGGTAAGAGAAGTGGCAAGAAACCCTCCTTTGTGCTTTCAGCATAAAAAATGCTCAACAGGATGGAGTGGCCAATTCACCCCATGTTGCAATGATCTCTGCCTCCACCTTATTCAGAGAGAATTGTCAGCCTCAGAAATTTAGAAATGTTTTGCATCTAACACAGAATTTCAAACTGATTTGATCAAAAATAATCAAAGCGGAAGGAGCAGGACAGAAGGTTCCAGACACTTTTGGTACTAACCTGCTGGGCTAGCAATTCTGCAGTTGGAAATACCAGTTCCCATATAGTCTCTTCTCTAATGTACCATAGTTAGCTTCCCCTGCTCTATTTTGTATAACTCCCACTGTATCTGACAAAAATCATTTTTAATAATAATTTTATAAAAGATAATGTTATACAGATAAAACTAATACAATCTCTATAGTATGAAAATATATAAAAAGGAAAAAAGTAAAAAATTAGAAAAAGGAAAAAGAAGGAAAAAAGGAAAAAGAAAAAAGAAGAAGAAAACCACTGTCTATGATCAAACTTGTGGTTCTGAAGGTTCTCGATCTTTAAAAAGCAGTAGGAAAAAAATAAATAAATAAAATCCAAAGGGATTAAGAAGTGTGGTTTGGTCAAACCTTGAGTCCATAAAGGCTACATTGACAGCTATGAGCTCAGTGGAATTCCGTGACTCCCAGCTGTTTGCAAGCAACCTCAAAAATATCAGTTTCTGCCATCTACTCACAAAAAAACACACACAAAAAACAGCTGTCTGGGGTACATATGGGTGATCTCAAGATCCCTCCTTTCTCCAGAGAGATTTCGGTATTACAGATTCAGCATCCAGCTGCTGTTTCCGCCATAATGTCTTCTGTCCATGGGATGTCAGTTCCCCATTTCCTCACCGGAAGTCTCCACACCAGAAGTCTCCACAAAAATAATTTCTTTGAATCATGTTTATACCTTTCAATGCATATAACATTAGATGCACATAAAAACCGAGAGGGAAGGAGACAATACTCACAAATCTACTCCCAACAAAACTTCTGAGATGACTGTACAGGTTGTCCTTGCTTAACGACTGCAATTGGGACCAGGATTTCAACCACTAAGTGATGTGGTTGTTAAGTGAGGCATCACATGACCGGACCTGATTTTATGACCATTTCTACTGTGGTCATTAAGCAAATCACCATGGTCATTAAGCGAATCACATGATCATTAAGTGAATCATGTGGCCATTAAATGAATCATGGCAGTCATTAAGCAAATCAATGGTTCCCTATTGATTTGGCTTGTCAGAAGCCAGCTAGGAAGGTTGCAAATCACAATCACATGAGTTCAGGACACAGCTACCAGTTGTAAATGCGAGCCGGTTGCCAAGCACCCAAATGGTGATCGCGTGACCGCACGGGTGGTGCAATGGTCATAACTTTGAGGACAGGTAGTAAGTAACTGTTTTTAACCCCACCATATGTCCGAACCATCATTAAACGAATGGTTGTTAAGCAAAGACTACCTGTATATCACAATTGTGGTACTCTTTCAAAGAGCACTTGCTTGGACATTGTCGTTGTACCAATAATCCAACTTGCTCTTAGTGCAGTACCTGAATACTTCTAGTTTCTCTGTAATAAAACTTTTGTTTTGTTGCAAGAACAGCAACATTCTCAGTCTAATTAAAATAATGGAAAAGTACTACAGTGTTTAAAAGGGAAAAAGTCACACTGAATTTTAGTGACTAGTCGAATGCCTCAAAAGACATTTTCTGAGAAAATAACAACTTGCCATTATCAAAACATATGATAGTGGGTTACCCATTGTATTTGGAATTTTCATCATTAATTGGTGGTCAGCATAGAAGCCATGGTCTACACAGAAGATTTCTAGATGCTCTTATAATTATTTAGCTGAAGTCTAGCATGTAGCCATCAATTACAATAATCAGCACAGAAGTCTCAGATTTGGGCATGTTAATAATGTGTTTGATTCTCAATGGCTAGAGTGACTAAGAAGGAAGAGATTCAGCATCTATCCCCATGGTATCCATATGGGGAGAACGAAGTACTGAGAGATCAACCTGCTTTCATTCCTAACAATTGCTTGTATCTTTCAATCCTATGTGACTCTGCTTCATGGACAGATCATTTCCTGGTCAGTTTTAGGCTAATGCTGGTATAAATCTCTGGAGGTGTGGAAGATGAGTTAAAATGGCCTGACACAAGAGCCTGATGGATTCAGCTGACTTCCTAAATGGGTTTGGGAAATTCCCCACATTATCTGTTGGTGATACTGTCAGTCCTGGTTGATCTGCAGAATATGGAGTTGGTACAATGCTTTTAAGTGCCCCGTCTTCTCTTTCAAAGTAGCTTAGTTTGTTAGGGAGCTTAGCTGCAGATCATGGGGCAGATTGGAGATAGCTGGAGTAGAAGTGGAAGAACTGTCAGGAGAGATCAGACTGACTGACTGAGGCTGATCTGAAGGTCCACTTGAATATCTATGCCAAGGCAATGAAGGCATCCAAGAATACTTACTTTTCTGACTCCAAAATGTTTGTACAGAACTGTCTGGTGTTGCTTTCTCCATTGTGTGACAACTTTTCTATCAAGGCAACTTGGATGAATGGTTAGAAAATATGACTATCAAATATGCAGATGACAAAAAGATGGGGGTAATTGCAAACGTCTTAGAGGACAGTATCAAGATTCATGAAGATCTTGATCAACCAGTAAGAATTTCAGCAAGAACAAATACAAATATGAATTTTTGGGTAGGAAAAAAATCAAACTACAGGATTGGGGAGGGGGTAGGAGCCATACTAGGCAGCAGTACATGCAAAAAGGATTTGTGTGTCTTGGAGGATCAGAAGCTGAACATAAGCCAAATGTTGTGAAACAGCTGCAAAAAAAGCAAACACAGTCCTAAGCTGCACCTATAGTAACTAGATCAAGGTAAGTCAACATTCTCCTTTATTTCGATATGTCAATGAAGATTCTCAGTCATCCAGGTGGGATTGTCTGTAGGTTGAGTCATAGCAACTGGATTTCTTTCTTTTTGGTTGAAACATTTTGCTGCTTGTCCAAGCAGCTTCGTCAGCCTGGGCAAAGGTTGGTAAGGGGACCCCATATATGTCTTCCAGGGTGGCTGCATTGTCCCTACACCTGAATGGCTGTTAATTGTGCCATGGAGGTGTGGATTGTCTTTGGGATGTCTTATTCCCAAATCCCTCACTCATCCCCAAGTGGATCGTTAAGTGTGGCCTTCCTGGTGAACTTGTGAAGTGGTCTTAATCTTCCTGGGGACTAATGAAAGAGCAGCATGAAAAATGGGGGACAAATTGTGTCTGAGGCCTCCGCCTCTGTTGAGGGAAGGATTTTCCACTTTGGCATGAATGAATTCCTTAACCCCTCTCTCAAACCACATATCTTCTCTGTCCAAAATGTGAACATTGTTGTCCTCAAATGAGTGTCCTTTTCCTTTTAGATGAAGGTAAACTGCTGATTCTGGTCCTGTGGTGTTGCTCCTCCTGTGTTGGACCATCCTCTTGTGTAAAGGCTGTCTGGTTTCTCCAATGTAGAGCTCAGGACACTCCTCACTGCACTGGATTGCATATACTACATTGATTCTAGATAGATTATCCTTTATTCTGAATTGGTCTCACTGTAACTAGAATATGAGACACCTAATTTTAGGAAAGACATTGACAACTAGAGGATTTCTAGAGGACAGTGGTGATAAGGGACCTGGAAAGGAAAAAAAGTATGAGGAACAATTGGAGGTGTTGAATATCTGGAGCCTGGAGCATACTGCAGAGATACGTAATAGCTTTCTTTAAGTAGTTATAGAAGATAGGACATTGCTGTAGAACACAGGACAAGAAATAATAGGTTTAAATTACAAGGAAGTAGATTTCAGGTGGACCTCAAGAATAATTTCTTAATAGTGAGAGCTGTTCAACTATGGAATAGACTGGAGGTAGAGGACTTTCCTGTGAGGTTAGATGGCTACATGCCAGAAATGCTGCACTAATGGATTCCTGAATTGAACAGGAGTTGGGCTAGATGATCTCCGAGGTCTCTCCCAACCCTTATATTCTATGTTGGAAGGAAGAAGCTGGAACATTTGGTGTTACTTATGAACAATTTGTATTCTTTGCAATGGTGTCAGGTGCATCTCAGCTTGAACTCCTCCAGCACTGAGGAGTCACTTAGGAATGTAACCTTGGCAACATTTTCCTGTTGAGATTCTTTTCAGCTTGTAGAAGTTGAGGATGTGGTCAGGGTGTATGGAGAGATGAAGACTGCCACCTGCTTACTCAACTTTTGCCCCTTCTGGCTGATTACATTTCCCAGGACAGGACATGATTGAGGGAATCGATGCCTCCTTATGGGAGGGATGTTTTCTCCTTGCCTAAGAGGCAATAATAAGACCATTACTGAAGATGCCCTTCCTTGACCAAGGAGATTCATACAATTATAGCTTGGTCTCAAATGTTTAAGTTCTGAAAAAGTTGAAAAAATAGTAGCCTTATGGCTCCAACTTGGATACATTTTTCCTGGACCTTTGTCTGGGGTATGCACTGAAACTGGTTAGAGGTGGCAATGGAATTTGCAAAAATGGGATTCAAGAGCTATATGCACTTCCAAGGCCTCAAGTTACCTCTACATGTTATGAAGTCTAGTATGAGTATAGGTAGTCCCCAATGCAATTAGAACTGATTGAGAATGTATTCATCACCTCAAGAAATTGAAAACTTTATTGTATATTGTGTGTTGTGTTTCATATCACTTATGACTTATGAAGGGGAAACATCATGAATAGGAGGAAATTCCTTATATGATAAAGAAGGACCCAGAAAGTTCAGAAGCAGAAGGTAACTGGGGAATGAGATTTCTACTAGAAATAGCAGGCTAAGGGCTTTCCCCTACTTGCATCTTAAGACTTGAATCAGGATATTTATTCTGCCATGTCCCTATGACATTGCCTTCAGTTTGTCCTCAGCCCAGATATGATACTGTGTTAAAGCAGAGTTTTTCTCTTTAGATGATAGCAACCAATGGCCATTTCAGACTGAGCACAACCTGCCATGCATTGCCCACCCCCCAGACTAATGGTTTAGTGTGGTCTTGACAGCTCCTGAAAGTTGTGGGTTTGACAAATGGCAAAATGTGGGGTCTAGCTATCTGTTAAAACATCTGCTGATCACAGGGGATAGGTAGTGGGGACAGCAAATTTTATATCAATAAAATATGTAAGCAGCTTATAGAATTTTGTTACAAATTAATAAAGTTATTGCTGAATGTCTCAGGCCTTTTTAAAAAAGAAGAGAGATCAGTTTGACAAGGTGCCTTTATAAAGGTCTGGCTGCTAATACTGAAAACAGCTGGAACTTCTGTGTGTGCTTTTTGTGTGTGATGAGAAGTAGGAATAACACTTTGTAATATGCTGCATCCATCTAAGGGCAATTCTTAGCAACCCTCACAAACTAATACAGCAGCTTCTACAAAGGAACCAAAATCTACAAGATGGTGGTAGGTGCAGCATTGTGATCCAAGCCCCACCCATTTTGTATCTTTGTCTTGGATTGCAACAGTGAACTCACCATCCTGCAAATTTTGATACACATACACTCTTTGGGTATTCCTGAGCTAATATAAAGCTTGTGATACAAGTGGTACAGAGTGGTGGTGCAAAAAACTGAACCTTCTTGCTCAACTTTTCCCACCTTGGTAAAATAATATTTAAAGGGCTGATCTGTTTTTCTACAATTAGAAGGACAAAATATTGAATTAGAAATCTTCAGTAATCTAGATCAATTTTCTTTAAATTGGTGCTTTCCAGATGCACTGGATTTGACTCCCACAATTCCCAAACAGCACAGTCTTGGAGAGAAGGTGAGGTTAGATTTGTACTACAAATGTCAAGACCCTAACAGAATTATGTGTTCTTTTCTGATATGTCAAATTGTGGCCAATTTTAATAAGTGGATCCTAGAACATTCCATAGACCACTGAAAGCTTGAGAATGAACTGAAGCTATGTTGTTTTCTCATCTTTAAATTGGAGCACTTTTGGCTTAGTGAGAAAATCATGAATCTTTTTTTGGTCTGATAACACTGCTTCCAGGAAACATAATATGAGTGGACATGTCCCCCCCCCAACTATTTTCCTGGCCATCAAAGCACCAACACCCATGTTCTATTCATACACTGAAGCTGAGCAAGCCTCACTTGCCCTTCTCATCTTAGAAAAAGTGAACAGAGAGTGAAATGAAGCTGCTACCTCTCAAGATGTACCTCAGGGGGAAAGACATGGGACAAGTGAAAATATATTTGGGAGCTAATCTCCTACTTCGTCTCCATTCTCTGAAAGGGTGCAGCACTGGGACGAGAGAGAAACGTCAAAAAGGGCACCTACAGGCCAGATGAGGCCAGAAATTCCCCATATTTCCAGCCACAATGGAAGAAGATTCCTCCTAAAACTGAGCAATGAGTGCCAAGCCCCAAAGCTTTACTGAGTCAGGCAGTAGTAAACAGCCTTGAAATTTGAAATTCACAAACCATCCCCATAATTTATTACCATTCGCTCTCATTCCCCAAGGCAGAAACAACCTATCAGCAAACATCAACCCAAAAAGAAGGGGCCCCTGGCACTTAGAGAGCAAGAAAATGTAAAATGCAAAAGAATCTGGGATAAGCAGCAGCAATGAGGTGTTGTGAGTAACTCTAGCTCTGCCAGCCACTGCTCATTGCCTCTGATTGAGGTGAACTAAAATTCCAGATTCAGGCTGTGAAGCGGCAGGGAAGGCAGAAATTAAATAAATCTGACATTTTTAATAACAATTTCAAGCAACTGGCTGCCAGTGGCAGCCTCTTTCTATGGAAATGTGCAGCCTGAGGTAGATTTACCACTTTTGGGCTGCATTATTTGCATTTAATGAAAAATCTTTTCAAAAATTCTCACTTTACCATAGCATCAAGGCCCCAAGGAGTCTCATATTTCAGAGAAATTAATTCAAAAATGGTAACAAGCTCAAGATTAAAAACAAACAAAAGTTTCTGGGCATATGAGCTATTTTGTTAGTTTAAAGTGAAAGGGGGGTCTAAAGAAAGCAGTCAGTGTGCAGAGATATTGGTCCAGGAAAGGAGAACAGGATCCTGGACTGGGTCAGTTCTCTTGTACAGATGGACAGCAAGAGTTTGAGATTAAATAAATGGCTACATGTCCCATTTTACAGGGGGAAAAATCCATTTATAAGCATTCTCAAGCTGAAGAGCTGCCAGCCAACATGATAAAGAACCAAAAGAAGGAACAGTAGGGGTTTTGAAGTAACCTATCAACAGTATCTGGACAGCAGTCTAAACAAGCATGCAGATCACTTGTCAATTTTCCCCTACTATAGGGAAATGTACTGTATTTCTATTTAAATTATACTAATTATTTGCCTCTATAAATATGTATGCATAAAACAGAATGTGCAAAACTTGTCATTTTATGCCCTATTTTAAGCATTTGCTTTTACTGGACCTCTAGATTTTAGGGATGGTTAAGTATAGGAAGTTCTGCCTTGTCAGCTGTGAAATTCCATTTTAAGAGAGTATATAAACAATTAACACATAGTGCCCAGCGCAAAAAATAGATCCCTTTACTTAAAGATGTTTTCATAGCCATTAGAGGAAAGCCTGCACGTAAACTCAAGGCTAATTCCAGAACTTGTCCAATCAAAAGCTTTTACATTTGAGTTTCCCCTCCCCAAAAATGGAGAAACAGTCAAGGAGGAATTAAGTACCTCTGTTCCTGCTGTGATTAAATATAGTCCCTCCAGCTGCATTTCAGTAAAAAAAATCTTGCCAGGGACAACTTTGGCATCTCATTCCATTTAGTTCGCAGATGTAGTTTATCCCATCTCCTGCTCCCACAGTACAACAAATTCTAGCTATTTTTGAGTAATCTCACCATTAATGCAATTCCAAGGTTGCCCTCAGAAACTCCTGTCTTCATTTTATAAACTAAATATTCTGTACTGTGACATGTATCTTCACTGCTGTCAGTTTTAACAGCTAACATTGTGTGGAGGGGTCATCTAGTGCTCTAGAGAATGTATGCAAAGGTAAGATTATGTGTTTCATAATCACTATATAGGAGACGTATCCTACACTGCAACTGAAAGGAGTGTTAATATGTTTTCTACTACAGATTAAGGTTACTATGGTAACTAGGGTGAAGAGGTTGAATTTAATTGTCCCCTTTTCATGTGTTAATGGTTGCATTGCCTAAGGGGAGGAACTTGCCTGGACTTGTTTTAGTTTCAGTTTCCCTTCTGTGTAGGCTTGCAGAGAATATGCAGCTGAGAGAAATCTCTCCTCTCAGCAAACAGCCTTTAAATATGTTTGTTTTCTGTAAATAAAATTATTTTTATAGAAATGCCTGGTGTGTGACTTTTCTGATCTCTCCTGGGCCAAAGGCTTTCTAGCACTCTGCCAACAGGTTATGGGCCCAGTAAGCAGCCCAGTAAACCCAGTAAAACCCAGAGAGAATAGAGAGATCAGCTCCACATCTCATGCACAATTTAAAGGCAGATAGCAAAGACCTGTGAAGATTTTCTTTGGAGCCGCCTGGAGATTTTCCAGCAACTGCTGGTCTACAGGACAAAGAAGCCAGCTGAGGTGACTTGCAAAAGAAGGAAGAAGCCATGGCTACCTCCCAGCCCTCAGCGATGCCTCTGGAGCTCCTATCAGAGACCAACTATTTGAATTGGGCCCTGAAGATGGAGATGTATCTTCACAGAGAGAATCTTTGGCTGCCAATTGGTGAGCAAAACCCCCAAAATCCCAGTGCTGAATGGCTGAGACAGGATGAGCAGGCTAGAGCCACCATTATCCTGGGAGTTGAGGACAATCAGCTAGTCCACGTGCGAGGTATGCAGTCTGCAAAGCAACTTTGGGATGCTTTGAGAGACTTGTATGTAAAGGCAACAGCAGGGAGTAAAGTTACCCTGACAAAAAAAAGCTGTATAAAGCCTACCTTGCAGAAGGAGATAGCCTTCCTGAGCACCTGCATTATATTCAGCAGCTGTTTGTTGAGTTGCAGGAGAGAGGAATGGAATTTACACCTCTCACAAAATCCTATATCTTCCTGTCCTCACTGAATGAAACGTGGGACACGCTGATTTGTACCCTGGAGGCTATGCCTGAAGCAGACCTCACCCCATCGTATGTTACACAGCGCTTACTCGCTGAATGGGAGAAGAGAGAGGAAAGATTCCCCACCCCATCTCTTCTGGAAAGCTGCAGTACCAGAAAACAAGGGAAAAGAAGGGAACAGAAGCTGAGGCCACAGCACTAGACAGCCAGCAATGCTTCACTTGTGGTTTAGCTGGACATTTGCAGAAAGACTGTGCCTTGAGACCCAAGAGTAGAAAGGCAGAGAAGAAGAACACAAGGGCAACACAGAAGAAGGCTCTTCAGACAACCCAAATTGCACAGGTTACTGAGAAGGGTAATTCTGATATATGGGTGTTAGATTCTGGGGCCAATTGTCATTTATGTAATTGTAAAAGCTCTTTTGTGTCACTGTCTAAAACTGAAAGACAAAGTGTATCTTTGGCTGATGGGTCTGTGACCAAAATTATGGGACAAGGTGACTTGTATTTATCCTGCTTGGGAGAAACTGTAAAAGGTGTGTTGTATGTGCCAAATTTACAATCAAACCTTTTATCTGTGGCACAATTGGCTGCAACAGGGTATGTCATAACATTTAAGAAAAATGGTTGTGAGATACGTAAAAATGGAAAATTGTGTGCTACTGGTATATTAAAAGACTCCTTGTACATTGTGCAAAATGCAAGGAAGCCAAGCTGCAAGGCTGCGGTTGGCAACACACCATATCATGACCAATGTGTACACCTGATGTACAAATTTGGTCATGCTAATTTCAAGTATATAGCACAAATGCCACAGCTGACCTGAAGATAAAATGCTGCAACAAATACTTAGACTGTGTAGTTTGCAAAGAATGCAAAACACTAAAAGCTCCTGTGAGTAAGCACAGTGACAGAGTTACAACTAGACCTTTGGAAATTGTACACTCTGACATTATTGGTCCTTTTGCTCCAAGTCTTGGACAAGCAAGGTATGCAATGACCATCACTGATGATTTCTCAAGATACACATTTATCTACATCTTAAAACATAAAGATGAGGCATTTGAGAAATTTAAAGGTTTTGTGACATGGGCAAATAGAAAATTCCCTAGGCCTGTATCTGCACTCCAATGTGATAGAGGAGGAGAGTGCCTTTCTCATAAATTCAAAAGGTTCCTAGCGGAAAAGGGGATAGAACAAATTCTTTCTAACCCTTACACCCCTTAGCAAAATGGTGGTGTTGAAGCAAAGGGCAGAGCTTTGCAAAATGCGATGGAATGCATGCTTAAAGATTCACATTTATCTTTTAAGTATTGGGGAGAGGCAATATCTACTGCCTGTTATGTACAAAACAGATTGTATAACTCTGTGATTCAGGACACTCCATTCCATTTGTTTTATGGTGTGAAACCAAAGAGTGTTTGGTAGCACTGCATGGGTTCATATTCCAAAACAACAAAGAAGGAAAGGAGGCCCCACAACAAAGAAAGCCATCTTTGTTGGCTATGAACAAAGCCAAAGGAGCTACAGGTTCATAATGGGAGAGAAATTGATAATTAGCAAAAGCACTTCTTTTGCTGAACAAAACTGGGGGAGATTAAATTCTAGCTCTCCAGTTGATCTGACCACAAGAGAACAGCAAGGACTTGCTGATGGTGATCTTTTGCCTGATGAGGACATTAAACCAGAAAAACAAACTGAAGATCTGTCTGATGAGACAGATGCTTCTCAGGAAAGTGATAGGAGTCAAAATTTAAGCCCTGTATTACCTTGCAGATCTCAGAGAAGTAATAAAGGCGTTCCTCCATCACGTTTTCAGGCTGAAACAGTAAAGGCTTTTCACATATTCACAGAACCTGGTTCTTTAGAACAAGTGAATGCTTTACCACCTGAGATTGCACAAAATTGGCATTCTGCTATGCAACAGGAATTAGCATCCTTGAAAGAAAATAAAACATGGAAACTGGTAAATCTACCTCCCAATGAACGCTGTCTAGGTTGTAGGTGGGTTTTCAAACTGAAAAGGGATGCTGATGGCAAAATCCAAAAATAGAAAGCAAGGTTAGTTGCAAAAGGGTTCACTCAAAGGAAAGATTTAGACTTCGAC
The DNA here is from genome assembly GCF_035149785.1 of Candoia aspera. NCBI lineage: Eukaryota > Metazoa > Chordata > Lepidosauria > Squamata > Candoiidae > Candoia > Candoia aspera. Next base: position 113,494,513 of record NC_086154.1, on the reverse strand, counting down.
AAGACTTTTGCACCAGTTACTAAAGGTGAATCAATTAGATTACTGTTAAAAATTGCTGCACTCAAAGGAATGTCAGTTCACCACTATGACATTCAAACTGCATTTCTCTATGGTGATTTAGACCACAAATTATACGTGCAGCAACCCCCTGGCTAAGAAAAAGGGGAGAATCTGGTCTGTGAACTGCAGAAGTCAATCTATGGGTCAAAACAAGCTGCTAGATCCTGGAACCAAAAATTTGATGAAAAACTGCAGAATTTTGGTTTTGAAAAAGGAAAAGCAGATCCATGTGTATATATGAAGAAAGACAAACAAGGCTGTATGTATCTGTGCATTTATGCTGATGATTTGCTGCTGTTCACACCAACAGAAAAACAAAGGCTTGATTTTGAAGCCTGCATGAAAAGCCATTTCACATTAAAAAGCCTTGGAACTGTAACAAATTACCTAGGTTTGGAAATACACAGGAAGAAGGATGGTAGCTTTCTGTTAAACCAAAGGGGAGATAATGTTAAAATCTTGTGAATGGAAAGACATACAGAGTTGTCAAAGAAAATTGGTTTGCATCTTATTCTGTAGTATAAAAAAGGGAGTGTTAATATGTTTTCTACTACAGATTAAGGTTACTATGGTAACTAATCATTTTGGCGGGTGAAGAGGTTGAATTTAATTGTCCCCTTTTCATGTGTTAATGGTTGCATTGCCTAAGGGGAGGAACTTGCCTGGACTTGTTTTAGTTTCAGTTTCCCTTCTGTGTAGGCTTGCAGAGAATATGCAGCTGAGAGAAATCTCTCCTCTCAGCAAACAGCCTTTAAATATGTTTGCTTTCTGTAAATAAAATTATTTTTATAGAAATGCCTGGTGTGTGACTTTTCTGATCTCTCCTGGGCCAAAGGCTTTCTAGCACTCTGCCAACAAGGAGTTCCTCAAGCACTGCCTCTCTCAGTAAGCTTGGTTAAGCTTCAACTATTTTTTTTCTCAGTCCTTCTAGCTTTAATCTCAGGCTTCAACTGTAAATGCAAATCATCAACATTTTATTAATATCCATGTCTAAAAATGTACAAGAGAAAGATAGAAAAGAGACTGTTTGGGTGGGAAAAAGCCCAATCCTCATATGTGTCCCCCATTGTGTGTGAGAAAGAAACTTCAGGCAATGAGCTTCATCACAAAGCATTCAATGTTAGCAGTACAAAGCATTTACATACAAGGGACAATAAGCTTCCCCAGGATGTTACCCAGGGTCCATGTGGAGCTTCTGAAAATCAGCTTCAGCCAAAGTGAGATCTCTGAAGATTTACACCATGGTAATTGCTATGGGAGCAGTTAGTACTGCAGCCCTCCTGCTTAGCTATGGGCTTCATCAGACTTATCTGTACACAAAGTAAGGAGAGCATTATCTGAAATTAGAGAAGCCCACTGAACTCTTTCCACAATTACAATCTGAAAAGATTCTGAATGCACCAGATGTAAGGCAGTGTATATGATTACAGTTCTTTCTTTCCAGGTATACCTAGCTGGGAACTATAGTGGCAAGGTTGGCTGCATCCTGTTTCCTGGAAAAGGAGCAACCTCTAGTGGCATCCAGCCAAACTTCAGCAACTGTTGACAAAGAACCCTGAATCCAGAAAGGATGGCTTGATATATTTGAAAATTATCTCTGGCAGGCACAAATTAAAGAGAAGCTTTGAGATGTATAAATTTCAGAAGGTGAGCTGAGAGGATTCCCAATTCCCTAGTTCCCGTAGGTCAGAAATGCCAGAAGATAAAGCCCACATAAGATTGCTAACTTTCATTAAAATGAAAACTGGTTATTGGACAATGCTTAAAACTTCCCAACTAACTAGATAGCAGCATCCACCTGACTCTTCCCTATGGGTTAGCTGATGTACTTAAAGCCAGGAAAATTGTGACCACAGGCCTAATTCAGATGGGCAGCAGTGTCCTATCCTCCAGGAAAAGTTTGCAGCTCCAGAAGAGGATTCTGCTGCACTCTTCCCCATGCTAACTCTCTTGGTCCCTTAGACCTGTCTTCTGTTGGGCTGCTTCCTCCTTTCTTTTCATGACCTCCAGTACAGCCAGTTCCTTTGCTTCTTTCTTCTGATTCCGAGCTTCAAATTCCAGCCTACAACAACCAAGAAATCCATAACTGTATGGAGATTTAATTCCACTGCACTTTTTCAAAATGCTGGGGAACTCTGGTGTGCTCCTATGTCTGCTCTGAGATGTTTCTGAGAATTTTCTTCTACAAATCAGGTGTACTGTATTCAGAAAGCAGCCAAGGGTGCTTCAGATCCAGCAAAGTCCTGGGTGGTACAATGGCCCCAGGAAAAGTATGGCTCTTTACGAAATGGCTGTTCAATACAGAGAAGGTACCCATGCTGATCCAAAGCACCCTTTCCTCTTTCAAACCCAAACATTGAGTAATTAAGTTATGGAAATTACCATGATTTCTTCCTAATTTGTGAAATGTATTCTGGTTGCAATATTGGTTAATTTTAAGGAACTTAGAGTACACTGTGCTAATACAGGCAGCAATGGAATTCTATGATGTCTAGATTAATGTAGACCTGAAACTATAAGAAAATTTTGAGCATTTGCATGATACTGTAAACTACAGACACATCTTCAGAACTGCAGTTGTTTAACTATAGATTGGGGTGGGCAATCCATGGTTTGTGGGCTGCATATTACCTCCAAAATGTATTGTTGCAGCCCTCAAAACCAAGCTGCCAAAATTCAGTAGCAAAACATTCAGAAGTGGCTGCATGGTTTTCTACTGTTTAAGGGTTACTTTAATATGCTTTAATGTTTTATGTAACTATTTAAAGACTGCCCCCACTCCCATCCCCAGCGCAAAGACAATTAGAAAAATGTAACCACACTCACTGCAGCTCTCAGAACTGAGAAACCAAAAAATCCCCCCAAACAAAACAGAACAATTCTGTGTAGGTTTTTCCTTCTTTCTTCTGTAAATTATTATTTTGTGGGTAATATAACAGGCTTAGTGCAGGTTCAGAAAAAGATAGGTTGGGTGAATGAAGAGTTTATAATAGCAGAACCAAGGCCCTATCATACCATATGCAAAATTACTCAGTCACGAGCAACTAACCTGTTCTTAATTATTCTTTTCACTATCAGATCAGTTGTAAGATTGTTGCCACTGTCTACCAGCCGGAAAATACCACGTCTCTTGGGTTCCTGTAGATACAGAGAACAGAACGAATGAAATGAGAGATGAGAACTCTCTTTACAGCAGAGTGATGGCCAGGGGTCACACTTAATACTGGCCATGGGGCTGCAGCTGGCAGAGCAGCGGTGCAAACTGGTGGGTTTAGGAGGATTCCCTTGGATTTGGTGTGTGGGTGGGTGTTATTTTATTTCTTTTATTTTATTTTTGCCAGCTACCTTAAAGACTTTATAGGATTTGTACTATGCTATCTCTGCATGGAGGAAGTTATGCCATCAGTTCTCAGGAACTGTGACTCCAGAATGCCCCATCCAAATCAAGGATGTTCAAGAGCCAAAAATAGCATTAGCGCTTTTGGTGCTACCCCTGCTTTACAGACATTCTCAGGAAGACAGCATTGATTCTTATCAAAACAGGTCAAAAAAGCTCCATGGGTGCATATATAATAGCGTAGAAAGAGTTGATAGGACAACTAGAGTTGGAGAAAGAAAGCAATGAGCAATTCACAATTGGTCACAAAGTTGAAAGCTCAAACTTCACAAACTATAAGCTATGATCCTACTGTCCTTTTGGCCACAGTCATTTAAAAACGCCTGAAAGAAATTTGTTTCCATGTCATGCATTGTGACCTGAGGTCCAGATAAGGAAAAAATAGATTTCTGTAATTCTTACCTCATATGGGTCTGATCCATCCTTGTCAGGTACCACCTCAGTCATCCCATGGCACACAAGATCCACCTACACATAAAGAAAAAGTATCACCACCTCCTTTAGCCCTTCTTAGTCTGGAGTGTAATACTGTATCTTAAGAGGTGATTCATCACATGTATGTTGTGCCACAATACAGCAGGTACAATTCACCTACATGATATAGGCAATATGTCCATTATCGAAGCCATTATATATTGGCAAATGCTCTTAAGTGTGTGTCTTCCCAACTTTCGTCTGGATGCAGTAGCCTCACCTCATATCTACTGTTCAGGTTATAGTTTTTCAGAGCATTGGAGGAAATGTTTCAGATAACCATCCCCAACTTGCTGCCCTGCAGATAGGTTGGATTGCAACATCCAGAATAACCAGGTAGCTTGATTTACAATTGGCTGGAATTGCTGTAGTCCAGCACATATGGAGGCTACCAGGTTGGGAAAGGCTGTTGTAGAACAATCAGGGGCTGCACTATGTTTATTTTTGGTTCTGTCCAGCAGATCATATGTCAAACTAATTTATCTGTTTCTTTAGTTTTCCAAGCAGTACCTGAGAAAAGCTGAAACTGGGTACCAAAATCTCAACTGGAAATGCTATTACAGACATGTCTAAAATTGTTGATGTGATAGCTGGAAAAGCTAGCACAGTATACAGGTAGTCCTTGACTTATGACCAAAATTGCAACCAGAATTTCCATCACTACGTGATGCGTTTGTTAGGCAAAATATCACGTGACCGCGTCACTTAGCGACAGCAATCCTGGCACTCCCCATTGCCATCTTTAAGCAAGTTACACCGGTTGTTAGCCGAGAACCCAACCCAATCCAAGCCATTCTGGGCTTGGTCCCTCCCAGCCCCAACTGCAGTGCAAAGCCACCCTGGAAGCCTCAGCCGCCCTAGCCCAGTCCCAGCTGCAGTTGCCCTTGCCACGCTGCGCTCTACCGCCCCACCTGACCTTTGCTGTCCTCTTGCTCCTGCTGCTGATGAAGCATGCCCAGCCTGCCCCTGGCCTGGCCTGGCATCAAGAAGCCCCTTTGCACCATGCTGCTGGGCCAGGCTGGGCTTTGCACCACGCTACGACTCTGGGGCTTTGCAGGAGGAAGAAGAAACCCTCACAAATGGCCAGCAGTTTCCAACATGAGCTGCAGAGTGCATGCTGTAAGCGCCTGCAGACTCTCCAGGCTGCTTGCCACACCGCAAGGCAGGGGGCAGGGTGGCCCAAAGGGCAGAAATGGGGGGAGATAGGTGGATGGTGGGAGTTGAAGTGCCCCTGCAGTCTAAGTGTGGGCAGGCTGCCAAGCGCCCAAATTTTGATCTTGTGACCATGGGGGTGCTACAATGGCCATAACTTCTCGAAGTCCATTTTTCAGCACCACTGTAACTTCAAACGGTCATAAGTCAAGGACTACCTGTACATGATACACAACATTTATCTCCTTGTTCCAAAAGCAGGTTTTGAATGGTTGTATACTGTTCCTAAATGTTTTTATTAATTTTCGTATTAATGAAATCACAAAGCTTTATTTTAGAGTGATATAGAGAGGTACAGAAACTGGTTCACAATCTTATCTCCTCCCCGCTCTTATGTTTTGCAAAATTACTGAGATTAGAGGTAAGGTCTCAGAAGAAGGTAAAACAGAAGTTACTGCTGTTCCTCCATTGTAATAATTGTCTGAACATCAGTGTGGAGGTGGGGTGGGCAAACTTCTAGTCCTTTTTTGTTGGTGGTGGTATTCCCTTGAGTACCCAGTCTGATGCTAAACAAATAACAGCAGTGCAATTTTCCACATCTGAAGGAAAAATGAGCAACAAAACACTTTTTTAAAAATACCTTCAAACAATGGGAAAAGGTAGAAATTCTGGCCCTGCACCCGCATGTGATATCACAGCACCACTGCTACACACCCCATGGCTCTTGTAGGTTAGAACAAGATTACAAGCAAATGAGACACCGAAAACAGAAAGATAACTTCCCCACCCTGCCTAAGAGCCCCAAGATGCCATTTCCACCATTAAGAGTATGTTATGATCTATATACCTAAAACTACATGTGTGTGTGTGTGTGTGTGTGTATACACACACAGAGAGAAAGAGAGGGGTCAGACATCCTCACCTTGAAATGATCCAGCAGATCGGCAGTGACTGAATAGGGAGCTCCAATCACTACTTCAGAAACATACTAAGGGCAGGGAGGAGAGAAAAAAGCCAGCCATAACTACACAATCCACATGTCTACCAATTATTGTTTTAGTTAGAGAACTCAGCATTGAAAGGTTCCATTAGGTAATGAGAACTTACTTTTTTGGTATGCACTAATAATATAGATCAAAGACATTATGTGTGGTTGACATCACAAAAAACGTGACCTACAAGTTCCACCAAAGAAAAATAGTCTCTCTTTTATGAAATGTCCAGAAATGCTTGGGTAGCTCCTGACCAAGATTTATGCACCATTATCTCCTATTCCCTATTATCCCAGCCTAAGTATTAGCTGCCAAAATATAATGGAACACCAACATATCATTATTTCATTACTTGTTTTACAAAAATTAAGGAGTTTGGAAAACTTTGAAGAACATTAATTTCTTTTCTTGGGAAATAAGTTTTTAAAAATGCATTTGTTTTTACCCTGCAGTTCTTTCATGGAACTTAAGGCAATATTCTTAGGTCGCTAGATCAACGACCAGGCCCAGACCTGCTTCACTTCAGGATGACTGGCTTTATTTGCTGCTTTCACTCCATATCCTAATTAGAAGAGAATGATTCTGGCCAGATACTCACCCTGCAGGCCAAAACGCTGAGGGTTCGCTCATGCACATTCATTATGGGATAGTTCTTGCCCTTATAGAGATTAACTTCCTGCAATTAAATCACAGCAATTAGCATCAGCATGATGAGATACTACATTCCCATCTCCCCAGCAGGTGAAGGTGATTAAATAATCCCCCAACCAGCCACTACAGAACTGACACTCACTTGGTCAAAGTGCAGCCCCGCAATTATGTAAGGTCGCTTTGCCATTTGGTGCACTCTCTCCAGAAAATCCACATGACCTACATCTAATGTATACATTAAGAAAGCAAACCTCCGGCACCGCATGAAGCCAATGAGAAGTAGACATGTCCTTTGCTTTTCACAAGCCTTCTATTTCTTTCCCTAGTAGCTCACAGTGGTTGTAGTTTGCAAGACTTACAATGACCAGTCAAGGCTCATGCTCCGAAATAGTTCTGGAACCGATTGCAGGAATCTTAGCCCAACACGACTGGCAAGTGCATGTCACACTGCAACTTTTAGAATCTGCGTTCTGAGTTTTCTTTTTTTTTAAGTTATGCTTATGCTTGAAATGAATGAACATTTATCCAGCATACTCTAAAGACTGAGGGGTAAGGCACAAAATAGTGGTTGAATAATGAGTAAGTACAAAATGTGGGAAGGCAGAGAGAGAGCCAGATTTATTCTGTGGGGGCTGGGGGGGAGATGGCAGATTCTGCTTAAAGCATGGCTACTGGAGGCTATTATCAGGGGTGAGTCTTCCCACTGGAGGATGTAATACAGCTTGAAAAGAGTAGCATTCCATTTTCTTGAGGAAGGCTATATGTGTCACATTTTTTCAAATTACATTCCTAGATTAAAGTAAAATCTCTTATCACACAAGGTTTTTACAGAGACAGTGGACATGCTTGTGTTATAATTCTTTTGAACTTCGGACAAATCACTAAGAATTCTCAGCTAAAAGTACACTGTACTGTTAGATAAAGAAAAGATATATTAGCCTAAGTTGCTAGTTGGAAGAACTTGGTTTAGCATTTCTAATTCAGTGGTCAAAAAAACCTGAAGAACTGGTTAAGACATGGGGTGTAGGCAGTTCCAGAAAAAGGTGTCAGGACTTCCTAATTTGCTGCAAGTAACTCTTAATTCCATTCCACCCAAAAGGAAACAAATCCAGGATACGAAAGAGATCAAAGGCACCAGCCACATAGATTATGGTATCTCCAGGTTGTGGCTCCTTGCCAGATGCAAATTGGATGATCTTCTGAGATGTTTGCAGAAACTGAGAAACTCCGGTCCAGGGACTATGGCCTTTAGGGCACTGGAAAAAGAAGAACAAGTTCAATATTTTGGCAACTATTGAAGTTATTTGCTCAGTTTTCTTCCAATATAATGCAATTTGAATTAAATATTTTTAAAAAGTTAATTCTAATAACTTCTATATTAACCAGCACTGATAAAGACCCAGAAATTGCCACAAAAAGCTAACAGACCAGTCCAAGTGGATGTATACATTCAGAGATAATAATCATAAAGAATTGGCACCATTTAAAGGAACATAACCATAATACTCTTCAGAGCAAAATTAAAACAAAATTGAAGTCATGACATCTTTGATTACCACCAAATACTCAATTAGATGTACTCAAAATGACTGTTTTTCCTATATTTTTATTTCAAATTCCATTGCCTATTACTTGGTCTTATACATACTTTCTCTTAGTTTACACGTAACTATAGAAAAATTCTACGTTTAGTAAATCATACAATATAAGCAAAAGCATGATGAAAGATTAGACACAATAAATCAGAATTTTTTTATGCTTTTCAATTGAAACAATGAATTCATTTAATCAGAAATTCAAATAATGTTCAGGGTACAAACTGGGCTAGTACTGATCACTGTCTGGCAATATCATTTATTTTTGACCCAAAGGGATCAATATCTATTGCTGCATAGATACTTTAACACTTACTATAGCAGATTAGAAAAGTGGAAGATAACTGTTAAACTCTCTACTTGTATACCATGATTATCCTCTCAAAGCATGACAGTAAAGTTATTCAATACAAGGAGTGGAAAGGCGGAGGATTTCATAGAATTAGAATTATGCTCACTGATGGAAAATATTTTGCAAGAGGACTGATCACAAGTTCCAACTTTGTTTCAAATGAGAAGGTCAACAATTTATTCCTATGTACACTTGATTTATTAATTGTAACCATTAACATTCAGAGAATCTTCATTCAAATTCAAGAGAATCTCTGATGCTAAATAAAACACTTTCTTTTGAAAGCCTTAAGACTCTGGGAGAATTATTTGGAATCTGAACTCTAGGAATCTCATTGGAACTCTTTGTGGCACAGAATTCCTTTTAGGTCTGTTACAACAAGTCAACAAAAATTGACCCTGAACATTCACAGGGGGCACTCTGCTAAAGCTACACTGTATAAGTTGCAAACTTTCTAAATAGTGTCAGAAAGGCTTTGAGCACATGGATACATAGAGATGGTAATATGTATCCATGTGCTTAAAGCCTTTCTGACACTATTTAGAAAGTTTGAAAGACAGCAATACCTAATGAGCAATGTCAATCTTTTTGGTCAAAGGATTTAGAATGATCACTATACCAATACTGCCCTCTGCCTCACCTCTCCCCCCAGCCCCCCCCAGTTCCTCTGTCCCAAGCCCCCCTACCTGTATCTCCTGACCTCTCACAACACAGCTACCTACCCCAAACACCGACAACAAGCACCCACTCTTCACATGTTCATGGACTGACTTTTGAAGTGATTTGTTTTTTACATATATGCCACTGAAATATAGTAATTGATTCTGCATTTTGTTTTGCTATTTTTAATTAATATTTGATAATTTTATAGTCTACATTTTAGAAGATTTTACATATCCATATATACCTCCCTCTTCTTTTGTTCTGACTACTTTATGTATTTTTGTACCAAAAATAATTTAACATATGCACAATAAGTGCCAGGAACTGCTCAGAGTGGAAAGGAAGATTAGCTCCACCGGGTGGCGTTCTTTGGGACTGCTTCTACAGCTTAGTACAACAATCTCATGTACTGCATGCTCATTACAACTCTGATGCCAAAGAGCAACTTATTTGTTATAAGACATATAAAGCTATACAGTTCTTCCAGGCATAATAGTAATTTCTTACATAGTGCTTCTGTATCATAAAGAAGAGGCCAAATATCAAAGATATTTCAAGTATATCTGGATGTCCTATACAGATATTCCTTGAAACCTCTGCAAAGCTTGAAACTAGCTATAATGACACCTGAACTCCTTGATTACAAAACGGCTCTGATATCCATGCTTACAAGTTTGTCCTCTTATAAGCGTCTCTAAATAAAAACAGAAAATAAAATAATTTTTCTTTTAATGATTCAGATATTTCTATAAATACATTTCCATCTATTGGTATCATGAAAATATTTCCATAGATTAGCATCTGCAGGGGAGCAAAGGACAAAACAAGTGTTCCAACACTGCTGTGCAAACTCCACCGCTTTTCAGATCGAACTTCTTTTGCAAGAAAGATTCCCAGAGCAGCTTACATACTACTACTACTACTACTACTACTAATAATAATAATAATCAGACAATCTCTGAACTCAGTTTTACATTCTAAAAAAATAACAGTGAAGAAACAAATACTTTACATGGATAGCTCACCAATATCAGACTACTCTAATCACTCTAAATTTTGGAATAGTTCCGTTAGAATTCTCATATTATCTCTGATTAAGCATAAACTTCATGGAGTGGAGGGCCTATCTGTGACGTGACTGCTGGTGCTGGTTCTTACCTTCCCTAGGTTATCTGCATGCTTCCGATAATCTGTATCTTCAGCCTAAAAGAGAAAAGGAACATATTAATGGTAAATAAATTTCACTGGACCCATTGAGCTAAGGAAGAGAACATATGGAGCTCTAAATTAGGTACGTTGGACTTGCCACTCCTCAAATTTGGTCGCTAATTTTTTTTTTTGCCTTCAGATCAGTGTTGACTCCTGGTGACTATATGGACAAGTCCATGCAGTTTTCTTGGCAGTGTTTTTTCAGAAGTGGTTTGCCATGGCCTCCTTCCCAGGGCTGAGAGAGAGAGTGACTGGCCCAAAGATACCCAGCAGGCTTCTGTGCCTTAGGCAGGATTAGAATTCAGTTTCTCAGTTTCTACACCAAACCGGTTCTCATTAAACATTTTACATCCGCGTAAAAAAAACCTCTCAGTGAAAAAGGTACAGTTGTGCAAAGGTTCGAAAGCATGCTTTTTTCTAACCAGGCCTTGAGCAAAGGGGCTTGACAAGACAGTGTGTACTCTGTCTCCATCCCATCCATCCCTAAAAGGAAGCAAAACTGCCACATTACTTTCGTTCATGTCACTCCAAACCCTCTTAGGGCTACTGGAACTGCCGGATGAGGCCTAAGGAGACACAGAATGCCTCAGCAAAGTGAATTACATTGCCTCCATGCTTCAGTGAGGTGAATTGCATGAAATGCCTGACTGTGGAAAGGACAGATACTTTACACACTTCTAGAAACTAGCTCAGCAATAATTCAGAAGCACAGTGTGGCCCTCCCGCTTCAGCCACAGAGACACACAGACTAAATACAGTATATTCTTAGCCCAATTGTCCATTTAGTAAACTGCTTCAATTTAACACTCTTGTATCAGTATTCATAAATGCCCCTGACCTAAATTAAATCTTGATCCATTTGCCAAGCAATGCAACCTGACCTCCTCTTCCCGAGTTCTACCCTTATCTGATGATCCACATAACAACATTTCTGCTGTAAGTTATTTTCTTTCCTTCTCTGCAGCACATCTGATGTGCATTGTATCCATTTCAAACAGCACTTCCCTAAACGTAAACGTTTACTTTGTTTTTGGCATCTGCTGCCTAAAAGGCCTGTATCAAGCAGCAGTAATCCTGGAACACATCAAAGAATAATTAGAGAGCTTGCAAACTTCCTCAAGATTGATTTGAAAAACTCAAAACCATTACTGCCCTCTGCTCCAAAAGCACTCATACATCAGCAGTTCAGAGTACTGAAGGAAATGAAGCACCTTAAAACTCTCTAAGCCGCTTTTTCACTTACAATGTTGCTGTGATGGGCCTTGGTCATAAGCAACATCCGGCCAACCAGATCGGTGGTGGACACTCCCTGGGTGCGTTTACATTCCCTGCAACAAGACAAGCTTAAGATGAGATAGGAATTTTGCTAACCACTATTCACAATGTTAGCGGATGTTAACTCTAAATGTTCACTCTAAATCTTTTTACTTGTCTGAGGGTATCTTGGCAGACTTTTTTTCTTACTTTTTTTTTAAAGTGTTGAGTTTTTAGCAAGAAATTGACCCATTTCTTTCCTTCCTAATTGTGGGGTTGGTGATACAGAACACTAAACCACTATTTCCCATGTTTCCCTCCTCAACCCCTCCTGTTATATTACTAATAAGTTTCATTGCTTTTGGATTAAATCATTTACAGTTTTCACTTTTTCATCTGATATATGCCATGGCTGCACAAGAGTTAAGGACAAAACCAGATTAATGGGTAAGAGTCTAATATAATTCTATGTCTGAAGCGCAATGGCAGAGTTTTTGAACAGACCACCAGGGAACAATATATACACATTTGAAATTTATAGAGGAAAAGCAAGCCACAGATGCAATGAAAAAATTAACAGGGCATTTCAGGATTTTTGAGCAGAACAACATAAATAGGACTTTACCTGTATCTCCCAGCTTTCTTCACTTCCTCATAAGTATCCTTGCCATCTGCAGTAAGTGTGATGTCATCTATAAAAAAAAAATCACTGCTGATAAATTGGAGCAGATTCCTACAATATGCACTTTAATTATGGCAAAGAGGCGTGCAAGGAAGGTTGTATTTTCTAACAACGAAGAAGGACTTTTGCTAGGGCTTCTCCTCTCGAAGATAATCAGTACAATGGATCAAGCAATGCTGTGGGAAGGCTCAGGCTGCACAGCTGCTGGAAACTTGAATGCAATTCTGCAAGCACTGTTGATCTCCATTTTATTTCTGTTCTCAAAAGCATTGTGCTATTAATCAACCCATACTTTTATGGCTTGATCACATTATATCAGTTGTGCAACTGATAAAAAGTAGTATAGAAAATGAGGATGATATATATTAACAAAGATAGCAAAATGATTTTACTATTTATTTTAACCAGTAAAGCAGACTCTTAGCATAGATAGATATAGATAATTGAATACATTGAGCTCTGAACTCACCCCCATGTACACAGAAGTCACAGTTGTATTTATCCAGGGTTTCCAGTGTTGTGACATAAGGAGCTCCTTGAACAATCTCATCTACCCACTTGATGGCCTTCACCATTTTGTATCTTTCTTCTTGAGTAAAGACAGGGGGACCTTTATGTTTGGATATTTCATCTAAGATTTAGAATAAAAAGAAGAAAGAATAAGAGGTGATTATCAGGCCTGTGTGTATATCCTATGCACCTCTTAATTTCCCACAAATTCCTGCAGAAGGAGTGATAAAAAAAAATCTGGGTAGCCTTTAAAAATTCCATAGTGAGCTTCAATTAAGGCTCACATTTGGCTTGCCCCAGGAAGCAATCTCCGACTCTACAGTACTAAAAGACGGTAAAGATTCTGTAGCTTTGCTGTTCTTCTCCTGATTAGACAAGATACTTCCGATACTTCTGATTACCAATTGCTGGAAAGAGTACCATGATGCTTTGTTTATAATAATTCTAGTGACATTAATTAAAAAAAAACATTTTATGAGGCACATGTACATTCATGTTTATTTAATTATACTGCTCATTCAGAAAGCAGCTTGTGTGAGTACAGATTTTCTTGGCATTGAATTTGAATATTTCAAACACAGAACAAACATAAATACTGATTATTCTAGCAAAATAACATAGCTTACTATTAGGGTTACCATCCAAGAATGAAAAATCTTCCAAACATGTTTTGAGTGCCAGTCTATATGCCAGATTGTCAATTCAGATTTCAATGAGGAGTCATGGTTTTCTGACACATAGATGCAGAAATATCCCAGCTCTTCCCTATAGTCTGGGGATAGAAAATCTGAATCCTTTTGAAAGACAAAGGAGGAACTGGAGGAGGAAAAAAGCTATAGACCAAGGCTGGGGAAAGGACTGGGATTCTGTCTATCTCCTCAGCAGCCCCAGAATTAATTTACTGAAGTCCTCAGAAAGCAAAAAGTCCATTCAAGGGGAATATAAAATAAAATCAAGAGAACAACTGATGGCAGAGGGATATAGTTGTCAATGGTTTTCTTGCTTACAGTTACCAGAAAGATTTAAAGTAGACAAAAGAATCCATGGTATTGAACAATGTAAGACAGAATTTGAAATGGAATTGTATACAAATGATGAACATGTAATTGCTAAAATGTATAAACTTTTATTGAAATTTGAAACAGAAGAACAAGTCAAAGAATGTAAATGGGCTAAAACTTTGATTATAATATACAAATGGAACAGTGGGAAAATATGTGGTTGAAAGGATTGAAATTTACATTGTATTATAATCTTAAGGAGAATTTTTATAAAACAATGTACCATTGGTATATGACATCAGAAAAATTATCCAAAATGTATAAAGGTACTTCATATTTATGTTGGAAATGTGAACAATAAGAAGGGTCATTGTATCATGCTTGGTGGATGTGTAAGGTAAAGGTAAAGGTTTCCCTTGACATTAAGTCCAGTCGTGTCCGACTCTAGGGGACGGTGCTCATCTCCGTTTCAAAGCCAAGAGCCGGCGTTTGTCCGTAGACACTTCCACGGTCATGTGGCCGGCATGACTACACGGAACGCCGTTGCCTGCCCGCCGAAGCGGTACCTATTAATCTACTCACATTTGCATGTTTTCAAACTGCTAGGTTTGGCAGGAGCTGGGACTAGCTACGGGAGCTCACCCCGTCACGCAGATTCGAACCGCCGACTTTCTGACCTTCCGATCGGCAAGTTCAGCAGCTCAGCAGTTTAACCCGCAGTGCCACCGCGTCCCCTGGTGGATGTGTAAAAAAGCTAAAAAATGGTGGGCTCAAATACATATAGTGATTCAGAGGATTTTAAAGATTAACATTCAATTGAAACCAGAACTTTTCCTCCTGGGACTGATGGATAAACAGTTAGAAAAGAGCCATGGAACACTGTTTTTATATATGATAACTGCAGCAAGATTATTGTATTGACTTATTAGAGAAAAGACAGTATCTACATTTACTGGTGACTGGAAGCCCCTTATGGGCTTTTTGTGTAAAAAAGAAAAAAATGTACTTGGTTGGGAGCTGCCCAGAGTTCAATATAAGATGGGCAGCTATATAAATGTCTTAAGTACACAAATAAACTTATGATTTTTGGTTTTATTAGACAGGATATATTATAGAAAGAAGAGAGACATGATGCAACTTTAGAGAGAGAGATGTTAAAATAAAATTGTATTTATAACTGCTGTGAAGAAGATTGGAAGCCACTTCTTTATAACAAAATCAAACTATATTAAAGAAAGAAAAGATAACTTACAGAAATCATTTTCAACTTTAAATGTCCAGAATGCCAGATTTCAGTAGTGAGGGAGATCAGTTAAAGAGCTGTTCAGATTTGTGGAAAAATAGCAGCTTTATTAAAAATAAAAAAAACTTTGATTTCGTTTATGTCTTATAAGATTGGTCTGTCTCCTAAGGGTGAGGGAGCAAGGGGTGAATCCTCTTGCCCCACACCTTTGAACTACATGCAAGGAGGTGCAATATAGAAATTATTTAATGTTTGCATTTTTAATTTTTTTTAAATGGGTAAAATACAGGTAAAAACATTGAGCTAGGAATGTTGCATTGCTTCATCTTTCTTTTACTGTGGTTTGTTGAAGCGTCCTGATTTTTTATTTTATTCTGTACAAGTTTGTTAATTGTGTGTACTTCAGCCTTTATGCATATCCTCCGTTTGTGCATGAGACAATAATTTTAGAATCTTTTTTGATCTATAATGATTAATTTGAACCTTTCAGCCGCATACTTCTGTTAATTGTGGTAGAATGCTTATTTGTAGTAGACTAGTATGTCTTGTGGTCTCCTGGGAGCATTACAACTTCTTAATATTTTTTCTGTTTTACTCACTAGAAAGGCAGCACAGGTTGTGAGAGCCCTATGCCTCTCATACACTGAGGTGAGGGGGTGAATGCCAGTGAAATGCCTCTAGAAGGTAGGCTGTGGCACTGGGAATTACCAAGTTTCCACCTGAAAGCAGGGGTAGGCCCAGGATGTGAAGACCTATACAGCTTCAGGAAGAGAAGTATTGAGACCTCCAGCTTTCTTCTCTATGGGCTCAGCTGTTGTGCTACGTATTATTGAAGTTTAATGGTATAAAGAATGAACTCACACTAGAGGACTGCTAAGATAAGATTGCTCTGAGATTGTTCTAAGATGAAATGTAGTTTGTTTTGATCTGGTTTAGTGTACTGTGTATGCTCCACAATTTGAAAACTATGCTTGATGGCAGTCTTTTGCAGACTCACAAAGCGCCCCAAAAGTCATGCCACTGAAATTTGGTGGCACTTTAAAGACAATCAGCAATGTGATTTTCCATATTGGAAAATAGGTTTAGCATACCAATTTCACTTAAAAACCCAAACTGCCAAAAATGTTTAAAAAGAAAAAAGATTGAAAATTACTAACCCTAACCCTCTGATGATGTTACCATGTCAGTATCATGGTCCATGACCCTCAGCAGCTGAAAAGAAAAATGAAAGCATGGCTCTTGGATCCAAACAGGATGCCTATTCCTGCTTCAATAGTGCAATATGTGAACCCAGTCAATGTGCTTTATTCAACAAATAGTTCAAACTCATAGCTTAGTAAGATATATAAATCCAGCCACCTTCTACAATAAGAATTGGTTTGGAGTATTATTGGGTGTTGTTTATTCGTTTAGTCGCTCCTGACTCTTCGTGACCTCATGGACCAGCCCACGCCAGAACTTCCTGTCGATCGTCAACACCCCCAGCGACAAGTCCGTCACCTCTAGAATATCATCCATCCACCTTGCCCTTGGTCGGCCTCTCTTCCTTTTGCCCTCCACTCTCCCTAGCATCAGCATCTTCTCCAGGGTGTCCTGTCTTCTCATTATGTGGCCAAAGTATTTCAGTTTTGCCTTTAATATCATTCCCTCAAGTGAGCAGTCTGGCTTTATTTCCTGGAGGATGGACTGGTTTGATCTTCTTGCAGTCCAAGGCACTCTCAGAATTTTCCTCCAACACCACAGTTCAAAAGCATCGATCTTCCTTCTTTCAGCCTTCATTATGGTCCAGCTCTCGCAGCCATATGTTACTACTGGAAATACCATTGCTTTAACTATGCGGACCTTTGTTGTCACTGTGATGTCTCTGCTCTTAACTATTTTATCGAGATTTGTCATTGCTCTTCTCCCAAGGATTAAACGCCTTCTGATTTCCTGACTGCAGTCAGCATCTGCAGCAATCTTCGCACCTAGAAATACAAAGTCTTTCACTGCTTCTGCATTTTCTCCCTCTATTTGCCAGTTATCAATCAAGCTGGTTGCCATAATCTTGGTTTTTTGAGGTTTAGCTGCAAGCCAGCTTTTGCACTTTCTTCTTTCACCTTCATCATAAGGCTTCTCAGTTCCTCTTCGCTTTCAGCCACCAAAGTGGTATCATCTGCATATCTGAGATTGTTAATGTTTCTTCCAGCGATTTTAACTCCAGCCTTGGATTCCTCAAGCCCAGCATGTCGCATGATGTTTTCTGCGTACAAGTTGAATAGGTAGGGTGAGAGTATACAGCCCTGCCGTACTCCTTTCCCAATCTTAAACCAGTCCGTTGTTCCGTGGTCTGTTCTTACTGTTGCTACTTGGTCGTTATACAGATTCCTCAGGAGGCAGACAAGATGACTTGGTATCCCCATACCACTAAGAACTTGCCACAATTTGTTATGGTCCACACAGTCAAAGGCTTTAGAATAGTCAATAAAACAGAAATAGATGTTTTTCTGAAACTCCCTGGCTTTTTCCATTATCCAGCGGATATTGGCAATTTGGTCCCTAGTTCCTCTGCCTTTTCTAAACCCAGCTTGTACATCTGGCAATTCTCGCTCCATGAATTGCTGAAGTCTACCTTGCAGGATCTTGAGCATTACCTTACTGGCATGTGAAACGAGTGCCACTTTTCGATAGTTTGAGCATTCTTTAGTGTTTCCCTTTTTTGGTATGGGGATATAAGTTGATTTTTTCCAATCAGATAGCCATTCTTGTGTTTTCCAAATTTGCTGGCATATAGCATGTATTACCTTGACAGCATCATCTTGCAAGATTTTGAACAGTTCAGCTGGGATGCCGTCATCTCCTGCTGCCTTATTATTAGCAATGCTTCTTAAGGCCCATTCAACCTCACTCTTTAGGATATCTGGCTCTAGCTCACTGACCACACCATCAAAGCTATCCCCAATATTGTTATCCTTCCTATACAGGTCTTCCGTATATTCTTGCCACCTTTTCTTGATCTCTTCTTCTTCTGTTAGGTCCTTGCCATCTTTGTTTTTGATCATACCCATTGTGGCCTGGAATTTACCTCTGATGTTTCTAATTTTCTGGAAGAGGTCTCTTGTCCTTCCTATTCTATTGTCTTCTTCCACTTCCACGCATTGCTTGTTTAAAAATAATTCCTTATCTCT
This sequence comes from Candoia aspera, assembly GCF_035149785.1. Lineage (NCBI taxonomy): Eukaryota > Metazoa > Chordata > Lepidosauria > Squamata > Candoiidae > Candoia > Candoia aspera. Next base: position 113,476,111 of record NC_086154.1, on the reverse strand, counting down.
TCTGGCTAACCTCTGGAATTTTGCATTTAACTGGGCATATCTCCCCCTATCACTGTTGCCTTTTGCTTTCCTTCTTTCTTGGGCTACTTCTAGTGTCTCTCAGCAGACAGCCATTTTGCCTTCTTGGTTTTCTCTTTCTTTGGGATGTATTTTGTTGCCGCCTCCTGAACAATCTTGCGAACTTCTGTCCAGAGTTCTTCCGGGACCCTATCTACTAAGTCCAGTCCCTTAAATCTATTCTTCACCTCCACTGCATATTCCTTAGGAATATTAGTGAGCTCATATCTAGCTGATCTGTGGGTCTTCCCTAATCTCTTTAGTCTGATCCTAAATTGTGCAATAAGAAGTTCGTGATCTGAACTACGGTCAGCTCCAGGTCTTGTTTTTAGCAACTGTATAGGTGTCCGCCACCTTTGGCTGCAAAGGATGTAGTCAATCTGATTTCGGTGTTGCCCATCTGGTGAAGTCCATGTATAAAGCCTTCTCTTAGGTTGTTGGGAGTGTTTGTTATGCAGAATGAGTTGTCTTGGCAAAATTCTATCAGCCTATGTCCTGCTTCATTTTGTTCTCCCAGGCCGTGCTTACCTGTAATTCCAGGTGTCATTTGACTGCCCACCTTAGCATTCCAGTGTCCCATGATGAAAATAACATCTCTTTTAGGCGTGTTGTCCAGTAGGTGCTGCAGATCCTCATAGAACTGATCTACTTCAGCTTCTTCAGCATCTGTGGTTGGGGCGCATATTTGGATCACTGTGATGTTAGATGGCTTGCCCTGAATTCGAATTGAGATCATTCTATCGTTTTTTGGATTGTATCCAAGCACTGCTTTAGCCACTTTACTATTAATTATGAAGGCTACTCCATTTCTTCTGTGGTCCTCTTGTCCACAGTAGTAGATCTGGTGGTCATTTGATGTGAAGTGGCCCATTCCAGTCCATTTCAGTTCACTGATGCCCAAAATGTCTATCTTTAATCTTGATATCTCACCAATAACCACATCCAATTTGCCCTGGCTCATAGATCTTTCATTCCAGGTTCCAATGGTGTGTTGATCCTTAGAACATCGGATTCGCCGTTCACCACCAGCACCATCGGCTTCTAGCCGTCCTTTCGGCTTTGAGCTAGCTGCGTCATCACGTCTGGGGCTAGTTGAACTCATCCTCTGTTCCTCCCCAGTAGCATTTTGACCATCTTCCGACCTGGGGGTCTCATCTTCCGATGGTATACCGACATATCTCTGGTTGTACAGATTCATTTAGTTTTCACAGCAAGAATACTGGGGTGGGTTGCCATTACCTTCCCCAGGGATCGCATTTAGTCTGACCTCTCTGTCATGACCCTCCCGTCTTGGGTGGCCCTTCACGGTTTAGCTCATGGCGTCATTGAGGTGCTCAAGCTCCAGCACCACGACAAAGTAACGATCCTTTGCTGAAGTTTAAAAAGAAAAAGGATTGAAAATTACTAACCCTAATCCTCTGATGATGTCACCATGTCAGTATCATGGTCCATGACCCTCAGCAGCTGAAAAGAAAAATGAAAGTATGGCTCTTGTATCCAGACAGGATTGGGTATGTTGGTTTAAATACACTTAAAGTAGGGGGAACATATGCCCCCCCATCTTTTTATTTATCTTTATTCTTTTTTCCCCTTCTTCCTTAGGAGGAAGGCAATGGGGTCTCTGTGCCTTTGTCATGTTCTAGCTGGGAGTCACTGATGCCATTTTTTTTTCAATTTTAGTTTTAGTGAATTTTTCCTTTTTTCCTACCTAATTTAAAAGAATATAATTGGGCAAACTTTGGTAAGATATTGGGATGAAAAAACTATTGATTATTTACTGTTATGGGCTCAACTTCAAAGCTATTATTTGGTACTCTTAACTATTGTTCTAACTATTATAGGAGTTTGGTTATTTTTTCCTAGTACATAAGGTGGTTAAACACATATGGGTTCTACTGGGAAGAAAATTAAGGTTTGACTCCAACTCTTACGAAAAATTGACATTGTGGAATAATTCCTATTTAAACGGCTGTAAAAAGAATTTTGGGGGAGAACTTGAGCTGAAAATGGGATTACTAACAAGTTGTAAGTAGGTAACTTCAAAATCCTTGAAGTTTTACCAAAGGAATGTAACTTACCTAATACAGCCAAATAGTACTACAGGTAGTCCTTGGTTAACTATGGCAATTGGGACCAGAATTGCCATTGCTAAGTGGCGTGGTCATAAAACATGATGTCACGTGACTACACTGCTTAGCAACAGCAATTCCAGCATCCCAGTTGCCGTCATTAAGTGAATCATCATGGGTCATTAAGTGAAGATGTCACGTGGTCACTTGTGACCTCCTGCTTCCCCATTGACTTTGCTTGTCAGAAGCCAGCAAATGGTGACCACATGACCGCAGGATGCTGCAACGTAATTGTGAGGCAGGCGCCAAGCATCTGGATTGCGATCACGTGACCACAGGAATGCTGCAATGACCAGAACTCCAAGGAACAGTCATAAGTACCACTTTTTCAGCACCACTGCAAGTTTGAACAGTCGCTGAACAAGTGGTTGTTAAGCGATGACCACCTGTATACACATTTAAAGCACTTTTAGTTTCATTGTTTGGCCCTGATGCCCCAGCAGCTTCTGAAATTCCAGAAGTGCTGATATATTGGAAAAAGCATTTATAGAGACTTAATCAACAATTTAGTATTAGCAAATGCTAACAAAAATAAATTTGAATAATATACAAGAAATATGGAATAGAGTTGAAACAGATTTAAGTATGTTGAACACAATTTAAAAACTCATTTAATTCAGCAAAAAATAATTCTTCAGACTTACTGGACTCCCCAAAGACTTTAAAAAAGCTTGGCTCTTATCCCTTTTATGCTGGAGATGTAATACCTTTGAAGGAACTCTAATACACACATTGTGCTCATGTCCACTGATAATTCCTTACTGGTTATATACTAATACTATGCTGAACCAGGTTCTAGGCAGGAAGTTAATGTTAAAAAATGTCAACGTGTTAAAGTATATTCTGAAAAACTGGATTTAATAATTTATGAAAACCTCTGGAATAACTGTGCCTGGAATGCTGCAAAGGTGATGACTATGTACTCCTGGAAAGGTATTTATGTACCACATTCTAAATTTTGGTTCAGTAAAATATGTCAAAACTCAGCCTTTGAACCAGCTTTGCTTCAACAGAGGCAAGATCAGACCAGACGATACCATATGGTCTAGGTTTAACTTTAACTTTTAATTATAATGATTTCTATAAATACATAATTAAGGCTCTTGAGTATAAAAGTAATAGAATCTCAAAATCTTGGATTCCTTTTTATTCTGTTTTTTATTGATTTCTTCTATATATTTCTTCTTTCACTCTTTTTCTGTTTTCTTTTTTTCTTCACTTCATTTAGATTTTTCCTTTTATTTGTGTAGGATTTTCTATAATAGTGTTATATAGTGTAAGTTTATATGTAAGTTTGTTACCACATGTTATCAGTTGCAATGTCTTTATAAGATCTAATGAAAAACGTAAAAGAAAAAAAACATTTCAAACAAGAATGAACAACTTTGGAGGACCAAGGATGGCACATGATCTTTGACCGACCTACCAAGGCCAGTTTCTGAAATGTGGACAAACAGGTAGAAAACATGAAGACAATTTTAAAAATTAATTTAAATGAAATGAAATATAGTTATTATTAGTCTTGGTGTATTTAATATTTTTTCCTTCTACCATATTAAAAATAAAATTCATCTCAAACTTCTGGAGAGACCTTTGGAGATATACCCAAGATTTGGTGGAGGCTGCAGGTTTTACACCATCAATCTATCTCCACCTGAAGTTCGACCATACCACTTAAATTCTTGTACTACAGGCCAAGATCCAGATACAGCCCCAGAAACTATGGAATTTTGTAGATTACAGATGACAATGTCTGGCTATATTACCAAATATGTTGGCTAAAGGGAATATGATGCTGTATCACAATTTTAGAAATTATTCTGAGGCATCAAGGCATTTCTTTCTAGCAGAACCTCTGAAAAGAAAAAGGAAAACAGCAATGCAGTTTCCTTACCATCTGTGTGGACTCCCACAATCAGATAATCTCCCATTGCACGAGCTTGTCGCAGCTGGTTGGAGTGTCCATAATGAACCATATCATAGCTACAAGGAAACAAACAAAACAAAACAAAAAATAACAAAGAAACGTCTGTAAAGGGTTTGGCATGTTAACGCTTGTTTTCACCAGATTCCACCATTAGCATGCAGAGAACATCAATCACAGCCCCATTAAACAAAGAGCTTACTCAGCAGTACTACCAACATTGCTTAGTAGAGGTTTCTACAGGAGTGGAAACTTTCCTCAGCTGCCCCTTTTTGTACATTGTCAAGAAGCACATACAAAAGGGGTGGAGCTTGCCTTGCAATGGTGAAGCTCTTTCATCATTTCCCCTCCCTTGCTCCCCTTATCTCACCTGACTACTCACAAGCAGCAAAGCATAAATTTATTTCTGATTATATTACTGGACATTTAACCATTACGTTTTTTTCTGTTGTTCTCATTCCTCTGCACCTCAAATTCTGACTTCAGTTGTAGCATCTATAATAATGTACATTCTACTACTTGGTAAGTGGAAAGTATGTATATTATCAGCGCAGGTAGATACATTTACAGTATTCCCAAAGAGCCACAAGTAAAAAGTCCAAATATGTTTTGATCTTGAAAATCCTTTTCTGACCTGAAAGGAAAAGTAAAATTGTGATAGTTGCAGAAATTCTCATTCCCTCAGCTGCATCAGTAATATATTGAACTGATGTGCCTTCATTGTGTGGGGGGAGGGGCATATGAATATTCAGTCTCCTGATTCAGGGATAACAGGAGATCAGTAAATAAAGAGCAGAGTGAATGGGAAACGGGCCTCACAGGAAAAATTCTTTAAATCCAACCCCCTTTTCAGCTATCAAGAATTCTGAGAAAAGAAAACAAAGAAAAAAAGTCCTTCTAAACTGTTTATAGGATCCAGGTATTAATGTTCCATCCGGAAAAGAAGTTTAATAGAATTTGATCAATATAGTGTTCACAAAATACTTAAGTGTATGTCTTGAAAAAGAACTTTTAAAACTCAATATACATTGGACTCATTCCTTATAATTTTATGTTCATAACACTCTTTCTGGCAATTTTACCTGATTTGGCTATTGCCTCTTTTTGTTAATATAAATATTGCCTAGTTTTTGCCTCTCTTCTGTTTTCTACCTCTCAAAGGATCTGAGTGTCTTAGCTAAGGATGGAAATGGGTTGGACTTTATATTTTCAAAACTGGGCAAGTAAAATTGATGGCATATTTCTTAAGCCCAACAACCTTTGGGAGATTCCTGGGTACAACAAATCAGAGTTGTATAAGATAGAATCCAATTTACATATCCATAGTCTATTATTCCCAAATTCCATCCAAACCTAACTGATGAAAATGCTGTACATTTTTCAGTTTGTTTTTAAAACTTCCCTATTGAAAGCTCTTGAAACTAGAAGGTTAGTGTATTTTTTGGTCATCTTAAAATTCACCTCAAATAAAATCTGAGTTTCCACAATTACATTTCTATTATAAAATTGAGTTAAACAAACAAACAAACATTTGGTGCAGCTTCTCTGGCTGATAATGATTTGAAAGAGAAAATGAAGGGGAAAAGGTAAAAGCATTCTACAAATAAATATGCCATTAAGGTAATTAATGCTGTACAGGATACCTTATTTTGCTAAGATAACAACAGGTTATCTTTTTTTCAAGCTAAAGAACGAAAGTGTGTAAGTGGAAAGATGGATTACACATTAATAAAATGAGAATACAGTTTCAGGAGAACTTCAGTCTTTCAGGTTTAATTTGGCTATAGCCCAGATGGCAGCAAATGCCAAGCAGTTTCTAATGGGGCACAAAGCTACTGTATCATATTACAATTCAGAATGAGCCATGGTGCCAGCATTCCCAGGGGTTATCTTCCAGGAGTCATATGACTTTAAATCCAGTTTCCATGACAACATCTGGAACAGTTCCAGGTCCATTTGTCCCCTTCCTCTGTAACCCAACTGGGATATTGCTGACATTAGCAGCATTTGCAGTTTAAAAATGCACCAAGAAAAAAAAACTATAGGATGTTGGACTCACTGAGGCACATGGTTATAATAAATAAATACATCTTCTATGAACCCTCATTGCCAAATACAGTATTTTCCCTCATCTTCCTGATACTACTGGTGCTGTTGATTACTTTCTCTTGTCTGATTCCATTTTGTTCATTGATTGGTATGGCCTCAACTAATTTGTTTCCTTTCTAACTTTTTCACCAAAGCTGAAAGGTCTCTTAGACATTAGTCTAGCTTGGCTCAATAAATTATTGCTACATATTTTCACTTCATCTCTGAACTCCACGGGATAATTGAAACATGGGCAAACTGCTTGAATATCCCTAGATTTACCATTATGATTTCATCTTGCTGGCACCTCCAATATATCACTTTTGCCTTCAAACGGCACTCTACTGTTGACTGTTTATAACTTTAACTATTTTCCTTACAGTGTGTTCAGGCAATAAATACTGACTGGCTTGTCTTATTCCTTTTTCCCCTTCACAAAAATCAAGGAAATTCAAGGTCTCATGCTGCTGCTGCTGCAAAACTCCATGGCTGTTGATTCTCTTTATACAGTTGTTGTTTCATGCATTCCAACAGTAGTTATCTGCACAAGCCCAAATGTTATATATTTCTGTCCCTCATATTAAGTGACTCCTGGCAACTACTGGCAAACACGCATGTTGTTTTCATGACAACAGTGCAGAAGTTGTTTACTAGGATTTTTTTATTTTTGACTTTCCAGTCTAGCCTACAGTCTTGAGAATTTCTGGATGGCTCCAATCAAGAATTAACCAGATATGACTCTGTTTAACTTTCTCAAGTTCAGCCAAGACTGGACAGGTGCTGCCACCATTATGCTAATTTGGGTAACAAATGATTATGAGCCTAAGTTTAGCAAAAAATGAATGGCTGTTCAGATGATTCAGTCTGAAATTAGGACTGACAAGATCAGGGTATCCCAAGAAATCATGTTAGGGAATACTGAATACTTCTCTACCAAGGGCTTTATAATGATGCTAAGAAGTCTACATTGCTAGGGTTGTGTTATAAGCTACTATAAAGCAAAACAAACAAACAAACCCTCTACAAATTTGTATAACTACAAAAAGTAGTAGTAATGAGGAAATAATAGAAGTAAATTTGTTTATGCCAGTTAGATTCTTTGTAGTAATTGTGTGCATGAAAAATATTGATATTACTTTCAGAGACAGCCATTATAGAGGAAGCAATTCCAGAGTCCAATGTGATCATGGAGATAACATTGACTGAGTGAACTTAACACAATAGCTATCTCTCTACTGTAGGCAACTACTGAATAATTCAATGAATGATGACCAGGTTCAGCCTTTCCAAATGTGGTACTCTCCACATTTAATTATGACCTTGGTACAATGGAACTTGTCCAACACTCTATGTGGCACTAAACTGGTGAAACTGGCTGAGTTATCTGGACATAAAGCCGGCTACAAATTTAATAAGTAACTGAAGAATATAATAGATAGCTTGTTTAAGTTACTGCTGTACCTTCTATCTAGATGGAAGCAAACAATTCTATTCAAACAGTATTTAAATAAGAGTCAGATTTTGCCTGTTTAGGATTTAAATATCAATCAGGAAAACAACAGAAATAAAAGAAACTCTCAGTTTTCATGCTACAAAAGTAGCTATAGAAGCTTCAATAATATAAAATATGTTGAATTCCAACATTCATGTTCTTGACTTTATGTATGTTGACAGAAAAAAAGTAACAGGAAACAGGCTATTTCTACAAAGTTTTGGGAGAGCAATATTACTTCCTGCAGTGGTTTCAATTATTACACTATCCCTACCCATTTACAAATACAAGTTAGGCCCATTAAATTTTACCCATTGCAATAATAGTTAAGTTAGGCCAGTGGTAATAAACATGAGTAGCTATAAACACATACTGTTTTATAGTTAAACATGGAAGCTTCCCAGAACATTAAATAATCTCAAAGTATGTCATTGTGGGCAACTCATGTTTATAAGCCTATCTAAACTCCAAAGTCCTTTTGACATAGTACAGAGAACACCCAGTCCTTTCATATGGGTTAATTCGTTTATTAAAGGCTGCCTGCTTCAGGAACAAGAAAATCAGAAGACAAAGAGAAATCAACAAGAATGGATTATACACAGCTACCCACCTACCACTGGAACTGCTGCCAAGTGCCTGACTGTGGGATTGGCAGAGTTGAAGTCAGCCCATCTCAAAAACTCAGTTGATGCCTATTGCCTTCCTATTACTTTTTTACTGCTTGCACACACATGCTCAGGTATATTACAAATCTTGTCCTAATAAGCACATCTGGCAGATAGAAATCTCAAGCATCACCCAAGTGAAGCTGTGCCAAAAGACTCCACCAAAAATGCAGAAGAGGTCAAGTGGTGCTTGCCAAAAGTTGCAATTTCAGATGAGCCTGCAGCAAACACTTCCGTGATTCAACACCACACCACACAGCACCATCATAGCTTTGCAGTAAATTTAGCTCTGGTTGGTTCTCCAGATCTTGGCGCACTACAACTCTGACCATACCTCCGGGTGGACTCTGACAGCAAAAGAAACCCAGGCTTACATGAACGAGCACCTAGTGGGAAGGAAATGCTTCCGACCAGAAAGCCTGGCGAGAAGCAGCACACTAGCCAGGAGCCGGGCTGCAGGGAAACAAGAGGAGCCGTTCAACAGGAGGAGGAAGCGTGAGGGGCGTTGCCATGGGGACCTATTTCGGAGCGGCAGCCACTCAACGCCGTGGCGAAGGGACGCCTAGACAGCGGTTACCATAGAAATGCCAAGAGAAACTTCCCAACTACAAGATCTATCTCTCTGGACGGACACTCACCACCCGTCGCACCAGACGCGCACAGGCCGGGCGGCGGCACTGAAAGGGGAGGCGCCTCCAGCAGCTCCGTTCCGCAGCATCTTGAGCAGGCGAGTGCCGGACAGTCAGCTGCCGTCCTGATCTCGCCGCTGTAGCTGGTCAGGACCTCCCCGCCACGTGATCAGGGAGGAGCCGGAGCTGCCGAAAGCGCCGCCGCGCGACGACAGGCTCGTTACGTCCCTCAGGGCCCGCCCCCTTCAACAGCCGCTCGGATTGAAACGAGGCCCCAAGCGGACTTCAGGGCTGCTGAACCGACGCCTGATCATCCGGGGCTGAAGATAGTCGTAGTTTTCTGCTGCCCACGCCGCAACTTATTGAAAGACGGGGAATTTTCGTCAACACTATTTCCCTCATCTACTGCATGTGGCTTTTTTGAAGACACATAACTTTCTTGCAGAATTACACCCTGCTGCACAATTGTTACGTGCAGCAGCCATCCATGTTTCAATGGTAGTTGAGGCACTTCCACGGTGCATAAAAACTCATCCTAAAAAGTGAAAAAGCCAGCAGGCGTACAGATCTACCAAACAAATTTCCCACCAATATACTATTTCCAGTTCTAATTTAGGAATAGAGTTGTGCTTAGAGGCAGCATTTAAATAGAAATAAGCATTGCCGACTAAAATGAGTGCTGGAACAGAGCATCTACACCAAAACCGAAAAAGGCATAGTCAAACAACAACCACCAGCAGCCATTTATAATAATTTTATTAATAATTGTTAATAATTGGCAGCCCTGAGTATTAAATGCCAACCCACCCTTAGACAGCAGAAACCAAGCTAGGCTTTGGTCCTTGTAAGCTAATTATAAAAAAAATCTCTATGAAAATAGCAGCTGTGTTTTTTCCAGTTAGCCCAGCAATCCTGATCAGCTCTAGTGCAGATGTAATTTCTTGCCCTGATTTTAGCAACATTAGTTGGTCCCCAAGATATTTTTTTAAAAAATCCATTATCAAAAGTTTTTTTTCCTCTTTGTGCCTTTTGCGCAGCCTCTGCCAAACCAGCCCCCAGAAGGAGGATCTGGACACATCTGCTGTTCCTCTCCCAGCTGCACTTCATGAAGACTTGCTGGTGGGGCCACGGGTTTCCGGCTATGACTGCTTTCTTCTTCAGGTTGCAGAGGAACAGCCAGAGCAAAGATGGGGTCCTTCATTCTACAGACAAACATGATATATGTAATATTAATGTACATGGCTACTTGTGAATTAGGTACTAAGTGCCTTGAACCAAACACACCAAGTAGAAGCTTACATTTTGAATTACTATGCAAAATATATTCCACTGTAGCAGGATCTGGACCACACCATCTTCCTTACAACTTTGTGTGACACATTCTGCCTCCAGATAAATCAAAAGTAAGTTATATTACCAAGGGCACTTGCCAGCTCATGACACTGAAACATTGGACACTGAACAAAAGTGACACTGAACAAGTTTGTTTCTCACTGACCTATCATAGGAAGGAATGGGAAGTCCCAGCTCATCCATCAACAACTTCATCACATCATCACATTTTCCATGAAGTTTTAGGGCTGCAAGATCATCCTTTGGTGTCCACTGCAAATACAATAGACTGAGGTTGTGCAAGACTCAAAGCTAAAATTTGGTTGGCTTTGGTTTTGGTTCAGTGTAGTGTGTAAGACCAGCCAATTGGGTAAATTCAGTAAATCATTGGTTAGCATGTTTTGTGAACAAACAGCCTGTGACTCAATGCTATTCATCAGATTCAGACAGACATAAGTCTTCATTTTTTTATTGCAAAAGGGCTGGTAACATATTTACCCCTTGTAAAAGAAATGGCACTTCAGCAGTTATTCAACTGGGAACAAAAACACCTGCTCTTTAGTCTGAATATATGGCATCTAATAAAATTTCTCTGAAAAGTGTTAAGTCAGAATACAATGGGAAGCTTTTGGAATACTAAGAGACATAATTAGCTCCCATTCCAAATCATCACTGCATTTCACTGGATAGAAATAGAGAAGCAAAGCCAGCATTTAAGAGGAAACAAGTGTCTGAAGGTTATCAAGACAGGACATACATTTATGAATACAGCTGAATGCTATTCAGGTTCTATTCACATTATGTTAGGATCCATTATCATGGAAATCTTACCCTAAAGAAACACAAAACTGAGTAAACTCTTGCTCCATTTAATTGACAAATCTCCAAAAGGCACAAGCATCCCTTCTGCTCAAGAACTGTTTATTCATTCTTGGTACAGTAGGAACAGAGTCTACGACCTTCTGCGTACATTGCTCTGTGGTTTCTTATCAAAAGCATACGAAAGCAAATGATGCCAGCACATGCATCTGTATATTATGCTCTACTCATAAACGGTAAGACTAAACTCACTTGCAGATTTACAATATAGAGTTTAGGGCGGTGTCTGGGTGGTTTGCTCATGCACCATAAATGTGGATACTTTTTCAAAACCTGTTGGGAAAAGGACAATAACACAAACATCTGTTAGTGCTAAAAGGTGAATGTAGCTTCTAGTTTTCAGATACATGACAACATGGTATGTCTAAATTCATATATGGAGACTGCCTCCAACGCATATTTGCAGACTTCCCAGAAAGTGAAAAGGAAGCTGGGGAGAGTAAGGACAATCATCTGCTAATGATCTCATTATTCCAAGATTCTGTGTTTCTAAGACATCTGCAGGACTTTTTTAGAAAAATTACTTCTGAATCGAGTAACATACATAGGTGCAGTATTGCAAGAACAGATGGACAACATGCAATCTTTTGTTAGAACCCAAATGTTTATATGTGCCCTATCTCAAATTCAAGGGGAAAATTATTTTAAAATCAGAATACCTGAAAAAAAAATTCTTACAAGTAGTGCCAGCTCCCACTATTACAGCTACAGCTAACAATGTAAGTCTATATAAGTTTATTTTAGAAGATATCCCATCTATCTATATACTACTAAAACTCTCATGTCTGTTTGTCTGTAACTTTTAACTGGGCAAAATGGTGCATCAGTTTTTGAACCAAGGTACCTCAAATGGGCTAATTTACAGAATGTGTCCAAAATCCAGGACCATGACTCCTGTGGAATTGAAATTTAGCAAATTTTATAAAACATTTTAGGACATAATAAAAAATGTCATAAAACATTTCCTGCGGTCAACTCCTGATGTTTGACTGTGTGATACAGTTCAATATGAATGACATGGGCTATTTCCAAGGCAGATACATCTCTGAATATCTCCCTGAATTTTTAAGAACTTTTCCAGTGAAGGTAGTACATTAGAAGCTCTGCCACTGTTGAAGGCATTGAAGAATCTGATAAGGAAATATCTCTGAAACGATGACCCAGTGGGTCATGGGTTGTCTAGTAATGTTTAACAGAGATTACCGATAGAAAAATGTGTAGAACTACAGCCTCAGTCAGTGAAAAACTAAAATACTTTCCAAGGTATCAGGAACTCTTCTCTTTAAATATGATACACCAAGGTGCATCATAATTAAAGGTGAGAAAGAAATTGAGAGAAAAAGCAGATCACAGTTACCTTGTGGACCTACTTAGCAAGTGCCAGGTGTTGAGATTCTTGTGAAGAACTTGGGATTCAAATCTGATATATCAGAATTCTCGATATATAGTCCCCACATATCTTGGGAAGGTATTGGGTTGGAGGAAAGTGATCTTAGGGTGATTTGGTACAGCTTTTATGTTCTTAAACATGAAAATCTCAAGTTCTATAACATATACAATAAATCATACCTGATATGTAAAAGATAGTAAGCTAAGCTTCGTAAAAATAATAAATTAGTGTACCATGAGACATTTATTAAAGTAGGCCATACCTACTTTAATTGGAGTTTTAACTACACAGGAGGAAATTCTTAAGAACTCCTTTCTGGTCTCGTATCGAACTATACAGTCTGCTCAAAATGTTTCAAGCAGAGCATGTTTATTTGATGCTCTTGGATACCCTCTTAAAGAAAAAAGGAGCAAAAGACCACAGAAAAACATACTAATACAAGAAAAAAACCAAGCCTGCACTTTTCTACAGGATTCACTAATTCTACTTTCTCAAACACACACAAGGGAAGAATTTGAGAATCTTCTTCTTGATTTCTTTTTAACAGTACCTGTTGCATGAAATTTTATTTCCAGGGAATAATAAATAGCAAACCATCAATTAAAGCATATTATTTTATATAGAAACTACTAAATTACTGTTTATTTTTTAATCCTGGGGGAAATAGTTTCTTTTCCTTTTCAGATTTGATTTCAGGAGCTTGATTCCTTGCTCATGTCCAGTTATTTCATAAACCTGTATTCATTAACTTTTAGCATATCTACTTAAATATACAGTATATCACTGATATAAGGAAAATGCTCAGCATATGATTTGACTGCTACTATACTACAAAGAATCTGCAAGGTTATATTGAGGGGATAATATGAAGGCAGCTATGTAATTTCATCTCAACAACTATTTTTGCAAGCTAAATCTTGAAAACTATAAACTAAAATCTCGATTAGTTAATCATTAATTTTCAGTATCTTTCAAAAAGCTTTCTCTATATAGCACAAAAGGATACACTATAAACCATAATACCATTGCAGTAATGTGCAAAGAAGATATTTCTTTCATTTTACCTTCAAGCTAGACCCCAAGCAAAGGATCACATCTGCTTTGCTAGCAGCTTCTGTTGCTGCCTCCCAGTTCAAGGGTTGCTGTAAAATACCCTTCTCCCCAAAGTGTACAATTGTATCTCTCAATTGTGCTCCACATTTATGGCATAATCTCCCAGTCTGGTGCCTGTGCAAGGCTGTGCGCTCTGTCACATCAAATACTCGCACATATTCACGATTGGGTATGCAAGATGTGCAAACCTAGTTTGGGATGGAATCATAAAATGTATTAGTATTTTTCTGCTACTGTAATGCACCAAAACCCACTTTCTCCAAGTACTAACTTCTATATACATGTTTCCATGCAGCTCAGACAGGGCTTCTCGAGGAAGTCCACTGCGCAAGTGAAGCCCATCACAGTTTTGAGACACTACATGCTTCACCTAAAAATAAAAGAAAATAGGATGAAAATAGAAACAGTATCATAGACAGTATGAAAAGACATTTTCTTCTTTTTCTTTGTTGTTGCTCAATCATATTCAAGGTACAATAGAAAAATTCTCATAATGCATAGAAAACTTTTTCTTCTTTTTCTCACTTCAGGTAGTCCTCAACTTACAATGGCAACTGGGACCAGAATTATGCAGTTGTAAAGTGTGACCGCATCGCTTAGCGATGGCAATCCTGGCAGTTCCAGTTGCCACTGTTAACTGAATCCCATGGTCATTAGGCAAGGCAACTTCCTGCCAGCTTCCCACAACCAAAGTCAGTGGGGAAGCTGGTAGGAAGTTGCAAGTCCCAGGCCTGCAGGCAGGTAAGTGGTTGCTGCCGAGTGGGGAAGGGAGTGAGGGTGCGCATGGGAGGGTGCACAAGAGGTTTGGGGAGGGTACACGTGGGTGCGAGGGGGTGTGCAAGATGCACTGTGTAGGTTGGGGAGGGTGCAAAGGGGTGCGGGAGTGGCTGGTGCTGTGCAAGCGCAGAGGGACTGGGAGGAGGGTCTGCGAGTAGGGGAGACTTACCCCAGAGACTTGCAACCTTCCCTGCCAGCTTCCCCATTTACTTTCTGGGGAAGCTGACAGGGAAGATTGCAAATGGCAATCACATGATTTCAGGGTGCTTTGCAACTGATCCTAAGTGCAAATGAGTTGCCAAGGACCCAGATCACAATCATGTGACCATGGGGGTGCTGGGATGGATGGAGCTCCAAGGACCGGTTGTAACCACCATTCATTCAGCGCTGTTGCAACTTCAAATGGTTGCTGAATGAAAAGTTGTAGGCTGGGGACTGCCTGTACTTGTTCTGTTGATTGGCAGGAGGCAGTATAATTGTTTTGAACTTATGAACTAGGTGATTAGAAGCAGCTTACAGACAGTGCTAAATACTGTATGGTTGCTTGATGAAGGCTAATCAATCCTCCCCGATCAAGTTTGAGCACCATGGCCCCTAACCTATTTCAGGTCTGAGAAATGGAAAATTTAATGACTATGCTAATTTGGATTCCCAGTACAAGAATATGAGATGCGAAATGTTGTTACATGAAGAATTTCAAGAAATAGGAACTAATTTTCTAAAAATAGATAAAGCTATTAGCACATGTCAAAATGAGTAAGTATTACCAAGGGAATGCAAGTACTGCTGGGCCAGGGCTGCCCTCCAAAAGTAAACAGGGCTACTGATTTTTAAATTCTATGGTCACAATACTTTAAAAAAAGTATTACTTTTTTTAAAGTATTGTGACCATAGAATTTATATTTATATATCACAAATACTTTGCAAAAAAAGCAAATAGGGGAGAGATGTAGAATGCTAGGAATGCTAGACCCTCTGCATATCAGTTTATATAGGTATAATAATAATTGCTTGGTTTTTAGGTTTAATAGGGTTAAGATTGTTGTAGTATTGTTAATTATAAAAGTAGACAATTTATATGTTTTTATAATTTGATTTTTATTATAGTGGACAGAAAAAGATAGAATAGTGGTAGGAAGGAAATAACTAAATAAATGTTGTTTTATGGGGGAGGGAAGTTGATTTAGAAATTTATCTTTATCTTTTTTATATAAGGGGAAGGAGCAATTGCATTAGTGATTTGTATATGTGCTAATGGAAAGATTTATAGAAATAATGTGATCTTGGTTTGATATAGAGTAAGGGATTGATTATGGAAATTGCTGTATATTCTTGCTGTTGAAAGTCAGAAGTCACTTCTTTATGTAATCTTCAAAATTCTTTTTTTCTTGTGTTTCACACGTTTTTAATTTTTCTTTTTTTCTTTTTGTAATTTTTTTCTTTTTGTAATTTTTTTATCTTTGTTTCAAACTTAATAAAGTTCTTTAAAAAAAAAGATTTAGACCAGTGTTTCTCAACCTTGGCAACTTTAAGATGTGTGGACTTCAATTCCCAGAACTCCCCAGCCAGAAAGCTAGTTGGAGAATTCTGAGAGTTGACTTCCACACATCTTAAAGCTGCCAAGGTTGAGAAATCCTGATTTAGACAGTGGCATCAACATATTCTATGTGTGTTCCCTTTTACAAAAGCATCTGGAAACAATATACCAAATGCAACAAACCTAAGAGACTGCTGTAAGAATATGGCCCCGGAAGTGCAGGACTGAATATCAAGGAGCTTACCAGTTTGTGCTTGTGCAAACAAGCAATGCTCATGTGGGTGAGTGTGGGCTCTGCTTCACTCAGATCGGTAGCCCTGATACATGGAAAGAAAAGAAGTGGGATAAGCAACAACCAGGATTCCAGTGTAACATAAGAAATGCTTCTGAACTGATTACCTGATACTTCTCCCTTTTTGCAGCATTGTCCACACCCCATTTGGACCTCTGTAATCAGGAATTGAAGCTGCCTACATTATAAGGGGTCACAAAGAAAAAGAAACTCCACTGGTTTCATTTCAAGAATACATTGTCTTGCCTGTGTATATAAGCATCTCTACCTATTACTTCCATGCCAACCCTTAAACCATCTGCTAAATTGCTTCTTTGTACCAAACATACTGCCATCACCCAAAGATCAAAACCATCCATAGTACATTTATCCACCAGCTCAACTTGCATCCCTTAAATGTTTACCCTGAACAAAAGAACGAACAATTTCCATTTTACTCTAAAGTTACAGCTATATAACTTGCTGCTTTGGCCAACCATTCTGAACGCAGAAGCTCAGCAGGGTCAGGTGCAGTGACCCTGGCAAGCCACTTTGATACTGTTTTGCTGGCTGGGGAATTCTGGGAGTTGAAGTCCACAGCGCTTAAAGTTGCCAAGGTTGAGAAACACTGCTCTAAGGACACCTAAACAGTCCATGCTGGTGACCAGTGTATTGCTTTGGAGTCCTACCTAGTCATGAGCACAATGAACAGGTCTTAGAAATCCTCATTCATAACAAAATCTAATCTTTTTAAATTTCTTAGAAAACGTATTGCAGAAAGAATAGTATTTTTTCCAAAAAGGTTAGGAAGAAAAATGAAAACCCTTTCTAATTTTTTCCATTGTTCCAGACCTTCACAACGCTAGTGTCGAGGTAATATCCAATATATTGTCAAATAAAAGCCATAACTTAAAATGCCAAAATGCTCACAAGTTGTGTTTTTACAGAAGATGTTGACCCAATTCTTTCAACTTACCTTGTTTGTCTTTGGGAGCCTTAAGGATTTTCAGCCCTCAAAACAATGCTGCTCTCACATGGCAAGCAAGATAAATAATTCAATTCTTAGAATCAGAATCTTTTGTTGCTGATGACTTTAGAAGGGACACTGATACAACCTTACCGTACTTATGCCAGCTCCTGTATATACAATAAGATGCTTAGCTCCTCGGACAACAGCAGAAAGCTTGCTGACTTTTCTGTTCAATTCGTCGGGTTCATCACACACCTAAATAGAGTAAGAATCCCATATTTTCCAAAATGATAAAATCCACACATTTCTGTACTTGCTTTTGTCCATTCTCCCCACTCCTTATAAGGAAGGTTATGAACTAAAGAGCAGTGCTGCAGAAGGATTACCTTTTAAGTCAATAAAGGGTTTAAAGAAACAGTTTCTGTTAAGCAGGGAAAAATGCAAGCAGTTTATCAAGAACAGGAAGATAACTAAGTGTATTTATTTGGAAGGCTTTTTGACACAATTTGTATTCTTCCAAGCACATGAAATGTGGATCAAAGCAGAGACTGGACTTTATAATATCAACAAGCCAAATTAGAAATTACATATTCTTGTGAGAAAGCACTTGCTCCCCTACCACATGCATATAAATCTACTTGGTACCTCAGTGAAACATGCAGGAACTATTCACTGACATATTTATCGCTACTATTTCTGCCTTTAACTATTATCTTTCTTCTTCAGAGTAGAAGAAAGAAAATTAATTGCCAAGAAAAGAGATACAGATAAACTACCAGTTCCTTTTCTGTAAATTTGACAGAAATCATACCTAGTTTTGTCTGTCAGCAAGGAAAACCACAAAATTCTCAACAAGCAAAATCAGTTCAACAGACAGTTGGGTTGTTTAAAGCTTATACAGAATAACCAAATTAGTTATAGAGAATTAGATCCAGATCTGCCCTTCTATAAACAGAAGGGCTTCAGTTCACAACTGGAACTAAAATCCAATGAAAACTTCTCCTGAAAGAAGCTACAGAAGTAACTTCCATTCTTTGTCTTTTATACACACTTAATTAATTAATTAATTAATTAACTCACTCACTCACTCACTAATGAACAGTCATCACCCTTGCTGCCTCCTTATCCTCATGAATAGCTTTTCAGATGCTAAACAAAACTTCAGATAGAATGAAAAAATGGCACAAATTGCGTTCTCTTTAACCATGAGCACAAACATCACACAGAGATTCATTCTTTGTGGCAAGTGCTGTTTATAATAAACACTTAAAGGTCAATTTACATGTGAAGCTTTTTGTATACCTGCATCTCAATAAATAGCTAATCATAAAAAGGAAAACATAAAATAAATTGGTAACAGTGGAAAAGGTATACAAGGAGATCCTTAACGAAAGAAATAATTTGATCAGAAGCTTTTAAGATGTCGAGAACCATTTGCATGTGAAGTTTTTCCTCACAAGTTTTGGACAGTATAAAAAGCTGTGCATATCTATTTGCAAGGAAAATTGGATAATTAAATATTTCTACTTTCTAAACTCAACTGAATGGGTACTAGTGGAATATAAATGCATTACTACTACTTTACAGCAGTAGTTAACTTTAATTTATATGAAAAGATAGTTATGTTATTTATCTCACCTCCCAAACAAAGAAGTCTTACCGATGTGACAGATTTATTGTGCCACATGCTTTTTCCCCTAACTAAAATACTCTCCAGCCATTCTTGAATAGATGGAAAGATAAACCTGCATGAAATTTACTGTCCCCATTACCAATCCCTATCTTGCATCTAAAGATCAGAATTGTGCAGGCGATGGTTTTCCTCATGACACTCCACAGAAGTGAAAAACTGACTTTGAAGAAGCAGAATAGAAAGAGTATTGACATCTTTGAACTTTCATGTTGGAGAAGACTCCTGAGAATACCACGGACAGCAAAGGAAACAAATAAATGGATCATCAAGCAAATCAACCCAGAGGCACAAATGGCCAGGCTGAAATTATCATACTTTGGACACATTATGCAAAGATCTCATTCTCTGCAGAAGTCTATAATGCCAGGAAAGGTGGAAGGAAAATGAAGAGGTCAACCAGCCGCAAGGTGGAAGGAGTCAGTTACACTGGTGATGGGGGTTTTTTAATTGTATGGCATAGCAGTTCAGTGTTCATGCTGCTTTTTCTTGCTGGGAAATCCTTGTGAGGTCCAGCAGCCAGATGTGTAGACTATTAAGCCGTGACAAGACACACTGCCCGGGGTGCACCACGAGAAGGCTAGTCTACATTGCACCAAGTTGGGCTGAGAGTGTGTGACTGGCCCAAGGACATCCAGCCGGTTTTCATGCCTAAGGTGGGACAAGAACTCACTCCTGGTTTCTAGCCCAGCGCCTTAACCACTAGACCAAAGTGGCTCTTGTGGTGATGGGTGAACCATTGGAAGACCTGAAGCACCAGACTGGGGACAGATCCTCCTGGAGAAAATCTATTTATGTAGTCGCTAAGAGTAGACACTGACTTGAGGGCACCTAATCAATCGTGCATATATCCAGTCACTGCCAATCACCTGACTGCATCTCAATAGATGACAAAGCTTAGTCGATTTTACACACCTTGAAGCAGGTCTTGGACCTGGAAAAAAGAATTTAACGCTGGTCCAGCTAAGGCCACTTAACTCTATCAAACTTATGAGCTGAGGATGAGATGAAGAAAATATCATAGGCAGAAAAAATATCGCCAGAGCACGTCTGAGCCGTACGAGTGAGAAAAACCCCTCAGGCAGTGAACCCATCAGTGCACTGACAGCACAGCTAAAAACGTACCTACCTCCTCTAGCCGGCGCCGCAGCCTCTCCCGCTTCTTGCGAAGTCGCTCCAGGTCCCGCACCATCTCTTGACACCCAGACAGAAGCATCGCCTCGTCGGCGCTCCGCTCAGCCGCGGGCTTGCGCAGGATCCGGGACACCTGGGGTCGAACGAAGAAACAGCGAAAGGGAAGGGGCGTGTTGCCAGGCAAGCCCGCGGCCGCACCGTGAGAAGCACCGCCCTCCCCGATCTCCGGCAACCCCGCAGTACCTGCCTCCGTCGCTCCCGCTGCTCTTCTTGCCGGAGGAATTCAGCGCGAGCCGCCGCTTTCCGCTCCGACCGACTCAAACTTCGACCGGCCGCCATCCCCTCGGTAGTTTCCGGGTTCCTATCGGCCGAAGCGAAGGATTCGGATACTTCCGCTTCCGGCCGCTCGAAAGGGATGACGCTCAGCAGCAACTGCTTGCTGCCCTGGGGATGCAAATGATGCTCGCTGCCGCTGCCAGGCTCTTCGTTCCAAGATAGAAGCCTAGGACGCAGCCCTAACAGCTACTTCCGATTGGGCTCTGCCTTCCAATGTATAAGAGAAGGGCCTTTCAACGTACAGATGCAACAGGAAAAAACGTCGACGCTCTACCGCCATTTCTATTACCTCCATAGAGAATAGGGCCGGATTGCTGCTCACTCCTTGCTGGGGAAAATGCGCTCTCTTTCGGATTGGGGGTTTAAAAACGACGCTGGCGCGCACTGTGCGGTGATTGGGATGTTCTGTTCGCACCTTCTCCGAGACCTCGGAGTTGGAATGTGGTGGCCGCGTGTGAAATGCTAGCGCGCGAACTCTGGTGCTGCTTTGCCGCATTAAACCAAATTCCATTACGCGCAACGCAATCTCGTTTCAAGCGCAAGGTGTTCCGTAACGCCGCTTACCTTGGTCACCTTATTCCCGCAACCACAGGCTACTGTCTGCTGCTGAACGTTGCATAGGAATATAGCGGGAGACAGGTGGTTGTTTATTCGTTTAGTCGCTTCCGACTCTTCGTGACTTCATGGACCAGCCCACGCCAGAGCTTCCTGTCGGTCGTCAACACCGCCAGCTCCCCCAGGGACGAGTCCATCACCTCTAGAATATCATCCATCCACCTTGCCCTTGGTCGGCCCCTCTTCCTTTTGCCTTCCACTCTCCCTAGCATCAGCATCTTCTCCAGGGTGTCCTGTCTTCTCATTATGTGGCCAAAGTATTTCAGTTTTGCCTTTAATATCATTCCCTCGAGTGAGCAGTCTGGCTTTATTTCCTGGAGTATGGACTGGTTTGATGATCTTGCAGTCCCAGGCACTCTCAGAATTTTCCTCCAACACCACAGTTCTAAAGCATCTATCTTCCTTCTCTCAGCCTTCCTTATGGTCCAGCTCTCGCAGCCATATGTTACTATGGGGAACACCATTGCTTTAACTATGCAGACCTTTGTTGTCAGTGTGATGTCTCTGCTCTTAACTATTTTATCGAGATTTGGGGAGACAGGTTGCTCACAGTATTAAGGAACCTAGCTGTTGGGGAATGCGAACTAAGCATTTTGTTGGTCTCGCTTGAGTAAGAAATACTCAACAAGTGGAATGGTTGTTGATCGCTTTTTTCTTTTCTTTTCAAAATACAACGACCGAAGTCAAGGCTTAGATAACCAACCACGTCACCTTATTTAGTACCATTGAACAGTACAAAGGAAGATTTGGAACAGTGAGAAATAGGCCTCATATTAAGGGAAAGTTTAAAAACACTCTTGGGCCTCTTCAGTTCTGCATAAACTTTCATCAACCAGTTTGGTATAGTGAACTAGTATGCAAAAGCTTATACTTTAATATATATTATACTTTACTATAATATACTTTATATCTTTAAAGGACCTGGAGATTTTACTTGTTTTACTGCTGCCTACCGGTAATGCCATTCTCTTGTATTTGTTACATGAAAGCTTAAAGTTCCTACAGCAGCAAGTTAATGTATCATTTTGATTGCATTGGGGAAAAAGTTCACATTTTCTAAAGTAAGCTTGCCAGTGGCCATGTTTGCACAACTTACTGAACCACAAATTAGCCAACTGCATTTTAGCTTAGGGTGTTGGTTTGGGTTGTGTTCAATGAGTCATATGAACCCAGCAAATTAGGTTGCGTGAACCATGCCTAAGTAGGTCATGTAAATGCTTCCATTTTTTTTAGCACTAACTACCCTTTGCTCTTCCTCTTTTGTTAGAGGTATGTTCTTCCCATCCTACATAGCTCCGGATAATATCCAGCATTCCTTTATGGGAAGTGACCTAATTTTCTTAAATTAAGTATGCTATACTTGATAAATTAATGCAAAAATATTTGCTTTATTCTAAATCCTATTATGTATTAGCCCAACTCTAGCACATAGCACAATAACCAGAATGGTACCAGTGTTTCAATACAATTGAACATTTTAAAAATATGCTATATAAAATCTAAGCCTGGCTGCTTTATCCGGGCTGCAAAAATCTAGACAATCACTAGATGGCAGCAAATAGCCATCTCTTGTTTAGTGGTCAACTGGATTACTGCACCCCAGATATGTCAGTCCTAGTTTAAGAGCACAAGACTGGTGATTTGCATATTTAAATACATTATTTA
Source organism: Candoia aspera (assembly GCF_035149785.1). NCBI lineage: Eukaryota > Metazoa > Chordata > Lepidosauria > Squamata > Candoiidae > Candoia > Candoia aspera. The sequence continues at coordinate 113,453,418 of NC_086154.1, read as the reverse complement.
ATGCTTTCACGTTTTTTTAAAGTACAGGATGATCCAAACATAGGGAGATTTATGGAAAGGACAGTAATCTACTTCATGAGAAAGGAATATGCAGTTTCCTGTACTGTAGTAGATAAAATACCAATGAATATGCTATCTGAAGAAGTGTATTTGTCCACCATGAAATGTAACTTATTCAATGTTGGAGGAAAGAGATCTCTAATAGAAATACAACCCTGAGGGAAATATTCTGGACAGCTTGCAATAAAACAATTGCACCAATGTTTTGAGCTGGAAAGGATTCCTGGGAAATTCCTAAAACCAAACAGAAAAATAACGACTTTTCAAGCAGCAGGGAGATTATGTACGCAGACTCAGCCCACAGACAATTCCACCTGGATGACTGATAATCTTCATCGACATAATGTATGCAAACAGTTAAATCTTGAAAGTTCCAGTCAGCAACAGAAAACAAGTCTGGCAACCCAAACCCGCTCAGTAATATCATAGGGGCCAGCCTCTTTAAAGATGTTTATTGGTCATATACAAAATAAAGAATGCTTCATATCAACAAACATACACTATATACATAAATAAATTAACAACACCTCCACTGGGGCTATGGCAACAAATCCCCAACAGTTATCTACAGATTGAAAAAGGACAATAATTTAGCAATAAATACTGATTAATTACTTGGGTTCTACTGTTGTACAGGAGAGACCCAGGACTTGACAGTATGCTTTTACACCCCTAGCACATAGAATTCATCTCCAGTTGTATCAGCTTTGGAGACTGAATTTCTTATTTTCAAAATGTTCCTCCCCAACCTTTTAAACAAATATTTTAAAGCAGTAGTGAAGTCATTTCAATTAATATTTTTAAGACTATTTTCAGCATCTGGAGAATGGGGAGGAACAGTCATCGGTTCATTTCATTAACTACACCAAATACAATTTATCTTGTTTCTCCATGATATTCCAGTTTGACAAAGGGTGTAATAAATTCAGCGCAAACTGCAGGTGAGGACAAGGGCAAGTAGCACTTGAACCTGCATGGGAATCCCAAACACCTTTGCATAGCCAGATAGTAACATGTCTTTACTGGGAATTAGGAGACTACTCACTCCACTGTGCAGCGCCTCTCGTTTATACAAGTGTCAGCTGCAAGCACCCAGAGCTCACAAACTGCGTATCAGATATGGAAGGAGAAAACAAGTCCTCAGTACTTGGAAGAACCTGCCTGAAGCTCACAGCTAGACCACTGTGTGATCCTTTCTGCATAGGGAGGAGCAAGACTCTGTGTTAGCAGTCACAGCTATTCACTGTTACATTAGAGGAAACAGCAGCAATGCTATTAAACCAGAAAGGAACATTCCTGCACATTAATAATTATTTTACTGACAAAATACAGTTTGAGATATCAGAAAGAGGTGAAAGGCAAGTTGTCAGAAAGTGCTTCTATCTTCACTGGCACAGAAGACAAGGTACCACTTGAGCACATTACTAGTCCAAGTAAAAGTAATATATAGATATGCCAGCTCTGCTCACTGCTAGATTATAGTGAAATGCCATCCTACTTCTCTGGAATGTGCCAGTGTACATCAGATGCAAAAACCCATCGTGTATAATATACTCAAAGATCAAGATCAATGACACAAGGAACACCAAAGTTGTAATGTCTTCTATGCACAGTAGTACATTCCCTCCCGTTCCTGCATCTATTCCAACCAGGAACATATTCCCCAAGGGCAAAATCTGAGTAGCCTCCACCCATTACTAACAATCACATTCCCCAGCTCTTAGCCTGCAGTGTTTCTTACTTTTTTCTGGAAAGAAAAAGTTGTTTCATTATCCAAAATATCACTTTTACATAATTCACCACGACATAAATGTCCCTCCCCTTCCCACCCCCCCAAGCCAGCCACATGTGGGCGGAATTATACTTCACGGAGCTGTTCTGCATCCAAGGAGAAAGCAAAGCTCTCCACCTGTTGCATCAAGCAAAATGCCCCATTAAAAAAACAAAACAAAAACACCCTTCACAGCAGGAAAACCAAACAGTCACCTAGAAAACAAGAACCATCACACTCTGAATGCTATATACCAGAAAAAGAAATTGAGGGGGAAGGGCTTGAGAGGGGAATCTAGGACAGAAAAAAACTCATGAACACTAAAAGGAAACAGACTGAAAGTGAAGGAAGATGGGAGATGTGAAGGGTTCCCTTGTCTTCTCCTCCCCCACCCCCAGCTGGAAGATTTACCATTGAGTTCTGGAGCCAAATTTGCTCAATACATATCCATTTGCTTATAAGAATGTCTTCCAACCCATTCAGATGAGGATACTGTCTCATTTCTCTAGCCCTGAAAAGCGCAAAAGGTGCACCTTTAGAGGAAAAACTCAGTCTTATGGCACCTTAAAGATGAACAAATGCATTATGGCATAAATATATGTGGACAAGTCAACTTCAGTGGAGGAATGAAGTATTAACCCAAATTGGCCAACTAATATACATATTGTTTGTGGAGGAAAATGTTATTGTAGGCAGAATAGATGAAAACTAATTGCAAGAAATATAGATTGCAATGATTACATTATAGCTCAAATATATTTTTAAAAATTTACAGTGACCACAGACTAATGTGGATAATGTAAATACCTTGTACTGGGTTACCAACTTTGCAGAAAATGGAATCTGTAGTATTAGTGTGCGCGTGTATAAGCTTAATAAAATTATTAGTCTGTACTTTTTTGTATCTAAAATGTGTCTGGGTATTTATATACATACATCAGAGCCAATTTAATATCATCTCATGGATCTGATGAAGTAAATTCTAGTCCACAAAAGATGATGTAATAATACTTGTTGGTCTTTAAAGTGCCATGACACTACTAGTTTTGCTACAAAAACCAACCCAGCTATTCTTGGGAAATTCTAGAGGACAGACATTCTTTATCAGAGGCTTCTCATGGGATCCAAGATCTAGATAGTAAAACAAGCAACCCAGGAAGAAGAAGCACCAAAAGAAATCTAGCCAATTCTAAGGAGCAAGGACTGCCAATCAAGAAATGTCTAGGATGATATGATCGTGGGACTGAAGAGATCCAAAACTATTAATTTGGCTGAAAACAAATTTCTATTCCAGAAAGGCAGCCCCACCCAGAGCTGTATTTTAATAGTATGGAACTATCCCCAATGTCTTCACCCTGCTTTCCATGGGGCAATGAGCAAATAGAGCACAGAGAAGCATGCCAAAACAATGGAGAGGCAAATTCTTGAGTTAAAACAGCAGACAACTCAGATGTAAGAGTAGTTGCTCATCTATCCAGGTCACATAAACGCCTTTCATGCAATTCTCAAAGGAAGCTATGACCAGGAGACCTAAAATTTCAATCCAGAACCCACCTCTTGTTTATAAATTTGATGGTCAGAAAACCCGATTTACACACTATTGTTATTTGCAAGTTTGACACGAAAGCATAAATATTGCTTATTTAGGTTACAACTGTTTGGTTTTCACAGAATTTGGATTTCTTTGGCAAGGACTAGAAAGTGGAAGGCAATGAAGGGAAGAAATTATCTACAGCTTAAGGATGGAGAGGAAGATGCGAGGAGGTAGAGTGATCTGGAACAATTAAACATAGGAAAGTTCTGGCCTAGTAATTCTACACAGACCTGCATTGGTTTCTAAGTCTTTCAAATTAGCAGTGATAAACAGACCCTCTGGGGAATTATCAGATTGTACTAGCCTCAATATAGCTCAGAGCAATTTATTCCACACAGGTTCAATTATTTTTAGGATCCAAAACCTAAAAGCCTTAGTAAGGCAAGGCTTAACAATGTGCTTAACTGTATGTAGCAAGCTGTTATCTGTTCCTTCTAAATCTGAAATAAAAAAGTAGCAACTAATGTGGCAAATGTGATTTCTGGTAGAATTTGCAGCCAAGGCAAGTGGATATTCATATCAGAGTGTCTTGTCATTTTTCTCTCTTTCTCTGCAGTTTGTTGTTCTTTGTTCCTGTGCATCCCTCAGCTGTACCCTGCACATCTGTAGCTCACATATGCAAAGAATGGCACAAAAGACAATAAACCCCCCCTCCAACCTGCTGTGTCAAAAGGGCAGCTGAGATACTGTAAAGAACTACTGCTGAGTACAAGAACCCTTCCTTCCATTTCAGGTGAATAGTTTACAGAGGACAGCGCTCTTGCAGTGGGTAAAAAAAGGGAGTTCTGGCAGATATGATGAAGATATCTTGAAGGCAAGTCCTCATTCAAAGGCATTTTTCCCTCCAGACTTGCAGTATACTCTAGGCCAGTATTTCTCAACCCTGGCAACTTTAAGATGTGTGGGCTTCAACTTCCAGAATTCCCCAGCTAACCTTGCTGGCTGGGGAATTCTGGGAGTTGAAGCCCATGCATCTTAAAGTTGCTAAGGCTGAGAAACTCTGCTCTAGGCAGAGGAACTTTACCAGTTAATAGTTACCAGGAAGATGACTTTCAGGGAATAGATTCTCAGCTGAGTTTTGTTGAAAACTGTTCCTGGATATGTTCTGGGTAACAATTTGCCCTAGAGCTCATTTGAATTTATTACCCTGCTTTAAAAGACATTAAAGCTTCTTTCTCTTTCTAACCATGAGGCCTAGAATGTATTTGGGAGTTTTTGAAAAGCCACAAGAAGTTTTTGAGCCCAGCCTTAGCTGTGGAAATTTCTAGAATCCACTAGCTGTATCATTATAACAAAGGTTCTATATCTGCTAAACAGAAAATGGCCAAATAGGGTGTTCTCGAGTGTTTTGAATATACCAGTACTCAGTGCTTACCAGGTGTCAGTAATTGTGCTCACGTTGATAGCCAGTTTTCTGGTCAAAATGTCAGGTTTTAAGTGCCCACCTAGAGTGATAGTCTAACAAAGAAACAAACTCACATCTCCCGCTGGATAACACACCCATCACTCCCTCCCTATGGACCAACCACTTCTGGCAAGCAACAGAGAAGGTAAAGCAACTTTCTCTTTCTGTGACTGGCTCTTTCAGAGAAACTAAACTAGGCTTCCCATAAGACTATGTATCCAGAAGATAAAGCAATGAATTTGAACTTCCATGGGTCACATTGACCATCACATGCTCTTTAGCCCTTACTGAGTTTCTGGCTTAGATCCCTAAGTACTGCTCAACATGCTAAAAAATAGAAGGAAACAGGTAAGGGATAACAAAATCTCTGTAGTATTACCAGTAAAAGAATCCTGCTGGAATAGTGGATCTTCACAAATGCTACATACAGTCCAACCCCAGGAAACACAGATTTTGCGGACCCGTTCGTAAGACATGCTGTCAATTCCCTCATCATTTCATGTTCCTACATTAACAGCAGTGGTCCTTTCTACCCCACTACCATTGCAACTCTGGATTCAGCCTTTAGGAACACCCAGCCAAAAAACCAATTTTGGCAATTGTAATACAAGTGACATGATATAATGCAACACTGTCTGCCAACCATCACTAAGCAGTTTTGGTAACATCTTAAAAGAACCCATTCTTTTCAGGCTTCAGATTCAGGTAATTTTCTCATGAGACAGAACCTTCAAGAAGGTCTACTGGCAAATGCCCAAGAAAACCTGCACTCAGCCCAGGGAAAGCCAAACGAATGCTCACAGGACATCCACATAGCAAAGTGGCCACTGGCACCATCACGTCACAGCGCCACACAAGACCTCAGAGCACAGACAACTAAATACAACAGGAACACAAAAGAAGCAGATGGGGAATTCAAGAATAAGTCACTTTTGGTACAATTGCAAAAAGATATCAAACAGGACTAGCCTCTTTTTTTGCTTTTTTTCCTATGTTATTTATAAATAAAAGTCTAATAACTCTTTATAAAAACCAACCTCAGAGCCACAAAGACTTAACGAGAAACTTTTAAAATTAGAATTTTCTGTCTCCAAGAATATGACAATCAAATATTCTCACCTTCTCAGGCTAAAAGGAGACTGTTAAATAGAAGTGCTTCACCGAATTTTAGATTTGAAACTTAGATAATTTAATAACTCTTTAAAATGAATGCTTCTCTTTTAAATAAAGGGCTATTTAAACTACATAAACTAGTTGTGTAAACCATCACACTAGAGACACTGGATACTCTCCAAACACAGAAAACAACTAGTGATTTTGGTCTTGTTCAGTGCAACACATTAGGCACAAAACTGGCCTGTGGTCACTATAATACAACCCACTTCTTCTGGTAGGTAGATACAACAGTGCTCATTCCTGGCTACTTTCCTTCCTCTGCAGCACAGACACCAGGAAATAGTTGTTTCCCCACTTCCCCCTCCTTCAGGAAAAGTCCTAAGGAATCCCGTCTTCAAACCTAAAAGGCGCAACTAGATGGTAATGTAAAAATGGTTACACAAACTACCCCCCGATACCAAGCAATTTACAAGCAGCAGACTGGACAGCTGACTCAACCCTGGAAGAACGGTACTGAAGTCATCACTGACAGTAGGTCTCTCAACTTCCTATTACCTCTTCCCTCCCCTTTGAGTTATTCCTCCCCAAGAATGCATTCCACGCTGCTGATAATCTCTTTGGCAAGAGTACTGAGGTCCTTCGGCCTCCATTTCCAGAACACACTAGGTGGAAGGTTCTGCTCACAATGGAAGGGTTGTGTTACCATCAGTCACACCAACCAGAACAAGCTAAAAACAAAGCAACTGCAGTGACAAGCAGGCCAGCATGTGCCTGTGTGGGCTAGGCCATCTGGGAGAGGGTTGTGCTTTGGGGATTCCGGATGAGCTTTGTGCCTAACTGCCCTGCACAGACAAGCCCAGGCAGTGCTCGTTTTACTAAGACCGGGCGTCCGTTTTGGATTTCACTATTGTGATAACGCTGGTGGTGGCAACTTTGCCAGGAACAAGGGGCCCCATGCTGGAAGCAAGTGGGCCCCGGGCAGGGGTGACAGGGCTCCGGGCAACGGTCCGGGCGAAGTTCTGCAGTGCCTCGTACTTGGAACGCAGGGCATCAAGTTCCATTTTCATGCTGGCGTTCTCTGAAGCCAATTTCTCCACTTCCTGCTGAAGTTCTGCCTTCTGTTTCTCCAATTCTTCCTTCTGTGTCACCCTCTTGACACGGCAGCTGGCAGCATATCCCCTGTTCTTCAGGGTCCGCCTGCGTTGCTTGAGTTGGATTATCTCTTCCTTAGATAAGCCCCGCAGATGCTGGTTCAACTCCCGGACAGACATGGTCACCAGCTCTTCATCTGTCAAGCTGGTCCCATTCTCCCCTGGCTCCCGCTTCACCTACAGAGACAGCAGAGACATGTTTTAGTGGAGCTCTGGTTGCCTGCATGCCCAGCTAACCCCAAGTTTTGCCTTATTACCTTCAAGGCTTTGTTTCCTTTGTTGGGGGTCGTCATAACACGCAAGCCTTCACAATCAGATTCTGTAAGACAGAAAATGGCTAGATGTTACCAAAGTCAAGTTCTAGATCATTCAGAGGCATCTATATATACTCAGAGACTAGGCAGGAAAGTGAGCTCCGATACAGGTGTTCTCTACACAGCAGTGAACCAACTGAGGGACTTACATGAGCTCCTGACAAATTCTGTCCCAGTCTCTGCCAACCCCACAGCTTTCTATAAATCTTAAGAGCAAATGCTCATGAAGAGGAAGATTTGGAAGTTTGGGAGGAGCTAGAGTAGGATGAAACCACATTTAAAAATAGCCTGGCAGCCAGGGTCCTGCATGGCTGTGCTGAGCCAGTCATGCTGACTCAGCACATTAGCAGCCCTGCTCACAGTGCACACCTTACAGTACAGCCTAGCAAGAGAGCTGCAGTCTAAGAGAGTTGCCAAGGAATTACTCTACAGACTTGATAGGGTCCAAAGCAACAGTACATTCTCATAGTGGTAAGGAAGAAGTCTTCAGAAATATTCCCTATGAAAGAAAATGATGCCGGTTAATTAATCCATTCTGCCTGAAGTATTCCTTTATCTGGAAAACAGAACAGCAAGACTAGAGGGTGGAAGGAGAGGACAAGGAGGAGGGAATAACGGGAAACACATAAGAACCTTAGAAAATTGTCTGTCTCCAGGTTATACAATACTTGAATAGTCATTACTGAACACAAATCTATTACTGTAGTTCTAATAATCTGTCTTCTTTTGAATAGCTTTTCCCATGCATGTTAATAGGAGAATGGTGGTAGGTTCACAAAGCAGAAAAAAAACAAAACCATCTGGGTGGGATTCTGACCAGCAATATAGAAGTTAAATACTTCCATTCATTTCCCTGTCCAGTTGCTTCCTTTCATATTGCCATCTTACCAACAAAACATTAGGACTAAAAAAACCAAGATAAAGCATTTTTTTAGAGATGCAGATAAAAATCATCCACATTCTTATGAAATCACCTATTAGTTTATTGTATGCATGTTGCATTGTTCTAAATTTCCAGATAATTTATTATTTAGGAAATGTGTGCCACCAGTAACTTATTGTTTATTATTATTATTATTATTATTATTATTATTATTATTTCAGAAATTTTTCTGGAAAGTGGAAAATTTAAGGAACTTTTAAAAAACATAGCAATTATGTTTCCTCATTCATGCTTTTAACATCTATTATATAGGTCTTGATGGGGGGAATTCAAATTATAATACCAATATTCACAAGAAACAGAGCTTCTCTGAGATAACAGGTACATCTGCTAGCAACTTTATGTTAGTGGAATACAAACTGTAATCTTTATTAATAACTTTCATTTCCAAAACAATACTGAAACCACTATTTACCATTTCAAAATAGAATTCACAAGAGATCTTACACACACACACACACACACACACAATTACATACAGAGTAATCTTGCCACCCGCTGTGGCTAAGTAAACCAAAACTACCCGCTCAAGTTTCCCAAACAGAGGAAACCAAATACTTCCATTCTGTTGTCAACATTCAACCTGCAACTGTGTGCAAGAATAGTTACTTTCTCTTAAAGAAGGCCTGATATCTCCCCATCTGATTTAGGGAAAAATTACAGGAGGAAGAAAACTTCTATCACTGTAACACTGCTTGAAATATTGGTTAAATAAATGCTGGGGCAAACACATCTATGTTCACCAAAGTATTTATTTTATTTTTAATTTTCCAGCTTTATTGAAAAACCACATTGTAGGTGATGTAGTAAATCACCTTTTACTACCTTTAACTATTCCTCTGGAACAGCTCAGAAGCCACAATTGCTTCCCCCCCCCCCAAAAAAAAGTGCTTCCTAAGGGGGGAAAATTGGCCCAGGCAGATCTCAAGCATGGAGAAACCACCATGGATAAGAATTTTTATCTTTATCTCCCACTGATGTGCCTCAGCGCGTGTTGGCAGCTGGCTGACCATATCTGAGCTCAAAAGCTAAGCAGGGTCTAGACTTATATGGGAGACCACTGGGGCATCTCAGGGCTCTGGGGCTGGACATCAAGTCCAAAGACATCTCAGAAGAAGGCAATGGTAAACCACTTCCATAGTGATGCCTCCCAAACTGGATGGATGAGGTTTACCTTTTACCTACCGAAGCATATCATCAGTATTTACATAATAAATGCCTCTCTCACACCATCCAGGTTCTTGTTTGCTGAATGTATAAAACATCAGTTCACATTTATAGCAGAGAACCAAGACAAGCTAGTGTCAGCAAAAGCAAAAAAATGGTCCCCCAGCAGCACCCCAGAAAGCATGGCTTCAGCGCTTTCCAAGATCACTAATAAGCCAGCCAAACAACTCAGATACTCCTAGAGCACTGAAAATTGCTGACAAGCCGAATTCTTGTGCCCAAAAGACATGGCTACAGTCACTGATTAAAGCTCTATCATACTTAATATAGTGGGGCACAACTGTCTTAATGGGACCCCACTGCCTTATTTTTGCTTTTGCAGCTAAGAAGGAAGTCTGAAACAGTTACTAATCATAAAATAAGACACATACTGTATAGCTTACTGTGCTTTACTATCAAAGTTTTAGATCCATAACTTGGGAGCCAATATTCCAAGCATATGGGTAACACAGTCACAGTCACTGGTAGCCAGGTTTTCTGATTTAGGGAAAAATTACAAGAGGAAGAAAGCTTCTATCACTGTAACACTGCTTGAAATATTGGTTAAATAAATGCAGGGGCAGACACATCTATGTTCACCGCTGTATTTATTTTATTTTTAATTTTCCAGCTTTATCTAAAAACCACATGCAGCCATAGGAACCATGAACAAAACTGTAAACCAAGTATGGGGAGTCACCTATCCATCGAAAAGTCAAAGTACTGATTGTCTAACCTTCACTTCTTTCCTGTATGGGTTTTATCTGTGACATGTGTTAAATACCATTGCTAACCCTCATGTGAGAAGAATATGAACACAGACAACACAACAAAACCTGTATGACCAAAAACATATTTGATATCATAAATCCAGTACAGGTCAGAATATTAAGAATCCAAATGAATAAGGATTATTGCTTATGAAAGCAGCTTACATTTGGGAAGACAGAAGATTGCACAAAAGGACTGCAAACTGAATGGGGCTGATCTTCATTGTTAAAAGTGATTGGTGTAGATTGCTGTGTAGAAAATATGAAATATACTCATAGGTCCAGGAGCTTTGACAGGTGAACACAGAAAAGTTCTTTACTTGTCCTAAACTTCTAAAGATTAAGAATCTTTTAATACAAGGAGTATAATATCAGATTATGGAGGAATTATCAATATCAGATATCACCCATGTTCAATACTGGAAAGTTACATTAAAAAAAGGAAATCACTAAAGAAAGCGATCATGAAGTGGGAAAAACATATGAAATTTTTCACATTCTATATTCAGCCTAAATTAGGACGGCACAAGATCTTTCTACAGGCCTGACTTGCTGCCCACAGAAGCTGGACTTGTTAATATCTTGCAAGAAGGACAGCCAGAGAGAATTGGCATCCAGACAGAGACAAACTTGGTCTAACTCCCTAGACTGCTGATTTCTCAGCTTTTTGACAGCTTCCCGAAGAAAGATCACACTGAAAAGTGCCAAGTGCGACGGCTGCAAAGGAAAAAAGTGCAACCTCAACACATTTTGCCAGGAGTCAAAAAGGCCTGCACTCAGCACAAGTACCGCCAATTCTTTGCTTATAACAGAGCTGACAGCAGAATGCATGATTCAACACAGGCCCCATTCTCAACATTCCTGGTTCAGAGAGCTATGCCATCAAACTAGTGTAAACACAATGACATCACCCATTCCAGCAGTAAAGGCAGCACCATCACAGGAAGAGGCAAAGCTTTAAGAGATGAGAAAGAAAATGGGCTACAGAGAATCAGAAGCTGAGTGGGAGGTTTTTCCACAGGTGTAGTGTAAAAAGCAATTTCCACACTATCTTGTTCTCATCTACATGTATATGGCTCCGTTGTTTATATATTTAGAGAAACTTACCTACAAGTAGCTTTTCAATTAGCTTTCTAAACTTACATTGACATTTTAGCTAGAGCCCTTTCTGGGCAAAAGAATGTGGAAGGAAATGCTAGTCCAGTAAAATTTCTGTAAAGATACCATCACTAGTGAATCCTGCCTCTTCCAACTCAACATGACTGGCCCCAGTCAAAGTCTCCCAAATGTACATAATGTTTCAACTTGCTTTCTATCACAGTACCTCTTACTCAGCAGAATGGAAACGAAATCAAAATTCCATTCTTCCTACATATCTTTAGAAGACTGTCAGCCTCACACCATTCCTATAATTGAAACACTATTAGGTATGGATTTAAACCAAACACATTTATTTTGCTTCCTGTGTGCCACAAGTCACACAGGGCAATGCAATTCTGTAAATATTCAACGCACATTAAGTTAACCAAATAATTTCAGCACTTACCATCCACTGGCCCATTTATCTCAGATTTGAGGTAAAAGAGAAATAGTGGGAGGCATTTCAGTTTTTAAATCAAGTTCACCTTCCAATTATCTTAGCCCTGTCCATTTCAGATATGACTGGCTTATAATATCACAATTATTCATTTTTCTCAAAAAAGATATATCACAAAAAGATTTTTTAGATTTTATTTTAGAACCACAAGAAAAAAGTATCTGTCAAAAGGGCATTATACTAAAGTGGCTGGCTCTTTTACCTGCAATACATCTACAGATACTTAGTATGCCTTCACTATTCAAATTTATTTAAACAGCCATTAATACCTAAGCACTAACAGACTGGCAGAAGACAAACTGCCCTCTGTAGGTGATGATGGAAGAGCTCTGCTGTGGTAATTTCCCAGAAGGGACTCAACAGGGAACAGGATGCACTTGTTGCACATCTGTGCTTGGTGTACTAATGAGAAGTCTGGAACTGCATTTCAATGTCCTCTGCATTTCTGTGAAACAATATGCCAAGATCTTTTCCAGAGCCCTTGAAAACACTGTTTGTCCAAGAGACAACATGAACTACAACAGAAGGAGCATTCCCATAAAGCTATGGTTTTCAGGACCTATAATTATTATACTAAGGTTATCCAAAACAGAAGAGTCGGCACCTGTATGCACAGAGAGCATAAGGACACGTCAGCACCTCTCCCGTCCACTCCCCAAAGGATTCCCAAAGCTCCATAAACCATCTTTGCCAAGTTCATATTCACACAGTCTCCCTCCTTCTCATTCACTACAAATGGATACAACAACACTACAGCAATGCTAAGGATCAGCAACTGTCACAAGGACTTAAATATAGACTAGTTGAAAGAAAGGGGATCTGAGGTCAAGTCTGACTACCACACAAAATGATGAATCAGCGATTATCTCTTTGGATTCCCCTCTTTCTTTTTGCCCAGTCCCCTTAATCTCAGTTAGTCCCCATCTCTTTTTGTGCAGCATATACTTATGGGTGACCTCATGTTGATGAGTCAGCAGTGTCTGGACTCTGCACACAGAAGGCTGGGCCAGGAGATACAACAGGGTAATTTAGTTGACCTCATTTGTACACTCTGTGAACCCCCCCCCTCCTGAGCCCCACCCCAAATACATTCGGCCCTTTCCTCCCTTCCCAGACACCTGATGAGTCAGCACGGCAAGCCCTTTTCACACTCGCAGACATGGCTGCACGTCCTCGGAGCCGTACACAGACAGAAGTGTGCGGGAAACAGCTTACCACCCTGCTACTTTCTCAGATCGTGAGAGCGCACTCAAGCTATATAGTCCAAGAACAAGTGGGGAAAGGCCCGACTTCTTCTTTCAACCCCACCTCTTGAGAAGAAAACTCAACCACCATGACAATCCCGGAAAAAGAAAGGAGCCGGGGAGCGACGGCATTTCTCTCCCGTGATCTGCCGCCGCGGGCAATAAGGACGGCCACCCACGCCGCAGACCCACTCAGAGGGAAACAGGCAGGGAGGGAAGGAGGGAAACCCACCCACCTGTCAGCCTCGGAAAAGGAAGTCAGCGAGCGGAGGAAAGACGGGAAAAGCGAATCTCGGCGGGTGAAATACGGAATCACCTCGCCCTCCCAGCCTCCCACCCTGACACACGCACCCTCCTCCGAGCCCGCCAGAACATTCCCGGGTGGAAACAGAGTCGGGAGGGGGGAAAGCCGCGATCGCTCCCGGCAGCCCGAGTCCCCGCGTCCAGGGCAGGAGGCGGTTTTTCCAAAAATAAACACCGCGGGGAGCAACGCAACTCCAGGGAAGCCGCTCGCCCGGGAGAGAAGCACTCTTCCCTAGGAAAGCCCCCCCCACCGCGCTTTTAATTCGCTTTCCTTCTCCTCCTCCCCCCGCCTCCCCTTCCTTTCTTTCTCCCGCTCTTGCGGGGGGGCACTAGCCTTCTCCCCAGCCCCCTTCAAAGGGGACCGGAGCCCTGGGCTGCTCGTGCAATCTCTCACCCTCCGCTCGGTGCCTCCGGGGGGGGGGTCCGGGGCGGGGAGGGGGAGGCCGCCACGCACAGAGGGACTGAGAGTCCGGGGTCCGCCGCTACCGCCGCTCACGGACACGTCACGTGATGTTTGGGTCACGTGCCTCCATTCATGAAGCCGTTTCGGTGCAGCCGCCCCGAGCCTTCAAGGGGAGGCGCCCAGAGGTTCTCTCGCCCGGCTCCCCCTCCCCTCAGAACAATAATAGCGGGCGGGAGCGCGGTTGTGAAGCTGGTGGGAAAAACAAGTGGCTCACGTGCCAGGCGCGCGCGGCCGGGCGGGTGGATCCAGGACGTCGAGGCTGAATCTGAAAGGCCGATGGCGCGAGACGGAGTAGGAGCCGCGTTCTACGCGTAGGCCCCACTGTGTAGCCTATAGTATCAGGCAGCGAGTGGGAGGCTTTGATTCCGCGGCCGGACCACCCAAGATCAACCTAGGCTAGGCCGGCTTTACAACTCACAGAACCTCCTTTTTTGGAAAGCTTCTACAAACAACTGTTTCCTGAAAGAAGCCGGTCTTGCGAGAGGGTAGGTGGAAGAAGTAGAAAGTGGCCCTGGTGGGGGCTGTAGTTAAAAAAAAAAAGGTCCAGTTATGTATCCTTGTCTCTTCCGTTTGCCTGAGCGCAACGGAGACGAGACTGAAGGAAGAATGTTTGAAAACTTGATTTTTAAATGATAAACAAGCATATTTTTAGAAGTGAAATAAACTAGGTGGGAGCAGGCGTGAACAGAGTTACAGGACACTAAATTCAGTTATTACAATACTGCGAATAAATTTTTTTAAAGGAAAGAAAACGGCATGGATGCTTTCCTCCTTGAGCTGTGATTACTATGCAGCGGGAGAAACAATTTTGCATACCTGCCGAGGTACTGTTGTCTAATGTTAGTTTGCATATTCCAGAGTAGAGCTAGACATACCCCAACTGACTTGACTCAAATCGTAACTGCTAGAGAAAGGTGAGTTGCCGGTATTTCTCAACTACAGTGATCCTTAAGAGAAGTGGGGGGGGGAAGGAGGGGGAGGTAAGTGCTGGTTGTTTTGAAAGTCATTAGAAAGCGGTGTCTGAGGGGATAGTTAGGTGCCCAAAGGAGCCTGGAAGGTTCCAGAGAGCAAGTCTTGTAGCTGATAACATCCAAATTTGCAAGACTTAGGCCATTTCTTCATTAGTGCTTTATAGCATTTTATAGCATTATCAGCCATTGTTGTGGCAATATAAAGCTTCATTACTGTTATATTAGCAAAGCAATGCTTGGATGAGGCTATAAGATACAATAAATGGCTTTAGAGAAAATGGCCTTATAATATCTTTTTAGATACAGTATGGAATGTCAGGCAGGTTTTATTATCCAGCTAATACTAGTTAGTAAAATGTGGTACCTGATCCACGATTTCATTGTAAGCAAGCTGCCTAAACCAGCATTTTAAATTTTTCTACATGAGGAAGACTTGCTTACTATAATGTTTTCAATCCTGTCCCTTACAGTATTTTCCTCAGTAGCACTCTCCCCACCAAGAGCAAAGAAATCAATCATTTAATAGTTCTGCAGCTATCCCCAGGTACCAGAGCCATGTAGATCCAGTCTTCTGCTATTAAAAGGGGAAGCAAGAGAGGGAAAATGTTAGCCTGCAGCCATGTTTGTGCTTTGAGCCTTTTCAGTCTGTGGGTGTTTTACCTGAACTGTCAAGATGTTTCTGCTTCCTATTCCATAGTCCAGTTTGTACCAGATTTCAAACAGTTCCTCATATCTCCAATACAGATTCAGTGTCACACAGACTTTGAGCAAGTACATTATTCCCAGAACTGCCTAAACTGGCTTAGGACCAGGCATCTATCTCTAAGAAAAGCCTTTGCCATTTATCTGCATCCCCCAAAGCATCAGGTATGCTCAAGGAACAGAAGTTCTAATGACTTCTGTTCCATTAATAAAACAAAAACTGTATTACCTGGTTGAAATGCCTTTATGCACCTACCAACCACCCAGGAAATTGAACTGGTCATAGTTGGATCATTGGCTGATTCACCTAATTTATATATCATATGGGAATTGCATTGAGATGCAAGTTATAAGTCTCTCTTGTCTTTCATTTCTTCAGCAACCAGCCTGTAAACCTCAGTCTACATTTCTAATGCTCATTTTCTGGTGCTGTCCTTCCTCCCCAAGGAGTACCTCCCTCCCTTCCCCACATTTGTATTAAGTCTTTGCTGTGTCTACACTTTCTCAAAACTGCGGAAATTGTAGAGAGCAGTGAGGTCTGGGCTGAAAATGCTGATGCAGGAAAGTAGCACTCACAGCTGTTTCTTGCTTAGGTGCCTGGGACAGGAATACTGCAGTACACTCCAAAGCTAGAGATGAGGCAAAGGTAAACTATCTAGCAAAAGGTCTCAGAGACCCTGAATCAGATTGATTCCCAAATCTGCAATGGGAAACAAGGCTGTCTCCTTTGAGTTTCACACGTATTATAAAAATAATCTCTTGCAAAAGTGAGTAGAAGGTGTATTTATGAGGAGAGAGAGCAAAACTGGGGTGATACAATGCTGCAACTTCATAAGGCCTCTATCCTCCAAAATTTGGTCTGCAAAGGTGTCTGTCTAAATACACTAAGTTGTTAGTGGTTTTCTATAGCACAGTCAGGAGAATTGTAAGCAATTATGGCTATTCAGGTTGAAAAGCCTGAGAGAACTGATGGTCAGATATAAAAAAGGTGACGATGGCTCAGTGTATGAAACTCTGGCCCACATTAAACAAAGCCACTATAGACCTACAGATATGAAATAGGCTTCCCCACAGCTTGTTGCCCTCCAGATGTGTCTAGACTACCAATAACTGTCAGCTGTGCAGAATACAATTTATTATATTCTGTCTGACACAGCCAGAATACAATAAATTGGGGAAAACAATAGACCTGCCCCCTTGCTGGAACTTTGAAGCCTACCTAAGATGCTAATTTAAGCTTCCAGTGTGGGAAAACAGTTCACATAAATACTTTCTCTGGGTTGCCATTAGCTCTAGTGCTAAAATAATATCTGGTATCGCCAGTTTCTCTGATACCACACTTTTTACATTGCAAAGTATGAATAGTTTGTAATTTCCTAGATAATATAATTCATTTCTATTAACTATCAATATGGCTTGTTTTTCTTGAACTTTTTGGATATATAATATAATAGCTTATTGAAGTGGATACCAGTATGCCTGCAGGTACTCCCTTAATGTTTGCTTAGTATCCTACTTCATCTTTCAAAATTATTTCGTTTACAACTGTACAAAGGATGCAGTTGCATTAGCCTCATAGGAAACCTTAGAGAATAGGAGTAGGCACAAACAGTGCTTCATCGGGGGTAAGGGACAGACATAAAGGATAATAGAAAGCATTGGAAAGTGGGAACAGAACATCTGCCCCAGTTTGCCTTTTGAAAAAAGTGGGTTTGAGAATATTTGTATCTATCAGGGCAGCCATTTTGAGAATGTCATCCCACCTCAACGACTATTATGGGAGCCCCATCCCAGCCTCTCATCATTCTAAATGGGTCTGTACAGGTCAAAACTATGACCTGTACCTGGAACATAGGTTTGCTCAGTCTTTATCATGGTCCAGTCATGAACTAGTTCTGAATACACAGTCTCTGAAAGCTGGGACTTTTCTTCCCTGTCATTCTGCGTTGCTTTTTCATTTTTCCTTTTCTACATGATAGGTGTAGGACAATGTTTCAGTAGATTAAAAGCCTCTTGAAAAATGCCAATAACCTTTATGTGATAAAAAAAAAATGCAACCAGAATCTGTATTATAATTGAAACTTACCATACTGCTAAAGGCCACATTAGATATACATATATGCACATATGCATATACATACAGGAGCCGCACATGCTTTTCTTGTAGATTTTATTTTGTATCAAAAGCAACCATCAGAATGAAATAGCAGGTAGGAGTTGGGGAGACCAGAGGCTGGTAAAGCCTTTAATTCCAAGCTGTTTCCTTTTTTTTCTGGAAGAACAGGCAGTCCTCTCACAATAAAATTTCCACAATGAGCAGAAAGGGAAAAAGTAAAGAAATTCCTCTCCCATTGGGCCTCTCATTTAAAAAATTAAAGAGTCAAGAACTGTCTGTTCCTGTAGTTTGGCCCTAAAGCATTTCTATAATGGTAGTCTTAGTTGCTTAATCTTTATGGCCTGTTTTTTTTAAAATATGGAGTGAAAAAGAAATGGCTTAATTTATTTTAATCATAATCTCAATTCTTCATCAAGATGGATCATTTCTGCTTATCAGTCTACATGCTATAATGCTTATGGAGACAGCTATCTATTGCCTTTTTCAATAATAAAACTAAAATGTTATATAAATACTTGAATCATAAAGCCAGTGCCTAAAATTGATGTACTTTTTGTGATTTATTATGTATGTACATACAATATATTATTCCTCTAATAGGGAATTAGTATTGCTCTATAGGGAAGATAGTATTGCTCTATCAGCTTGACCTACTTATTCCTTTCTGAAACAAAAAGATATCCTTATATACTATTAAATATATTTTAAACCACTTTGTATAAAAAAGCTTCCCAAAGCAGTTTATAAAATATAAAATATATAATATCTTTAAAACAATATTATAAACACACAAAGCAAGCAGCAACACCCTCATGCAAGGTATTTACAGGCAAATTACAGATTTAACTGTAATTGGAATAGGTAGATGGCTAGAATGGGATGGATCAGAATTTCTATCCTGGAACTTCTGGTGAGGGATTGGCAACTTGAGACATTTCCACAATCTCCATGGTAGACTGGGCAGTGCGGATCTTTTTTCTTTGGGCTCAGGCAGGTCTCCTTAGAGCCCAGAAATGTTCTCTGGATTAAAGAGAACCCCAGGAATCACCCCATTTGCTCTCTGGACGGCTGGACGCAGCCAGAAGACTGCAAAACAGCATTTCGCGATCAACTGGTGAGCTAGCAGCCAGGAGGTAGGGTTGCCATCTTCTTTTTTTTTTAGGTAAGTTTATTATTTTTTAATTTTTCAAGATACAATTAAAACACATAATGCAGAATATAAGACCGACAGAATACAAGTCTAAGAAAGAAACAAGAAAAACTAAAATGGTGCAGGAATAAATAGAAAAGCATATCAGACAAATGGCTTCTGACCTTTTCCAGCACAGATATAAAAGTACATAAAGTTAATCTCTTACTATTAATTAAACATTTAGTAACGTTATTTCTCTAAAATCAAACCATTCAATCATCAAAACCCAAAATCAAGACTTTTGATTCTTCTGCATTACAAGCAAATAGTCCAAAAGCAGCTTCCAGATAGAAGCAAATCCAGTTACAGTGTTTTCTCTTATCAATGCTGTCAGTTTTGCCATTTGCGCTAATTCCATCAACTTAATCATCCAGTCCTCCATTGAGGGAATTTGTGCATCCTTCCATCTTTGACCGTATAAGAGTCTTGTTGCTGTTATCATATACCGTATAAGAACAGAGTTCCATGTTGCTTTTCAAACTGCTGGTCCATCAAACTCAAGAGAAACAGTTCCAGTTTCAATTGTAAGTCCACTTTAAGAATCTTTTGAATAATACTACGTATTTGGTTCCAGAATTTCTTAGCTTTTCCGCAAGTCCTCCATAAATGATAGAAACATTTCCAACAAACATTTGATACCCCATTATACATTTTAGACAGCTTATCAAGAGTTAAATAACAACGGTACATCATTTTATAAAAATACTTTCACATTATAATTCAAAGTAAATTTCAAACCTTTGTTCCACGTATTCTCCCATTGTTCTATCATAATATTGTACCCAAAATTCTTAGCCCATTTAATCATACAATTTTTAACATATTCATCTTCTAAGTTCAATTGCAACATTTTATATATTTTCTTAATAAGATGCTCATCGTTTGTACAAAGTTCCATTTCAAATTGTGTTTTTTCATGAACAAAATTATGTACTTTCTTACCAAATTAAACCATTCTGACAATTGTGCATAATTAAACTAGTGACAAATATAACCTTCTAATTCTAGTTGTTCCCTTGTTTTAAATTTAGGTATCCCTTCTTCAAAATTCAGCAAATCTTCATATCTCAGCTAGCTTGGTTTACCTGTCATCTCTCTTCTGAAAAAAGCTTCTTGAGGTGACAACCACATAGGTACATTAGGAGACAATATTGGCTTATATTTATTCCAAACCCCCAGTATGGCACCCCTTACAAAATGATTTTTAAAATCTTTATTAGCTTTAACTTTATCATACCACAAGTAAACGTACCATCCAAATCGGAGATCATATCCTTCTAATTCCAATAATTTCATGTCCTCCAAGGTATCTTTCTTGGAGATATCTTTCTGCCATTGTTTAAATGGTAGATCTGTTGTCAAAATTGGTATTGTCTGGAACAAAAACAACATCTTTTCCTAAGCATTGCTGAAGCCTTAGACAGACTCAAAAGCTGCCCACCCCATTTCTAAAACACTATTTTTTTTCCTTTTTTATTTGTTATTAAGGAGAGGGTTTTTGCAACAAAGAAATGAGGAACCTCTTGGTGATTTTCATTATTTTTGGAAGTTATTAATTTATTAATTTGGCTTTAATATATATTTTTTCTTATTAAATTGTATTGTTGGATTTAAAGATTTTTGCCTCTTCACTGTTATTTTTTCAAAGTTTGAAGAATTATAAAAGAATTACCCACTTCGTTGAATCTGTGGAGTTGAACTTTGATCTGTCTACTTTCTTTCCCCGTGAGAACAGCTTTGTTTATTCTCACTTTCGCTTTCATATCTAATCAACATTTTTTTTTTCCTAAAGGACTTTCTCAGTCTTTTGCCTAATATGGCCCTGAGGCACTAGAGGGTGACGTAATGTTCTGTGGAGGGACATGGAAGATATTAAAGATATTTTCAAGGAGTTTTACCTCAAGGTTATTCATATTCTGGAGCACCTTTTAGAACTTGTGGAAACTAAAGTCTACCAACAAACTGAAAAGGATGAAAATGACAAGGGTGAAAGTTATTTTGAGAATAATGTTCCTGTTTCAAAGAAGAAAATGAGGAGTAGCATCCCAAAGCCAAAAAGTAAAAGGAAGAAGATTTGCCTTTAGAATGTCAATATTGAAGAAGGAAAAGCTTTCGGCATAAAGGGAACGGAAATGGCTGAACTCCTTGAATATCGAGACCGAAGACAAGATCTAAGCCTCAAGGGATGGAAGGTCTTTGAAAATGAGCTGGACTGTACAAGGCAGATCAAGATTTGCAAGGAGAAAGCCCTGTGTGTAACACTGAGGTATATAAATGCCTTAGTTTATTTTGAAGTGGGTTAACTATTTAATTGTGTTTATTAGGACAGTCTCTTAAAGGTTTAGACAGATGTTTTTGTTTTTGGGACAATGAATTTATTTTGGGTAAAAGGATATTAAAAAGGTTATTGTTTAAATATTTAATGGTAGAGATATTATGTTTAACTATATAAATGCATTGATTAGAAGTAAAATTGTAATGAAGAGAGAGAATATTTGATTATCTGTCTATTAGGTGGAAGAAATTACGATAAAAATGTTTTCTTTATATATTCTTCTTGAGGGAAGAATAGTTTGTTTTAGAGGAATTGTTATATTAAGAATGGAAGTGCCTTATAGAAGTAATGTTTATTCTAGTTTAAATTAGAGTAAGAGATTGATATTATCTATATCTTTGTTGTAGAAAGTTGGAAGTCGGTATGTATGTACTAAGTAGTATGTACTTTTTGTATTTTCACCCTTTATAGTTTTTTTTTCTTGTAGTCTTTATTTCATTTCTTGTAATTTTTATGTATTTATTGAAAAAAAATTAAATAAAGCTTTAATTAAACAGAATTTCTACCCCTTAGAGCTTGCAATCTATAAAAACCATAGAAAGGGCAGTAGGAAGTAAGATAGATACATGCATTGCAGGCAGAAAAATAGCTGTGGAAAGAGTGGTGGAAAGTACTGCATGTTCCTAATGTGAAATCTATGAAATGGAGTTCAGTTAGTATTCAATCCTGGAGAAAAAAAGAGCAGCTCAACAAATTTTTGTCAGGGCAAACATTGTTCCAACATGAATAAATAGATTTTCTTTGCAAATCACCAATCTCTGTAAGCTCCTCCTCAATTCTAAAATTAGGAAGTAGTTGAGTTAGGAATAGAGTACTGAACACATAAGTTTAGTTTGTATCATAATCTACAAATATGCATGCTTAGAGTTTTTTAGGCTGTACAGAAAAAAAAATCACTCAAACTGCTTGGGAGAAGGGAAGGAGGCACATTGGAACGTAACACAATTAGTTTGCGTGAGAAAAAATAAACATTTGTTAAAAGGATTAAAAGCTCCTATTTTCTTTTAATAAAAGGATTAAAAAACCCAAGAGACAGCTGTGTGTCATTCATCAAATCCTATGTACCCAGAGGATTGTCAGAGTCAAGCCTGCCTCTGACTCGGAAAGCAGAACTCTTTCAGAGTCAGAGGAGGAATTGGAAACTTACCAGGCTGAAACCAGGAAAACGAAACTCCAGGATGAGTCAGCAGCGCAGGAAGAGTCCAAGGCGCTGATTGGTCAAGATTCGGGAGAGGATTTGAATCCTCCAATCAGCGCGCGCCAACAACGGGCTAAAAAGCATGCGAAGGAAAAGGCAGCCCAATTGGCTGCAGGAGGTTCCAAGCATGCCAAGGATCGGGATAAAAGGCAGCCGCACGAAGAGTGAGCTGCCGGAGACAACCGATCCTCCAAGCCTCCAGTGTTCCCGGAAGAGTACTTACCTGCGTCAGAGACAGCGTCTGTGGCCAAAGGGGAATCAGTACCTTCGCTCCGCTCTGAAGAGGACTTGAATCCTGCTGCTGCCATTGAGGATCCTTTGCTTGCCGAGCCCAGCAGTCTCAGTTTTGCTTCCAGTCTTGAAACTCCGCGATCTTCCAAGCCGCTTCTTCATGCCTCAAAACTCCAGCGCTGCCGTGTGCCTTTGGGTTCAAGCAACCGTGCTTCGTATGCTCAGTTGTGTCCAGGCATTTCATACCTATCTTGTTCAGGATCTGGTATCCAGCCCAGTCCAGGGCTTCCAGCTGAGTCAGTCGTGTTCCAAGTTCCCAGCCTTGCTCCAAGTCTCCAGTCCAGAGAATCCAGCCTAATCCAGGGCTTCCAGCTGAGTCCAGTCTTGTTCCAAGTTTCCAGTCTTGTTCCAAGTCTCCACTCCAGAGATTTCAGCCTAGTCCGGGGCTCTCAACTGAGTCTAGCCTTGCTTTGAGTTCCAGTCTTGCTTCTAGTCTTCAGCCCAGTCCAGAGCTTCAAGTCAAGTCCAGCCTTGTTCCCATGTCCTAGTCCTCCTTCAAGGTTCCAGTTGTTGCTTCCAGTCCAAAGCAAGTCTCCAGCTACCCAGTGATCCAGTGCCAGAGCAGTTCCAGTATTGTTCCCATTCGAGACCTGTTGCCTTCAGCTTCTTCAGCATTTTGCGTTCCAGTCTCATCCAGCCTCCAGTTCCCAGTTAGAAGTCCTGTTCCTCTGCCTTGTTGTGGCCCAGTTGGGCTCATTGAACCCAAGTTTTCGTATATCAAGGACTTATTTATCGTAAATAGTTATTTAATAAATAGTATTTTTGATATTACTCCGCCTGGTTGCATAGTCTGAACAGGACAAGGATGCACCAATCACAGAACTGTTCAGTCAGAACCACACAAGATACATTGGGAGAAAAAAGGGTGAGGCATTTAAAAGAAAAACTTGCCAGCCGTTAAGCACAGGGGTTGCTCTATTATGCTTTGGGGTTGTATGACAGTGGCACAAGAGATATTGTGTGTGGAAGGAAGAATGGCCTCAACTAATACAATATCAATATATGCTGGATGCTAATATTCCACAATCAGTGAAGATATTGTAGGAGAAGAGATAAACAGTACATTTTTAACATATTACAGTTGTTAATCAATAACGTATTTATGTCTCGTATAAAACCTTCTGCATAACCACCTTGTTTTCCCCTCCATCCCTTCTCCTGCCTTATCTCAATTTAAATCTTACATAAGTTTAGCCACTCCATGCATCTGATGAACTGTAGGTCGTGAAAACTTACGCCTTGTAATAAAGTATGTTAGTCTGAAAAGGTGTTACCAGACTTCTGATACTCAGTGAAGAAACTGAAACTGAAGAGGTTGCTAATTTCAGCAAAACAATCCAAAACGTATCACAAAATGAAACATGAAGTATTTAAAGATAAAGGTTTTAGAATGGCATTCACAGTCCCTAGACTAAAATACTGAAAATCCACAAAGTAAGTATTGCATGAAATATTGCATGCAAAGATACCTAAGAATATTTACAAGCTAGAAAAGTTCTGTGTGGAAGAGTGGGAAAAAATTTAGCTGAAATGTTTGGAAGCTGTTATTTCTGCCAAGGCATTGTTACATAGTCCTCCCTGAAAGGGTGTCCAATTTCGACATCTGCCATATTCAATTTTGAATCATGAAAGACTGTTTAGTATGGATGCAAATTTGAAGAAGGGGGGTGCATGAAAAGGTGCAGTGCAGGTCAGGGGGTGCGGGGGTGCGGCACAGGTCAGGAAGGGTGTGCGAGTCGCTGGCATGGTGCAAGCACGGGGTAGGGAAGCTGTATGGGTGTGGGAGACTTACCCCAGCGGCTTGCAACCTTCCCTATCGGTTTTCCCATTGACTTTGTGGGGAAGCCAGCAGGGAAGGTTGCAAATGGCAATCACATGATCCTGGGGTGCTTGGCAACCCATCATAAGTGCAGACATGACCATGGGGGTGCTGTAACGGTCATAGCTTTGAGAGCCAGTCATAAGTCCCTTCATTCAGCACTGGCATAACTTCAAACGGTTGCTGAAAGAATGGTCTTAATTATAGGTCCCATAACCCATCCATAGGCAAATCCATAAATCATTAACATTTCAGTCCTGGTATCAGCAAAAAGTCCATAAAGGGATCCCAGATTTATACAAACATGTCTTATTTTTACCTTGATCAAACAAACCAACTTTGTACTCCTTCCTTTTGCTTCTAACTATCTTAATCTTTAGTTCATTCAGATGCTGTTGTAGGATTTGATCTCTCTTCAATTTTTCTTTTTCCCATTTCAAAGGTTTCTTCAAGGCTTTAATCAACTTCTTTTGTAAGTAGAGTAAAAAGTCCTTATCCAGGTCTATCTCTTGGCTTCTCATTTGTATTTCCACTTCAGTTGTTTTCTCTTACAGTCCATTTTTTTCCAGTATTTCTGCAAATTCTTTATGATTTTATATTTCTGTATCAGGCAACATTTGTTTCATCTCCTTATGTTGTAAATCTTCCAAGATGTTCCCATTCACATCAGTAATTTAATATCTTTTGGACAGTCTATTCATAGAAGCATGCATCGTTACAGAGATTGAAGTTGCTATTTTTTTACCTCATTCTTCAAAAATTGTGTGAAATATTTCAAATGTCATAGCATTTTCTGTCATTTTGGAAGTTCCAACACTGACCAAAGACAAGAGATAGGCTTTTTACTTTTTTTTCCCTTTCTGCCTGGAATCTTTACTCCCGTCTAGCGTTCAATTTCTAAAATCATAGTCTCAAATCTGTTTTGACTTAGGAAGGACTAACAAATTGGTTCCCACAAAGGTGGCTTATTTATATAATTATTTCTGAAATCTTATAGCAAAAGTACTAACATTCCATTATTCCAAGTTTGTCTGGTCCCTTAAGTAATTTATAAGTTTCTTAAATCATTTAGTTTTTTGCCATTTGTTTCTAATTCTTTAAGTTCTTAAGCTTATAGTTAATTTTTCTCTTATTCAAGAATGAAGGTAAGCTCACCAGGTGGCTTTTCAAACTTGTCATTTTGACGATCTCTAATATCCTTTAGGTAGTTGAATAGGTAATTTCTGAAAGTGATTAGAAAGTGAGTTAGCGAACTCAGTGTCCTTTAAAAGGCTGCACTGCAGTTGAGAGCATGGTGGTTCCCTTTGTCTCCCAGCACTCAAACCCATGGGAAACTGCTGTCCTGTGGTCTCTTCATAAGGAGAAGCCATCTGGAGCACATGCATCCTACGTAGAGCATGTGTAATGGTATGTGGGAATGACCTTGGGAGGCAGGGGGAAGAGCCATATCCAGGGGAACAGTCGAACAAGCAGCAGCTGAGCCTACAAAAGGAATGTGAACATGGCAAACATCTCAGAAGGGACCCTCCCTAGTCTCTTGGTGTGATAGAATGTGAAGGTGACCTTGGAAAACAGGGAAGAGATGCTGCCTAGGGAACAATCAGATAAAAGAAAAGGAAGTCCACGAGAGGGTAACAGTCTAACGAAAAAACTTAGGAAAGACCTGCCCTGACCATTCAAGCAATAAATAAGGAGGGCAGGACATTTGTACTTTCAGACTTGCAAGAGTCTGTTAATGTCAGGGAAACAGGTGAAGAACCACGCTGAGCCAAAATTCCAACTACAGTTCTTTATTGCTCTTGCCATTAAACAGAATCTTGCCAGACTAAAGGTACTGACCTATGGGTAAATATTCAGCAATGGCTTTAAGGTTGGATTACCTTGAACCTCTTAACTTTCCCACCAGCAGAACCTGGACTGAGCAATCCTTTCTTTCTGGAATGTGCCTCCTCCTTCTTGGGAAGGAGCACCAGCTCTGAAATCCACCACAGTTAATGTAACCTTACAATAAAGCAGAATTGGTCCATCTGGTTGTGCTTCCTGTCTGGACTACTTCGCTAGGCTGACAGCATGTTACAGCAGTCCCAACTGGATGGTGATCAAGGTAGGAGTTTTGTCACCAGGGCATCCTGGTTCAAGTAGGATCATAAATGGCACCCCTGCCAAACTGGGCAAAATCCCCCCACCAGTCAGGAATTACACCTGCTGCTTTATCAGGGGTCAACAGTCTAGGAGGACCTCCAAGTAATGAACCACCTCCTTCAGGAGGAGTGCAACCCTGTCCAGAGTAATTACTGGGGCCGTAGTTATTGGATTGCCCAGGTATTTGACAAAGCACAGTTCCGTCTTGGAAGGATTTAATCAGACCTTGTTTCACCCCATCAAGATCCTCAATCCTGGCATTGGAGGCACTTCTACATTATTCCCCACCCAGCCCAAGGTGGCAGTGCATAACTTGGTATCACCAGCATACTGATGATACCTTACCCCAACTCAGTGAATGGCCTCCAACAGCCACCTCACATTGATGTTAAATAACACAGGGAAGAGCACCACGTCCTGGGGAATCCAACTCAAGTTCATACAAGTCAAGTGGTGGGCCCCATAATCATCAACCATTCTGGTGGTAGAAACACCACAAAACGGGAGGAAAATTGAGAAGTTCTACATGTAAAACGAGCATATTAGCCTTGTGAAACAATCACCAACACAAATTACAGGATTTAGAAATGTCACAGATTAAAGTACAGCTCTATGGGTATATAGATTTTACAAACTAAAAAAAAAGTGAATATCTGTATCTCCCACTTTGAGAAAGAAAGAATTCAGCCCTTATCTGTTTGGAAGCCAGATTCCCAGCTGCTTGGGCAAAATATTAGCTCTCCCATTTGAAAAGAGCTGGTATTATGCACCAAATCCATACAATAAACACACAACCTACACACCAAATTTCAAGTGAGAAAATCAGACTTTATTCTCCAAGGAATTGGGGAGAGAAGGAAAAGCAATGTGTCTTTTAGATTCTTCCAAAATTAACTCGTTCTGAGAGCACCAAAATAAGAAAATCCAGAGCGAGCCTAGAAACAAACATAAATTGCTTCAAACGTTATTTTAAAATGTGTATCAGCTTCAACCCTATAGGTATGTGATAATCTGAGTTACTGTATATGTTCAATTTCTTACATTTATTTATTTATTTACATGCTGTCAGCTTCGTTCTAAATTCAAAATCAAACTTGTCATTACAACCAGATCTTCCTCTACCAGTTTTCCAGGATGCAGATAAGCCACTGCTCCACTATATTTCTTCTCCCTCACCCCATTTTTGTTCCATCTCTGCCATTCAGGGAGGTGGGAAAGGCAAGGCCTTTGGTTGCTGGCCAAGTTTCATTGTTGAAGGGAAAGGTAAGAAAGGAAACACCTGAGGTTTCAACTACTGAGCACTTTAATGCAATCAAGCTACAGAAGTCAAACATAACTTTAAATTGAGGAATGTAGACTGTTTAGTGTTTCATGCATAAAGATTTCCAGAAAAATAGTACCCATACTGGCAGCAAGTGCCTAGAGCAAAAACATTTTTCTCCTAATTCTTCAACCATTTGGGCAGCCATAAAAAGTAGGTAAAAGGTTCACCCCAGTAGAGTCCTGCTTCATATTCCTTGGGAATTAGTTTAATTCTGAATTGTTCTCACTTAATTGTTTAAGAAGTTTCCTGAGTTCAGATGTAACAAGGAAATGTGGCTTGTTTAAAGACAGAATGGCTGTTTCTGAGCTCTTCCTTCGGGTGTAAAAGAATGCTTTGGCTCATTCACAAAATCTCCTGTGGTGCATGTTCCAGAAGATAGAAGAGTAAAGAGACAAGAAAAGATTAGAGAGTCTCCGCAGGAAGTGGACAAAGATCAAATGGTACAGAATAGCTTTTTGTAGGCACAATCACCACCTACATCTTCAGGAATCTTGGGCTCTTCAGCAAGGCCTGCATGCTGAAGCTCCCAATTAGTCCAGAACACGTCTGCCTCCGGGATATGAAGAGACTTAAGGTCTACAGATAAAAGCTAAGTTATGCTTTCCTCAGCAGAAAAATATTTTACTCAAAAGCAGTATATAACACAACAGTATCCATGGGCTGGAAAGGGCAGGGAGCATTTTAGAAAAGCAAGACTCTGGCATTAAAAGAAATAGAGCTGACTTCCCTGCACCTCACTATAGTAAGTTCTTAGATTTCAGGTCTACCCGGAAGGTACACCTCACAACTATTTTTTCTGTTTTACAGCCTTATGCAAGCTTCAAATCTCAGTCCTTATCTATTAGAAGAATGCTGTGAATTAAAATCCAATAGATAAATCTGTGATTAGATCACAAACGCATCTAATTGTTACTCATTCTTGCATCATAGTACTGTTTGGTTATTTCTGACACTTGTACCAAAATGTTAATACCCTGTGCTACTCCATTATGAAAGTCAAAATTATGTATGAATAATCCCCCATGCAATTTGAACAACTTCCAGACGTATGCTGTAGCAGATTCTGTATCTAGATGAGATTTCTTATACCTTATATACTAGAAACTTGCGCTACGCCTGCATGAAAGTGAAAGATTTAAGTCTTGGGCAAGTCCAATTTAGGTAGTTGGAAATGAGAGAGAGCTCTGCTAAAGACTGTGGAAAGTTGCTGCCAGTCAGAGTAGACAGTATTTGGCCAAATGGAGGAACAAACTAATCTTTCTTTTTAAACAGATTCTTATGGAATCAAGGGACTATGGACAAACTACTGTAGATACTCCTTGCAGCCTATTACGGGAGATAAGCACAGACACATAACCTATATGAAATCCAAGAGCAGTAGAAGCCATTGTTTGATTAAAATGGGATACACTGCAGAATCAAGATTTGAAGATTCTGCATCTGTGTGTGTGTGTGTGAGAGAGAGAGAGAGAGAGAACGTTAAGTGTCAGGCTCTGCCTGAGACCCAATAAAAACACAGACGCTAGAGTAGACTTTAGGTTCTGGTTTTATTTGGGAATAGAATTCATGCCCTTAGAAAGCTGAGAGTGAGGGGAGCGCGCCGGAATGGGATTTAAATAGCCCGCGCTGGTCAGCGCTCCACCCCACCTTACCCCAGGTGTGCCCCACGAGTCCCAACAGTTCGTCCAGGTGAGAGGTCGTCCAGCCCCGGGCATCACCTCGATCGCCTTCCTGTGCAGTGATGATCCATTGCCGGGCGATCAGGCTTCTAATTCCTCGAAAGCCCAGGCGCGCCCTTCCGAACCTCACCTGTTCAGTTGTTATTCAATTTCATGTCAGTTTCCTTTTATTGTTGCTTCCTGGGCTGCCGGCCTCGGTCGTTACATTGTTTCTTTAGACCCATTACTGCTTTTTTGTGTTTCTCTATTGCCCTTGCCTTATCAGCCAGAGACCCATAATCTTGTATTGTCATGCGAGCCGTTGCAATGTCACAAACATCGCAACGGCGATCATGACATACTGCCCCCCCTGAGAAAATCAAGCCGAGGGTTTGGAGGGATATGCAGTATGGAAGTTGCGGATTAGCTCGGGAGCCTGGATGTCGCGGGCAGCGACCCACTCAGGGTGTGGAAAGTGTTTCCATTTTACCAGGTATTGGAGGGAGCCCCGCAGCTTGCAGGAGTCGAGTACCTCCTTGACCTCGAAGTGTTGCTGTCCGTCTATCATAACTGGTGGGGGGGGGGAGTGCGTGGGTGCCACCAGGAGTCACTTGCCGGCTTGAGTAAGCTGCAGTGGAACACCGGGTGCAGCTGCTTTAAATTATGGGGCAGGTCCAAGCGCACCGTGACTGGGTTCACAATTTGTGTCACCTAGAATGGCCCAATAAATTTGGGGGCTAATTTCTTGGATGGTTGCGGTGATTTAATGAATTTGGTGGATAGGTAAACCAGGTCCCCTACCCAAAAAGTTGGTTGTTGGCACCGGTGCTTGTCTGCCTGCAGTTTGTATGCGGTTTGTGCCTCTTTAAGCGCGTCCTTGATGACGGGCCAGGAATCTGAGAGTTTGGAACCCCAGTCACAGGCGGCCACTGCTGGGGACAGGGGCTGAGGGAGCTCGGGGATGGGGACGAATTCCCGACCTGACACCACCCCAAAGGGGGTTTGTCCTGTGCTTTGATGTATCGCGTTATTGTATGCGACCTCTGCAAATGGGAGTAAGTCCACCCAGTTGTCCTGGTGGTAATTTATATAGGAGCGGAGGAATTGTTCCAGTGTGGCATTAAGGATCTCTGTAGATCCGTCCGTCTGGGGATGCCAGGAGGTTGACAGGGCTTGCTGGGTACCTATTAGTTTCAAAAAAGCCCGCCAAAACCTCAAGGTAAATTGTGTGCCCCTATTGGTCACCAAGCGGGAGGGGCAGCCGTGGAGGTGGTACACGTGTACCAGGAAGAGTTTCGCCAGCTGTTGTGCTGACAGGATTAAGGCACAGGGGATAAAATGGGCTTGTTTTGAGAAGTAGTCTTTGACTACCCAGATGACCGTTTTCTTTTGGCTGGGCGGTAAATCCACGATGAAATCCATCGAGATTTCATCCCAAGGGCGTGAAGGTTCAGCCATGGACTGCAGCAGCCCCTGGGGTTTACTGGCCAGTCGCTTGGCCATCGCACACACAGGGCAGGACGCCACATACGTTTTGACGTCCTTCCTCAGCGAGGGCCACCAAAATTGGCGTCGAGTTAGGTGGAGGGATTTTAGGAACCCAAAGTGACCAGCCTGTTTGCTGTCACGCGACCTGCTGAGGATAGTCGGTCTTTGTGAGTCAGGGACATATAACCTTCCCTCCACCCAGGCGAGGTCCTGTTCCATAGTCACTTTGTTAGGGTTGGCGAGGAGCCAGAGATCAGATTTTAATGCTGTTATAAAATTTGTACGTAACCCACCTGGCATCTGTGGTTACCTGCAGCTCTGGGCGGGCTGCGCTGGAGTCATTTGCAAGGGGGGGGAAGGCTGTCCCCGAGCGCGGCTCCGGATGACAGCCGCTAAACCCAATTGGGAGTCAGAAAGCACAATCCCTACGACGTCAGAGATAGGCTCCGCATCCTGGGGTAGTCAGGAGAGTGCATCTGCCAGGAAATTTTTTCCTGGGATGAACTTCAGCTGGAATTTGAACCGGCTGAAAAACTGAGCCCAGCGTACCTGCTTGGGGCTGAGGCGCCGGGGCGTACGGAGCACCTCAAGGTTGCGGTGGTCTGTCCAGACCTCAAAAGGGCAAGTAGCCCCTTCCAAAAGGTGACGCCAAGCCTCCAGTGCTGCTTTAACCGCAAATGCCTCTTTCTCTCACACGTGCCAGCGCCTGTCTCGGAAAATTTCTGGGAGAGATAGGCGCAGGGCTTCAGGATTCCGGCAGAATCCTTTTGCAGTAGGATAGCCCCAATTGAAAAGTCGGAGGCGTCAGCCTGCACAACAAAAGGCCGTTTGGGGTCGGGGTGGGACAGGATTGGCTCCGCTGTGAACAGTGCTTTCAGCCTGTCGAAAGCGGTTTGACAGTCGGGAGTCCAATTAAGTACGGCCCCTGGATTTTTGACCTTGCGCGTCTCCCCAACGCCTTTGGTCTTCAATAAATCGGTCAAGGGCAGGGCAATTTCAGCGAACCCTTTTGCGAAGGACCTATAGAAATTTGTGAACCCAAGGAAACTTTGAAGCTGGCGCCGGGTGCATGGGCGCTCCCAGCTCAAAACAGCCTGAACCTTCGCAGGGTCCATTTCTATGCCCTTGCCTGAGATTCTGTACCCTAGGTAGTCCAAGCGCGACTTGTGAAATTCGCACTTGGAGAGCTTAGCGTAGAGTTTGGCTTTCCAGAGCTTAGTGAGAACTTGTCTCACTAATCTCTCGTGTTCCCTCTGAGTCTTAGAGTAGATTAGGACATCGTCTAGGTAAACCAAGACTCCTTTGAACAGATGTTCATGCAGCACCTTGTTGATTAGTTGCATGAAGACCCCCGGGGCCCCCGCAAGACCGAAAGGCAGTACCTTGTACTGGAAGGAGCCCAAGGGACAGTTGAACGCTGTTTTCCACTCGTCCCCCTCCCTGATGCGAATTCGGTAATACGCCTCGCGGAGGTCGAGTTTGGAAAACACCCTTCCCTTTGACAAGTGTGCCAGCATGTCTTATACGAAGGGGAGGGGGTATTTGTTTGACAGGTAGGCGGAATTTAGTCTCAGGGTGCCATCCTTCTTCTCCCGGAATAGGACGGGCGCTCCAACCGGTGAGTTTGCCGGTTCGATGAAGCCCCTAGCGAGGTTTTTGTCTAAAAAGTCCCGCAGCGCCGCCAATTCCCTCTGAGTCATGGGGTAAATTTTGGGCTTGGGTAGTGGGACGTTTGGGAGCAGTTCAATTGCACAGTCTGTCTTGTGATGGGGTAATTGGTCCGCCTCCTCCCCCCCGAAGATGTCGGTGAAGTCCGAGTATTGCTCCGGCAGTTCTTCCGGGGTGGGGGGGAGCGTGGGCTTGGTGGTCGACGATCTCAGCCCTCCCCACAGTCAAAGCGGAGGATTTCTCCCTTGCTGGCGCCTGGTAGAACCTGTCCTCGAATGTTATCGAACGGGTCCTCCAATTAATGTAGGGGTTGTGGCGGGTTAGCCAGGGGATCCCCAACACCACTATGGGCTTGCCTACCAGGGTGACCACGAAGTCTATGGTCTCCTTGTGGGTGCCCATTTTCAGGGTGACCTTCCTTGTACCCTGGGTGGCCGGTCCCCCCCCCCCGCCGTGGAGCCATCGAGTTGCTGAAAGATCAGCGGCTTTGGGAGGGGGAAGCAGGGTAGGTTTAATGCAGCGGCAATGCCCAGGTGGATCAGGTTTCTGGAGCACCCAGAGTCCACCAAAGCTCCGACCGCGATGGCTTTGGAGCCATAGGTCAGTTCAATTTCCCCTGCCAGGATGGGACAATCCCCACTCACCCTGGGGGTGTCACGCCCATTCTTCACCACCTGCCCAGCAGCGCTGCTTAGGGCAGGTGGAAGGCGTTTCCCGCCGGCTGCTCCTGGGTGTCCAACACGTCCCCTGCAAGGTAGGCATCCTCTTCCTCGTCCGGGGTCGCTAGTGCTTCTGTCAGCCATCTAGGAGGGTTGGGTGGCTTGTGTGGCGCCTTCTGCATTGGTCTGGGCAGGCGATCTGTCGTTCTGGCCTTGAGGCATTCAGCTGCCCGGTGGCCCGTCTTCCCACACCTGACACATTGCCCGCGGGCAAACCGACGTTGTTGCTCCGCGTCCCATGTCGAGCCCGACTGTGGAACTGGCCCTTTCCCACTGGGAGGGGGTCTGTCTTTCTCGGTCGCTAGCATGAAGGTGCGCTGGGCGTGCTCAGCCTTCCCGGCAAGACAGATCCACTCGTGCAGGGAGTCTGGATCGTCTCTGTATAGTGCCCATTGCAACACCTCACGGTTGAGGCCATCCTTGAACATGTCGATCAAGGTGGCCTCGGACCATTCCGTGATTTTCCCCGCTAGGACCTTAAATTCAAGGGCGTAGTCTGCCACCGCTTTTTGTCCTTGGCAAAGTCCTTTAAGGGTACTCTTGGCCCTTTCCTTTGCCAGGGGGTCTTCGAAGTACCACTTTAGAGCGGCTAGGAAGGTGTGGAAGGTAGCCAGGGCTGGGGCTCCGGACTCTGACATCTGGACGTACCAGTCCGCAGCCCTGCCCTTGAGTTTTGTGGCCACCGCCGAGATTTTGGCCCCTTCCGTTGCAAAGCAATGTCCATATTGTATCATGTAGTTCGTGGCGTTCATCACGAAGAACGACAGGTTCGTGGGGTCTCCGTCAAATTTCACGGGAAGTCCTTGGCAAACCCCCCAACTTGCGAGACCCCCACCTGTGGGTGGCTAGGGATGACCCCCACCGGAATGGGACCACAGGGCCCTGAGAAAGAGTCCCGTGCTTGGCCCCTTCCTCTCGGGGTTGTCGATAGGGTAGGTGGGGTGCCATGATCCCCCCCTACCCCCTGTGCAGTAGTGGTCTTTGTGAGCTCGCTCATCACTGATACCATGGACTGGAGCATGTGTTCCAGGGCTTGTACCTTGGACTCCAGGGCTCTGAACCTGTCGGGTGTGACAGGGTCGTCCATCTTCAGTGCTGCCGGTTGCTGCCCAATCGGCAGTCCCGCGACTTCCCTCTTGGGCGTTTGGGGGTAGTGGAGTCTCTAGGTGGTGTAGGATGCCCCCGGCCGGGGTCCCGTTACGCCATCCCACGTGAAGAGTTGTTGGCGCCCGATTTCCTCTTCCATTGGGGCTCTCCACTCTGGGCTGGAGCTCCAGGTTTGGAGCTGGGGTGCGGTGTGGGCAGGGAGGGAGCCCGTGTCCCATCTCGGGTGCGCCGACTCCAGAAGCTGTCTGGTCGTCTCTCCCACTTGCTTTGTGTCTTTCGCACCTCCAGTCTGAAGCGCCGACTCCATGGCCGTTCCCGGTTCCGTCATCGCCGGTGTTCTCTCCCGCAGAAAAATTTTCCGGTGGAGACCGGCGAGGTTCGTTTTAAACGACTCTCAGCTTTATGTCAGGCTCTGCCTGAGACCCAATAAAAACACAGACGCTAGAGTAGACTTTAGGTTCTGGTTTTATTTGGGAATAGAATTCATGCCCTTAGAAAGCTGAGAGTGAGGGGAGCACGCTGGAACGGGATTTAAATAGCCCGCGTCGGTCAGCGCTCCACCCCACCTTACCCCAGGTGCGCCCCACGAGTCCCAACAGTTCGTCCAGGTGAGAGGTCGTCCAGCCCCCTGTGCCCCGGGCATCGCCTCGATCGCCTTCCTGTGCGGTGATGATCCATTGCCGGGCGATCAGGCTTCTAATTCCTCAAAAGCCCGGGTGCGCCCTTCCGAACCTCGCCTGTTCGGTTGTTATTCAATTTCATGTCAGTTTCCTTTTATTGTTGCTTCCTGGGCTGCTGGCCTCGGTCGTTACATTGTTTCTTTAGACCCATTACTGCTTTTTTGTGTTTCTCTATTGCCCTTGCCTTATCAGCCAGGGACCCATAATCTTGTATTGTCATGCGAGCCATTGCGATGTCACAAACATCGCAACGGCGATCATGACAGTAAGTGAACAAGACTCAGAAACACAGATTCAGCTTTCTGCCTGACTATGTAATTATTTCTCATAGTCACCTGTTATACAAAACTGTTGTGAGGGTAACTGGCAAAGAAACTTTGAAGGAAAAGTAGGGTTGAAAAATGTAAACAAATCATCTGTCAAGCTCAAAGGAAGTTACTGTAGCTACCCACCTAAGAGAAATGGCTGATAAAACTACTTCCCCTCAGCCCCCAAGAACACTGCCCTATCTACTATACCTTAATAATTACTTCTGGAAGCTTAAATCCCTTTCTCCCAGCAGCTTGGGTCCACGATACCTCTCCCCTCCCCTGCTTAAAACAATTTGTGCTAAAGATTCCCTTCAAAGAAAAGGAAAGCAGGATCAGGCAAGGCCTGGGTCTCTTCAGTACTTCTTGTTGCCAGGATTCTTCTTGTTGAACAGGCTGACCTTGTTGGCAGAAGAAGACTCTAGTTTCACTTTATCCATTAAGGTCTTCTTAATGGCAGCTGGGGAAACCTTCTCCTGGTCAGCTAAGCACTGTAGTTCCCTGTTGAAGACAGAGAATGTATTAGCAACTCAGAGAACACAGCCCAAAGGGGGGCACTTCTTTTCTCTTTGTGCAAGCACACCTTGTCCTGATGCAGGATGCCTCCACAGCATTGATGAGCAAAGAGCGGAAACCACCGCTCTCTAGGAAGTGAATGGCATAGATGGTAGCACCTCCTGGCGAGCAAACATTGTCCTTAAGTTGTCCAGGGTGCTGCTCAGAATCCAACAGCATCTTGGCAGCTCCCTACAGTATTGGGTAGACAAATCAGAGGCACGTTAGAGAATAGCAGCAATACGTTTAACCTGTACTTAGCTAGAACTCTGAGGGGAAAAATGTAAATTATGGCAGATACAGCCCTTTTCCTTAAAACCGTAAATTGTCCATTGGATTCGAAAAATTATGACCTGTCTCACACATGACTGAATGATCCAGTACTGTCTCTGTTTCTTCTGCTTTCATTGTTGGGTGGTACAGGGTGCTTCTTTCAATTTCAAACATCCAGCTTTTAAAAAAATAATTTGACTTTTTTCCCTATCAAATATCAAGAGGCAGAGTAGTCATAATGACCACTCTGATGACCACAAGGTAAGATACAGACCAACAAGGCTTGAGCTCCCAATCGGACTGCTAGCCTGCGAGGAAGGCCCATCTTCACCCCTCCATCCGCAAGGGCATCCAGAGCCGTGAATGCCTAGGAGATCAATAGTGAAAGAGAAGTCAAGGTAGAAGTTCTGGAAGTGGAATTTATTTTTCTGATTATCTAAATTAGAGTTCCTCAATCTAGTGCCCTCCAGCTGTGCTGCATCTACAATGTCACAACTCCCAATCAGCATAGACTGAGGCAATTGTTGTATTCCAGAATTTTAGCAATGGATCCTCGTAGGTGGCCTAGGACAGACTGGAATAAACTAGAACGCCAATGGCTCTGATGACATCTAGGAAATCTAACTCTCAGTATAAAGCCTGATTCTCAAGTATTGCAAGCTAATCTGCCTCCTCTTAAAATTCAAGATACTAGTTACATTTCTGCATACAACTCCCCCACCCCTCACCCAATTCTTTTACATTCTTTTTGGAGAATACAGGAAAGACATGGCACATACATAAGCAGGTCCGCTACCACTGAGTCCTGTCACAGCATCTATCAAATCTTCTTCCACTTCAGTGCAGAAGCCCACACTTGCCATCAGCTGTTCTAAGAGCTTCCCATCTTCCACTTCTGCATGAGTTCCTGTGGCATAAACGGTGGCCCCTTCTCGCACAATGACTGGTGTATTGGTCATGCACCTGATCACTTTTGGGGTGGGGCAGAAGGCAGAAAGTTTCTTGAGACGAAAAATAAGAGAAACAAATGAGGATATTTAATTCAGAACTTTTAAAAAAAAAATTAGCTCTAGCAAGTGGTCCAGAAAATTCAACCCTGCCTTTTTCAGGTTACAGACATGTGGAGAAGAGCCAGTGCATGTTCATTTGGTACACATACAGTGTCTCTTCAGATCTTTAAAAGAAATATAGCTAGGTGAGAGCAGAGATTTCAACCTCCCTGTGCTCATACTTGTTATTCAAACATCAGAAAATTCTTGCAGAAGAAATAATTAAAATTTTAAAAGCAGGTTATATCTGCATTCCCCAACTTGGTGCTCTCCAGATGCATTGCAACTCCATTTTCCTAACTAAGATACTGTTCATTCTAGGAGTTGTAATCCCAACACATCTGGAGGTGCCAAGTAAGGAAAAGCTAAGTTATACATTAGTCACATCTGCCCATGGCAATTTAAAGAAGCGTCCATAGGATGGAAGCGCTCCATGTTTCTACACCCAATGCCGAGAGCACCAGAGGAACTGAAGGAGGCACATGCTTAAATCAAAAGTATGGGAATGCCAGTCAGCAACAATAAATTGTCAAGGTAGATGTTTTTTTTAAGACAGCAATAGCAAAAATCTAACCGTGCCTTGAGCATTATATTTCCCCAGGGAAAGCTAGCTTATTTTACAAACATCTGCTTTTTATAAAGTCTTTTCCTAACAAAGTAGATCCCAGACCAAAGCTGGAAGACATCTGCGTTACTTCTACAGTGCTGAACAAGCCAGGTGCCAACTCAATTTGAAAAAATAATTCCAGATGTGTCAGAATGATGCAAGCTTCATAATATTCATGCCCGATAGGCTAGCCTCACGCTGATATCACCAGAACATTTCCAAATTCTCTTAATGATCCAATGGTTTTAAAAAAGCAAACAAATGCAGGTTGCTTGCAGGTTACTGTGTCTTCATGCATGGTGACAGCAGCAAAGTTTTAGCAAGGCCAGGCATCAAGGGTAAATGAATACTGTAGGTGAAGGCAACAAGATCTTTTAAAGACTTTGCTCTATAGTGAAGAGAGGAGAGTTCACCAAGTTGAGACAGCAACCGTTATCAAACCAGTCTGGTAGTTAAATGCAAAACATCATCAGTCATGCCAAAACAGGCTTGGACCTAATTTTAAAGGCAAGATGGACACACTGATGAGTAGTTTGGAAATCTCATTGTTGGTTTAGCTCCCCACAGCTAAAGGAAGGACAAGTAGCACAAAGCTACTCAATAGATGACCCACTGGAAGATACAGCATCACAGAGCGCTTCCCCTTCATTCTATAAGACCAAAGCAATTATATTTGTTGCACTGTCACCACCAATTTCTAGTTTGTCCTTCAGAAGAATCTGCTAGCTGCCCTTTCCTTACACAGCTCTAGGCCCAAAAAACTTAATAGAGATGAGTGCTGATTCTCACCTTTTCAATAGAATTGATAGTAACACCAGCAGCACACGAGACCACAATATGTCGATCTTCTATGTCTGAGCCAATCTCATCCAAGATAAAGGGAATTATGGGAGGCTTCACTGCCAGAAACAGGACATCACTGTTTTTAACTGTCTCCTTGTTGCTTATGGTGAAATTTACACCCATTTTCTGGAATTAAGAAGTTGCACAGCAATTGTTGAAGCATCTCTTTCTTTGTGCTCAGACTACAGCAAGGACAATTGGATTAGACTTGGAACCAGGCAGAAGTTGGGCACACATTAATTTTCCTAGAACTACAAAGGCAAAATGAACTTGATACATAATAGGTTAAAGCCAAAATAATCCCACATCTTGATTTTAAACAGGCAAAAAATGAGACAAATGTAGAGATTCAGCTGTTTCAGATACTGGGGTTAGGGTGAGGTTTTTTGGGCAGAAATAACTTCGCCAGCCTGCAGCCAATCTGAGATACAGAGATTCTTGGGAAGAATCATATATGCTGTTTGGAAAGTGTTCAGTATCTAGAAACATCCTTATCACCTTTTTGTAGTTCATTAGCTGCACCCTAGCCTAGACATACAGCCAGTGAACTAGTTTCAAATTATTCAGGGTTACATAACTGCACTTATTTTTATATGGCACTAAATTTAAAAAGAATTCAGGAACTCCAATGGGTAGAAATATGTCCAAGAATGTGAGTTAGTATATAACAATGGAGACAAATCACACCTATCAAATGTGGTTAATTGCCCAAAAGAATTTGGCTTTAGAGACCTTTCTCCCTTTTTTGTCTCATCAGAAATATGCTTGGCAGGACCTAGCGAATGGCATTACAGCTGTGTTACCCCATTTTGGAGAGGCCTAACAGGCTTCTTCTTCCTACTTTTAGACAAAAGTGAACCCAAAACATTTGAGTGTAATCTCTTCCATTTTAACACTTATGGTAGTGCTGTTTTACTATGTGTCATGATGAGTCTAGCATTTACTTTATATATTTATAATGAATATTTTATAAATACGTATGACTATGTAATTTATATATTTATAATGAATATTTTATAAATACGTATGAATATGTAATCAGAAATGCACATAACCTCAAACAGTCTGCAGTTTAAGACCAAGTCTGATCTCAACCCGATTCTATGAATAAAATGTTTCTAAAGATAGAAACCAAGGACTAAACAATGAATTATGTACAAAAATGTAACATCTAACTCCTTTACCAATGCCACCATGAGCGATGATAACTGACAGCTGTGGTGATGGGATGTATTAAATCTTCTCCATACATTTTAAAATGTGCATTTGCAAGGGAAGACATGCCCTTGAAGCTAATGGGAAAAGGATTATGTGCTCCTCCTGGCAAGTATTTCCACACTCAAATATCTCATCCTAAAGTTATTCTTCAAGTGAAAAAAGAACTATCAAATTATATGCTTTTCTGAGTAACATGTAGGTCTACTATTTTCCCAATTTTCCTACTTCTATTTTATATCAGTGAAATGTTTTCCAACTCTAGTAATAGAAAAAGTTATGGCTGGGAAGTTTAGTTCCTGTAAACATAACACAGCTAAAAAAAGCCTAAACTATCTCAGTACATGGATGAAGCGTGCAATGCCCATGTTCCCGCTGGAATTACAAGCCAGTATTCTGGTTTACCAGTAGAAGTACGCTGCTCCCTGTTGTTCCTATCGCACCCCTTGGATCCCTCTGCTAGTAGGCATGGCTTTAAAAAAAAAACCTTGCGTGGCTCTGTGGGTTGGTTACTATACTGTACGGACTAGGAATTCTACTTTATTCCTCTTGGAACAAGCCAGACTGGTACCACAGTTTTGTTCTTGGCATCAGAATATGGGTTGTTCCAAGATGAACAAGCAAGATTCCTGTCAAGCTACACGAGGAAACCAAACCAAAAAAACACCTGATTTGTTAGTCGTGTCCACTGCCAGAATGAGATCAATCAAAGCAGCATGCACATCACGTACAAAAATGTTCTGTATACAAACACAGCTAACAAGAATTTTATGAAAGTTTTGAGAGCAGAAAAGAGGCATTTTAATATTTCAAATGCTATAACCTACCCTCAAGCCTGATACTGTTGGGAGATCAGTGTCTGGTGAGCTTGCTGTTATCTTGTGGGCAGCCAAAATCCCTAGAAAAATAAATATTGAGTTTTATTTTGCGATAGCTTCCTACACCTTATTCAGCTGAGGATTCACCTCTTGATTATTTCCAGAGGCATAATTAGTGTTTTACAGGCCGCAAAGCAAACCTTTTAGATAGGCTCCTCCATTGGTGAGAGAATTCAGATGCAGGCCGAGAACAGGCAGGAGAAAGGGAAGGGGAAGGTCGCACAGCTACTTCTTCCATGCTATTACAACAATGGAGACCATGTGAGTGTTCCCCTCACCTATTTAAAGTATCATTTTTCCCCTCCTGCTCAACCATTAGACTCATAGGGGACCCATCTCCTTTCCACAGAAGCCTCTCCCCTAGCTGCCCAAAAGCCTTTTTCTCTTAGGCCCATCATAACTGCGCTGAACAAATCGAGATGACCACTAGAGGGCATTAAAACATTCTGGTTTTCTGTATCTTTTTGCTGCCATCTAGTGATTGACTACATTTTTGCTGCCCAGCTCTGGTACTGTAGTCCTACACAATCAGGTTTGTTGAAGGCCTAGGGAACAGTTTCAAACAGGAGCCTGGCACAGCATCCTCTGCCTGCAGGCCACAATGCAGTACTCTTCTGTCTTCACTATATTCTTGCCAGCATTATCACCTCCCTTCTCAAGGCACCCATTCCATTTTTCTGTCAGTATAATTTTCACTACCTTTTACCCTATTGTGGATTTTCATATTTTTTAGGTAAAGGGATATTCAAGTCTAAGGGATAATATACAAACAGGCAAACTTGTCTAGAGTGTTTTCCTGCGGAACTACACCCTTGAGAACTTTGTTTCTTAAATCTGTGGTAAGAGCTGTGCTGTCTTTTGCAATGTTTGCAGTTTTCTTCATAACCAGTAATACACTCTTCTAGCCCCTAATTATTCAGTTTAAAGTTTTGTAAGAAAAAAACTTCTAGAAATTAGGCAGGGCTTCCAGGGTTCTGGTTGCTGTGATATGAATATTTAAATGCAACAAGGATTCTCAGAAAAAAATACAGCATACATATATCTGCTCTAGTTTCTCATTAATTAGTATTTTTTCCAACAATGCATATACTGCAGTGAAAAACAAGGTAATCTGGACAGAGTGGTGATTTATATGGTAATATGTATCCCAAAATCAAAGATGAGATTAGCTTCAGAACTGTATCTAACTCTGTTGTATTCCAACAAAAACAGCACTATGTCTTCATTAAAACAATTATCATCACACAAACATATAATATACTTGAGTCAAGGGAAAAAAATATAATCTCAGACACAAATTGATATGCATAAACCACAAATGATTAGGATGAAAATTCAGTACCATTTCTAATATTTTAGAAATATCACATTAAGTTATGGTTTGATTTTTTGTTTTTTAATCCGTTCAATCATGTCCAATTCCCAGAGACTGCCTGAACAAGTCCTTGCAGTTTTCTTGCAGGTTTTTCAGAAGTGGTTTGCCCTGGCCTCCTTCCTAGGGCTGAGAGAGGGACTGGCCCAAGATCACCCAGCTGGCTTTGTGCCTCAGGTGGGACTCGAACTCCCGGTCTCCCAGTTTTTAGCTTGATGCCTTAACCACTACACCAAACAGGCTCTTATGGTTTGATTACCTATGGTTACTTGAATAACACACAATTGGCTTGGTCTGCACAACATACTAAACCAAAAGCAAGCAAATCACATTAGGGTCTAACACACCGTGCAAACCTGAAATAAAGTTGCAGAAATAAATATAAGACTGATGTACCAATGAGCATCCGTTTATTGCAAATCAGTTTCAATTTCTTGCACTTGCCTACCTGCTGCTGTGAAGCCCCTCGCCAAGGAAAAGGCAAGCTGCCCAGCACCGATGAATCCCACACTCATGGTAACAACAGTTTCTATAAGTGACCTAATGGACACCTAGTATAAAAAAGAGAAAACGAACTAAACGTGCCAGTGATAGTAGTGTAACTCTATTGCAAAATACAGGAACCGTCTTCAGGCTCTGGACTGGATTTAGGGAATCGGTAGATTCAAGTATCTGGGATAAAAGGGCTATTAGAAAGGCTACTGCAGGATCCAGAACTATCACTCACACTCAGCTTGACATCTCAGCTCGTTTCATCTTTTTCCTTTCTTGGTGCCGACTCCACCTCCCACCTGCTGCTCTTATGCCACTGCTCTCTTTTCTTCCCACCCCTACCGTCCCCGTCCCTTGAACGCGATCCTCCATTCCCTTCGCATCGCGGGTTGATCCCTTCCATGCCCCCCACTGCGTGCGTCTCCTCGAAGCCAGTTCACCCTCTAGCGAACATACCTGGAGCTGCCCACGTGGCTTGTTCGGAGTCGGTGAGTGGGGGGAGAAAAAGAAGGGATGGCGCCGTCGCGTGGCAAAGCGCAGGACGGAGATAATCCCACGGCCAATCCAAATGAGGGGGTGTGGCGTCCTCATCCTCTCCTTCAATCAGTTGCTGAGAAAGCGCATCGCCCGCTGGCTATTGGAGTAAGCTTTGTTTGCAGTTGCATCAGTCGACCCTCAACGGAGGCCGGGAAGGAGTACTTCTTCGTGAGATTCTCAGGCTTTGTTTTTGGCCGGTAGTGACTGCTGCGACCTGGGCGTTTCCTTAGC
This sequence comes from Candoia aspera, assembly GCF_035149785.1. Taxonomy (NCBI): domain Eukaryota; kingdom Metazoa; phylum Chordata; class Lepidosauria; order Squamata; family Candoiidae; genus Candoia; species Candoia aspera. The sequence continues at coordinate 113,409,711 of NC_086154.1, read as the reverse complement.
ACCATACAGTACAGCTTCGTGATTGCGCTGCCTCCTGGGAATTGTAGTCTCTGATGAAAAATCTTGAGTTGTTTGAAAAGATGGGTCATAGGAAAATCGTGGTACTGTACCTGTTAACTGCAGTACTTGACTGAAAGTGTTTGGAAGAAACTTGCTTGGAAATAATATCATTTGATCTAGAACCCTTACTTTCTAAGTGCAGTGCTGCTAATACATATTCGTTTTGTTTTTTCAGTAAGGTCTCTTTAATACAGCATCTTGGAAACTGAAAGAGGAATTTCCAACCCTCATTTATTATTTTCGTTAATTAAGGAATAGTTTCTTTGAATGATCTAAAATGCTTCGTCACAGGTTTCTTTCTATCTGCGCTAAGTGGTTGTTTAGTATCTTGATTGTTTAGGTCTGTTCTCCCTTCTATGACTTTACCAGCCTCCCCAATCTCTCTATTCAATATAATTTTTATTAAGAATTTTAATTACAGTAGTAAAAACTAATACAAACTAAACTTAGAGAAAGAAAATAGGATGGAAAGAAATAATAGTGCAGGAAAAAAGAAAAAGAACAAAGAACAAATACAGTATAATAAAGAAAAATAAATATATAAAGAAGTGACTTCCAACCTTCATCACAAGTATAAACAAATTTAATAACTCTTCCTCCCCTATAAACAGATATCTCTTCCTCTCATATCCCATCCCAAACTTGTTGTTCCGAAGGTCTCTAATAGCTTTAAGATAGTTTTTTTCATTAATTTTTATTGCTTTTTAAAATAATGACAGAAAAAAAGAAACAATACACAAAGATATATACATTATCAAAAATAAAAGAAATACATAAGTGCTTAAAAACGTGAGAAAAATATAACAAAAAGTAAAATAAAATGTATCATTACAACAGTAAACGATTATAGCTTTAATAGGCAATTCCAAAAGTGATTAGAAAGTGAGGTTTGTGAACTTAGGGACCTTTAAAAGGCTCTGCCATATTTGCGAGCAAGATGGTCGATCCCATTGTCTCCAGGTGCCCAAACCCATGGAAGACCGCTGTCCTGTAGTCTCCTCGTGAGGAGCAGCCATCCGGAGCACATGTGGGCAATCCCCCATCCTCTCCTTATCTGGAGAGGTTCCAAGGGTCCGGTCTACTCACTGGTTTGCTAGACATCCCCTGGAAGTCTGCTAATTCAGCTTTGCAAATGCTCCTTGGCATCACATGAGCCCTAGAAATATTGTCATATTAGGATAACATTAATTATTAATAATTATTAATAATTTATAAATTAATATTAACAATATTAGCATAATAGAAAACTTCTTTAAACTACCTTTTTGCCTTTGCCTTTTCTGCTGATAGAAACACAGTAGTGTTATCCATTTATTTTCATTGTTTCCCATGGTGTTGTTTATTTTTATTTTTTGTCTCTTTCATGTTTTTTGTGGAATACTAACCTTTTTCAAAGGGACGCGGTGGCGCTGCGGGTTAAACTGCTGAGCTGCTGAGCTTGCCGATCAGAAGGTCAGTGGTTCGAATCCGCGTGATGGGGTGAGCTCCCATTGCTAGTCCCAGCTCCTGCCAACCTAGCAGTTCGAAAACATGCAAATATGAGTAGATTAATAGGTACCGCTTCAGCGGGCAGGTAACGGCGTTCCGTGTAGTCATGCCGGCCACATGACCATGGAAGTGTCTACGGACAAACGCCGGCTCTTTGGCTTTGAAACGGAGATGAGCACCGCCCCCTAGAGTCGGACACGACTGGACTTAATGTCAAGGGAAACTTTTACCTAACCTTTTTCAAAGGGTTTCCTAAGGTCCAGGCAAGACAAAATGTTAGGGGACTCCCCCTGTATTCCCAGTTGTATCATGAATATACATTTCCTAAATAAATGTTCTAAATAAAGAAATGGGTTTTTAAAAAAAGATGGGAAGATAATAGATAATATTAGATACAGCTATTTGACTACAGTATAGCATAGTCTGGATTTTCAGAAGTACTAGATTGAATGGTATCAGTTCTAAAAAAATGGCTAGTATGGAAGCAGCCAGCTTTATGTTCTAATTCACTATAATTCAAAAATACAACCACTCTACCAGTGCAAGCTAAATAAGGGAAAATATAAATGAAATTCAGCCAATGGAACCTTTTCTTTCTATTCTCTTTTTAAAAATACCTATTCTGAAAGAAAACAGAATTTTGCAAACACCATGTCACACTGTGTGGTTCTGGCAGAGGTGGTAGACATCAGTTCCTTCTATCAATTTATTTTTGTATTTAATGTAACAATTAGAAGTGTAATTATTTATACAGAGATGTAAGCTAAAATTATTGACAGAAGACTGAAATATTTCATAAAGCTTTAAATGTTATTATAAATATGTAGTTTATACATCAACCATAATTAAAATTAGTAGCTTTAGCATAACACTGTTTAAAAGTAGCGGCAGGCAGGATTGCACAATGGTGGGGGGAGCATGGGGTTTTGACAATGTAAGTTCCCAGTGGCTGACCGCACACTTTGGAACATCTTCTTTCTCACAGACAGAACACACTCAACTGTCTGGCCTTCAGGCAGATGCTTAAAACCTGATTAGTCCACAGAGCGTTTGGGTGCTAAAGGTGTATGGGTACCTAGTCATTACACAAGTAGTTAATGGACTTTCTTCCTTTTGAGTTTTGTGAATTATATACTTTTGATGTTTGTCAACTGCCTTGAGTCAACAGACATAGGTGGAACAGAACATTTTGTGTGAGAGGAAGATTTTTAAAAACTACATTAACACAAATTACAAGGAGACAGTAGAATGGAACAGAGTTTCCTGCAATAGGCAGCAGATCCCCATAAAAAACTCCTGCAACAGTGATTGAATGATAATTCTGAATTATTAATTCTGAACATCCAGACAGAATATAATTCCAGGAGGTTCACGCCTTCCTGGTCTGTTATCAACTATGATAACATCTGTTATAATTAAGTCAGCATGTCTCCCTGAGCTGTCTAGCTATCAGGTTTCACAACTCATCCTTATCCTGTTGATTTGTATTCCTATTGAATGTATAGAGCATAGAGCAATCCTGGGCTGATAACTAGGGCAAGGATTTCTATGACCTAAAAATGTTAGAAATATGCAAGCATTTATGACCTTTAAATATGACCAATTAAACCCAAAATACGACTTTTAAAGCAAAAATATAACTTCACACTTTTTCTGAAATTAGCACCCAATTTTAAAAAATCTTACACACACACACACAAACAAATTAAAAAGTTTATTCTTCTTCACTTCCAGTACAGAAGTGCTAGTATTGAAGGAATCAAATGAACATTTTGAGAGTAAAATGGTCATCCCTGGATTAGTTTTCATTAACAGAATTGCACTGGATGACCACGTGCATCTTGAGGTTATCAAACTCAGAACTCCTTCTCTTGTCCACCAGTATGTTCTCTTGTCCACCAGTATCTGGAGAAACTCCGTTTGACATCACAAGAGGTTATAGGAACAAATTTGAAAAAAGCAAAATCATCTGGAGAAAATTCTGGCTCGATGTCTTCAAATTTTGCTTTGAGTCCATTTAGAACATTACTTATTTTGCAAAGTGTTGAATAACCCAGGTTAGAATGCAGCACTCTTTGCAATTATCACTAATTTTTTCAGCCACTTTCCCCTTTGCTTCCTTTAAATCAGTTTGTTTTACAATGTTCAGTGCATCACTAAGTTCCATTCCTACAGTTTCAAGGCGGGTGATTGCTCTTGATAATCCACTGAAGTTAGATCCTATATATGCTAAGTTTCCAGCCAAGGTTTCAGAAAAGGAATCTTGCACAATCTTGATTGAGGAAGATTCACAACAGTCAAATTCTTTAACTATCCGTTGCAAGGAAGCATAATTTGTGAAATAATACACAGCCGCATCTAGCCAAGTCCCCTAACATATCACAACAGGTTGGGGAGGGAGAGCCAAAGTAGGAGCAATTTCTTTGAACTTTTGTACTTGAAGTGCAGCTTTAATGAACACTTTTTTCCCATTCGAAATTATCTTATCTATATCAGAATAGTTGTTTCAAATCTCTTCAGCCACTCTGTGTAAACCATGTGCAAGGCATGTGATATGGATCATTTTTGGATAAAGAAGTTTAAGTCCCTTGGCTGCTTTAGTCATGTATGGAGTGGCATCTGTTACAAAGAGAGGGATATTTCCCCTTTTTACACCATCTGGCCAGAATAGTTTCATAGAATCATCAAAGAGCATAGCAATAGTGGAATTGTTTACTTTTTGTAGAGTTTCACATGTTAGAAGAAATACTTCAGCAGGCTTGTCACATTTCAGAGTGCCAATAATAACATTGGCTACGTATCTTCCATTTACATCACTTGTTTCATCTATTGAAACCCATATCTTACTCTTGTCAACAGCAGATCTTCTCTTCATAGCAGGAAGAGATGTAATTTTTCCTTACAGTTGATTCGTTTGGAATCGGGTGACTGGTGTACTTCTCCAAAAAATGCCTGAGGCTACCACTACCTAATTTCCTTAAGGGAATATTTGAAGTAACCATCATTGTACAGAGATCCTTACAAAATTCTGACTGGGTATTCGATGAACCTGCAGTTGAAGAAGAAGCTCTCTCAAAAAGGAGACGTTTCCTGTTCTCAGTGAAGGTAAATCTTGCTAAACAGCTCTTGTGTTTTGCAGTGTCACAATGTCATTGAATATTACAACGCTTTTGGGCCAATACTTTAACTTCACACAATTTACAAAACAAAATATCACCATCATTACTGAAAATCTGCTCCCCAAATTCTTGGACAAGACTTTCACACTTGCTGAACATCTACTTTTGGCATGTTGAAATCAGATTGCAGCTCTCATGTGACTCCATCACCTCAAACACACACACACCTGAGTTGGGAGCAAATGAGAATAAAAAAAATAAAATAAAAATAGGCAAATTCTCACTCTTTTTTTCAGGCCTGGTCAGGGGAGAAGCCTGCTGAAGTCATTTTAAAAAAGGTTGCTCTCCCTCTCTTACATACACAAACACAGAGCCCTGAGTTGGGGAGCAAATAAGAAAAAGAAAAAACAGGCAAATTCTCACCTATTTTTCAGGCCTGGTCAGGGGAGAAGCCTTTTCCCTTTCCCTCCCTCCCTCATACACACCCCTGAGTTGGGAGCAAATAAGAAAAAGAAAACAAAACAGGCAAATTCTCACCTTTTTTTTTAGGCCTGGTCAGGGGAGAAGCCTTTGTTCCCACCTTTCTCTCTCTCTCTCTCTCACACACACACACACACACACCTGCCTGAGTTGGGAGCAAATAAGAAAAAGAAAAGAAAACAGGCAAATTCTCACTTTCTTTGCTGGTTCGAACTTGCTGGCTTATCAAGAGGGTTGCCAATGACCAAAATACGATGTTTGTTACAAAATTAAGCAGAAATATGACATAACACCTTTAAAAAAGTCAAAATATGACTTTTCAGGCAAAATAAAAAGCATCTAATTCTCACCAGATTACTCTAAAACATGTTTTAACTTACTTATAAATTCAAATAAAGGTTTCAGAAAAAGTATGACATGTCATAGAAGTCCTTGCCCTACGTGATGACAGAGGAATCACCCACTGCAGAAGAACCATTACTAATGTTCGTCTTCAGTGTGTGCTGCATGGACATCAATTTGCCACTTTTTTGGTGCTCTCACACAGCTTTCTGTGTCACTTGACTTTTTTGTTTTGTGACTTTATAACGTGGCAGCTGCGTTGTGGATGAGAAGCTCTCAACCCCCAGCACCCATAATATAGCCTCAGAATTGAAAATGGGCCAACCAGCCAGAAGGTTGGTGTCTCTTTCCCTAGGCCATGCCAGATTCAAACCAGTGAGGGCAAAAAGAAATCAGGTTCCTCCCTTCTCTGTTTCCTTTCAGTTTGCTGAGAATTTTTCTCCACTGTCTCCAGTGCCACAGAATTCCCATGTTCCCACCATTCCTGGCTTGTCTCTGGAATGCTCCTTGTGGTCCTTAATACTTCTGGAGCAGCTGTAGTCACAAAGCTACCTACCTGTTGGGTTATTTGTTTCTATATAGGTCTGACAGGCAGGTCACTATCCTGGTCTACATCACTAGAACAATGTAGGAAATAGGAAGAACAGCAGCAACACCACTAGAGAAATGATGGACCTGGAACACTCTAAAGTGATGCCCTGGGAGGAAGGCTTCCATACGGAAGGTCCTGGTCTTCCTGCTGTTGCTAGGGAAAGCATTACTGTAGGTAATAACTGCCAGTCAGACTTGTCTCTGCCTGTTGGGATATTTGTTTTTACAAGGGTAGAGCTGAGCTGTACTGTTATTTAAAGGTTCTGACAGATGCCTAAACCCACTGCTCTAGCCATCTATCAAAACTTGCCTTTTCCTCCTCCTGCCCCCAGCCAACATTAAGGGAAGTGATTGGTAGACGTTCTTCCTACTGGCAAGGAAATCTACCAATCCCTGTACCTGAATTTGCCCTACAGTAAGTTAAGACTGAGAGCCAGTTTGGTGTAGTGGTTAACGCACCAGGCTAGAAACCAGGAGACCATGAGTTCTAGTCCCACCTTAAGCACAAAGCCAGCTGGGTGACCTTGGGCCAGACACTTCTCTCAGCTCCAGGAAGGAGGCAATGGCAAACCACTTCTGAAAAACCTTGCCAAGAAAACTGCAGGGACTTGTCCAAACAGACTCTAAGAATCAGACACAATTGATGGCCTCATCATCAAGGCAGAATAGAGATGATTAAGTAGACAGACGTAATTAGGCTGGCATCCTTTTGTGCCACCTCATGGACTGGAGGAAAGCATGTTAAACCACCAGCTCTCTGGATGTGCCCATTTCTCTGTCAAAACCAGTGATACAGCCAAGTCTATACATGATCTACTTAGATAAGGGCTTTTGATTTTGAATCCTATTTCATACTTTAAGGCTTTTTTGCTTTTATTTATTGAATAGAAAAAATATTTAGAAATATAAACAATTATTAGAGTTATAAAGGAAAAAAAAATAAAATTAAAGAAAACTAAAAAGAATCCCAAAATGTACAAAGCATCTATTGATATGGATGGATGGATGGATGGATGGATGGATGGATGGATGGAGACAGATAAATTACAAAATTCTGTGTTAAGTATATCAATAACTGGTAGCTATATTTCACAAAATAACCTACAAAAAGAGAACCAGTTTGGACTAAGGCAACAGGCTGGGTGACCTTGGGCCAGTCCCCCTCTCTCAGTCCAACTCACCTCACAGGGTTGTTGTAGGGAAAATAGAAGGAGGAAGCAGTGTTAGGTATGCTCCCCGCCTTGTGTTATTTATAAAAATAATAAAGGTAGGATAGAAAATAAATAAAATAAAAATAAATTTATTTTCATAAAATTCTGATGGTGATGACTCAATTTGATATGCAAGTCTTAATGGTTGAATGGAATAGTTAGATATTTGAATTTTGAGTAGAAAATGGGAAGAAGTGCTAAAATCAGCACCCAAACCATAGATTATGCCTTATTCAACAAAAAAATAATAATACTTCTGATTTCCTGGACTCCACTGTATTTATATAGAACAGACTTGAGTAAATCGTCATATTCTTGGAGATGCAATGAGATTACTTCTTCAATTAGCATTTGTTCAGTGTTTTGTAATTGTTCTATTCAAGGAAGAAACTGTTACACTGTACATGTATTAACCCAAGACAAGATTTAATATTCTCAGATACTCATATTCCTTTGAACTATATTCCTATCATGTGAAAATTGTCATCTGGACAAAGAAAGTAGATTCTCTACATTCTAATGTAGAGTTAAAAGATTTTTCACTATTGGAAAGATAAATGGTTAGCTGCAACTACTCAAAAGGCTGCATAGTTGATGTTATTAGCAATTTACAAACAAATCTTCTCAACATAGATTACCTATGGATTTTTACAGTGGTGACACAGATTTCATAGTATATGACTGTGCACCTGTGTGTTCTTTTTTCTTTTACATTAAATAATATCCAAGTAAGAATTTGTGAGAATTAACCCTTAATACTATGGCTACAATATATAACCTACAAAAACATTTAACTCTTCGTTGCTATCTAGGGGTTATGTGGGTTTCTGCAAACCTGATACAATCATCATTGTCAGTTCCATGCAAATGATTCTCATAGCTTATATAATACAGGATAGGTCACTGTCCCTGTATAAGTGTGTAAATATCAGCATAAATGCATGCTATTAAATGTGTTTATGGTAAAATTAAGCTCTCTGTCTTGGTTCCTTCCAGAGGTGTTGTACTACAGCTCTCAGAATTCCTTGCTAACTTAATTTTGGGAGATTTAGTTCAATATATCAGGTGGATACAAAGTTGGGAAAGACCAGTTAAATCCTTTTGCTATATGGTAATACAATACTATTGCATTAAATTAACTTTTAAAAATATGTACCTCAAATAAGTCTAGGATCCTATAAAACCCTGGGGAGAAAACTAGCACTCTGGTGTAGACTCAAAGGAATTAATAACTATTTAATTATTTGGATCATTTAGTAGAAAAGTTAAAGTCATTGTCTGAATTAAAGCTTATTTTTAGGTTGGTTCTTCCAGCTGATAACATTCCACACATGTTCCTCCTCTCTCCTTTTGCGTTGGAATCCTGATGGTGCTGTAGAACTTATCCTGTGAGGGATAGAATGGCATTCCTCAAACTATCAGTGATGCTTTTAAAGGCAACAGGACAATCTAAGCAGCGTAGCAGATGTGAGGCAGTTAATTCCTGATTTGGAGAGCTTGGCATATCAGCTTCTTCTCAGAGTCATGCTGTAATATTTATGGATGTGTGTGTACATACATACATACATTCACATACACACTCATGCACAAAATATATTTCTTCCAAGTTTTAGGTATATTTTTAATTGGAACCAGAGCTATAATTGCAGCAACACTCTCATTCCTCTTAATTATAATAACATCTGCCTGATAAAATTATATCATCACATCTTGTGCTTCCCCATAACAGCTAATGAAGTGCAAGGTGAGAACTAACCACCATCTCCAAAATCATGTAGCTTTGCTCAGATGTGTCCATTTCTGCCAGTTGCAATGTGCATTTATCTTCTCTGCCAATTCATCAGCCAGATGCTGAAATTTCTGAATGCATGATTCAGGCCACATGAACAAAAATGATCACGGTGCTCTTTATTTGTGTGCCACTTTTAAGAGGGAAAATCATATTTCAAATACGATGTAAACACAAATACATTACATCTACTTCATTTATTTGTTTATTACAGTCATGTATACACTGCCCCGTCACACAGATTCAAGATGGTTTACAATATACGATACAGAGAATCCATATAAATCGAAATCCCCAAATCCCCCAGCAAAATCACTACTTGAACCATCCAAATAAAATCTCAGTAAAACTAAAACCAGAACAACTACCCAGTACCATCGCTAGTGCTCAAGTATGTGTTGGAACAAAACACTTTTCTCACAGCTTTGTGGAAAGGTGGCAGATTGGAAGCTCATGGATATTAGGAGGTAAGTTTTTCCACAATGTTGGAACCACCACTGAGGTTGCTAGATATCTTTGGTGAGGAGAACACTAAGCATCCCCTCCTGACATGATTGTACAGAATTGGTGAAGGAATCTAATTAGGAGAGATGTCCTATTCTAGACTAAATGATCACACAGAAGCAACTAGCTACTGATTTAATGATGGGGTTGTAATTCTAACAACTAGGCTCCATTATGACTGACATTCTTGCTCTCTCTGTGGGGTTGGTATATTTTATAGTGATTTAATGTTGTTGTTTATTCGTTTAGTCGCTTCCGACTCTTCGTGACTTCATGGACCAGCCCACGCCAGAGCTTCCTGTCGGTCGTCAACACCCCCAGCTCCCCCAGGGACGAGTCCGTCACCTCTAGAATATCATCCATCCATCTTGCCCTTGGTCGGCCCCTCTTCCTTTTGCCTTCCACTCTCCCTAGCATCAGCACCTTCTCCAGGCTGTCCTGTCTTCTCATGATGTGGCCAAAGTATTTCAGTTTTGCCTTTAATATCATTCCCTCAAGTGAGCAGTCTGGCTTTATTTCCTGGAGGATGGACTGGTTGGATCTTCTTGCAGTCCAAGGCACTCTCAGAATTTTCCTCCAACACCACAGTTCAAAAGCATCGATCTTCCTTCGCTCAGCCTTCCTTATGGTCCAGCTCTCGCAGCCATATGTTACTACAGGGAACACCATTGCTTTAACTATGCGGGCCTTTGTTGTCAGTGTGATGTCTCTGCTCTTAACTATTTTATCGAGATTTGTCATTGCTCTTCTTCCAAGGATTAAGCGTCTTCTGATTTCCTGACTGCAGACAGCATCTGCAGTAATCTTTGCACCTAGGAATACAAAGTCTTTCACTGCTTCTACGTTTTCTCCCTCTATTTGCCAGTTATCAATCAAGCTGGTTGCCATAATCTTGGTTTTTTTTAGGTTTAGCTGCAAGCCAGCTTTTGCACTTTCTTCTTTCACCTTCATCATAAGGCTCCTCAGTTCCTCTTCACTTTCAGCCATCAAAGTGGTATCATCTGCATATCTGAGATTGTTAATGTTTCTTCCAGAGATTTTAACTCCAGCCTTGGATTCCTCAAGGCCAGCTTGTCGCATGATGTGTTCTGCATACAAGTTGAATAGGTAGGGTGAGAGGATACAGCCCTGCCGTACTCCTTTCCCAATCTTAAACCAGTCTGTTGTTCCGTGGTCTGTTCTTACTGTTGCTACTTGGTCGTTATACAGATTCTTCAGGAGGCATACAAGATGACTTGGTATCCCCATACCACTAAGAACTTGCCACAATTTGTTATGGTCCACACAGTCAAAGGCTTTAGAATAGTCAATAAAACAGAAATAGATGTTTTTCTGAAACTCCCTGGCTTTTTCCATTATCCAGCGGATATTGGCAATTTGGTCTCTAGTTCCTCTGCCTTTTCTAAACCCAGCTTGTACGTCTGGCAATTCTCGCTCCATGAACTGCTGAAGTCTACCTTGCAGGATCTTGAGCATTACCTTACTGGCATGTGAAATGAGTGCCACTGTTCGATAGTTTGAACATTCTTTAGTGTTTCCCTTTTTTGGTATGGGGATATAAGTTGATTTTTTCCAGTCTGATGGCCATTCTTGTGTTTTCCAAATTTGCTGGCATATAGCATGCATTACCTTGACAGCATCATCTTGCAAGATTTTGAACAGTTCAGCTGGGATGCCGTCGTCTCCTGTTGCCTTGTTATTAGCAATGCTTCTTAAGGCCCACTCAACCTCACTCTTCAGGATGTCTGGCTCTAGCTCACCGACCACACTGTCAAAGCTATCCCCGATATTGTTATCCTTCCTATACAGGTCTTCCGTATATTCTTGCCACCTTTTCTTGATCTCTTCTTCTTCTGTTAGGTCCTTGCCATCTTTGTTTTTGATCATACCCATTGTGGCCTGGAATTTACCTCTGATGTTTCTAATTTTCTGGAAGAGGTCTCCTGTCCTTCCTATTCTTTTGTCTTCTTCCACTTCCATGCATTGCTTGTTTAAAAATAATTCCTTATCTCTTCTGGCTAACCTCTGGAATTTTGCATTTAATTGGGCATATCTCCCCCTATCACTGTTGCCTGTCCTGATTACCAGGAAACACACTGAGGCGAGGACTTGGTCTCTAATATTTATTAGTAGTACTTAACAAGAATCCTAACAAACTGAGAAAGCGTGGGAAAACCCAGCCATATAAACCCCAAAGGTTAAGGCGGTCCCGATCTGTGTCTCTTTGAATGGCTGAACAGTTCCTCAGTGCTACGCATGCGCTTGACAGTCTGGGTGAGAGCCCCCTGCTCGCCATCCTTACTCATGACATCGCCTTTTGCTTTCCTTCTTTCTTGGGCTACTTCTAGTGTCTCAGCAGACAGCCATTTTGCCTTCTTGGTTTTCTCTTTCTTTGGGATGTATTTTGTTGCCGCCTCCTGAACAATGCTGCCAACTTCTGTCCAGAGTTCTTCTGGGACCCTATCTACTAAGTCCAGTCCCTTAAATCTATTCTTCACCTCCACTGCATATTCCTTAGGAATATTAGTGAGCTCATATCTAACTGATCTGTGGGTCTTCCCTAATCTCTTTAGTCTGATCCTAAATGGTGCAAGAAGAAGTTCGTGATCTGAACTACAGTCAGCTCCAGGCCTTGTTTTTACCGACTGTACAGATGTCTGCCACCTTTGGCTGCAAAGGATGTAATCAATCTGATTTCGGTGTTGTCCATCTGGTGAAGTCCATGTATAAAGCCGTCTCTTAGGTTGTTGGAAGAGAGTGTTTGTGATGCAGAGTGAGTTGTCTTGGCAAAATTCTATCAGCCTGTGTCCTGCTTCGTTTTGTTCTCCCAGGCCATACTTACCTGTAATTCGAGGTGTCATTTGACTGCCCACCTTAGCATTCCAGTCTCCTGTGATGAAAATAACATCTCTTTTAGGCGTGTTGTCCAGTAGGTGCTGCAGATCCTCATAGAACAGCTCTACTTCAGCTTCTTCAGCATTTGTGGTTGGGGCGTATATTTGGATCACTGTGATGTTAGATGGCTTGCCCTGAATTCGAATTGAGATCATTCTATCATTTTTTGGGTTGTATCCAAGCACTGCTTTAGCCACTTTACTATTAATTATGAAGGCTACTCCATTTCTTCTGTGGTCCTCTTGTCCGCAGTAGTCGATCTGGTGGTCATTTGATGTGAAGTGGCCCATTCCAGTCCATTTCAGTTCACTGACGCCCAGAATGTCTATCTTTAATCTTGACATCTCACCAATAACCACATCCAATTTGCCCTGGCTCATAGATCTTACATTCCAGGTTCCGATGGTGTGTTGATCCTTAGAACATCGGATTCACCGTTCACCACCAGCACCGTCGGCCGCTAACCGTCCTTTCGGCTTTGAGCTAGCTGCGTCATCACGTCTGGGGCTAGTTGAGCTCATCCTCTGTTCCTCCCCAGTAGCATTTTGACCATCTTCCGACCTGGGGGTCTCATCTTCCGATGGTATACCGACATATCTCTGGTTGTACTGATCCATTTAGTTTTCACGGCCAGAATACTGAGGTGGGTTGCCATTACCTTCCCCAGGGATCGCATTTAGTCTGACCTCTCTGTCATGACCTTCCCGTCTTGGGTGGCCCTTCACGGTTTAGCTCATGGCATCATTGAGGTGCTCAAGCTCCAGCACCACGACAAGGTAACGATCCTTTACTGAAGAGTGATTTAATAATTTTGTGATATTTTTAAAAAATCAATTTTTTATAGTGATTGTTCTTATTTATTCATTGTTTTTATGTCGTTGTTGTATGCTGCCCAGTGTCACCTTGTGTGAGATGGGCAGCCATATAAATGTGAACAATAAACAAACTAACTAACTAAGAAGGCAGGTAGAATGCTTGGCTTAGTAGTTGCACACATATGCCAGGAGAAATAAGGGGAAGGTGAGATCTTGCCTGGTAGCAAGACACAGCACTGATGGTCTGTAAATACAGGTTGAAGCTGAGAGTTTAGGGATCCAGTTGACAATCATAATAAGAGATTAGAGGCAGGGCTAGCAGTCAGACAGCCAAGAGCACAAGAATGGGGTGAGGCAACAGCAGAGAAGCAGAAGTGGTCTGTCAATCTAGGATACAAATGTAGGAGACTTCCACAAACTACTCTGAGTGATAGTCTAAAGTCTGAGAGCAGAGCAAGGCTACAGAAACACAGGTCTGATGTTGGAGAGTTGTTTCCAACAGAGAGCAAGACATGGCAGCTGCTCCAAAATAGCCCCAGCTGTGGGTGTAACTCAACTAGTGACACTGTTGTCCTGGCTTCTCAACTAGCCAAGTAGATTGCCTTTGCTCTGCCCTTCAAAGTTGTTAGTATGTCCTGGGACTTAGACAACCTGCCATGATCTGGCCCTTCATAATCTGAGTCTACCATTGCCTGCTCTGCATACGTTCTCTCTTGTCTGCTTCAGATGACTGATTGCCTGCCAACGCCAAAGCTGACAACTCACCCCAAATTGATGGATGACTTCTCCCAATAGATGTTAAATAGCATGGGGGAGAAAGCCATACCTTGTGGAAACCTTCATTGGAGCAGCCATTGGCTAATTACTCCTCTTTTATGGCCACTCACCAAAACTATCCAGTCAGGAAGGAGCAGAATTACCATAAAACAGCACCTCCAACTTTCACAGGCAACCCAGAAGGGTACCATGGTCAATGGTACTGAACACAACCAAAAATCTAGTAGGACCAAGAAATGTGTAAACTCTCCACTCAGGTTCCAATGTAGGGATCATAAGTGTGAGCAGTATGGTTTTGGACCCATGCTTAGGGTTGAACCTGACTGGAAGGGAAGATAATTCACTACATCTAGAGAGGGGGAAATGCTGATGGATAGCACAGCTACTGATTAGGGAACTGTAATTGTTTTATTGACTGAAAACCAAGGTATGGGCAGAGTTGCTCTTGTTTTTCTTCTTTGGATTAAAGGTACTTTAGAAATGAGTAAAGGCTGACAGTAAGTTACCAGTAGTTCTAGTGTGTGAAACAGGATTCTGAGCTCTGTATGTTCATAAGTATGAATTTATTTACATATGCATTACTAACAAGAGTTTTGAAAGAAAGCAGCTGAACCCTAAATAATGTTTTCTGTCAGCCTTTACTCATTTGTACTTGACAACGTTGCCTTCATAATTGTTTCCAATCCATCAATGAGAGAGCCTTAAGTTATCCTTAAATGTGTCAGCATTAAAGTAGTGTTTTCCCTATTAAACTGGCATCATCCAATGACAGCCACAAAGTGTCTAATCTGTAACACTTCACTGCCCCTTGCATCAAAAATAAAGTCAGGTGACCTGTAGTGGGTAGGATCAGAGCTATGCTTATGGGCCATTTCAGGTTGATGTGAGCATACCCATTTCCCTCTGGTCACAGGTCTGCTGTTGTCTCCCAGACAAAATGTAGTGTGAGGTAAGTGAACTGTAAAGAAAAGCACTTACCAGAGCTTGAAATAAGTGTGTGTGTGTTTGTGTGTGTGTGTGTGAAATAAGTGTATATACTGTATATATATTGTAACAGTGAAATAGCATAACATTGAAAAGAAGGACCAAACACCCTTTCCCCCAATTTCCTTCTGAATCATTGGCACTTGTTGCTTGATTAAGGGGAGGAAAAGAATGGAAGATAAATCCTAAATAAAAGTGCTTCTTCTAACTGAATTCCCTTTTCAGTTTGGATCTGACTTGCTAAAAACATTATTATGACAGAATGAAATGTAGAAGGACGGACCCAGAAAAAGGCTTAGAGATGAAGGGCAGATTCTGCAATCCAACCTGCCCTCTTCCTGCTGCAGTCCAGTGATTGGCAGTTGTTCTTCCTGCCAGCTGGTGACATGCTAAAGAGGGATCACAGCAAAGATGCAGGAAGACATTAATGGCCTTTTCTTTTTTCTTATCTACTGCCTTCAGTTTCCTTTGCTGACTACTTCTTGGTCTGTTTCTGCATTTGGCATTATGTTGCTTCCCCCCAAAGTAATAGTGTGATGGGTATATAGGTACCTATGCTTCATCAGTCACAGATTACAAATACTGTACATAATCAGAACACCACCATTTCAGAGTGAATCAGAATATATGCAATAGCGTCAGAATAGTGGATGGGTAACAAGGGCATCCAATTCCATGCTGGTGTTGTTTTCTGCCCACTCAGAGATATCCTGGGAGAGCTCCCACTTGCTTCACTGCTTGGTCTCCTCCACCCTTGTGACCTGTCAGATGACTATCAGGCATGGAGGAGGGGCAGGAGTGATGCGGGAGGGAGGGAGGGAGGGAGCACTACTGAAGGAGCTTCATCCTTGACTAGGGTTGCGAGGACATGCCGGGGCTGGCAGTGAATGGTCATGGCAAGCAGCACTCAGAAGCAGCCTCTCAAGTAGGCAAAGTGGCATAGGAGTTAGCAAAATTATTCCCACCTCCCCCGCAAAGTGAAGTAGCAGAAAACCTGTAATGCATCTATTGGTGACAGATCCAGTCAGATCCAGCTGGCAGAATCCGGCTCCCTCTCCCAGTTTGAATTAACTTTCTGTACAGCTCACAAATCCCGTTCTATAAATGCACATCTAGTGCTCTTTCAAAAGAGTGCTAAAGCCATGTATATAAGATGTCTGCAGCAGCTCTTTGCAAAGTGTCAGTCAGGCCTCTGCGGCAGCCAATTTTTCCTGCGGCCCAGACCAGAATGGTCACTGAGGGCAGTGCCCAGTGGATATACTGTACACACAGCAGTCTAAAGTGGCTAACAGAAGCTGTGAGGATAAATTCAAGAACAGGACGTTTCAGAAATATAAGTTTAAATTTCTGTGCTTTAGATCTTTTTTAATGGTTTTGTTTAGCCATTAAATTAGCCATTTTTATTCTGAATTGATTGAAATAGCTCATTCACACACATTTAACATAAACCAGAGAGCCACTTTGGTGTAGTGGTTAAGGCATCAGGCTAGAAACCGAGAGACCCTGAGTTCTAATCCCGCCTTAGGCACAAAGCCAGCTGCTAGGTGACCTTGGGCCAGTCACTCTCTCTCAGCCCTGGGAAGGAGGCAAGGGCAAACAACTTCCAAAAAACCTTGCCAAGAAAACTGCAGGGACTAGTCCAGGCAGACTCCAAGAACTGGACATGATTGAATGGATTAAAAAAACACATAAACCATTAAGACAAACAGTGATTTCTTTAAATTAGATTTATTTAAATGCTGATTCACACTGTAGGGTATCAACTACTGTATTGCTGCTTGCATCATGATTAATTCTGCAAATGACGTCTTAGCCGTAAGCTAAGAACTAGCACATTTCAGGCAATAGGCACTTCATTAAATTCATGTTACACACGTCCTTTTTAAATGGAAAGGCACACAACTAGTTCTTCTGCGATGTGATTGATCCCCATTACGTCTGGGAACTCTGGGAGTTATTGTCCCAATACATCTAGAGAACTCCAGGTTGGGGGAAGCTGCCTTAATGTCTGTACGAAACATTACAATCATTTGTCTGAGTGAAGATTCTTTGACTTAAAAGGCAGACATATCTTGCAGGCAGCCACAATTTCCACAGGCATCTCCGATTCTTTCTTCTTGAAGGACTATTGAGAGGGACTGTCTGGAAGTAATTGTTTTGAAAAGCACAGCAGCCTTCCTGTTGCAATTGTCAGTTACAGTGTAATAGTATTTTCAAACAGCTCCCAACAGGAATACCCCCCTTACTCACAACCCAGCACATGCATATAGAAATCGTTATTTGAAATCTCCTTTGTCTGGAGGAAGCTTGAAGTTCAAAGGATTTCAAATCTTCATGATGGTTTAATCTCTCCTTCCTCCTGCTTTGGAATATCTGGCAATACCTACCAGGCTTATGAAAAAGGTATTTTGTTTCCTTTAACAAAAACTTATCTTTAGTATTGGCAGGTGTTTTTTCTGGCATTTCAATTGTCTTTCTATTTCTGCTGCAAGTTCAAATTACTCAGGAGTTCTTCCAACAAATCTAGGATTCAAAACCTATTTCTGAATTCTTGGTATTAGGCCTAAGAGAACTGGATATTGCAATAAACCCGTTTGTGGTCTAGAATTCTGATGGCGTTGCCTCTATGACCTAGCAGATTACTGTACACTGAGTATTTTTTCAAACCATCCCATTTTTCCCCCATGGATAGGCCTCTTCTTAAGTACACACTTTGATTGTGTCAGCTTTGTAACAGGTCCTAAATCTCTCATTCTTGGAGTCATTTAAGATTCTTATAGCATCAGAACTGAGCATTAGTGAGGTGAGACAAAGTGGATACGCTGCGAGTATGCTAAATCCACCATGTAGAGTACTAGGTTCACATAGGTGAATACCGCAATGGCCACCTGGTTGTCCCACAGACACGTGGCTCGGGAACACTGGTAGGGACGGTGTGGAGAGCCATATTTACGATCAAAGCAGAAAACCGGCCATATCACAGCTGCGCTCATATACATCAGGACAGCCACGAATGTGTACACGACCACAAAGTGCTCAAAAGGGCATTTCAGTGT
Organism: Candoia aspera; assembly: GCF_035149785.1. Classification (NCBI taxonomy): domain Eukaryota; kingdom Metazoa; phylum Chordata; class Lepidosauria; order Squamata; family Candoiidae; genus Candoia; species Candoia aspera. The sequence goes on along the minus strand of NC_086154.1, from coordinate 113,391,600 downwards.
GGCTGTTTTTCCCGTGACATTGAGAGCCACCACTACCACTGTCACCACAAAGCAGAAGCTGTAAACAGCCACACACCACTGGGTAGCTGCATACGTATTGTATTGGCTGTCCTTCGCCAGAGCGCCAAAGATGATGCAAGCTACAAAGGACTGGACAATTTTCAGGAGGCCTGAAACTGTGGCCATGTAACTCGACACCTGTCCTGGCTTGGCCCTAGTTAGAAACACTTCTGCGGCATAGGCCCAGAAGAGAAGCCCTGCGAAAACACTGCTGGCAATGCGGAAGTTTCTCACCTCGCAACTCTTGGAGTCGCAGTCAAACTGGACGTAGAGCGGGTAGATCACAGCGGCGGTGACGGACATGAGGGTGGCGAGCATGGCAAAGGCAGCTGTGAAATTCCCCCAGGAGATGCTGAGGCAGCTGTGGAGGCGAGTGAACTCGCAGGTGAGGATGAAGGTGGTGACGGCAAAGCAGAGGCACCAGACCGATACACAGAAGGAGCCGTAGGCAGCGCTGAATCCCCCTCGGTGGGCCACGAGGCTGAAGGTAGTGCATCCGAACGCGGCCTGCAAGAGTCGAGCAACTCCCACCCGAGAGGCCACAGCATCCATGTTGAGATACGTTGTCCCGCTTGACCTCTCCATCGCTGGGTCAGGAGTCCTAGTTTCCCTTTTGTGATTGGATATGGTTTCCCTTGTCCTCGTCCCCCTATCAGAAGCTCAGTGGTGACGAAGCAGGAACTGCCACGTGAAGAAGCTCCATATCCCTCCACCCAGGTCTTTGCTGGCTGTTGTTTATGCGGCAGGCAGAGTGCGTGTTTCTGACTGGCTTTTGAGATGGACTTGCCTCTGCGGTAAAAATATTGACCTGCCTTTCTCTGTGCTGCAGTCACGATTCATCAAACCTGCCGTGCCGGGTCCTGCAGGCCACACACTCTTTCTGCAGTCCTGTTACTTCTCTTCTCTTACTCTGCCTCAGCTGATCACTTTCTCCCAAGTGACTAACAGGAGGTTTATTTTGTTTCAGTTGCACAGCTGCAGCTCTCAATTCTGTCGCTGTAAAGGGCCAGCATATAAATAGAAGACTATTTTAATAGACTTGTCCAGTATGGAATGAACTGCATGGAGTGTGCAGGAATGAGGAGCTGGTTTTAGCTACATCCAGGACAGCTTCACATATTACCCTTTCATCTCTGGGTCAGAAATAAGCTAAAAAAAATTGAATGGCAGAAGACAGGTAATCTAGCAGAAAATGAGGATGAGAAAGGCATCTAATGCAAAGATACAGGTATATTGTATCTTTGCATCAAATGTACACTCTTTATACTTTTCTCTCATAATGCTGAACTCATGGCATGTGTATGCCCGATCTGTCAGCATGACAGATGGAAGGGAAAGCACATTGGCTGGCTTCACACATTATGCCAAATTTAATCTGGTTTGTTTGGTTTTGGCTCTTTGCATTTTAGAGATCCACTAACTGTATTTTGCAAATCAAGGTTTATTTAGTTGCCTATCCCACCTATTTATAGATCTCTGGGTGGTTTTAGGACTGTATATAATGCCCACACAAATATAAGGGCACTAACCCTCTGAGGGGGCTTTGGGCCCACAAAAGAGACACGAGCGAGCTGCTTGTGGCCCCTGGCCACACTTTTACACACTTGTCTTAATATGATGTGTAAAACAAGTCATGGTGTTCTTCAAGGCATCCTAAGAAGCTGCTTATCTGTCCAGAAGAGCTTACTCAAAAAAGGTAGTTCTTGCTGATATAGCCACTGGTTGAAAAAATACTGTTTATAAGGTCAGAACATTGTCGATAGATAGATCGATAGATAGATAGATAGATAGATAGATAGATAGATAGATAGATAGATAGATAGATATGCCAACCCATACTTAACTGAATCATGGTTTACTGAATTCATCCGATTATCTGGGTTTACACAAAACTCTGAACTATACCTGCTGGATTTTGTACTGAGTTACAAACTCACCACATTTTAGCCTAGTGGATTGTATATAAACCTAGCCTAGCTGTGGCTGCGCTCATGCAACCTACTAAGCTATATAGTTTGCTTAATTATGCTTAACTGAATAAACCACAATTGATACAATTCACACAACACACAATGCCAGAAGTACAAGAATGGAGACCTCAGAATCACTTTTAGCCCTGCCAAACCTTGAATGTGGTTCCCAGAGACTTGCAAAAATTGGTACCAAACTGTAATTTTAATGAGACAGAAAAGGGAATGCTTAAATGCATGGTTGAAGAATAATCATATTTACTATATTTCAATTACATTAAAATGTAAATTAAAACACATTGGCCACCCATTCCTCTTTGCAGGCCATGACAAGTCACTAAGCCATAAATCTTGGTTTATAAACTGGCTAAGTTTAAACAGCATGCTAAACCACAAAAGAACAAACCACATTTTGATTTAACAACATGTTGTATGAACTCACTGCACCTGACAGCAACTCTTGGGCTTCAAACTATAGTTTTTCCTGTAATCTGATGCCTTATATCCCTTTGGTTTGAAGAAATGGAAGCAGTGACAGATTTTATTTTCTTGGGCTCCAAGATCACCGCAGACAGTGACTGCAGCCATGAAATTAAAAGACACTTGCTCCTTGGGAGGAAAGCTATGGCAAACCTAGACAGCATATTAAAAAGCAGAGACATCACCTTGCCGACAAAGGTCCATATAATCAAAGCTATGGTTTTCCCAGTAGTGATATATGGCTGTGAGAGTTGGACCATAAGGAAGGCTGAGCACCGAAGAATTGATGCTTTTGAACTGTGGTGCTGGAGAAGACCCTTGAGAGTCCCTTGGACTGCAAGGAGGTAAAATCAGTCAATCCTACAGAAAATCAGCCCTGACTGTTCATTGGAAGGACAGATACTGAAGCTGAAGCTCAAATACTTTGGCCACCTAATGTGAAGAGAGGACTCACTGGAAGAGACCCTGATGCTAGGAAAGACTGAAGGCAAAAGGAGAAGGGGACGGCAGAGGATGGGATGGTTAGATAGCATCACCGATGCAATGAACATGAATTTAAGTAAACTCTGGGAGACAGTGGAGGACAGGAAGGCCTGCCGTGCCATGGTCCATGGGGTCACAAACGGACACAGCTGAACAACAACAACTGAATGAATAAATACTGTACAAAACTGAGTGACCAATGCAAGAGAGAAATGTTGAGGAGGTTTGCTCATATAGAGAGAATGAATGAGGATGGAATTGCAAAAGAAACATGTAAAGGAACAGTAAATGGTTTGAGAGGAAGGAGAAGACTGAGAAATTTGTTGTTGGGTAAAGCTGAATGAGATTCTCCAAAAGAGACAAGTGAGATCTAAATACCAAATCAGTGTCTAGATGTGGGAGAACCAAGGGTATTTTGTAAGAATTTGAAGGTAGCATTGTTTTGGCATCATCAGGATTTGCTGCAGGTGCCACTGTAGCCAAGGCTCTACCCTTTCACTTGTCTCCCTCTTTCTCCTGAACAGTTGCTCTGTGGGCAGGATTGGAACCCATGTGGTTCAGGAGCTGTTTCTGTCTCTGCCGAGTTTAGACACAGTACCAAATCACAGTTTACCAAATAAAAGGGGTTTTTTTCCCCCAGCTTGCTAAGACAAGTATTACAGTGGTGGGATTCACTTTATCTGCTAAACCAAAAACAAAGAAATTACACAGTGATTTAGTTTTTATAACATGTAATGCCATGGTTTACTCAAGGCTAATTAATTGAATAAGTGACAATGGACTGGATTTGCACAAAATTCTAAGCAGAAAACTTGGCTTACAAACCATAGTGCTAGTTTCACACAACTCCAAACCAAGCAAATATAATATGGTTTAGCATAATGTGTGAATTGAGTCTTTGCATGTGTTCCCTTGCTCTCTCACAGGCTCAGGATCTCTGCAGGCCACAAGAGAGGCCACCCCTTGACTTTCAGCAGGGATTTAGCTATCCCTGTACTGTTGTGTTTGTTCCAAGAAGGTCCTGCATCCTTGAAAGCTTTCCAGTAGTGCTGCAGGAGGTGAAGATCATTCTAACCTAGTGCTGTTAGCGTACTGTTGCAGAGTTAATGTCTAGGGCAGTGTTTCTCAGCCTTGACCACTTGAACAAGTGTGGATTCAGGAATTCCCCAGCCACATATCTTCAAGTTGTCAAGGTTGAGAAACACTGGTCTAGGGCATAGGAACCCTGTTTCTCTGGTAAACCTACACACCTTTTTTTTTCCAGGGTCACCACTATCAAGACAGCTGTTCAAGAAACCAAGAGGTATAGTTTAGTACAACCCAATTTTAGTTAGTTTTCTTTTGCTTTTCTTTATCTCTAGCCTTTAATTGCTTTTGCTTGCTACTTCTTACTTTTTTTCTGTGTAATGTTGCTTATCCCGAAAGGGACTAGCATAAGAGGTATGTATATAGTATATGTACAAAATGTTTTGTGAAGTCAGCCATAGTGGTTTGTAAACTATGGCTTATGGCTTAGTGTTTTGTGCAAACTCAGATACTTATTTATTTAGCGATTCATAATTAAATAATGGCAAACCCAGCCATTGTATTTATGTGGGATTTATGTAGGAGTTTAGATGTTTTGGAAATAGATGCTGAGTTAGACAGTGTTCTCATTCCTGCCATGGCAATAAAGCTGGGGCTGAGGGAAGTGGAGGGCCGTTCCTTATTTGTCCCCACACTGCATCCCAACTTCTTATTGACTTGAATGGAAGGAAAAACAGTGTTAGCTGTATAGTAATTAAACTGCACTGCCATCATGGCTTAGAGAACCAGTGTGGTGCAGTGGTTAAAGTGTTGGATTAGCATTGGGAAAACCCATGAGTCTGGCCCGCCCTCAGCCATAAAAGACTTGGGGGCTTCGGGCCATTTACCCTCTTTCAGAGTACATTATCTTGTATGTTGTTTTTGTTGTTGGATTGTTGTTGGAAAATATAGGAGGAGGAGGTCTTAAGTATGCCTGCTTGAGCTCCTGAAGGAAAGGTAGGATATAAATCTAATAATAAGTGCCAGGGAAATAATGGGAGTTTGGATACAACTGCCATGTGGCCTGTGCTTGGCCACTGCACTAGTCAGAGAAGGCAGCATATCTGTATGATGGACAGCTCTACTGGCAAGGTGGGGAATTTCTGCTGGGGTGTAACTTTGCCAATGGAGATCCATCTCAGCTGGTGGCAAGTCATTCTCACTACTTTCAAATACCATTTTATCTGATGTAACTGGCATCAGATTATATCCTTGGATATCGAAAACAGCACAGGAGGTAGAGGTGGCCAGACGACCATGCCAGATTGCTTGATTCTACACAAACACCAGAAAGCTGAAGAACAGCACTTCAGTGAAATCAGGAAATAATTTTGCATAGCTGGCAAGGTGCCTTATCTCTTCCTTTGTTTTCTTATAATGAGCTAGGAGTGACATTCTCATGGTGACCTGGCAACAGGCCTGGCTGCAGAGTGAATTTCTTGGTACTTTTCTAAATCTTAATTAACCACACTTAGAGCAAAAATGATCTATCCAAGACTAGGGCTGCCCTATTTGGATGGCAGAAATCTGGACATTAGATGAGAACAAGATATAGAGATTGCTGCTGCTCTCTACTGTCATCCAGTGGTCATCCATATTTCTGCAGCTTAGATATTGTAGCCCAGTGCAAGACAGTGGGGATAGTCAATGTAAGAGCAGGAAAAAGGCCTGCAAACTGTGTTGAAATGGCATCTCTTGATGTTACTTTATAAGTGGCTAATTTTGCAGAAGTGTGCCCACTCACTTCAAAAAGTAGAAACAAAGGATTCGGTTATCGCAAACTTAATTAATTAATTAAAAATTTTCTGGGTCAATAACTGGAGTACCATAAGGAACACAATTCACTGAAACATTTTCTTGTATCTAATACAGCCAATATTCGAAATAATAAGATATGTTTGCATCAATTAAAAAGAAGGGAGAAATTTTTCTTACATAGTCCTGAATATATACATATACAAATACATATACATATATATCTTCAGCAAAGGATTGTTACCTTGCCGTGGTGCTGGAGCTTGAGCCCCTCAATGATGCCATGAGCTAAACCGTGAAGGGCCACCCAAGACGGGAAGGTCATGACAGAGAGGTCAGACTAAATGCGATCCCTGGGGAAGATAATGGCAACCCACCCCAGTATTCTTGCCATGAAAACTAAATGGATCAGTACAACCAGAGATATGTCGGTATACCATCGGAAGATGAGACCCCCAGGTCGGAAGATGGTCAAAATGCTACTGGGGAGGAACAGAGGATGAGTTCAACTAGCCCCAGACGTGATGACGCAGTGTCATGATCACCGTTGCGATGCTTGGGACATTGCAACGGCTCACATGACAATGCAGGGAAATGGGGCCCGGGCGGATTAAGGGAAAAGGCAACTAGGTAACAAAAGAGAGCAACAGGTGCTGGCAACAAAGTATCAACTCTAGCCAGAGGCACAGAAGAGAAAGATACAATGTTGCAAAGAAAGCAATTGACAAGACCAGACCATGAGGCTCGCCTGAGCTGTCAAAGAGATTACGAACCTGATCTCCCGGCAATGAACCATCACCGGCCAGGGAAGCAATCAAGGAAACGCCCGGAGCACAGGAGGGGCTCCACAACCCCTCACCTACCGAAGACGGAACCGACGGGGCTCGGGGGCGCACCCAGAGTAAGAAGGGGTGGAGCACTGACCGGTGCGGGCTATTTAAATCCTGTTCTGGCGCACTCCACTCACCTTCAGCTTTCTTAAAGGGCACGCATACTGTTACTCAAATAAAACCAGAACCTAAGCCTACACTAGCGTCTGTGTTTTTACAGAGTAGCAGGCAGAGCCTGACACGCAGCTAGCTCAAAGCCGAAAGGATGGCTAGCGGCCGACAGTGCTGGAGGTGAACAGTGAATCTGATGTTCTAAGGATCAACACACCATTGGAACCTGGAACGTAAGATCTATGAGCCAGGGCAAACTGGATGTGGTTATTGGTGAGATGTCAAGATTAAAGATAGACATTTTGGGCATCAGTGAACTAAAATGGACTGGAATGGGCCACTTCACATCAGATGACCACCAGATCTACTACTGTGGACAAGAGGACCACAGAAGAAATGGAGTAGCCTTCATAATTAATAGTAAAGTGGCTAAAGCAGTGCTTGGATACAATCCAAAAAATGATAGAATGATCTCAATTTGAATTCAGGGCAAGCCATCTAACGTCACAGTGATCCAAATATACGCCCCAACCACAGATGCTGAAGAAGCTGAAGTAGAGCAGTTCTGCAGCACCTACAGGACAATACGCCTAAAAGAGATGTTATTTTCATCACGGGAGACTGGAATGCTAAGGTGGGCAGTCAAATGACACCTGGAATTACAGGTAAGCATGGCCTGGGAGAACAAAACGAAGCAGGACATAGGCTGATAGATTTTTGCCAAGACAACTCACTCTGCATAACAAACACTCTCTTCCAACAACCTAAGAGACGGCTTTATACATGGACTTCACCAGATGGACTACACCAAAATCAGATTGACTACATCCTTTGCAGCCAAAGGTGGTGGACATCTATACAGTCGGTAAAAACAAGACCTGGAGCTGACTGTAGTTCAGATCACAAACTTCTTCTTGCACAATTTAGGATCAGACTAAAGAGATTAGGGAAGACTCACAGATCAGCTAGATATGAGCTCACTAATAATCCTAAGGAATATGCAGTGGAGGTGAAAAATAGATTTAAGGGACTAGACTTAGTAGATAGGGTCCCGGAAGAACTATGGACAGAAGTTTGCAACATTGTTCAGGAGGCGGCAACAAAATAGATCCCAAAGAGAGAGAAAACCAAGAAGGCAAAATGGCTGTCTGCTGCGACACTAGAAGTAGCCCAAGAAAGAAGGAAAGCAAAAGGCAACAGTGATAGGGGGAGATATGCCCAATTAAATGCAAAATTCCAGAGGTTAGCCAGAAGAGATAAGGAATTATTTTTAAACAAGCAATGCATGGAAGTGGAAGAAGACAATAGAATAGGAAGGACAGGAGACCTCTTTCAGAAAATTAGAAACATCAGAGGTAAATTCCAGGCCAAAATGGGTATGATCAAAAACAAAGATGGCAAGCACCTAACAGAAGAAGAAGAGATCAAGAAAAGGTGGCAAGAATATACGGAAGACCTGTATAGGAAGGATAACAATATTGGGAATAGCTTTGACGGTGTGGTCAGTGAGCTAGAGCCAGACATCCTAAAGAGTGAGGTTGAATGGGCCTTAAGAAGCATTGCTAATAAGAAGGCAGCAGGAGATGACGGCATCCCAGCTGAACTGTTCAAAATCTTGCAAGATGATGCTGTCAAGGTAATGCATGCTATATGCTAGCAAATTTGGAAAACACAAGAATGGCTATCTGATTGGAAAAAATCAACTTATATCCCCATACCAAAAAAGGGAAACACTAAAGAATGCTCAAACTATCAAACAATGGCACTCATTTCACATGCCAGTAAAGTAATGCTCAAGATCCTGCAAGGTAGACTTCAGCAGTTCATGGAGCGAGAATTGCCAGATGTACAAGCTGGGTTTAGAAAAGGCAGAGGAACTAGGGACCAAATTGCCAATATCTGATGGATAATGGAAAACAGCCAGGGAGTTTCAGAAAAACATCTATTTCGTTTTATTGACAATTCTAAAGCCTTTGACTGTGTGGACCATAACAAATTGTGGCAAGTTCTTAGTGGTATGGGGATACCAAGTCATCTTGTATGCCTCCTGAAGAATCTGTATAACGACCAAGTAGCAACAGTAAGAACAGACCACGGAACAACAGACTGGTTTAAGATTGGGAAAGGAGTACGGCAGGGCTGTATCCTCTCACCCTACCTATTCAACTTGTATGCAGAACACATCATGCGACAAGCTGGCCTTGAGGAATCCAAGGCTGGAGTTAAAATCGCTGGAAGAAACATTAACAATCTCAGATATGCAGATGATACCACTTTGATGGCTGAAAGCGAAGAGGAACTGAGAAGCCTTGTGATGAAGGTGAAAGAAGAAAGTGCAAAAGCTGGCTTGCAGCTAAACCTCAAAAAAAAACAAGATTATGGCAAGCAGCTTGATTGATAACTGGCAAATAGAGGGAGAAAATGTAGGAGCAGTGAAAGACTTTGTATTTCTAGGTGCGAAGATTGCTGCAGATGCTGACTGCAGTCAGGAAATCAGAAGATGCTTAATCCTTGGGAGAAGAGCAATGACCAATCTCAATAAAATAGTCAAGAGCAGAGACATCACACTGACAACAAAGGTCCGCATAGTTAAAGCAATGGTGTTCCCCGTAGTAACATATAGCTGCGAGAGCCGGACCATAAGGAAGGCTGAGAGAAGGAAGATCGATGCTTTGGAACTGTGGTGTTGGAGGAAAATTCTGAGAGTGCCCTGGACTGCCAGAAGATCAAACCAGTCCATACTCCAGGAAATAAAGCCAGACTGCTTACTTGAGGGAATGATATTAAAGGCAAAACTGAAATACTTTGACCACATAATGAGAAGACAGGACACCCTGGAGAAGGTGCTCATGCTAGGGAGAGTGGAGGGCAAAAGGAAGAGGGGCCGACCAAGGACAAGATGGATGGATGATATCCTAGAGGTGAGGGACTTGTCCCTGGGCAGCAGCTTTCCAGAAGAGATGGGGGGGGGGGATCTCTCCTCTCTCTTCTCCCATTCAGCGAGTAAGTGCTGTGTAACATACGATGGGGTGAGGTCTGCTTCAGGCATAGCCTCCAGGGTACAAATCAGCGTGTCCCACGTTTCATTCAGTGAGGACAGGAGGATATAGGATTTTGTGAGAGGTGTAAATTCCATTCCTCTCTCCTGCAACTCAACAAACAGCTGCTGAATATAATGCAGGTGCTCAGGAAGGCTATCTCCTTCTGCAAGGTAGGCTTTGTACAGCTTTTTTGTCAGGGTAGCTTTACTCCCTGCTGTTGCCTTTACATACAAGTCTCTCAAAGCATCCCAAAGTTGCTTTGCAGACTGCATACCCCGCATGTTGACTAGCTGATTGTCCTCAACTCCCAGGATAATGGTGGCTCTAGCCCGCTCATCCTGTCTAAGCCATTTAGCACTGGGATTTTGGCGGGGTTGCTCACCAATTGGCAGCCAAAGATTCTCTCTGTGAAGATACATCTCCATCTTCAGGGCCCAATTCGAATAGTTGGTCTCTGATAGGCACTCCAGAGGCATCGCTGAGGGCTGGGAGGTAGCCATGGCTTCTTCCTTCTTTTGCAAGTCACCTCAGCTGGCTTCTTTATCCTGTAGACCAGCAGTTACTGGAAAATCTCCAGGCGGCTCCAAAGAAAATCTTCACAGGTCTTTGCTACCTGCCTTTAAATTGTGCATGAGGTGTGGAGCTGATCTCTCTATTCTCTCTGGGTTTTACTGGGCTTACTGGGTTTACTGGGCTGCTTACTGGGCCCATAACCTGTTGGCAGATTGCTAGGAAAGTCTTTGGCCCAGGAGAGATCAGAAAAGTCACACACCAGGCATTTCTATAAAAATAATTTTATTTACAGAAAGCAAACATATTTACAGGCTCTCAGTGAGAGCTGCTTAACTCTCTACATGCCTACACAGAAGGGAAATTGAAACTAAAACAAGTCCAGGCAAGTTCTTCTCCCCAGGTGCAAAAATTAACATCCGAAAAGAAGACAATTAAATTCAACCTCTTCACCCAGCCAAAATGATTAGTTACCATAGTAACCTTAATCTGTAGTAGAAAACATATTAACACCTATTTCCTTGAGACATTAATGGGACATTGGGACGGCAAAACGGGATGGGGTTAAACTTATTTAATATTCCGTATTCACGAAAAAGGTGATAAAAAAGATTATCGACGGTAAGCTGGGAAGGTGCAGGAGGGGGAGGGGAGGCAATGGTTGGGTCTGGAGAGGCTAGTGCAGGTGTGACATTGGGTGGAGAGGTTGCAAGAGGGCTGAGGGCAGCGGCGAGCTGGGACGGGAGGACAGGAACAGAGGAGTCTAGTGAATGGTTGTCCCGGACAACCTGTTCCTCTCTGGTGCACCCTTTTATTTTATTTTCTTCTGGCCGTTTTGGCCTGAGAACCAATTGGCTTCTTTTCTGCTGGGCGCGCTTTACTGACCATCTTCCACTGCACTGATTGGTGGCAGCGACTCTTCCTCTTGCTCACCGCCAATCAGCTGTTCCTGCAGTTCCGCTCGAGATTTCCCGCCAGATTGAGAACTACTGCCAAGTCAGCCTCGTTTTCATTTTCAATTTCAATTTTTCCCAATAACGGCTCCAACGTTTTTAAAAAACAGGACAAAATTGACATTTATATTAAAATGATGGGACGGTCGGGAAATGTTAAAAAAACAGGACTGTCCCGTTGAAAACGGGACACGTGGTCAGCCTAAGTAAGATGGAAGAATTGCTGACTTTTTGTCTCTTCTATACGGTCCCCAGTATAGCAACCATTTTGGAACTATGTACCCTTTTCTAAAACAAACACTTTGTGTCTTCACCACTAGGTGGCAATAATATTAACATACAGTACAGTATTTGCACATTCATTTTACATTAGAGATCTTTCACAAAGTCTTATTTTCTGATGGTTTCCTCATAATGCTAATATCCCAGATTTATCTTATCATTGCTTGTTCTACTTTCAGGTTTACTTTTAAAAAATATTACAGAAAAGAGAGTAGAGCACAATTTAATTAATTGTGGTCAAGTTTGGAGAATAAATAGCCTGTTAGGTCTCCCTTAATACTTTACTCACATTTTTTTTTTAAATTTAGGATACAGATATTTATATATACATACTAAGGGTAACATTTTATTTTTTACAAAAAATGTGAAAATAAAATTTTAAGGCAACATCCCAGCCGGGTATGGTATTGGAGGGGTGGAGGGTGGGAGGCATGACAGCTGGATGATTTATGTACGTGTATCAGATGTCATGACGCCAGTGTGTAATTGTATGTAATTGTGCAATTGTGGCATGTGCATGATTTCCTCATCATACATGTCCATTTCAGCATCATCACGGTTTGCGTGGATGCCACGGCATCTAGCAGGTTTTGTAATACCTTTAAAGGGCATAACACCACCTGTTATTTGGTTTACTTTTAACACAATTAAGGGTGTAATTTGGATTGTCTTACTTGGGAATTAAAATGTCCTGGACCTTCTGTATGTGATAGTAAGGGTTCACAGACCCAAGTATAAATAAAATATAAACTCAGATCTGCTCTCAAAGCTAATATTTTAAACTCCATTTTCTGTTTTTGAAGAAATGGCTCAATTATGAGTCTTTTAAATTAACATTTCAGGGAATATCACTGCATTTAGCTAACCCTAGCACTGCAAAAGGAACAAGTAGCATTTTTTGAGATGTCAAGACTTGTTTTTTCATCCTTCCAAACTTCATAAATCCATTATAGTCTAACAACCTGTCCCATTCCAGAAACTGGGGGAAACAAAATCTTTTGCATTTCCCATATGAGAAGATTCACCTTCATCTGAGTGAAGTTTAAAGGCAGCAGACTAGCCTTGTATTATGGGACTAGTTGACAAAAGGTTCCAATTGGATTGAAAGGCAAGAGCAATGCATTATTTTTTGTGAGATATCTGATGTGTTTCAGTGTGTGTCTCAATTAGCACCGACTTGTTCTAAAACAAGTTACTAGAAGTAACTTAAAAATAACACTAAATATCTAAGCACTTACATTGGAAACTTTTATGCACTGCTAAAAAAAGAGAAGCAACATTCCAAAGCACAAAAATATGCTTTTTTCCCCTTTTACCACCAGTTTAAGTAGAAAATTAGAAACCTCATTCATTCCTTTGAAAATAAACTTTTGCTAAATATTTTCCTTTTCAACAAAGTCACCATTTTTATTTTCCTTTCTTCCCTCTTCTCTACTTTCTTGCCAGCCCTGATCAATCAAGCCTATCATGTAGTTTTCAGTCACACTGGTTATATTAAGGAAAGTGCTGGGAAATTGTATTTTAGAACAGCGTCCACTTTACATTTTGTCAGAGGCAGAAAGTAATATTGAATGTCATAGTTGAGTGGATATAATCCTCCTTAGTGGGAGGAATCCCAAATATCCATTATTGGAGACATCTTCTATAGGCTTTTTTGTGAGATCAAAATCTACTCAAATCCATAAAAATTTGGATTGGCTTATAAGCAGTATGTGCCTCTTTCATGTGGTTGTATTCATGTTATAGTTAAAATTATATTAATTTATCATTTTACTATGTTTTTCCAATCCAATCCGGTCCAGTCCAGTCCAGTCCAGTCCAATCTATTCCTTCCTTCCTTCCTTCCTTCCTTCCTTCCTTCCTTCCTTCCTTCCTTCCTTCCTTCCTTCCTTCCTTCTTTCCCAGATGCTGAAACATAGAGAGGATTCTACATGAATATTTACAGTTTTGAGTTTGCTTATGATTGGCAGGCAGCTGGTCTCTGGGGGGAGGGGTTGTTTTTTCCTTTTAAATGTTTTTATTCTCAGTTGTGAGGCTTCACACCAAGCTTGAGTATATCTTGGCTCTCCAGACACTTGCACACTTATTCTGGAATTGGCTTACTCAATAGAATACAGTTGGTCATGACTCTTGATTGCCAACATGAATGAAACCACAAATACACAGAAATCAAACCCTATATACTGTATATAGGACCATGTTTCAGAGTTAATTTCTGTTTTCTCCCCCCTCTCTGAGTCAATAGTTATTTGGCCCTTCTCTTGTTGGTCTTGGGCAGCAGCTATTGACATAACAGTTCTCTGTAACTTGAGAATTTCTGATTCTTGCCTTATACAGCAGCTCCTAACAAGTGGCAGTTGGCTGCTGGACATGTTTATTCTCTGTTCTCCCATAGGATGGACAGACGGACAGACAGATATACATACATATACTTTTAATTGCTGTGAGCCACCCAGAGTCATGTATTTATGATGGGCAGGTATGTAAATTGAAATAATAAATGAACAGGGAAAGAAAGGATCTGTGTAATGATTACCTACCCTAACAAAACCAGACTCACAAGTAGAGGCTTAATGATATCTGATTTATTAAAGAATAGTATGCAAATACAGAGAAAGCTGAGAATGAGCAAAAGCGCGCCAAATACAAACTAAAACCCCTCAGTGCGAACATAATCCCTCCCCTCGCCCAAACCATTTCAAATTCCCCACCGCAGGTGCTGGTGACAATTTCTGCTGATGTCCTGGGAAGAAAACCTTGAACACACGAAATAACCCAAACACATTCCAATCCAGCTGAATACAGATAACATCCCAGGAGACAGAATCCTCCTCCCCTTCCCTCCCAACCTCAACACGCATCAGCAAAATGACATGTGAAACGTTACAATGTACATTTAACATTGAAACTATGAACATGACATACCGCCCCCCCCAAAATAAGCGAAACATCAGGGAGCAGGTTTCAGAGGATAAGCGACACGAAAGCATCTAACTAAAACAGAATTAACATCACGGGCAGACACCCACTCAGGGTGGGGGAAGTGCTTCCACCGAATCAGGTATTGAAGGGTGCCATGAATCCTGCGAGAATCGAGGACCTCCACCTCAAAATGTTGCTGCCCGTCAATCATGATCGGAGCAGGAGGTGGAGGCTGTGGATGCCAATGGGATGAGTGGCTGACAGGCTTAAGCAAGCTGCAATGAAAAACAGGATGCAACCGTTTCAGATTGTGAGGCAAATCCAATTTAAATGTGACAGGGTTCACCACTCCCACAATGGGAAAAGGACCCACAAACTTAGGAGCGAATTTTCGGGAAGGCTGTGGGGACTTTATGAACTTGGTGGAAAGGTAGACCTGATCACCAATCTTAAAATCAGGTTGAAGGGCTCTCTGTTTATCTGCGTGTAGTTTATAAGCAGACTGGGCATCAGCCAATGCCTGCTGAATCACTGGCCATGAGTCAGCCAGTTGAGCAGCCCAATCAGAAGCAGAACAGGGCTGCATAGAAGGTTGTGGCAACTCAGGAATGGGTACAAAATCTCACCCAGAAACCACCCAAAAAGGGGTGTGCCCTGTGCTCTGATGGACAGCATTGTTGTAAGCCACCTCAGCAAAAGGTAGCAGATCCACCCAATTATCTTGCTGATAGTTGACAAATGACCTTAAAAATTGTTCAAGGATTGAATTTAAAACCTCTGTAGATCTGTCAGTCTCCGGATGCGAAGCAGTGGACAATGCCTGTTTGGTGCAAACCAGTTTCAAAAATGATTTCCAAAAGTGGGAAGTGAACTGTGTCCTGCGGTCCGTGACCAAGCGAGAGAGGCTACCATGAATCCAGTAGATGTGTATTAGGAAAAGGCATGCCAATTGTGGGGCGGAAGGAATAGAAGCACATGGAATGAAATGGGCTTGTTTGGAAAAATAATCCTTGACAACCCAAATCACAGTCTTTTTCTGACTAGGAGGTAGGTCCACAATAAAATCCATAGAAACCTCCTCCCATGGATGGGATGGGCTTGCAACTGGCTGTAAAAGCCCCTGCGGCTTACCCCCCTTCCGTTTTGACATGGCACAGATAGGGCAAGAAGCAACATAAGTTTTTACATCACGTCTCAGGGTAGGCCACCAAAACTGGCGCCATACCAGGTGTAATGTTTTTACAAACCCAAAATGACCAGCTACTTTATCATCATGAGACCTGGTTAAGATTTCCCTTCGCAAGTTGTCAGGCACATAGAGGTGGCTTTGCTTCCAAGCTAACCCATTGTCCAAAGTAACATTGTCTCTATTTTCCTGCAACCAAGTATCGGATTTCAGTTCCTGGAGAAACTGTTGTTGCAATTGAGAGGGAACTGGCGTCCTCCTCCCAGCCGGTGAAACCGAAGCTGGAGGCAGTTGCGGACGGGTTTGGCTGCGTGTGACAGCCTGCAACCCCAGCTGGGGCTCCGTCCACACTGTGCCCACGATTTCAGGGGCTTGGACCGAATCTTGGGGCAGGCGAGAAAGCGCATCAGCTAGTAAGTTCTTCTTTCCCGGGACAAACTTCAATTGAAAATCAAAGTGACTAAAAAACTGAGCCCAGTGAATCTGCTTAGGACTGAGTTTGCGGGGTGTTCGGAGCGCTTCTAAATTCTTATGGTCAGTCCAAACTTCAAAAGGGCATTTAGCCCCTTCTAGGAGGTGCCGCCATGCTTCCACAGCAGCCTTGACTGCAAAAGCCTCCTTTTCCCAGACATGCCACCTCCGTTCAGTTTCGGAAAACTTCCAAGACAAATAAGCACAAGGCTTCAAGTGACTGTCAGCATCTGCTTGCAATAAAAGCACTCCAATTGAAAAATCAGAAGCATCTACCTGAACTACAAACGGTCTAGTGGGATCTGGGTGCTGCAAAATCGGTTCAGCAGTGAACAGGCTTTTGAGTTTGTCGAAAGCCACCTGGCATTCAGTTGTCCAATTCAGCAGTGCCCCCAGGTTCTTTACTTTGTGCGTGTCCCCCAACCCCTTGGTACGTAACAAGTCAGTTAAGGGCAATGCAATTTCAGCGAACCCCTGGATGAACTGGCAATAATAATTGCTAAATCCAAGGAAACTTTGGAGTTGTCTCTGGGTGCGTGGGCGCTCCCACCCCAAAATAGCCTGAATTTTCCCAGGGTCCATCTCAATGCCCCTGTCAGAGAACCTATAACCCAGGTAGTCAAGTTGAGTCTTATGAAACTCACACTTGGAAAGTTTGGCAAACAGTTCAGCATTTCTCAATTTGCTAAGCACCTGTCTCAGCAGGCGTTCGTGCTCCTCTTCAGTTTCAGTATAAATCAACACATCATCCAAATACACCAGTACACCTTTAAACAAATGTTCATGTAACACTTCATTGATTAATTGCATAAACACCCCTGGTGCCCCCGCCAACCCAAAAGGTAAGACCTTATATTGGAAAGAACCCAGTGGATAATTGAAAGCAGTTTTCCATTCATCCCCCTCCCGTATACGGATGCAGAAATAGGCTTCCCACAAATCTAGCTTAGAGAAGATCTTCCCCTTTGCCAGATGTGCCAGCATGTCTTTTATTAATGGCAGAGGATACTTGTTGGATATTGAGACCACATTTAATCCGCGGTAATCGGTACAGAGTCTCAGTGTCCCATCCTTCTTACCCCGGAACAGCACGGGGGCACCAACTGGCGAATTTGCTGGTTTGATAAATCCCCTGGCCAAGTTTTTATCCACAAACTCCCTCAACGCTGCAAGCTCCTTCTGAGTCATGGCGTAAATCTTTGGCTTGGGCAGTTGAGCGTTGGGGACCAACTGTATCGCACAGTCAGTTTTTCGATGGGGCGGGAGTTGGTCCACTTCCATCTCACCAAACACATCCACAAAATCCTGGTATTTCTCCGGCAAGCCCTCCAGTGGTGTCACATTGAAATGTGGGGTTGCTGCAGCAGCCCTCCCCACTGCAGCAGACGGAACTTGTTCCGCTGCAGGAGCTTGGTAAAAGCCATTGGAAAAAGTTGAAGTCCTGTGTTCCCAATTTATGTAGGGGTTTTGCTGGACCAGCCAGGGAATCCCCAAGATGACGAGGAGATGACCCACAGGTGCTACCACAAATTGTAACCCCTCACGGTGGCTGCCCAATTGCAATGCCACCGTTCCCGTGAAATGAGTCACCGGTTTCCCTCCCGCCGTTGAACCATCCAGCTGGGTGAAAATCATGGGCCGCTGCAATGGGAAGCTGAGTAAGTCCAAAGCAGCTACCACGTCAGGGTGCATTAAACATCGCGAACACCCCGAGTCGATTAACGCCCAAACCTCAACGGTCTTAGTGTGGGAGCCTAACTTCACTTTCACATTCAGCGTGGGACAATTTGCACTCACCAAAACATCTTTGCACCCGTCATCCACCACCTGCCCACAGGCACTTTTCAGAGCAGGTGGCTGGTGTTTCCCGCCGGCTCTTTTAGATCGTTTTCCTCCTCTCCCTCAAAGTAAGGAACTTCCTCCACTTCGGTTTCCGCCTTGGCTGCCTTCATTTTCCTGGGCAGTGAGGGCGATTTGCCCGCCGCTTTTCCGGACCGATCATCTGGCCTGGGTTTTGGGCAAGCAGCCACCCTGTGGCCCTCCTTCCCGCACCGAAGGCACTGCCCTTTGGCATAACGGCGCTCCCTCTCCTCCTCCCAGGCACGTTGCCCGGGTTTCCCAGTCGTGGCAGTGGGTCGGGATCCCTTGCTGAGCACCACGTGTCTCAACGCCTTCCTACTGTGTGCGAAAGTCTCATGGGCATGTTCAGCCTTCCCTGCCAACTATATCCATTCATTCAAAGTATCTGGGTCATCCCTGCCCAACGACCACCGCAGGACCTCCATGTTCAGGCTTTCCTTAAATAGCTCTATTAAGGTAGCCTGGGACCAGTCCTCAACCTTTCCAGCCAAAGCCTTAAATTCCAAAGCGTAGTCGGCTATGGATCTTTGCCCCTCGCTGAGTTCTTTTAGAGCCCTCTTCGCCCTTTCTTTGGCTAATGGGTCTACAAAGTGCAGCTTTAATGCCCACAGGAATTCTTCAAAATCCTCCAGCTCAGGAGCGTCTGCCTCATTCAACTGGACAAACCAGTCAGCAGCCCACCCCTTTAGCTTGGTGGCAATGGCATTTATCTTGGCCCTTTCGGAACGGAAATACGGTCTGAATTCATCCATATAACTACTTGCATTGGTAAGAATGACAGCTTAGTTGGATCCCCATCAAATTTGACTGTAAAGTCTTTAACTGCCGCTCCAGGCGGGCCCCTCGCCACATCTGGGTGGTCAGTCTTTCTTTTGGATACTGGAGATCTCCGCTCTCGAAGAGGGGACCTTGAAATTCTTACTCTGTGAGATTTTGGCTCAGCCCTGTGCCATCTCCTTCCTCTGCCCACCGATCGAGGAGGGGAAGAAGGGGACGAATACCTGGTGCTGTGAGGTTTTGGCTCAGCCCTGTGCCTTCTCCTGCCTCTTTCCACCGAGCGAGGAGGGGGAGAAGGGGACGAATACCTGGTGCTTGATTCTCCTCTCCCCCTCTCCCGGGGCCCCCAGTCCATTGACAGTTTCTTTAACATATATTCCATCGACTCAAACTTGGCCTCCAATAGTCTTATCCTTTCAGGGGTTTGAGAATCCTCTTTCCCTCCCCCGTCCTGCCTCACAACGATTGGGGACATCAGATACCACTGCTTCCAAGACGTCTTGGATGTCCCTGGTAGGGGTCCCCATGCTTCTTCCCAAGTGATCAGCTTGCCGGGCGACTCTTCGGTAGGCTCAGGGGCTCCTTTTCCTCCAACCTCCTCTTCCTCTGGACTGGAACTCGAAATCTCCTGTACCTCAGATAGTTCCCGAGTAGGGACCCTCTCCGTTCTCCTCACCATGGAGTCGGGTTCCCCATCGCTCGTGTCCTCGCTTTCCCCGGTTTGGGGTTTTGGTTCAGTCATCGCTAGCACTACTCCCTCACAAGATAAATCTGGAAAGGGGCTAACGGTAAACTTTTAAGAATTCTCAGCTTTATGTAATGATTGCCTACCCTAACAAAGCCAGACTCACAAGTAGAGGCTTAATGATATCCGATTTATTAAAGAATAGTATGCAAATACAGAGAAAGCTGAGAATGAGCAAAAGCGTGCCAAATACAAACTAAAACCCCTCGGTGCGAACGTAATCCCTCCCCTCGCCCAAACCATTTCAAATTCCCCACCGCAGGTGCTGGTGACAATTTCTGCTGATGTCCTGGGAAGAAAACCTTGAACACACGAAATAACCCAAACACATTCCAATCCAGCTGAATACAGATAACATCCCAGGAGACAGAATCCTCCTCCCCTCCCCTCCCAACCTCAACACGCATCAGCAAAATGACATGTGAAACGTTACAATGGACATTTAACATTGGAACGGGGAACATGACAATCTGTTTGTATGTCTCTCAGGTGAGTGAGCTTGGGAAAGCGATCTTAAAAGAGAACTAAATGTTTACCTGGGAGGCATAGATTTTGAATGCTGGAAGGATGGAGTGAGAATTTGAAGTGATGTGATCCTGAATAAGAAACAGAAATGTAAGCTCAAATAAGGAAGTTTATGATTTGGAGCTCAGGTACATCTCTGTCTTGTATTTAAGTCCTTGGTGAGATTAGTATTTACAACAACCATAATTGTAAGTATTGCCTCTTTTCGAAGAATTAGAGAATTCTAAGTGGTTGAGTTGCACTGAGATTGACATTCCTGTATGTTGCTGCTTCCAGATTTATTTCATACACTGTGCAAAGATATGCCTGTTTAACTCACATACTGAATTAAACCATGTGGATGAACTCCCCCACTATGCCAAGCCATAAGCAATAAGTAACGAACCACACTGTCTGGATTCATGCAACAACAAGCAAATCAAACTATATTATACTGTGCCATGAACTAGGCCTGAGTGAAGATGTGCATTTAAGAGCCACTGGTCTGAGATGGGCAGCTATGTGAATTGAACAAATAAATAAATAAATTTAAGAACAGAAAAAAACAACAGGAAAACAACAACAACATAGTGAAATAGAAATACTGTATAAAATAAAGAAGTGACACAGTATTGGCCAGCTACAGGCATTAAGTCAACTGGTTATTTTTTCTTTGAAATAAGTTAGTTTGTTAGAGATTGCCTATGTTTGTGCAGAGATTAATCTCTGTTAGGTGTCTGTGACCTGAAATAAACAACTTCTCATGCTGGGGCATTTGTGGAAAATCCCATTTTCTGACCTTTTTCTGTTTTCTGCTTAACATGTTACTATCTTAACTAGAATTTCATGGAAGGCTACTTCAGTCTGATTTCTACATTTTTATGGATTCCCCCCTCCCACTCCCAAATTGAATGTGAGAACCAACAACTCATTCTTTACAGTGTTTGGCCATTCTTGCACTAGTAAGGTTATATATTTGTATTTTAGTAGACATTTTTTTTCTAGGCTTATGTGATTTTCACCTGTCCCAAAATAGATGGATTGAATGGAAATAGGCTGGGGTAGATTGTAACAGCTTGAGTTGCTCATGTGTTATAAATTAGCAGGGTTCTCCTTTTAAAGGCTGAAGTTCTGAAAGATGTTTCAGTAAGAACATATAGCCAAGATTGCTTATCTTTAGTTGTAATGCTAGGATAATTCTGTTTTCCAATGAGGTGTTTCATATTTTTGGAGGTGATGGTGGTGGCAAGCACATCTTGATTTGATAATATGAGGGTATCTAGTAATTTTAAAAAGTGCTTAGTGAGATAATTTTTTAAAAACAAATATTCATGGTACCTGATAAATCAGCCCAGAGACTAGAACAGAATCTCAGTGTTTCCAGCTACTAAAGCCTGGGAATTGAAATAATTCTTAATGGTAGTGACATTACATAAAGAATATTTTTTCAGGATATAATGCCATAATTTTAAAAAATTATGATCTGCATCTAAGAATCTACAGGTAGTCCTCAACTTATGACCACAGTTGGGACTTGAACTTCTGTTGCTAAGCGAGGCAGTTGTTAAGTGAGTCACACCCATTTTATGACTTTTTTGCAGTGGTTGTTAAGTGAATCACATATTTAAGCAAATCTGGCTTCCCCCATTGACTTTGCTTTCTGGAAGCTGGCTGGGAAGGTCACGAACGGCAATCACATGACCCTGGGATGCTGCAACTGTTGTAAATACATGCCAGTTGCCAAGTGCCTGAATTTTGATCACGTGACCACAGGGACGCTGCAACAGTTGTCAGCGCAAGGACCAGTCGCAAGTCACTTTTTTTAGCACCATTGTTAACTTTGAACAGTCGCTAAACAAATGGTCATAAATCAAGAACTACTCGTAGTTGCATTTTCATAGCTTTCAAAAATTTCCCTTTACTACATCAGTAAGTGCAAACCTTATCTGGGATGATTTATGTGATTCTCTGGAATGGACAATATGTAGCCCTACCCACACAGACAGAGGTCTTTGTAGCCTCTGGAAAATCAGCATCACGTTTTTCTCTCAATTTGAGATGGGAAATACATAGAAGCTGCAGCATTAAGTCCCAAAATAAGATTATTGGAGCTAGAAATACAAAGAACCCTCCAAACCCCAGAAAAATCTTAGAACTCACTCATGTTCTACAGGTAATCCTGTTCAGCAACTGTTCAAAGTTGCAGCAGTGCCGAACGAGGGGGACTTATGACTGTTCCTCATATTTGTGGCAGTTGCAGCATCCCTGTGGTCACGTGATTGTGATTCAGGCACCTGGCAAGTGCTTGCAATTATGACAGTCACAGCATCCCAGTCACATGATCGCCATTTGCGACCTTCACTGATGGCTTCCAACAAGCAAAGTCAACGGGGAAGAGGGCAGGAGGTCGCAAATGGCAATCATGTGACCGCAGGATGCTGCAGCTGCGCAGGAGTCACCTATTGATGGCAACGGGAATTGCCGCAACTGCCACTGTAAACTGGTGCAGTCACTTTATGATGTCACTTAGCGACAGAGTTGCCAGTCCCAATTACCTTTGTTAAGTGAGGACTACCTGTATGCCTACCCACTTTGAATCAGCATCCTATTCTTTGTGGCCCTTGCCTCTTCCCCCCAAATTTATGCATTTCCTGTAATCAAAAGGTGAATAAGGGTGCAAGGAGCATATAGATTAAGTTGAATAAAAGCTCTTTCTTGAATCCGTAACTTATAATTTTCTCATGTCACTATCACAAATGAAGATAGTTCAAAGGAGTCATAAGGATTTAATAACAATAATAATAATAATAATGCCAATGCTGACCCTTGCCCTCTCCCATACATATGTGTTCACAAGGAAAACCTTTCCAAAGAAGAAGTATTTACAACTTTACAACATGTGAGCATATCTTGGATCAGCCCTTATAAATAGCTTTTACATATTAAAATAAATATTTTCACATTGCCAAAATAGCACAAGCTGTTTTCTTCATTATTTAAAAAATATGTTACAAAACAATATCATTAATTTTATATTTCTTGCTTATTTCTTTTAAAAATCAAGTAATAAAATCATTTAATAAAATAATACAAAAGTAAATTGAATACACGGTAAGTCCATTTGTAGCCGCTGTGCTTTGTTTGTACATTATCTTACATGGTGAGATGCTGGCCTCTAGGAAGCCCGCATGGTCATATCTTCCCTTCTGATGGGAGAATCGTTCAGTGCTCCCACACATGCCCAAAGTCACTCTATGGCCTGGAAATGCCTCAGAAACGGTAAAACGCACGATGGCCCTTCAGGGTTCTTGAGGCTGGAGTTTCTGAGCACCCGTTGCTTCCTGTAGACTGTCCTTGTGAACAGAAGTACTGCTTGGCAGTAATGTGGAGGTAACGCTTCATTTAAATGGGTAGATGAGATTCTGTCCATTTGATCCTGATACACTAACTGTGCAAGAGCTATGTGCGTGAGTTTGACTACTTATCTGTGTAGATGCTTACGTGCTGTAAGTGAGCAAAGAAGGCAGAGAGTTTGGGTGTGGACTCTTTGAAGAGTCAAGCAGCTGTCCGTAAGAGAAAACACTTCTAGCTCCCACTGCTCAGCATCCCTAGAAGTTTACTTGGCTCTAGTCCCTGCTGCTGGGCCATCTTCTGCACATCAAAACCCATATGCATGAGAAACTGGATCACATTCATCTCTTGGCCGGTGTATTGGTCCCGGATGGTAGGGCATGATGGGTTGCAATGTGGCCAAGGGCAGCTGTCAATCAGATGGACTGGGCAGCCTTTCAATGGGGCTTTCCCATTCTTGCTGCTGTCATGCAGACTGCGATCCCAGCAGTGCAGAGCTCGGGGCAAAAAGGTCCCTTTCACTTGGATGTCTGTCCAATGGCTGAAAAATCAACCCATATAGATGAAAGTGTGTGAAATGCTGCTGCAATTTGCATGTTACTTAGAACATAACCTTTTAGACGGCTAATCACAGTACAGGCATAACAGCTGCTCAGGAGAGCCTGCTGACATTAGAACCCTCAGCTGTACAAATGGCTTCTGAACACTCATGGAAAAGCACAGGGAGGCAGCAGGGAAAGAAAAGAGCTGCCAAGGATCGATCTGTCTGAAACATACTGGGCAATATATAAGAATCAAAATGAAAAATACAGAATCGATTTGCACAGGTTACTAGAAGGTCCAAAAGATGGGTGAACTGCTTTGTTTATTTATATTATTTATATTCTTAAAACATAAACTCAGTTTTCTAACTTATTAAAAAGTCAGCTGAATTCCAGAGGAGGGGAGGCAGAATTTTGGTTTCTAGGTTTTACTTTTTTCTCTCTTTTCCCAAGTCAGCTCAAGGTGTATTGACTGGAGTTCATTATAAAGCAGTGACTCAGAGTAGACATCTAATTGCAGATATCTAATTGCAGAATGCAAAAAGGGGGCTTCTGAGACCAGTCATTTATTTTCAGTATCAAAAGTATTTTTACAGTCTTTTCAGAGAAAAAGACCAATCCTGCCCACCTTGCTTTTTCTTCATTTCAGCAACCTAATTAAAAGGAGTGGGATAATTTATGTCACCTCTGCTAATCATAAATGCTTATAAATGTAATGTAAATTACTCAGAAATCTACAAGTACAGTAGATTCCAATATATTTTCTGCTCACTGCTGATTTAGATAGCCTTCCTTAATGGATAGCTGGGTGATTGCCCTTCACAGCAGTCTCAAAATTAAGCCCATAGAGAAGAAGTAGAAAAAAAGGAAGGTACACCGTTCCATCCTACATACTTACTTGCGTGTAATGATCTCATGAGACAAACAAGCTGGAGCAAAGCTGGCTCTGAACGGGGGGGGGGGAAAAAGTCATAAAATCAATGTGACAGAAAAAGAAATATTTCTGTTATGTCCTTTCTAACAACCTTAAGTTTTTTTCATAGTATGATTTGGGCATCTTGCTGCAATAAAGGTATTTGCTAGGTGGAGAAGGCTTAGCTCTCACACCTAAATTGCTTTGAAGCACTTAACATACCACAAAGAAGCTAAGTCACCACAGATTTCACTTTATTATCTCATATGACTGACTGGGTATTGTGAATACTCCTGTCACAAGAAAGCAGCCAAGTCATATGACAGGAATATAAAGTCTCCGGCCTTATCTTAATGTTAGGATAGTAAAAGGCATTAGTTGCACCGCTAATTCCCACCACCCTGTAATACAAACAAGATTATACGGAGGAGTCTAGTGTTTATCTGACAGTGTGACATATCATTGGAAGATTTAGGAAGAGAAGATTCCTAGATCCCCAGAAAGACCTTAAAGGAATCTTAAAAACATGAAATAACACTAACGTCACATCCTTGAGAGTATTCCTCAACTCACGGCCCAGGTTCTGGATATAAAGCCACTGTCCTTCCTGTACAGGCTGGCCAGTCAAATGTACGTTGTCCACAGTGAGCTGAGCTTCATCGAACAGCCACTGCACCACAAAAACAGGACCTACACAGAGAAGAATTTAGTACCAGCAGCATCGCTGATAGGGCTGTAAGTTTATTGGCTTAAGTGGCACACTAAGTAACCAAGAATTGATTAGAATTCTTAGTATGTGGACATTTTAGAAAGAGAAACAAAAAATTAAGGGCACATGCTGGTATATTCTGGTATGCCATGTAACATTTTCTTCTGCATTTACTGTTACAACCTTTTTTTCATCTAGTTGTACGGTAGTCTTCATTTACTAAATTGTAGGTGTCTCTTGCAAATTATTCTACACTTTTTCAGTAATTAAAACAGTCTCCCACTCCCCCCAAACCCATTCCATTGATATTGAAGTGTTAAGGTAATATGCGTATTTATTTATATTCAGCAAATCAGTTAAGAGGGTAACAATCACATGATTAACTAAATAAAAACCTTTACCTGGCTGCTAATACTAGCAATGATTAATAATGACTACTTAGTTAATTAAACTGATGAGGAAAATTTGTCTGAAATGCATTTCAGATATCAATCAGCAACAGGCCTTTACTGGCACACTTACATCGGAGAGTGGGATAAATTTTATAGCCAAAGAAACAATTCCATTCTTCTCCTTCTCTAAACTGCATTTTGCAGCGTTCAGGAACAAGTCCATGCCAATATCTGAGAGTTTTAAAAAAATTAGCCAGAGTTAATTATCCAAATTAATTCTACTGGAAATAGTTAACTATGCTGCATAGAACCCCTGGGACTGAAACGCAAGAGTATCTAAATTCCAAAAACAGTGGACAGCAGAGGGCAGACAAACTACACATGGAAAACGTATATATATTTAGCAGGAATGAAATACACCTTAAGTTTCTCTGTCTACTGATAGATTAAGTTACTAGGATGTCTACTATGTAGTTTCTGCACAGCCACATCTCATTAATATTGCTTAGCGTTCCCTAAAGACTGTAGGTACATGTTAACTATCAAGGGAAAGGCTGGATGTCTCACTCCAGTTTCAGATTTTCAGGAAAAACGTTGAAGACTTCAGTACCTAATTCCTCTCCTGATGGCTTCTGTGGGGGCGCAGGTTATGGTATCAATGCAGTCTGTTCTACGATATTGTTTATTATCCAAGAACCAGCCAGAGTCTGCAAGGCCACGGACCTGAATCCCAGGATATCCCAGCTCTTCCAGCTGTTCAGCCACTCGATCCACATTCAGGAGGACGCCTGTTCCACCGGCGCTGCAATGACAATGTCTGTCTTTTAGGCAGAACTCTTCCATATCACAGCTAGCAGAACCATGACTCATGGGCAAAGTTTACACATCACATAAAGCTATGGGCCATTTAATCATGGTTCACTGAAATCACAATTAGCTAGGTGTTCACAACATGTTAATCCACAATTTGCAAAGCACAATAGCTAGGTTTCCACAAATTAAACCAACGCTGAGCCATCTGCATAACGGCTTGTGGGAACCTAGCCACCGAGGACTGTATCTTTCAAATCTGAATTTGTGAGGCATTCTTAGTCTTGTGTTATTATTTTTTCTCAATAACATTCATTCTGATCCAAATTTCTCATGTAATGATGACCCAAAGGTATTTCAAATAAATTAAAATGCTAAACCCTGTCAGCTTTTTAATTTGTAAGGTAGTATGATGAAACAGGAAATCCCTGAATAAAAGATAATGGATTCTGCTATTTGGAGTTTCATGATCCTTAATATCTCTTCTAATTCTAGGATGTCTTTTTCTATCCATTTCTAACCAACAGTGGTTTTTTAGAGAGTTAAAAGTTTGATCTAGCGGCTGGAAAGAACAATTAAGAAAGGCCAGCTTAAATTCTGAGAATTATGCTGTCTGATGGAAGAAATTAATACAAATTAATACCTAATTGCACTAAATTAATACAAATTAAGGAATTAATACAAATTAATACCTAATTGCACTAAATGCAAGCACCATTGAAATCCTGTCCAGTATGTAACATTAGTTGTAGATGCCTTTGAAATTCACTCTGACACCCCTCTTGCGAGGGAATCACAAGGCTTAGACTTCCTGCTTGATTTCATGCTACCTGGAATGTTAGCCAAAAGACTTATCCAGAAGGTATTTAGGAAATTATCTTTTTTTCTTATACCATTACATTGACTACAAATCTTTAAAGAGTTTGGGATTCAGGCACCTAAGAACAATTTGCAGCTGCCCTACAGTTGTCATCAAAGCTTTCTTCCACTTATGTATTTGTTTATTCATTTGTTCATCCCTTGGGCCATTTACAATGCATTAAAATCACAAAATTTCAGAATAAATTTAAAATGCAATAATTGAAATACATAAGATAAACAAACAAACAGAAGCCAGAGTAATTAGCAAGTTTCTAAGCAGCGTATCTGTTAAATAATTGATTAAACAGCTGGAGAAAATAAAAATGCCTTTGGTGCTGAAAAGCCAACCAAGTCTACCTCACTGGGAGGGCATTCCAGAATGGAATGGATACTGGAAAAGCCCATTCCAAGTAGCAACTCACTACATCACAGCATAAGAGTGATATCATAACATTGTAGAAATGACTGACACACATTACATGATTGCTATCATTCATATGGTGACACGACATCTGTGAGTTTATCATGGCTTCTACTGGATGCTTATCGTGAGGCGGCACCTGCTGAATAGCTTCAAAAAGTTACTTTAGAATACAAGAAGGAACATAAGGGAATAGACTTTGCAGGATGATACCAGCACCTTAAAATTAAATGGACACTTGTCAGAACAGGTTTCAGTTGACTGTGTTCCATCTGTGCAACATCCTCTCCCAAACTCTCTCCTGGAGTTGACTGATGTCATGTTCGGAGCAGAAAAATGTTTCATTTAAGTGGGCATTTCAGCAAGTACTGTGAGTCACCATGCTTATTTATATATGCCACTGGGTTGCATTCCTTAGTTTAAATGGTTACTTCTGTTATTTCTTTTTCCTATATTTACTTTTAAAATGTTTTATTAACATCCTTCCCCAACTCACACACAAACATACATTTACTAGACATGTCTTCATAAACAGACATATACCTGCTTCCTGCCAACAGCAATACCTTGGCATTTCCAAGGCCTTTCCCCAATAATTCCTTTACAACCTCTTGTATGATGAGAGCACCCATGAAGACAAATTCATCTGTAGGAGGTGGAGGGAGGGGAGGCGAAAAAACAATCATAGTAAGTAAAACTGGCTAAGACGTTTTGCCATTCCTCTCTGTTGAATGCAAGGAGTAATGAATATTGGAAAATACACTTTTATACCATAAGTTACAAGCGAATGATATGTGGAAAGGTGAGTATAGCAAATATTGCAAGTCTGGTAGCATGCTTCAGATCTAAAATCTTTCATTTCTTGCCCCAGTCTTATAAGGTACTAGATCGGAGATGATTCTATAACTGTGAAAAAATATGACCTCTTCCCGTGGTGGAATTCAGCACTGATTCCCAGGAAGGAGGAAACACATTCCAAGCTGGTAAGAGGGCTCGCAGTCTAGAGTCTTGGCAGGGAGTCAAAGAGAGTCAGGGTAGCCCCGCCCTAGACTCTCCCGGGTTATTTTCCTGTAGGTTAGTTAGGATAGTTTTAGTCTGGCAAGATCCTGTCTATACGGTGAGAACAATAAAGAACTAGAGTGCAGAATACACTGACTCAGCGTCGTTCTTAGTCTGGTCCTGACACTTCCATCCCCAAAAAACTCCCATCTTCGGAAAAAAAAAAAGCAATTCAATATTCCACAGAACAAGTACCTGCTTAGTAAACAAAGCTCTTTTACTGGAAATCAGTGTTTCTCAAACTGATCTCCAGTAAAAGAGCTTTGTTGAATCATAATGGGAATGGATTATCACAGCATCAACATGAAGTCCTTATTCCTAGATAACACTTTTGGCCTTGAAGCATCAGTCATTATGTCCTAATAAAGAATAGGAATCCTAGGAAATTACCACACTCAGGGTTACAGTGTGAAAGTTTCCACACACTTTCTTCAACAGCTTTGTGCTGCTGCAGGAGTATTCCTGCTGTGGTGCTCCATCCTCCTATACTGGAGTCTAATGGGAGTGCAGAAAAAAATGCTGCCCTGCCACCACACTCATCCTTCCTTTGAACATTGCACATCTCATGGTGAGCAGAAAAGCACTGTTTGAAAAACAGCAAGTGAATCCTGGGGGGAAGCAGTAAAGCTACTCCTCAGAGCATCTGGGAAGGATGGGGTGGTGACAGCAAGGCAGCTTAGTGCCTTAGCTGCAGAATCAGGGAGGGAATCCCAAGGATGATGATGATGATGATGATATTTTTATTCCACCTTTTTATATAGAACTCAAGGTGCTGAACATACCTAAAACTCCTGCCTCTTCCAATGTTCCCCACAACAACAGCCCTGTGAGGTAGGTTGGGCTGAGAGAAAGTCACTGGCCCAAAGTCACCCATCCAGCTTTCATGCCTAAGGCAGGACTATAGCTCGCAGACTCCTAGATTCTACGCCAGAGCCTTAACCACTAAACTGGCTCTTAGGAGTCCTGTTAGGGGGAAATTGCTTGCCCCACAGCACTGCTGGGAAACTGACTGCCCTTGTAGCCTTTTTTTCTGGAGCAGGAAAAGCCACATGCAAGTCTTCTCAACATCACGGGGACAGAAGGGGCAAGGCTAATCTCAGACACACAATGTGCCGGTCCCATTCTGTATGAATCAGTGCCCTTGGTTAGGTGCCCAAGGGATGACTTAGCCACTTTTGCACTGGTTGTTAGAGTGGGACAAATTCTCCTTTTCATGTTCTTGAATGTTTAGGACTAGTTTTCTGAACATTTATTTGCCTGACCTCCCAACTGCTGTACACTACATGTTTTTAAGCCGATCAAAGAAGGAACAAATTCTGAGAAAAGCTGCTTTCTTAAAATAGCAGTGAGATGGACCTCTGCTGGATTATCTCCACAGCAGAGAATCTGAGCTGCAGTATATCTTTCTCCTGCTTCAGGAAAGCAGAACTTGTGGCCCTCCAGATGTTGCTCAATGTCAACTCTCAGCACCTCTCATCTTGGCCATGTTAGTTTCTGTAGCTGGAAGCTGGGCTTCAGCAGATCTGGAGGCTACAAGTTCCCCATCCAAACACTGGAAGAACAGAACAGAAGACAGAAAGGAGTAGCACCTGTGAGAAGGTCCTGCTGAGAAAGACTGTAACACGTTTTGGCAACTGCCAGCCTCTGCTTTCATCCAACCTGCATCCAACTGCAGGAGATCTTTATTGTTTTTCCCTGCTAGAATGCATAGCACATGATCACTGAGTAGCTGTTAATCGAGATCAAATGTTACTGCTGGAAACTGGGACTGGATTCACAGAACATGTCAAACTATGATTAGCAGAAACCAACAATAACTGCCTGGTCTCAGTTGTGTACAGTTATCAGTCTTAGATTACAAATCACAGTGGCTAGGCTCACATATAACGCTATGCCAGAATCAAGCCAGCTATATTATGGCTTGCTGCAACATGTGAGCCAGGCTGATGTACTTTAAATCTCTCCTTCCTTAAAAAAAACTAGTAGACCCAAGAATATAATTCATTCAATCAATTTCAAATGGTGACCTTCAATCAACATAAAGGATGTTTTAAAATGAAAGGTAACCTCGTAGAGAAGTAGTTCTGTGAGGTGACGTTAGCAAGGAAGTAGAGAGAGTCAGGAATGGCTGCTACCGCTTTGGGAAGGGGAAGTGTCTTCCCTTTTCTTTTCTTGCACTAAAAACAACAGAGGGGCTTGTGGCAGCATAAATAAATCTGCCAATATTGAAGGTGTCACAAGTTCCTCAGTTGTTTTCCATGCAAAAGGAAAACTGGGATGGTCAGCCCCAGTTCTCTTGCACAATGCATGGAGCCCACAATCCTGCAGCTGAAATATTTGGCCACCTGATGCTCCCCTGAGAACAGCCACTTGGGAAAACCACAAAAATAAGGGTGCAAGGATGGGAACAATATCCTTTATTCCTAATGTACTCTGAGGCAAACTCTTCCTTAAGTGAATACAGATAAGGCTGTTGAATCTGCTCACCCTCTCAATATTGGTGCTCAGAAAACTTCCTCTATCGATGTCTCTGAAGTCAAGGCAGTAGATCAACCCACTTCAAAAAGGCTGACTGACTGAAATAAAGGATATTTTTTTTCTATACAGCTTTCCTTTTTAGGTTAGAAATCTTTCATTTAATCAGATACGAGTCTTGCCAGATAGGATTGTGAAAACTAGTACTCTTCATGCAAATCATTCCAGTACTAGTGGTCTCCAGGAATCTGTGGTGTCAGCTACTGACACCAAACGGAAGGTAGGCATCCTAAAGAGAATATAAAATTCTGGAAAGAGAAATACAAAAGGTCCATATTTTACCTATTGAGTCAGTTATGTTGTTAAGTCCCAAACTTTTCAACTGCCCAAAGCTCTTCTTTAGTCAGTCAGAAAGTAAATGTTTCTTTGTCACTTATGTCAACATCATCCAGACGGATGTTTCTGGCCACACTGTGCCTTCCCATGCCATATTTGTGATAGATCTAGATGGTGATGGCCCTCAAGCGCATGCATAGATATCAAGAGTTTTCTTGATTCCATTTGGAAGTCCTGGCACCGTTTGGTCCTTCCTTACTTCAAGTTTAGCTAAATGAAACGGTTGCTCAGACCCTTGAGATGCAACCATTTCCCTCAGGCAGTTGCTCGGTTACTCCCATGTGGGGTTCTGAACCATGACAAAGCAGGGCTTGCAAGCGGATGCATTATCTAGAGGATATTTATTATTTCTTCCTGCCCGCTGGCAAGAATCCTTTCTTCATTTGCACAACTGTGGAGAATTCAGGCCATATTCCCTTAATGCATAATGCCTGTTTGGCAGCAAGAGCCTGTCAGAAGCACTCACTTTTCTCAGTTTTGGCAGAGGCTCCACTCCAGACATCACTTGAGCAATATGGGATGAAACTGCAAGAGAACAGACGTACTTTAGCACCAATATTCTTTTGATATGCTTGGAAGGATGAGACAAAAGTAAAGGCTCAGCAGATTAAACCCTGAGAGCAATAGGAGAAAACAGTTTCAAGCTCACTCAGATCTGATGGTACCAGCCACATTTTACATAACAACTGATATCCCAGCGCATGAAGCATGAAAGCAAGAAAAAATCCACTAATACTTGGGGCTATATGCCAGGGAGCTGCAGCGGGTCAAAGTTTAGTGCATTTCCAGTACATGTTTAACAACAGAAGCCAGCTCTTCATTCTTAGTGCTTTTTTTTATGGCAACCATGGAAAACTTCCAGTAATTTTAAAACTCTCATAGATCTGCATGGCAAATGCCAATGTTCTGACTCTCTATCTCCATTTCCCACTCTGTTGTGCATTATACCATTGAAGCTATCAATATCATCTTAGTTGATAGCCACACATTAATTTGTCTAGATTTTTTTTGTATCAGAAATTACCCTTGGTCAATGAATGCCCCTACTGGCTGAAAACAATGCCATGCAAGGAAAAAATCCTAATGAATTGATTTCACCAGGAACATTAATATATGGAGTTCTGGTGGGGACATGGTGGACTGAACAGCTGTGCTGGCAGGCTCAGCAGGCAGAGCTGACAACACGGCAGTTTTTTCAGGCTCAGGCAGGTTTTCCTGATGCCCAAGAGTGTTTTCCAGAAAAAAAGAAAACACTTGAAATCACCCCATCTGTCTTCCAGACAGCTGCCTGTAGCCAGAAGATCGCGAACAGTGTTTCACGTTCGACTGGTAAGAACTTAGCTGGGAGGCAGGGACATCACCATTTTCCAAGATGTACTGTAGCCTTAAAGGGACACTAAGACCGGCCACCCCTTTTCTAAATCACCCAATTTATATTCCTTTTAAGTACTCGTACCCTAAGAGAGGCTTTCTACAGCAAGGAGAAGCGGGTTCTCTTGGTGCTTATCATTATTTTGGGGATTAATTTTAAAAAATTCTAAGTTTTGGACTTTGTTTTCCCTCTAAATATTAAGGAGGATTGAGAGTAAGTAATTTTCTCCCTGTTATTATTTTTGTGCTAAATTTGAAGATATTGGTATTTCCCTATACATCGAATTAGCTGATTTGAACCTTCAGCTTTCTGCTTCTACTTTCCCTTGAGAACTGTCTGCATATCTCACTTTTACTTATGTAAACACATTCCGGAACTCTTCCATATCTTTGACTTTCGCTGGTTAAGCTCCTAGGGGGCTCCATAATCTACTGCATGAGGCATGGAGGATTTTAAACAGACTTTCTCTGACTTCCACCAAGATTTTAAACAGATTCTTTCTGACTCCCACCAAATTTTTATGCAAGGCATTAAGGACATTGTGGAAAATATGAGGTCTAAATGTGTCATCCGGCTGGGGATGTCGTGGATGGAACTGAGGAATTTAACAGTGATGGAAATGTTTTTTCTAAGAGTGAGATCAGGATTTCTATTGAAATGCTGGATGAATATCAGATAGTTGAGTTGGAGAAATTTAAGGGAGAGAGCAAGTTGCAAGCCACAAGTGAAATTGATCTGGTGGAGTGCCATGGAAAAGGTTATTATGTGTGGGAGGTTTCCTGAAGAGAAGTCGGAGTTTTTGAGGGGGGCAATTGGGCTGTTTGATTTTTTAAAGAAAAAAGCTCTGTGCACATTGTGGGGATATGTAAATGCTCTGGTTTATTTTGAAGTGGGATAAGAGTCAAAGAATATTTATCTGGATTGCTTTTAGGGTGTGGCTGATTTTATCTTTAACTATTTGGATTAAAATTATTAAGGTATAATAAAAAAATAAATATCTATTTGGATGGTTTTAGGTTTAATATGATTAGGATTATTAAAATTGTTGTATTATCAAGTATAATGGCAACAATTTATATGTTTCTTAGTTTGATTTTTATTATAGTAGACAGAAATGTATAGAATAGTAGTAGGAAGGAAATAATTAAATAAATGTTATCTTTGGGGTGAAAGTTGATTAGGAGGTTTATATAATTTTTTTCTTTTAATGTAAGGGGAGGGAGTAACTGTATTTAATGATTTTTACAATGTGCCAATGGAATGATTTATAGAAATAATGTGATTTTGGTTTAATATAGAGTAAGGGATTGATTATGGAAATTTTTGTATATCCTTGCTGTTAAAAGTCGGAAGTCACCTGTTTTTGTAACTTTGAAAAAATTTATCTTGTGTTTTCACACCTTTATAGTTTTTTTTTCTTTGGTTTTTTTGTTTTTCTGTAGCTTTTATCTTTGCTTGAAACTTAATAAGATTCTTATTAAAAAAAAAACCATTGAAATATAAGAACTGCCATAATGGATCATACTAAGCAGCACCCAATCTAGTATTCTGTATCTAACTATGTCCAGACACTAGCTCCCAAGCGGGCTTTCAGATTAATGGCTATCCTCTGATGTTTGCTTTCATCCCATGACAGTGCTATCCAATCATCCTAGCTAGAACTCCCATTTACATATGGGAGTTACATATGACCTTTTTAAAAGGCTTAGTGTGAATTTGTTTCCTGGAGAAGCTCTATGCTGCAAGGAACTGACACCAACTTGAGGGCACATAACCAAAATGAATTTGTTGGGTCTGTTATGTACTATTCTAGGAAATACCCAAGACTACTAACTACAGTTCCTCAGAGGAGCGCAGACAGAGAATGAAATCCACCCTCACTGGCTTCTCCATTATGGCCAAGCCATTCTGCATTGGAGATCTAGTAGTGGTCCTTCCGATACAGCCCTGGACTAAGGGAAAAGTTCAATGGCCCTGAGGCTTATATTGTTTTTCCCCTCCAGCCTACCCACCTACTTCTGCCCTGCTGGCATGAATCAGGCAGAACTTCAGACCTGATCATTGGGATTTTCCCCTCCCATTGTCTTTGGATTGCTCTGTAAATCTTTCTTAATCCACTAACAGTCAACTCTGTTTCCTCATTACCTTCTTTTGTAACTTCCATTCATGCTTTCATTATAGGAACACTACAACTTGTAAGCTTCGGTCCTTTTTATTTCATGTGCAGGCCAAGTTCTTTCTCCTAGTTTACTATTCTTCTTGTTTATCTTTGCCTGACTGTATTCCATTCAGCTCTCACAGCTGTTTATCCTACTTACACCATATTTGCATTCCACCAGTGTGGATTTTCTTCTGGTTGTGATGACAAAATGCCTGTTCCTGTAGATGGAGAAAAATATATATACTAACACATAAAGAATATCCTTCATGCAAAGAACAGAGAATATTCAACATGAATATGATGTTAGATGGTAAAGAAAACATTTGTGGCTATATATTCCAGAGCATTTGAAAGGATACAATATTCTTTGAAAGGATACAATAAAAATCTCTCAGTCTAAGATAGGAAAATTATAGATTTAATACTTCATTTTTGTACTTCATGTATACTAAGATAGAGCTATGTACCACTGGTGTTTGAAATATGACTTCTTCTTTTGGTCTAAAATAGAGAGACTTACATAGTGGAAAACCTAAACATATATACTCTGAATATTCCTCTTGCTGAATGTAGCTTCAGCTAGTTCAATGAGCCTTATTCTCAGGTAAGTTTTGGATGGATTGCAGCCTGAAAAAGTTATGGACATAAAGAACACACGGGCTCATCTAAGCAAGGGAGCAAAGGAAAATTACAACATGCTGAGTACTTTGAACATAATTGCTTATTAAGTTAGGCATTAAGGTGTTAACACTGGCAGGAAGTGCTGGCTAGCCAGCAAAAGTTGACCAGTCTCCAGAACTGTGTTTCTGAACCAGTGCTTAATCCTGTGATAACTAAACATGCCATATAAGGACAGCCAATGATCCTTCAGCATTCTTGTGGGTCTCCCCATAAGGAACTGCCTTCTCCAATTTCTCTGAACATCACTGTATACCTACAATTAATGGAAGAGGAAAAAAAGAGTGCCAGTGCTTCTCACAGAAGCATTATTGAAAACAGAAACATAGAAATGTTTACTGTGTAGTGGGTGTCCAAACTATCTTTCCTCTAAGAGTCAATATAATGCAAAATCAACATATGCACAATGCTGAAACTTTTAAAGTGACTTTTTGTTTTCTTAATGTTGTCTGAATGTATACAGCTCTCAGCCAAAGAAAATAACCTAATTTAGTTTTTCCCAGTCCGGTGCCCTCGAGATCCTCAGACCACATGTCCAGTGCTGGCTGAGGATAAGGTAAGCTGTAATCTAACACCTTGAGAGGGCACCAGATAGAGAAAATAACATAATCAATGAACTGTCCTTAATTCCTAGATATAGGTATAGGTTAACCTTATTTTTATGCCACTTTTCCATCTAGATGTTCTCAAACCATGTATAGCAACACAGTAAGAGGACTATATAAGCAGTTATCACCACAAATATCAATATCAATACTGAATGCAAACATTTAATTTAACAGTGCAATCCATACTGGATTCTGAATGTCCATGAGGGGGTAGGAATTGAAAGAAATGGATCTATTACTATAGTCAAAGCCCTGTTGCCTCATACCTGTATTGGCAGAAAGAATAGTGGGTCCTTTTTCACCTCTTGCTTCACTTCTGTAACATGCATTTGGGGATCAGCCCATAGTGTGGTGTAGCAAGACAGGGGACACATCCATTTAATCATTACTCCCACTCCTTCCACCTCCAGTTAGATCTGAGATTAATATTGCTCTCTAACATAAAAATATTTCAGATTCATTACCACACAGCCTTTCTTGCAGCTGAAGTGCCAAAATTAGGTTGGATAATTTAAGATTGGCATTTCTATTCCTCACCATTCTGGAGAGCAGGAGATCAAATAATAGATTTAAGTTATAGAGTGGCAAATTCTGACTGAAAACAACAACAATGGAGTCAGTCATAATTGTCAGTGGCAGTGTTTCTCAACCTTGGCAACTTTAAGGTGTGTGGACTTCAACTCCCAGAATTCCCCAGCCAGCTTTGCTTTGCTGGCTGGGGAGTTCTGGGAGTTGAAGTCCACATACCTTAAAGTTGCCAAGGTCAGTGGACCCAATTTATCAGAGAGATGGTGGGCTTCCCTTTACAGCATGAGTTCAAGCTTAGGCTAAACAACCATCTCTCAACAATACATCAGTCTGTATTACTGCTGTAAACAGGGGGCTAGATTTGATGGCTGCAATGGCCTCTTCCAGCTCTAGGGTTCTACCTCACACATTTCCTGTTCTCTTAAATTTGCAGAGGAAGATCTGCTTTGCAAGGAATGAAAAGGAGATCTTGCATTGGAGGCCTCTTTCTATTAAAATTTAAAATAATGACTTGCATTGTTTTGATCCTAGTATGTTACCTGTTTTTTTAATTGCTGTGCAAATGCTAAGTGAATAAAACAAGGTGTTCCAGATCATTTATAAAATATTAATAAAGAAGAATATATATATATATATATATATATTCATAATTACTCATTCATGCAGAAAGCAGAAACAATATGTAATTCACAGTGTAGATCTCAGACTGATGGGAACAAAGCATTTACCAGTTCTGGTAATGGGCCACTCCTTGGAGCTCATTAATCTCCTCATTGTTTCATAACGAGTGTTGCAATTCTCTCTGCTGAAGCAATACCAGCCTCCTGCATCCAATAACAATAACAATAACAATAACAATGGTGATGATATTGGTGATGATGATGATGATGATGTCTTGGTAATTTTTCCTGTGTCACTAATTTACATCATTTTAGGCTGTGATTTATGAAAGACGCTTGGTGATTAAATTAGTCATAAAACTGTTTTTATTACACTTAATATTATTTTCCCTACACAAATCTATGGATCAGGATATATTCTAAAATCTATATAGTACCCCACATAATGTAATCATAGAATCTTGTTTGATCAAGACCTTAACAAGCCCACTCCCTCTTTGCACTGAAGATGTTACCTGGTCTGGCAATGAAACGTCTGCAAGAAAACAACAAGGTTCAGGGAGCACCAAGGACTCCACAGTTCAATGCTGAGCTACAAATATTCGCTTTGATTGGTACCTTAACAAGTCTATATTATGCAAACTTCCCTAGCAGTAATCCCATCTGAACACAACAAGATTAACTTCCTGGAAAATATGTATAGCATTGCATTGTACTCTACCACCCCTGCCATTTTTTTAACATCCGGCGTAAAAAATAAAAGTAACTAACTGTCCAATACTGGTTTCAGTGGCAGATTGCTATAATTTCCAAAACATATTCTGTCTTAAGTTGCTTCCTTACAAATCATGTTTGCTTTTATACAGCTTTCTAATATGTTGAATTTTTCAAAGAATTAATCTCTGTACCATTGGTTTTTACATCTTACATCCTAATTCTCCTTCCTGGAAGTGATCCAGGTGAAATAGGATTGCTTTATTATTTTTTGACTGAGCAGTCTGCCGATAAAGACAGTTCTGTTCTGTACATGTCAACAAGATGCATATTCCTCTAGTATAGGATCCATGGATGGAAATCCCATCAGTTTCAATAGGATTTACTTCCAGGTCATAACCATGAGTCTGCTCTGCTTGTTTACAGACTAAGAGCCTCAGGTAGAGATGTGAACAGAAAGGCAGAGTCAACCTTTCAATACATATGGATACCTGTTGTTCCTTATTAGATTAGAATGCATGCATTTACGGTTGAGATGAAAAACTGAAGAAGACTACTTATGTAAAAAATGCAGGATTTCTGACAAGATTCTTGAAATTAGAATTGAGCTGCTTGACAAAATCAAAAACACACAAAGCACTTGTTTATCTGAGTAATAATTGTAAAAAAATAAATATAATAACAATCCTTAGACAAAAGTTATGAAAGTTGTTTCCAAACAGATGCTTTAGGATTGGAATAGAAGAGCTTGTGAATTGCAGAGAAGAAAAGGAGAAAAAAGCATATAAGGTTTCCAAATTCACAGGCTTACTGCATAAATGCAGCAAAATCTAGAAAATACAAGGATGAGGTAAAATTAGAGTACAAGCGAGCAGAAGTAAAAAATGGATTGACTGACTAAGGCAGCAGGCAGTCTTATGTACCAGCCTTCCGCAGTCTGGTGCCCTTTGGACATGGTGCTGCTGGGTGGTGATTATGGAAGTTGTACTCAGTTTATATGGATTGCACCAGGCTAGGAAACTTATGGATGCGTCTCATGAAACTCAGTGAACTTTATTCCTATGTGTAGCTCTGATTAGAATTAAGGGACTAATTAGACTGTTGCAAGTTTGCAAGGCACAGGGGCATGTGCAACAGTGACAGCAAAGACTGAAGGATGGAGATGTTGGATGCAGAGAAAGTAGGCAGCACATATAAATATTCCTTGTAAACCTTTGAATAAAGCAGCTGGGAGGCTACTCTGTCACTTTTTTTAACCAAAAGGGTCTAAAATCATTGAAATTTGCTTAAAAAATCAAAATGAAATTAAAGAAAACTCAATCTCACCTTCCAGGAATAGAAGCCACCTTCTGCTGCCCTTCGATTCTTTGAGGTAGTAGCTAAAATAAAAACAAATAGAAGGCAGCGTGAACTTAATTAGGGAGACTGGCTCACTCAGCCACAAACTCTTTGATACACCAACTCATTATAATATCAAGAGAGTTACATAAAATACTTGGTTAAAGAACAAGAGAGAGGAACAGGATGGCTGTCAGAGGAGCTCCAAACAGAGTCTGATCAAAGGGCCTTCCCAGGGACTCGGAGCCAGGCTGAGCTGGCTTTCATCTTGCTCCAAACTAAATGCATTAAACAGATTCCTAGCATTCCTAAGTATTTCCAGGCAGGAAAGAGTTATTCCACCTGTTGCTGGCTGTGCTCTTAGTAACAGCCACATGGTGGAAGCAAAGCTTGAGCACTGAGGATGGATTGTTTCAGCACTTTTGAAGTACTAAGTATTAATAGTAAACGGTCCTGTGTGTTCTCTGAAGCATCTCTTCTCAGAAAAAAAGGATGCTTTATGGAAAAAGGAAAGACACTAGCCAGACATTAAGCACATGCACCCAAAGTCTATAGGCTTGCTTAGAAAATTCACAAAATTCTGATCCAGAGGCAAGAGAGTGTGAACTACATTTTTATTAGAAACTTTCCAAGTCTGTTCACTACATTCTGCAAACTTCTGATCTTATGCACTAAGGAAAATTTCTCTAATATGGGCCAGCTATCAACATATCTCAGAAAGCTAGGGGACAGTTACTCTTTCCACCCCATTTTGAGGATTTTCTTCTACCTTCAATTAAAGATTTGTGAATCAGTTCACCTCCATCCAGCATTACTTTTAATTCCAGGTACTTCAGGCAGGAAAAAATGATAAACGGGAGGATACCTATCCACAACCTGGTGCAAAGGTCATGAAGATCTTAGCTTTACAAATGAAGGCACTGTAGATGAAGAGAAGCAT
Organism: Candoia aspera; assembly: GCF_035149785.1. NCBI lineage: Eukaryota > Metazoa > Chordata > Lepidosauria > Squamata > Candoiidae > Candoia > Candoia aspera. The sequence continues at coordinate 113,350,707 of NC_086154.1, read as the reverse complement.
TCCCCCAGGGAGAAGCATTCAGTGCAAAGTTCTTCAATGAGGCGCGGGGTCAGGGTCCAGGAAGGTGGGCTATTGAGTGAAACAGAAAGGAAAGGGAGAGGTGGGTGCAGCAAGTTTGGCATCTACACTCACCCGGCGGGACTGCCGTCGTTGCAGGTGACCGAACTGTTCAGAAGCAACTGAAGCCTCAGCTCCTGGTGCAGATTCTGCGCGGAACAGGGGTACAGCGACTGCGCCAGGCTCTTGATCTGAGCCATGAAGCTGTCCATGTTACCCTCTACGGCTGTAAAATCCAATGGGAAGCTCTCCACCGGCTGCCCAGCCGCTTCGCTTCGCTCTCGGGCGGCCGCGGCGGGTTGCTGCTGCGGTCCACGCCGCCTCCAGCTCTTCCTGCCCTCCCCGCCAGGGCCCCAGTGCAGGAGCCCCAAGAGTAGCAACATTTGCACTGTCCCTCTGCCCATCGCGACGCGGAGCCACCTGCTGTGGGGGAAAGAGGACCCGTAAGCGCGACCGGTTAGCCTGAAGCGGGGGCGCTGGACAAGGGATCGGTCGCCTCGCCTCCGCCGGCGGGGTGCTCCTTCTGCCCCTGGTGGCCGGAGGCGCTTGGCGGGCTGGGGGGCTCCGGCCTCTGTGCCTGCTCCGTGCCTTGCCTTGCCAAGGGTCTGGCAGCACCGGCCCCGTCTCGCTCGCTCCAATGAGCTGTGAGCAAAGCAGCGTCTGGGCGTAGTTAGAGGCAGCCGGTGCCTGGTGCCCGCGCTGTCCGGGTTCTGCGGCGGGGCTCGAGGGCGCTCGGCTTTTCTTGGCGCATGGACTCGCCGCCTCGTCCCAAACCACAAACATGACAAGATGGGCCAGGAGTCACGGGGAGCCCACCGGGGGCGCCGCCAGCCTGGGCGTCGCGTGGGGCGGCAGCGGCCAGAGAGCCCCCGCCTCCCCGTCGCTGGAAAAGGAAGAGAAGGGGAGGGGAGGAGAGGAGTACAAGGGGAAGGGGGGAGATTTTACTTTCATTTCCCAGCCAACAGACGTCGCTCTGCAGGTCGTCCTCTTTTCTGTTTTCCCGTCCCGTCTGGCGAGACACTCAGTGAGGCCAAAGCACCTTCGTAACTTCCCGCCCAAATGCAGGGCGACGTTCATAGCGGGAAAGCAGCCGCGGCTCTCGACTCAGAGGAGGGTAGGACGAAGCGGCGGGACTTTGAATTCCCCCGGTTTCCCGCCGTGAGCTGCAGCCCAGCTGGGGGCGGATGCCGGTGAACAGTCGTCCTCCTTGGCTGCACTCAGGAGCGTGGGGTGGGTGGGGGGCTCACTTCGGTGAAAGACGAGCCACAGCGTTCGTGGTCTCGGGCATTATCTTCAAGGGTCGACGACTGCAGCCCGCCGCCTCTTCCAGAGACCCCCGCCCGGCCGACTGTACTGCTCGTTCTCGCCAATGCTTTGAGTCCCTTCCCCTGCCCCCAACGCGGGCTTCTTTTCCCGCACGACCGCGCCAGGCAGCCTCTTCGGCTCTCGCGTGTGTATTGGTGAGAAGGAGCGGCGCTTCTCTCCAGCCAAAGCTCTCTTTGGGGGAAACGCAGGAGGATCTGCGGGTGTCCAGCGGCCTTCAGTCCTGACCGCTTTCAGAATTCTCTTCCCCAACCTCAGGACATGAGAAACATCAAGGGCAGGACCCGACCCTTTCAGGTTTAACAATATCCACCATTAGGCTTACCATATCCGGGCTGCAGGATTCCGGATGACCCCTAGATGGCAACAAAGAGATACAGAAAGCTATCCACCACCACCAGCCGTGGCTGGCCAGCCAGCTGACCCTTGCCAATCAGTAAATGAGATGTGGAACAAGGCCTATCATTATTAATTTATTCTCAAGAAGGATCAGCCAGATAATACAAAACTAAGTATCATCTCCAGATGATGGCCTGTTTGGGTTGCTGGATCTGCTGGATCTCTTAGAACAGGGATTGGGAATCTCTGTCTTCTAGATAGTGTAGAACTCTTACTCTGATTTATTATTTGCAACCATGGCAAATAACGCCAGCAACATCAGGACGATGGCAGTGTTCCCCGCCAATGTCCTAAATTCAAAAGTGGAGCTATTTGAATACTGGACTCTTATGAATGGCTAACCTTAGTTAGAGAAGTTGGATTAAACTATCTATAAAGTAGAGCTCTGAGGGTTTTTGTCTCATTTCTAGGCCTGTTGCCCAAGGATACTACATTTAATTATATGATTTTAGATTATTAATTATTTGATGAAATATGGATGCATTTGCGTATAGGTAAAAGCAATGTTTTCAAAAGCAGCAGTTTCTTTGCTTTTCTTTGCTGCAATTGTTTCTTACCAGAGGTATTTTTGTGGAAGATGCCTTCAGTGGAAGACAAGGATAGTCCCATTTCTAAGATCATATTTGCATATATATAGCATTACTTATGTAAGATCTTATTTACATATAAAATCACATACATATTGACATATAGAATCTTATGTAACTTTTATATATAAGATCTGGTCAACTATCCAGAAGCATTGATTCTGAATACACTTAAAACAGATTAATCTAACTGATTAGCAGCTAAATTTAGTTCTTGTTTCCAATACTTTGTGTACATTTTTAGTAAAAAAATGAATAGCAAATTCATAAATATGCAGGATTCTAAATTAGACAAGTGAACCCAATAATGTTTTCACATAATACTTTTTAGCAAAACAAAATAAATTTATTGCTTGTTGATTTGAGAAAGCATATGATAAAGTTAATAGGAATTATGGAATATTTTGTGTAACTATGGAATTGGTTATTGCTGGATGCAATAACTGGTACATGATGGAAGTAAGGCATGCATGGGAATAAATGGAATGCTTAGCAAATGGTTCAAAACTGAGTATAGATTTGTGATGCTTTCTGGGTTTTATATTTGTGGGTAAATGTACAAGAAATGTTTGTAGTAATATTAGAACTATAGTAGGTGACGACATGAATATATGCATACCTCTGTATGCACATATTGAGTTGGGCAATATTGTTGTATATTTATGGATAAATGTATAAGACATGTTTGTAGTGATAGAAGTATATTAGGAGAAGACATGAATACGTGCATACTTCTGTCTGCAGAAAATGTCGTATTACTGAGAATCAAAATGATATTCCACATATGTTAGACTGTATGATGCAACAAATAATATGGATCTGAAAATTATTGCATCAAAGACCAAGGTAGTTATAATTTATGTTTGACAAGGAAAATTGAGTGAACAATCGCAAGTTAGATATCAGTTTTGAAAAATTAGAGTAAATAGATGAATCTGAATACTACAGATAGGACATTTACTAAAGTTGGGGAAATTTATGAATTTTAAAATGTACAAATGTTGACAGATAGTGGGTAATATATGTTCTGCTGCAAGGGAGGAATGTTCATTGAAAGCAATGAAAATGGCTGTGTATGAGAGCATGCTTCTGCACACTTCGTTGTATGGAAGTAAGAGTTGGGTATGTCAGGAGAAAGTGGAAATGCAGTAAGAACAGATTACTAAAGAGTATGTATGGTAAAGCAAGAAGAGATAAAGTTAAGAATGTGGGCACTAAATGAATGTGGATTGAAAAAAAGGGAGTGACCAGTCCAAAGAAGTGGTTTGCTCATCCAGAGAGAATAAATGAGCTTGGAATTGCAAAGCAAATATATTTCTTTTATTTTATTTAAAATGTATTTATACTGTTTCCTATTTTTAAAAACATCTCAAAGTAGTTTACAATAAAAGTTCAATGGTTAAGCAATTAATACAAACATATTAATTAATGGGAGGACATGCAGAGCAAGCCTCCTAAAATGATCTTAGGGTATGGGTAGGAATGTATGGAAAAAGGATTTCTTCAGAAATTGCAATCCTAAACTGTAAAAAACATTACATGTCCTATAATCAGCACTGTGACTGGAAATGAACTGAAATTTATTTATTTATTTATTGAACTTCTTGACTACTCAGCTTGTATACAATGACTCTGGGTTGTTTACAAATAATAAAAATATCACTAAAAATACAAATGTACATATAAATATAAATATATATAAATATAATACAAAAATACAAATATAAATATAAAATATAAATACAAGATGGCAAATACAGGGAAGATCATAAAAAAATGGCATGATGTTTTTATATTACTCAGTTCCAGTCAGTTGGTTACAGCATTTGGTTTTAACTCAAGTTTCTAAACCTTCGAGGGCAGCCCCAGGTATACCACATTGCAGTAATCTAAAGAAGAAGATATCAGGGCATGGATTACTGTTGTGAGTCTATCCAAGTAGTGCTTTAGCTACAATACCAGCCTGAACTCTGCATGTAATGTCAAAGATGGATCCAGAAATACCTTCAAACTACATTCAAAACACACTGAATCCCATCAATTACGTATGAACAGCACTTCTATCTTGTCTGAATTATGCTTCAGTTTTCACAAAATCCATTACCATGATCCTGCAGTGATTCAGCAATCCCACTTCCTCATCTGGAACTCATGAAAAGGAGAGATACAGCATACTGAGAATATTTTGCTCTAAATGATCTCACTTGGCAGCTTCATATAGATGAATAGTATGGGTGATAAAATGGAATCTTGCAGAAACTGATTATTTTCTCCCCATCATTGTCACCAAGTAGACTTCATAACGAGTTCTAACTAGCTTTGATCAGATTGGAAATTAGTTTTCCTCTGCATTCTAGTCACCTCCCAACTTGTCTCATTGCCTTCTGCTGAAACATATGCCAAGTTGTTGAGTGGGCTTTGTTCTGAGGGAGACCAGTTTTGTCTACAGAGCAGCCAAATCTTCAGAAGCAGTAGTTACATCAGTGAAAAGTCTCCAGTCTTCTGAAACCCCTTGGAATCCATCACACTCTGGGTATAGCTCATTCTAATATGACCCCTGTTCCTATGGAAAGGGGTAGCTTCTACAAACCTAAAACTCAACAAGAAGTGGTTTGACCTTTACAAGGTAACAGATCTAAGTTCAACCACTGAGACTCTCCTAGTAGGAAAAACAATCCAGACTGTGACATGCCATGTTCTGGGCCAGTAAGAAGTTGAGGCAGACCCATGATTGCTATGATAGCCGTGAAGCCCTGAACAGCTCCAACCGATCCAGTTCCATCATGAAATCCCCAGAACTATCTTTGTAGGAGACCTCAACATCAAGTCCAAGGCCACTTCTGTCAGCTCAGATAGTGAGGTTATTGGGCAGAAAAATGGCAGTACCCCCACAGAATCCTCAGTTCAGAGTACCATAAACACTCCAGACTGGAACTTGAAGGCAAGAGAGAGAAAGAGAAAGAATTCCTGCACACCAGAGCAAATCCTCATCCCCAAGCCCCAGTCCTATTCTGGTGCGGTGCAAGTATCTAAGGGGATATGGCTGGGAGGGAATAATCTCCCACAGCTCTCTAATTCTGATCTTATGCACACCAGCTCAGCCTACAATATATGAAGGAAGAGTGAATGGACTGAGAGGATACAGATGACAAAGAAGGTTGTGCTTAGATGGAGTTGATGAGACCCTCAGAAAGAGAAGTGAAGTTTAAAGAACAACATATAATTTAAGAATGGGGGTGTGGATATATTGGAAGCAAGGATGATTTGCATGGATATAAAGGTACGGGGTGTGAATGTCCTTTCCATTTCACTTATCTTCTGCCTCCAGTTATTTATTTATTTGGTTTGGCTTTACATAACCTTGCCTTGCTTACCCCAAAAGGGAATGATGGATAGATATGGATATATGTGGATGATTGGGAAAATCTATTGTTTTTAGGACTGGAAACAAGTATATGCCGAATTTGTATCTTTCTGCACTCTAATGGGGTACAAACTTTACATTAGCCAGAATGTACCTTTAATTTTAAATTGTGTATTTTTCTCTTTTGATGTTAAGCACCTTTACACATAGCTCAAGAGTAGCTCAAACAAGCTTTAATGAGCAGAAGTGTATGAAAAAGTATTGATTTTAAATATTGTGCGCTCTCTCTGTTCAACAACTACAGAGATGAAAGGAACTCAGTGAAGTTTACAGTTTAGTTTATTGATCTGTAGTAAAATATCTTGCATTAGGGTAGATGCCCAATAAGTCTTTTTTTAAACCTAAAAACCAAGAATCTTCTTCCATTTCTGTAGATAGGATGTTATAATGGGCATCTAAACCCCTCTGGTTTAAATTGGACCAGCCTAAAAAGATGTTACTTCTTGAGATCATGGAAGAAAGTATGCCTTTTCCATATTCAGAAGCCAGCCTCAATTCTCTAATACAGCTCTGATGCCCCTCAGGCCATCAAAGCAATAATTTCAGGTTGCCTAATTATAGGGCCAACCCCAAATGTGTGAAGTGTTGAGTTTCATTGTATAAATAGTTTAAAATAATTATATTTTCCAAAGTAAATTACTACCAAATATTGCCACAGTACCACAGATTCTGACAATACCATGACACAGAGGCACAGGAGACTTGTACAGGGTTGATGGAGTCCCTGAACTTATGCTGACTTCTTATTTAGTTGAGAGCTGTTCCACGAAAGTCAGAATTCCAAATATATTGCCCAATTCTAGTAGTTACTAATACCCAACTACTGTTTAAACCATTTGGTCTTTAAGAAACACATTATAAACAATCTTCATGTTCCTTCAGTTTGAAAGCTATCATGATAACCAGCTTCTGTATGCTTTATGATCTCAAACAGCCTCTCTGATGCTTTTCCAGTAAAGTCTAAAAATGCCCGTTCCAAACAATATCCTGTATCGTGGAGCCTTGCCTGAAAAAGACGCTTATCCCTTTTCTGAAGAAGTTTATAGTGTACATAGAGAAAGAAGCCAAGAATGTCTGTTAAGTGCATCTTTCTGGATTTCTGACCTGTGCAAGATGTAGGGCACAGATGAAGGGGAAACACTTTCCTGAGGCCTGTCTAGGCAGGTCTGTTAAACTCTTCTTGCATATAATATTTTGCTATCTTCCTCACAGGATGACCTCACATACTTTCCAGATTCTCAAGAACCACTCCAAAATACATTGTGCCACCTCAAATTACATATGCTGCTCATCTTATCCCCTGCTAAGTCTCTAGAATCCGCATGGCATCCATTCCTAACCATGATGATGTTAAAATGGTGAAATGTCAGATGCTCCTCCCTTTCATACTTGTGTCATGGTGTCACATGCAAGTAGATAAGCAGCAGAGTTTGCATCTCAATTAACATTTCATCACTTGCCTCCCCTTGCCCTCCCCCCCACTTTGGTGGCATACTCAATATATAGAAGTAACCAAAGAATATAAAACTAAGTTGAATCAAGTTGGGTATACTTCTGCTTGGTTGCTTTGGAGGGTTTTGTTTTGTTTTGTTTTTTTGCTTATTAAAGAAACCAAAAAAAATTATATTATCATGTGACATAGCATAAATAAAAATAAAAGTGTCAAATTTATTTTCCAAAGATAGATAGATAGATGATCTCAATTAACAACAGTAATAATACTATAGGTGATACAAACTTTATATTATAAAAGGAAGTGGGGAAGCCTGGAAATTAATTTTGTAAAAGAACTCTCAGGAAAATTTGAAGTTTGCTTGAAAATCCTTTATTCCTTTAATGGCACTGTTGTAAGCCTAATGTAAATGTATTTTTATAAGGGTATATACATAGAGAATCCATATTTCTTGATACTTTAATACACTTCAAATACTGGGAATATATCCAGAAAGAAATACTCCACTACAACAATCAGCAATTGCTCTTAAGCATGTCAACTATCCTATGAATTTCAGACCACGTATGGTAATATTACGACAAGGTCAAATCGTGTGAGTGAATGTCCCAAAATGCATCTCCAACCTCAAGATGATCATAAGCTATTATTGAATATTCTTTGGGATATCCAAAATACATACTGTACATATATATGTTGCGTTAATTTTAAGATAAGAAGATACTAATTGTATAGTTTTTAAAACATTGGCAAGACAAGGATGACAATTAACTGTAGTTCAACAATATCTGGAGAACTATAATTCACCCAGTTCAGCCCTCTGTTGTCTGCTGGCATTAATTCTTTAGGATTTCAGAAAAAAAGCCTTTTATGTCACATGCTACCTTCTTCTTTCTGCTGGAGATGTAACAGACCAACTATGACATCTTTTACAAGCAAAGTTTGGGTTTGAGTTATGGGTCATTTAGCTAAGTCTTTTGAGCTCTGATTTATGCTGATGAAGTTAAAAGAGAAGGGGGAGGTAGTCCAAAAACATTTTTTTTATTTGTGGAGAGAGGCAAAACAGTTGAGCTTTGCTTAGGGTAGGACATAAATGAAATTCAAGAGCTGTTTTTAAAGATCTATGGAAGAAGTGAGAATTGAAAAGTGTGTAGTCACCTCTTCCCTGATGCATGTATCCCTCTTTGCTGAACTGTAATGAGCTCCAGGTGGTAGTCCTTTCCCCTCCACCGTGCCCCGCTTCCAATTTTACCCAACTATTTCAAATTAGAAGTGGTGCTGGATATGAAATGTAACCTTCCACCTCTTTACAACAGTTCTGATTATTATATGCCTTTGGAAATTGGAGGCATTGCTTGAATCGTGCAACATGGATAATTGAGCTCAAGTTACTTCAAAGAGTGTTCTTCTTACAGAAGTAATACAGTTCTTATAAAGATGTGCCACTTTCAGACACAAAATGGAAAACAGCTGTATGCTTCAGAGAAGAACATGGGCCATCCCAGATTCAGAGTGGGTGAGGAAAAAGCTCTGGTTGTACAGCCTTTTTTTAAATACAAGCCAGTTGGTTCATGAACTGTGCCCTTTCAATTTATTAGAACTAATTATTTATTTTTCAGTATCTTCAAAAATGTAATTATGATAAATCCTTGTTCTGGCAAGTTTATAGGGATGATCTTTTAAAATTGTGGGTTGCCTCTGAACCACTCAAATACATTGTCTGAACTGGTCAAAGGGTAAAACGGTTCATTCTATTTCTACTTTTATACCGCATTGGGAGCTGAATTTTATTTCAACACTGGTAAGAGCACACATTATCCACTGACATATTGAGGGCTGTTTTAGTGCTACACCAAGCACTATGTAGTCTTGCTATACTATCCTGTAACCTTGCTGCTGCTGTGCTCAACTCCTGCCGGTAAAGGTGGCTACCTTACTCTACCAAACAGTTCATGTTCCTCCCTGCCTACTCTGACTAGCAGCAGCTCTCCAGGCCTTTCTCAGCCTAGCCATATTAAGTCCTTTAACTCAAGGAACAGGGAAATTCTGGCCCCTGAGCCTAATAGGGCCTACCAGCCCAATCCACTGGGACTAGGGTTAGGCCTTTCCACCTTCCCACCCGTCACTGCTGATACCTTGTTATTGCAGATTTAAAACATGTTCATGGATTCCAAATGCCTTAGTCTTAAAATTTAATACATAGCATATTTTAACTTAGCATGTTATATTTGCCATTAAAATCTTGAAAGTTTGATTAAGGGAGAGAGAATGTGTGTGTGTGTGTGTGTGTGTGTACACACACATACACACACAGTGGCTGGAAAGGGCTAGACTAAAAGACAGCACTGAGGCATTGATCATAGCAGCACAAGAACAGGCACTAAGCACCAGATCCATAGAAGCAGGGGTCTATCACACTAGGCAGGACCCAAGGTGCAGGCTGTGCAGAGGCCTCAGTCCAACACATAGTGGCAGGATGTAAGATGCAGGCAGGAACAGCATACACTGAACGACACAACCAAGTAGCTGGCATTGTGTACAGGACATCTGCACAGCATACGGGCAAGACCCTCCCAAGTCCAGATGGGAGATTCCACAGAAGGTCATGGAGAATAACAGGGCTAAGATCCTGTGGGACATTTAATGAAGGAATTTACACACTGGTTGGGGTCATACAATATACTATGCCAAGATCATCCAAAGACATTCATATGATGTGTGAATCCAGCCACTAATTTACTCAGGATTTGCTTCAGCATGGAAAAAAGTATGTATCCCATACTGGTTCATATTAAAATAAAATGTACTGGGAAGATCTGTAGCACATCAGAGAAAGTCCAAATTAATATTTTCATGTGAATATTTCTATCATCTTGATGGGAAAGAGAACAAAAAAAGAAGAGAGAGAGAAAGAAGAGTTGGAGAGACTAGACTACTGTTGACGTATTTCTCAATGTCTCTTATATCTTCAGATTGATAATATGTTGAATGCAGGGTTACCATCTCTCGGAGTTCGTTCCAGAGGCTCTGGATTTCAACTCTGTGTGGGTTCCAGCTTTTAGCCCCTTATACCTGGGCTGAACAGATGACACAAGGTAGGACGCTGCATGCTGTGGTGGTAGGAGAGAGACTCCTGCTGCATCATGTAACCCACAGCATGCTTATCAAACTATTTTTAACCACGAATATAGATTTTAGCCATGTATCCAACACTCTTTCACTCTTTTAAACAGGTGTTTTAAAAAAAGGCTGACCTAATTGTCAATGTGATAGCAGGGTTGCGCCATGAACAGGAGTCTCCTGTTGTGCACATAGACACTCCACTCAGCCCTTAGTTACAGAGTTCCTTCTTCCAGCACAAGGTCTTCAAGTCAGATCAAGGTGGAAATCTGGCAGGGAGGAAGCCAAGTTTGAAAGAAACAGACTCTCCTCTGCTGGTAAATCAGAATGGCAGAGTTTGCCAGCAGGACATGTTTGTGACACATGGACTATCCTTTTCTAGCTGTTGGCCAGATGAAAGTGGTAGTCCTGTTTCTACATAACTTTAATTTTTTATCCAGTCTTGATAAAATGTCTTGAGAACTGTAAATAAAGGGTAATATTCAATCTAAATATTATTACGTTATTAAAATAAATGTACAGTATAGCAATTCAACCTGGGTAATATAAACGGTAGCCAAAACTAAACAAATCCCATTATGGATTAAAATGTAAATCCAGTCAGTGAATGCAGTGATTCTACCATTATGTACTCCATAAACAATGGGAAAATATAACCTGTAGTGAAAAAGGTTTCCCCATCTAAAGGATCAAGGTAACACTAGAATTATATTAGACCACGGCTCTTTCCTAACTAGGTCAGACAAAGTGACAGGCAGGTACCTCCATGAACTCTATAAGCAGAACAAGACAGCAAGAATTCTCCCATGCTTGTGACATGGTTTGATGGTACTTTTTTGGATACATCTCAGTATCACCAACTAGGTCAAGGTTTTGTTGTTTATTCGTTCAGTCACTTCCGACTCTTTGTGACTTCATGGACCAGCCCACGCCAGAGCTTCCTGTTGGTCGTCAATACCCCCAGCTCCCCCAGGGACAAGTCCCTCACCTCTAGGATATCATCCATCTTGCCCTTGGTCGGCCCCTCTTCCTTTTGCCTTCCACTCTCCCTAGCATCAGCATCTTCTCCAGGGTGTCCTGTCTTCTCATTATGTAGCCAAAGTATTTCAGTTTTGCCTTTAATATCATTCCCTCAAGTAAGCAGTCTGGCTTTATTTCCTGGAGTATGGACTGGTTTGATCTTCTGGCAGTCCAAGGCACTCTCAGAATTTTCCTCCAACACCACAGTTCCAAAGTATCGATCTTCCTTCTCTCAGCCTTCCTTATGGTCCGGCTCTCGCAGCCATATGTTACTACGGGGAACACCATTGCTTTAACTATGCGGACCTTTGTTGTCAGTGTGATGTCTCTGCTCTTATCTATTTTATTGAGATTTGTCATTGCTCTTCTCCCAAGGATTAAACGTCTTCTGATTTCCTGACTACAGTCAGCATCTGCAGTAATCTTCACACCTAGAAATACAAAGTCTTTCACTGCTTCTACATTTTCTCCCTCTATTTGCCAGTTATCAATCAAGCTGGTTGCCATAATCGTGGTTTTTTTGAGGTTTAGCTGCAAGTCAGCTTTTGCACTTTCTTCTTTCACCTTCATCATAGGGCTCCTCACAAGACAGTAACCCTGATTAAGGCTTGGAAGACCCAGGTTCAGTTCGGTGACTTTGGCTAGTCACTATTCTCAGTTCAACCTACCCCATGGAGTTGTTGCTGTGCTAAAAAACGAAGAACGGAGTACTAAATATGCTGCCTTGCATGTGTGTGTGTGTATACACGCGCGCACACATACACGCACACACACAGAGAGTATACATTATTATAGGTAACTGGAAAATTTCCCCTAGATAAAATGTCTTAGCATATTGCTGCAGTATGAATGCTATACATAAAGTGGTATTTACGAGAGAACTTTGTAGTGGAAAGCGGTTCTAGAGGACGATGCAAAATATGTGGGGGAAAAAGACCACTTAAAAAAGGAAAAGCTTAAAGAGTTAGTTAATACTAGAGTGCAGTATGAACCAGACTTTCCAAGATAAATATGGAAGAACAGCTCTCTCTACATCTTGTGCTACTATTAAGCTTTAAAATAAACTTTTATTTTCACAATGCTTTAAAATGGCTGGCCTTACCACTTGTGAATATGCACTAACTTGTGAGGCTTCAATTACTGAATTAACCTAATTGTCTGGGTCTGCTCAACTTACTTACCAAGAAACTAATCTCACAGGCTGAATTTCCATGACACACTGTCCCAAACTAATGACTCGTATTTGAACTTAGAATGTTACACAAACCAACCAAAAATTACACCTTCCAACACCTTTTTTAAATGTCTACTAACAACTACCACTGCTACCACATCACAGAAGTAAGGCTGGTATTATGGCTTATCCACAGTAATATGAATAAGTGGATTCACCCAACACATTGATATGCTTTGTGTAACTCAGCCAATTGTGGTTTATGCAATAAGTCATGGCCCAATCAAGTATGGTTGAGTGCAGGGTATACCCAAACTTTTTTATTTTTTAATGAGCCTTCTATTCAGGATACCTACAACCCAGGCCAACTTATTACAGGTACAAGACGCTACTATTCCTTCCCTCCCCAAGTGGCCCATATAATCTTAGCACCTGCACCGGAGGTACAACTGCATTGCTGAAAAGCGTCCCAGACCGAGCAAGTTGAGATGCGAAAAAAGGCGGCAAACGCGAGCATACGGTGGGATGCCTCCATAAGCGTAGGAGGGCGAAAACTTCGTATTTTTCCAAAGGGCAGCCCAGCGTGAATGCTGGCAAAAAAAACCCCGTCTTGCTGGCGCCAAGAGATTCCTTCGACCAAGTTCTACTTGACAGAGAGGAGAATCAACAGAATAGGCTCAATCCTGTGGGAATAAGTCTTGAAGCAGGGCGGCCCGACGTTGAAGCCGCGCCCCCTCGCCGTGGCCATTCGGCTTGGTTGCGGAAGAACCTGGTGCCTGCAGGGGGCGGAGGCGGGGGAAGCCGCACTGGTGGAAAGCTGGTTTGAATTAGGAGGAGGAGGAAGAGGAGGAGGAGAGAGAGATAAAGATGTCGGCGGCCGGCGGAGGGGGCACTTCCGCCGTGTCGGTGTTGGCCCCGAACGGGAGGCGAGTGACGGTGCGAGTAGGCCCAAGCACCGCGCTGATCCAGGTGGGTTTGGCCTGGGGACTGGAAAGTCGGGGGGTTGCGTCCGCTCTGATTGGCCCCGGTCTGGAAAGAAGGTGAGCAGGCTGGTTGTGATTGGATCTGCGGACAGGTCGTTGCTCACAATTGCTCTCGGGGCCGCAGAGTTTCGTTGTGGGGAAGGCAAGAAGCGTAGGGTGTCCAAGTGGAGAGCTAGGCCTTTGAGGAAGGGAAGGGATATGTGCTACCTAGGTGAGGAGCGTGTTTTCTTCCGTGCTTCTCTGGAAAAGGGGGTCCCGTGAAACACTGCCTTTTCCTGTGAATTCTCACCATTCTGGTTGTCTCTAGTGAGGAACAGAAGTGTATTCTTTGCAGTAAAACGAACTGTATTTGGTGGGGGCTTGCCTTAGTAAGTTTATTGGGACTGTAATTTGGGGGGGCTACCCTGATAATTGTAGGTACTGTAGTAGTTGGGTTTTCACGATCCATTCAGCCACAGATTAGCCAGTCACAATTTAACCTATGAACCCAGCTTGTATAATTACTATATGGTTCAGAGTGTTATGTGAATCCAGAAAATTGAGAGAATTGAAAAAAACCGCAGTTTAATTAACTATTGTTAAGTGTGTTCTGTCTAAAGGAGAAGGAACTGAAGAGGGATTACCTGTATAAGTGACTAAATCAGAAATTGGGAGATTTGAGAGCTTTAGGATCCATTGTACTTTTTACTATAATTTTAAAACCATATTAAAATTGCTATGCTTGCATGAAATGCTTTCCTAATCTACTGATGTTTTACTTAAATCTATTTTTCTGGGTTCAAGCTGGCTTTGCATAAGCATGATATAAACTAAAACGGTGAGTTTGTCCTTCAGTATGTTCACATCCAGAGGCTGCTAGTTTTTCTTTCAAACTTCCTTCGTTTCAGCAGTCTAATTTAGTGGTGGGATTATTTTCAGACAGTTAATGGATCTTCATAGATCTACTGAATATCCCTTACGAATCCTAATTTATATTCTGCCCACTACTGCACTTGACACAGAGACTAGATCATCACTTTAAGAGATTATGCATCATGCTAAGCCTCGGTTTTTAACCATGACTTGTAAATTAAGCTGCAGATTCACATATTGTGCTTAGTGATATACCATGGCTGATAACCCATAGTTCTCATCACAATTTAGTACAGAAAGTCAAACTAAAGAAACCACTTAGTGTGATGTGTGAACCTTGACAGGGTGAAAGTCTGTTGCTGTGTTGACATGATACATTAAGCCAAAAAATCCAGTTAATGAGAATACACACTGAAATGGCAAGCATTACAGATTCTGGGTTTGAATGATCATGGTTAAAGAGTCCTGCACCGGGGAAGGGGGGGTTGTCTTCGTGTGGACATGGCTAATGCCTTTTGAGTGAGGTACGTGTAAATGAAAGAGTTAAAAGTCATTAAATGGAGATAAAAGTTCCTCTATTTCACATAATTTAAGACTTCTATAGCTGTGTTTCCATGCCATGCTGAGCCAAAAGCAATAATTTAATTTAGGATTTGTTTTTAGCTGTTGTTGATATTACTTTTTTTTTGTTTAAGCCTGTTTTTATTCTCTTCTGAACTTCTCTGGGAGGAAGAGCAGTATAGAAATAAAATAAATACATGTTCTCATTAACCCTTTTCTTTGGCTCAATGTCATGCAAAGAAACTTTGATTAGATACTCTCTTCATACAGACTAGTTTTGCACTTGTGCTAAGCCATATTTTACTTAACTATGGCTTACCTGATAAGTATGTGACAAGATTGACAATCACACCAAGGTTCACATATTATGCTAAGCTAAAACAAAATAAACTATAGTATGTCTGTGTGTCATGTATGAACATAAACATTGTGTATAGCAAGTTTGTATCATACAAGTTTCTTTATTTTCTATAGCTGGTAATAAGTTGAGCTGTACTTCTGATAGCTATGTGAACATATTCACAACATTTTGTTAGCAGCAGTGTGAAAGTGGCTTGATACTGCCTTCTTCCAGATTTTTTTTTAAATTTTCAAGTTCAGCTTACAGGAACATGTCTCCTTTCTAAATATTAACCAAATCTGACCTTGCTTGATTATTTTTGAGATCAGATAGATGCTGCCTATACTTCTATTTATCACGTTTATAATTTATAATAATCTTTCTGAGGTATTGCCTAGAAACACAAGGCCATTAGGTTTCCCCTAAATTTGTCCCCACAGCTATAAGCCTGTGACATACAGTATATTGGGCAGAAAACAAGCATGTGAGTTATATTCAATGGGGACTTGAATCAGGGTATTTTGATCAAAGTTCAACACAACAACTATTGGCTCTCAGCATAATCTATTTTGGCACTTGTTATACCCATGATTCAATGAATATGTTTTGTCCAGAGCTAATATAACAGGGACCCACTTTCTGTGGAAAGTGTTGCAATCCATGAGCAGCTAATATGATCCCAAAATGCATTTGTGTTGATCTAAGTTATGAGGAAAAAAGGTGTTCTTCCATATGTAGATGTGAATTTGAATTCCTTCTTGACATATAAGTGGAGAGAAAGTAAATCTGCTTTAATGTTGTGTGTGCCAATCCAAATTAACTTTCTGTATATTTTTTTTTTCCTTCAGGTCTTGGAAGAAGTTTGTAGAAAGCAGAATTTTAGTCCCAATGAGTATGATTTGAAGTGAGTCTTACTGCTTTATTACTTGGGTGCAGCTTGGTTTTATCTCTTTTTTTGCCATTATTTTACAGGAAAAAAGCATCTTGAGAGAGTTTATAGTAATAGTCCAGAGAGAGTTTATAGTTATAGTCCAAAGATAATCTTTTTTGTTATCTGATTCTGAATGATCATGTCTTCTAGACTGATTTTTGACAGAAGTTAACCATTCACCAATGTATCAAGTCTACTGTACTGTAATGGAATCTCATATCCCCCCTCTTTCTACTTACAGTAAGATGAACACTTTCTAGCAGGGGAGGCCCATCAGTGCCTTAATAACCGGGATAGTAATTTGGGTATAAACTTACAGTTCTATGTTATCTCTAAATTTAAGATTACTGGAAAGTTTGATTGCATGTTAGGCGAAGGGCTGTTCTTTATTTATATAGAAATATATTTTTATATTTTTATACCAATATGATTTATATATTATTTATATATTCCCCATATTGGGCTAGGTTATGTTTCTCTCATCTACCTTTGATTTTATGAGGAAGAGTAAGTGGCCTTTGTGTATATTTGCAAATTTAATGGGTCCCAGCTGCAGAAAAACCTCTGGCAATAGTTTGTACCTTGCTTTCCTCCTGGCTGGTATTCCAGACAACTTTATTTTGGTTCCTGAGTTGTTAAAATACACACCCATGTAAATTCAGTCCTTTCCCCATTCTTAAAAAGTGATCAGTGGGCATATTCCCACGCACAAATAGCTTTAATCTTTAGCTTCACTCTGTTGTCCCTGGGTTTAGATGACACACTGAATCCAATTAGAATTTGGCTTAGCATACTGTGTAAACACACTCATTGATTGGGTTCAGACGTTGTTATAAGCCATGGCTTGCCTAAACATGGCTTGTTGAATAAGCCTCATGCAGAGTTGATCCATAAACCATGGTGAAGAAAACCTCAGTGAGTGGCTTCATGCAATGAAACAAGTCAAAACAAAACAAACTAAGTTATGGCTTTGTGCAATATGTAAATCCAGCCTTTCTAACTAACTTCCATTTTAATCATTGTTTCCCGAAATAACAGCTTAGCCTTCTAGTGTAATTATTGATAAATCTATTTTATAACAGAAAATATATTGAAAAACCATCTGATGCAGATTCAGTGCAAAAATTTATTATTGGGCATGTATGTGTTGCAGATTTCAGAGGACAGTGCTGGATCTTTCTCTGCAATGGAGATTTGCCAACCTACCCAACAATGCCAAACTGGAGATGGTGCCAATCTCTCGTAATAGAATAGGAATTGAAAATACAGTATGTGCTTTTCACTATATGATGACTTTATTTTTATTTACTGCCAAGATCTTTGTAGATTTTTCTTAGAGGATGATACATTCCCCCCTTTTCAGGGATCCCTGTCTACCTTATGGTAAAGACATATATGAATATACTTTATTTAAATGAAATGTTATGCCTCTTAAAAGGCTGTATAAAAGCATTCTTTAACCTCTCCAGAATATATTAATTTACTTTTCCTTTTTACTTCCCTTCCCTCTTTCTCCTTTTATCAGTACAGTTTTTTAAATGGAGGAAAGGAAAAAGAAAGGAATGGAGATAACATAGCAATAGCAGGATTTCAGTTTTTTAAAGTAGCATTCTACTGTGCTTCAAGTATGCCATGTTTTTATACAATCTGGAAACAAGCATGTGTTGTTTCTGCCAGTAGGTGGTATTAACAAACCTGGCTGGTTCCATTGTAGTCAGCTTATGTGGAAATTAGATACTCTGGCTGGTTCTTGTGTTAATAAACCAGAGTTTGAAATCATACTTTGCCTTGGCTTCAAACTTTGATTTATCTGGGAAGGAGCAAGTTAGAACTCTTGATTATCACTTTTAAAAAATGATCTGTCCTGACTTATTAATGAGAGAAGCCAATTAAGCAGACATGTGCTGTTGTGTGTAAATGTCACTGTATCTCTCAATGTATTCTTAGAATCTGGAAACCTGAATCTTCAAGTAGGCTGCTGCTTTAAGTAGGACTAAGTCAAATATGCCTTGCTGCCATTTTGTATGTAAGAGAATTTTGGATTTCCAGGCCTTCAGAATGAAATGAACATTGTTTGGAGTAGAAGCCAACATAATGGTGCTTAACCAGACTTTTGGTACATAGCTTATGTTTACTTTTGAAATTAGATATTGGCTGGTGAGGGAGTTATAAAATATTCCTTGATTGATTTTCTGTCAGAAGGATATTAACAGAGAACAGTTCAAAAGCATAACATATTACTTGTAGTATCTTACTGTATATCTAGAGGGGATAGATTTAATCTTAAGCTTCCATCTTGGAGGAGCTGCAGCTGATCTCATTTAATATTTATTAAAAACTTCTGTGTATATTTGTTTTTGTTTCCAAAACTAATAATTACTTTGATTAAAAGTTAGTAATAGAAGTGTTTTTAAATTTAGCTTTTGGAAATAATCACAGACTTATTTTTACTTTCCAGTTGTATTTTTGTGGGGGGAAACTTAGCAGTTTTGATTAACGTAAACATTACGTTAAATGTGTTGAATTCAAATTTCAGCATATATAATGTTGGAGTACTACAGATTCCATGCCTCATCTTCCTAAATAGTTTCTTTTCCCTGGAGAAGGTCCTCCCAGTCTCCTAAAAATGCTCCATCAGACAAGGGAACTGAAAACTGGGTAGAAGCACTAACCACAAGCAGATTTTCCCTCATAGTTCGCACCATGGCTCAGCCAATTTAGATGGATCTTGTGACCTTTGGGAAAGCAGTGTCAGGGAAGGGGCAGGGAAGGTGGCTTCCATATGCACACTTACATTACTTTGGAACCATCTCAGTATTGTTGATGTGATCCATAATAGCTTAGTTGGGATAAATAGATTCCCGATATGTTTATTTCAGCTGGCACTTCTGTAAATGCTAGATGGCTACAACAGAAGACTACACATTGTCCTTGGAATAAGCTCTTTAAGCTTTGTAGCCACATCAACAACACTGAGATGGTTCCAAAGTAGTGTAAGTGTGCATATGGAAGCCAACTTCCCTGCCCCTTCCCTTAAATTCAAGATGAACAAGATTATGCTATTAAATACTTACCTGTACACAGTTACTATAGTTTGTTTAGCTATAGCATGACAACCATGGACCTGGTCCAATTTATTCAAGGCCCAAACTCATTGTTGGTGGGGGAGGGGGAAATCACACATTGGATCTGGTTTTTGCCTTAGGGCAGTGGTGTTGTGATCTGGATTTGGGGGATATTAACATCGGTCCTTTGGCAAGGATGGATCATTCCCTCTTGGTCTAGAGTTCTACAGAAGTGGGGCCTATTCAGTCAGCCCACCTCATGTACCTGATGGATTCTGTGCAATTTCAGAGGAGTTTGGGGGGTTTCCTGAAACTCTGGTGCATGGTTTGGTAGAGGCCCTTGTTGTGGCTTAGAATGAGCACATGGCAGGGGCCCTGAACCAGATTGTCCTTGTGTGGACTCTATGTATGTGGATCTCATACGGTACTATGGTTTATTGAGGATGTCTGAGAGATGAAGTGACACAGATGCCTAGAGTGCCCCGTTAGATGAAGCCATTCAACTTTGCTTGGAATTGGACTTCAGCTGTGTAGGTCCTTTGGAAGTGACTGAGACATGTCTAAGCCCTGTTATCTGGGAGGAGTTTGAACTGGTCAATCCTGAGCAAGTGGACAGAGTCCTCACAGCTGTGAGCTCAGCCACCTATGTTCTGCATTCATGCTTCTTCTGGTTAATCAAGGCTTCTTGGGAGGTTGCATGTGGTTGGGTCCAAACAGTGATTAATGCCTTTTTGTGGGGGAGGGCAGTACCTCTTGCCTTGGAGGAGGTGGTAGTGCTCCCCCTTCTTCAGAGGCAATCCATGGACCCAACCATGTTGGATAGCTTACAGTACATCCAGTCTCCAACCTTCCCTTTCTAGGGAAGTTATTTGAAAGGTCCTGCTGTAGAGGGCCCTTGATGTAGCAGATTATCTGGACCCTTTTCAGTCTGGGTTCAGGCCAGGGTACAGTGCTGAGACAACACTGGGTGTGCTTGTGGATGACCTCTGGAGGGCTTGGGATGGAGATGGTGCAACTGATGGAGTTTTTAAAGGTTAATAAAAACTCCAAGCATTAACAACAGTCTTGCAGAGTAGAAGCATGAACCAAAAGAGAACTTGAACATTGAGCTTAATTATGTTCAGAAATAAATTCAGTCTTCACACAGTAGTTAGATGAAGAAAAATAGAGATAGCTTACTTTTATTCAGTAGATCTGGATACAGGTAGATTCATAGTAGAAAATACTTAATCATCATTGGTTCTTTGTAGACATTTTTTATGGAAATAGAAATGTCTGCGTGCAAGTGAGATGAAAAGGGACAAGAGCTGCATTCTGCAGCACTTCCTGCTTGCAGGTGTGTCAAAAGGGTAATGGAGATTGTTAATCCCCAAACCCAAGAAGGAGGAGGAAGTGGAAATCAGGTGACCCATGTGACATCCCACAAGCACAATAGAGATGCATTTACTAGAGAGACCCCCATATGCTTATGAGACAATGCTGAGTTGACCCCTGATAATTCCAACAGCAACTGCCCTAGCTCTCTGAAATCTCTCGGCAGCTTTTGATACCATTGACCACACTGTACTTGGGGCTGCCCTTGAAAACCACTTGGAACTTACAACTAGTCCAGAATGTGGTAGCATGCACAGTATTGGATGCCACTTGGCTCACCTGTAATATTCATCTGTTGCATGAGCTTCACTGGCCCCCCAGTTTTTTTCTGGGTATAATTCAAGGTTTACCTTTAAAGCCCTAAAGGTGCCAGGTTATTTTTGGGACTGCCCCTCCTTGAGGGTATCTTCCTATTCCACCAGATCGGATAGACTGGGCATGCTCAAGGTCCCTTCCCTTAAATGTTGCCATCTAGTGGAATGTAGGAAGCATGCCTTTTCTGTAGCAAACCCTGCTCTGTAGAACACCCTTCCCCTGGGATCTGACAGGCCCCATACCTTTTAGCCTTTTGGAAGGCCATAAAGAGCTGGCTCTTCCTACAAGCACTGGGATAAGTGAGGTTGGAACCCTAATATAGTAGGGTTGGCTGAGTCAGAGGAGAATGGCTGAGGCACTAGAGTTGCTTGTGCTTTTATTGTTTTTATTTGGGTTTCTTTTTGTTTCGTTTTTTTGTTGTGAGCCACATAGAGTTGTGTCTCTTAAGATGGGTGTCCGTATAAGCAGTTTAAATAAATAAAATACCTACTGTAAAGTTGCCTATACCTGATTTGGATAAATTGTTTGTTGAACTGGTAATCCAAATTTTCATTGAATGAATTGGCTTCAAAAATATTATGTTAACATAGTCATTTTAACTTATGGGAAAATATGCATTGACAATATGAGACAGCCCATCTTTTTGATAAAATATTTTGGATGGCTTATTTTTTGTAGAAAAATATTAATGGTCTTCAGAGGGTCTAGGCAGCTAGGCTTGAACAGGTGAAATGAAGTTGCATAACTGTCTAAATGCCAAGTGCTTTATATTATAACATTGGAAAACTCTTTTTCATAGGCTGGGATCATATATCAAGCTAAGGAAGTTTTTTTCAACTAATGTAGAACAATTCATTCTGAACACTTTCTGAGTTTAAACCACATTTTAGGTCAGTTAATTCATGATAATTTGTTAAAAAATGCCTTCTAAAATAATTTTTAATTATCTTGCGATGTAAATAATTAGAAATTAGAAAAGTTTGGCCTTTCGGTGAGGATATGACGGTCTGAACAGCCGTGCCCGCGGGCTCCATGGGCATAACTGACAGTGTGGCAATTTTTTTGGGCTCAGGCAGGTTTTTCCTGAAGCCCAGGAGCATTTTTCCAGAGAAAGGAAAACAGTCGGAATCACCCCATCTGTTGTTCGGATGGCTGCTTGCAGCCAGAAAATCGCAAACAGCGTTCGCGTTCGACTGGTAAAAGCAGCCAGGAGGCTGGGGCATCACCATTTCCAAGCCACGCTTTAGCCTTAAAGGGACACTATGACCAGCCACCCCATTTCTAAATCACCCAATTTATTTTTCTTTTAAGTATGCGTACCCTAAGAGAGGCTTTCTACAGCAAGGAGATACCAGTTCCCTTGGTGCTTATCATTATTTTTGTGATTAAAAAAAATCTTTTTAAGTTTTGGACTTTGCATTCCATCCAAATACTAAGGAGGGTTGAGAGTATGTAATCATCTCCCTGTTATTATTTTTGTACTAAATTAGAAGATATTACCATTTCCCTACACGTTGAATCTGCTGTTTTGAACTTTCAGCTTTCTGCTGCTACTTTCCCTAGGGAACTGTCTGTTTCCTTACTCTGATTTGTGTAAACACATTCTGGATTTTTTCTATTATCTTCTACTTTTGCTGGTTAAGTACCTAGGGGGTGCCATAATCTACTGTGTGAGATATGGAGGATTTTGATCAGACTTTTTCCGACTTCTACTGAAACTTTAAACTGATGCTTTCTGATTCCTGCCAAGCTTTTATGCAAGGCATTCAGGATATTGTGGAAAACATGTGGTCTAAAATGTGTCATCTGGTTGGTGATGTGGATGAAATTGAAGAATTTAACAGTAATAGAAATGTTTCTTTTAACAGTGAGATTGGGGCTTCCGTTGAAATGCTGGATGAAGATTGGACAGTTGAGTTAAAGAAATTTAAGGGAAAGATCGAGTTGCAAGCCACAAATGAAATTGACTTTTTGATGGAATGCTACGGAAAAGAAGGGGTTATTATGTATGGGAGGTTTTTTGAAGAGAAGTCGGAGTTTTTGAGGGGGGGCAGTTGAGTTGTTTGATTTTTTTATGAAAAAAGCTCTGTGTATTGGGATATGTAAATGCTCTGGTTTATTTTGAAGTGGGGTAAGGGTTTAAGAATATTTTTCTGGATTGCTTTTAGGGTCTGGTTGATTTCATTTATCTTTAACGATTTGGATTAAGATTATTAAGGTATAAAAAAGGAAATAATGTTTGGTTTTGGGTTTAATATGATTAAGATTATTATAATTGTTGTATTAATTACAGTGGCAGACAATTTGTTTTTTTAGTTTGATCTTTATTATAGTAGACAGGAATATTAGTAGCAGGAAAGAAATAGTTAAATAAATGTTATCCTTGGGGGAGGAGTTGATTAGGGGGGGGTGTATATACACACATACACATACATACAGTATATCTTGTTTTAACATAAGGGGAAGGAGCAATTGTATTTAGTGATTTTTATATTGTGCCAGAGGAATGATTTATAGAAATAAGATGATTTTGGTTTAATATAGAGTAAGGGT
This sequence comes from Candoia aspera, assembly GCF_035149785.1. NCBI lineage: Eukaryota > Metazoa > Chordata > Lepidosauria > Squamata > Candoiidae > Candoia > Candoia aspera. Next base: position 113,327,176 of record NC_086154.1, on the reverse strand, counting down.
TTGATTGTGGAAGATTGTAGTATATCCTTGCTGTTAAAAGTCAGAAGTCACCTCTTTTTGTAACTTAAAAAAAAATTTTTTTTCTCTTGTGCTTCCACACCTTTTTATTTTTTTTCTTTGTAGCTTTTTGTTTTTCTGTAGTTTTTATCTTTGTCTGAAATTTAATAAAATTCTTATAAAAAAAATTAGAAAAGTTCATTTTTGTCTAATTGAGTGTAGAAAATGTGTACTGCATTCTATGAAACACAAGTGAAACATTACTAAGTAACTAGTTTGTAGAAGAAAGTATCAGTTGATAAGAAGGCTCAAATTCATAGTTCCTAATTGAGTTAACTTTTGTTACATATTAATATGTGGTTTAATTAATTGGAAGTATTTAGTTTAAAGTTAACAAGAAGGCTTCTGGATTAGAAATGATAATTTCCAGTAGAGAGACAGGACTTTGGTGAGGGACAGTGAGGCCCCTTGTTTCATCTCGCTTGTCATCCTTTATCTTTTATGTTTTGTTGATTTTATTGTAATTTCTTTGATTGTTGTGAGCTGCCCAGAGTTGTTGCAAGTCGGATGGCATACAAGTTTAATAAACTATTATTGATAATAGTGTCTCATGTAATTGTGCTAGATCCTGGTTTACATACTGTAGACCTTTATTAACCTTGAATACTCAGTCCAGTTTATCTGAACTCCATTTTCTTGATAAAGTTCTTTGATGGCTGTTTTCCAGGATGAAAACAGCTAGGAGCCTTGTGGCATCCTAAAGATTAACAAATACATCATGGCGTGTTTTTTCTGAATTACAGCTTTCTGGTCAGAACCACCTGTAGGTTCTTAGGATTTGATAGAAATTTAGTCTATGACTCCAGATTTATTTAACTATGAGTAATAGCATCTAAGTATCTCAAAAGCTGTACTTCAGCAGCTACACCCTAAGACTTTAGTGATGGCACTGCTTACATTTTTTTTTTCTGTTTCTAAAGGCGCAAAGCTTATAGAATTATGAATAAGCAAGCTTCCCTTGAATGGTTGTTAGGAAGAGGGAGACATAACTCTTCCTGATGATGTATTTTTGTTAGTTAATTTTGGTCATAGCAGATAGCTTCTAGCTGGCCTTGGCTGTTTTCAAAGGTTGGACCTGGTAAGTTGAATGGGAGACCATAGGAAATCCCAAAGCTATAGGCTAAACTGAGAAGGAAAAATCAAGCCACTTCAGTATTGTTGCCAAGAACCCAGCATGACCCGAGTTGGACTAAAGGGAGATTTTGGTTATCAATAAAAACAGAATATGATTAACTATTTTGTGTTTCAGATATTTTGCTTTGTGTATCTCTGTCATTTGTTTTGCTACATGTATTAGGATTATCCATGTGTAACAAAATCAGTTGGGATTTTTTATATGTGAATTCATGGTATTCTCTTAACTGGACACTAAAGCTCTTCAAATTAAGTGGTCTTTAAATCGTTTGGTTTGGCAGTATTGGAAACAACGTAGAAATATACTATATGATTATTTCAAAGCAATAGATAGTCATGTGACTTCATCAAAATTGTCTGTTCACACAACAATCACAACACAACCAGCATAGCCCTTGAAAAAGATAACTCTGTCATACATCAAAAACATCTCATGAACTACCAATGGGTTGCCTCAACCTCTTGGCATCATGGCAGCCCATTAACCATCCAGATCTATCCATAGCATCCTAAACACAAACACCCATCAGTCAAAGAAAACAGTCTTTTACAACATACAGTGCAAGGACTGTGAACTATGTATGACAAACAGGTAGAAGATTGGCAGAGTGCATCATGAACATCAGTTGGTAGTCAGAATATATAATGAAAGGCCCTTAATTTCACAACACACTGACAAGTTACAGAACAATTTCAATTGGGAAACTGTTGACAAATCCAAAAATGGAAGAGGATTCCTAGAGGCTTAGCCACTCTTGACAAATCAGTTGTTAACAGACACACTGAGATTAGCTTAATCTACAAACCATTCAAAAAAAGGAAGCATCCAAAGGTGAAGGAAGGGGACAAACAGCCGTAAGGGCATCCTTCCTCATCACATGCCTATTAACCAACACCCAGATAAGCAGAAACCAGCACCAGAAAAACAGGAACAATCAAGAAAGAAATGATACCCTAATCAATGGTGGTAGGGCAAGCTACCACAGTTAAACAGCCACTAACATCACTCCCCCATTCAGTGATAACGTTACCTTGCCTGGTAATGAAAGTCTTCTAGAAGAAAAGGAAGCTCAGAGAATACCAAGAAACCAGTATTTGGTGCTGTTAGCTGCATGAATTACAAAAAGGGAAATGTTAAGTATCTGGATCTTTTTTGTGTTTCTCATATCAGAATGTCTTCCCTGTGGCTAGGATTGTTTAAACTCATTTTTTTTTTTTAATCCGTTCAATTGTGTCCAATTCTCAGAGGCTGCCTGGACAAGTCCTTGCAATTTTCTTGGCAGATTTTTCAGAACTGATTTGCCATTGCCTTCTTCCTAGGGCTGAGAGAAGAGTGACTGGCCCAAGGCCACCCTGCTGGCTTCGTGCCTAAGGCGGGACTAGAACTCATGGTCTCCCAGTTTCTAGCCTGATGCCTTAACCACTATACCACACTGGCTCTTTATTTATGATTATATAACTGTGTATTAGCCTGGATAGGTGGACAGCAATTACATGATGAAATAATGGGATGTATATAGCCCATTCAGGAGACGTGTAAGTTTTTCTAGATTGGTTATATTTAGAAATGTGCAATACTGATGTAATTTTAAATTATGTCCAGAAACTTTCTGACATTTGAACTATTTGTAAGGCAGTGAAAGTTGAGTCCTGCATTGACAATGGACATTCACAGTTGGAAAGATCAAACAATAATTTACCCATGAATCAAGTCTTGTTTTTCCGTCTTTGTAAACTTAGAAACTAATTGATATGTTTTTCTGTTTTCTGGATTAAGTAATAATATATATAGTTTGGAACTTCTGTAAAGTTTTAGTTGCCTAAATGTATATTTATGACATTCTTGGCTTTGTACTATTGCCTAAAAAACTGATGTAATTGGCAGAGTAGATTTCTGGGCAAGAATCTTGTGGTCTAGTGATGTCAGCTGTCAACACTCTTACAGAGCCAACAATAATCGGAAAGCTGTTCTTGGGCAGTGAAGGCATTGGGATAGCCATATTAGTGAGGGTTGCAGCTGCTTTGGTCCTTCTGAGTGGTCTGATGCGATGCTGTATTTCCCATGAGCAACTTACTGCCTCTAGCAGGTTACCTCTCTTGGCTATCCTGCAAGAATGACATCAAAAATATCCTGCCAGCAAAAGCATGGTGTATATTTAATTTTGTGGCATCTAGGGTTTACTTTGAAAGCTCTTGTCAAAATGCTATAAAGATTTTGTTGTCTTTTTCTTCAGATCCTTGGATTTTTTCAGTGATGAAAGTTATTTGTGGAATAAATTAGATGGGGATAATTGGGGTGGCTCTGTACTCTTGCTCTTTAGATTTATTTGGTGTTTTAAATAATTTGCTTTAAAATAGTAAACTGACTCAATCAAAACTCAGGATGCAAATTTACAATGATATCCTCTCTGCCTAGGGCCTGCTGCCTGTTCCTGAACATTTGTAAGGGCCTTCTGGCAACCCATATCTACAGGTAGTCCTTGGTTAATGACCACAATTGGGCCCAGAATTTTGGTTGCTAAGCAAAGCAGTCATTAAGCAAATCTGACTTGATTTTATGACCTTTTTTGTGGTGGTTGTTAAGTGAATCAACACAACATTAAGCGAAAATGGTGATCACGTGACCACAGGATGCTGCAATGGTCATAAATGCAAATGGGTTGCCAAGCGCCCAAATTGTGATCACATGACCGCAGGGATGTTGCAATGATTGTAAGTATAAGGACCGGTTGTAAGTTGTTTTTTAGCACTGTTATAAGTCCAACTGTCACTAAATGAATGGTTGTTAAGTGAGGACTACCTGTATCTTACAGCTCAGAATTCCTGGCTTAATTCGGTAGCATCAAGGTGGGTCCACCAGATGTTGCTGTGCTGAGTTATGTAATTTGTCAGCCTCATCTTGCACAGCCAGTGGTAAGGAATGCTTGTAATTCAGTAAGCTAGAGAGCCAGTTTTTCAGCTGTAGTGTAGATGGTCTTGAAAAAGGAAAAAGTTATATTCTCCATAGTTTTCCTTGTTGAAACAGAACATCAGTATATCCAAATTAGTGTATCCTTAAAAATAGTAAATATAATTCTGATCTGCTTTCTTTATACCTTCTTTTTGTGCATGTGAAATACAGGAGAGCATGGCATATATAAATTATTACCTCTAGTTATTGTTAATTTGAAATATGTCATTATACAACCACAATATATAGACCAGTTTTGACTCCGAAACCTGTAACAAAAAAATAACTTTCATGTAATATTCCATTCATAGTCCAACTAGAAGTTTTTCTAAGTCTGGAACTCAAGAGAGTGCAGTTAAAAGACAATAAAAAATTACGTGGTTTATATTTCTTAAGGGAAACTTGTGGTTGATTGTCACAGTGTGACAGTTCTTTTTGAACTGGAGGAGTATTTTGTTCTGCAGGGGTGGCAACTGACACAGAAAACAAGACCGTGGAGCGTTTTATACTTTTAACTATACACAGTGACATTATTTACAGCAGATATTTACAACAGGTATATACAACACAATGAGTACTGGTGTTCATCCGATGTCAAGTTTCCTCCTGTCTTCTTCCCAGGGACTGTCTCCCTCTATATCTCCTGCTTCTTCTCCCTTTCTCTCCGTTTCCTTCCCCTGTTTCTGGGCTTGACAAGAGAGAATGAAAAGAAAGGAATGGGCTAGAATTTACTGTAGTGTGCTCAGCACTGCTTGGCTTTCTCCTGGATCTGCTCAGCCAAATATATACTGTTTCTCCATTGGGGGAAGAACCTCTCTCAGGGTCTTCTGCCCAGTCCTTCCCAGAGGCCAGGGCTTTGCCACCACAGCCAATCCCCCTCCTTCCCCTCTTGGGTCTTGGTGAAATCACTGCCTGCAGCCAGCCAGGCTCCTCCTTTACGGTCTTGGGTGGACCTCTTGTCCCTCTGAGTCGTCTTTTCTTCCAGGGAAGCCACCATGGACCTTTCTTCTCCCTTCCTGACCTGTCATGAGTACTGATGGCGAGCAGGAGGGGGCCTCTATCCAGGGGGGAAAATGCATGCATAGTACTGAGGAATTAAGCAGCCATTCAAAGAGACACAGATCAGACCCGCCTTAACTTTTGGGGTTTATCTGTCTGGGTTTTTCCCATGCTTCTTCAGTTTGTTAGGATTCTGTTTAATGTAGCAGTAATAAACACTAGAGACCTACTCCTCGTCTCAGCGTGATTTCTGACTGTTAGGACATGACCAGGAACTGACAATTGCTCTGCACACTTAACTTCTCTCTCCAACTTTTCTCCCCAGCCACTCTATTCACAGACTTTCTCTCCTTTTCAATTTTGGCAGCATGTCCCCCAGCAACTGAGAAGCTGGGTGTCCCCCCAGGGCTCCAGTCCCCCATACGTATAGAACAGGCTGGACCAATGGGACTGCTGTCTCAACATCTCACCTCAGCAGCTCTTGCTAGCAGCCAGGTCAGCTCATCAGGTCTTAAGATAACACAGCTGCCCTTCAAGGCCAGAACTGAGCTGCTTTTTCTCCTTTTACTCACTCCAGTGGCTGGCTCACATCAACAGAACAGCAGCTATGCCCTGCCACTAAAACCAATATGGCACATAGATCCTACTTGCAATTCTGTTGATGGTCTGGTTGATATTTGGAATAGGAAACTTGCTATGGCAATTAATGCAATCCATCCGAAGTGCTCTCAGCAGCCTACTTCAAAGATGGGCCCATGGTATACAGATAAACTGCAAGAGCTGTACTGTACTCATGACTTAGTTTGACGTTGGGTAAAGAAAATAAAGCCTTAGAAAATGAAGTCAAGGTCAGATAAGATTTAAGATCTAATGAAAACAATATGGTGGAAACGTTTTTAGAGCTTCATTCTCAAAATGATCACTACCAACATATACCAAGCTTGCCGCTTTAGGATACTTCCCAGGAATAATTCAAAATAAAAAAAATGATGCTTGAAATACATAAAATAACTCTGAAATTATGCAAAGAAAAGGGCCTGTTCTTCATTTATAATAAGTCTGTTCCTATGAAAATATTTAGGAATAAGGTACTTATAAAGCTTGGCTGTTGTGGAATAAGCAGGCCATGGAATAACGTAATTCTCCTGCTGATTCTCCCAGACTTGCTGGAAGAGTAAAAATATTACCTTTCAGTTGCAGTTTGAAATGATATATTCCACAGTGGACTTTCTGCTGTGCTTTTGAACACACACTTAATCTGTTCAATCGTGTCCAATTCTTAGACACTGCCTGGACATGTCCTTGTGGTTTTCTTGGCAGGTTTTTCAGAAGTGGTTTGCCCTTGCCTCCTTCCTAGGGCTGAGAGAAAGTGACTGGCCCAGGGTCACCCAGCTGGCTTTGTGCCTAAGGCAGGACTAGAACTCAGAGTCTTCGTGTTTCTAACCTGATGCCTTAACCACTATGCCAGACTGGCTCTCTGTTGAACATATAGTAATATTCTTTTATGTTTATAACTTTGTTTCTGTTAAGGCAATAATTGAAATAAAACTTAATCCATGCTGTCAGCTATTTGTTTTAGAGATGTTGTTTGTGCCACAAATACCTGCTGCTCTGAAGCATTAGTTGAAAGCCAGGACAGGGGCCAGATTTCTGTTTGCCAGATGTGATCTTGAACAATGTTTCATGAGCTGCTTTACTAATAGATATATGGGTATGTATATATCTCCGATACATATATATTCTATCTCCTAGATACGGATTGCACTGCAATTGGATGACGGTTCTAGACTCCAGGACACGTTTAGCTCCAGTCAGACCTTGTGGGATATTCTTCACCATTTTGCACAGACCAGGTGAGTGTAAAAGCAAGAGCGAAAGAAGGAACATGAACACACAACACTTGAAAAAAGATATTATGGGCAATTAGGGTGCTGTAGAATGAGTATCTGCTATGCTGTTACTTCACTAAAATATCTCTTAAAATCAATAAAGTCTAGGAATATATTTAGTCTTGCTCATAATCCTGCCACTACTTTGGATAGAATTTGATTACACTGTGATAATGACATACAATAAGATGGTCATAAAGCATTAATTCACTCACACTTAAGAGGATCAAAATAATATTCTTTTTAAAGAAATTGGTGGGCTTCACTATTTAAAACAAATTATTTAGCTGAAGAATTAGATGGAAGGCCAATGTAAACTTTGCTTGGATTGTTTTCGCCAATCCATTTGGAAAGGAAGGTGCTGGAATGAGGTACTATGTTAGTTGTACTATTAAAGGACCTTTCATCATTCTTTCTGTATTTATAGACCAGCAGCAAAAAGAAAAAAAAATGGGAATATTTGCACAGTCTTCAATATCAAGCAGTTTTTAAACTAGAGCAATTAACTTTTACACTAGGAAATGTATTTCTTCCCCTTTGTTCCTTTGGTTGCAAAAGTATGATTGGATGATGTGTGAAATGACTGGTAAAAGCAGAAAAAACCCTAAACAAAATGATCATCCTACTTTTCTGCCACTCCTCAATTTTAGTTTTCATTCTTCACTACTTGTGTACTGTTTTCTTCTGGTGCTAAACATCTGTGATTATTATGTATTAATAATGAATTGTACTGTACATATTTACAATTTCCTAGGTTCTGATAAAATCAAATGGGGACATGAAGAGTTATTCTGAAATTGGAAGGATTTTCTCTTGCATGTTGGGAATGATTCTACACAAGTTTCAACTCAATTATTGACTGGGCATTTCCAAGCTTTTGAGGTGTTGTTTTTAAAAAGGCTTTCTTGTTGCCACCTTTTGTCTTTGTTTTTTTTTTTTTAGAATTAATCTACGCTTCATATACTCTGTGGATTATGAAGCTTCTGTGATGGTTTGCCTCCCTCTTGCTGCAGCCTACATTTAGTGATCTTTCTGTCTGAAGTGGATTCAAGGCTCTTAAAAACAAATGTCAAACTAATAATCTGTACTTCACAGATGATTTGTTACTTAACTTTGTTTTTTGTGGCCTAGAAGGCTGAACTTCTTAAATTGTAAACAATAGTTGCAAATTATTTTGAAGCATCTTTCTCTCTCCTTTCCGTCTTCCCCCCAAAGCCACTTCTTAGCAGGCTACATTTTTTTGTCCCCCTTTCTTCGTTCTTTGATTTTTTTTTCTGTGATTAAATGGATCTTCTAGGTTCTCTTCTGTTTTAAAACACTTCTTCTATCATCCACATGCTATGTTATAGGACCGTGTCATTGGTAGTTATTTCTTTCAGACAAAGAACTGTTTCAGAAATATCCCAGGAAGTCATTGACCTACTGTCAGACTAGGACTTCCATTGCTCAGATGATAGGACCATAAGGAAATGGTGGGTGGGCCACTTGAACGCTTGCATGAATAACAAACAGATGAGTGTCATTTCTTTGCCAACCTTTGATTTGCAAATTTTTGTACTTTTCCCGTGACACATTCCAGATACAATTTCACAAATAATACTGTTTATGTCTAGTAGGTTGCACTTTTGTATGACTACCACAGAGAACTTTAATTTCAAATACCTCCAAAAAATAACTCACTTATCTCTTTGTCCATGTATTGGTTCATAACTAAATGTATTCACTAACATAACCACTCTGTAGAGGTTCCCTGGTAGAGATTTTACCTTTGTGTTATTTTAGCAGTCTTTTTAAATTTAGCCTCCACCATCTTTAAGCTGACTTGATAAATCATCTATTGATTATCTAGCTCACATTTCCTGTTCAGTGAACCTCAGCTACGTTTTGCAGATTCTGTACTGATTCCTTGTATAGATTTGTGTTTTGTATGAATCAATTCCTTACTTGAAAACAGTTTCAGACTATAGGAAGTTCCCCTTTCATGATCACTAGTGCAGAATGCAACATTTTTTTTAGATGGGATTTTGAGGTTGTAATATTATGCCCAGGACTTTCTTTCTCTCTTCTCTTCTCCTCTACTATTTTGCTTAGCATCCATTATGGAATAGATTTCTGGAGAGCTGATAAAAACACAAGAACTGTGCTTTACCGTACTAAAGATCTACAACATCCAGTATTATGTTCTAATACACATTGACATCTGTGGAAAACTCACGGCTGGGCACTATAATAACAACATTCTCCTGTTTCTATTACTCAGTAGCTGGTATTCAGATGGATATTGCTTCTGTTACTGGAGGTCATATATAACTATTTTAATTACCTTAAAGAGTTGTCTGCCATGAACTTGCCCAATCCTCTTTAAAGTAAAGCAAGTTAGCAGCCTTCTCTACGCCTTATGGTAGTGTTTCCCATAGTTTAGCCATTCTCTATGCAAAGATCTTCCAAAATTTCTGCCATTTAGCTTCATTGGAAAAGTGTGGATTGAAGAAAAGGACCTGCTCCTTATTTAAACCCCCAAAGCATTATGCCTTTCCTCATAGGGAAATTGTTCCAGCTCCATAATCATCCAGCTCCATTTCAGGCTAAGCTTGCTTCTTCTGCTCACTTTTAGCTATAGAATACCAAGCTGTTCTTGGTTATGTAATATCAGAATTCTACATGGGATTCCAAGTATGGTTATATTTACACATGTATTTACTTATTTTATGTCTCTCAGCATGAAATGTCCCTCTTTATAGCAACTAACCTATTCCCTAAGATCAGTACCACTGCAACAGTGAATTTAGAAATTATTTTTCTTTTGGAGTTCATTCCTCTATGTCTGCTTCTGTTCAGACTGTTTGGGTATCACACTAATGCAGGGCAGGGATACCTGAACTAATTCTAAGTCTAGAATAAACACCCTTTTCAGAAGAAATGTTATTAAAAGTCCTTCTTTAGTTCAGGTTTGGCAAATGATTAAGAGTCACGCTAACTTTAGCTTCCATTCTAGACAGATTCCAGGATATTTGGAGATATGTGCATGTTCCCTGTAATATGTTCCATGCTGTTCAACTTTTGAGTATGCTCCAAAGATACCTCATAAGTATGAAAAGTTCAATCAGTTCAAATTTTGTTGGCTTTTTTAAAAATTATAAAATGTAATACAAGCTCACTTTGAGTGTGCTGCTTTGTTAATGTTTTATGTGTTTTTCTTTGAATAGCCCTTATTTCTTTCTATTTATGTCCATTCTTTTCTCTTATAGTTACATATTTCTATTTCTTGTGATGAAACTGAAGTTGGAAATCAGAGTATTTATTATTATTCTACTGTTGCCTTATACTTTATCCTAAGCAGTCAAGATGATTTCTCATTTTTGCTCACCTTCCACCCTCAGTTGTGATCAGTTAAATCGGAAAGATTTAAAGTTGTAAGGACACTTGGACATTAGTAATGTTGCTTTTAATGGCATCTGAAAACAGTTCAAATTTGGAGGAGTATTACTTGTCGCCAAAAAGGTTGCTAGAAATCTTAAATATGACACAGAGACAGAACAAATAAAAATTGTATGATAAAATGGTTGCAAAATTTCAAAGAATCAATCACAACAATGGGGAGAACTAAGGAACAAGTCAATAAAATTCACCCCGAGTTACAATTTAGAGAAAACTGATACAAAGCATTTTATAGATGGTGTACAACCCCATCAGTAATTGCCAAGATATACAAATCATATAGTAATAAATGTTGGAAATGCAATGAAGGAACATTTTACCACATGTGGTCATGTAAAAAAAACTCAGAAGTATTGGGAAGTAATACATAGTACTATTCGGAGTATTTTAGAAACTAATGTTGAATTGAAACCATTTTTTTAAAAACTAGGCATAATAGGCATAACTCCAGAACATATCAACAAAAAAAATCACAATTATACTAAGATATATATTCACGGTAACAAAGAAAACTTAGCACAACTTTGGGAAAGAGATACATTTCCAACAATAGTAGATTGGGAATTTAAACTTGGGGAATGTGCAGCAATGGGAAAATTAACATTCACAATAGAAGTTTGACTAAATTCAACCAAAAAAGGTTTCCATGTATATTATAGAAACACATATATATTTACATTATATATTATGGAAACATATATAATTACACAGCAAGGCAAATTTAAACATTTAGGGTATGGTTTTCAAGGGGAAAAAATTGATTAAAGAATTGATTAAAAGAATACAATTTTAAATGTTTATAAATATTGTAAATGTTGAAGTAAAACTAAGGGGAAGTTAGAAATTAAATATTCAGTAGTTTTTAGTAGATTTTCTTTTTTCTTTTTTTATGTTAGGTGATTTATCATTAATAAAACAGCGGAGCTACTAGTATTCAGCTCAGAGATTTAAAAAATCCTTTAAAATCCCTTTGTATTTTGTTAAAAATAACTCAATGTATTCTGCTTTTTTTGGTTAATCCTTCATTTGTGATACACTGAGCACCAACTGTACAACTTTTGCAATTTCTCTGTCTGCTTACTGATATTACATCTTTGTATTATTATTTTTTTGTGTCTTTTTTCTGTTTTGCTTGTCTGGTTGGTTGGTTGATGACTGACTGATTGATTGATTAAAAAAAGGTTGCTAGAACTGTGCCATTACAGTTCATTTAGATAAAATGTGCCATTACAGAGCATTTAGAAAAAATAGTTGAGATATCTAAATAAAAATGTTGTATGCTTTAGTGGGAAATATGTTTGCATTTTGTACATAGCTTTTTGTTTCAACTGTGGAACAACCCCCACTTCTTCCTTTTGATTTTCTATTCCTCCCCCTCATTGTCTCTGCCCCCTGCCTAACATCTTCAGAACAAAATGCTTTATCACTAACCAGTCACTAAAGGCTTCAGACACTTGTCTTTTTTTATCTAGATTCAGTTTTCCTAGCAGCAAATTGAACCAATCTGTAATTATAAATGGTGTGTATGTGGCTACAGTCTTAAACAGGTGAATAGTCCTTCATTTATTTCCCCAGAGGAGGAGGAAATTTTTTTAAGATAAAAAGATGATCTATGAAATTCTGAAGCTATCCTTGCTGCATTAGAGACTGTTCTGGTGAATTGTGATTATTTGTTTTTAAAGAATATATTATGGATTTCTTTCATATCCCTATTTAACTATATATTGTTAACAGTCCTTCTGATGGGGTAATATAATAAAAAGGTTTTCTTTATGAAAAAGAAAATAGGAATGAATTGTGTAGATGCTTTGTTTCAATTATTGAAGCAACAAAACATAGAAAGGAACAGATAATATAAAACAAGGCACATGTCTGGGCACAGCCTTGTACTCAGAAGGGTTCTAACTCAGAGATACAGCATACAGTTTGCATGTATAGACTTTTAGCTTTAACCCCCCCCCCCCCAGTTTAAAGAAAAGAGAAAATACCAAGCCTCAGTGGTAATTTATCTCTGAGACCTTCTGCCTCTGTCTAGGCAGTTACATCTGAGGAATTAATTGATGAATTATTGCTTACTGAGGCATGTTTTCCCAATGTGTGTAATATCCGTTCTTGTTCTTCTGATTAGTATTTTAAATGTTAAATAGCATTGGTTACCCTGTGCAGAAATTTGGCTTAGTTGGTCCAAGGTACAGTAAGCATAACAGAAATACTAATTTCTCTTAATTCATGAGACACAACTGGGAACTCATACTGTGTGGGATAGAAGAAGAGCTGTTTGGATGACTTCTTTTTTAAAATTGTAGGAATACTAAAAAAGCCATATGTGGACTAGCTGGGTAGAAGTTTGAATTCCTGGTTGCAACTTTCCCATTGTGTAAGCTGGAATGCTTCGGTATTTTATAAGCTATCTAGCTAAGTAGCTATTTCAGGGTAGATTCTGGTAGCCACAGCCGTTTTATCTGTCTGCTAACTCTTCAGGATCATTCGCTGACTGTCCCATATGGAGAATTTTGTTAGAGTTCTGCGCGTCATCTTAGAGCAGAGGGGGATAAGTGTGGTCAACCCACTGGAATTTTCCCCCAGGTCCCTAGTGTCCATTTCTGCTAATTAGGTCTGAAGAAGGTCTGGAAGCTATTGTGAGCTGCTGCTGCTCCTCCTCCAGCATGCTCTAGCCCTTACACAAGATGTTTACAGGCCCTGTCAGATCCCTACATGAGGGAATCTAATCTGCCTGCTGTTCTCCTTCTGAAAAACAGGACATCAAAGTAATGGCAGCCTGTTTGATGTGTCTGCTTGCCTCAGAGAATGCACGTAATGGATTAACAGCCGCTGGAGGAGGGGCCTGCTGGTTTCTAAGCATCTCTTGGGAATCTTTGTGTGTGTTGTTTCTTGCAGACGCTTAATCAGAGAGCATAGTCTTGGATAATAATGCCAGAGGTGTTGAAATTAAAAGAGATGGCCCTTTTCTTGTAATTGTCTGTTAGATCATAGCATTCCTAGTCTTGCATCGTAAGCCTGTGATCCTATCGTTTGCAAATAAGTTGGTTCCTTTTCATTATGACTTTGGAGAAGTCCCTGCTATGCCTTGAATATTCTCTAGTTATTACAGAAGCCCAAACCTGAGGGCTCTGATCAACACACCTCTGCAGTTAGATAGCCTGTAGGAAAAAACCTAAGGATAGGTGAGAATTGTATTTCTTTCATGACAGTTTTTCAAAATGTGCATGTTTCTCATAAACTAGAAAAGAAGAATTTAGAATTAAGGAAACAAATACAATGAAAGATACATTGATTTGTCTAAGCAGAGAGCTCTGATGCCTTTTAGAAGTTCAGATCTGAATCCCTTTGTATTCACCAAATATAATATTTGGGACACCAAATTAAAATTGCCATTTACTAGCAATAATGTAGACAGAGTGTGGTATCCTGCATCTATGTTTGGAATAAATACGTGAATTGGATTGTCGGTGTAGATAGGTAAGAATGTCATTTCTATTTTATTTTATTTTTGGTAAAAAATTAGAAAATACTTAAACTAGTAATGGAAGGTTTATATGGAAAAACCTTATGATTAAATGAAAAAGTGACAGCGCTCCCTAATTTGAGAGCTGGAAATGGAGGAGGCAGAATAGCTACATCAGTTCATAGTGCTATAAGTCTGTTGAGTTGCTGTTCTGGAAGCAAGCCCTCGGTTTTTGCTAGGTATCCCTTGATTAAACAATAGTATCCACAATTTCAAGAGCTTTAATTGGGCTAATGTTATTTAAAGTATTCTGCTTACCTCTCTTTCTGATTTACACTTTAATATGTTAATTGATCACTGCATGTTATGTTCAGAAATAGGGGTATGTGTACGTGTTTGTCACTAGCATACTCACTGGCAGATTACTCCCTCAAATTTCTGAAAGATTATTATTAATAATTTCTGCAGTAAGATTGTCTTGAGACACTTTCAGTTTCTAAAACCTGTAGTTTAGGGACTTGTTCTGCATAGTTTCTCTAACATGCTCATTTAAAAAATGCTATATACTGAAGCATTGATTAAGTAACTGGTGCAAAATGTGGCAGCAAGAGCAGTGACGGGGGCCTGTTATTGAGCGCATGTGAGGCCACTTTTCTGCAAGCTGCACTGGCTACCAGTATGCTTCCGGGTGCAGTTCAAGGTGCTAGTAGTCACCTTTAAAGCCCTTCGTGGCTTGGGGCTGGGTTTTCCTATGGGACCATCTCTCCTCAATTGTTTCTACCCACGCCATCTAGTCCAGCAGGAGAGACATGCTCTGGGTCCCATCTGTTAGGGAGTGTTGTTTAGCAGGGAGCCTTTTCTGTTAGGCACCCACCCTCTGGAATATCATTTCTCTGGAGATCAGATTGGCCCCAACCCTGCTGGCTTTCCACACGGCCTTGGAGACTTGGTTCTGTGCTTGAGCCTGGGGCCCTGGATGTGTGATGGAGCCAGTTTCCTGGTTGTGCTGACTGTATGATGTTGTTGTAATTTTCTCTCAGCTGCTGTGTGTGTTATGGTTTTTTAAAATGTGGTTCTATTATTTTTAATATTGTTAGCTGCCCAGAGTTGTGTATTTGAGATGGGCAGCCATATACAGTATATCCAATAAATAAATTTGTCCCTTAATATTGGCGTACTCTTGATCACCTTGATCAAATGCTTGCTGGATAATTTTTTTTTTCTCTGTATGGGAGAATTGAACTGTTAGGCATTCCCCCCATCCCCGCCAACTGCAAGTGCTTGCAAAAGGAAGAGATCCTTTTTTCTGTATCCATAAATATGACATAGAGTGATTTAAACAGCATTTTTTCCATTAGGGTCATCAGTAGAGAATGTCTGAAGGGCCACACATGTTGTCTTCAAACTTGTAGAAGATTTCAACACACTCCAAAAAATGTCTTTGGAATTAGTGGGAAATGAGATAAATGTGTATGTAAGAAAAAGGAGATAGAAGATATGCAGAATATATTTGTCCCAGTCATTAGGTTGAATGAGATGGCTGTATTAGGCAGCAGATACTAGGAAATGGCAGTGATTTATTGGCAAATAGGCCAATAAATATGACCTGTTGTCTTCATGCACATATAAAGATGATTTTTCATTTCCAGTGCTGAAGTTTCAACTGTCAGTCCATTCAGCATCTTCGTATGTGGAAAAAAGTGGGAGTACTATTTCAAAACATATTGGGTTGATTCTGGCAGAAGAATAAAGGAATTCACGTTATGGTCATAATTGGAAGAAAAAACTATAAAGAATGGGAATTTCCATTTGTAAGAGTCATTCTCATAGGATAGTAATAGGAGTTTATGTAAATTAAAAAATAAAACTTTCATCTTTCCACAACGTTTCTGTAAGTATTTTGGCAATTATTGTCTTCTGGAGGAACATACTGTATTATAGTATCATGTTGGATGCTCTCTGCTCGAGCTGATACAGAATTTTGGATCTTAGAAGATGTGTTGTTCCACTAGTTTTTGTTACTTTATTTTGAGTTGGTCATATCACTTCAGATTCAGTCCTGCTAGGTTTAAATTTTGGTTTTGTTTTGTTTTTTCTTCTTTCTTTTCAGTCCTGAGAACTAACTGTTGGTTTTGTGGTGTTGGGGTTTAATTGAAAACCTTTTATTACTTTATTGATGCTACTCTTTACCAAGTAACTAAAATCACATTATCTAGATGAACTGAGACGTATCAAGTTCTGTTTAGGAAAGTCCACATTCTAATGTTTTTTACACATAAGTCTTTCCTAATTGAGAATTAGCATTGAGTTTTCTGTGGATTTTGGATACTTTAGATACTGTAGTTTCCTTCCCAGGAATGCCTCCTGTGAGCAGGAAAACAAAAATGCGTACTAATCTTAAGATCATTTTTTTAGATCTATTCATTCTGTAGTTGATATTTGAAAAGTTGATACTGATTTTCCAAGAGAGGTAGATTTACCATTTGAAATTTCCCCTTCCTTCCAAAAAACTCTGACTTGGCCTGTCTATAAAATCTGTGTGATAATGCAGATATTGGCAAGGTAGTATTTATCTCCATGATATTAAAAATAATCAGATACTAGTATGTTCAGATCCTGCTGGTGTTAAAGGTAAAAGAGTAGAAACTGGAGGAAAAATTAATCTTAAAAGTAGATAGATCTGTGTTGTTATTTCTACCATTTGAACATAAATGCTCCATTGGTAATTTGGACTATGGTAAGTTTGTTTCTGCTGTTACTTTGTGACATGTTGGCTTATCTGATAAATAGAGAATAACAGTGAAAACACCTGCTCGTTAACCCAGTTTCTAAATAAAAGCTAGGAATGGCAGTATAGGTGGCCCTTGTTCTACTCAAGCCTACAGTGATAGATAATATAAGCTTGAGTCTATCCGTATTGAGTGATTTAGATTCCAGAGCTCTGGAAAATGACACAAAATTGGCAGGTAAGCAAAAGAAGATTGGGACCGGACAAGCTGATAGGAAGGGAGGTGCTACGAAGATTGGCAGGCGTGCGATGATGGGATCAGTGCTGGATAGATTGATGGGAAGATTGGTGGCAGATACCTGGAAAATCAGAGAACTGGAGGACCAACGCATACTTTTACTCTTGTGCAGAACGGCAAATGGATCAGAACTATGCATCAAAAATGGCAGATATACAAAACATGTTATCACAGATAATGAGATCTAGTCTGAATTTACCAACTGAAGATATATAAAACCATGAATAAAGAGACTGCAGATAATGACCACCTGTATGTGTAATAAGTTACATATATTTGAGCCAGCACTCATCTGCTTTATTGCTTCATTCTATTCCCTCATCTGCCCTGGGATTCTTCAACTGTTTTTTGTTTTATTTTATTATTATTAATAATTTGTGTCACTTTACCACACAAGTATAGGTATTCTTCATGAAAACAAATAGTCCTTTGACAAAACAAAACAAAACAAAACCATGGCCTGTCAGGAGCTTATACAGAGATTGACAGAGCTCCTTCCTGTTTTATCCTGCTTCCTGATATGCTTCACTGACTAGTAGTTGGATTTTTTTTTTACCGTAAGAATATTGGCCTGTTGATCAGGAGGATTGATAGTCTTAAGGCCAAAAAAATTTCCAGCTACGCAACTGACAGGTCTGTGGGTAGATGTTCAGTCTCTCTTGCAGTCCTAGCCCAAATGGAGAGGACAAAGGGGATAGGAAATATATATTTTAAAAAAGATTAAAATGTTGGTCTTCTACAAGATAAAAATAGGCCTATGTTTAAAAATACACGTATACAACAATCTATCAGCTGGGGTGGAACTTGCATGAAACTTGACGTATCTCTTTCAGCTTCATCTAGAACCCCTCCTGACCCCTACAACACTGTCATCCAGGATTTTTAAATTTGTTTTGTGCTGTTCGAGGGGATTAATATTCTTGGGTCAAAAACAATAGCAATAAAGCTGCACCAGCCAGCCTTGTGTTTCCTGCAACCCAAGTCAAAATGGCCATAGAAGGCAGTGCTCATTAACCAGAGAGGAAACATGTTTTAATGACCAATAGGAGCTGGACATATGATTGCCAGCCTTCTCACTGAAGTTACATAGATTGTTTGTACAGAAAGAGTTAAGTTTGGAGAAGGGAGAAAACACTACTTCAACTAAATACAACTTCAGGCTGACTCTGTAGTGGATTGGGGATAAGACAGAGATGAAATCACAGGAACATGTCCATTACAAATGCTTTGCAAGGCTCTTTGTGCCATGGTGAGTGGAATGTGAGGGTGAAACCATTGAGTATTGATAGGCTAAGCTGGACTATACATAGTCCTCTTTCTGATAAGGCTTAGAAAATCTCACAGACTGCATATTAGATTTGTTTTCAGAGGTTTGAAACCAGAACAGGATTTTCTTTACTTTTCTTTCTTCCTTTTCTCTTTCCTTGCAGGGAATATGTGGAACAGCAATGTGAAGTGTCTCCTGTCTGTATTTACATGCGAGATGAGGTAAGTTAACAAACCCTCTTCTCCGCCATTCCTCTTCATCTCCCGTTGAAAGTGACAAAATGACTCTGCATAGCTTTCCAACCTGGAAAATGCGTTCCTCCTTTTGACTCACTGAAGAGGGGAAATGGAAGGATTTAGTCTCTTCAGAGCTTGAAGTATTTTGTAGGGTGTGGGGGAAAAAATCCTGCTGGAACATAATCATGGGCTGCTTAGCTCAAGCCTTTGGGCCCATAAAATATTCTCAATGACCTGTTTGTGTGTTTTTTCAACTTCTTATAAAACTCAAGAATCACAACAGTGGTTACATTTTAATAAATATTTCCTTTTTGCATGTTTTGATCTCTGCACGGTTTTTATTTTT
Organism: Candoia aspera; assembly: GCF_035149785.1. Lineage (NCBI taxonomy): Eukaryota > Metazoa > Chordata > Lepidosauria > Squamata > Candoiidae > Candoia > Candoia aspera. The sequence goes on along the minus strand of NC_086154.1, from coordinate 113,308,368 downwards.
GTTTAATGCTTTTATATGTCTGTACTTTAGAGTCATTCATCCCCTACCCTAGAATAAATGCCAACCTCTCCTACCAGGTTCTGAACAGATAACCTTTATGCTAGTCAGTGCTCGTTCTGCTATCCTGGACATGGAATACTGAAAAGCAGGGAGGGGGTGAATAGGGAGGATAAGCCTCTTCTAAGCTTCCTCCCAGGATAAAACTTGTCATCATATAGTTAAATGCAGTTGGGCATGTTAAAATTACTACTTGAGGATGGGAAGGACATAAACATATGAAATTGCTTAATTCCAAATTGGAGCAATGGTTCATCAAGGCTAGTAGTAGCATTCCAATATCTCCAGTTAGGTCTTTTTCAGTTCTGCTATCTAAGATTTCTTTAATTGCAGATGTCAAAAATGGAATGTGGGATTTTACTTATTTACACAAAACTAATGCAGTAATTTAAAAAAATCATCCCTAAGGCTCTGAACAGGGCCTTAAAAAGAATATAGAACTATTTAGAAACATTAAGAGGAGGAGTACTTGCGAAAGAGTGCTTTATATTACTCTTTGATACTTACAGTATACAAATAACTTCTGAGCAAATTGCCTTTTCAGAACTGATAAAACAGTATGTCCTTCCCTCTTTATCATAGGTATCTGGGAAAACTGCTTTGGAGAAGACAAGTCTGAAGTCACTTGGTCTAACTGGAGGCAATGCCATTATCAGGTTGGGAAGAGCATTACTTCCATTTTTTTTCCCTTTTTCTTTTTTGCTCAAGGGATAAATTTACTTTTGAGGAGGGAATGTTTAAGGGCGTGTCTTCGAAGTCCCTCATTAGTTTTGTTTGCCAGCAGTAGGAATGCCTTTTTTTCTCATCTTGCTGATATCTAATGTAGTTTTGACTTGTACCTGGTGTTTTGTTTGGTGTTTAATTTATTGATTTTATTTTTAGTGTATAATATAACTCTTCATCCTGAAGGAGGCAAGAGCAGTATGCAAAAAGAACACTAAAACAATAATAACCTATTGTAAATTTATAAAAATGTAAGATTAAACAAATTGAAAAGGCAATCTGTGCCTGATGTTTTTGGATCAATTTCAATGGAAATTGATGTTTCCGTTTGACCTTGATATATCTTCAATTGTATATCTTCAATATATCTTCAGTTTCTTTTAAAACGAGCTGGAGCTGGTTGTACTTCTTTTGGGAGATAATTCCATAATTGAGACACTGTAGCCCTTTGGCATTGTGAACAAACCATCAGTAGGATAGCAAGTAGGTCTTCCCCAACTGATCTTAGGTTTTAGGTGCTTGGATTCTAAGCTGTTTAAGTCATTATAGAATAATGTCAATATTTTAAAATTGGTCTTATAAATCATAAAGTCAGTACAGTGCTTTACATTCAGTGTCAAATAGTCATATTTAGCCACCCCAGTTTGCAGTTAGGCATCTAGGTTCTGTGCCAGTTAAGGTATTCAAGGATACTCCCAGAGAGAGTTGAATTCTCCATTCTCTATGAATTGCCCTTTAAGATTGTAAATTTTAACACTTTATCAAACTTAACTTCAATAAATTTGGTAGAGTATTTTTGCGTTATGGTTTGAAAGTATGGAATGTAAGTATCTCAGTGTGGTGTTCCTTTTTTTTTTTTTTTTACAATCTCTGAGAAATGCTTTACTTATTACAGGAAAAGACTGATTCCCACTTCCCAATAGGATATTGACTACACATTTCCATAGTTTTCGACCCAAGAAGGAAAGAATTTCTCCTGTCTATGCATACACATACTTAAGCCTTCTGCTGTTGTTTCTGTTGACTGTCATAATGTAGAGAGTAAGAGAGCTGACCTTGACAGAAATGTTCAACAACTGTTACCTAGGCAAAGAGGGCTGAAACATTTTTTAAGTCCTGGGAAAGAAGTTAATATTCAGAAATGGCTGAGGCAAATGCCTACCTGATTCACTGGGGTATAAGGAGGAGAAGAGGTATAGCACAATCAAACTTACAAGATTCTGTTATTGTAGTCTGTCTCAATAAAGTGTAGCTCTAGTCTTCCTGTGGAGTTGATTTTCTGATCTGGTCTACCTAGTGGGGCTGACAAATAATCAGTAAAATATGTATTTTGTTACTCATTTTATCTTGTATTTCACATTTATATACTGCCTGTAATTAAAATGGAAATGGAACTGAACAAATGTACTTGTTCCTAAGCTTTAAAAATTTCATTAGCATGCTGAAATAATGTGTGTGTGGGCTGCATCTTGCAAACTAATTTTTCCTTGCATCTTGCAAACTGATCCTGGATTGCAGTCTGTTAAGTTGTGGTTGTTTATTATTTTTCCAAATAATGCCTTTAATTTATGTAAACTAAAGGCTTCAACCTGAATGGAGACCGTGCTGCTAATTTTCAACCATTGAGCCATTAAACTTCAGCTGTATTTTGAGGGCTGCAGAAAGATTTAAGACATGCATGCAGTTCGAGGTCTTTAGGTTGCCCACTCCTAATGTAAAGAATACTTTTTTTGTCATTTTGGTGGAGGAAGACATACCCGTATTTTCATAAGTAGTTCATTACTCACTTGTTCTATGTATGTATGTAATTTGTTTGTTCATTTAAATTGGGTACCACCAAATCCCATAAGACTCCTGACACTTGACAGTTCCGTAGTTTAATCTGATGTGTGTGTGTGTGTATAGCAAAAGTAAACATTTCTACTGTTAATATTTGCCTCTTCTTTTTCCTATCTTTTGTTTTAATAGACTGATCACAAAGAAGGCAACTTCCTCTGATTATGCAGAAGGTGGAAGCAATGAGACTCTTTCTAAAGAAATAACAGAAGGGTCCTCTTCTAGGGAAGAGCCAGAGGCTGTGTCTTTGCCACACTTGCTTGCCTTCCCAAGCTCATCCTGTTCACGTGAAGCTGCATTTACCAACCAATATCCTGATAAGCAGAACTGGAGTAAAGAATCTCAGGATAGTACAGTGGATAGTACAGTGGAGCTGCGTCCTCTTTCAGAGCCTATGCCTACCTCATTTGTCCCTTTTATGGGCAGTGGTCAGCACCTGGGTGGTGGCTCTCCCACACCAATGCTATCTCCAGTTTTGTCAAACCAACCAAGTTCTCTGTCCAGTCCTGGAGGGCCTTCCAAGCCAAAGAAGTCAAAGAACAGCCAAGAAAAACTAAAGGAACACAAAGAGGTAGTGGTTTGGCTTGCTTACAGTGTTCTGTGGTGGAGGGATTTTGTCTAGGCCTGTTCTCCTTAAGCACTGTATTTTTCAGAGATGGAGAATACATGTTGATTTTGGACTTTTCACTGTCATAATCCTACATTAAACTACTGTCTACAGCCTCTGGCATTGACGAAGCTTGACCTTTGATCTGCTTTACTTGATATATTGATCAAGAGGGGGACCAGGTGATGGAAAGTGGGAAATATAATCTCTTATCATCTGATTTATGAATTTTTAATGTGGTTGAATAGGAATGGAACTGAATCAGGAACGCAACAGTGATTTGGGGTTTGTTGTACAGAGTGCAAGATTAAGCACAGCAAATGGACTGTATATTTATGACCATTTATCTTTTCATGCTTCTTTTGAAACAAAAATAAGAGTTGCTTTAGTAAAACTTCCTTCAGTGTAGCCTTCTATTCTCCGAATAGCCTTCTTTGCTGAAAGTTTTTTAACTTCCTTAACTCACAGGAGTTCTGTTGCTGCAAAACAAAACAAAAAAATCTTAGTACATAAGTAACCAAATTAGGAAGAGAAAGAGGAGATGGCATTGAAGCCTTCTTGAAATGGCCTGCAGAAATGAGGATTGACTTGCAGTGATCATTATAATCCCCCAAGGTGAATTTTGTTCCTGGTTTAGTTAAGTATGTTGCATTTCCTTTGGACATCTTTCTACTATGGTGTTCCTGAACACCATATTTTCCCCTCCCGATTCTTATGAAAAAGTGATTAGTAAGAGAATGATATTATATTTAGGAGAATTAAGCCAATGTGTTAAAATACTATATTCTCCCAAATTTAGACAAAACTATGTTATATTCACTGAAGTAATTAAACCTTGATTTATTTTATATGGTTCCCTGATTGCAAACAATTTTATAGGTGAGTGATAATACTCTTGAACATTTCAAACTGAGTGACTCATATTATTCATAATCTTATTTTAATTTTCTAGAGCATTCATCTTGTTAGGTCTAATACAATTCATGATGAATGCTGTTCTACTTAGTTATTAGAGGACTGGACAAAGACCATAATTTAATATTTCTGTGTATGGTTGATGTGTTCGGTTCTGGTACTGGATTGAGCCATTGTTAGGTCATCTTACACTGTTTTGCCTATAGCTATGAGAACCCATGCTATAACCTTGACCAAAGTCCTTTGTTGTTGTTGTTTATTCGTTTAGTCGCTTCCGACTCTTCGTGACTTCATGGACCAGCCCACGCCAGAGCTTCCTGTCGGTCGTCAACACCCCCAGCTCCCCCAGGGACGAGTCCGTCACCTCTAGAATATCATCCATCCATCTTGCCCTTGGTCGGCCCCTCTTCCTTTTGCCTTCCACTCTCCCCAGCATCAGCATCTTCTCCAGGCTGTCCTGTCTTCTCATTATGTGGCCAAAGTATTTCAGTTTTGCCTTTAATATCATTCCCTCAAGTGAGCAGTCTGGCTTTATTTCCTGGAGGATGGACTGGTTTGATCTTCTGGCAGTCCAAGGCACTCTCAGAATTTTCCTCCAACACCACAGTTCAAAAGTATCTATCTTCCTTCTCTCAGCCTTCCTTATGGTCCAGCTCTCGCAGCCATATGTTACTACAGGGAACACCATTGCTTTAACTATGCGGGCCTTTGTTGTCAGTGTGATGTCTCTGCTCTTAACTATTTTATCGAGATTTGTCATTGCTCTTCTCCCAAGGATTAAGCGTCTTCTGATTTCCTGACTGCAGTCAGCATCTGCAGTAATCTTTGCACCTAGGAATACAAAGTCTTTCACTGCTTCTACATTTTCTCCCTCTATTTGCCAGTTATCAATCAAGCTGGTTGCCATAATCTTGGTTTTTTTGAGGTTTAGCTGCAAGCCAGCTTTTGCACTTGCTTCTTTCACCTTCATCATAAGGCTCCTCAGTTCCTCTTCACTTTCAGCCATCAAAGTGGTATCATCTGCATATCTGAGATTGTTAATGTTTCTTCCAGAGATTTTAACTCCAGCTGTCCTGATTACCAGGAAACACACTGAGGCGAGGACTTGGTCTCTAATATTTATTAGTAGTACTTAACAAGAATCCTAACAAACTGAGAAAGCGTGGGAAAACCCAGCCATATAAACCCCAAAGGTTAAGGCGGTCCCGATCTGTGTCTCTTTGAATGGCTGAACAGTTCCTCAGTGCTACGCATGCGCTTGACAGTCTGGGTGAGAGCCCCCTGCTCGCCATCCTTACTCATGACACCAGCCTTGGATTCCTCAAGGCCAGCTTGTCGCATGATGTGTTCTGCATACAAGTTGAATAGGTAGGGTGAGAGGATACAGCCCTGCCGTACTCCTTTCCCAATCTTAAATCAGTCCGTTGTTCCGTGGTCTGTTCTTACTGTTGCTACTTGGTCGTTATACAGATTCTTCAGGAGGCATACAAGATGACTTGGTATCCCCATACCGCTAAGAACTTGCCACAATTTGTTATGGTCCACACAGTCAAAGGCTTTAGAATAGTCAATAAAACAGAAATAGATGTTTTTCTGAAACTCCCTGGCTTTTTCCATTATCCAGCGGATATTGGCAATTTGGTCTCTAGTTCCTCTGCCTTTTCTAAACCCAGATTGTACATCTGGCAATTCTCGCTCCATGAATTGCTGAAGTCTACCTTGCAGGATCTTGAGCATTACCTTACTGGCATGTGAAATGAGTGCCACTGTTCGATAGTTTGAACATTCTTTAGTGTTTCCCTTTTTTGGTATGGGGATATAAGTTGATTTTTTCCAATCTGATGGCCATTCTTGTGTTTTCCAAATTTGCTGGCATATAGCATGCATTACCTTGACAGCATCATCTTGCAAGATTTTGAACAGTTCAGCTGGGATGCCGTCGTCTCCTGCTGCCTTGTTATTAGCAATGCTTCTTAAGGCCCACTCAACCTCACTCTTCAGGATGTCTGGCTCTAGCTCACTGACCACACCGTCAAAGCTATCCCCGATATTGTTATCCTTCCTATACAGGTCTTCTGTATATTCTTGCCACCTTTTCTTGATCTCTTCTTCTTCTGTTAGGTCCTTGCCATCTTTGTTTTTGATCATACCCATTTTTGCCTGGAATTTACCTCCAATGTTTCTAATTTTCTGGAAGAGGTCTCTTGTCCTTCCTATTCTATTGTCTTCTTCCACTTCCGCGCATTGCTTGTTTAAAAATAATTCCTTATCTCTTCTGGCTAATCTCTGGAATTTTGCATTTAATTGGGCATATCTCCCCCTATCACTGTTGCCTTTTGCTTTCCTTCTTTCTTGGGCTACTTCTAGTGTCTCAGCAGACAGCCATTTTGCCTTCTTGGTTTTCTCTTTCTTTGGGATGTATTTTGTTGCCGCCTCCTGAACAATGCTGCCAACTTCTGTCCAGAGTTCTTCTGGGACCCTATCTACTAAGTCCAGTCCCTTAAATCGATTCCTCACCTCCACTGCATATTCGTTAGGAATATTAGTGAGCTCATATCTAGCTGATCTGTGGGTCTTCCGTAATCTCTTTAGTCTGATCCTAAATTGTGCAAGAAGAAGTTCGTGATCTGAACTACAGTCAGCTCCAGGCCTTGTTTTTACCGACTGTACAGATGTCCGCCACCTTTGGCTGCAAAGGATGTAATCAATCTGATTTCGGTGTTGTCCATCTGGTGAAGTCCATGTATAAAGCCGTCTCTTAGGTTGTTGGAAGAGAGTGTTTGTTATGCAGAGTGAGTTGTCTTGGCAAAATTCTATCAGCCTATGTCCTGCTTCATTTTGTTCTCCCAGGCCATACTTACCTGTAATTCGAGGTGTCATTTGACTGCCCACCTTAGCATTCCAGTCTCCTGTGATGAAAATAACATCTCTTTTAGGTGTGTTGTCCAGTAGGTGCTGCAGATCCTCATAGAACTGCTCTACTTCAGCTTCTTCAGCATTTGTGGTTGGGGCGTATATTTGGATCACTGTGATGTTAGATGGCTTGCCCTGAATTCGAATTGAGATCATTCTGTCGTTTTTTGGGTTGTATCCAAGCACTGCTTTAGCCACTTTACTATTAATTATGAAGGCTACTCCATTTCTTCTGTGATCCTCTTGTCCACAGTAGTAGATCTGGTGGTCATTTGATGTGAAGTGGCCCATTCCAGTCCATTTCAGTTCACTGACACCCAGGATGTCTATCTTTAATCTTGACATCTCACCAATAACCACATCCAATTTGCCCTGGCTCATAGATCTTACATTCCAGGTTCCAATGGTGTGTTGATCCTTAGAACATCGGATTCGCCGTTCACCACCAGCACCGTCGGCTGCTAGCCGTCCTTTCGGCTTTGAGCTAGCTGCGTCATCACGTCTGGGGCTAGTTGAGCTCATCCTCTGTTCCTCCCCAGTAGCATTTTGACCATCTTCCGACCTGGGGGTCTCATCTTCCGATGGTATACCGACATATCTCTGGTTGTACTGATCCATTTAGTTTTCACGGCAAGAATACTGGGGTGGGTTGCCATTACCTTCCCCAGGGATCGCATTTGGTCTGACCTCTCTGTCATGACCTTCCCGTCTTGGGTGGCCCTTCACGGTTTAGCTCATGGCATCATTGAGGTGCTCAAGCTCCAGCACCACGACAAGGTAACGATCCTTTGCTGAAGGACCAAAGTCCTTATGTTGCCAAAATCATAGACTACTCAAGAGATGCCCTTGGAGCCTCCCTTCCCAGACCTGGTAGAGTGCTGTCTTTAGAGCAGCTGCAGGTTCTGCTGCAGCCTTCCCTCCCTCGTGTTAAACAGCGTGTGAGTTTGACTGCTGCTTTCAGGCCCTTTGATCTTGGGTGCCTTTGCCGCTGATTGATTACGTTGCACTCCCTCCTCCATTCCTTCCATTCCCTTCTCTTGCTCTCATCAACAGCCCCAGAATGGGGCTGGCCACATGGCATCTGCTTTTTGTCCCTTTTCAGTCCAGAGGGGGGAGAAGGGAAAAAAACCCAAACAAAACAAATTATTTTTAAACATCAAAGGTCCATTTTAGCAAAAGAATCTTCCCATTAATGTTGTGCCTGTGTGTGGTTTTTTTTTTATTTGATGGAAGAAGCTGGATAAAATCTGTGCCGGCGTCCCTCCACTTCTGGGCTAGGGCTGGTTCACAGACAAGCTATGCTTTAACTTTGATGTCAAAACATTAATTGTTAGAAGGTAGCTTCCCTCCAAATTCCCCTAGAGATCAGAGAATTCTGCAATGCGGGAGGTTTAAGTCTTACCCGGCATGTTTTTTTGGAAGTCGTAGCATGCCCCTCACCTTCCTTTTAATTGTGTAGCACAGTAATATTTAGGTGTGTAATTGGTAGCTTTGAGTGGCTTGGCCACAGCACTGATATCCTATAATAATCCTATAGTTGAAGACTCTCTAATAGGTTCAGTTTGGAAATCAAACCCAAACTAGGTGAAAAAGACCAGTATGTTTATGTTTACCTTTCCCTTAACTGCCTTGTGCAATAATTCCTGGAACGGACGAACTGTCTGGTTCAAAGTGGTTACCCACCTAATCATTCTGTCACGCAGTCCGTGCTATATGTATTGTGTAGCTGCTGCTTGTCATCCTTCTTTGGAATCTGTAATTGGAGTATGCAGTGCTTCCAAGAACTACATTGTGGAAACTGAACTACTGTTCATCAGTCCGTAGCTCCATATCCAAAACAGAGTGCTGGCCTGGCAATTGACTTCGCATTGGAGGTCTACTAGAACGGCTTTGAATGCAAGGGGACCAGTGCTTTTGTCTTCAATGTTGGGCAACTGTCCATAGCCAAGTGGGAGGTTGCCAGTGTCTTGGGTTTGTTTAATAGTAGAGAGGAATGTGTTTCATTGTTTTCATCCTCAAGTCAGTTACTTGTTTCTAGACATAGCCCTCCTGGAATTTGCTTCAGTTTTTGAAAGTCACTGCTGTTGAGAGAAGAGTCAAAATGCTTTCTGTTTGGAAGCACTATATCCCAAGCGATCTGTACGTTCCGATCCAATTACAGATTTGAAAGTTCTAGAAAATATTTCTCAGAAGAATTATGTTTATGTGATAGAGAATCCAGTTTTACAGGCATACAACTTGTGCAAATTGTACAAGTTGTACAAGTTTTATGTAGGGCATAAAAGGCCAGCTTGACTAAATAGGCAAAAGAGAACATAATATAAACTGTGGTCATATGAATTGCCTCTGAAGCTGAAATTTCACCCTGATGGTTAAATTTTTAGGCTAGACATTCCTTTGTGTCAACTGCTGTATTTGCTGCTGCTTGTGAGTTCCTTATTTTACCTGCTTTAGTCTGCTGTTCTTTGCTATTGTTACAATAAATAAAAAATATCTAGTGGAAGATTAGTTGATGGCATTTGGTTCTGGATTAATTATTTGGTCTAATGGAGAATCTATCAGAGGTTGTATGAAATTTATTTATTAGACTTTAATAGAAACTGTTAGGGATTGTTATGCAGTCCCACAATATCAACATGGCCACCCATTGTCCATTCTTTTCTAATAACTGGAAATAGTAACCATCAACTCCATTTATATTTAATGAGGGTGGGAGTGGCAAATTACTCAGGTTTGTGAAGTTGTCAGTTCTCTTCCTTCTAATCCAGGAGGAGTCCATGACTGTCAGTTCAAGACAATTGCGCATTTACACTGCGGCCCAGTCTCTAAACAACTAGAGTTAAGCGACAGTAGTCATTGTGAAAGGACAGATTGGCAGCTCGTGGGTACTCCTTGTGCTTTCTGCCCAGGGAAAGCTACAATCAGGCTCCTTCACCCTCTAGTTAGACCTGACTCTCTTCAACTTTCTAAAAGTAGCTGAGGGTCCACCCACGCAACCTCACTCTTTTAACTTTCCAAATTACCCTCTGGTGCCCACAAATAGAGGAAATCTTGCCTTGTAATTTGTGTTGTCTCTACTGATAATTGAGAAAGACTCCTTCTATTCCCAGAGGGCTTGTTCAGGGTGGGAGGGGCGGTGGTACTGGGGAGAAGTCAGGATGATAGGACAGTAGATGGGTGGGAAGGCGAGCACAAACAGGGCTATGCTAGGGACATCAAGATGTGGGGGTATGGGTGACTAAAAATAGGAACATCCAAGTTCATGGAGTCTGGGGCCAGGCCAGGCAGATCACTGATGGTCAAAGATGCTGGTTTTCAAAGCAGCCTATTAACCATACAGACCAACTGGTGCCATCACTTTATAGCTTTGGATTCATAATGTGTCAGCCAAGTTTCACTGCACAGTATTTTCTTTAACCTATCAGAACTAGCAGAGCCTAGTTCATGCATAAGGAAGTTTTATGCACGGAGTGGAAACTTTACTTGTAATAGAATACAGTTTCATTTAGGTCTAGCAGATTTTATTGTACAACTACCTCAGCCTGTGCACTTCAGTCAGTCAGTGCTATGGAAGCAGTCTTTAGTTCCTTCTTGCCACTTCTGTACAGTAATTGCCATAATTTTTTGGTCTTTCCTGAGTCTGATTGAGATTTTCTACAGCTTTTATCTGTCTGATTGACAGTTCTCCATGGGTAAATCTATGTTCATACAAGAAAAAGTGATACATAGTTTCAGGCTGCATTGAGATACATTTATATTTTTTAAACATTTAATAGGGACTCCAATATAAGAAAACCGTTGAAAACAAAACTTATTAATTTCATTCCAAACTGTTGATTAAAAAATAAGGTTAAAAAAACTAAATAGTACAAACTAAAAAGAAAAAAAAAAGGGAAAAGAAAAAATTGCAAATAAAAAATAGTGTAATGTTAGTATAATAATAGTAACATAAAAAACAAGGGAAAATTACAACGCTATCATTTAGCCCTTTGAATGTATTACATCTCTGATATAAGAAGGATAATACCATAACCAACCTTTTTGGAACATCCATTGAAGAGTCCAATAAAAGTTTTTTTTAATTTGTGAAACTAATCTAGTTTTTACATTGAAAGAACTACACTTGATGTTTCCTAAAACTGGACATCATTTGTTTTTTAGTTCCAAATAGCTTGTTTATTATCCACATTTATTTTAATCTTTTAAAATTGTCAATAATATTAAGTTGCTACTTGGCCTTCATAGAACCCTCTTCGAATTCATTCGAACCAACTGGTATTTCAGGGGCTGCTAAACCATCCAAATCAAACAAAGAACATAATAAATAAACTGTATGTACTACCATTTGGATGATTTGGTTATTTATATTCATAATCTTTCAAAGGTTTTAAAAGTATCAATAATTAGTTGCTTAAGAGTAACTAGCAACCCATATTTTCCAATAAAAAGTTCTTCCATTTCAAATAAGCTGCCTAATTACATAGGGTTACTATATCCAGGCTATAAAACTCCAGCTAATCACTAGATGGCCCCAAAGAGATCCACTAAGATATGGTGGCTTTTTGCTTACAGATCTAATTCAAGTTCAAAAGGGTTTGTATAATATGGAAATAAAAAGGAAGCACTTTTCTTTAATCCCTAGAATCAGAACTTCTCTGCATGAGAAAAGAAGCATGATATATCTCTAACATAGATTGACAGATTGACAGATCAGGTATGAATTCTGAGGATGGTACAGTTTTATATAATGTACACTCTGTGAAATATTAGGGTAGGAGTCCACATTAGGAATGATCATAGCATAGGTCAGTTATGAAGCTACCTATGTAGATAGAAAAATTTAAATATATTTCACAGGATTTTTTGGTTATCACAAAACCCACATTTTTTAAGTGCAAAGATCATGTTTCTTGTGCTGTGTGGATTCTCTGCCTTGATGTATATAGTTTATTATTGATTAGCCATTGGACCATATCAAAGTACAGAATATAAAACATAGAACATTAATAAGACCATATAAAAATAGAATGAAAGAAACAAATTAGATAAGTAAAAGAATAAAAATGCAAATCATATATCTGTATCACCCCTACAGTTTACCCCAATCAGGCTCACATATGCAGATCTCAACTGAACTGTTTTATTCAAATAAAGGGCCATATTATATGTGATTTTTGAATTCTGACCCCACATGAAATATGTTGTTTTAAGATAAGGATCCCAATAGGTCATTCATCTAATGTGCAGTCCTAGATACTGATCTCTCTTTCTTATACAGTTGACACTCAAATAATATGTGTGTTAATGTCTTTTGACTTGATGGATTCACGCATCAAGCTTTAATTTATATTTACTCTGCAGCATTTAGAGCGAGAGCCAATTGTATGCCATCCTGATCTTCAAGAGCCATTGGATCCTGATTCACAGGACCTTCCTGATGAGTTCTTTGAGGTCACAGTAGATGATGTGAGAAAACGTTTGGCCCAGCTCCAGAATGAAAGGTAAATTTATTTTTCACTAGTAGCTAAGTAATAATCTTTTATGACCAATGTATATACAATACGATCTATATTTCTCTGATTCTGAGGGAATCTTAAAAGCTGAATACGCTTAGGATTTGCTTCCCAGTTGTGCTTAATGTTCTCTACATTCTTGGAGATTGCCCAGAAAGAAACTGAATGCTTTCCTCTAAATGCTAACTTTGTAGAAGGAGAGCTGTGTTAGTTAGTTTGTAGTAGTAAAAAATCAGTCAGAGTCAGATAGCACCTTTTCTGACTAATAAACTATATTATAAGGCATAAACTTTTGTGAGCTGCACTCACTTCATCAGATGCATAGAATGGCTAGACTGATGAAGGGTTGAAATTGAGGTGGAGGGAGGGGAATACAGTTTGGTTATGCAAATGCAGGTTACATATAAGACAGTTTTCCAAAATGAAAAACAAGGCTGTAACAGCACCATTGAGCGGGAGTTTGCTGGACTTACAGTAAAAAGTTTCAGGTAATCTCAAAAGATCTCAACAATCACAATTATAATTGTTAATTGATAAGGTACTTGTGTTCTGTCTTACAGAAAACATACACCTTTTAATAAAATTTAGTTAGAAGAGATGCTAGGGAATCTAGTTCAGAAGCAATATTTTCTTAAACATGCTTATGAAGTCATTAAAGCCTCTGAATTCAGTGCAGTGTACTTCAGAGTAAGCATATGTAGAAATGTAGACTCTGCAGTAGAAGATATTTCTACTTCTGTACTGAAAATACATTATTTAGACAGCAGAAGTTAATTTCCTTTGTAATTTGTAACTAAACTTTTTAAGTAGAAACGTTTTCTTAGCCACATCCATTTCTGTCTCTAAAATCTTGGCAAATACATGTGGATGGCAATTTCTGTCTCTTGCAAAGCTAACGATTGTTTCTTAGGACTAGGATTTTTCTAGTTCTTGTTAGTTTCCAGAATACCAGCCCCAGTTCATCTAGGTCACAAAGTTGCCTGGAAGTTTTTTACATTGTCATCTGCTTAGATGCATCTATTATAAACACTGGAAAAAGGATGGATGAGTGGACAACAAAGCTCATGGTTTCTTTGTTTATATGACAGTGAACCCATTTAGTTCCCTTTGATCATAGTGCAAGTCTCCACAAGTGCTAATCCAAAAAACAAATCCTAGCTACTTTTAAGTCAGAATATCTGTGTCACTGAGTGGTGATATGATCTATTTGAAATCTGGAGTCTTCATCTGCAGGTGAAAGAATATATCCACAGAATGGGACTATATACAGGGAAGAAATGCCACAGGGGACAGAGGTTACTCCGATTTTTGACAGAGGCAAGGGATAATAATCTATTTCCTAGAGAATATTTCAGATGAATACAATACTTCACACTGTGCATTGTGATAACATAGTGTGCCTCATCAAATGTAGTGGTTGGGATGTTGTACCGGTACCAGTGGAGCCTAGGTCCAAGTCCACCCTCAGCTGCAGAAAGGCAGTGGGTAACTTGAGATTAGTCACTCTTTTGGCTCAACCTACCTCAGAGGGTGCTTGTGGGTAAAAGTGGGAGCAGAGAGTGTTGTGTATACCATCTTGAGCTCCTGAACAAAAAGTGGGATAAATAATGTAGAATGAAAGCAATTGTGTTAATATGAATCAAGACAGTGTGATAAATTACAGGAGACATAGTTCTATTGTTTTCTTCTGGCTTTTCAAAATCATTTATTAAAACACATGGAAAGATTAGACTAGTCTTTCTCTAAGTACACAGGCTATTGACACTTTCTAAATACTCATATGTTTTATAGACTGTTTTTCCTTTGCTTTTCTGTAACACTTTTAAAAACCTGATAGTGAGGCTATACATTAATTTCTGTAAAGATGTCTATAAGAAACCTTCCCAAACTGGTCACACTCTAGATGCATGGGCCTAAACTCTCAAACATCTCAGCAGTGGCCATGCTGGTTGGGATTCTGAGTTAAGGACTACCCATCTGGAAGGCCCCTAGACTGAGAATAGTTGCAAATTTGTAGCCTCACTGTAAAGTTCTTCATTGACAGTAAACACTTTATCCCTTATCAGTCTTGAATCAATATTTTAAATGCCAAATTAATTATGTCTCCCTTAACTTCCAGCAGTTCTTTTTGATATTGTGGTATAGCGTTGTGTTGCGTTATATATAAGATTAAATTCACTTTTTTGTTGACATTTTTCTTCTATAGGTCAATATAAAAATTGATAAAGTGTATATAAATCACACTGATCTGTGCAAGAATTTTCTAAAATAAAACAATAACAGAGACTCAACTTTTATGGCAATTATAACTTTTATTATACATCATCAGGAAGAAAAATGAAGAGGATAAATAAAAGTCTGTTGCAGATAGAATATTATCCTTCATTAAAACAAATACTGCAATGCATTATGACAACCTAAATTTGTTATAGATCAAGAAATACTGGTGCAGTCCATTAATTTGGGGGCATATTTAGGCTAGGTAAAAATATGATTGTTTTTTCCAGTATTTCAAAATTAATCCTCTGATATATATTTAGGAAAATGGAATGACAAAAGTTTTGGTTAAAATGTCTTCCTGCAGGGTTTGTGGGATTCAAATTGCATCTGTCTTTTGGAGAATGCTGGGCTTTATTGTGTTAGGGAACTTTTATACACCGTGGTTGATGATAGCAAAAGGATCGTGTCAGAATGAATAGACACAGAACTTAAACCGATGATTGAGTGGCATGATAACAGTGCTGAGTTGATCTCCAACTATGCCAGTCTGTTAAGTCTCCTCTCTTGTTAGGAGATGTTTAGAAGAAGCTCCCTTGATGACAAAGGCACAGCGAGAAGCTCAAATGAAGGAGAAGTTAGAGCGTTATCCAAAGGTAAGCTTTTGTTTTGTGATCACGAATGCACCACAGAATTAGAAATATAGAGGTGTAGGTAACTTGAAGGAACATGAGAGCAATAAGTATCTGTGGCCCTCTAGAAAATCTTCCACCACTGTTTTTTCTTCTTTTTACATGAATTGGATAAACTCGGATATTCAGTGGATAGCAATAAGTGTTGCCTTCTTTTAGGATTCCCCATGAAATAATTTTTAAAGTAGGAGAGTGAACAGATTTCGTGCATGTTTTGCTCTGCATGTTCTTTGGGTATGAGGTACAAGAGTTCTGTTGCTAAAATGGAGAGATAATACTTAGCAGAGATAATACTTAGCAATACAGTGTTTTTAGAGTGTTACAGCCTTCTTGGTTGAATCCCGAAATTATCTAATGGATTTCTAGTGAGGATAAGATTTGAATTCACACCTATGAATTCATGCTTTTCCTTACTTCTCTGCTACTCTGGCTGATCATTGCTATCCCTGACTGGTCCAAGTATCAGTTCTTCTGTTTCAGTTTGTTCTGAGACATCTGGGTTGGTCAGTTTCCACCAGACATTCTAAAAAAGCTCTTGAAAACTACATACTGTATACGTATGCTGCATTGCCCATTCATGGAAAGGAGCCGGTTTTTGAGTACAGTTTGGTATTATCCAAACATGCAGGGAGCTAGCTTAAAGTCTGTGTTTACGTGAGTAGATTCCTGATTCTTTGTCTTCAAACTAGGTGGTACTACGAGTTTACTTCCCAGATCGTCACATTCTACAAGGTTTCTTTCACCCTAGTGAAACTGGTAGGAGTATATCTGTCTCCCATCTACTGCTTTATATAAATACGGCAAACTGAAAAACATCAACAATGCCTTGCTATCAGGCTAATGTTTGTGACTTAAAATGATTTAGTTGCTTTATTTCTCTGCTATTTTAAAAGTTTGACACTGAGTTGTATGGAAGAGAGCTAAGCTTGTTTTCTAAACAGGATGTGTTTCCTACAACTGCCTGCTGGCTTCTTTTTCAGACCACTTACCACGGCATTAGTCATGCCCAGAAGAGGCCATTGAACAACAGGGTGTTGGTCCAGCGTAGTTTCAGCCAGAGCCTAAAAAAGAGTTCTGAATACTGGAGAGAATTGGAATCAACCACTCTGCTTTAGTGTGCCAGGGGTCAAGAGTAAAACCAGACTTCCTGCACCTCTAAATAGCAAAAAACTAGGACTTCTTACTCCAAGGCAGGATAGGCACCCAAAGAGATGTCCCTTTCTCCCATTGAATGCTTAATCTTTCAGGCCCGAGACATGAGATTTGGAATTTTAGAATGACTGTTCTTTTTATTTGTTTTATTTATTTATTAGATTTATCTCCTGCATTCTGTAACAGGTGCTCAAGGCAGTGTACATATTACTCCCTGCTCCTAATTTTTCCCGCAGCAACAGCCCTGTGGGGTAGATTGGGCTGAGAAAGAAGATTCTAAAATCCCCGGAATCTTCCAGTGAGCTTCAGTGGCTGAGGATGGACTAGAAACTTCACCCCTAGTCTAGCAGCTTAATCATTGTACCACAGTGGCTGTTAGTAATTAGTGGCTTCTATCAAGCTTGTCTAAACAAAGATTGATTTAGATGTATATGGCTGCCCCTCTTGGCACAGTGGGAGGTGAACAAAGTTTAAAACAGGAACCACAATATAAAAGATCACTAAAACACAGAACAACTGAGGATAAAAGCTACAAAATCACACCAAACCACCTGAACTTCACTAACTTCCTGACCCTCGTCCCTGGGCAAACAACCAAATTTTCAGCACTTTCCAAAGGGCCAGCAGGATTGGGGCCATCTCAACCTCAGGTGATAAGGTGTCCAAGAAGGCAGATACTACAACAGAAAAGTCATGCTTATGTGTCCCGCAAGATGGCATTCTTTACTTGATGGGACCCAAAACACACCTCTCCTGCTGGATCTAATACAGCAGGTAGAGACCACCACAGAGTGGTTGTCCTTCAAGTATCCTGGCCCCATGCCATGAAGGGCTTTATAGGTGACAACCAGCACCTGGAATTGTACATACAGGTCTATTGGGAGCCAGTACAATTTGTGTGGCAAAGGTAAAACACCCATAATTGCCCACACTGCTGCATTCTGATCAACTGCATTTTTCTGAATGCTCTTCAAGGGCTTTGTGAATTGTTTGGCTGTTACCTCCACTTAGAAGTAGCCATGCCCCTTACATCATCTTTCACTATCATCATGGTAGTAACCAGGTACTTTGTAAGAGTCTCTGCTAGTAAATGTTTTCCTTAGGTATTCCTCTGGTAAGTAGTGCTTCTTCAGCTGTTTTCTGAAGGCAAGGGATCTTAGATAAATCATTAATATAAGACAGAAGCCATACAAAAGAGAGTCTTCATTTTGGGATAGGCAGATGTGTTGGAAGAGCTTGTATAAATTGGATAAACCAAGTTGAAGTCTTGGCTATGAGAACAGAATTTTTATAGTTGAAAGATGAGTAACATTTCACCAGCCAATCTTCTAAGGATGGAGAAGGAGACTTTGACTATAGAAGCAAAACGTGCCATGAGAATGCTAAAATCAAAGAGTGAACTCAGTAAAGGTAGTAGTAATTTAAAGTTCCTGCTTTCTGCTCTGTTAGTCTTTGAGATAAGACTAAGTTGGTGTTCTCTTTAAAATATACCATCAAAGAGGATGGTGCTCATAATGTATGTTCAGCTCATACTAAACTTTTTTTGCTTTATTTAACAGTTGGTGCTCTGAGGGCCTTTGTGAAAAGTCATCTTGCGGATCCAGAGATACCATTTTATTTGTG
Organism: Candoia aspera; assembly: GCF_035149785.1. Taxonomy (NCBI): domain Eukaryota; kingdom Metazoa; phylum Chordata; class Lepidosauria; order Squamata; family Candoiidae; genus Candoia; species Candoia aspera. The sequence goes on along the minus strand of NC_086154.1, from coordinate 113,290,120 downwards.
TAAGTTCAGATTAATGTTTTATCATTTTTACAGATAACATCCTGGGTCAGTTGCTACTATTGATTTGGAGAAAATGATTTTAACAGCCATAATTTTTATTTATATATAAGATAGTGAGATGTATAGCTCACTTTTGCTTGGCCAGTCCTTTCCTAAACCACCCTTGTTTCCTTCATTTCCTTTCCTAATGAGAATACTATTTTTTATTTTAGTTATTACACCTCCCAGATCCATCCTGAGTGACGATGCCATGACTCTTTTCCAGGTAGTAGTTAACTCATTCTGTTCAAGTTTTTTTTTTCATTATAAAATAATTTTGTTTTTAAGATCAACAATGATTACTTTGTTATATATGAATCAAATGAAGGATAGATGAAATGGTTTAATATCTTGTGCTGCTAGAATTTATTGCAAAGACTTCTTGTTTTGAGTATAGGTGATTCTATTAATAATTCTTTTTGTTCTGAATTGGGAAATTCTGTGCTTCTAAATTTTACCATACTTGCAAAAAAGATCGGGTAATTGGATTGATGATAAAAAGATAGCAGCATTAACATGAAGGTGGACACTGGATATTAGGGTAGGTGCAGAATTCATTGATCTGGAGAACATTCTCTTTTCTTCCAGACCATACTGAATCTGTGATCCAGCCCTGAAATATGCATGTTTTATTCAGAACGCAGTGCCTGGAACACCAGAAGGCAATTTTGGTTCCAAGAAGTTACTTTTGGAAACTGCTGAACCATCTCTGGAGTGGCATGGTCCAGGAGAGGTTCAGCATGGTCCAGAAATAAACAGAACATTATGGAATACTGCAGAATAGTAGTGATATTTTTATTTGGCATGCACTTACATGTAAGATTAGAGATAATCTGTTATGGATGGAATCTGCACAATATTGTTTAATATCTATTAAGAATGGAATAGCTGAACAGTACTATAGTCTTTGACTGATAGCAGTAGGAGCTATTCCTCAGGATCATTCAAATAAGCATCATTAAAGACATAGGATGGTCTGTTGCAGTTACAAATGATCAGATTCAGGATCAAGATTTCTAAATAATTGGAAGATGTTGGTTTCATTTAGTTCTAATGCTGCTTAGTACTGTATTTTGACAGTTTCTGTCCAGATAAATGAATATTTCAGGACACAGCAAGAAGAAAGATACATAGGATGGATTTCCAAGAACTAAAACTGCCTTGTAAATTTGACTACTATTGTGATACAACATTCCTTATACTCTATTAGTTCCTTTAAAACTACTAGCTCCTTTGAACAAGGCAATATTCAGTCCTTCCTTACATTGGCTAGCACATTTTTGCCAAATGCCAGACAGGATAGCCTTTGATTTAGCCAGTCTTCCATGTTTGCCATGGCATTGTTTAATGCCTAGCTCCCATAGACATGTCCAAAATAAACTGAATTATTCAGTCTGTCTTCTAGCTAATAAAAGCATGTGAGAAACATTATCTCTGTGCAGAGCCCCTGATTGGTAAAGAATGAAGGAAGATGCTTGTTTCTCCCCTGCCCTGCAAGCACATATAGAATATCTTGTTCTTATTTGGGTGCATTAACCACCCATGCCCATTACCATGCTCAACTGTGATGCTGCCGTCCAGATTACTTTTAGGTTATATGACTACTGCATTTCAAAGTGCATGGGGTATTGAGAGGCAACAATTCATTTTTCATACTAATCTTTCTCCTGTTAAGAAAAATACGGCCTTAACATGGACTGAAGGTTTGAATGGGTGCTCTGACAATCCCAAGAGAGATTTTGCTGTTCCCACTTGCCCTGCTGTTTGGAAATGAATGTGTCTGTACCAAATGATGCCAATTTTCTTCTTTTCTTCTATTTTTAACATATGGTCTTATTACTGTTCTGTGTTTTATATTTTGTATTCTGATATGGCCTGATGGCTAATCAGTGAAGTATTACCACTGCCAAGGGGATATGAGAGAAAAGTGCATGCTTGTAGCTGAAGTGTTAACAGTGTTGTGAGTAGCTTAATTATCATCCTGGGTTCATTTCTCAGAATTAATAAAACAGCGGTAGTAAGCCTTAAGTTATTTAAAAACTCCTACCCAATCGTGTCTGCTTTATATAGTTGGGATGCAGTCAGCTTTACATTGCCAGCCAGGTTCTGAATTATATGTTGCATTAATTGAATATTGTAGGCTTTTTACCAATCAGGCAACACAGTGCTTGAAAGTGGTACACAAAACATGAAATGACTCCCCACTTTGGGAAGATACAGAAAGGAGATCAGAGCCCTTGCATAACCATTACATCCCAAATGCAATAAGTTGTGTTTTTTTTTCCTGGTATCAATTGCTGTTTATGGTCACTATAATTCCACAATGTTGATTATCTGTTCTGAAGATCGCTAGACTGACCTTCCTCTACTTCTCCTCCTTGAGGTTAATTTGTTAACTTCTGTAAAAGTTCCTCCCTGTTGTGGGTCAATGCAGCTCTGTTCTTTCTTCCCTCTCTTTCTTTTGATCTCTTAGCCCCCGGGCCTCAGAGAAGAGCATACATTTGCCAAGTGAACAATCTTCCTCTGTTTTGGAGGCCTTGAGAAATTGTGCTCTTGAGTTTTAGCAAAGCTTGCTGTGACTAAGTTTAACTCTTTGCATAAAAGATTTTTGCCTAAACTGGCTGCTTTTCATAGTAGGGGTGAGATTCTAGGTAGAACTAAAAAAGCCTTGCAAGGTGATGATGATGATGATTTGCATGAAAAACAGCTTAGCTGATCTGAAAATATTCCTTGCAGAATATGATCTGTACCAAGAGTCACTTAGAGGTTGATAGGTTATATAGAGTGTACCAGGAATCCATTTCCATAGACTATGCTGTAGCCTCTCAGGCGGCATACTGAATTAGGAAAGGATTAGTGTTCTTCTGAAGTCATTTATAATTGATCTTTCCAAATTCCATGACTACTTGGCCAGGCCATGTGGATGAGATACAAGTGCAGCTGCTGTCAAGAGTGCTGAACATATAAAGTCAGTACTGTGGCTACTTGCATCCAGATTTGAGGTTCTTCCTTTTTGATAAATGCATCTAACAGAAGATCTCTTGCCAAAATGTTTGGGTTTTCAAAAAATAAAAGCAGTGTCTCCATATGATTTACTAATAACATCTTGTTTGTTGTTACAATGCTTATGTTGGCCTCTTTTTCCCTTCACTATGAGAATATGTTGAGTTTATGTCCTTTGCAGCCTTGTTACGCATTTGTTTTTTCTTGCTTGTGGTTCTGTGATACAGAGACTACAATTCGTTATGTTGTCCCAAGGGCCTTTCTGCTTGAGCAAAACAGAGCTGCATTTCAACATAAGCACAATTTTCCCCAAATGTATTTCCAATGGGTAGTACTATACTTTTACAGACATACAGAGACTTGTGGGTAGTTTCATGGGCAGAAAGGTTTTTCTTCTTTTGAAGAAAAAGAAGAAGATCCGGCTAGATGGGAACTACAGCACAGAATGAGCATTTACCCTCTAGAAAATTCCATGAAATATTGGATTATTGCTGGAAACAAGGTAAAGCAGATATAATCTTGAGTTTTAGCTTCTTTGGGTTATCTCTGTCTAGCTTATCACTCTATTAAAAATGGTGTGTTTTTTGCACTAAAGTGTGGAGCAGGGACACAAAACTTCAATTTCTTTTAAGTTAGAAAACATTCCAAAGGTAGATGGGGCAGCTGTTTTTATTCATGACTATCCACCTAAAACACCAACAAGGAAGTATATTTCACATATAGGTGAGTAGGCTTATGCAGACCATTCCCGCTGGATCCATGTCTCAAGAGTGTGAAGTAGCTGCAACTGTATGAAACTTTGGCACACTTGTTTTGAGCTTTTGTGGTACAGATCCAGAGGACCGCTTTGCTCACCAGCAGAGTGCCTCTTGAATTAACTACAACCATAGTTATGAATACATTGTGGGGAATACACTTCTTTATTACAATTCAGAAGGTAGGATTCAAAGAAATAGGGAGTAGTTCCACGGTTATACAGAGGGTTCACAAAAGTGCAAAGGTCAGCCTTTTAAGGTGCAGAGTCAAGAACTGCACTGGGCTGATGGAAGTCTCTCATGCAACTTAATCAGCGGAAATAATAAAGACTGTGTATAGCAAATAAGAAACAAAGCATGCTTATTGGACAATAAACAGATGGTGTAGAAAGGCCTTGGAAGCCGTTTTAATACCTGAGTCTGTCTACTGTTCAGATATGTTTGCAGCCTTCAATGCTGGAACAGAACAGAAGGTTCTGTGCCTTTGTTTCTGAGTCACAATGTCATTGTGGGGAGCAGCCCATTCAGTGTCTTTTTTTCCCCCTGTAATTCTCCTCCTTCAAAGCCACTGAAGATATTTTAATTAAAAGCAGAAGTGCTAGTGGCAAGATCCTGTGTGTCTTTGAACTGGGCAACTTTCCCGCTTACTGAGAAGGCAGCTCCTCCCATCTTTACTTGTTTTGTGCCATCTTGCCCACAGCTGCCACCCAGTATGATCTCTGATTCCCACACACATTTGTCATGGTGAGAAGATGAGGAAATCAGAAGTTTCCATAAGAAGACTTAATGGAAAAGAGCCAAACGGGGCTTCTGATATAAAACATTGATAAAACTTTGTATCTGAAAATGGGACTTTTTCTATACTGTTTGGCCTTTTCAAATTAGAAATGGGGCATAAGCCAAATAAGGCCTGCAAACTTTAATCAGCCCTTCAACCTTTTAATCAAACTGCATCAACAACTCCGTTAACTTTTGAAGAAAATTTTAATGCTGTTTCAACAGGAATAGTATCATTGAATAGTACTGTTTCAGTGGGAGTGTATATTTGTGTTTATATGTGTATGTGTTCATTCATGAAAGAGACAGAATCTATACTTTCGTGTTCTAACTCTGTGGCCTTCTACACAATATCCTAGCTGTTCCTCAGTGCACGTGCTTTATAACTGCCAAGCTTTTGCTGCTAGATAATGCATCTTTTTTTTATCCTCTGACCTGTGTCAGAACATTAGTTGTCTGTCCTTCTCTGAACCAGCCATTCCTAATCTAAATATACTTTGACATACACTTTTATCTCTGAACTTGACTTTTTAGCCAATTCTTTTTTTAAAATTTTATTATTTAAAATACAAATTACAAAACACATAACCAATAGTAACAAAAAACAAAATAATTCAGTCAAACAACCAAAACGTAACACACATAACTTTATAACTTAACCTCTACGTGCACCTATCACTGGTGGGACCTTTAACCCTCCTTATCTTTTTACTTTTTATTATCACACATTTTTATTATTACTAATACTTAATAATCTTGCAAGATGATGCTGTCAAGGTAATGCATGCTATATGCCAGCAAATTTGGAAAACACAAGGATGGCCATCAGATTGGAAAAAATCAACTTATATCCCCATACCAAAAAAGGGAAACACTAAAGAACGCTCAAACTATCAAACAGTGGCACTCATTTCACATGCCAGTAAGGTAATGCTCAAGATCCTGCAAGGTAGACTTCAGCAATTCATGGAGCGAGAATTGCCAGATGCACAATCTGGGTTTAGAAAAAGCAGAGGAACTAGGGACCAAATTGCCAATATCCGCTGGATAATGGAAAAAGCCAGGGAGTTTCAGAAAAACATCTATTTCAGTTTTATTGACTATTCTAAAGCCTTTGACTGTGTGGACCATAACAAATTGTGGCAAGTTCTTAGCGGTATGGGGATACCAAGTCATCTTGTCTGCCTCCTGAGGAATCTGTATAACGACCAAGTAGCAACAGACCACGGAACAACGGACTGGTTTAAGATTGGGAAAGGAGTACGGCAGGGCTGTATACTCTCACCCTACCTATTCAACTTGTATGCAGAACACATCATGCGACATGCTGGGCTTGAGGAATCCAAGGCTGGAGTTAAAATCACTGGAAGAAACATTAACCATCTCAGATATGCAGATGATACCACTTTGATGGCTGAAAGCGAAGAGGAACTGAGGAGCCTCATGACGAAGGTGAAAGAAGAAAGTGCAAAAGCTGGCTTGCAGCTAAACCTCAAAAAAACCAAGATTATGGCAACCAGCTTGATTGATAACTGGCAGATAGAGGGAGAAAATGTAGAAGCAGTGAAAGACTTTGTATTTCTAGGTGCGAAGATTACTGCAGATGCTGACTGCAGTCAGGAAATCAGAAGACGTTTAATCCTTGGGAGAAGAGCAATGACAAATCTCGATAAAATAGCGAAGAGCAGAGACATCATGCTGACAACAAAGGTCCGCATAGTTAAAGCAATGGTATTCCCAGTAGTAATGTATGGCTGCGAGAGCTGGACCATAAGGAAGGCTGAGAGAAGGAAGATAGATGCTTTTGAACTGTGGTGTTGGAGGAAAATTCTGAGAGTGCCTTGGACTGCCAGAAGATCAAACCAGTCCATCCTCCAGGAAATAAAGCCAGACTGCTCACTTGAGGGAATGTTATTAAAGGCAAAACTGAAATACTTTGGCCACATAATGAGAAGACAGGACACCCTGGAGAAGATGCTGATGCTAGGGAGAGTGGAAGGCAAAAGGAAGAGGGGCCGACCAAGGGCAAGATGGATAGATGATATTCTAGAGGTGAGGGACTCGTCCCTGTGGGAGCTGGGGGTGTTGATGACCAACGGGAAGCTCTGGCGTGGGCTGGTCCATGAAGTCACAAAGAGTCAGAAGCGACTGAACGAATAAACAAGAACAAATTCTTAATAAGCCCTCTTCTCCAAAAAGATAATACATATTGATTTGGTTTTATTCCCTTCCCTTTAACAAGGGAACATTCCCTTTGTAGCCAATTCTTAACGCTCACAGAACTTTTTGTTGGCAAAATTCCTCTATAGCGGGATGCTTTCCTTTATTTCCTGTTCATTTTTTCTGCACCTGCTTTGAATGTTAGTCATCAGATTCTGGGTAAATATATATTCACACTCCTTGATCCAGCTGGGTTGTTGCCAGTTGTTTTCCTTTTTATCTCCTCCTCCTCACGGCTTGATGTACTGTATAAAGAATAAGAGTATAAAGCACAGTTTGGACAATTGGACTTTTAGGGTTTAGATTCCTGCAGTGGTATTACCCCACATAAAGTAGCATTTTTGGTAATTTTGACCAGGCCAAGGTTAGATGAGCCTACGATGCCATCTTTGAAAATAAGCCCCATTGAGACTAGTGGGCTTACTTTCATCTGATAGGCATGCAGCCTTAGAGCCTCTAGTTTACAGGTGCCCGTGATGTCTCCTTGCAAACAAATTGGTGTTTCTGCAAAAAAAGGTAACACATAGAATGTCAGATATCAGTTGCCATAGTGAACATAAAAGGTCATTAAAAAATCAACACAAATAATAGCGTTAGTCTGTCAGCAAGGTGAGGAAAACATGCGGAGCGTGGCTTCTTGAATTATTTCCAGCACCTTCACCAGCAATTGCTGTAGCAGGCATATGTATTATCTTCTGTGTAACGAAGTGAGAGATGACAAATGTATGATCTAGGCTTTCTCTCCTGGGACTGATCTGGATATGTGCATCAACGGTGCCTGTTTCTGAGAGTGTGCCTGCACTGCCCTTGTCTGACCCATTACTCCTCTTGTGTTGCATCTCTATATTTATGTGGTGTGTATAGGGGACCTGCATATGCTCCACTCTGGATTATGTAGCCAGGAGGGAGGGAGGCTTAGAAGGGAAGTGTCAGCAGCATTCTGAATCACTGCCCAACTGCCTTTCCATTGGAATGCTTAGAGATTTGTTTTCTGGATTTTTAATCTCTGCAAACCCCAGCTGGATCTGGCCCATTTTTGAACTCATTTTTCTTTTGCCAACTTCTTCCCCTACACCAAATTTGGTCCTGCGCTGTTCTGTTTTCAGAGTTATCCTGCTGATAGACAGAGTCCTGAACCCCTTTCCAACATTTCTTTCCAACATTTTATTGGCTTGGAAAAAAAAAAAATGATCATCTTCCTCTCAAGGCTTCTGCATTTTAAAATTTTTACTTCACAATCTGTAGTCTCCAGATCCTGTAATTAGAATTACAATAAAAATTAGGATGTATTTGCTTTTAAATGTTTTGTCCCAGCAGTCATGCACTCTACTTCTTTTGTTCTCATGTTATTGGGTGGGAGATGTTATTGTGTTAGTTCATTTCCTAGGATCATAAATATGTAAACTTTCCTGAAAAAAACACATATTGATGTATTGGAAACAACAAAAGCTTTAATTCACTATTTTACACCAGAAGGACCTAAATAATTAAATGCATCATGGAGCATTTTGCATTACCTGATTCCTCCAAAGAACTCTGGGAGTTTGGATGTGCAGGAAAACATTACTAACAAAATTAAGATGAAAGAAATTGAGGCTTAGGATGGGTCTTTGGTGTAATGGTTAGATGACTTAGAAGTTTTTAAAACCCTTGTTTCCAAATCAGCAGGAAAGAGTCTATTCAGACTTCATGCACCCTTTCCCAGGCTGCTGGAAAAAGCTGGGAGAAGATGAAAGCAATTCACAAACTGGATGACTTGAAGAGAAATGTTGGTGGCTACTCTTAAATATTCAGAAATCAAGAGGTTACTTTCTAGTTAGGTTTTATTCCTTTCCAAACATCCAGAGCTTGAACATTACTACTTTTTAAGGAGAGCTGTGAATTTGGGTGTATTTCCAGTGCTACATTAAAATAAAACACCACTGGTGTTTGCACTGAAACATTGTATTTTTCAACGCTGAACATTTATCCATCCAGGGTTTTATCTATCCTCATACTGAATTACAGAAGAGACTTTGTATGATTTATGAGAAAGCAGTGGTGGGTAAATGTTGGATGATTGATAGATTTGGGCAACGGTGCATAAGGGAGGCTGAAATGGGGAACCTCCTTACTGCCATGCGTGAATATGGCGGGAATAGTGGGAAAATAAATTAAGGAAGCTTTTTCTTGGCAGCACATCACTTACTGTGTATGCATTAGGCACAACTGAAATAGTATGAAAGTTATGACCACCTAACCCTTAAAGAATGTCAGTGCCATCTTTCCCACTCACATTTCATTTTAGAAAAATAATGAACAATCTGTCTCTTCTGACCTAGTGGGTGCTCTTACCATGAATGCATAACAGGGCCGGAAATGCAGTCTGAGTTACCCAATGTAAGTTGGTTATCAAGCCTGCCAGTGTTGAGTACACATCTCTTTTCATGTATGTATTTGTCAGTAGACAACACTCATGCCTCAGTCTTAGGAAATTGGCTGATGTCTTCCCTTGTCAAGAGAATTATAGGAGTTTTGCGTATTTCTGTGGCCTATGAGAATACTAACAAAATTGTGTGTGGACAGAGCCTAAGTACTGAAAATTATAGTGTTCTGGTGTAAATGCCAGTCTGGCGTGTTGCTTGAGTCTTACGAATACAGTATATCCAAATTCACTGTTCTTTTAAAGTGGGTAAACACTCTGGAGGATGAGACATAGATTCTGAGATTAAACAAAAAGTAATTGGTACGGTAGTTACCTTCTGTAGGGAAACAGTAGTGAACCTGCACACTATGCTCATTAAAGAGGAGTAAGCGTTTCATTATCTTTCTCAAAATATTTGCCCCAGCTTATTTATTTCACCTGCTGTAATATTCTGATCTGTTGCTGTCTTTTCCTGTTTTAAATTAGCTGATTCTCAGTGACATTTTGCTTCCTATTTTTAGCATAAATCATCTTCGGTGGGGTCCCTTGCTGTAGTAATAGTTCAGTTTAACTAGTCAGAAATCTGAAAACTTGGCAGAAACCGAAGAGGCTTTTTTTTTTCCCCAGGCAAAAATTGATGCGGGCACTGTTCCAGCTTTCATGTCCCTGGCAAGTTGTTGTTATTAGATGCCCTTTTTATAGGATGCTGTTATTTATTGGGCAGTTTTACCTAAGCCCCGTTCTTCTTAGTTGGAGTTGCGGATTTTGTTATCGGACCTGTTCTGGCATCACTGTGAGAGGCGGAGTGGAGAGACTGGTGCTTGCTTTCTCAGTATCATTGCTAAACAATAATATCATAGACGTGGAAGTGAATATGTAATACACTCTATCCTTTTTTGGAGTTTCAACATGAAGAGTACAGGAATTGGGGCAACTGCTTCTGTGGATTTTGCTTGGTTTGTTTCTTTGTGCAAAAAGGTAAGTATGAGAATAAGTTGAACTACAACCCTAGCAATACAATTTGAGAGAGAGGGGGGAAAAAAGAGAGAGAGAGAGAGAGGACTTCCGATCTTCTTTACAGCAGTTACAAATTTATTATCGTTCCTCCCTCTTTAAAAATACAGTAGAAAGAATTCTTCTATCCCATACTCAACCCTTTTTTCAATCAGCAAGGTCAGTTTTGCCATTTCTGCTAATTTTGCAATCTTTACAATCCATTCCTCCATTGTGGGTATTTCAATATTTCTTCATCATTATGCATATAGTGAATTACTTTATTTTATTCTATTAAACACATACATCCATAGCTTTAAAAACTTATAACCACCTCTATTACTTTAATATATAAATTTAATAATTATAATTATAGTATAAAACCTTAGAACGTGCACCTCACCCCTAGGACCAATATTTTACTTAATCGTTCCTCTTTCCAGAAATATAATAATTCTTGTGAAGGTGTACATCCTTTCCCTTTTAATAAAACAAATTCTACAAATATATTCCATATCTCTGCATAATAATTTCAACTCTGTGACCCCCTTCTAACTTTAATATTACTCGTTAACTTATTAATTACAATATTCAACACTTCTTTATACCATTCCTCTATTTGAAAATCACCTTTTACCTTCCATTTTCTAGCTATCATGAATCTTGCTGCTGTCAATAGATTTGTAATTAAATCTTTAGAAGCTTGAGTGCGTCTAACCTTGTCATATATTGATAACAATGCTATATCTGGACATACCTCCAAATTTATCCGTTATCTCATCTGTTTAAATACCAATTGCCAAAATTTCTGTACCTGTCTGCAACTCCACCACATGTGGAGGTAAGTGCCAGATTCCTGGCATCCCCTCCAACACAATACTGAATATTTCTTATCTATTTGATTTAATCTTACAAGTGTCAAATAGCATCTCCAAATCAATTTTTTTAAAATTTCCTTTATCCTTACAGACATAGTTTTTAAAATACACATATCCCATATCTTCCCCCAACTCTGATTACTTATTTGTTGTGTTAAATCATAATCCCATACTGATTTAAGATAATCCTTTTGATCTTCAATTTCTAAGAATATATTATAAATTTCACTTGTTTCACCTTTTACAACTATATTTTCTTTATCTTCTCTCTCTAAAATCATCTTCTCAAATCTTGTATAGCCTCTACATTCTTTATTTTCATTTATCCAATTCTTAGTCCATTTCTCTAATTGTATACAATTAAGCCAAGATATCTTTCTTCCCCTTAATACCCCTCTTATTCGATCTTTATTATTCATTTCTTTCACCCAATCCTTTATTCGAAATATTTTTTCTCCCTCTATTCCCTTGTCTGGTCGAACCCGACACTCCCTGTGGTTTACAGAGGAGTTGAGGGTTCTGAAGAGGATTAAGAGACATCTAGATCACTGCTAGAGGAAGACGAGGACTGATTCCGACCGAACGCAAGCTAGAACCGCTATTAAGGCCTACCTTGTGGCGATAAGAGCAGAGAAACGTCAATATTTCTCCACTCGTATTGCATCTGCAGATTGCCACCCGATGGCCCTGTTTAAGATCACCCAATCCCTTTTGGGGAAGGGGGGGTTTAGAAATCCATTTACAGGGCCAGGCTGAGGAGTATGCTGGGCATCTGGAGGATAAAATCACTCAGATTCATTCTAAGTTGGATGCCAAGCATGTAGCAGGGTCTGGGAAGATGCCTAGGGAGCGGACTTGCCCAGTTGTCTGGGAACAGTTTGATCCTGTTGGACTCAAGGAAGTGGACAGGGTTCTCGGATCTGTAAATGCCACCACTTGCCAATTAGATCCATGTCCCTCCTGGCTGGTAAAAGCAGCTTGGGAGGTGATGTGTGGGTGGGTCCAGGCAATGGTGAATGCATCCTTGGGGGAGGGAGTGTTCCCAGCAGCCCTCAAAGAGGTGCTGGTACGCCCCCTCCTCAAGAAACCATCACAACCCTACCATTCTGAACAATTTTTGTCCAGTCTTCCACCTTCCCTTTCTAGGGAAGGTGATTGAGAAAGTGGTGGCATTGCAGCTCCAGAGGGCCCTGGATAAAATGGATTATTGGACCCTTTTCAGTCGGGATTCAGGCCCAGATATGGGACAGAAACAGCCTTGGCACACTTATGGATGATCTCTGGCAGGAGCAGGATGGAGGCTGTGCATCCATCTTGGCTCTTCTTGTCCTCTCAGCGGCTTTCAATACCATCGACCATGGTTGGCTCAGGGAGTTGGGGGTGGATGGCGTGGTTTTATGCTGGTTCGCCTCCTTCCTCCAGGGCCGGTCCCAGTCGGTGTTGATAGGGAGCGAGAGATCTGGCCCACGGCCCCTCCTTTGTGGGGTGCCGCAGGGTTCGGTGCTCTCTCTGCTCCTTTTTAACATCTACATGAAACCGCTGGGTGAGATACCTCATGGGATGAGGTATCATCAGTACGCTGATGATACTCAACTATACATCTCCATCCCGGGTGACATAAGTGAGGCTGTGGCCACCCTCTCTTGGTGCCTGGAGGCTGTGGGGGTCTGGATGGGGAAGAAGAGGCTTCAGCTGAACCCTGGCAAGACGGAGTGGCTGTGGGTTAGGGGCTCCCGGTTATCCGGGAACTTACCATCTTTGGTTCTGGATGGGGTTGCACTGCCCAAGCAGACCCGGTGCAGAACCTGGGGGTTCTCCTGGACTCACGGCTCCTGCCCAAAGAGCAGGTGGCAGCTGTGGCCAGGGGAGCCTTTGCACAACTTCATGTTGTACACCAGCTCCGCACCTTCCTGGATCAGGAGTCCCTCTGAATGGTCACTCATGCCCTGGTCACCTCCCGCATAGACTACTGTAATGCGCTCTACATGGGGCTACCCTTGAAGAGTATCCAGAAGCTAGTCCAGAATGCGGCCATGTGGGCAGTCTTGGGAGCCCCAAGGAGGGCACATTTAACACCATTGCTGCACGAGCTGCTTTGGGTGCCAGTTTGCTTCCAGGTCCAATTCAAGCTGTTGGTCGTCACCTTTAAAGCCCTATATGGCATGGGTCCAGGTTACCCGAGGAACTGCCTCACCCCCATCATATCAACCCGTCCCACCCAGTCAGGTAGAGAGGGCATGCTTCAGACCCTGTCCATGAGGGATTGCCAATTGGCAGGGTCCAGGAGGAGGGCCTTCTCTGCCATGGCACCTGCCCTGTGGAACAGCTTACCCCTGGAGGTAAGACAGGCCCCCACTCTCCTGGCGTTCTAGAAAGGAGTGAAAACATGGCTATGCCACCTTGCTTGGGATGGGAGGGGGGATAGCCATTCTTGGGGGTGGCTGGTACTATGATTGTGCCAAGTACAAAACCCTATTGCCATCTTGAATTTTACATTTTATATCTGGTATTTTTATATTTTTATTGGTATTTATATTTATATTGTATTGATTTTATATTGTACTGTTTTTACTGACTGTTAATGTATTATCTGTAAGCCACCCAGAGTTGTCATGTATGAGATAAGCGGCAGAGAAATTTGATAGACAGACAGACGGACAGACAGACAAAATATTTTGTCTCTCTCTTCAACCCCTGAATCTTTGGAAATCAGTGTCTCAGTAGGACCTTTTAGTTACTGTCTGGAACCAGTAAAAGTAAACTTGGTTGTTTACAACTGTGGATTAAGTGTAAGTAAGATATTTATTTTAGTTCAGGTAGATTTTTGTTGGCCTGGCTTGAGAGTACAGTTCAGCGCATGCATATGAAATAAGATCTGGTGCATAGATTAAATATCGTATGTAGTCTGCAGCTTTCTGTTTCCACAATGGTCAACTATGATGGCTCTGGCAAGGCTAGAAATAGGACATAAATGTCAAACTTCACAGTATATACTGAGCAAAATAGCACCTTTTCACACATATTCTCCAGAAGTTAATATTCAGCTATGTATTGTCTCTCATCTATGTAGTACCATAGGCATAGCCATTAATGGCTTTATCTTCCATGTTTAAGTGACATTAAAATCCACTGGGCATGATGGAGCTAACACTTTGCAAAACAAATTGGCAGTTTACAAGATTAATTAGTTTTATTTTCAGATAGGAAGTTGATGTCTCTGATGTCCTCCTTGGATTGCAGAGTTTTATTTTGTCTCTCCCTTTTCACTGGGAATATACAGGAATGCTGATACTCTGAAGATTATCGCAGTTCCCAGTCCCCATCACAAATGGGGTTCAACAAGTTATCTACACCTGTCAAATTCAGTGTTACTGGCTTGAGAAGAATGTATCTTTTTATCTCTGTTTTAATAAATTGTCTCAACTTATTTCAGTTGTGTGTAATACAAATTCCCACCGCATTTACGATCTTCTCATGAACACCTTTTCTATAAGTCTGTTTCTTTTCATGCATGAAGAGCCATCCATAAGTTACTCTCCAAATCTTTAAAATACATGAGTATTAAAACTTAAAAACTTAATCCTGTTAGATTACTCTTGAATATTTGTGGCTTATTATTTACACCTCTTCCATAAAAATGGAAGATTGGGACAGAAGCTTTCCTGCATCAGTGTGTACAATCATGCAGTTGGAAAGGGACTTTGAGTCTAGCTTATTTAGTGCAAGAACCCACATTGCCAACTGATCACCGTCCACCTTTTGGAGGGATTTGGTTCCACTGTCGAACTGCTCTTACTGTTAAATTAACCTCTTCCACCTGTCAGCTAGACTTAAGCCCTTCCAGGCTCTGTGTGGGGTGGAGGAGGGTATGCCTGACTGGATCCAGCAAGTGGTCAGTGCCTTACTTGAAGAAGACTATGGTCCACCCTCTTCTTAAGAGCCCCCCCCCACACAAAAAGAGCTGGATGTACGTGACAGCTATGGCTAGCCCCCAGCCATCTTTTTTTGAGAAAGATTGTTGAGATGGTAGTTGGGAACCAGCTACAGAATTCCCTAGAGGAAGCAGTTTATCTAGATAATCTAGATTATACTAGATCCCCCATCTGGCATGGGGATCTGGTAACATGGGTATGGAGCCTGCAAAGTGGCTGTATTACTGGGGGAATTGAATGTGCTCTCCTGCAGATTATGTTTTTTAATTGTTTTTTGTTTGTTTTTAAATGACTTTTGTTACGTTTTTGGTTATTTTGTTGAATTTGTTTTGTGTTTTTAACTTCGTAAGCTGCTCAAAGTCATGTATGTGAGATGGGAGGCTATATAAATTTACCAAATAAATAAACCTGTTAAATAGAATATCCATTAAATCTCAGTGGGTTTGAATGCATGCATATTTTACACTAGCATAAAATGAAAATGGGATGCATGTTTTTGTTCTGCCAGTCACTGATCTGTCAGTAACTGCTTTGAATTCTTATAAGCACATGCTTGAATCATTGGTGATGTTAGCTAGCATCTTATGTCAGCCCCTTGTTTGATTGCCTTCCATTTTTCCAAGCATCAGGATCTTCTCCCATGGGTCTTGCCTTTGTATTCTGTGTCCAGAACATTTCAGATTTGGTTTCAGTATTCGTGCTTCCAGTGAGCAGCCAGGTTTTATTTCACCTAGTATTGAATGATTTGTCTTCCTGTGGTCCAAGGTTGTGAGGCCCTTTGGCAGCTGCCTGAACTAAAAATGATTCTTTTCCAAGCACTGTTCTCAGAGAGTTCTCTTTAGCAAGATTTATTGATATGAAAGTTGTAGGAATATGATAATTCCAGTAAGTGGATGAACTTTCCAGTTAGGACCAATATATCTCAGTGTGCATTAGGATGGAGTCTTTCTGAGTCTCCTCCTCACAGCCTTAATGGTGCACCAGAAGGGGGCTGGTTCTCTTCACTGATAATGAAGACGTCTGCAGCTGGTTGTTTATGTAGTAGTTTCTTGAATGTTATCAGTCTGAGAACTCTTACAAAGGTATTCTCAACCATTTTCTCCAGCACCATAATTTAAAGACATTGATCTTTCTTCATTCAGTCTTTCTGATGGGCGGTGATTCATAGGCATATGTTAACAGTTCGGAAAACTGTGGCCTTAGCAACTCTGTCCTCAGTGTAACATTTATGCAGTTTTTGTCTAGATTTGACATAGTCTTTCTTCCAAGTAGCAGGTGTCTCTTATTTCATAGCTAAAGGCACCATCCCTATGACATACTGAGCCCACAAAAATAAATTCTGTTACCACTACAGCATCTTCTTTGTATCTTTGCATTGGTTGACATTATCTGTTGACATTACCTTTTTCTAAATATTCAGCAATAGGCCAACTTTTGTATTCTGTTGTTTCACCTTTAAGTCTTTCTAATTTCCACCTGTCAAAGTGGTATCATCAGCATATCTGAGATTGTTTATGTTTCAGCAACCTTAATTCTAATTTCCATTTTTTCTAGTTCAGCATTTTTCATGATATATTCTGTATATGATTATATAAATGAGTAAGGAAACAATATACAACCTCAGTGTATTCCTTTCCCAATCTTGAACCATTTAGCTGCTCCACATTCCATTCTAACTATTGCTTCCTGGCCATCGAACACATTCTTCCATAGGCAAATGAAGTAGCCCAGTATGCACATGTTTTTAAGGACTACCCAAAATTGGTTTAGGTCTACACACTCAAAAGCTTTAGTACAATTAATAAGCAAAAATAAACATCTTTTTGGAACCCTCTTGCCTTTTCCATTATGCATCAGATGTTAGCAATGTGATCTTAGGTGTCTTTACCTCTTTGAGATCCAGCTTGTATGTCTGGCAGTTCTTGTTTCATGTATTGCTGATTCTGGATTATAACATCTTGAGCATTATCTTATTAACATGTGAGATAAGTGCAGTTCAGTAGATTGAGTATTCCTTATCACTGACTTTTTTTTTTTTTTTTTGGTATTGGAATATGAAATTATCTTTTTCAGTCCCTTGGCCACTGCTGGGTTTCCCTAGCTGCTTAAAAACTGCAAGAGCACTTTAATTGCATCATCTTGCAAAGTCCTAAATAGATAGGCTGATATTTCAATAAATCCTGCGTCTTTGTTGTTGTAGGGCCCATTTAACTTCCTTTCCAGAACAGTGGTTCTTAAACTGGGGTAATTACTCCCAAGGGGGTAATTTGGGCAAATCCTGGGGTAATGGAACGATTTGTAATTGCTTGTTTGTGAGTCAAGGATTTGGTTTGGGACTGCTGCTGTTGAAACACTTGTAAAACAAGAGGGTTTTTTGGCGCGAGGGGGGTAATGACATTATTCGAGACCAGAAAAAGTTATAATTGGATCAAATAGTTTAAGAACCACTGTTCCAGATTGTCCAGCTGTAGCTCAGTGATCAAATCTTTATATATGTCATTAATGTTAGGATCTGTTTTGTTCAGCTCCTCCATATATTGTGTCATCTCTTCTTTCTCCAATAAATCTTTGTCGTCTTTGCCGTTTATGTGCCTGTTTTTGCATAAAAGGTTCCTTTTGTTTCTGTAATTTCGTAATACTCTATAGATATTATATTCTTCCCATTCAGTTATCTTAAATTTCTTTGCATTGCTTATTTTTATTCTTGCTTTTCTTTGGAATTAAATGTTTAGTTGGGCAATTTTTCCTATATTGTCTTTTATTTTCCATTTTCACCTACATTTCAGTGTATCATAGATGTACATTTTGTGTTCTTTTATTTTTTGCATCTCAGGATATTTTGCTTTCTTCATCTTTAATACTGTCATGAATTTCAGTCCAGAATTCTTCAAACACTCTATTTTTCATATCTAATCTATTAAGACTGTCCTGTACCTTCAACACATTTTCATGTGAAATACTGCTGAAGTTGTATCACAGATGTTTATGACTGGAGTTCAAGCCAGCAGCAGGTCTTGTTTGTGTTGACTGAGTAGAGCTTCTCCATCTTCACTTGCAGAGCATATAGTCAATTTGATGTTGGTGTTATCCATCCAGTGATATCTGTCACTTCAATTATTGGGAGGTATTTGCTATAAACATTTAAGTTTCTTGACAGAATACTTAGGCCAGATTATCCCATTAATCCACATGCTCTTTTACTTCCAATGTTACCATTCCATTGACATCTTTTTCCGGTCAGCAAGATGTGATAAGTTGCTAAAGAACCGTTCAGCTTCTGCTTCCTCTGCATCTGTAGCTGAAGCATAGACTTGTATAACTATAATATTGATTGGCTTGCCTTTGAATCAAGATTATGCTGTAACTTTAAGGGCAGTATCTGACTTTTACACCCTGTTGTTAATAATGATGGCTAGTAGAAGATCTGATGCTCCGCTGATGTCAAGTGATCCATCCCACTCCATTTCAGTTTAATGATTCCCCAGTGTTAGTGTTCAATCTTGATATTTTTGCTCTGACATGTTTATTATTTATTTATCTATCAAATTTATATGGCTGCCCATCTCACACAAGGTAATTCTGGTGTGAGATTCTTGTGAAGGAGATACATTATAACAGTTATCTGTGCTATTATAGAAAGAGAAAAATAGGTGATGAGTATGAAGGAGCAACACATGCCAGTTAACAAAAAATGTGTTTTTAAAAAGAAAAAGATGTGAAGCTTGTAAAGTTTTTGTACCGCGTTTGTTTATTTACAGTAGTTATGAATTGCCCCAATCAGCTGAGACTCTGGATGATGTACAAGTAAAAAAAAAAAAAAAGTGGGGAGGAATTGGCAAGAACAAAGTAATTCTGAAATAAGTGGTCACCCACTATCAATCAAGAACAAATGCACATTGAAAGAGGAGGGTTTTCATAGCCTTGTAAAATGCGAGGGATGAAGCTGCACATATTTCTCAGGGGAGAGTATTCTGTAGTGTGGGGGCCACTACTGAGAAGCCTTCCACCTTGTCCACACCTGAGTGTGCTGCTTGAGGATGAGGGACTCCCAGCAGGCCCTCTCTGAATATTTGTACCAGACTGGCAGAGTCAATTTTGGCAAGGAAGTTCCTAATACATCTCAGTGCTATGCTGTACAGGGCCTTAATGGTGATAGTCAGCACACTGAATTGGACCTGGAAGCCTGCCAGCAGCCAAGTCAGCAACTTTAAAATGGAGGCTATCCTGCAATATCAAGATAGCACACTGTATTAGTATAGTGCTCTGCAAGAAGTGATATTGAACACCACTGGGAAGTCCAGTAGGACTAAGTTGAATTAACTCCCCAAATCAAAGTGCCAGCAAAGGCCATCCACCATGCTAAACCTAGGAATGTGGTCCTAATCCATACAATTGTAAAATAAACCATATGAACAACTGTACATTATTGAGATAGACTAATCAGTAGTATATATTTTCAACTGTTCATAAATAGCTGTTAACTAACAAGAACAGTCTATCGTTCTACCAAAGAAGTTGCTACTTTTCTGTTTGTTCTGATGAAAAATTAGGTGATACATAAACATACAACTGTTTGGGGAAATGATAGAGATGAGGTCTGAAAGTGTTGGTTGATAGCAGAGTCTCTGGTTTGGCTGGCTGTGTGTGTTACTATCTCTCTCAACCCTGATATGGCCAAGTGATGCTGTTTAGGTCCTGGCCCAGTCCCTGGAGGCTATGCAGTCTAGATGGGGAGAAACCAACTCCAGCATAGTCCTACCAAGATTGTGTGGCTATGGATATTAGGAGTCCCCAGATCCAGGGATTATCCATCTCTAATCTTGGATGGGATTGCACTTCCCCATTCAAAACTGGTGCACAATCTGGGGGTCATTTTGGACTCACAGCTTCTACTTGAAGAACAAATGGCAGCTGTGGCCAAGAAGGCTGCTGTACAGCTTTATCTTGTTTGCCAGTTGTACCCCTTCTTGGATAGGAGGCTCTTCAGACAGTCACTTATGCCAAAGTCATCTTGTTGCTTAACTACTGCAATGCGCTCTACATGAGGCTGCCCTTGAAGACCACCTGGAAGCTTCAACTGGTTCAGAATGCAGTGGTGTGGGCAATGATGGGCAAGCCTTGGGATGGTCCTGCTTCGTGAGCTACATTGGTTGCCATTGTGCTCTGAAGGCAATTCAAGCTGCTGGTTATCTATATACTATTAAAATTCTCATGTCTGTAACCTTTAACTGGGCGAAACAGTGCATTGTAGGCCAACAATTTTTGAACCAAGGTACCTCAAATAGGTTAACTTACAGAATGCATCCAAAATCCAGGACTCATGACTCCCATGGAATAGAAATTTGGCAAATTTTATAAAACATTTAATGACATAGAAATTACTGTAAAACATTTCCTGTGGTCAACTCTTCATGTTTGACTGTGCAATACAGTTCAACATTGACTACTTTCAAGGGAGATACATCTCTGAATTTCTCCCTGAATTTTTAAGAACTTTTCCAATACATTAGAAGCTCTGCCATTGTTGGAAGCACTGAGGAATCTGGTAAGGAAATATCTCTGAAATGACCCAGCAGGTCACAGGTTGTCTAATCACTTATAAAGCCCTACATGGTATAGGGCCAGGTTATTTGAGGGATCGTCTACACACCATGGTATTTGCCACTCCCATAAGAGCTGGCATGCTCCAGGTCCCCTTGATTAAACAACACCATCTAGATTGTTGGTGAACCCAGGAAGTATGCCTTTTCTGTTGCAGCACCTGCCCTCTGGAATCAGATTCTCCCTAGAGAATCATGCTCCCACCCTGATGGCATTCAAAAAGCCTTGAAAATCTAGCTGTTCTCCCAGGCCTTAAAGAAGGGTGGATACAGTCCTGTTGTTAGATGTATCTTTTGTATATATAGTGCGCTGTCCAGACAGATGTTGATTTTGTATATTTTAATTTTGTCTATTTTATATTGTATGTTGTATGTTGTTTTGTTTTAAATTGTGAGACACCTAGAGTCATTTTGGAGTCAGGCAGTGTCTAAATCTAACAAAATGAATAAGCTTGTGTGCTGTTATGTGAAGTGAAATTTGTCTCATAGATACTATTATTTGTGTAGTCTTTCAGGAGCAAGAAAGCAATTGCCGTGCATTGATGCTTTTAAGTTCAACAATCTCATTCCAGGAATCCCCTTCTTGGTGATACCTTTCATTGTCTTCAGGTCACCTGGACAAGACTATTTTGATTCCTTTGCTTCTACAGTCCTAGTATGCTCTCTTGTTCTATCCCTGAAAGGCTCTATATTGGCTGAAGGAATTAGATACAGAAGCTAAGGGAAATATCAATCTTGAAGGTGTTCTGTAAATACTTACCAAATTACTGAGTTATTACTTATGTTTGTTTTCCTTATAAAGTTGAAGAGACTTTTAGAGCTTCAACTGTAAACTTGGTAGCCATGGGGAAATAGAAGACTTAAACTGTGGGATAAAAGAAAACTAGATGGATGTGGGCTTAAAAATAAAGAGGCTATATTTGAAGTGAACATCCTGTTATATGTGTGTGTTTACAGCAGGGCAAATGTGCAGACTGGCAGCAACGTGAAGTTTTTGAGTTATAAAGACTTCAAGGCATTGGCTCTGATACTTTGTTACAGCTGTTTGTGCTGGCTGCATTACCCCCATGGCCCATGAATTATTTTAAAATGTTCTTCAGGGCAGAACTGATCAACTGCAGACTTCTCTGCTGCGGAACTCCAGCCAAGGGTCCCTGAAGCTGCAGCTGGTTTGTGTACTTGGACTTTTCAGAGATGTTTCCCCTCCTCCTCCTCATACGTTCCACTCCAGGAACACATACAGGCATCACTCATAGGACTAGGAGTAGACTAGTTGACAGATCTCTAAAACGTGTGCTGGGAATTTGCTCTGGGAATAAAGGTAAGTAGCTCAGAGTTTGGAAAAAAACAACACAGCTGTAGTCCCATGTTCAAAGGAATTACGAAGGCCTCAAAAATTTCCTTCTGTTTTCCTCTGATAGCAAACTGGAAAGGACTCTGCAGAGTGAAATCTGTTACAGGACTTGTAATACAGGGGCCGCATTTATTAAAAGTTTTTTTGAAGCAAAAAACACAAAACAACAATTTTCCAGATTGACTTTAAAATGTCTTTCTATTGTGAAGCATAATGCATGGGAATGTGGTTCAATCCAGACCCAATAATTTCTCATAACATCAGAACCAAACCTGTCTAATCAGTAAGAAAGAAAATGCAGGTCCAGCAATCATGGTGATTGCTGCATATATCCAAATTGCAAAGTCTTACCTCATTTCTTCTCTCTCTGAGATGCCCTTTTTGCAAAGAATTTGGGCTGCTGCTCCTTTCAGATGCCGCTAACCATGTTAGTCCCTAGCATACAGTACAGTATGTTAATTGATTATGTGCCATCAAGTCAGTGTTGATTCTTAGCACATAAATAGACCTCCTACAAGATAATTTATCCCCAACCTGACTCTTCACATCTCCCAATGGTAGACTCACTGCTGCTATAATTAAATACATCCACTTTTCTGCTAGTTGTCCTCCTCTTCTCTGTTTTTCCATCTTTCCCAGCATTATGGACTTCTTAAGAGAGTCTTTGCATAATATGTCCAGAATAATGATAATTTGAGTCTGATCATTTGTGCCTCAAGTGAGAACTCTGAATTGATTTCTTCTAGGATCAATTACTTGGTTATCCACAGTATTCTCAAGAGTCTTCTCCAACCCCAAAGCTCAAAAGCAACAATATTCTATCGATCCTGCTTTTTCAAACTCCAGCTTTCACTTCCATAGATTATCACAGGGAAAACCATTGTCTGCATGATTCTGTTTGTAGGTATTGACACATCACAGCCTCTGAATATTTTTTCCAAGGTAGTTTCATTGCTACCTTACCAAATCCTAATCTGTGGTATATTTCTTGACTGCTGGGTCTTTTACTGTTGATAGGGCAGAAGCTATCCGCCAGAGTCTTCATTTGCATTTCTAAGGCTGGTTGCTGTACCTGTTGTCTTTAGTTTGGTCCCCTTTATGTTTAATCGTCCCATTTTTTTCACTGTGCTCCTTAGCTTTCATTCTAGAGCATTTTCAGGTTTCAGAGTAGCATAATCAGTAAGAAAGCAAAGGACCACACCTGTACTGCAGGGAAATAAAAGGGAAGCACTGAAAGCACAGGGTGTGGGTGTCAGTGGGAGAGAGAAAGGAAATTGTGTTGGAGGATTAAAAGCAGCCGGTTGTGCATGGAGGAGGTGGAGTGAGCTCTGAGACTCTGAAACTACTATAACTGAGAAAGGAGTAGCAGAGCCTTATAGCCTCACAAACCTTCCAGAGACACACATCAGCTACAGCCCAGCCAACAACAAATAATTGTTTTCTCCCTCCTACAAACTGATAAGGACTGAGAGATGAAGAAGCAACTCAGTAAAAAGGAGCCATTACCAGGCTACTTCAACTTCCAGCAGGACCTACTGAAGTATAAGGGCTGGAAGGTGGAGGATAATATAGGGCTAAACATAAGGTAAAAAGACATTAAGCCCTAGATAAAAGGAGCAGAATTCTGAGTCCTTAAAGGTGAAGACTAGGAAAGCACTGTGGCAATACCTGCCTTTATTTCTATAAAAGGTGGGCAGTTAAGAACATGGAGTAAAAGGGAAACTTTTAACATGGTTAAGTATTGTCACACACTATCACTTATAACTGTATTATCAGGCACAGGTAAGTAGCTACGTGTATGTACTGTATTAGGTTTAACACATTAGAAGTGTATATGTTGTATAATAAACCAACCTTGTGCTTCAGCATCCTGGTCTATGGTTTGTAGCATACCTTAATTGTAACCCCCTCACATTAACTTTTAGCACTAGAGGTTCTTATAAATAGGGAATATTTCTAAGGTATCTTGGATGTTGACATTCTACTATAAAGTATTTTTGCCATTTCTTTGCAATTGATTTCTTTGAATCAATTGATATTTCCACTGATGTCCTTTAACATACCAATTTGAGGTTAGAATCTCCTGAATTTGGGGATCTTTTGGAACACTTTTCTTGTTTGTCCATGTCTGTCTCCATCTTCAGTATCTTTACAGACACTGATGTAATACTGCTTCTTGTCTCTTCTAACAATTATTTGAAATTCTGTAAGTTCCTTCCTGAAATCTCGGTCTTTTTTAAATGTGGTTCTCTTTTCTTCTTGGCAATTCCCATTATCTGTTGATCCCATTTGCTTTTTTTGTTTGTTTGTTTTTTCTTGGTCTTTGGCAATCTCTTATTACATTCATCTTTAACAAGTTCTATGATTTCATTCCACAGTTTCTCTGGTTCCCTATCAATGAGGTTTAGGACATCAAAGTAATTCCTGATGTTTTCATTGAAAATGGTGGGTATATGTTCAAAACTGTATTATGGAAACTTGGCCTTCTGCTTTGGCTGTACTTGGAACTTGCACACGAGCAGTCTGTGATCTGTTCCACAGCCAGACCGGGTAATGTCTTTTGCTGTTATACCTGTGTTCTTCTACCTCCTAGTACCAATAATATATTGAATTTGATTTCTATGTATTCTCTCTGGTGGTGTTCATGTATAGAGGTACCATTTCAGTTGTTGGAAGATCATGTTAGCAATAAAATCACTGGATTGGCAGAAACTGATAAGGTGCTCTCCTGCTTCATTTCTCTTTCATAGGTCATACAATCCATACTATTTCCAACTTTCGTATTCCAGTCTCCAACCAGAAACAGCACATATTGCTTGCATATTCTGTTGATTTTAGATTGTACTTGACCATAAAACTTATCTTCTTTCTACATCAGTGGTTGGAATATAAAGTTGAATAATTGTCATATTAAAGGCTTGTCCACAAAGTCTGATTGATATTATTTGGTCATTGGTTGCATTGCACCTAAGAACCGTCTTCATTACCCAAGTAGTGTCTTCCTGACTAAAAGCATCACCATTCCTCCTCCATTTTTCATGTTCTGAGTAGTAAACAGTATGATCATCTGACTGAAAGTGTCCAATTCCATCCATTTCAGACTGATGTCTAAGAAGTCAGTCTGTAGCCATTTCATTTCATCTTTCACTTAGTTGAGAACCATTTTTATGCTTCCTACATTTCATGTTCCAACTGTAATTCTGTCTTTGCACTTTCAGATTTTCTTTTCCTGCATAGTAACATCACCAATTAGAGATCCTGCAAGCTTTAATCTAGCTAATTCATAAACACTATTGGTACTCCAAAAGAACCTCAGCTCTTCCTCAGTAGCATGCTGAGTGCCATCTGACTTGAGTGGCCTATCGTCCAGCATTATCTCATCAATTACTTTATCTTGTCCATCTGGTTTTTTTTTTTAGTAAAATACAGGTGTGGTTTACCAGTGCCCCCTCCTGCACAGTATGATATGATGCCTTTGCCATTGTCACTAAAGTCATTATCCACCTCCATTATCTTTCTGTGTTGCTGCTGCCTGGTATAGGAGTCTTGTCTGCTTTAACTGGGCAGCTTTGATTAGAAGTATATACTCTTGGAATGTCCTCCTGGCATTCTTCGCTCATCCCTCCCAGGAGCATGCACACATAGCCTGCCACAGTGCATAGCAGGACTGGGGAGGCAGGGAGTGTACATTGTATTGCGGTAATAATTGCACCCAGGAATAAGAGTAAGAAAATGAATCAGTATTTTTGAAATTGTACAATAAATCCATAGTATACCACTTTTAATAGTAAAACAGCTAGCACTCTGGTCAAAGCTTGTCTGATGAGTAAAAGTTCCAATTTTAGACATTATCTGATAAAAATAATAGGCTTCTTAAGTCTTCTTTTTCCAGCTGCCTTCCGTGTTTGATCAGGGTCTTCTCAGCTTGGGAAGCTTTGTTCTCAGGTACTCAGACAAGGCCATTTAGGCAATGTCCCTTTGACCATGGCTCTCATGTTTATATCTGTTCCGGAGATGTTCTTTGCCTCTTGTCAGAGCAGCTTTGATCCACAAGCTTCCCAATTAAATTTTCCAAGTGCTGGTTTCCATGTTCAATGAATGGTCTGGAGGAGGGTGTTCTGGATTATAGGGTATTTCATACTAGTAGCTTAGACTTCTGCATTCATGTGCATGTCCCCTTTGATGTACTCATACAGTTACTAATCTTTACACATCAAACTAACAGTGGACTCATGACACTCTAATCATTGCAACTCATGTCATGGAAAGAATGCTGCTGCTTTTGGCAGCTGCAAGTCTCTTCCCTCAACTCTCCAGAGACAGCAGCTGCTATTTGGTCCTGTGTTCTTTGAACAAACTTGACAAATCCACTTTTCCCCCAAAAAAACTCTTTGGTTTAGAAGGGTGGTTACCTTGGATGATAGGCAGGAGAATATATAAAAGTGAAGCTATTTAAACACAGGGAGTGATGGGGAAGAGGATTTTTCTCTTGAAAAATGAATAATGAAAATACAGACAGATATGTGTTACTTTAACCAACTGCTGGCCCGCCCCCGCTGCCCAGAAGAAAAAATCTTAAGCACTAAGCAAGGTGCAGAAGATTTGTATGCAAGGTCTGTCTAAGTATGATGCGTGGACTTTAGCTTGCTTTCCATAACTTCTCATTTGAACTCATGAAATGTGACTTCAGATGCCATAAAATAAATCTGTATTAGCTGTCTTCTGCTTGATGTGAATCAAAAGGTTATAATTTTCTTGTGCAAAATGTATATTTATTGCACCTGAAAGACATCTCAGTCGAGCTCCAGAAGTAGACAACTTAGATGCTATAAAAAGGGTACTGGTTAAAAGATGTGGAGGGAAGGAGCAACTATGGAAGCCCAGTGCAATTGTTGTTTTTTTAATTAAAAGAGAAATACGTACTATAAAAGTTCAAAAGCATCAGATATAAAGGGCTACTGAATAATAATTACGCAGTTGTGTGGGGATAATTTCAATAGGTAGCTTATCTTGCAAACTTTATATCCTGTAATTCTATTACCTGTTCCCAAAGAAATGGAATAGGTAAAACTTAAAAGTTTTTAGCCACACTTAGGCTTTCAGGAGGAGGAAAGGCTCAAAGTGTTGTCCTTGTAAAATAACATTTTTTCTGTGTCTTGCTGCAGTTCATTTGCTATTCATCTTAAGTGCTCAGAAACAAAGAACGTTTGTTATCTTTGATCATTTTCCAGAGATACAGTCTTTCCCAGAATGATGGGCATGCATCCATGTTGTTGCTGCAGGATATTCAGTTAGTATAGTCTCACAGCACCCCTTTTCTTTGTTCAATCAGCTGCTACTAAGTAAGAGCATCATGTGTTTCAGCACTGATGATGGCTTATCAGCTGTAGTGCAGGACTGCACTAGTATATCTTCATTTGTCTCTTTGGGAATGATGTCATGGTCTCTGTATTGGCACAAAAAAGGAAATTAATGCTGATCAGGATCATATGGTACAAGGAATAGGCAATTTTTTGGACCTGGTGAGGATTTTGTGACCATGTGTAGATGCTCTCACAAAATGGCTATCAGAAGCATTGACAGTGACAAAAACTCATTCCCCAAAGGCAAACTAGTAAGTTGTTCTTCCCACTCTCTCAAGATGCTCTTTACTACCCATTTACTTCTGTGTTTTTCTGGCATTCTTCCAAAAACCAGCACTGTGTTAACAACAGACATTGACCATTTTTAATTTGTAAGGATGCCTGTGGCAAAAATGTGGAGCCCAGATACATCATTGTAAGTTGAGGGTGTACTGTTTTTTTCAGGCCAGGATCCAGACTTGGTTTTTGAGTGATATGCTGGAAACTACACAAAATTATCCATAACTACAACAAAACTAAACTTTATTTAATGTACTGTAAATATGGAGCTGCATCAAGGTCTTCCAGGTGCTATGGGTTACCTTGTGCCTCAGATGTAGTGTATTTATTGTGAATAAAGATGATAGTAAGCTTGGCACTTTGCTTCATAGGCTGACATTTTCCCATTTATTCTTTTTTTTTTTTAATTAAAATAATTGTTTCTAAATCAGAGTAAGAAGCCTGGCAGTTATCAAGAGAAGTATTGTCAAGTGCCATATTCTATACCTGTATTATTTTTCAACGCACACATTGTTATTGACATGGTTTTGAGCATCACAGTTGATATTTACAGATGTCTATGAGAAAGCTATATTTAAATTCTTAACTTTTATGCACTGACCGGTCACCTAAATCTCATTAATATCCATATCTTTCTTTTAATATACTAATTCCATGTTCCGTTTGTAAAGTTCCAGAAACATCGGTGTAGCTGTTCTTGGAACAGAAATGCTGCCCTAGATGGGCTCTAGATCGGACCCAAAAAGGCAGTTCTTTTGGTTGTTAATGTGCTGGTATTTTGAAGCCTTGTAGTTAAAGCAATCGATGCCCTAAAGCTGAAATGTTGTGATAGCAGAGATCTGTTACATTTGTTTCATGACAGTTACTTTGATCTTTTATTTTACAAGTTTTCTCCCACAGCTTGTCCATTTTTATCTGTTCACTTTGGTAACTGTGTGTGTATATGTGTACAGAGAAAGAGGGCAATACAAAGATGCCCCAAACATATCACTGTAACAAGTATTCACGAATGTTTAAATGAAACTGTAGAAGAATGATGCATGTTTTTCACAAGTGGGATAGAAAATTGTATTCAACGTGCCTCAAGTGTTAAATACACAAGTTCCTATATTATGCAGCATCTGAGTTCTGAAATTTTTTGTTTGATTGGGGGTGGTGCTTGTCCTCTAACTTGACTTTGATTTTGAAAACTATAATTTTTATGAAGTCTAGAAGCTTTCAGCTCATTAATAGAATATTCTTTATGTGAAAATGTGATTCTTAGGAGTTCTGCGGGAACTCCGAATGCATTATCTTGATAAAGAGGAAGGAACAGTTCCAAATGTGCAAAAGCCAAAGGCATTCATACTGCAAAAGCAATAGGAGTGACTCACAACTTGGAAACAGTTCCTGTCAATGAAGAGATTGGAAATAGTCTCAAGTAGTCCATTTTCATTTAATAATTCCAAGCGAGTAAGAGTGCAGGTGGTACAATGATGCCATCAAACAGTGTTATACATGACTGGGTTGAAGATGTGTCTTGGCAGGGTGGGCTGTGGAGGTAGGTGTTGTGGAGGAAAGTTGTTTTCTCTATATATTCCTAGGTTGGATGGATATATGTATTCAGATCCTGCATCTAAGGACGGATACTTGGTCCAGGAGGTTAAAGCTGTCCCGGAAATCCACAAATTGTCATTTTGCTAGTCCTGTTCTTGGTTGGCTTGAAAACTTACAGGCCATATATATATTTCTTTTTCTTGAGTCACTGTGTGCTTTGGGGGTTGCAGTGAAACATACACAAAAAGAGACAATCGGTGCCCAAATGAGCATGCCATGTGCCTAGCCTGAAAGAAAAGGAGCAAGCCATGGATCAGCCTCTGCGAAGGGAGTTTTATTGGCTGAACTCAAGGAAGGAAAATAGATTTGGGGAAGGGGTTGAGGTGGCAGCTGAAATCTGTGTGCTCCCGAGCGGCTGTCTCGTTCCTTTAAGTCTCTTCCAATTAAAAGAGCTTTGGACTCATGTCTTGCCAGTGCTGGGAATTGGTTGGGGGGGAGGAGTTGGAAAGCTAAAGCTGGACTTATTTGTCAACTTGTGAGTAAAAATAGGGTAGCAGATTGTATGTGTGCGCGTGTGTCACAAGCATTTGTCCTGCGTGTGTCTGTCTCATTCTTGGACTGGGTTCCTCTGTGCCCACTCTCTCCCTCCTCCTCTTTGTGTTTCGCTCGCAGGCTCTGCCATGAATTTTCTCTGACCCCTTGGGGCCGTTCCCACTTGAAGCTTTGAAGTGTGTGCCCAGAGCTTGATTGACAAGGAAGTTTTAGTGGCGGCAACTGGAGGAACTGAAAAGGGCAGGGCTTTGAACTAAAGGGCTTTGAGCTCTGAGATGCTGCGCTTAGTTATCTCCTTCAGAATGTTAATTATTCATCACGATAATTGGGCAGGAGAGGAAAAAAGAGAGAGGAGGTTATTAAAAAATTCCAACACTAACACACCACAAAACCTCATTTTCCAATTCTGTGGCTGGCGTGAAAAGGATAGTGTGTATGTGAAGAGGCTGGGGGAGGGTTTTGTTGTTGTTTTTTTCCTTTAATCCATTCCCTAAATAGTAGGATCCCTTCAGATGAAGACAGCGGAAACATCAAAGCTTTTTTTATAAGAGTTTTCTTGGAGTTTCTTAACTGTGTCTGGTACTTCTTTAATTAAAAAGTTTACGAAGAGCCGCCTTTGTGACTGGCTTCTGGTGATGTTAGCCAATCTTGTGT
Organism: Candoia aspera; assembly: GCF_035149785.1. NCBI lineage: Eukaryota > Metazoa > Chordata > Lepidosauria > Squamata > Candoiidae > Candoia > Candoia aspera. The sequence continues at coordinate 113,259,781 of NC_086154.1, read as the reverse complement.
AGCACTGCCTGGGAGAGAAAAATATTTTAAAGAGACTAATAAATACTGTTTTCGCCACTATAATATCTGGTTGACGCTCTGGAAGATCCATTCACTGGAAAAGAGATGAATCTAGGTGCTGTTCAAGGGCAACTCTCCTTTTCTTCAGAGCTATTGAATATTGATAGTTTGATAGAAATAAAAGACCTGGTTATATTTGTACCCATTGCATTTTATTCTGTTGCTCATTTATTCAGTTCAGAGGCAACTGTTTTAGAGCTTGGTGGGCTTTCACCATTCTGAATAACATGGTGTCATATTAAAGTGGTGAACTTGCTGCTCACATACAACCTCAGATTATTTATGAGCAACTTAAACTGTATTTATTTTAAAATACTTTTCACACACAGAGACAGAAAAGTTTCCTGAGGTAACATTTTATGAAATTAATATGCTTAAAATGAATAATGAAAATCCTTCCTCTTGTCCCTTCACTGCTACTTTACTCAGGAGCTTTTGGCAAAGGTCTATCAAAAGCTGTGAAATCATGCATAATATCTATAGGGCAATAACCATCTATTCATTTGTTGATTATGTCAAATTCCTTTGAATATAATATGGCAAGAGTTCCATACACAGCACATATCTGCACATGGAACTTCTCTCCTGCAAATACAGCCACTTGTTCATTGGCCTGTTATTGAGTTAAAAATCCCAAGTTTGTTATCCAGTGTATAGATCTGTCCTAAAAACCATTTAACGTTAGTAAGCACTGCAGAGGTGTAGTATGTCGGTGTATACATGATCTATTCAGAATGAAGATTAAATGCTATACAGTATCATGGATGCTTAATTGTAGATACTTTACTGTAAACTACTGAGAGTCTTGCAACTGTGGTGTGTATACATTTGTTAGACAACCAAAGAATGAAATAACTATTATATCTCTGAGTATCTTGACTAGTGTGTTTAGATGGGTTCTCTGGGAGACTGGCAAGAGCAGTTGCCTCTGGGAATGGAATATGTACTGAGAGAGATTGCCCTCATGTGTATCCTCTTCCATGTTAATATATCATTTTATTTACTTAACCATCCTCTTTAGCCAAAAGGCTCCGAAGCAACTTTTAAATATCAAACATAAACCAGTTCCTGGCCTCTAGTTTACAGTGTACAAAATAGATTGCACAAGGAAAAATAGATGGAAAAGGAGAATAAAAGAACATGTACAGAAGCGCCGGTTTTTCAAGTCACAATTCTTATGACAATCAAGATGGAAAAGAGTATTTTCTACATGCCACTCAACATATTGATTAATCTAAAAACTATTTTCAGGAGGTGTAACTAAGAACTTCGTAGGAGAATAAATATTTGAGTTACTATCATGCTGAATTATATTATGATCATCTATATTTAAAGGATCTTTTGTTTCCTGAATGGAGGCTAGTCTGGTATTCCTAAGAGAAATAGGTTAGGGTTCCACCTCAAGTCTAGGATTAAGATCATTGCTATTTGATGAGAATATATTCTTGCAAGACTGATTATCAAAGAGCTATTTCAGCAATTCCTATGCTCATTCTTATCCTCTGATTTCTCTCTTATTGCAGGCTAACCTTTTCCCTGCTGCTATTGTATATTTTGGATCTGAAGTGCACAATGGTGAGTAGCCATTGCATAGCTGCAACATTGAGGTAAATTGTAGTTTACCTTTCTGTGACATCCAATTTTTTTTAAAATTACCCCTGGATTATAAGGCTATTAATAAAGATATAGAATATCGATGTATATGGACTTTTAAATTAGGGCATGTTTCTTTGGACAGCTGCTGAAGTAGTCACTCCAGTGTGAAAATAACAATAAGGGAAATATCCCTAAGGTGAAACGACAAGGGCACTTCCAAGTAAGACTTATTGGGAATTCACTTCATCCAACTCATGGAATTTTATGAGGGGGCTAAACAAGTTAAAAAACTTTTTTTTTTTACTTTAATCCTGTCATATTTTACAGAAAAGATACATTCAGAAGGAAGACAAAAAAGCTGCATGATATCTCTTGTTACTGCTATGAACTGTCCATCTGAAAGCATCATTTATTTACATCATCTGCAGCTCAATTTTAGTGAACACTATTACAAAATGATTGCCATGGAGAAAGAGGTGCAGCATTTCAATTCCCCCCCCTTCTCTTTATTCTAAGGAACCTTTTAAAAAACCAAGTGGGGCAGAGGTGGTTACCCAGGGGTATCTGCAAGAAGTTCACTTTTTCTACTTCTTTTATTAAAAAATTCCCTTCTCACCCCTATGGGTAGTATGTGTCTTCCTCAACCTCAGGTCCTCTACCAGAGGCCTGGGAGTATGAAGGTTTTGTGCAGTACCTCAGCTGTTCCTAGCACTGCACTTTTCAGGACAGAGAGCTCTGAAGTTGTTCCTGGGATCTGTTGGAGCCACTCTCCCAGCTTGGGAGTCATAGCCCCAAGTGCTCCTACCACCACTGAGATCACTTTGGTCTTCACTTTCCACATCCTCTCTAGTTCCTCCTTCAGGCCCTGGTACTTCTCCAGCTTCTCATAATCCTTCTTCCTGATGTTGCTGTCACTTGGCACCGCTGTCTTCTGGTCCTTGTCTACTACCACAATGTCTGGTTGATTGGCCTGTCCCTCTGGATCTGGAAGTCCCACAGGATCTTAGCCCTGTCATTCTCCACGACCTTCTGTGGAATCTCCCATCTGGACTTGGGAGGGTCTAGCCCATATACTGTGCAGATGTTCCTGTACACAATGCCAGCTACTTGGTTGTGCTGTTTAGTGTATGCTGTTCCTGCCTGCATCTGAGCAGCTGGATAGCATAGTGGTTAGAGCACCACCCTTTGACGTGGGAGACCGAGGTTCAAATCCTGGCTAGTACCTACCTTACCAGTTGGGGTCCTTGGACAAAGACCCCCTAATGCTTCACTGCCTACCTCGAATATGAGAGTGACATGAACTAAGAATGAATGAATGAATGAATATATATATATATATATAGGTTTAAACAACAATACTAAGAATTAATACAAACTAAAATAGAATGAGAAAGAAGAAAGCAAGAAATAAAAGAAAAAGCTAAAAGTGCAGAAAAGAAAAAATAGAAAAAAGTAGAAAAAAGAGATAAAGAAGTGGCTTCCAATGTTCTTCACAGCAGTTACAAGTACGATTATATTTTAATTCTCTCTCTAAAGTTACATCATGACTCTCTTCTTTCTATAATCTATTTATTTATTTTTATTTATTATTCCAATTTATATCATCACCCATCTCCCCCTGAAAAGGGGGACTCTGGGCAGTTTACAGTCTATCCTGTCTAATCATCAAAACTATAAATCACAAGTTCATTTTTTTCTTTGTTACACAAAAAGTCCATAAGGAGTTTCTAGTCACTGATAAATGTAGATATTGTCTTTTCTCTAATCAAATTAGTCAATTTAGCCATTTCAGCAAGTTGATGAAGAATCTTCACCAACCATTCCTCCATTGTGGATATTGCCAGATCTTTCCATCTTCGTGTATACAATAATCTCACTGCAGTTATCATATATAAAAACAGTGTTCCATTGCTCTTTTCTAACTGTTTATCCATCAGTCGCAGGAGGAAAAGTTCTGGTTTCAAATGAATATTAATCTTTAAAATCCTCTGAATCACTATATGTATTTGAGCCCGACATTTTCTAGCTTTTTTACACATCCACCAAGCATGAAAAAAATTACCCTTCTTGTTCTTCACATTTCCAGCATAAATGTGAAGTACCTTTATACATTCTAGATAATTTTTCTGGAACATCATTTTATAAAGTTCTCTAAGATTATAACAATGTGAATTTCAATCCTTTTAACCACATATTTTCCCACTGTTCCATCAATATGTTATGTCCAAAGTTCTTAGCCCATTATATCATACAGTCTTTCACTTTTTCTTCTTCCATTTCAAATTTCAATAAAAGTTTATACATTTTAGCAATTACATGTTCATCGTTTGTACACAATTCTGTTTCAAATTCTGTCTTACATTGTTCAATGACATGAATTCTTTTATCTACTTTAAATCTTTCTGATAACTGTAAGAAAACCACTGACAACTATGTCCCTCTGCCATCAGTTGTTCTCTTGATTTTATTTTATATTCCCCCGGGTAAAATTCTAGTATCTTGTGATATGTTAACCATTTATATTTCTCGTCTATAAAATGCTTCTTGTGCTGAGAGCCATAAAGGTGTTTCTGGGCACAGCTGGATTTGTATCTATTCCATATTCTTAATATGGCACATCTAACATACTGATTTTTGAAATCTACATTAACCTTGACTTATCGTACTACAAGTATCCATGCCACCCAAATCTCAGGTCACGTTCTTCTAACTCTAAAAGTCTTTTATTTCTCAGCAACATTTGTTTGAAACAAAAGCATCATTCTAGGCAAAGTATTTTTATCACAGAGATTCTCCCCAACAGTGACAATCGTAGTTTCTCCCATCCTAGCATGTCCTTTTTAATTCCATTCCATGTCAACATAATTGTTTTGAAATAGCATATAATTTGTATTAGTGATATCCAAATATTTTATTTTTCCTCAATCTTAAAAACCAGTTTTCTCCATCAGTTCTGTTTAAATTCCCGCAATTTTCTCATCTTGTCTTATATCTCTGTTCGGTACTTCAAGAACTAAAATAAACAGGAGCAGAGACAAACGTCATCCTTGTCTTGCCCCTTTTTGTATCTCACAGGGCTTTGTTAGTTCTCCATTAACAATTATTTGTGCTTTCTGTGGGTGTAAATCCATCTTGATGAGCCTCGTGTGGCGCAGAGTGGTAGGCGGCAGCATTGCAACTGAAACTCTCCCCACGACCTGAGTTTGATCCCAGCAGAAGCTGGATTCTCTCTGGGTAGCTGGCTCAGGTCGACTCAGCCTTCCATCCTTCTGAGGTCAGTAAAATGAGCACCCAGCTTGCCAAGGAAGGTGACAACTGGGGAAGGCAATGACAAACCACCCTACTAAGGTCTGCCAAGAAAACATCGCGAAAGCAGCATCCCCCCAAAGGGTCAGACATGACTTGGTGCTTGCACAGGGGACCTTTCACCTCAAATCAATCTTACGCATTTAGTAAAATTCTCTCCAAAGTTCGTATCTTTCAAAACTTTAAACAGGAAAGCCCAGTTCAAATTGTCAGAGGACTTCTCTGCATCTATAAAATTGATGCAGTTTGTTTCACTTTGTCTACTTCTGAAGTAAGGGAACTTGAACTGCACACATTCAATTAAACTGGGTGAAAAGTGTATTTTAAATGTTTTCTTTTGCAATTTATATTAGTCACTGATAAATACTAGCACAGACAATTATTTCAAACCATGATTCACCTTCAGGCTGAAGACAAGTATTTATGTAATACTGCTACAGTTGTCTTAAAAGTATACATTGATTGCCACAGTTCAGTGAGATGGAAGAGAATTGGTCTACAAGACTGATGAGAGTAGGATGGTACTGCAGGCTGAAAGGAACAGCTAGTCCTCTCTCGTAATGGTGCAGTTTATTAGAAAATGGTCAACAGCCTAAAATCTTCAAGAACTAAATGACAAGAGAAACCTCCATGCAGTTTGGCAATTTTATCTTTGTGAATACCAGTCTTCACTTGACCAGTTCACAGAATAGGATCTAAGATGATGGGTATTATAAAAGACAGAATCTCAGAAGTTTGAAGAAGCTTATAGAGGGTTAGTCTGGCTTGAGAGGTCATTTTATAAGAACAAAGGTGTATCAGTAGCTTCATTGCTTTGAAGCATATTATTTCAGATATTACACAAAGAATTCTTACCTTATTTAGCAAACCTGAACTGTTTGTTTTTACAGATCACTATTTGAGGTTGGATCTGCTGGAATCTGCAGTGTCCCCTTCTGAAGCTGACATTTTAGTAGCTAGGTAAGTAGAAATTGTGAATAATTCATTCTGAAGATCAATGGGATTATTTTCAATGGACTCTATCAGTTGACAGAGTATAAACATGTTATCTTACATCTGTCTAAAACCCATGTGAATGAAGAAAGGACCACTTATTTCCAAACTCCACACTGAATTGAAAGAAAAACTTTTGGCTTTTGCAATTAGTTCAACATGTAATTTATTGTACTGATGTATGGAGAGGAACCAACATGAAAATCTGATATTTACCTTTTCTCCCAGGCGGCTGTCTAAATTGGTAGTTCATACAGCTCAACGTTTGGAATCTGCTCCTAGTTCCTCACCTGAGTCAAACAAGACTAACCAAAATATAGTAGCAGAGCGCTCAGAATCAACAACTCTTGAAATGCCACAGCCACAAACAAGGAGGGCCCCACCTGGAAAAGTGCCAAAGTGGCTGAAGCTGCCAGGTACCACCTTAGGTGTAACAGGAAGATGTTTGCTTCTTGCCAGTTCCCCCCCCCCCAAAAAAAGAGAGATCCAAGTCTGTTTTCACACCCATACCACCTCCATTTTTTCTGGAGTTATTCCAAACTGATCTCCAGATACCAGAGACTCTTCCTCCCCCCCGCCGCTCTTTACAATGTGGGAGTGTGTATGCTCAGTGCTCTTCAATTTTAGTCTGAAAATCTGTTTCTTTGGAAAGGTTCACGAAAGCTCCACTTACTTCCTATTGTTGCCTTGTTTGCATTTCAGGTGGGAAGAGATGAAGAAATGGTAATACCTGCTTCAGAAAGATGCTTTGCTTGGCTGAGAGACAACATTTAATTACCATATTCTGCTTCTAATAACAAGCTAAAATATATGGCCCCACAAATGATTTTTCAGAATAAAATTGAATGCTGTTCCCATTTGCCAGTTTTGTTGAATTTGGAATGAATGTTGTCTGTGTTCTGCAGCATTACTGAATACACAATATACATTTGGATGGTGTTGTAAAGCAAGAGGAAGCCCAGGCTTTCTATGACCTCAGATCACATAAATCGAGTAGGTACAGAAATTCAGGCAAAATAATTTGCTGCCTTTTTTTTGTATGGATGCTGAGAATTTGAAGAACATGGTACTACGTATCTGCAGTGGGTAGCAACTGTGAGCCAACTTTGGCTGATTTTGAAAAGGCTGATCAGAGTCAGATCTGGGTGGTGCTTGGATGGAAGACCACAAGACTCTTGGCACAGTCCAGGAGGCAATGGTGGGAAAATGTAGAGGTGCAGGATAGCCCTGCCCTAGAGTCTCCCAGGTTATTTCCCCTTAGGTTAGGCAGAGTAGCTTTAGTCTGGCAAGATTCTGCCTATGCAATGTGAGCAAATAAAGAACTGGAGTTTGAATGGACTGACTCTTCATTGTTCTTGGGCTGGGCCTGACAGCCACTGATCTCTTCCTCTGTCTGGTTTCCACAGTCTCTCACAAGTATCCTCCAGGAGTCAAGTTGGATTTGGGGATCTTTACCTTTTCATGAAGGAAAGTTCTGTCAGGAAGCTGATAAACAGATGGGGGTGGGAGGTGGCCAGGATTTGAGCTTGAATTGAAGTTTTCATCTTTATATTAAATATGCAGAAATGGTACTAAAATGAATGAGCCAGAGAAGCTTTGGCTACACATGATTCTGTGCTTAATGAGCAGAACCTGCTACTTCAATCTTTTTTTAAATTTCAGCGGATCAATGCAGGTAAGCAAGGGATACTTACGATATAAGTTATCACAAACAGAGGATGCAGGCAAGGTGCTGTTTCTTGAATTGGGTTCCACAGTAAGTGTTGATATTCCACGTTGCTTCCTATATATTTTACCTAACTTGCCTCTTCGCTCCTGTTTTAGAAGTGAGCTGTATTACTGTCTGCTTTATGAGTTGTGCTGTTGCCCACAACCTTTTGAAACACCATAAATGGCAGTCACTTTGTAACTGAAGTTTGCCTTTTCCAAGCTAAATCCTCAACAATGCAACAGCAGGAGAAAGCAATAGCAATAATCTCTTGCTCTTCCATGGTTGGAGAGTGGCCCTAAAGGATAAGCAGGACATTTCCTTCTCCTGACCAGCAGTAGCTTTAAAGAATTCAGGTTACTTTGTTCTGGGAAGTTACACTGCATGCCATCCATTAATGCCAGGTTTGTCAGAAATTGCCTAAAATAGGAGCAAGGGACAGGAGTTGCCATCATTTTACTCAGAGCAACTATTGCAGTAATTTTTAGACTTATGACTTTTGTGCTCAGGTGAGCCAGTTTGTAAAAGTTGTCTGGGAATAATGGTGCCAGTAAATTAACTGTTAAGATTGAAAACTTGTATGATCTTATTTGACAATTTCAGTACCCAAGATAGACAACTAATTATAGTAATCCCTCAGTTTAAATGAGGAAAAAGGGATGTCTGTTAAAGCAGAAAGTTGATTAAATCCAAATGATATTTTATGCATCTGGATTTTATGTTTTACATGTATAAAATGGGAATGAGATTTTATACATATCAGCACACAGTGTACAGACAAAATCTGTCACATTGAAGTCTACTGAAGTGTGGTCCATTATATTAAGACTACTATATTCTTAGCTTATAATGTAAAAATGTATACAGTAGACTATCAGTTAACCTGAACTCAAGCAACTGGCACTCTCAAGCAACCAGAAAAAAACCCCCAGCACTCTCAAGCAACCAGCAAAAAAATCTGTATCTCTCTGCTGTCATCTAGTGGGTATTAGGGTTTAATAGTAACTCTCAAGCAACCAGAAACTACATTTATCTGGCATCTACCAATCCCCATGGGTGCCAGTTAACTGAGAGTCTACTGTATTTTTACAGTGATAGGAACTTTTATTTGCTGTGGACGTGTCTTTTTTCCTTTCCTTACCAGACCCTCAATTTATTGTTCAGTTGTGTATTTTGTGCCAGGTTAATATTGTAAAAATTAATAGAAAAGGAGATGTTGCTCTTCAATATGGTAATATACTAGTTTTGGTTCATCTTATAATGGTGTAGGAATTTCAGCTCTATCCTCTGTATTCATTTGGTCTTCTGAATCATTATTTCTGTTAATGAAGATACATTTGCACCCAGGTAGTAAATAACGTTAAGACCACTTGTTCATACATACACATACATATACATACACATACGGTATATAGGCAGTCTGCTTTAAACTGAAACGTATATCTAATGAAGGAGCTGGATATTGCTCTACAATACACAGTAGTACGGAATCAGGTGAATATTGTGCTCCTCTAGCCCTCATTGAATTCAGCACCTAACTCCTGTAAAAATTAAGCCCTGAGTAGCTTCTTGAGAGTAGGGAGATACACAAAACGCTTTGCTTGGAACAAAATGGCTTCATGTCAGATTTGGATGCCCCATATTCCTATAGGACAACGTTCAAAACATTGAGTGTTCTGCCGAAGAGAATAGTAGGAACTTGCAGCAACCCCTTTCTGCCTTCAATTTATGTCCTAAAGCTATCTGAGGGATATCTGAGGGACCACCTCTCCCTGATTACATCAGCCCATCCCATTAGATCAAGCAGGGAAGGCAAGTTATGGGTTCCATCCACCAGGGACTTGCATTTAGTGGGTCCCGGGAGGCGGACCTTCTCTGCTGTGGCTCCCTCCTTGTAGAACATTCTCCCCCCTGAAATTAGGCTAGCTCCTTCCCTGCTATCATTTAGGAAGTCCCTCAAGATCTGGTTATGTTGTCAGGCCTGGGGGTCTTTGGGAATGGGAGACATTGTTAGATGGCTCCACTATGGATGACATACTTGCTCTCTCTGCAGGGTTGGTATATTTTATAGTGATTTTATAATTTTGTGATAATATTCTTTCAATCATTTTATCTTTTTATAATGATTTTTATTTATTCACTGTTTTTACCTAATGGTTGTGCACCACCCAGAGTCGCCTTGTGTGCGATGGGCTGCCATATAAGTGTGTGTGTGTGTGTGTGTGTGTTTGTATGAGAGAGAGAGAGAGAGAGAAGGTAGAATGGGGAAACTAGATAGATAGATGAACAAGCAGCAGTTTGCATGTTCTTTGTAGCCAATGCCTGCTATTTGGCTACAGAAGTGAGCCCAGCAAAGATTAACTTAAATACAGCATTTGATACCCTTGTATGTAATGCAGTGCTGTGCCCCTCTTGGCATTTAATAGCCTACCTGAAAAGATAACACAGCATGTCAATACTATCAACACATTCCAACCACTGGACTCTTGCCTTCCTAGTAACAACAAATTTAAACCCCAGTGGACAGGCAAGCAGCAGTCTCTTTCTTACATACAAAGGTCGTCTTCTCAATCATTGAAGTATGCTTAGCTGACTCCCATTGTTACACTCTCTCCTGCTTTCAGTTACCTTCAACCGGTGGTAGCAGGGATGGAACAGGTGCTGACTGTTTTATTGGCCAATACAATTTAAGCCTCTGTGGTTGGCTTATTTTTTTTAAGGTCTTCCAATTATGGGATGGCAGTACATGCTAAAATGCTTTAGGAAAGAAAATACCCTATTTTGTCCTCGGATGAAAACAAAACTTCAGACCACTGGGTGCCCCCCCCCCAAAAAAACTAAGAATTTCAAAGCATTCATTTGGAATATGGAATATTTTGTATAGCTGTACTTAAGAATTATTGCACAAATTTTCACATGACAACAGTACTTAAGCACTCTTACATTCAAAGGCTACTGTATTTAAGCATGATGGGAACAGGGGCAGATAGAAGAGATGCGCCCTTATAAATAGCTACAAAGCTAACCTAATACCTTAACATCTGTGCTATAATACTGGAAAAAAACCTAATCCTTCTCCTGTGTTGGCATGGCAGTGAAAGAAGCAGCATATTCTTTTCCTAGAAATAAATGATCCACATCGCAGGGTTTTTTTGTAACTATGCCTGCCTTTTTTGTAATCTTGAAAGATGATCAGGCTGGGTTCACATTAGGCGAATGACGGATGCCTGACTTTTCTGTAAGAATATAAATATCTTAAAAATGGCTGTACTGTTCCCATTTGAACCATACATTCCATCTCTATCCACTGTTCAGATACCAGTTCAGAGTAACTTGCTTTCCATTCAGTGGGTCTGATATGGCCCACTTCCCTCCTGCCCCCACTTCCCTAACAAAGAAAACAGCGTTGTACCATCTGAATGAACTTCAAAGTGGCTGGAAGGGGCACCAAGGATTCCTGGCACTTGTCATTGTCTCTTAGATTGGCCAACATTTCCCTTCAGGTCTAATTACTTCCAAATGCTTCCAACTGCTTTGAAGAAAAGTGGGAGGGAATGGGGGAAGAAAAAGGTAGGAAGACATTTCTGAGTGCAAAGAACAGAAGGTATCTAAAACAGTGAACAAAGTGATCTTTAATCTCAATTAACATGAGCAGATGAAAACTGAATCCATAGAACGATTGTGCACACACACTACTATTATCTGGAGTACTTAGAGTAGCTGCTCTAGAAAGTAATTTAGAAAGCAAAATCAGGTTGCCAGTATCAGCCAGCCTATTCTTACTGGAAGAATGTCGGTCTCTGTGGTTTTCAGTTAGTCCATCTCTGCGTAAGAGCTTAGCAGGTATCTTATTTCTGCACTGTGCGCTGGAGGTTCCCTTTCCTTTGAACCACTTACTGTTGACACCAGAGCTGGTTCTGGACTTTCATATAATACCCTTTTGTACACTGTACTGTTGTATAGTTGGGTAGTTGACACTCTGTGCTGCAACATGCATCACAATCCTTCTATTCAGAGGATTATACACGCTAGCATGTGGTCTTTGATTGAATGGTATATGTGGTTTCTTTAAAAGGACAGAATTCTGTTTTATTTTGATACTTCAACATGCATTCTGCTTGATGCCAAATTCTAGATTTGCATTGGATTGCTAAACTCAGCTCCTTTTCCAAAGGCAAGATCAGCAAACAGTTCAAGAGTTTCCTGCTTTTTTCCCCAGCTGTTTTTGAGAAACAGGCAAGTTCTCTTTTCTTTCTCACCTTTCTAGATTACAGATGCAATTTCTCTTGGCTAGCAACTGTTCTAGCAAGTTTCCATCTATAATGTTGAGTACCGATTCTTTCAGCAGAACTTACTAGGTCTGATGCTTACTAATGCAAAATAATCAGTTTGTACAGGTTTTTGTTTCAAAATGTTGGTTTTGAAGCAGGACTATGCTTTGATAAGCAGCTGAGCTTTGGATTGCTGTCAGCTGCAGATACACATGGATCTTGTCACAAATTCTATTTAATGGTAATTGGAAGCAAAAAAAAGGCATCAGTCAAAACTTTGTAGTAGTGATTAAGACTGAAGATGAACGAACTCTGATTAGCAAGATTAGAAAAAATGGTTAAGGTAATAGCACAAGAATTCCAACAAGTACTTTTGCTTTCAAATGTGAACTCTCTATCTAGGCAATTCAAGTAAGTTAGCTTCTCGCTTGCTTTCTCTTGCACCTTCAATGACGTGAGGAGGAAACACCTTTATTCTGAGAAGGCAGGCTGGCCTGCATCTGTATATTGTTTACACAATAGCTATCAAATTCTCTGAAAGTGTGAGAATCTACTCTCTCACCCACCCTATGCCCCAAATAAAAGCATAGCTTGTTTAGCCTATTCATACTCTTACCAAAAATAATTATGTACTCTCCTCTTAGCTGCCAACCTTGACATTGCTATTTGTAATTTATATAGTTTTCTCCAGATTCTCAATGTACTGCTCAGTCTTCCTTCAAGTTTTATTTTCACAAAGTTTGTGAGGCAGATTGGACCAGTCATTATCTCATAGCCAAAATCACCCAGTGACCTTTTGTGACTGAAAGTCATCTTAACTTGGTCTCCTATCCCTCCTAATCACAATGTTGCAGAAATAATTGTTAGGGTAGTGCAGTGTTTTGGATTCACCCCCCCCCCAAATGTTTTGAAGTATACCTGGGCAGAAATGTAACACCTGTTTGAAGCACTTTAAAGCAGCCTTATGCTTTCCTGGGATCATGTGGCAGCTGCAGGATCCCAAGAAAAGGCACATCTGCTTTAAAAAATTGCAGACAACTGCATTCACATTATGATGCATTTTCTTGGAATAAAATCTGAAACACTGAATTGCCTTAATGATACAGTAAAGTTGCTGATGCCATCCAGCATTCATGATTGACAAATGCTTCCCAGACAGGGAATATATATCCCTTTGTCTCAAGCAGGATCTTCTTGAGATGCTTCTTTAGCATGTAGCCAAAGGAGAGATCTCCCACAACCCCCTCCCTTTCCAGGTAAAAAAGCTTTTATTTTGGAAACTGCAGGCAGTTCTCACTCAGGAGAGAGATAAGCTATGAGCCAAAGGGTGGGGGGAGAAAGAAAAAGCACACTAATATTCTTCTGGAACCTCTGAATAAAATTAGAATTTGCAGGAAGGATTTTCCTGGTAACACATTGGCACTGTTCCAAGGGTCTTCTATCCTCTAGAACAACAGGAAAAAGTTAGCTAAGAATGTACTAATTTAACTTCTTTTTCTGTATGTTTCTATTGAGACAATAATCAGAAATAGACTTAACATTCAATCCTCAGGTATTTTATGCAAATTAGCCTCTTTGCATCAGACTTGCATCTAAATGAGAGCAGATCAGAATTGCCTTGGTATCTTTATCTTTTCCTGTATATATTTGTGTTAATAGCACTACCTAATTATAGCAGCCCTATATTTTATTTTCTATGCCACTGATTGTTTGCATCTAAACTTAAAATTTTTTGAAAATATTAACTTTTGTGAGGTTGGTTCATCTCTCCATGGATAGAAGGGGCCAATTCTAGTGACATGCCTCAGTGTTTCTCAGCCAGGAGGTAGCTATATAGTTTCTATTTCCTTTTTGTCATTTTTATTCATCAATAAGGCACACAGGCTGGGTTGTGGAGAAAAGACCAGGTACAAGCATCCCCCTGGAAGATGGGGACGGCAGCAAAAACTACCAAGGCACCACATCAAGACAGGAGGCAGAGCTAGGGAGTGTAGGATTGGATGCTTTCTGGGAGAACTGGTTTGAGACCTCCAGCCTCACCCCCTACAGATTCAGTTGTGCTGCTACAAAAGCAATTAAGATTTTTTTTAAAATTGAAATTAAATGTACCAGAATTTAGTGAGAGCTTGATCCAGATGAAACAAAAGTACCAATTCCTTACAGCATGTTCAGTGAATAACCCTAGATATCACATTTGTTTTATCTGTTGTTTTTCAACATCATGTGTGGGCTAGAATTGGGGTTCATCTTGGAAAAATCCAAACATGGACACTTTATTAAAAGGCTGTGTGCTAGAATTATAGTAATGATTATAACACAAACATTGCATGCACGTATGTGTCTTGTTTACCTTTGCTTTGGGTACAAAACTTCCTGCCTTTGTGGCAGCGTCTTAGATTGGATTCAAGTCAAAGCTATGTATGAAGCAACTGTGTTGGCCATTTGCTCTCCAGGGAATACAGAAATCAAAAGAAAATGGAGGAAGTGCTTTCAGCAATTAGTTTCAACACATGCATAAAGATTTAGTTCTGAATAATCATGCTGAGGTTGTTAGACAAAATATCTTTCTCAGCTGAAATAAGTTTATAGGCTAATAGTAACTAGGGCCTGTATTCAGCTCTTCAAGCTCTTAATTATTTTTTATTGCAGTTACACTTCCAAACTTGATTATATGTGTATATATAAAACGAGTGTGAAAAACAATTCTAGTACAGGATCTGGCTTGAGATGGTGAAATCAAGATTCAAATCCTCATTCACTCAAAGCTCACTGGCTAAATTTAGGCTGGTTGATCACCTATCTCTTAACAGATAGTAAACATATTAATATTAATAAATAGCATATTTAAGAGATGTCCATTAACCTGAACAGGGACGCGGTGGCGCTGCGGGTTAAACCGCTGAGCTGTCGATCGGAAGGTCGGTGGTTCAAAACCGCGCAGCGGGGTGAGCTCCTGTTGCTTGTCCCAGCTCCTGCTCACCTAGCAGTTCGAAAACATGCAAATGTGAGTAGATCAATAGGTACCGCTTCGGCGGGAAGGTAACAGCGTTCCGTGAGTCATGCTGGCCACATGACCCGGAAGTGTCCTATGGACGCCGGCTCTAAGGCTTAGAAACGGAGATAAGCACCGCCCCCTAGAGTCGGACACGACTGGACTTTACGTCAAGGGAAACCTTTACCTTTATTAACCTGAACATCTCTTAAATATGCAGAATTAAATGGCAGCATATATAACAGTGCTGTTGACATCGCATCAAAGTATAGAAATTGCTTTTCCACTTTATTTTCTTCTACCACAAAGTTGCAAGAGTTTTAATTAAAAAATTGTACAGAACCAGTACTGGCTCACTATAAATCAAAGGGAAAGAATCACAGCTTGCTGAGTCTGTTTGTATATGCAAAAGCCTGGAATATTAGTTAAATGAAGTAGTAGTAGTAGTATAAAACACCACTGCCTGAGACTATATACCCTTAGAAGAATAGAAGACCAACTTTCCCAAACTGGGATCTCCAAATGTGTAGCCTTCAATTTGTAACATCTCATTCAGCATGGCCATTGCTGAGAATTCCAGGAGTTGGAATCTGGAGGACTCCCAGTTATGGATACAAAGCAGCATGCTGCGATTTTCTATCCTTATAAATTCTGGTTTGCAGTTGAAAGGTAAACGGGGGCATGATTCTTTTCTTTGTCCACTTTCACATGGCTTAGCACAAATATGCATGAGGTTACACTAACAAAATTTGCTGATCTCAATTGCAGTTTTTAAACTGTAGAGTCCTTGGTGCTCTCTGAGCCTTGTTGTTTTCTTGCAGACGTTTCATTGCCAGACTAGGCAACATCTTCAGTGCAAAGAGGGAGTGGGCCTTGCTTTTAAACTCTTTAGGATGAGAATCATGGTTAGCTTTAGTGCTAATGTTACTATGGTTGCATATGTCAATGAAGAGAGGAAGAAATAATTTACACTTGTAATTATGTTTTTTATTTGACAACTGCTTGTTAAGATAGTTTTGGATAACAGCATCCCATCCAATGTGCATCCTTTGTCTTAGGAGTAACCAGCATTAGGTATACTAGAAACAATGCATAGCAATTTCTTGTACAGTACTAATACATAGAAATACACTGGAGAACTCTTCCCATTGACCAACATGGTTATTGTGATTCCTACTTTAAAGCTGACATGGCAACAGACTCGCCATTTCAAATGGGTACTGCCAATTACATACATCTGCAATGATAAGTCTACTACAGACGTTGCTGGATTACAATTACCATCAGCTTCAGCATGGCTGATGATCAGAGATGATGATAGTTGTATTCCAACATCCACAAGACCACAGTCCCTACCCGGTTATGTGCCCTATGTTCCACTCAACTCAGAGAAGCTTGCTTCTGAGTAAGCATAGCATTTTGCTGACAGTTCCTTAAGATACAAATACTCTTCTTTTAGGTCTGATCTTTATTTCACAACACAACCAGATTCATTAGGCTACGCCCTGCCTCCATGTGTAACGTTTACTATTTCACAGCTTCCCCCCTCCCCTGCTGACAGAGGGGCTGGGTCTTGCATGATGTGGGATCCTCACACATGCTGTTTGTTATTCTGCCCCTTTCTGAAAGTTTTTCTTTCGTCCTACAAAGAAGAGGCGGGGTGGGGAGGCCAAACAACTCTTTGAAGATACTTGACTTTCTATGATTTATTGCAACAAGGAGCCCACACAAGGGAGGGAGGTTATTTTTGATTTATTGAAGTTTCTTTGTAAGAACAAATTTATAGCAGAGGGAAGCAACTTCTTAGAGGAATATCAAATGGTTAAAAGGTTCCATGCACTCTTTGATGTCATGGCTTTGTGGAATGTGGGAAAGGATTGAAGGACAGGCACTGTTTATTCATAAAATAAAGATCAGGTTGGCACAGATTTGGGGTTAGGCTCCTGTTTAAGAGCTTAAGACAGCAGTCAGGCCTGAAGGTGACGAGAGCCCATGGTGTGGCCAAGCCTTCCAAGCATACTCACCCTTTCCACACACCTTTAGGGGAAGGCACCTGTTTCTCCCATTAGAAAAGTTAAAGGCACTGCCTGGCTATAAGTGGGAAACAGAAGGGCAGGGCATAGCTTCAGATAGTTACCATTTGCTCCAGGAATTTTGTTACCAAACCCTCCCAACAAACCCACAGTTATTTTAGGTGACACTGACAACCACTAGGCACCCCAAAAGAGATGGCAAGCAGAGCTGAGATGGAAGGTAAGTTATCAATGTTGTCATTCCAAGAAGTCAGGTCATTTTGTAAGAAATTCCGTATTACAAGTCTTTGGTTCATTTTGCTACTGAGTTCAGGCCAAGATTTTCTTAGTAACAGGAATGCAGGTTTTTCACTCATCGGGTTTCTAGAAATCCAGAAGCTGTGGAAATTAAGCATTTTAACATGAATAACGGACTTGCCCCAAATTAGTTAGAAGATCTGCTTGAGTTCCATTTGCCCAGTGAGGATATTAATAACCAGCTAAACATCTCCCTGAAAAATGGGGATTAAAATGCCTTTGCCTATATCCTTATCCTATTAATTTTAGAATCTGAGCTGTTGTACATACCAGCTGTGGCAGGATTTTTTCCACGTGTTCCACTTCCACCCTAGTTACCTCCTCAATCTGAGCTTGCCGCACTCCTCGTACTGCTGCTTCTGCAAAACACACAAATGTGGCAAGCAAAAATAAGTAGATGGGACATTGGGAAAGATGCCAAAAATGGCAGGTAGGAAAGCTTTTTCTTATGGGAAAGGGTAGTTACATTTGTAATTCTTTTGCTTATCAACCTTACTATAAAAAGGGAAAATTATCAGAAAGGAAGCATGTACTCTCTTTGTATGTATACATAACACATAACTAGATAATTCATAACAGGCAGAGGGATCCTAAGTAGTAACTCATGGTTTAAAATTTCTGGGAAAGTTCTGACGTTCATCAGCACACATACCTATTTAAGCAGTAAAGATTAAGATTAGAAATCCAATTCTGTGACTGGAATGAAAATGAGGCTTATGAGTGATACACTTGCTTCTGCTAAAAACATTGAGGGATGAGCAAGAAGGCTGGAACTTAAAAAAAAAAACATAGGATGTGGAATTGTATAACAAAATGTTAAGCTTCCACAGACCCTGTCCCACCCCATGACTCACTCCAGTCTTTAACCACTCACCTCGAACAAACACTTTGAGCATTTCGGCCACCAGCAACACAGCATCACCGCTGGCTGAAAAGGGGGGAAAGTTCCTATGAGACCAAGTCCAAGCAGCACCATTCCCCATACACATTTAGGCATATGCAACCCAGGAACCCACAGGCAATGACTAGTTTTCAGTTATTTCTCATGTTCCAGGGCAGTCTCACCACAGAAACGTTTGGGAAGATGTCCAGCAGCAATTGGCCTCTTTACGGAGGCAGAAGGGAAAGCAATTACCTCGTGTTTTGTCATCTTTGAAGTGGAGCTGGAGCAGTTTGTTCACGGTCTCCTGCACAGAAAGGGACTCAGTCAAGAAGCGTTAATGGAGAAAAAGTGAATCTCTTTCCATTTCAAAAAGCTCAATAAGTAAAGTAATATATTTTAGATCAGCTTCTGTTGGCCTAGGAATACATCAAAAGAAACTGACCAAATATATTACCAGGTTTACATCTCCTTCACCGAGAGCAAGAGGGAAACAGCTGCTGAAGCTAATCTTCCATACTGACACACATACCATATGAAGGTCCCATCATCCACCCTTCTCCTCCTTGCTGCTTTGGGCCAAACTCTTTAATTACTTAGAAGTACATCCTCCATCCTACCAGCCATCTCACCTGTAGGCAATTACATCTTTAGATGAAGACTATTCCTTGGTTTTATTTATTCTTTCATTCTAGGTTTTCTGGAAATGGTAGAAAACCAACAAAGTACATTATTAGGCTTCTTCCCATATTCCTATCAACAGTAATTGGGGGGAGGGGGGAAGGACATACAAAAGGGGCTTCTTTTGTTTATCTCAGTAAATAGGAAACTTTTTAGAGGAGAATAGAGCTCAACGTATTAAATTATATTTAGCTGATTGTAGTCAAATATCGCATAACCAGTATCTTAGTATACACACCTTGGGTGTGGTGGGGAGGAACCCATGTAGTTTAAAAGCAAAACGACACTCCTTAATCTTTGTTTTCTATTCTTACTAGAACAAACAAGAACACAGCTTCAAAAACAGTGTGATATATTAATTATTGATATTCTCTAACCAATGGTTACATTTACTGATATGCCAGTTAAACTGGCTGTAACCTATTGGTTTGGCTGGAACAAACTGTCATTTTTTTGTCATCAAGAGCTGTCTCCCATTAAAGGAGCATTTGTCCCAACTTCTGGAGCTGTTGGACTTGATGCACTTTTGTATGGTGTCTAAAAACCTTCTAAGTACCTGTAGATATATCCACTAGAAGGTAATCTCACTGAATTCAATGGGGCTTTCTCTTGGAAAACGGGATATAAAAGTACAGCTACCCTGGGTTTCCAAATTTCACAGCCATTCCTTTGTGTAAAAAACCCATACTATTTCTGAATTTTGAGTTCTGCACCGATAATTTACTGATAAATATGGAAAGTTAGGGCCCATGTGATAAGCTTGTTTTAGGGTGTGTTTTTTAAGAGATACAATAATGCATCAAAACTGACTAGTTCTAGCAGTTCTACGTAACCTAAACTTACATATCAATACAGTAATTTCTGATAAAAGAAAATGTACAAGAAAAAGAAAGTGATGGAGAAGAACTAGGTATTAAAGTGAAATAACATTTATATATTATGACTTCTTTGGAAAATGCGCTGACTTGTATTTAATAAAACAAGCTGCATTTTTGTTCCAAAACTGAATAGTGAAAGGTGAGTCAGAACATTACAGTTTAGTAATTGCAGTTCTAGCAACTGAACAAACAGGTGTAAGAATCTGTGTGTGATATATATAACAACTATTTTAAACAGAAATACAGTAGAGTTGATACTAGAAGTGCTACATATGAAGGACATGAATTACCCCACTAATTAAGTACCCTTACTCTGTTCACTACTTAATCAAACCTCACTCAAAGAACTCTTGTTTAGAAGATCAACACACTGATGGAAGTAATTCCGTGAATTGAACTTTTGGGGAAGAAATGGCAAATGGAGGATGGCTCCACGAAAAGCAGAGCCAACGACTGCAGTGGAATGAAGAGCTGGCAAGTAAACTGGTTCTTCGTAATTCCTCTCCGGACAAGGAGAGGACTTGAGATCACTCACAAGTGCTCCAGGCAGTTGCTCCTCTTGAGGAGACCACAAGACAGAGGTCTCCGGCAGGTTTAGAGCTCTGGGAGATGAGGGAATAGCTATCTTGTTCAAACTGCAGTTGGCACCTTTGAAAGGACATAGGTTTCTAATCACTTTTGGAAACTGCTTGTTAACTGCTTTTCACCTACAGTATTAGGAACCTTTGGATCAACAACTTTTACAGGACCAGGTGAGTTTCTTTCAATCCTTAGCAAAAGAAGTTTTAACTACAAGTTTAAGGACTTAAAAAAAATCTGGAATAAACAGCAAAAGGGTGATTAAAACTTTGATTTTAGAAAGCTACAAACAGACTAAGGGTCCAGGTAAATTTGAAATAAGATTTTGGAATTAATTATAAAGAGTCCTTCCCATGGGAAAATGCTTTTCTTTTGAATTTTTTTTAAAAAACAGACTTTAAAAATCGGACAGTAGAGGGAACTACAAGGAACTAAAGATTACAATAGAAGAACACTTAAACTCCACTTACTAATACAGAATGAAGCAAAATATTTTAACATTGGATATATTGAAGGATATTTTTGAACGATGGATCAAGAAGTTAATTTTAAGAGTGTCTGCCTCTATAGGTACACTGTTTAAAAGATGTTATGGAAGAGGAACACATTTTATCTGACAAGACTGAGACTGATCTGAAAGTGGATTTAAAAATGACAGGCTACAAGAATGACATGGAAAAAGATGTTACCCTGGACATACAAAAGAAACCAGCTGATGTCTTAATAATTAAAAGGGATATACAAATAGCAAACCAAGAGAGTGACCTGGATAATTTTCCTATATTTGATTTACAAGAGAGGCTTGTTAAAGCTGTGAAGAATTTTGTGAGAAGGGACAAAGAAAAAATGAAAAATCAAGTTCTAGGACATTATTTGAAGGGACTAAAGAATGAGATTGTTAGAAGTAAAAGTAAGGAATATAAAGTTGGTTTATTTGATCAAGGTTAAAAAAAATGTTATCTCTGGTAACCCTTAATGGACTTTTGCTGACATCAGTACTGAAGTAATGTTTTATGGATTTGTTTATAGATAAGAGATGGGATATGGGAAGAAGAGATCACTTGTTGTATTTTAAGAGAAGGTGATAAGTTACTAAAATTGTTTATACTTGTGATGAAGGGGGAAGTTATTTCTTTATATATTTCTTTTTCTTTATTATATTCTTATTTTTTCTCAATTTTTCTTTTTTTCTGCACCTTCTATTGTTTTTATTATTTTATTTTTGTATTAGTTTTATTGTAAATTGTTATCTTTAATAAAATTACTATTAAAAAGAAATAATGAATTATTAAGAGAATTAAGAGTTTATAAGCATGATAGGAAAAAAGTAGCTGAACAATTAAAAAAGAGGTTCAAAGGGATTAGTAGCAATTGTTAAATATCTGACAGAGAGGAAAAAAGTGTCTATCAGAGCCTGTAAGAGACAGAAAACTATCAAAATAAAAACCATTTATTTCTGAGCAGATGTAGTTTGCTGTTCAATTCACTTTTATTCAGATCACATATTTATGTAATATAATACAAATACACACAATACAAAAGCTATCAATGCAAAATGAGAATTTTTAACAAAGAATGGCCAAAGAACAGCCAAGTTTATAGAATTTTAAAAAATATGTTCCTCTATAGCTCATGCCAAAGCTGTTTTCCTTCTGGAAAAAGCTGTATTATCTGACTTCAAACATTTTATTCCATTTCTTCAACCTTATGAAGGTTGGGATTCAGGGACGGATGAAGGGAATTGTCCATGGCAGACAAGCTTCATAGTCTTATGCTAATCAGAATACACAGTAGGAGGAGCGCTTTATCTTTTTTTCCCTAGTAGTTTTTCAAAATTTCCCTTCCATGAAAGGTAATGGGAGAAAAAAGTGTTCTGCCCCCACCAGAGCTGGTATGCTTTTGTCTTCCTATTCATGCAATTGTGTACCAAGTCAGACCATTGGTAAACCAAGTTCAATATTATGTACCCTGCCTGGCAGGTTTCTAAGATTTCAGATAGGTCTTTTGCAGCTGTATTTGACAACACTTCGCTCCAAAACAAAGTTGTTATTTGTCTTCTAAAACTTTGGACTTCAAAGGGCTTCGGCACACTTAATTCAGCATAAAATTGGCCTATAAAGCTGGGCTAATTCAAAATGCATTCAACTAGGCTCTTGAAATAATTTTTTAAAAATGCATCCTTTATACAAAAGAAGCAGGCACATTTGTTTTATATTGCAGGCTTAAAATGAAACAAAATAGGAAATGAATGAAGCTCTAGTGCTATCTGCTGTATCGGTCTAGAACTGCTCCAAAGAATTTCATTAATTCAACAGCTAACATTCACTTGAAGAAACATTAAAAGATACATTTGAATATGTGTCCTTTAAACTGCATTTGGGGAAAAATGATAATATAGTGCTTCAGCAGCTGAGCAAACTATTGAGATGGCTGTGGTATACATATAATATTAAATATAAAGAAAGAGGGGGAAAGCATGCTTTCAGGTTGGATGAAAGCGTGCATTTCATTCCAAAGTGAATTCAGCTTCTATATACTTTTCCTGTCCTCTTTTAGCAATCTGTCCTCACCTTTATTACCTTACTATCCTGACCAATTCCACCTGTCCAGTTTTCTGCTTCTGGTGAACATTTTAATTTTTTAAAAGGTTTTTTTAACCTAGACATGCTCTTACCCCTATAACATAAAGAAAGTTCCTAGGTACCAGGCTCAGTGTAATTAGTTTTGTACTCCCACCCTAATGGCATAACAAAAGCGCCTTTGCCTTTCCGTTGTAATGTAAGCCTAGTGCAAATACATTACGGTGAATAAGCAGTCCTAGATTATTTCGTAATAATAGTAATAATGATAATAATAAACATTTATTAAACTTGTCCATAGACGGGGATGGGGGGGCAAAACGAGATCACCTCCGGCGCCCCCACTCTAGGACACCTCAGAAAACTCCTTGATTTCATTCCATAGCCCAACTTAATCTATTTCTAGCTTGTACATTTTAGAGACGCCACCTCAGTCTCTGAATCGGCTTTATCTCCTCTGCACTAAGAGTCCTAATTCTTGCTATTTCAGCCAGAAAGACTTCCCTCCTTCTACGCCAGCCAACTCGACGACTTCCTATTACCTAAACTCCATTCCCAGACTGCCAAAGCACCGGCCTATCGCTGCCTCCGTTCAAGTTGCAGCCTCTGTCCTGCGGGACAGTCGGATCCCCTTGCCTTAAACTCTTCTACTTTTGCAGCAGCACTTCTAGCGCTTCACCCGCCCCTGGAATAGCTGCTCGGCACGGTAAGCCTCCGGCCATTAAACGTCTCCCATTACAACCTGGTACAGTCAAAACTTCGAACTGCCACACCTTCTCTTACCCTTTCTCACCCACTTTAATCCTAACCCATAACATCCAAGATGAACTCTTTCTTGTTTTCCCACTTTCTTTCTCTCGGGCCCATTTCCCTAACCTTTTTGAAGCCTCCCGCGCACTCTTCCCTCGTCTCCATTTCACCCTGCAGCTCTGGTTAGATTCGGCGCTAAAACCGTCAGAGCAGCGTATGGCATGTTGGGGAATGTAGTTCCTGGAGTCCCACCCTCAACCTTTGACTTCCGGAGAAGAAGGGGCCTCCAGCCTCTTCTATCAAGAGGCATTCTGGGAAGTGTAGTTGATTTTGCTCCTTCTCCCGCCCTTCAATCTTCTCCTTCTCTGGCTGTGTACGTGAAGCGAGGCGCGAGGCTTAAGTTAGAAGTTTCGTTTTAGGGAAGAGAAGGAGGCTGCCTTGGGGTCCGTGCCCGAAAGCATCAAGCCAGGCTCTGAGGATGGAGTAAATAGGGAAAGGAGGGGGAGCGATCAGAATATGAGAGTCACGATTACAGTAAGTCCTTGCCCTTCCGCCAGTGGCACGGCGTCAACGTAGCTTTTCTCGGCTTCTCATCGACGCTGGTTCAGCGGTTCCGCTTACTTAGCCATGAGTTCTCGCCCTTTGTCCATCAGCCCCCATTTTTGGTAAAGTTGTGAGAATGGACTGTGGGTCCATTCTGTGCATCGACCCCATTAGATCACGGTCCTAACCTGAGTTCTTTGCCTGTGGAACTACATCCAAGAAAGTACATCTGAACGAGCGATGCTTTAGGACCGAGATCTATGTCTGTAGAGGCATAATATTATGCTGAACTCTGTAGGACCTACTAATACACATAGAATTGCCTGCGCTGCTGGACCTGTTTACAACTCAGCTCTACTTAATTCAGTGCTGTAATATAGCTTTAAAAAATGGCTTACAGTTCTGGGTTTTTTTCCTATGCAGACTTTCCTAAATGCAGTTCTGCTAGGGCTTGAGTAAACTTGCTTTGGATGTCAGTTTAAGTCAGATTATTTGGAAGTCCTTTTCAAGTGGTTCCATGCTATCACTGCCAACAGGTCATGTTTTATTACTTAACACTTCTCTCTTTTTCCTTTTCCTTCTTTCTTACAGTTCTGTTTGTCTAATTTTCCCATTTTTAAGTATGTAAAGAGAGATGAACGTGAGTTTAGGGCTTAGTGTAGAAGGCTCACGAAGAACTTTTAGAAAGGACTAAAAGTGCTGGGATGTTTTTGAACAAAATGTATGAAGAGTGGCTAGGGAGTTGTATGCATTCAATATTTTCAAGAATTTTTAAAAGATTACGTTGTATTTTGTATCAAGTGAAACAAAGTATTTCAAGAAAAACTTCAGTAGACTTCAAAATGGTGATTTAAGGACCAGTTCATGACTCTCAGAATAATTTGGGGTGGGTGAGATACTCTTAAATTGTTTCAGTGTTTGGGCTGTGGGGGTTGATTCAGTTTCTGAGTGAAGAGCACATATGTGTCAGTTCATTTAAGACTGAAATATTACTTTGAACTGATTTACAAGTATTTGGATTATTACTGTCTGGAATACAAAACACAAAGCACCCAGTTCTAATTACAGATGGTATGCTGCATTACCTTCTCATAGACCACAATACAACAACACCATAGTGGCTATATAGACAACCATATAGACAACTGGGTGACTCTAAAACAAATATCCAGGGAGGGAGGCATCAACTTGGCGCCTTTGTGCAAAACTTTGGCTCCATCCCTACATTTTTAATTAAATTAAAACATTAACTTGTTGACACACAAAGAATAGACAAAGCTGCCAGATGTCATATGTGTTGCAGAATGTGCAGTCCAGATTTTAACAGCCAAACCCACACAGTTGCAGAGAATCCTGTACAAAAACCACACACATTTTGGTCTGCCCAGATGTTTATTGTAGTGAGTGGTCTCTTACTGCAGCAGAAGATACAACTTCAAAGAACACAATTGGTATATTTTATCTCAAAACACAGTTGTGCCATAAAACAAGCACCATATGTATCTCTATTATTTATTTAGTTGAATAATTTTTATTTTTCTACCAAAAAGGATCTTAACATATGTTTTAACTGCTAACTTTGCTCTTGATCTTTTCATTGCAGAAATATAGTCCCTGTAGATTCAGATGTACTGTATATTATGAATATATATGTGTATATATACATACATGAATACACACACACACATAGTATAAACAACTCAGTGACTTAGTAGAGAGAAACAATGTGTAAGAAACCATTGAAATGCTTCCAAACTACAGTTCCCAGCATACCCTATTCCCCAGGTAATAAGATTTGGAAGAGAAGGCATTTAACTACAGTTCCCAACATGCTCCATTTTCCTTAGTTACAGAAGTAGGGTTTGGCAGTTGTAGGGTGAGGCTTTACTTCTAGCAACCCTCAGCCAGCTTCTGAAGCAGGTTTGATTGTTTGTCTCAAGGCTTCTAGAGGTATAAACTGAGGAAGCTGGTTTCATTGTTAGAGCCAGTGTTTGGAGATTACATAGAGGTTCAGACAAAATCACTAAGCAATATGTGCTGTGGCAATAACCTCTGATTGTTGTCTGTCAGGCTACCGGCTGCTGCCTTTTGATCCTGCCATCTGTCTTAACCCCCAATCTACATGGGGGGCATGAGTGATGCTGGTGCCTGCCACAGAGATGGATGCCTTCCGACAGTCTTACACTAGGCTATGCAAGGAGAGCAGTGCTGAGCCTCAAGAGAGCATCCTGCAGCACTTGGAGGAAGCAGCAGGAAGAAGCCGCTTGGATTTGGCCACGCAGAGCCTTTCTGTAGATACATGTGGAGTCCTTGGCAAGCTCTTGCAGGATGACCTCCAGTTCACTGAGATCATACTGAACGACTGCATGCTGAATGAAGAAGGTGGGACTTTCTCTGTCCATAAGGCAATCCTTGATTTCTCTCCTGCCCTGAAAACCTACTCAAGTTCATGGCACCTTAGCTTCCATTGTGTTGCTTGCTTTTAACTTCACTTTGCAATCAGACACTGTCTGTGTTAACAATTTCCCTAGGCAAGTCATCTCCAGTTTGGTCTAGTGGTGAAGGTGCTGAGCTAGAAACCAGGAGGCTGTGAGTTCTAGTCCTGCCTTAGGCATGAAAGCCGGCTGGGTGACCTTGGGCCAGTCGCTCTCTCTCCGCCCAACCCACCTCACAGGGTTGTTGTTGTGGGGAAAAGAGGAGGAGGAAGGAGTGTTAGGTATGTTTGCCGCCTTGAGTTATTTATAAAAAATAATAAAGGTGGGATAGAAAATAAATAAATGAATGAATGAATCTCTGGAATGGAGATCAGTCAGAAAATTGGGACAAGGACATATGGTAATACCTACGTTTCGAAAGGGTTTTCTAGGGAAATCAGAAGGACAGGAGGAGGAGGAGATGTCAGAGTGTCCAAGAGTGTGTTCTCATGATCAGCCAAACTAAATCTATAAATTGTTTAATAATATGCCAGTGGGTTCACATGTCACACCAAGCAACAATGTGGTTGGTTTGATTTTGGTGTAATGTGCCACGTGAACCCACCCGCTGTGACTTAATAAATCATGGTTAAACAAAACATGATTCAGTACAATGTGTGAATGTAGCTTTTTTTTTTTATTAGGAACCTAGCTATCATTTTCAGATATGAGTCTTTTCCCTTGCAGGGGCTAAGCTGCTATTACATGGACTTTGTTCCAATACAGTTGTGAAGTTCTTAAATCTGAAGGTGAGTGTGCTGTACCTCAGCCTTAGGGTAGCAGAATATCTCGGACGCTTTTGCTTTGGGAAATAATAGCAGGGTGGACTTAAGGTGGTCAATGGAAAAGATTTCTAAGGCAACTCATACACCTGGAGTCTACAGGGCATGTTCTGTGCAAATTTAGGAATCCTATTGGCTTTAGAATAGCAGTTGAAGATAAGTTTCTAATCCTCTTGGTATTTAAATAAGAATGTAAAATGCACAAATAGAATAAGGGTAAAAGAAGAAAGAACTGGTGAATTGTTTGTTTTTCATCTCTTACAGTTTTTAAACATGTCTATATTCCCCAATCCTTACTAGATAGTTTGCTATTAGGGACTGTAATAGCATTACTAAATATATTAAAATACCTCTATCACGCACATGGGTGTGTGGATATACATATTTATGACTCATTTACACCAATTTTCACACCATGGATTCTCTCCAAATCAATACTGGGAATTTATTTATTGATTAAATTTCTGTGCTACCTTCCCATTTATACACAAAATGGTACACAGTGGCAGAATCATAATGTGGAACAATTAAATGTAAAAAATGCAAGTGGACATGAATTGTTAAGTTGTGTAAAGAGGTAAAGGCTGAGTGTGTTTAATTCCCAAAGTTCTGCGGATGAAGCCATGGTCTTTACATGGATTAGAAACAGCTTCCTGCTTGTGGCCCTGATGCATCCCTGTTTTGAGATGCAGGACGATACTAACTAGGCTTGGCTTCTTTTAGGGAAACAACTTGCGAGCTGTTGGGGCCGAGGCTCTGGGAAAGCTTCTCAGGCAAAACAAGACTATCCAGAGGTGAGCAGTCACAGGGATATGGAGCAGTCTGAGGCTGCATTAGGATGTGCACACCCAATTGATTCAGATTGTCAGAGAAGGATGACTGTATTTGTATTGTGTCTGCTTGGGAAGGGATTAAGGGCTCCCTTTTCAACTATAGCCTATGTCTGCTATGCATCAGCCTCTGTTAATTGGCTCTTTCTTCCCCAAGGCTCACTTTGGAATGGAACAATCTGGGAGTATGGGAAGAAAGCTTCACTATCTTCTGTGAGGGGCTTGGTGCCAATGGCCATCTCCAGATGCTTGACTTGCGCAATAATCAAATAAACCACCAGGGGGCAGGAGAACTGGCCATGGCACTGAAAGCCAATTCTATTCTGCAGGAACTTGGTAAGGCTGGCCTTTTTAAAAACAGTGGTATTTCCCCATCCCACCCCCTTTGACAACTGAGACCATTTTATTGGAAAATAGTGACTGCTAATGTGTTTTTTGTTTTGTTTATGTTTGTTTTATTAAGAATTTTGATTATACTAGTAAAATCTAATACAAGCTAAACTTAAAGAAAGAACAAAGAATAGAAAGGAGTAAAAAGTGCAAGAAAAAAGAGAAGAAAAAAGTAAGGATATAATAAAGAGAAAAGAAATATATAAAGATGTAACTTCCAACCTCCATCACAAGTAGAAACAAATGTAGTGACTCTTCACCCGCTCCTTAGTTACAAACATTTATCTCTTCATCTCATATCCCATCTCTTATCTATAAACAAATCCATAAAACATAATCTTTTCAGCCTGCTGTCAGCAGAAAGTCCATAAAGGGTAGCCAGAAGTACCAGCATATCTTATTTTAACCTTGATCAAATAAACCAACGTTATATTCCTTTCTTTTACTTCTCTTAATCTTTAGTTCATTCAAATATTGTTGTAGGATTTGATTTCTCTTCATTTCTTCTTTGTCCCATCGCACAGAGTTCTTCAAGGCTTTAACAAGCCTTTTTTGTAAATCCAATAGGAAAAAATTACCCAGATCACTTTCTTGGTTTGTCATTTGTATTACCCTTTTAAATTTTAAAACCTCAGCCAGTTTCTTTTGTAGATCCAGTGAAACATCCTTTTCTAAGTCATTCTCTTGGCCTGTCAGTTGTAAATCCACTTTTGATACTATCTCTATCATGTCAGCTAAAATCCATTTACATCTGTCATCTCTTCAATAACATCTTTTGGACATAATCTATCCATCGTAGCAGACATCGTTACTGGCATTGTTGATATTGTGGCTACTATTTTCTGATTCCATTCTTCAAATCATTTTCATCATTAGAATGCTTTACAATATTTTACAGGCTTGTAAATCTTTCCTCTACCTAAAAACTGTAGTCCCCTCTAGTATCCAGTTTTTGAAATCATGGAATTGCTTATCTTTGTTGTGTCTTGTAAAAACCAAAACAGAATCTATTTCCCATGAGAAGTTGTTTCTTCTTTATAATTAATTCCAAAATCTTATTTTAAAAGTTTCAATATTCCCATTTTATCTGGACCCTTAATCCATTTATTACTTTCTACGATTAAAATCTTATTTAGCTTTTTGCTGTTTATTTCAGATTCTTTAAATTCTTAAGGTTATGATTAAAATTTTCTTTTGTTCAGGATTGAAGGCAAACTTACCCAGCAATTTCAAACTTGTCAATATGAAGGTCTCTAATAGCTTAAAAGTTGCTAACAAGCAACTCCTAAAAGTGATTAGAAAGTGAGG
Organism: Candoia aspera; assembly: GCF_035149785.1. NCBI lineage: Eukaryota > Metazoa > Chordata > Lepidosauria > Squamata > Candoiidae > Candoia > Candoia aspera. Next base: position 113,229,851 of record NC_086154.1, on the reverse strand, counting down.
TTTGCAAACGTAGTGTCCCTCAAAATTCTCCGCCACAGTTGCAAGCAAGATGGCTAATCCTGTCATCTCCCAGCACTCAAACCCATGGAAAACTGCTGTCCTGCACTCTCCTCACAAGGAGCAGCTGTCCAGAGCACATGTGGGTTACCTCCCATCCTTTCCTTATCCAGAGAGATTCCAAGGAACCAGTCTACACACCAGTTCTTTGGTCTTTGCTGTGGATGTCGGCTCCACTTTTGCAGAGCTGTCTTCAATTTGCCATACTTCCCCCAGAAGTCTGGAAATAATAACTGCTAATTTGAAAATCGCATGAACTGTATGTAAACAAGCTGTAACTTTTTGCAGAATTGGAGAGAATGTTTGGACAATTAATAATTATCTCGGCTTGCAGAGATATTGTACTGCAGTAAATGTGTTCAAAAGGAGATACTTTACACACAGTCTACTAAGTAAGGGAAAATAAAACAGAAATGTCCAACTGGAGGCACAACTTGAGAGGCCTGTTCTGTACAGTTTGGTACAGGGCCATCAACTGTTAAGCTATGCTGATGACTTGCTGCTGCCTTCCTAAGCAATGTTTAATAATAAGTTCTTCAGTGCCCTCTGAGAAATAATGTTTAGAGTTCTGTCTAGTAAAAGTTGGCTAGTTTCAAGAACTGATGTACCAATTTGGGAAAGCAAGACCGTGCATGAATATTTGCTTCTTGTTTAGATCTACGCTGGAATAACATTGGGCTGTTAGGAGGCCGGGCACTTCTAAACTGTCTTCATAGCAACCGGACACTACGGCAGCTCGAATTGGCTGGGAACAATGTACCCAGTGATATCCTGAAGGCTGTGGGTAAGTAGTTGTGCCAGCTTTCTACTTGATAAGATGTTAATTAGATTTAACTCTTGCGACGAATTGCTACACTGTATGCCTCTTGTCTGTACAGCTGGAGGGTTAAGGAGCCACCATACAGTGTGAAAACCTAGACTTTTTCAGAGACATTGCCAACTCTCTGGATTTAGGAATCCATCCTGGGGGCGGGCAAGAGATGGACAATAGCAGTCTAAAGTCATTACTCTTACATCCTGCTTGTGGGGTTTTAAAAATATTGTAATGATATTACATATTCTAACAATGGGTGGTATTAGATGGGTGAATACATGCATATATTCTTCTGAGCCTTTTTGGGTACATTACATAGGAAATGGATCATTTTGACAGTTTTGGTGGGCTCCAGAGTGATAGCTGGTTAGTTATTGTCAGGAAATAAGATGCTGGACTAGGTGGAACCTTTGTCAGATCCAGCAGTGGTGATCACATATTTTCTGTAGGATCAGAAGTAACAACATCTGAGTACAATTGCAAACCTGTTGAATGAAGGAACAGTTAATGGAATAGGTTTCATATTTCCTTGCGGTTCAGATCAAGCAATGGAGCATAACCAAGAGCGTCAGAATATACTCTGCAAAAGTCGTAACATGACTAAAATTCTCAGCAAAGAGGTGCTATGCTTGAAAGAAGAGAAAGCTAAACAGGTTGGTTGCTCTGAACTAGCTAACAGCTGTGGTAGGTGATGGAGCTTGAACTTAAGTCTTCTCAACCATGAAAACTCTCTAAGGAACTTCAGGCCAGTCAGTGGCTGAAATCCCCCAAAGCCTTGGATTTGTTTAGCCATGGTTTGTTGAATAAGGAACAGTTGACTGGGGTCACACATCATAAGCCCAAACCAAACAAACATTATAATTTAGTGCAGTGTGTGAGCCCAGACATTATCTCTCAGTCTAGCCTTCTTTGTAGAGCTATTGTGAGATTAAAAGGGATAAAACTATTTACAGCATCCTGATCTCCCTGGAAGAAAAGAGTAGGTTTCTTCCCCACTGGAGCCTAACTTTAGAAAGCTTAAGCCTAAGTTTATTTTTCATTCAATAAAATGACTGATCTGCGTACAGTAAAATAGGTTTGGCTACCAGATGTTTGCATTTCAAAGTGATGCTGTTAATGTTATACCTGCTTTACAGTTCCTGGATCTAATGGACACCATTGACAAGCAGAGAGAGGAAATAAACCGCAGCAACAGGTAAGCATGTTGAGATGAGATGTAGAGCTGAGTATTGTATTGTCACCAAACCTTTTGCTGGTGGATAACTTCAACCAGCAGTTTTGAGTAGAGGTTAAAAAGGAGAGGAGAGATCCCTGAGGCACTCCACAAAGTAGACATCTCTGAGCAGGTCTTTCCTCTCACCACCACCAACTGGAATCAGTCCTTTAGGATTAGCTGTTGTCTGGCCTGCTGTTGTGCACAGGATTGTGTGCTATTCTCCTGTTCAAAAGCAACCTGTATAAGAGCTGCCAGGTGTGATTGGGTTGCCCGAGGTACTTCTCTCCTGCTGCATCACACAACTCCCTTGCCTGTCAATCAGCTGTTAAGTCAGACTACTTTTAAGCAAGGGTTCACTGGAGCACCATCCCAGCTGACTGAGGCCCAGGCAGGGAAACAGGAGAATTCTGCTGCACTGCACAGCCCCTCTCCTGCACTGTACAGTGGGACTCCCTGAAGGAGAATTTGAAAAATCACTAAACCTCGTTTAAAAGTAGCCTAACAGGTGACAGGCATGGTGGACACTTGCAAAGTGCAGTGGGAGAGGACCCTCCTGTTTATCCATGCAGCCTCCCTCCCCCACATCACACATGTCTTAGGCTAAACTGGAGCAAGTTTTGACAAATGATTGAACCTGTTGGTAGCCATCTCCCAAACCTTGTCTCTTCTCCAGCCCATCTTGCATTCAGAAGAATCATTGGCAGGTGCTTTTCTCTCAGCTGGTGACATTTGATAGGGGAAGGAAGCAAGCCCATTCCTAGTAAATGAGAATGCCATTGTTTGGCAGCTGCATGTGCCAGGACCGAGACCAGCCACTGATATGCCAGGACAGTGTTCTGCCAGCTCAGGATTGGGGGAGAGCACTTTGTATAAACCCAAAGGATCTGTCTGAACCAGTACCCAGCTCGTATTTTGCCACAAGAGCTACTCTCTTCTCAGCTTTCAGCACAAAGTCTATGCAATGAATGTTTCCTTATACATGAATATCCCCCGCTGCTCTCCTTGCAGGGTATCAACAGTTCGAGTTGGGCATCTGCAAGAGGCCCTGAATGAGCACTATTCTGTGATGAATTCCCTCAAAGCGAAGTAAGGAGAACAGCTTGGCAATGTGCTTGGAGAAACCAGGTTAACATTATTTGTGACAGCTCCGACTCAAATTTGATTCCCAGTTGGAATGGCAGTCGACTTCATGATTCAAAGGAACTGAAAGTTGTGGCACTAGAGGAGGGAACAGAAACAAGTTAGAGAGGACAATTGACTGGGTAGCCCAATGTCAAAATTCAGTAATTGCACAAAGGGGAAGTAGGATTATTCATCTATAATCCCAAATACAAATATATAATAGGGGCCATGGTGGCTCAGTGGTTAAGACGCTGAGTCAGAGGACCATTAAGATTGGCAGCTTGGCAGTTTGAAACCCGAGAGCATGAGCTGCGTGACAGAGTGAGCTCCCATCAACTTGTCCCAGCTCCTGCTAACCTAGCAGTTTGAAAGCATGCAAATGCAAGTAGATAAATAGGTACCACTTCGGTGGGAAAATAACAGGGACCTGAAAGGAGCCCCCTAGGACGTCCCCCAGGCAACGGTGACATCACCGGCAAATCCTTTCAATACAGAAGCGCCTTGTAGGTGCTTCTGACACGAAAAAAAAAGTGTATGTGTGTGTATATATATATATATATAATATAATATATATTCACATTTATATATTTATATTTATATACAGAGGGAGCAGGGGGAAAGGTGGTATATATTCTATCATTATAGAAATGGGTGACAGAATTTAAGAAAATGGTGGAAAAAAGTCAGGCTCCTTCTATTCTGCATACTGGGGACAGTTTTTCAAATGCCAGTTTTGACTGGTAGTATGCATGTTGGAAAATGTGGCCAGCAACACAAGAAGTGAATCAGTGCTGTACAGAGCAGACATTAACCTATGTATGTACCTTTTAAGGAAAGTCTCCAAGGAGTGTTACTAATTCTGGATCTGTTTTTGCAAACATGACCCTCCCAATCCAGTGCTTGAGGATTATGGGTAGATTTGGCAACAGAAACAGACTTAAGGCTTGCTTAGCTCCTTTATCATCTAGTTACTTTGGAGCATGTCTTGCTTTGCAGCACAGGTGTTCTTGCTACGGTGCAGCCAGCTCAGAGAAACTCAAGGCAGCCTTGAAAGTGACTAACTTGAAACTTTCTGATTTGCAGACTCCAGATGACAGAGGCAGCTTTGGCTCTGTCAGAACAGAAGGTGTGCAGTCTGGGAGAACTGCTGAACGCAGCAAAGCAGGAGCAAACAAGGCTGGTGGAGAACCACACCAAGGAGTTTCAGCAACACAAGAAGGTAGACTGGGATGATCTGAGGAGTCAGGGAATATATATGGTTGAGCTAGAAATCTGGCACCATATGAAGCTTAGAAACAGAAGTCTTTGCTTGAAACAAGCGCAGTGTTAGTGGGAGAAGGGTGTCAAGCTGCTCTGAAGTTTGGATCAGACAAGGAGAGATATTGGAAAAGGGAAGAATGGCTGACTGATGCATCTCTGCTTTTGTAGAATTCTTCTGATTGTGAGGCAAAGCTTCTGCGGGAACTTTCAACAGCCAATGAGAAAAATATCCAGCTCAAGAATGAGGTAAAAAAAATGTTTGAACAACATTAATGCAGTGTTTCTCAACCTTGACAACTTGAAGATGTTTGGACTTCAACTCACAGAATTCCCCAGCCACCATGGGAGTTGAAGTCCATACATCTTCAAGTTGCCAAGGTTGAGAAACACTGCATTAAGAGTTACTTAACTGAGATTCCTTACAACCTAGCTTTTGGCTCCTGGATGAGCCTTGCCTTGTACCTCTAAAGCAGGTATGGGCAACTGCTTCAGCAAGTTATAGGTTGTGGGTTAGGGGCCCATAAATGTATGCATCTGGTCACCACAAGGTTGCTGGAAGAGAGCAGAGCCTGATTCCCTCTCCTTTTCCAGCTGTCCTTCTGCAGCTCCCTTCCCACCACAAAGCATGGTATCCTGCAACTGGCTGATTCCTCATGCTTCCTGGCAATCAATCCAGCACATTGGAAGAGTTTGCCCAGGCAGCCTGCTAATCAGGCTGACAGCACCTGTTCCATAGCCGTTAATCAGTTGTTAGGTGGGCCACCAGGAAGTCCTACAGACAGAAGGCTGCCAAGGATCTCCTGTTGCTTGTGAACTATAGGTTGCCCATTTGTGCCTGACACACTTTCCCAGCAACCTGTTGTACAGAGGTGCGGGCTTGTCTCTCTCTACTGTAAGCGGATTTCCTCCTAGGTAGATGAGCTGGAAAGACGGTGCAAAACCCAGCAAGAACAACTGTTCCGGGTGAAGGAGGAACTGACCCACACAACTGCAGAAATGAAACTGAGAGTTGTACAGGCTGAAGGTGAGCATAACTTGCAAGCCCTCAGCTGCTGAATGGAAACAGGGCCTTGGAATCCTTCAGAAAGGGGAGATAGATAAAGGATTTGGAGCCTCACTGATTTGTTTTTCCCCAGAGCGTTTGGAGAATGAAAAGAAGCGATTCAAGCAGGTCCTGGATGATGCAGAATCCCTTCGTCTGAAGGAGGTGAGGCTGTGGGAATTTTAGCGTTCCTCCAGGGACAGAGGGACAGAGAGAGTGGCCAAAGAGCTGACTCAAACATGTTATCTGACCTAAAAATTAATTCTACCCCTTCTTTCAGTGTCTTGTTTATAAGAGGGGATGCAATTATGGCTTGCCTACAACAGTCTTGAGTTCTTCCTTCCTGGTCCATATGAATAAAGGAAGACTTGGGGCTGTACTGTTGTAAGACTTGGTCAGGATACCAGGAACTTGTTTCTTCTCTGGGGTTTCCCCATTGCAGAGCCTCCATTCCCCCAGCTCCACAGAAGTGAATGGATGCTTTCCCCATTGTCTCACATCTACATCCCAAAAGTCTGAGGCCAGGAAGGGGCAATTATGTTTCCCTTTGATGGATCTCTTTTTTAGTTCAGTGTTCTGGGAATCGGGCTATCCTAAATACCTCTCTGCCTTCCTTTTTAGATTAGGACCATCCTACATGGAGCCCTTACCCTTCAAAATTCAGTGCTGTTTTTTCATTATCTTGGCAGTCCCATTCTGTGGATTCATATTACAGTTTTATGTTTGGATTTTTCACTAAGGAGTTGGAAAATGTGCCCCAAGCCATCTTGAAATAAAGACTTATGTTTGGTCCAATTTTCCTTATGTGCCTCCCATTTATTGAAGAGAAAGGCTGGTGACAATCAGTTGTGTTTATATGCTGCTAAAGATCCTCTGAATGATGCTGTTTGACATGCAGGTGGATCACATAACTCAGCATATGGAGACAAGTGAGCGTGCCCTTCAGGAGCGCATCCAAAGGCTGGAGGCCACCCGCATCAGGCTCGAGGAGGTGAGTGGAATGGCTTCTCAATGTCATTGACTTTTTCATGAAAACCATAGACAAATCTTGTCCTCAATTGCCTTGGATCTTCTCTAGGAATATGTATCTAGATTCAGACCACTGAAAGTTTCTTGATTTGCTTTTGTGATCAGAAATTGCAATGCAGTGTTCTTCTGCCTTGTCACTAGGAACTGAGCCGAGTGAAAGCTGCTGCCCTTGTTGAGCGAGGCCAAGTTGAGGAAGAAGTCATCAGAGCCAAAAACCAAACCAGGCTGGAAGAGGTGAGGTTGACAGAACAGCTCAAAAGTTTTGTGCACCATTGCTACTTTATCTTATTTTATCCGTAAGATATACTATAATCTGTTTCCCATCATGCATTGTGATTCCCTACTCATGCCAGTGATACATCAGGAAATAAAACCTAGTAGAGGATGAGGGGAGAGGACTGCCTAAGGCTGGTGTTTTCTTATAACTTGCATGCTGAGGTGATCAACAGTTAGTTTGCATGAATGTCCGTTTAGGGAGAATTTAACATTAAGTTGTCAAGTGCTTCAAGCTCAGATTTTCACTCAGCCATACAAATTGTTTGACACAGAACTGGTGACTTTCTCTCTGCTTATTCTATCTGACAACAGGGTTATTATAGGTAAAATAGAATGAGGGGAATGAACTATGTTTTATGTCTTGCTTCTAAAAACTGCAGAGGGCAAGAGCATCTTAATGGGAAGCATCCACCCTTTCCTCATACAAGCAACAAGGTCTGCTATGATTAATCTAAACCAGTGTAGGCCAACCTGGGAATTCTGGGAGTAACAGTCTCAGCACAAGTGGAGGGCACCAGGCTGGGGACCGCTAATTATGCTTTCTGTTTCAGAGAAGTTTTTTTTAACACATCTGCATGTTCAGGCAAATAGTTAACAGATTAAAACTCATACCAGAAATAAAATCAAATGTATTAATTGTGTCATGTGTCCAATTCTCACATACCAGTAGTGGGTTGAAAGAAGATGGTTCCCTCTCTTTATTTGTTCGAAATTAATAGCAACAACGCCTGGAGCACATGGAGGAGAAGCTGCGGCTGATGATGCAGTCCCGTGACGAGGCTCAGAATTACTGCTTGCAGCAGAAGCAAGCAGTGGCAGAAGCACACGCTAAGGAGGGCCAGCTGAGTCTGCAGGTAGAAGGACTCAAGAGGCGACTGGAAGAGCTTCAGCAGGTGAGCGAGTTGGAAAAGTCCCACAGGAAGAAGCCTGACGTCTGCATTCAATTGTCAGCTACAATTCCTTGCATACATACCTGGGAATAGGCTCTTCTGAGTGGACACGGGGCACAGTTAAAAAAAAAAGGCAATGTTCAGATGCCCCTAGTGTTACGGATTCCACACTACTGAGCAAGGGATGGTAGAGTGTTTTTTAAAACATATGGAGCAAGAACAAATAAATTGTCTGATCAACCAAGATCTTTTTCTGAGTAGTTTCTTCCCCTACCTCCAGGAAAGTTCTGCATAATCCTGAGACCTAGCAATTTTCTTTTACCTTTCTTTTAAACAAATACAAAATAAGGTTTGCTTTCGGTTGGGCTCAGTGTGTTAGATAACTCCAGTTCTACTTTACTTTACATGAAACCTGGCTGTTGTGGATTGTAAACAATGATTTATAGCTTAGTGTAGTGTGAAGCCCATCAGTCGTGACTGACTGCACAAACCATAGTGGGAACAAATCCGGATTAGTAGAACATGTGACCCCCAGCATTTGTAGGTTTTATTCTGTTCCTAGAAGCACCGGGTCTGAGCCAAGAGCTTCTCGTGATGTTCTGGCATTAAGACCCAAAGTGGGAAAGCTGCCTGGTGGTGCATGCACTTGCTATCCCTGTTGGCAAAACCTTAAAGAAGATCACCTGTTTCGTTTCAGACTCAAATACCTGCATATCCGTAGTAGTTTCAACATAGCCTTCATCATAAAAAGTTAAAAGATTCCCTTAAACTGAACCTGTCTCCTGGTGGGTACTTGACCCATCCATATAGTTTTCTTGGCAATGGTGCAGAGTGGTTTCCGGTTGCTACCTTCTTGGTTGGTGGGGGTGGGTAGGTGTTATTTTCCAATCTAGTCTACAACTCAGGGATTTACTGATGGTCTCCCATCCAAGTACTAACAAGATCCTGACCTCCTTAGTTTTTCACCATCAGCCAAAATTGTTTAGGTGCTGCCACTCAGCTGGGCAGCCTTCCATCATACTCAATTTCATTTGGAACATACATATCCCAGGAGTGGTAAAGGAAGCATGAGACAAGGGTCAAGTACAGGCCTGCTGGGCTGATGGTGAAGGTGTTCTCCCTGGAGCCAGTATGGTGACTTTGTCTGTAGTGCCACAGATTCAAAGCGCAAGCCTCTGATCACTTTGCCCCCATGTGCTGTGGTTGACAGGAGCTGAGCTGTAAGGAACAAGAGAAAGTTTCCGAGGTCAATAAAGTGCGTGTGGAGCTGCAGGAGCAGACTGGTCGCCTAGAGGCCGAGAGAACAGCACAAGAAGGGCTGCGAGAGAAGATTGCAGCCCTGGAGCGCCAGCTGAAAGGTAACTTTCAGAGCCCTTCTTCTTCCGCCAAAGTGCCTGCAGCAATTTATGTGATGTGCCGTAATGCTGCTACAAGGAGGGGCTGCTCCAGCAATCGATACCTTACCTCACTGAAGCGTAAGCGATGCCCCAGACCTGGAGCTAACATATGGGAGAGCAGGGACACAGGAGGCAGATGGTGGGTCTTGGTTTTCTCAGCAGTGTGAGCTACCTCTAACCATTTCTCCAGTGGGAGGTTGCATCCACCCCCCTCTTCCACCATGTATGCTTCTCGGCCCTCCTGCCATTCCTGTATCTCTTGATGTGCCCTTTGAGTAGGGAGTACCACAACCATATGGTTCCTGAGCAGTTCATTTCCTCCTGGGTTGAGATTGCCCTTATCCCTGTTTTTGTCCCAATCTGCCTGGAAGAAGGAAGCTGAATGCAATGACAACAACAACAACAACAACACAACCCACGGTCCAACTTCACTTGCAGCACATGATTAAAGGCTGCAATTCTAGATATAAGTGATGAGGACTGTTTGGCCCATCTGGTTCACAGATGCCTTGTGTCTCACCTTCTCCATCTCCCTCACTGTAGCTTCCCATCCTCTCTCCTTATGCATGCCGAAAGCCAGTTCAATTGTCTGACTGGAGATAGTTTCCCATTTGCTTGCTGGGGAATAATTGATAATATACTGGTGTGGGCTTTCACGGCCGGTATCTGTTGGGCTTCAGGTATAAGTGACCACGGTCTAGACAACAGGTTCCCTGATGTTTCACTGGCAACTGTGGCTGGCATCCTCCAAGGCAAGGTGGTCAGACCACAGGCAACTGAGCAGGGACAGACTGGGCTCCTGTCTTTATAGCCAGGTGTCCAGACCACCTTGCCTCAGAATATGCCAGCCACAGTTGCCACAAAAGATCAGGAGATCTGTTGTCTAAACCATGGTTGCTAAACCCTGAAGCCCAGCACTGCCCAATAATGCTGTAAATCTTTTCTGTGGCCAAGCTTAATGGTATCTTAGAGAGGAATCAGCCAGTTAATGTATCCCGATTCAATTACCCTTTCATTCTAGACAATGACATCATCTTGGAGTATCTATCTAGATGTTTCCACCACCTAAGAAATTATGTAGCGTAATGTCTTGTAGTTACCTCTTGCGGCCATGTAGAATGTATTCTGCCTTCAGAGGATGTCATTATCCTGAGTCTAAAAAGTCTGAGTGCATTAATGTTTCATTCTTCTTTTTCTAGTGTTGTCCAGTAACCACCGGGAGGCACTATTGGACAAAGAGGGTGAAATCTCAGGCCTGCTTGAGAAACTGCGGGTTCGAGAAGCAGAAATCTCCAGGATAAAGGAGGAGGAAGCTCAGCGGGCCAGTTTTCTTCAAAACGCCATCCTGGCCTATGTGCAAGGTTCCCCACTTGGCTCTCTCAGCCCCAAGAAGTGAAACTGAATTCAGCAGTTCATAAGTCCCATCTTCAAGGAAGGGATCACAGGAGGATCATGGTGGCCAGGCCAGGCTTTCTTATGCAACTTGAAGATACAAGAAACTGCGTGGCCAATTACTTGGGGCTAAGTGTGAACTATCACGGAAGGACTCATGGCTGCTTTAGAAACCTTCTTAATTTCTGTGCCAAAATCTTGTTCAACCATGGCAACAAGCACAGTCTTCGAGATAAAGCCATCCATTCCAATTTGTAGCCCACAGGCAATGTATGTTCACACAAGTTCTCCCTCACTGATTTTGGCCTCAAATTTAGACCCAAAATACGCATCATTTCTCTGATATGATTGCTGTTGGAAAAAGTAGTGCTTTGATACAACTGACTTTTATAATTGCATCAATAGGTATAGTGAAAGGAACAGTTATTTAAATCAGCCGAATCATGTAGATATTTCCTACACCCATTTTTCTGCTCTGTAAGAACTACAGCACTCCAAATAACCTCAAAAGGAGTAACGTTGGGTCTAGAGTCATTTGGGATTGTCCTGATCCAATAGAACATAGAATTTGTTTTCCATACCTGAGAATATCACTGTTACTCTAGTTTCCTAAGGAATGTTTTTACAGTAAGCCTCAGCCATTAGTACCTGATTTCTCTGGACTCAAAGGTGAAACAGGTGGAATGTCCTAATAGGGGTGGGGTTTGATTTATCCATGAAAGCTTTTCAGTTTAAGTAAGGAGAAGAGACAGCTTCTCTCACTGACAGCTTCTATCACTCTCCTTACTACAGTTTAAGTAAGGAGAAGCTCACATCTGAAATGTGAGCCAGAGGTTAGAATTACTTCCAAATCATCCTGATTTTGCTAGAGTTGTTTTGAGAACAAGATGATAAACATGGAACAGAAAGAATGAGGGTTTGTTTTTATTTTTAGTTTTAAAACTGGTATGAAAATGAAATGTTTGTATTTTTGCCCTTGTTGTAGGTCTGGCTTGCATTTACTTTAATAAAAAAATCTCTTCTCACCCCTATGGGTGGTATGCATCTTCCTCAACTTCAAGTCCTCTACCAGAGGCCTGGGAGTTTGAGGGTTCTGCGAAGTATCTTAGCTGTTTCTCTTCTGGACAGAGAGCTCTGATGTTGTTCCTGGGATCTGTTGGAGCCACTCTCCCAGCTTAGCAGTCACAGCCCCGAGTGCTCCTATCACCACTGGGACCACTTTGGCCTTCACTTTCCACATCCTCTTCAGTTCCTCCTTCAGGCCCTGGTACTTCTCATACTTCCTGATATTGCTGTCACTTGGCACCACTACATCTATCACCACTGCTGTCTTCTGGTCCTTGTCTACTACCACGATGTCTGGTTGATTGGCCAGTACCTGCCTGTCTGCCTGGATCTGGAAGTCCCACAGGATCTTAGCTCTGTCATTCTCCACAACCTATGGAATTTCCCATATGGACTTGGGAGGGTCTAGCCCATACACTGTGCAGATGTTCCTGTACACAATGCCAGCTACTTGGTTGTGCTGTTCAGTGTATGCTGTTTCTGCCTGCATCTTACACCCTGCCACTATGTGTTAGACTGTCTCTGAGGCCTCTCCTGCACAGTCTGCACCTCAGGTCCTGTCTAGTGTGGTAGACCCCTGCTTCTATGGATCTGGTGCTTACTGCCTGTTCTTGTGCTGCTATGATCAGTGCCTCAGTGCTGTCTTTTAGCCGAGCCCTTTGTCTTGCCATGGCACTTCCTCTGCTTGATCTTCCTCCCATGTCTGCTGCTGCCTCAGGCATTCTCTCAGCAGCTCATCTTTGGGTGCCATCTTACTGATGTACTCCTGGATGTTCTGGGTCTCATCCAGGACAGTGGCTTTGATACTCACCAGACCCCTCCTGCCCTCTTTCCACTGATGTACAGTCTCTGGGTGTTGGACTTGGGGTGGAAACCTCTGTACATTGTGAGGAGCTTCCAGATCTTCACATCAGCAGCTTCCATGTCTTCCTTTGGCCAGCTCACTATACCAGCACTGCAGTTGGGAGTACACCTTGGATGGTTCTTTGGAGAACAAGGCATTTATCTTCTTGGCCTCTGCTTCTCTAGTATATCTCCTTAGCATGGCAGCCAGTGCTGCGAGCTTTGTTTAGCAGTCTCTAGGGCTTCAGATGGAGTCAGGCCCTTGTATTTTTTCAGTAGCTGAATTTTATCCTTAATCTCCACACCCTTCTATACCACCAGCTGACTAACTTCTCTCCAAGTTGCCTTGATCTTAGCCTCCAACCTCATTTTTCAGGGGGGGTATGTACTGCTGTTCTTCTTGATTGTGTAGCCAAGCAGGATTATGTAGCTCCAGGATTACAGCAGTTGTAGCATATACCAGTTCATTGGTTTGAGTTATGGTGGTAGTAGGGATTGTCATGAGGGCTCTAATGGCATCTTCTATCCGATGGTACTTCTCCACTGAGCCTTGGTAACTGGTCTTGAGGGTTGACTGTAGCTAGTTTGTCCATGATCTTATGCCTCATATCGGCTGCTGTGCTCTGTAATGGAGTGGGTGGCCATGACGTTCCAGCTTCAGGTGTTGGCTGCACCTCCAGTTGTTCTTCTGGGTCTTCTTGAGTCCTGGATGTAATGTGTAGTTGGTCTATCTCAAGTTGTGAGAGCAGCTTCCTCTTCACTACATTGAAGCATTGGGTAACTAGCTGTTTCTCAGTTAGTGGAGATGTAGGTTTTCTGTCCATCCATAGTTCCCTCATATGTTTCATATATCCCCTCTTATTAGGTCTACTCTAGCATCATGTCTGTTGAACTCTGACTCAGGTCATATGTTACACTTGGCCATAAAGGAATGGGGTCTGTTTTGTTTTGGATTAATATGTGAATCCAGCCAATTCTGGTTTAATCAAATTATGACTAACACATTTAGTATATGTCTGCCCAATCTGAGGGACTTCTAGGATGTCAAGGGCTGCTTGCAGGTGGGTATTACAAATTGGGAGAAGGGATAATTCAACCCCTTTCCCAAGGATTTCCCAGGAAAAGGTAATTACAATAACTTGTCATCAGTCAAGCTGAACCTTCCAGCACACCCTGGTCTGTCCAGGTGGAGATTCTTAGCTCTTCTACCAAGGACTTATTTTTGGCCCAGCTCTAGGCAAACAGAAAGGAAGTTGTTTGGATCTTCCTGCTCAAAGCTCAAAAATACAGTACTTATCAAATGCTATGTCAGTTGGGAAGGACAAGAGTTAGCCATAGAGCCCTGTAGTCTTTCATGCAGGGAAGATTTTAATGAGAATTTCTCTTCTGAAACCAATTAAGCTAAGTTTTTAGACACAGAAGAGGTTTTCTTAGGAAGAAAGGAAATAATTCCATAATAAATAATACATAAATACTGTAAGTAATAAAAGGCAGCTTTCATGTACACAGAATTCCAAATAAACATCAATATAATCAGCTTAGCTTAAAAACTTCCTTGGTACCTTCTTGATTAAGCTCTTAGGTTTCAGCAAATATTTACTGCAGAGAAAGATATTATCTGGGCCTTCTGCCTGGATATACATAGGCTGCACCCGCTCCCTGCCCTGCCCTTGTTCTTTTTCCTTCTTTTCTCTGAGCACTGACCTCTGTTAACGTGGGGGATAATCAAAACCAGACTCTTTAGGACAACGTACCATCTATGACGTCCTGGATCATGCCAGCAAGTCAGGCATTATCGAGGAGCTAAATCCAACCCCCAAAACACCTTGGTGGAATTACAACCAATAATGTGGTCTGATTTTCATTTTTGTCTTTATATAAATGGGATTACACTGAAGAGGCTTTGAGGGGATACAAAATCTGAATTCCAACTATTCAGGCCTTTCAGCATGGAGATCAGGTTATCAGGAAATAGAGGGGGGGGAGTGGCTGCGGTGCCATACCCAAACTAGGAGGCTGTCATAGTGGGAGAGGAGTTACTTGTGACACTTACACTCTATGATATGTGTTATGATTTAGTGGTTGTGCATCCAAAACACACACGAACCCAAGGTCCTATTCCAAGTGGCTGCCTTTTTTCCACCTTCCATGCAGAAAACAGCGATGGTGGAATGAGATGGGGAGTTTCAAGCAACAGCTCCGGGGAGATCTCTGTTTCTCTCTGGCATCTAGGGATTCTGTGTCAGGATTGTCATTCCCTTTTCAAAGCTTTGTCCATCTGTTTCTGCAGGAAAGTTTAGTGCTCTGTATTCACGCCTTCCTGAAATAATCCATGCCCTGCAACCCACCCATGCACTGGTTTTAATACCATTCAACAGAGTATAAAAGAAATGTCTCTTATCAGGTTTGCCTTATGGCATGTGAGGCTAAAAGGGAAGGGCAGCAAATCTGTCTTCTCATTATTGTACATTTCTACCTTAGCAACCAAGTCTGATCTGATTTCAGTGTTCAATTGATTGATTGACCAATCAAATGTATATACCACCCATCTCACTATATAAGTGACTGTCAGGCTCTGCCTGCTACCCAGTAAAAACACAGACGCTAGTGTAGGCTTAGGTTCTGGTTTTATTTGAGTAACAGTATGCAAGTGAGTGGAGGGCGCCGGAACGGGATTTAAATAGCCCGCGCCGGTCAGCGCTCCACCCCTTCTTACTTCGGGTGCGCCCCGAGCCCCATCGGTTCCGTTGCCGGTAGGTGAGGGGTCGTGGAGCCCCTCCTGTGCTCCGGGCATTTCCTTAATTGCTTCTCTGGCCGGTGATGGTTCATTGCCGGGCGATCAGGTTCGTAATCTCTTTGACAGCTCGGGCGCGCCTCGTGGTCTGGTCTTGTCAATCACCTTCTTTGCAACATTGTATCTCTCTCTTCCATGCCTCCCGCTAGAGTCGATACTTTGTTGCCAGCACCTGTTGCTCCCTTTTGTTAGCTAGTTGCCTTTTCCCTTAATCCGCCTGGTACCCATTTCCCTGCATTGTCATGCGAGCTGTTGCGATGTCACAAGCATCGCAATGGTGATCATGACATACTGCCCCCCTTTGAGAAGGTTAGGCCGCGGGTTTGGAGGGGTAGGCGGTATGGAAGGTGCGGATCAGGTCGGGGGCCTGGACGTCACGGGCAGTGACCCACTCAGGGTGTGGAAAGTGTTTCCACTTTACGAGGTATTGGAGGGAGCCCCGCCACTTGTGGGAGTCAAGTACCTCCTTCACTTCGAAGTGTTGCTGCCCATCTATCATCACTGGTGGAGGGGGGGGCGTGCGTGGGTGCCACCGGGAGGGATCACTTGCCAGCTTGAGTAAGCTGCAGTGAAATATCGGGTGCAGTCTCTTTAAATTATGGGGCAGGTCCAAGCACACCATGACTGGGTTCAAGATTTGTGTCACCTGGAATGGTCCAATAAACTTGGGGGCCAGCTTCTTCGACGGTTGTGGCGATTTTATGAATCTGGTGGATAGATAGACCATGTCCCCCACCTGAAATGTTGGTTGCTGGTGCCGGTGTTTGTCTGCTTGTAATTTGTACACCGTTTGTGCCTCTTTAAGCGCGTCCTTGATGACCGGCCAGGAATCTGCGAGTTTCTCACCCCAATCACAGGCGGCCACTGTTGGGGACGGAGGCTGAGGTAGTTCAGGGATGGGGACGAACTTCTGACCCGACACTACCCCAAAGGGGGTTTTTCCCATACTTTGGTGTATTGCGTTGTTGTATGCGACCTCTGCAAACGGGAGGAGGTCCACCCAGTCGTCCTGGTGGTAGTTTATGTAGGAGCGGAGGAATTGCTGCAGTGTGTCATTAAGGATCTCTGTGGATCCGTCCGTCTGGGGATGCCAGGAGGTTGACAGGGCTTGCTGGGTACCTATCAGTTTCAAAAAAGCCCTCCAAAACTTCGAGGTAAATTGTGTGCCCCTATCGGTCACCAAGCGGGAGGGGCAGCCATGTAGGCGGTACACGTGGACTAGGAACAGTTTCGCCAGCTGTTGGGCTGATGGGATTGAGGCACAGGGGATAAAATGCACTTGTTTTGAAAAGTAGTCTTTTACCCCCAAATGACCGTTTTTTTTTGACTGGGTGGTAAGTCAACTATGAAGTCCATTGAAATTTCATCCCAAGGGCGGGAGGGTTCAGCTACGGGTTGCAGCAGCCCCTGGGGTTTGCCAGCCGGTCGCTTGGCCATAGCACACACTGGGCAGGACGCCACATACGTCTTGACGTCCTTCCTCAGCAAGGGCCACCAAAACTGTCTCCAAGTCAGGTGTAGGGTTTTCAAGAACCCAAAGTGACCACCCTGTTAGCTGTCATGCGATCTGTTGAGGATCGCCTGCCGTTGTGAGTCGGGTACATATAACCTTCCCTCCGCCCATGCGAGGTCCTGGTCCATAGTGACCTTATTGGGGTTGGCGAGGAGCCAGGGGTCAGATTTTAATGCCGTTGTAAAATCTGCCCGTAGTCCACCTGGCATTTGAGGTTGCCTGCGTCTAGGGGCAGGTTGCATTGTAGTTGTTTGCAAGGGGGGGGCAGGCTGTCCCCGAGCGTGACCCCGGGTGACCGCCGCCATACCCAGCTGGGAATCAGAAAGCACCATCCCTATGATGTTGGAGATAGGCTCCGCATCCTGAGGCAGTTGGGAGAGTGCGTCTGCCAGGAAGTTCTTTTTGCCTGGTATGAACTTCAGTTGGAAGTTGAACCAGCTGAAGAACTGAGCCCACCGTATTTGCTTGGGACTGAGGCGCTGGGGCGTACGGAGCACCTCGAGGTTGCGGTGGTCTGTCCAGACCTCGAACGGGCAAGTCGTCCCTTCCAAAAGGTGACGGCAAGCCTCCAGTGCTGCTTTAACTGCAAATGCTTCCTTTTCCCACATGTGCCAGCGCCTCTCTGTCTCCGAGAATTTCCTCGAGAGATAGGCGCATGGCTTCAGGATTCCAGAGGAATCCTTTTGCAGCAGGATGGTGCCTATTGAGAAGTCAGAGGCATCCACCTGCACCACAAAAGGCCGTTCGGGGTCCGGGTGAGCTAGAATTGGCTCCGCTGTGAACAGCGCTTTTAGCCTGTCAAACACGGTTTGACAAGCAGGAGTCCAATTAAGTACGGCCCCCGGGTTTTTGACCTTGCGCATCTCCCTGACGCCTTTGGTCTTGAGCAAATTGGTTAAGGGTAGGGCGATTTCCGCGAACCCCCTCGCGAAGGACC
The DNA here is from genome assembly GCF_035149785.1 of Candoia aspera. NCBI lineage: Eukaryota > Metazoa > Chordata > Lepidosauria > Squamata > Candoiidae > Candoia > Candoia aspera. Next base: position 113,212,204 of record NC_086154.1, on the reverse strand, counting down.
TATAGAAATTCGCGAACCCGAGGAAGCTTTGAAGCTGGCGCCTGGTGCGTTGGCGTTCCCAGCTCAAGACTGCCTGAACCTTCGCGGGGTCCATCTCTATGCCTTTGTCAGAGATTCTGTACCCTAGGTAGTCCAAGCGCGACTTGTGGAATTCGCACTTGGACAGCTTAGCAAGAGTTTGGCTTTCCGGAGCTTAGTGAGGACTTGCCTCACTAACCTCTCGTGTTCCCTCTGCATCCTCGTGTAGATGAGGACATCATCCAGGTAAACCAGTACGCCTGTCATGAGTGCCGTTGAGCTGAAGTCATCAGCGCAATGGCACACATGACAATAGCAAGGAAACAGGAGAAGGGGCTCAAGATAAGTAGCCATCAACTCACAACGACTAACGGCCAACAAACAATAACTAAACGGATCACGGAGCACACCCGAGCCATCAGCGCCAATACAACGGGGATCGCCCAGCTGACAGCAATCACCGGATGAATAGAAAACCCGATGATGGGTGATCCCGGGACGCCAGAGGGGCCTCACAACCCCTCACCCACCGGCAAGGCAACGTATTGGACAAAGGGGGGTGACGTGACCGCGAGTGAGGGGGCGCTGACCGGCGCGGGGTATTTAAACCCCGCACCGGCGCGCTCCTGTCACTCTCAGCTTTTTTCTTCCGACGCTGTAACTGCGCTGTGAATAAACCAGAGCCTGATCCATCAAACCAGTGTCTGAGCATTATTCAGAGGCAGGCAGCGCATGACATAAAGCTGAGAGTCATAAACTCAGCCTCGCCGAGCCCCACCGGACGACAACGAGCCGCGGGAGGAATAGACGGCGAGAAGACCAGCAAGATGAAGCCGGAGCGACGCGGGCAAGGAGGGCGAGCCGCGCGGCAAGAGACAGAGGAGGACCGACCAAGGCCAGAGGCACCGCGGACTCCCGGAGCCATGGACGCCCACCCCACCCAACCCGAGCCTCAGCTCCAACCCCAAGGGGAGATGGCGACGGAGGCAACCCGACCGCGGGAGGGAGCAACATGCCTTCCGAAACCAGCGGAGGACCCCGCGCCCCACATCGCACCCCAGCAACAGGCGTGGAGCCACAGCCCAACGGCGGTCAACACGGAGGACGATGGAGACACCCAGCAGACGGCGGAGGAAGCGGACCAGCGGCAGAGGGAGGATGAACCCCGCCGGCAACCCACCCCCGCTGACGCACCAACGGAACCGGCCCCAGCGGTGGCGCGGGCTGTTGACGAGGAGGCACGAGCTGAACTCGCGGCCATGCGGGCCCAACTGACGGAACTCCGGACCATGCTCCAGTCGCTTATGCCCCCCGCACCACCCAACGACGTCCCCGCACAGGCCCACACCCCGAGCGAAGCACCGAACCCCCACGGGCCAGCGGAGGGTCAGCAGACGGCACAGGCGGACGACACCACAGACCGGGAAGCGAGAGGTAGGGCCGCGCAAAACGCCCGGGCCCCAAAGGACTTCCCCATCTTCTTTGATGGGAACCCCACGAAACTCTCGTTCTTCGTAACGAACGCCAGGGAGTTCATGGGGAGGCACGGACACTCCTACGACTCCGAAGCCGACAAGATCGCCGCCGTGGCGATCAAACTACAAGACAGGGCGGCGGACTGGTACGTCCAACTGTACGAGTCCAGCTCCCCCGCCCTCGCCACCTTCCCTGCCTTCATCAATGAGATGAAAAACTACTTCGAAGACCCCCTAGCCAAAGTAAGGGCGAAAAGCGCACTCCAAAGACTTAAACAGGGCACACGCACGGTCCCTGACTACGCCCTGGAGTTCAAAGCCCTCACGGGGAAGGTCAGCGACTGGTCCGAGACCACCCTGCTGGAAATGTTCAAAAGGGGGCTCAATCATGACGTTCTCCAATGGGCCCTCTACCGCGACGACCCAGAAACACTACACGGGTGGATCCACCTCGCGGGGAAAGCCAAACACGTGCACCGCACCTTCCTCATGACAACCACGGAAGACACAAACTATGCCGGAAAAAAGGTACCCGCACCACACGTGGGGATGGCCGGCCCCATATACCCAAAAAAGAAATTCAATCGGGAGCCCTGCGGGAAGTGTGGCAAATTAGGGCACAAGACGGTGGATTGCTTCGCCAACCGACCGCCGACCAGTGCGCCTAAACCCACCCCAAAAATTAGCCCCAAACCACCCAACCTGGGGCCGCCCCCTCACCGCCGAATGACCGTGGCCACAGCGACACCAGAGGAAGGCTGGGACGCCTACTGGGGGGAAGAGGATAACGTAGACCCCGACCAGCCGGCGGGAAAAGCTCCCCGCCTGCCCTGAAACGCGTTGCGAGGCAGGCGGTGGGACAGCAGCGCGGACCACCTCGACGGAACGACGAAAGCCCCGTAATAATGGCGGCAATCAAACTCTCTGCCGGCAACGGAGCCACCACGGCCGCGGCACTAGTGGACTCGGGGTGCTCAAAAAACCTCATCCACCCCGACCTAGTCGCCAAACTCGACCTCCGCTGCTTCCCCCTCCCCACGCCGCTGGCATTCCACCAGCTGGACGGCTCTACAGCGGGAGGGAAACCAGCCACGCTGCAAACCGAGCTGGTCACCCTGCAAATGGGCACTCACACCGAACGCACATCGTTCGTCGTCACTCACATCGGACGGCCCATTGCAGTCCTGGGGATGCCATGGCTCGCGACAAACAACCCGCGCATCAACTGGGAGACCCGCACCTTCACATTCGGCGACGGCGAGTATCGAGCACCAGTTCCAGCGGGCAGAACCAACCCCACTGTAGGACGAGCGGAGGCGACTACACAAGACAACGCCGCTACCACAGCAGACCTACCGGAACAATACGCCGACTTCTCCGAGGTCTTCGGAGAGGCAGAAGCTGACCAACTACCCCCCCACCGCAAGACGGATTGCCGGATCGACCTACTGCCCGACGTCCCCTTACCTAGACCAAAGATCTACTCGATGACCCCGAAGGAGATGGCAACCCTCCGGGAGTTCATCGATAAAAACCTAGACAGGGGATTCATAGAGCCAGCATGCTCACCGGTCGGAGCCCCCGTCTTATTCCGGGAGAAGAAAGACGGCACCCTACGGCTCTGCACCGACTACCGGGGCCTAAACGCGGCTTCCCTGTCCAACAAATACCCCTTACCCCTGGTGAAGGACATGCTCGCCCACCTGTCCACGGGCAAAGTCTTTTCCAAACTGGACCTTCGCGAGGCGTACTATCGCATCCGAATCAGGGAGGGGGACGAATGGAAGACTGCGTTCAACTGCCCCCTAGGCGCCTTCCAGTACAAAGTGCTGCCCTTCGGACTCGCGGGGGCCCCTGGGGTGTTCATGCAGCTCATCAATGAGGTACTGCATGAACATCTGTTCAAAGGGGTCCTGGTCTACATCGACGACGTCCTTATTTACACAAAAACGCACGAGGAACATGTGACCCTAGTCAGGCAAGTCCTCGACAAGCTCAGAAGGGCGCAGCTCTATGCCAAGCCTACAAAGTGCGAGTTTCACAAAGCGCGCCTAGACTACCTGGGGTACCGAATCTCCGGGGACGGCATAGAAATGGACCCCGCAAAAGTTGAGGCGGTGCTAAACTGGGAGCGCCCCCGCAACAGACGCCAACTACAGAGCTTCCTCAGATTCGCGAATTTTTACAGGTCATTCGCCCGGGGGTTCGCAGAGATAGCCCTCCCCCTAACGGACCTCCTCAAAACCAAAGGGGTGGGGGACACCCGACGCGCCAAGAACCCGGGCACAGTGCTGAATTGGACTCCCGCGTGCCAGACCGCATTCAACAAGCTGAAAGCGCTGTTCACTACGGAGCCAATCCTCGCGCACCCGGACCCAGAACGGCCGTTCGTGGTCCAAGCCGACGCCTCAGACTTCTCCCTGGGGGCCATCCTGCTACAGAAAGACCCCACGGGACTCCTGAAACCATGCGCCTACCTGTCAAGGAAGTTCTCCGAGACAGAAAGGCGATGGCACGTCTGGGAGAAAGAAGCCTTCGCGGTAAAATCAGCGCTAGAGACATGGCGACACCTACTCGAGGGAGCCACCCAACCATTCGAGGTCTGGACCGACCACTGGAACCTCGAGGCCCTACGAACGCCCAGACGCCTTAGCCCAAAACAGGTCCGATGGGCCCAATTCTTCAGCCGCTTTAATTTCCAGCTGAAGTTCATGCCGGGCAAAAAGAACTTCCTGGCCGACGCCCTCTCCCGACTGCCCCAAGACGAAGAGCCCGCCCCAGACACCATTGGGACGGTCCTATCCGCCTCGCAACTGGGGATGGCCGTGACCACCCGAAGCGGCGCTCGGAGGCAGCTCGACTCTACGGCGCAGCCGACGGCGGGACAACCTGCGACCGGAAGAAGCCAACCGCAACTACCAGGGGGAATGCGCACGGACCTCGCCGCCGCCCTCAAAACCGACCCCTGGTTCCTGGCAAACCCCGACAAGGTAACGATGGCACAGGACCTAGCATGGGGGGAAGGCAGAATCTATGTCCCGGACTCGCAACGCCAGGCGATCTTGCATAGGTCACACGACGCCAAACAAGCGGGACACTTTGGGTTCCTCAAGACCCTACACCTAACATGGCATCAATTCTGGTGGCCCGCGCTCAGGCGAGACGTAAAAGCATACGTAGCGTCCTGCCCAACATGCGCTAGGGCCAAACGGGCACCAGGCAAACCCGCGGGGCTATTACAACGGGTGGCAGAACCCTCCCGCCCATGGGAGGAAATCTCTATGGATTTTATAGTGGACCTCCCACCCAGCCAGAAGAAAACGGCCATTTGGGTGGTGAAGGACTACTTCTCAAAGCAGGCCCACTTCATCCCCTGCACGTCGGTCCCATCCGCACAACAGCTAGCCAAACTCTTCCTCATCCACGTGTACAGGCTACACGGATGTCCCGCACGTGTGGTGACCGACAGGGGCACACAGTTCACCTCCAAATTCTGGCGGGCCTTCCTAAAGCTGACGGGGACCCAACAGGCCCTATCTACGGCCTGGCACCCCCAGACGGACGGAGCCACAGAGGTTCTTAATGCCACCTTAGAGCAATTCATATGCTCATATACTAACTATCACCAAGACGACTGGGCTGAACTGCTCCCGTTCGCCGAAGTCGCATACAACAACGCCGTCCACACGAGCACGGGGAAAACTCCGTTCGAAGTAGTCTCGGGGCGCGACTTCGTCCCCATACCGGAGCTACCTCAACCCCCGGAACCCCAGGTGGACGCTAGCGACTGGGGACGGAAGATCGCGGAATCATGGCCAATAATCACGGCGGCGCTGAAAGATGCACAGGCAGCCTACAAAGAGCAGGCCGACAAGCACCGGCGCCAACAACCGACGTTCCAAGCGGGGGATATGGCCTACCTATCCACCAAGTTCCTAAAGTCACCCCAACCCTCAAAAAAACTGGGGCCTAAGTACATCGGGCCGTTCCGAGTCACCCAAATAGTGAACCCGGTAGCAATACGCTTGGACCTGCCACACAACCTACGGAGACTCCACCCGGTGTTCCACACCAGCCTCCTGAAACCGGCAACCACCTCTCGATGGCACCCAAGCACGCCACAGCCCTCACCGGTGATGATCGACGGGCAACACCACTTCGAGATAAGGGACATACTCGACTCCCGCAAGCAACGAGGAACTCTACACTATCTGGTCAGGTGGAAACACTTCCCCCACCCGGAATGGGTGGCGGCGCACAACGTTAACGCGCCTGACCTAACCAGAGCATTTCACCGGGCATACCCCGACAAGCCACAACCAAGGTCAGCAAGCCGTCCCCTGCAAAACCCCCCCGCAGGCCCCCCCCGCCTCCCGTGCCCCAAGGGAAAGGGCCCCCCCCAAGCCCGCGACTTGGGTGGACCTCCCCCCCCGGGACTCACTTCCCCCGCCCCGGGCCCACGAGGCGGTGACAAGCGTTCGCCAGCACCCTCCCCCCGCCCCCCGGCCGCGGGGGAGTGGCAAGCAAGTCAACAGGGCAACTGGGGGCAACGCCCAGGAGATATAACAAAGGCGACGCACTTTAAATAAAAAAAAAGAAGGGCCCTACCTGGAGCTGATAAGCACCCGACCAGCCACGCCTCTCTCCTCGCCGAACTGAGCCAAACAAACAGGGTGTGGCTGGAGCATGCGCACGCCAGGACGTGACCCGGGCATGCGCACCATGGACACACCCTGGGAAGGCACGTGGTAGAGGGAGGAGCAAAGGGAGGGGCGACAACTACTCCGGCGGGAATTTTGAAAAAACAAAAAAAAAAAGTGCCGTTTTGACAGCTCCACCAGGGGAAAAAAAAAAAAAAAAAAAACCAGAAAACCGGGGGGGAGCACTATTCGGACAGGGGGCAGTATGTCATGAGTGCCGTTGAGCTGAAGTCATCAGCGCAATGGCACACATGACAATAGCAAGGAAACAGGAGAAGGGGCTCAAGATAAGTAGCCATCAACTCACAATGACTAACGGCCAACAAACAATAACTAAACGGATCACGGAGCACACCCAAGCCATCAGCGCCAATACAACGGGGATCGCCCAGCTGACAGCAATCACCAGATGAATAGAAAACCCGATGATGGGCGATCCCGGGACGCCAGAGGGGCCTCACAACCCCTCACCCACCGGCAAGGCAACGTATTGGACAAAGGGGGGTGACGTGACCGGGAGTGAGGGGGCGCTGACCGGCGCGGGGTATTTAAACCCCGCACCGGCGCGCTCCTGTCACTCTCAGCTTTTTTCTTCCGACGCTGTAACTGCGCTGTGAATAAACCAGAGCCTGATCCATCGAACCAGTGTCTGAGCATTATTCAGAGGCAGGCAGCGCATGACAACGCCCTTGAATAGGTGTTTATGCAGTACCTCATTGATGAGTTGCATGAAGACCCCCGGGGCCCCCGCAAGACCGAATGGCAGTACCTTGTATTGGAAGGAGCCCAAGGGGCAGTTGAATGCCGTTTTCCACTTGTCCCCCTCCCTGATGCGGATTCTGTAATACGCCTCGCGGAGGTCGAGTTTGGAAAACACCCTTCCCTTTGACAGGTGTGCTAGCATGTCCTTTACGAGGGGTAGGGGGTATTTGTTGGATAGGGAAGCGGAATTTAATCTGCGGTAATCGGTGCATAGTCTCAGGGTGCCGTCCTTCTTTTCCCGAAATAGGACGGGTGCTCCAACCGGCGAGTTCGCTGGTTCTATGAAGCCCCTGGAGAGGTTTCTGTCCAAGAATTCCCGCAGCGCCACTAATTCTCTCTGGGTCATGGGGTAGATCTTGGGCTTGGGTAATGGGACGTCTGGGAGCAGTTCAATTGTGCAGTCCGTCTTACGGTGGGGGGGTAATTGGTCCACCTCCTCTTCTCCGAAGACATCTGCAAAGTCTGCATATTGCTCCGGCAGTCCTTCTGGGGGGCGGGGTCATGGGTATGGTCGACGACTTCTGCCCTCCCCACCGTCGGAGCAGATGGTTTGTCCGGTGTCGGTGCCTGGTAGACCCCATCTTTGAACTTGATGGAGCGTATCCTCCAGTCTATGCGTGGGTTGTTGCGTGCTAGCCAGGGGATCCCCAGCACTACTATGGGTTTCCCTATGTGGGTTTCCACAAAGTCTATGGATTCCTTGTGGGTGCCCATTGTCAGGGTGACCATTCCGGTCCTCTGGGCGGCCGGTCCCCCCCCCCTGCTGTAGAGTCGTCTAGTTGTTGGAACGCCAGCGGTTTAGGGAGGGGGGAACAGGGCAGTTTTAGTGCGGTGACAATGTCCGGGTGGATCAGATTTCTGGAGCACCCAGAATCCACCAGAGCTTCGACCATAATGGCTCTAGGGCCATAAGAGAGTTTAATTGTCCCTGCCAGGATGGAGCAATCGTCACTCACCCTGGGGTTGTTGCGCCCCTTCTTCACCACCTGCCCAGCGGCGCTGCTTAGAGCAGATGAGGAGCGTTTTCCGCCGGCTGTTCCTGGGCGTCAATCGCGTCCCCTGCGAGGTAGGCGTCCACGTCCTCGTCCGGGGTTGCTAACACTCCTGTCAGGCGTCTGGGGGGGTTGGATGGCTTGTGCGGCGTCTTCGGTGTGGGTCTGGGCGGGCGATCCATTGTCCTGTTTTTGTAACAGTCCGCTGCTCGGTGGCCCGTCTTCCCACACCTGGTACACTGCCCGCGGGCAAGCCTCCGTTGTTGGTCCATGTGCCAGGTCGGGTCCGATTGTGGGACTGGTCCTCTGGTGCTGGGAGGGATTTTGTCCTCTGCGGTTGCGAGCAGGAACGTGCGCTGAGCGTGCTCCGCTTTTCCAGCTAGGCAAATCCACCCGTGAAGGGAGGCTGGATCGTCCCTGTAGAGTGCCCATTGTAGCACCTCCCGGTTGAGGCCATGCTTGAACATGTCAATCAGGGTGGCCTCAGACCATTCCGTGATTTTGCCTGCGAGGACCCTGAACTCAAGGGCGTAGTCGGCCACCATTTTTCTTCCCTGGCGAAGTGCTTGAAGTGTGCACTTGGCCCTTTCCTTCGCCAGGGGGTCCTCAAAGTAATGCTTCAGCTCGGCTAGGAAGTCGTGGAAATTGGCCAAGGCTGGGGCTCTGGACTCGGACATCTGTACGTACCAGTCCGCGGCCCTATCTTGGAGCTTGGTGGCCACTGCCGAGATTCTTGCGGCTTCTGTGCTGAAGCAATGGCCGTATTGGGCCATGTAGTCCCTCGCATTAGTTAGGAAGAAGGACAGTTTCGTAGGGTTCCCGTCAAATTGTATGGGGAAGTCTTTGGCGAACCTCCCAATTTGCGGGACCCCTACCTGTGGGTGGTGAGGGATGGCTCCCACTGGCCTGGGGTCACGAAGCCCTGCGACAGAGTCTCGTGCTTGGCCCCTTCCGTTTGGGGTTGTTGGCAGGGTGGGTATGTTGCCCCAATCCCCTCTTGCCCCCTGTGCCGCCTCAGTCTTGGAGCGCTCGCTGATGATCGTTGCCAGGGACTGGAGCATATGTTCCAGGTCTCGTACCCTGGCTTCCAGGGCCGTGTCCTTGTCTGGCATGCTCCAGTCTGCTGATGTCAGGGACAGGAGCAGGTGTTCAAGGTATCGTACCCTGGCTTCCAGGGCCGTGACCCTGTCTGGCGTGCCCTGGTCGTCCAACGTCGGTGCTGCCAGATGCTGTCTGGTCTGTAGTCTTGCGCCTTCCTGCTCAGGCGTTTGGGGGTAGTGGAGCCTCCAGGTCTGGAACGGGGGTGCGGTGTGGGCAGGGAGGGTGTCCGTGTCCCATTCCGGGTGCGCCGCCTCCAGCAGCTGTCAGGTTGCCTCTGCCTTTTGCAGGCCATCCTTCACGCCTCTGGTGCGAAGTGCTGGCTCCATTGCTGTCCCCAGTTCCGTTTTCGCCAGTTGATCTCTCCCGGTGGAGCTTGGCGACTTTGGCTTGGTGACTCTCAGCTTTATGTCAGGCTCTGCCTGCTACCCAGTAAAAACGCAGACGCTAGTGTAGGCTTAGGTTCTGGTTTTATTTGAGTAACAGTATGCGTGCCCTTTAAGAAAAGCTGAGAGTGAGTGGAGCGCACCGGAACGGGATTTAAATAGCCCGCGCTGGTCAGCGCTCCACCCCTTCTTACTTCGGGTGCTCCCCGAGCCCCGTCGGTTCCATCTTCGGTAGGTGAGGGGTCGTGGAGCCCCTCCTGTGCTCCGGGCGTTTCCTTAATTGCTTCCCTGGCTGGTGATGGTTCATTGCCGGGCGATCAGGTTCGTAATCTCTTTGACAGCTCAGGCGTGCCTTGTGGTCTGGTCTTGTCAATTGCTTTCTTTGCAACATTGTATCTCTCTCTTCCTGCCTCTGGCTAGAGTTGATACTTTGTTGCCAGCACCTGTTGCTCTCTTTTGTTAGCTAGTTGCCTTTTCCCTTAATCCGCCCGGGGACCCATTTCACTGCATTGTCATGCGAGCCATTGCGATGTCACAAGCATCGCAACGGTGATCATGACAGTGACTCTGTGTGGCTTACAAGTAGAAAAAAAGACCATAAAATCCTTACAAAAATATACAAAGTTAAAAAGCCGGAGAAAGTGTCCTCAAGTCACCAACCACCCCCAGGGTTACCTACCACTCTCAGATCCCCAAGCTAGTTGGCAGAGCCAGGTCTTGACACTCCTCTGGAAGGCCAGAAGAGTGGGGGCCAACCTCACCTCAGGGGGCAAGGTGTTCCACAGGGTGGGGGCAACCATTTTACTGACTTCATGGTTGGGAACTTGACTTTTCAGCCATGACACTAGTGATCAAATGTTTGCATCTCCTCTTGAAAGAAGATCTATTGAATTTAATGGGACCCACTCCCTGAGAAGTTGTATAATGGGCAATTTGTGGACCCTGGACCCTCATCCCCAAATACTGCATGGCTGACATTTGTTCTCAAAGTGTTGGGTAAAGACAACACAACTTTCCATGGTTTCCAAACAAGAATGAAGTGATTAAACCACCAAATGGCTTAACCTCCCCCCCACTTTTTTTTTTTAGTTTAAGCCTTTACTTTCCACCCATGATTAGAAAGGTCTGAAAATGCTACGTGTCACTGCCATGTTAGCTTCTGAATTGTTTTTGTTTTTTTGTTTTTTTTTGTTTTAATGCAGCCCATGTCTGCTATATAGAGTGGTAGTCCATTGAGAACTGCAGCCATCTGAGAACTGCAGCCAAAACAAATTGTTTGCACTATGAGCGGACCTCAGTTTTGTTGGTGTGTGAGAGAAAGTAGAGAAAAGCCATTAAACATTAAGAGAAAAAAACAAAACACTTTCCTAAACAATATTTCTGAATTACTTGGGCAGGGAATTCAAAAACAAAACAAGAAATGTGATACTTTTAAAAGGGCAAATCTTTTAACTGAGTAGTTAATCTTACTTTCTTACATGGCTAGAAATTTATTTTCATTTTACAGGAATGAAATTAAACTTAAGAGAGTAGAACTCCTTTTCAGTAGGGAGAAGCAGCACAAAGAACTTTTAGCACAGAGGTAAAGCTAGGCTTAAAAGTGTTCTAATCTTTTTAAAGGTTTAATAGTTGTGAATTTGTTCAGGATTAAACTGCAAAAACAAACACACTCAGAAATCCATTAAAACCCAATAGTTGCAATAAAGGCATCTGCTCTAGTTACTTTTAATGTGGTTATTCTGTTGTATATGTAGTCTGTATGAATGTTATCAACACAAGCCAGCAACAGTGTAAGCTTGTAAGAAAAAAGGGATTGTATATTGTTAATATGTTTATAAACTGTTGCATTAATTAGAAAATATGCTCTACTTATACTTCATTCACACAGTGCATTAAATCATAATGTGGTTAGGCCTAGCACAGTATCTGGGTCATACATTAAATCTGACCAAGAAATTGGGCTTAAAGAGGAGCACTTTAATCATAAATTATCATCATAATTTACTATAAGTTTTTTCACTTAAACTACAATCTGTAATGTTATCTAAACTTAGTTGGGAGTGTTTTGGAAAGGGGTTTTGTTTTTGCTTTTTATTAGTTAAATAAAACAAACAGAAAGAAAAATAAACTGTACACTAAGTTATAAAGGAAGAAAAAGAAACAAAAAAATATTTGTATTGCCATATTTCATTGTAACCATCCATAGTTAATTTATATCAAGCGATTCATTCACAAATAGCTATAGATACCAACTCTGCAGAATAGTTAGGGCCATATGTTTATCTTTCCAGTGCTGAAGAATAATCTTTTAGCTTTAAGGAGGGCCCATAGAATCCACTTCCATTCTCCAATTGTGTCTGTCTGTCTGTCTGTCTGTCTGTCTATTTATTTATGTATCTTCAAAAGATCTATTTTCAGGGTTGAAAGCTTTCAGACAAACTGCATAACTTCTCTTCCTCATCTTTAATAGCTGTAATAATTTGCATCTTTTTTTTCCCCTTCAATTTGCCAAGATCCAACTGGCACTTTCACCATTTTCCCAATATATTTGATACAAACATGTAAAGCAAACTCAGTTCTTCATGAGATGTTTTTAGATTTGAGTCAAATAATATCTCAAAGACATCTCATTAAGAACTAAGTTTGCTTCATTTGGAATTGCTGCATTTCTTTGTATAAACTATTGGTAGGAGCTCTAGCCATCAGGTCCCAAAGGGTTTTCAAATTATTTTTCATATTGGTCTCATGATTTTTTTTCTTATATGATACATATGTAATAACACTACCACAAGTATATGTTTCCTATTCAAAAACCAAGGAAGTAGCTGCACCTGCATTTTATTTTAAATATTGTAATGTCTCAGAATTAATCTCTTTTATAAATTCAACCTCATTCAAGAAAGAAAGTTCCAGATGGTTTACTATGTTGTTAAATGAGTTTAAATTGGACTATGATGTGGTATATACGTAGTATCATTCTCACAAAGTTTAATATATTGAAAGAGTGCTGAGGAGGCAAAAATAATCTAAAAGAGTTTTCTGAATAAAAAGTGGATCTCTTTTATTTGAGACATACTCTAGCAATATCTAAGGATCAATCAAATTTAACTCCTCCATGTAGGTCTGAATTGTAAGTCTGATTGCTGAAGGTTTTTTTTTTTAATGTGGGGCATTTCTATCTAGTTCAAGTCTAATATCTCATTAAAGTCTCCTCCCATAATAATAGAGTCATAAGGTACCTTTACTGAATTATGAAAATGTTCAGGAAATATAGGGTTAATCTATAACACCCTCTTTGGCCACCAACATAACAACAGGTGGCAGGAACAGCTGTCAAATGGAGTCACTCCAGCTGCTGTGTTTCTGCTGCTACTGGCTCTAGTTAACCTCCCCACCCCACCCTGCATATATGCAGGAGCTGGAAGAGAGACTCAAGATGAGTGAGTGGGAGACAGACTTGGTATTTGACTCTAATGTCTGGGATAGCTGTGACTGTCGCTTAGACCACTAGGATTTTTAATTTAAAAAAAGTTATTTCACTTTTTTCCAACCAACCAACTAACCCTGTGTCTGTGCATCAGTGATTATAGGAGGATATAAAGTTTAAAAAGTATAATAAAAATGTAAAATAAAAGTAAATTGGACAATTGTTATCCAGCCAACTGTGTGCGCTTAAGCACCTTTTCATGTTCAATGCCAGAGATAGCTTAGAGGGTCTGCAGATATATTAATATTGTGCTAAACCATAATCTATTGTTTGTATCCAGCCACTTGTTTGTAATGTTAAACCATGGTTTATGGTTTTATCTTTTGTGTGAACCCTACCAGTATGTGGAACTAATACACTGGCTGGCGATGGAATGCCATATGCTCTGAAATGATGGCACTGGTGGGAAAGAATTGCTTGCTGAAAGGAGCTGCATTTTTAATCACCAAACCATGGCAGTTTTGCAGCTATGAACAGTCAAATCAACCTGCCCCCCACCCCAGATATACTCTACCTAGAGCAAAACCAGTTTCAAACTTGAAGCTAGACAGTTTGACTTCCGCTGTTGCTCTCCCATCCCCAGTCCCTGGCAGAGATTGTACAGTATTTGAAGGAGCAGAAGATGAACATAAGCACTAACAGATTTGTCTGAAGTTTTGGAAGCCTAATTAGCAGGCCGATGAGTTAATCTGCCAGGCTTGACAATTCCCCGTTCTGGCCTATCTGTGTCTCCCAGTGAAGTAACCAAAACCTATAGGAAAGAGGGGGATTTATGTTGGCAGCTCCTTGTGCTGAATAGTCTGTTGGTTGAAAAGGAGAACTGTCTTCCAGGGCACAGGGCAAGAGCATTACCTTGTAGAATGGGAAGAGATGCCAGCCAAATAGCTTCCATCTCTTTTCACAAGAACCCCATCTAAAGTAGGTCATTTTAGATGTAGTGTCTACTCCTGGGGCACTATGGTTGTTGACCACAGGACAGGATTGAGTAACTCTTTGCTGACTTGGGGAGGGGGGACAGAGGAGCTGCATTTAACACTGTTGACTCCAGTAGGTACAATAATATAAAATGGACAAGCCATGTTACACATGTGAGCACAGATAGGATTTTCCTAATTTTGTTATGCTTTTTCTAAAACTTACACAAAAATATTCATGTGTTCCTCATTTGAAAATGATGAGAAACCATCCCACCAGTGATAGCAATTGTAGTCACCAGGAGCTGCAAAAAAAAAAAAAAGGGATTTGGGGGCTGCAGGTAGCCTGGACTCATACATCCCATTGAGCCAAAACAGGGTATCAACTACAGGGGTCCAAAAAGTCAAAATGATGGGTACAACAGTGTAATTGAAGACCCACCCCTTTTTATATGCATGCAACTAGTGTAAAACAAGTTAAAAGGGGGCAAGGCTTCAATTACACTGCTGCACCCACCATCTTAACTTTTTGGACACCCCTGCAGATGCCTCTGCCAAAATGTGTTTTTTTCCCCTTTTTGTATGATTTTGATATTCTATTAATTTATGGGTGGGTTTATTATTTTTGAAGGGTTTTTTTGCTTTTTTTTTTTACTATTAGCTGCCCAGAGTTTTCAGGAATGGGCAGTGCACAAATTAGCAGATAAATCAATAAGCAAACCACCACGGGATACTGTGTTAGGGGATCTCAGCCATGGGATTGCAACAGCAATGCAGAAAGGTCAGGTCAGTAACTCCAGGCCCTGAACAAAATGGGCCGGTGCCGACAAATGGACCTGTTAGCTGCTGCCCCACAATGTGCTGCCTGCTTGGTCCGGCTCCACCCGAATTGTGGGACCTTGGATTCTGGCCCAAGATCCAGTCCTAGCTGCCTCGCCCTAAGTAATGAACATTCATGACAAGCAAAAACGCCACACTTTATGGATTATGTTTTTTAACTAATCAAAACCATAAATTCTACACGCGCCACGAATAAAGATTATTAAAAGCTAAATGCATTCATAAATAACCGAGGACCGGATTGAAAAAGCTCCTCCGCTGAATCCTATAAGCGGCTGTCACCAGTGGTAAGAAAACAGTCTGGCCCAGGGAAACGGCGCTGGCTCGCCGACCCCAGCAGCAGCAGCAGCAGCAGCAGCAGCAGCAGCAGGCGCTGGGACGGCCCCTTTTCCCGACGCTCCGCCGCTGGCTTCCAACTCTCCGCCACTGATTACAAAGGGCCGACGGCCCCTTCCCAGCGCTCGGCACCGGAGCGGGGCGAGGGGCCAGCACGCGCGAGAGTTGCTAAGATACCGCCGGGGGTGCTCCAAGCTCAGCAGCTTAAGAAGTCGAGCGAGGGATCCCGGCGGAGAGGGGGAGGGGGCGGGCTCGCTCGCCCCCGCCTCCTTTCACGCCGCTCCTCTCTGGAGAGCAAGGGGTCGCAGGGAGGGGCCCCCGGACTCCCGTTCTGCCTCCGTCCCTCCTCCTCCTCCCCCTCCCCCTCCCCCGGCCCCGCCCGGCTACGGGTCTCGCCCGCTCGCTCGCTCGCTCACTGCGGCTGCGGGCGGCATCCATCGCGAAGGAAGGAGAGGCGCTGAGCCCGGTGCCGCCGCCGCCGCCGCCGTCCCTCCCAGCCCACCGCGCTCCCAGAGCAGATGCAGGCCATCAAGTGTGTGGTCGTGGGAGACGGGTGAGCGCCAGCGGGGACGGTGCGGGCGGGGGTGGGGGGCACGCTTGGCTCTCGGCCCAAGTGGCAGACCATGTGCTTGCGTGCCCGCTGGGCAAGGCTAGGGTGGGGCTCGACTCTGTGAGGAAGCGGGGATGCGGCCGCCCCGCTACCTGAGGTGGAGGGAAGGTTGCATTCATCCTTCCTTGTGGTTCGGGAGGGAGCACGAGGTCGGGAGCAAGAGGGGAGGCGTCCGCTTGGAAGCTCTGGGCACACGCCCATCCATCTCCTGGTAGGCGCCCGGGTGCCGCTCTCCACTTATTGTCGCAGAAGCCAGCCCCTTCAGAATTCTTTGCCTTGCTAGTGACTGCTCTTTCTCCATTCTTCTGTTGCTCAGCTCCGCCGCCCCCCTCCCCGTCTGCTGCAGTCTCAAGGGAGCCCCCCCCCCCGCCTTTCCTGGTCCCCCTTAGCCTCGACATGTGGTTTGATAAGGCTGCTTTCCCATGCAGCAGCTGGTTGATCCCTTGCCATTCATCCCATTCCGTGGCAGCTGAACCCCAGGCCAGGAAGGAATTGAACCCTTGCTCCCAAATACCTCTGTCATAGTACCAGAAAGTGTAGATGTGCCTTTGAATGGAATGATGATTCATGATGCCCGTCCACGTTGCTTCTAGAATGATGGGAAAGAGGGCCAGTTCAGAACCTAGGACCAGGACTAGTAGACTCCATCCAGTGCCCAACTCATGGCTTTTTTACATTCTGTGATTCTGTAACAGTGGGGGAAGGGTGGGAGGGTCAAGCGTACCACAAGGAGAAGGATGGGTGAAAAGGGCTTAGTAGGCTGATATGGGTGGCCAGCAGAGAAGAGAGCTTTATAAGAATCAACTGGCAGTGACTACCAGATACAGAAGATGGTGGGATCAAGCAAGGAATCCTGCACTCAGAAAAAAAAAAAAGAAGTGGGATGGGGGTGATTTTGTGATGTACCCCTCTGCAATATCTATAAAATATAGTGGGTTAGTCTGTAGAAATACTGGAAGGTTGGACTTGAAGAGTTCTGGATTTCTACACCCAGATACCACCATTCCAGCAGGAGAATGAAGCAGCTACTTTGCAGCATTGTGAAAGGGCAGCAAATCATATCTTAATTTATTATTGTTTTATTTGCCAGGGCAGGGGAGGGACTTATGGAATTTTCCACCTGTGGTTCCAGAATAATTTGAACAGATTTTGGGACTGTGGCTGTACAGCATAACTTTGCAACATGTGTGCAGTGGGAGGGGGAATTGCCATGTGCTGCTGAGTCTTGAGCTTTACATCCTTGCTGATTAAGTTTTCTGGGGTAGTCACTGGTCTGGTTCATGTATCATGCTAAACAGTGATCTGCTTAATCATGGTTTGTTGGATAAGTTGGTTGTGATTGTGCTCAATTGTGGTTTATTGGATAAGCCAATGACCATGATCTACAAATCACAATGTCTGGGTTCATGTAATACATTAAGCAAAAGCCAAGCAGTGACAGGTAAGCCTGACTGCTGTGTCTCAGTGTGGTTGAATTCTATACAGTAGGCTTATTCTGAGGGGAAAAAAAGGGTAACAGCTTTAGAATTTTGCTGTAAGGATGCATTAAATAATAAAGCTGTGAACTACTGTTCAAGTATCATCTGAGCTCAATATCTAGTGTGTTCTTATGGCACAGCAGCTCTGGTCCCAAACACATCACACACCCGCCTACTTTGCAGCAGGCACCTGTTCTCCCTGGCCCATTAGTTCAGGCACACTGCCCCAATAGGAAACTACCTTAATGGTTTTATGATATTTGTATAAGTGGTTTCATTCAGAAGCTCAGGAGTGTACATAGAGCTCCCTCCTCCCATTTTCTCCCACTGCAACAACCCTGTGAGGTAGGTTGGGCTGAGAAAGACTAACTGGTCCAAAGTCACCCACTGAGCTTCTGTAGCTGGGGCGGGAGGGCTTGAACTTCCCAGTGCCAGTCCACCACCCGTAACCACTGCATTGCACTGGTATGTAATATATGGGAATATATGGGCATTATTTTCAATACCCAGAACGCACTCTATAAGTGCCCCACAATTAACAAGGGTAAGTCCTCTATGGTTCAGAATCTCAAACACATACCCATGGTTAAAAATCAGAAGGGAGAGCAAAATTAAGAATTATTAGACACCTCCCTTCTTATACTTTGGTTTGTTAAAAATGTTGGTGCTGATCTCAAGATAATCCATCTGTAGAAACAGCATTAAGAGTGGAGGGGGCATGAAAGATAAATAGCAGGGGGTATGTTTGCTACCTTCTGAATAGTTATTCCAGAGGATTCTCATCCTAAGAAGTATGGTACTCCATCAATGTTTTCCTGCCTAACCCAAATACCACCCTGACTTGCCAGTATGTGGTTGACATTATCATTGGGCTGAAAGTCTGGATATCTACTGGTTGAATTATTGGTTCTTCCAGGACATATTAAGAAGAACTCTTGAGCATGCAGAAGATAAGGTTGCCTGCTAGTATATAAGGTGCAACATAGTCAACATTAAGGTGTTCTTGGGACTAATAATTCAAAATTTGAATGTATTACATTTTATTCCTCTAATTTTTAATCTGATTGTGCCCTGGTAATTTAAATAGTAGGTCTTCATGAGTATGTTGGAAGAATCTCTGCAAAATATGCTTCATCATCATCCATTACAAAAAGTTGCATTATTTGGAATAATGCATATAACAATGTCTTTAGCTATCCTAGATCCTTGGGAAGAATCCAATAGTCAAAAATACCACATTCAGACTATGGGGTGGTGGTGGTGGTATTTAGATGTGTTTTCCATGTATGGGATACAAAGAAACCTGGGTTAGTAACTTGCGTTTTAGGGTAATAGAGCATATCTGTTTCTCCTCCAAGCTCTGGGATTTGTTATCTTATTGTACTGTATTTGTGCTTAATATTTCTGCTTTCATGTTCTCAGGGCTGTGGGGAAGACCTGTCTGTTGATCAGTTACACGACAAATGCCTTCCCTGGGGAATACATCCCCACTGTGTGAGTACTGTGGGAGAAAGCTTAGGTTCCAGATAATCATGGGATAAAATAAACGTAAAAGCACAGTGGTTTGAACTGTTCCTGTACTAGGATTTTGAGGTGCTGAGTACTAAAAGAATTGGATACACCAAGGGGCCCTTCAAGTGTGACCAAGTTCTATATAGAAAAATAGTATACTGAATCATGCATTAAGGGTTTTGCGTGGTACTTAACTAAGCAAGTACATTCACCAAGAAATCAAGATTGGAACACATTCCATAGTGTGTTCACATATGCATAGTGTCCTTGTGTAATCACTGCAGAATTTGAAATGTTTGAGGATTTTACATTATTTTGTGTATGGGCATGTATAGTGTGAAACTATTATTGCGTGACATAACCCATGCTGACTATAAGAATCCCCAGGATTGCCCTCAAACATAGTTTCACAAAATATTTACAAGATCCAAACTATTTTCTTGCTTCAGCTGCCTTCGTGGCTCCTAGGAGAATCCAAGGTTCAGAGAAAGGGATCTTTTCAAGGCTTATAATCTCCATAAGTATGTTATTGTATAACTTATTGGTAATATACAGATTAACTAAATTTGAGCCCATTGGCACTACTGAGACACTGCTTTTCTGCAGTCAGCAGTGTTTTCACAGAGCATTTAATGTATCACTGTATCACCCAGCACTGCCTAATCCTGCGGCCAAGATTTTTGTAAAACCAGAGGTCCCCTTCAGTCCAACGTTTAGTTTTCTGCTCACTTGGTTCTGGTTTTCTATTTGTTACCTAGTGGGACTGCTGTTGAATAGTCTGTTAATGGTCAATTATTGTCTCTGAAGAGTTTTTAAGTCCATATAGTGCTAGCTTACTATAAAAAAACAAAAAGGACAGAAATATTAAAGGCATTCAGAAGGGACCACTGTGTAAGCAGCTTACATAATACAGAAGTGGAGAAAACCATGTTTTTACTAGACCTCAATCTTGATTGCTTATTGTTTCTATAGTAAAAGTTGTGCTGGGAGTTTAATAAGCAAAAGTGATAGAAGAGATACTTTTATTAAAGTAGAGCACAGTAACTTTTACTAATTGAGAAGAGGGAATTTGAGTTATCTTGAGAATGTATTTATCTGACTTAACCACTGCTGACAAGACCCTTTGCCCCTAGATTTGATAACTATTCTGCCAATGTCATGGTAGATGGAAAGCCAGTAAATCTGGGCCTTTGGGACACAGCAGGACAAGAAGACTATGACCGGTTGCGACCGCTTTCTTATCCCCAGACGGTAAGTGCTGAAGTGGAGCTGATCTGGGTTCCTTCTTTCCCCAATAGGACCTGTTTCTGCAAACTCTACACTTAACCAATTCCATACTTCTTAAGAATCAAACCTGAATAATATCAGGTCCAGCCAATTTAATGTCAAGCTGACCTGGCATGCCAGTTTTATAAAATCTGGGATTTTGGGTTTTATGGACTGATGTTGGATGGGTGGGAAATCCAAGATTTGCCACAGCATAAAAGAAAAAGTTTGCAACTGTGACTATTTCATATGAACACTGATGATCATATCCTTATAGGATGTTTTCCTGATCTGCTTCTCGCTTGTGAGCCCTGCGTCCTTTGAAAATGTCCGAGCCAAGGTAATATTCTTTCACGTAGAAAATTATCTTACTAAGGAGGGTCTGTTAACTGCATCCTTGCTACTGATTAACAAAGGCTATTTTCCTCTTTGCTGATTGATGCCTCAAATAGAAGTGTAAAAGTAAAGGAATTTGATATGGAGCAGCATCCATCCTCCCCCGCTTTCTAAGGAAAGCCAAGTTTTGGTTAGCCAAAATGCAAGAAAATATTATTTGACCCTGAAACCATTATCCTGATACTGCACCATTTTCTTACATTAGTTACCAAATGAATTCACTGCTCTTATTTTTAGTGGTACCCAGAAGTCCGACACCATTGCCCTAACACACCAATCATTTTGGTGGGCACCAAGCTGGATCTGAGAGATGACAAGGACACCATAGAACGGCTGCGCGATAAGAAATTGGCTCCCATCACCTACCCACAAGGCCTGGCCATGGCCAGGGAGATTGGTGAGTCTTGGAAATAGAGGCTAGAGCAGGAGTGGGCCATGCAGCCCCTAATCACATTTTTTGCAGCCCCCAGAGCTCCCATCCTGTTACATATTGACAGCATGTTTGCTGGAAAGTGGCAGCTGAATTCCCATTTTGCTGAATTGGAAAACACAACTATAGTTTAAGCTGACGCAACTTAAACTGTAAAGAAACTCTTACCCTTCTCTCCCCAAGCAGGGGAAGATGTTACCTTCCAATTCCATGATGTGGAGGATCTTATTTGCACATTGCATCCTCTTCCTCCTCCCCCCAAAAACAGTTGCCCACCTCTAAGACAGAGAAGGGAGCCGTGAATTAGGGAGGTCTGGAACATTTCCCCTGCTGTTAGATTAAAGAGCATCTTTTCTTTTAAAAACTAATGGTGGCTGTACTGGCCATGAGGGAGGGAGGGAGGGAGGGAGGGAGGGAGGATCTGTTATGAAAATTGCTGGAAGCTTTCAAGATTCCATAACTCATCTTCCAGTAAGTGGGCTAGAAGGAAAAAAAGAGAGTGAGGAAAACAAGAAATGTAGCTGATCATGAAGTGATATGTGATTGATATATATATAAAAAATTATATGGCTGCCGAACTCATAAAAAATGACTCTGGGCAGCGTACAGCAAAATGATAAAACAGTAAATAAATACACACATGCATGCACATATAATTATTATTTTAAAAAATCACAAGGCATTAGAGAGAATAGATGTTAAGAGCAGTAATGGTGCCACCTCAAGATCTCACCAGTCCCCTGGGGCCCCTAGGCCTGATGATATAACCAGGTCTTGAGGGACTTCCAGAAAACCAACAGGGATGGAGCTAACCTCACTTTGGGGTGGGGAGAATGTTCCGTAAGGCAGGCGCCATGGCAGAGAAGGCCCCAAGTGTAGTTCCCAACAGATGGGACCTGCAGCATGCCTTTTCTTCCGGATCTGATGTTCAGAACAGTCTGTTTCCAGAGATGGGACATCCTAGGAAATTCCAAATTCATATTTGTTTTTCTTCAGACTGCACTGATTCAGCCATTCTAGAGGTGGTCCGGCAGCTTTCTGGGAGTAAACCACAAACGATTTCCTATTCTGGAAGAGATCTTTCCAGAAAACCGCCAGACCATCTCCAGCACAGCTGGATCACTATGATCTAGAGAAAGAACAGCATGTTCAAGGGTTCCCTGTTGTCTTTTTTGTCATGAGATACCTTTTTTAAATGAAACAATAACGCTCAATAATCTGATGATGTCTTAAGAAGAAAAGCATAGTTCCCAATTCATTTATGCCCTCTCCCTACAGGTTCAGTGAAGTATCTAGAATGCTCTGCCCTTACCCAGAGAGGGCTCAAGACTGTCTTTGATGAAGCCATCCGTGCTGTGCTCTGTCCTCCACCTGTTAAGAAGCCTGGCAAGAAATGCACTGTCTTCTAGAGCACGCCTGAGTTCCATGTGTTATGGATGACTCCTCCTAGTGTCTGAGGAGGAAGAGTTTGCTGGGTGTTCCCACAAGGGAATGGCGGGGTCCCTCATCGTGTATGAAGTCAGTGTTTTTTAAATGTCTCTTTAATTTAATGTGTTGATGTAAAAGGGCCGCATGGGAAAAAGAGGAGCTCGGTGCTGTCCCACCCCCAGGGCGGAGCCATGCAACAAGCATGCTCTCCGTGACTTTGCTAGGACGTAATTCACGAATGAAAGGAACGGCCCTTTCTTACTACTTCTCTTGGTGCTAGAGCATTGTGGTGGGAGTATATAATGAACCCCAGGGGCGGCAGGAAAGACAAACGAGACACAGGTTGGAAAACAGGCCATTTGTGCTTTACAAAGTGGGACACCAACTAAGTCGATGGTCCAGGCCACTCTTGTGCTATTCAAAGCTATCATTGCCTTTGAGGCCATCAGGCTCTTTGCTGTTCCCGAGCAGTCTGACTGATCATCTGACTCCCCTAAAGATGGGGAAGAGGAAGACCTCTTTACCTTGTCCAGCCTCTGCAGAAGAGGGCCGCCTGGGAGGAGCCTTTCTGTAGGATTGAACAAGACACAGGAAGGGTGACAACTGACTCCTTCCTTTTGTCAGGAATAATGGACTGGGGGTTGGGGTAGAGAGAGCTTTGAGGGATTTGGATGGAGACAGGTCCAGTTTTTAATCATCGTGTAGAGTGATGAGCTGAACACCTCTTATTTTATACAATAAACATTTCTCCATAAGTAAGGTAGCGTGGTTGTTTTAGAAGCATCAATTGAAGGAAGAACGTGTCATCGTCTCTTTTCCCACTGATTGCAGTAATGGAAGTTAAATTCTTTCTACTATGTTCCATTTCATGATTCTCCAGTATTTTCAAAATGACTGAACAGGATAAATCACACAGAGTAGATATTCATCCCCAAGGAATTCACCCAACACGGTATTCTAGCAGGAGAGGAATCCTCCATCAATGGGCAGCATGGCGCCAGTGGTCATGTTACTTTGGTCGCTCAACAAGAACAGAATACCATTTACCACATCATCCAGTTCTGTAAGGAGAGATGCGTGAAGGATGGCTGAAAGCAATTCTGAAGGCAGTCAAAGCAACAGAATTCTTCAGGTCTTTCACAGACCGAAAGGAATTTCCCATTCCTAAAACCAAATGGTACTAACTAGTCTTACCTTATCCAGCCAGCAATACCCCACCCCATGCTGCTTTCTCTAGCAATTAATTCACAGAACCAGATGTAAGATTTGTTGTTGTTGTTGTTGTCTGTAGTTGATGTGATCCTGATAAGAGAGGTGGTATGGTCCCAGAGATTAATTAAATCCCTGGCAGGAAAAGAGAAAATCACACCTTCCTTATGGGAACACTTCATTAGCGTTATCTAAAATGGCTAGGACTTGGTATGTAAGGAACAGGGAGGGATCTTCTCCACATCAGAGATGTAATCTGTTTCAGCCTCGCTATCAGAGGAGTAGGACAGCTGAAAGACTACAGGCTTTGATCAGAAGCTTGCACATTCCAGATGATCAATTCTTTTAAAGGAGCCACAGCACTGCTGCATGTTTCTCAGTTATTGCTAAGCACTTCTCTTCTGGAATGTTGGTAGGTCTCCAGAGACCCTCTCTTGACCTCTGACACAGCAAGTCTGTGTTCCAAATTACCTGCAAATTTTCCCAGTGGGATGCGGCTAAGCATAGATCCAGCTTTCTGGGGATCACTCCAGTTGAGGCGTCCCATGTTTGTCATGACAACTGTGGGATTCACACAATTTACCCGAATCTTGAAAAGCGAAAAGGCAATAGAGAGTGAGTGCATGGTTAGATTAAGCACCCAGCAGACACCTACTCTGGCTTTAAGGAAGGGGTGACCAATGTGTATGGTCTAGAATTGTTGATGGTCTAGAACTCTGCTCAGTGTTGGTAATTGAGCACTCTCATCATCCCTCATCGCTGGCCATGCTGGGAGTTGGAAGTCAGCAACATTTGAAGGAGCACACATTACTCATCCATGCTTTATGAGCTTACTCTTAAGGAATGGGTTTTTCACTATGAAAACAGCTAAAATTTTAATCAACTGGCTCTTAGGGAAATACATCACCCTGGCCTACTCAATCTGCTTCCTTCAAAGGAAGGCTCCATTTTTTTTCCTGTATGTTTGGTCTATATTAAGCTATATAGAGTCATATAAAGACAAAAATATTTTATTTGTTTGCTCTGCTTTGCCTGCACTATATTTATTATTCCTCGTTCAGATATTCATCTTGTGCTTATTCTCCAAGCAGAGGTGCTTACCTTATGGGGACCTAATTCCAGAGCCATTGACTTCGTCAGCATATCCAAGGCACTCTTGGTTGCACCTTCAAACAAACAGAAAAAGTGTATTAAAAGCTTCCCCTTCTTCCTCTTCTCCTGGCTTTTGCTTCACTTTCCAGCCTCTAAGTACCTTGAACAGGCACAACCTGAGGCAATGTTCACCCTGCAAGATTCTTCAAAAACTGCTGGGAGATTTGACCTGTGGAACCAAGAAAGCAAATGCTGCACTGATACTCACAGTAAACAGTGTGATCTACCACAGCCCGTTGGGAAGCCTGGCTTGAGACATTCACCATGACTCCTGGTGCTCCTCTGGCAATCAGTTTCTGGGCAAAAATCTGTGACAACAGAGAATTTATCAGACATTTACCACTTGAGATTTAATGATATCTGGGCATCAAAGGTTAAATCTAAGGCAGTTACTAAACCACAGTGAGGTGGAGATTTACTTCTGAGTAAAGACACATAGGATAGAACCACAAGTCCACCTTCTTTAAGACCACAATAATCTTCCATTTGTTAATGGAAGTTTTTGACTAACTGCTTCTATATTTCTTTGAAGTGAGCATGTTCCTTCCAACATAATGCAGATTTCTCACCTGGGAGACATGCAGCACAGCACGAAGATTGACACTGAAAGATCTATATAAAAGGAAAGCCAGATTAAATACACCAGGGAAAGCCAATAGCAACGAAGTGGGTAATTGCTAAAGGTCCCAAAGTGCAGGGATTGCATACCAAACTCCCAGCCTCCTCCCCTCCCTCAGTCTCAGGAAACAAAGGAATTATCAGGTTGCTAAACCAAACCAGTCTGCCCTTTTTTCATCAAGGACAAGGAAAACCGCTGTTTTGCAAACTAAACAAACATCTGAAGCTCAGTTTTCAGTCTAGGAGAACATTTTATTAAATTTTACCCTTCAAAGTGGAATGGAAAAGGCCTCTAGGGCTGAAAATCAGCACCTACAACAGTGGCTTCTAAAACCAAATTCCCACAACTCCCTTTAGTACCTAGTACTAACTGTGGGACCTATTTTCTTTAAATATTCTATTTCTTTACATCTTCTCTTTGGCCTGGGCCATGGATTACCTGTCAAAGGCCTCCTTAGTCACTTCCAGGAACGGCTGCAAAACTGCTACAGCAGCGTTATTCACAAGCAGATCAACATCTTCCACTGTGCTTAGTGCGGCCTCTGTAGCTTCCCAGTCTCCGAGGTCAACACACAGCGTCTGGATACCTGGGCACTGAGGAGAGAAACAACGTCAGGAAAGACAGAGATGAAGGTGATTGCAAGGCAAGGGAGCTGAGATTGCTAGTTTTCAAGTTACTCTTCTTGCATATGAAAGAAACTTTATCAGTACATGATTTCAAATAAAGGGCTGAGGACATGTAGTTCCTTCATTAAGCTTGAACTGCATGGATATTTTCACACAACGTTCCAGTTATGTTTTTGATACTCAAAGAGTATTTTGGAGATCTGCAACTCTAGTAAGATTCTTTTTTTTTAATACAAGAATTTTATTAAGTTTCAAGCAAAGATAAAAACTACAGAAAAATAACTACAAAGAAAAAACTTAAAAAATGTAGAAACACAAGAGAATTTTTTTTCGAAGTTACAAAAAGAGGTGACTTCCGACTTTTAACAGCAAGGATATACAAAAATTTTCCATATTCAATCCCTTACTCTATATTAAACCAAAATCACATTATTTCTATAAATCATTCCATTGGCACATTATGAAAATGGCTAAATACAGTTACTCCCTCCCCTTGTATTAAAAGGAAAAAAAATATATAAACCTCCTAATCAACTTCCCCCCGAAAGATAACATTTATTTAATTATTCCCTTCCTGCTACTATTCTATACATTCCTGTCTACTGTAATAAAGATAAAAAATATTCTTAAACCCGTATCCCACTTCAATATAAACCAGAGCATTTACATATCCCCACAATGCGTACAGAGCTTTTTTCTTAGAAAAATCAAACAGCCCAACTGCCCCGCTCAAGAACTCCAACTTCTCTTCAGGAGACCTCCCATGCATAATAACCCCTTCTTTTCCATGGCATTCCATCTGAAAATCAATTTCAGTTATGGCTTGTAACTCGATCTCTCCCTTAAATTTCTCCAACTCCACTATCCAATCTTCAGCATTTCAACAGAAGTTGAAGAGACATTTCTGTCATTGTTAAATTCCTATTTCATCCATGACATCCCCAACCATATGACACATTTTAGACCTCATATTTTCCACAATGTCCTGAATGCCTTGCATAAAAACTTGGTAGGAGTCAGAAAAAATCTGTTTAAAATCTTGGTGGAAGTCAGAGAAAGTCTGTTTAAAATCCTCCATGTCTCAAGCAGTAGATTATGGTGCCCCCTAGGAGCTTAACCAGTGAACGTTGAAGATATGAAAGAATTCTGAAATGTTTACACAAGTGAAAGTGAGATAGCAGACAGTTCCCAAGGGAAAGTAGAAGCAGAAAACTGAAAGTTCAAAACAGCTCATTCAATATGTAGGAAAATGCTAATATCTTCAAATTTAGTACAAAAATAACAACAGGGAGACAATTATTTACTCTCAGTCCTCCTTAATATTTGGAGGGAAAATAAAGCTCAAAACTTAAAAAGAATTATTTTTAAAAGAATTAATCCCCAAAATAATGATAAACACCAAGAGAACCCTCTTCTCCTTGCTGTAGAAAGCCTCTCTTAGGGTATACGTACTTAAAAAATATATAAATTGGGTGATTTAGAAATGGGGTGGCTGGTCTTAGTGTCCCTTTAAGGCTACAGCGCAGCATGGAAATGGTGATGTCCTAGCCTCTGGGCTAGCTCTTAGCAGTCAAACGCAAACACTGTTTGAGATCTTCTGGCTGCAAGCAGCCATCCGGAGGCAGATGGGATGATTCCAAGTGTTTTCCTTTTTCCAGAAAAACATTCCTGGGCTTCAGGAAAAACCTGGCTGAGCCCAAAAAAACTGCCTGTTGTAAGTTCTGCCCGCTGAGCCCATGGGCACAGCTGTTCAGTCTGTTCAGACCAGAAGTCCTCTAGTAAGATTCTTCTGTATCCTGAAATACTCATCCCTAATATAAAAAGATGCCCTCAAAAGCACATTCATGCTACGTGAAGAATGTCCCAAGAATGGCAGAGGAGTTCAGTTGCTGCAAAGTACAACTTCCCCTTTCATGGCAATTTTGTGAGAAAGAGAAGCACGTTGCCTGTTGCCACTGTTCCCCTTGCTCCTCAGCAAGACTTCTAAACCTTGAATACTGTGTTGAGAAAATGATGAGAAATTCAGTAAACGGCTTATTTTCAAATCAGTGCCATTCCGTGGACACAATGTGCATGTGGCTATCTGATAGAGGTAGCTTTTGAAGGCCACCCTCTAGCAGGCCAGGCACAACATCCTAACCCATAAACCCCAGGCATTTCCAGATTAGGTCAAGTCATTTTATTCCCCCTCTACCTCAGACCAGTGTCTGGAGGCAGAAGAAAGGGTGGAAGTTAGTTTGCTCTTCTGTCTTTCAGTACAGACTAAGGCTAGAGCAGCTGGTAAAAATAGGAGGAAGGAGTATTAGGTATGTTAGCTGCCTTGAGTTATTTATAAAAATAATAAAGGCAGGATAGTAAGTAAGTAAATAAATAAAAAAGGGGGACCACTCTGTATTTGTTCCTCAATCCCAGCAAATAGGTGAAACGGGACATCCCTGAAGGTGGAAGAGCAGTCTTGCGCTGGTGTTTCCCACCAGCAAAGCCCCCCTTCCTCTGACCGTAGAGGCAACCACCCACGCCTGAACCTCCAGGCTAGAGAAAAAACGCGGGTGGGGCCGCGCAGCACCCCAAGAAGCTCCACAAATGGGCGCAGGCTGAGTGGGAAAGAGCCGCGCTGCCTCTACCTCTTTCTGTAGGCTCTCGAGATCCGCCTGGGTCCGGCTCACCGCCACCACCTGAGCCCCCGCGCGGGTCAACCGTACTGCCACAGCCCTGCCGATCCCTGCAAAGGGGAGCACAACATTATTGCAAGGCAACTAATACGGGGGGGCACGTCCCCGAAACGCCCAGTGTTGCTCCAGCGGCGCAACCCCGCGGACGGTACCTTTGCCTGCGCCCGTCACCAGAGCGCGGCGGCCCGAGAAGCGCTCCATCCTCCGCGGCGGCTGAGGCTCCAGTCGGCGCTTGGAGACAGCACTGGAAGTCTAGAGGCGGCGCCCGAAGGGGCAAGCTGAGACCGTCCCTGCGCCGCTGCCCTCCCCGCCCCCCTGGGTGTCGTGTGTGCAGTTTCGGCCGAGGACGCGCTCCCCGTCACCGTTACGGCGTCTATCGGGGAGCGCCCAAGCCCGACTTCTGGCGTCCTTCGGTGTAGAGTGTAAGACCGCATCCGGGCGACCGCTCCTTTGTCTGAAGGCAAAGTTCCTGGTTCCTTTCGACGCCATGTTTTTCTCCCGTGAAGGAATCTGAGCTTCGTGTATTTGTGGTGTGTCGTCGCAAAATCGGAGCCATACAAAGCTTCTTGTGTTTATGTTACCGGCGCATTGCAAGTTGATAAATGTAATAGTTGGGGGCAGATAGGTTGCTGACAGAGAGAGAAATAGTTCAATTTTATTATCCAGAGCGGCTTCTGAGAACCATGAAATGTGGGAATGACATTTTCGTGCGTAGCAAAGCTGTAAACGTTGTCCCCCTCCTAATCAAGGTGTGAAAGAGACAGTATTTGATACCTGAGGCAATAAGCAGTAGAAATGCTACAACACAACAGTAATAATTTTATATGACACCCAACACTGTAGATACTTTTAATAATAATAATAATAATAATAATAATAATAATAATAAATTAAATTTATATGTCACCTGACTCCAGCCACTCACATACAGACATTTTGTGCTTTTACTTGCCTGGCAAGCAGAAATCTTAAGTAAATCCCATGTAAAAGAATTTAGGGGACATATAAATGTAGTATGAGGACAAGGCTGTTCTAAGAGACAATAATTTTAAGCCTCCAACCCTGCACTCCTGTACTTCCTCATTGTACCTTAAGCAAATTGGTACTAGAAACCTTGAACTAGCCTCAGCTCCATAATTCCATCTACCACAGTACTAAAAGTAGCTGATTACAAATACGTTTATCTCAGAATGTCGGTGCGGTCAGGATGGTAGGTGATTTATTATTCGCCATCAAGTTGTTGTCAACTCTTAGCGACCACATAGATTTTCTCTGGGATGACCTGTCCCTAACCTAGTCTTTCAGGTCTTCCAACAGTGCACTCACCACCACTGTAACTGAACCTTATAATTGAGAATGAAGGTAGTAGCTTCTGCCTTTTAGGATCAAGTATCAACATTAAACATCAACATTAAAGGAACAGTCAGTACGCTGCAGACTAGCACTTGATAGAGTGAAGGCCTTGGAAAAGATACTCAAAAGTTTTGTCTGTACCTACAAGGATCAGAATCGTGCAAGCCATGGTATTCCACTCTATGGAAGCAAAAGTTGGGCTTTGAAAAAGCTGGATATTGACGCCTTTGAACTTTGATGTTGAAGACTCCTGAGAATACCGTGGACAGCCAAGAAAACAAACCAATGGATAATTGAACAAATCAACCCAGAGTTCTCACTTGGGTTACAAATGACCAGGCTCAAATTATCCTACTTTGGACACATTATGCGAAGACCCAGCTCTCTAGAAAAGGCTCTAATGCTGGGAAAGGTGGAAGGAAGGAAATGGGGATGACCAGCAGCAAGGTAGACAGACTCAGTTACAATGGCGATGAGTGCACCATTGGAAGACATGAAAGAATAGGTTAGGGATAGATTGCAATGGAGAAAATCAATCTATGTGGTTGCTAGGAATCAAAAACAACTTGATGGCACATAATCAAACAAAGCACCTTTTTTGAATTGTTAAAACAGCTGTACTTTTTGAAATCTTGTTTAAAAAGCTATGCACAAATCTACCAAAAAAATAATTACCGTTAGTACTTCTTGAGTACTAAGTCATTTAATTAATTAAAAATAATATTTATATTTTAAGTGCCATTTGGATCCATAAGGCCCCTGGTGAACTATCTTAATTGGTCTCTTTGCCCTGCAGAGGTCAGAGTGAGATGAGCCTTTTCTGAATCACAAAGTGATCTCCATCTTCAAATCACAACTAGCTGATTTGAAATGAGTAGGATGAGTATGAGTTTGACCTTGTGACGTTGTCACAGAGGCCATGAATTCCATGAACCCTCCCTCAGGGCATGAAGGTTGAAAGGCAGGTGATATACAAGCAGGACCCCCAATTTGTTCATACAGTTCAGCTTCAAATACATGTACTTGTGTCTTGTTACCTGGTCACAACCAGTTATCTTGAAAGGAACATTATCACCCCACCCCCTTTCCCCGGCCTTGAATAATGGCTGCTGATGGATCCCAAAAGGCAAATCTTGGACAGAGCCACATCTCTGTCTTGCCCAACCAGGTTTTACTGCAATTTATGCAGACATGGACTGGCTATTTCAGAATGTTCCTGAGTATTCTATTCCTATGACATCACTTGTCGCCAATATCACAGCTAGAACTTGCTTCGGCCCATTTAGGCCAATCTGCAGCTGTTAATTGCTCTTTTTCAATGTTGAATCGTAATCAGCTGGTGCAGGCAGCACAACTAGCAGAACAATGTGGCAGATACAAGGACATGGTCAGTGCTATGAAGCAGCTTGTGATGGAAGAAAAAGAGCCCTTAACCCACAAGGAAAAGACTCTGCTTGCTGAGGCCTATAAGTTTCTAATACAGAAGTGTTGCTGTTCTTGGCGAAGGCTGAAGCATTCAGTGGAACAGGGAATTGGAAAGCAGAAGGAACAAGCCCAAGCCTATCGTGACTCTATAAAGGAGGAGTTGGAAGCACAATGCTGGGAGATTCTTAGCCTATTAGATCATGTACTACTAAAGTACTGTAATGAGGCAGATTATGAAAGCCAAGCCTTTTACCTGAAGATGAAAGGTGACAACTACCGTTACCTAGCTGAAGTAGCCCTTCCTGCTGCTAAGGATACACTAGTAAAATCTGCAGAGAAAGCCTATGGAGAAGCTCAGGAAATTACTCAGTGGTGCATGGAACCTACTCATCCCTTAGCTTTGGCTGTGGCTCTGAATTTTGCAATACTTTATTATGAGGTTCTCAATAACCCTCATCAGGCAACAAAACTAGCTAAATCTGCCTTTGACAAGGCCATTGATGTCTTGGAGACTCTCAGTCTGGACTTCTATAAGGAATCCACAATGATCTTGCAAAACCTGAGAGATAACATTGTGCAGTGGACTGGTGTTCAAGAACAGGAGGAGAGGGAAGAGGGCTAATTCCAAGACTGGCTCTTAAACGTGGGATCTAGTGATAAATTCCATTCGCATTGTTACTACATTTACTCAGGTACCAAATCTATTCCATTAGTGGCCAATGCAGGTGCAAATATCTTGAGTTTTTAACATCCTTGTAGAAATAAAAATCTGTTCCTGGTTCACTGTCTTTCCTGATTTAAGTTTAAATCTTACAGAAAATGAAGTAATCCTAGAGAATACTAAGAAATAAATGTTACTACAGGTAGCTCTCATTTAGCAACCACAATTGGGACTGGCAATTTGGTTAAGCGAATTGGTCACTAAGAGAAACTACGACTACGCTTATAGTTTTACTTTAGCTTTCCTTTGCTTTACAGACCTGCAAAGGTTGTAAATGCAAGGATTGGTAGCAACTTACTTTTTCATCACCGCTGTAACTGCGAACAGTTCTGTATGATTATGTAGATAAATACTAGTTAGCCAAAATACTTTCAAAAACTAATTTGATTAGTTTAATAGAATTTGGAAAAAGAAATCCAGTGATATTAGATCTTAACAGAGTGGATGATTTGTCTATAATTCCCATTATACTGTTTAAATATAAATCATAAGGTTGCTAAAAACATATATAAAAAATGAAAAGCAGGGCACCAATCACTACTGATTCTTTCACACACACACACACACTTATAATTTTGAAAAACATAAACCTGAAATTTCCATTTAATTATATTTCTAGGGCTTTATTTAGATATGTAAATCTGTTTTCAGCAACCATCTATTATAAGTGTTGGTGAATACACATAAATTTGGAGTAGAATGCAGAGTAACACAATAGAAAGTAAGTTCAATAAGAAAATTAACAAGCCATTTTTCTAGAATTGAGTCTAATAAATGTTCTGGTCTAGAAAAGAACTGTGATGGTTGATAAGCCAGTAGCAAACACATCATTTAGTTAATGTGAAAACTGATACTGAAGCAGATTGAGCATGGTTATTTTGACAAGTTGCACATATTAAAAAAAGTAGTGTTCTCAATGATCTTATTAAGCCTTCTGTTCCATACTCTGGTGCTATCCATTCATTCATTCTTTTATTTAAATTATCCTTTTCAAGCCTTGGTCAGACATAACCAGTGGCAAGTTTGATTCCTTATTGTATTTCACTGAAGATTTAAAGCCTACCACACTCATAAAAAAATCTATAATAAATAAGATGTTGGATTCTCAGAAATGTTACTTCAATGCTGTGTATGCAAATTAATGGCTGGTTTGAGGAGGGGGGGTTGTAAGGTATGTCAGATAAGAAAGTGACATATTATGACAAATATTTATTTCAGGAAGGAGACAGAATTTCCCAGGGAACAGGAATGCACCTGCAGAGGGTACTGTATTCTAATCATGCACAAATATTCCAAGTAAATGCACTGCACTAAACATATATCCTCTATAGCCTTGGGCCCCAATATGGCACCTGGTGATATCCCCAACACCTTGGGGGCCATTAAGCTCCCTGCTCTACCTAATATAATGTTTCATGATTATTTTACTAAGACATAGTAGGGATCAGAGAAAAATTGAATCAAGTTGTAAGGAAAACATGCCCAAAAGTACAGTGGAGAAGCAAACCTCTAAGGAAAAAAGCAGTATAAAAATTACTCTTATACTACTCTTGTACTACTCAAAGCTGTATCCTGAGCACCCCAATTCTTTGTAACAGATGAATGTGCATTATGATTTTTAAAAACTTAATATGACTATATTTGACATGTTTATTGTTTTTATACTTTTTGCTATACACTGCCTAGCATCACTTCTTGTGAGATGGGAGGCCATATAAATTTGATAAATAAATAAAATGATCAAGCTTCCATCTGCAATTGAGTTTTTAAATAAGAAAATCTTGGGTTTCAAATTTTACATTTTTCTGTGCCTTGACTTGATGGCAAATGCTTGGCTTCAATTTCGGTCTCTTCTGTCAAAATAAAATGGGCATCAACTGGGTCAGGAATGCCCAGCAGAGACAATAATGCTATCATCATCATCATCATCATCATCATCATCATCATCATCATCATCATCATCATCATCCCCAAATGAGTCATGTCAGTATTGTTACATGTTCATCAGGTAGTGATCACAGTCAGAACTGTTCTGGAGCTTACAACACACCAGATAGGGTACATCTGAGAGTCAGGTACAGTCTGTGTTCTGGTCATAAAAGCTTCAAATAAATCATTCATAGGAAAAATGCTTTAATTCTTATTCCTTTATGAAAAGAGGCCAGTGTGCTAGTTCTTCAAAAAGGATGGTCAAAAGAAATTCTTCAAGGAGCCTGTATTGTCTCTTTCACTGTCCAGAGTTATTTAGTAAAGAGCCCCAGATTTTGGCCTCACCAACCTGGAGCACACAGAAGAGATGCTGATAGATCACTTGCAGCTCTAAGCTGCATATTTTTGCTATCAGGCCATCATCCAGGTTGATGGCATTATGTATTTCACAACAGTGGAGTAGATTCAGTGACAGACCTGCTGCATGAATGGCTTATTGTTACATCACAATTTCTCTTTATTTCTTCTTCTTTATCTCATTCTCAAATGCAAAATTCTGTCTTTTTGATGTATACTGCTATATTTACAAGGAGGATCCTGTACAATAGTAGTGACTCAGAAATATCCTTTATTAAGTTGACCAAGTCAACCACAGAACCAGTGGACAACCCTCAAAATACATCATGGTCCATCCTTTTACAAGCTTGCTTGCTAATACTCATTTTCTCAAAGATCCAATTACTGAGTGTTGGGTGTATCAAGTTAGGAAGTTAGCTGCAGTATAACATGTAAGACTCATATGATGGCCCAGCCAACAGAAATACCGGTTTCAATACCTAGAAACAGTTAGTGGTTAGAAAATATCCAAGACCAATCACTTTGGGACTTGAGCGTAACAGTGGAGAACGTCCAAAAAGGCAAGAATGAAAGCCAACTTTAAAGGGCCATGAAGGCAAGAGGTTCTCCTATTGCATAGAGCAGAGAAGTTGCTAGGGATTGGCTTGTCTCATATTTACTGTAAGAGATGACATTTCTGACATTTCCACTGTGGTTCCACAGGAATACAATTAGTAAGGCAGAATTAACAAAAATACTTTCTTGATTATACTACCTTCCCAAATAAGAACACTTGCCCTAATAACAACAAAAAAGCTATGCTTTGCTCCAAACATTTTTATAAAGGTCTATTTATCAGCCATATTGCTACAGTGCCAGACTGTAACTTTACATTGAAATTGCATTACAGTATTGCAGTGCAGGAATGGTTATGTTTCAGCAAATATATATTTGAGCCTGAAAAAGAAACATTGCAGATATTATTTATAATGTGCCCAAGGCCAAAGTTCTTCTCAAGCATTATTTTGAAGAGTGACTGGTTTGTTTGGGACTTGCTTTGTCTTTCTTTTTCCTCCAAAATATAGCTCTGGTTATTCATTTAAAGAGAGCTGTATAAGAGACTCACATGAAAGGGTAGATATCATTTCACCACAGAGTTTCAGGGTAGAGTGGGGCACCACAGAGTTTCAGGGTAGAGGAGGCAGTGAACAGATTTGAACCTGCAAAGATTAAGATAAGAAATTATAGCCTAATCCTGAAAATATATCAATGGATCATAATCAGGCAATTTTTGGTTCTCATGTTTGAATTTCTTGGCCAAACAAGTAGGATAGAGAATTTCATTTAGGAAATAATGTACGCACCGAGTTGGATCTTGTTGTACAGTGAATACTTCACCCATACTCACAACATTGCGTTTATTCTCAGGGCCACCGTAACTCAAGGTAACCTAGAAAAAAACACAGCCCAAATACTCAAAAATGCACTTGTTAGAATAGGATGACTAACTAATTAAGAATTGGAGCATGTTCAAGTCCTAAAATTCCACAGTTAGTATGATTAGCTACCAAGGATTGGAAATATGTTACAGTCTCTCTAGGATTAAGGCCAATTTAAGTATCTTAGTTGAGGAAGGGAGAATGAATAGAATCCCACAAATGTTGCCACCATACTTATGGAGGGATTTCACTCCAATCCTTAATTTGTTACAGGAGAACAACCCATCTTTTTATCTCCTTACCGTACTGGTTGTAGCCATATTTTTCCTTATGAGAAGAAATCAAAGATTTACTTTTTTACCTTTGAGCATATGTTACTGGTTGTGGAAGTAAGATCAACACAATCAGAAACAGTTTTTAAATTACAGGTAGTCCTTGTTTAGTGACCATAACTCTGTCATTAAGTGAAGCAGTCACTAAGTGAAACTGAAACTGTGCTTATGATCTTACTTCAGCTTTCCTTTGCTTTACAGACCTGTGAAGGTTGTAAATATGAGCATTGGTTGTAAAGTTTCTTTTTCATCACCATCTTAACTGTGAATGGTCACTAAACGATGCAGTCACTAAACAAGGACTACCTGTATTCATAAAGTTGACAAAACTTTCCTGAAATCCCAGAAGTATACCATTTACCTACTTTCCATTTTCATTTGCTTTAAATATCCGTATGTTCTACTTACTCTTTCACTTCAGTTCCCTGTTTTCTACGCATAGTAACCACTTTTAAACAAGTATTCAAATTCTACACTGAACTTTAACTTTTTTCAAGTGTTTTATGCCTAACTTCAAGACCTAGACTTCCCACCCACAATAATTTAAGAGCAAGTAACACTAATTATTTATGTTTACTTAAAAAAT
Organism: Candoia aspera; assembly: GCF_035149785.1. Lineage (NCBI taxonomy): Eukaryota > Metazoa > Chordata > Lepidosauria > Squamata > Candoiidae > Candoia > Candoia aspera. The sequence goes on along the minus strand of NC_086154.1, from coordinate 113,175,677 downwards.
GCCCATAGTTCCTTCTCCTTGTTCTTCCCATCACCATGACAGAATTTCACAAAAGCCTTCTGTATTTTGTTTGTACTACATCAATACTGACACAGATAACAAACTTGCAGCATTAGAAACTCCCATGAGACAGATACTTTTAAGCAAAGACAAGGGTGGGTGGTGGATAGGAAGCATCTGCTTAGTTTGGACAAGAGCTGCCCTTACTTGTCTGAGCACAGCTCCATCACGCAGCCGCTGTAGGTTTTCCAGATGAGAGTGAAACAAGGGGCTGTGCAACAGTTTCACTTCCAAGAGCCCCTCGATGATGTAGCCAATGGTGCAGTCGTCAGGGAGGCGAATTCTCTCTGCAGTGCTAATGAAGCTCCCAAGGCTACCAAAAGCAAAAATCAAGGAATGAATCTCTCCTCCGATCTGTTCAGGTCGAGGGGTGGGAGCAAACGTTCCAAGCTGCACATACCTAGCCCATGGGCTCATCTTGAGGGCCAGGCCTCTGCTGATACAAAACCCAGCACCACCTGTGGCAAACCAGAATTTTGTAGTAGTCTAGAAAAATAAACAGAGACTTGTTAGAACGACTGAGCATTCCTTTTCTGATCAGCTAGACATGCTCCATTCTATTCGACTATTAGAAAGCCTCAGAAAATGGTTGGAGCTTCAGGAAACCAATCTTGAACCAAATTTGAATTTGAAGAAATGCACCAGCTGTGGCTTTTCTTTATGTATTACTAATTCTTGATATAGTTACAATGAAATGGGTTCAGTTAGACTTATTTAGAAGAAAACATGTATAGGATTGTAATCGTAATACATAGCTATAGGACAGAATAATCAGCAGAGTTCATTCTGTCTGCAGAACCACAGAAAAAAAGCCAATAGTAAGTAGAGGAATGAAATCACAGCCTTATCTACAAATTCAAAGTTGAAATCTGTTTAAAAATGTGAAAATCTATACATTTATTTCTTATTCCACATTAAGAAGCTTACATCTTTTCATTTCTTTTCAAAAACAACTTTTCTTGTGTTCTGAAGTGTTATATATTTACAAATATATGCCACCCATAAGTCACATAATTGCCTAATTATTTAAAAGGATCTAATTAGTTCCATAGTATGCTCTTTAGTGTAGGATACAAATAGAAAAGATTACTAGACTTGCCTAGACATGACAACACCATCTGAATTCTTTTCCTATAATAATAGCAAAATATGATATGATACATTAATTTTCTATGCCTATAAAGTGGGGTCTGTTGCCTGCTTGCTATCTTGTACACATAGAAAGCAATGCAATCATGTCGGCAGCCCAGGAGCTGCGGGTGCTCTACACAAACAGCTTACAATACTGTCTTGAAATCCCTTCTTCGATCTCTCCGCTCTGGGAGGTGGTGTGGTGCAGTGGCAAGCAATTTCTTTAGGCAATCTCTCTGTTGCCAGACCCTTCCCCCCCGCCCTCTCAGAACGGAGAGATTGGAGAGGGATTTCAAGATAGCAAGCTGTTTGCTCTTCTACACATTGAAAGCAATGCGATCATGCCAGCAGCCCAGGGCTGGGAAATGTGGATGCACTACACAAACAGTTTACAGTACTCTCTTGAAATCTCTTCCTTTCCAATCTCTCTGCTCTGTGGGCGGGGTGTATGGGAAGCAAGCAATTTCTGTAGGCAGTCTCTCCTTTGCCTGTTTCCTGCTGGTGGTGTGATCACACTGCTTTTGATGTGCAGAAGAGCAAACAGCTTGATCTCTTGAAATCCATCTCCAATCTCTCCACTATGCAGGGGCAGGGAGAAAAAAAGAAGCAATTTCTGTAAGCAATCTCTCCTTTGCCAGACTCTCCCCCCCACCCACCTTGCAGAGTGGAGAGATTGGAAAAGGGATTTCAAGAGAGTACTGTAAGCTGTTTGCATAGTGCATCTGTGGCTCCCAGCCCCAGGCTGCCTACGTGATCGCATTGGTTTTGACATGTAGAAGAGCAAACACTTTACTCTCTTGGAATCCCTTTCTCTCCAATCGCTCTGCTGTGCAAGGGGCAGGGAAGAAAAAAATACAGGTCAGTTACAGGACAATGTGTACTAACTATAATGGCAATCACATGACTGAGGGACACTGTGGAGGTCGTAAATTGGCTGTAAAGTTATTTTTTCAGCACCATCGTAACTTTGAACGGTCACTGCAAGTGGCTGGTAAACGAGGACGACCTGTAATCAGCTTTTGAATGGCATATTGAGAGCCTCAGGCCCAAAGTGGCAAGAGCCAGGGCCTGTTTTGGGGAGGAATTTCAGGGGTTTTAAGGGGTGAAATGAGTGCCTTAAGCTTTGCAGAAGCACCCTCTTTGTTTCTAAAAACCCTCCACCCCACCCAAATAATGCAAAAAGAACCAGCTGAAAACTGCTAGTTCTGGGAGCCTCAAAAAGGGATGTCCGTGATTGCACTTTTTGAACTTCTGCCTAAGGCACAACTATCAAGTGCTTCGGAACAATGACAACTCCAATGGAAAGATCATAAAAACAGTCATTGTTCTAAACTTATTTACTTAAGCACCTATGTCATAAACAGAGTCCTGTGATGGACTGGTAAATTGGAAGGATATGAAATGGTAGATGACAATTCTACACATTGTTTCTGAAGGATGTAACATTTTTATATTATTCACAAAGATATGGAGTGAGTGAGTAGTAAGTTAAAGTCAGAATGGGGGCACTGCTATTGGCAACAAAATCTATCAGCTGCCAATTCAGTATAGCAAAAGACACAATGATAGTCTGAAATAATAGCATCTGCAGAAATCATCTTTGAGCCATGCCTCTTAGGGAAGTGTTGCCTGGTCCCATGCTGGTAGGCTGGAAAAATAACAAAGTAGGGTGAGGAACTCCAGATGAAAGTAAACATGGAGAGGCTATACAAACATCTGATCTGTTCAATTTGTAAAAACAAACAGTGAAAAATGTGCTCACTGATCCATCATTCTGGATATGGTCTGCTGCTTCAATTGGATGGTCCAGACTTGGTCTTCCTATATATATATCTTGGCTGTGTGAAAAAGCAGACAAAAGTCTCAGGAGGCTCTGCAGATTCACATAGTTGTCATCATCTACATGACAAAACCACCTGCAGAAAATGCAGAAAAGTTACAATGGAGGTCATAACAAAGATATAACAAAGTTCTCTTTAGGGAAGATCTCATCTTCCAGAATTACAGTAACTGTGACAATGCAAATTACATAATTAGAATGCTGGGGGGCAGGGAGAGAACAAATGGAGAAATTTTTTTCAACTACATAAAATTAGATGAAACCCAGCATTCTCCTTTGCTGTCTACTGATCAAAAGAGCTGCAGATACTAATTTATGAAACCAAAAGAACACTGAAAGTAACTATTAATGAAACAGTGACTTTCACTTACTTTCGCCCAGACTCTAGAAATTTATCATATTCCACTGACATCTTGCAGCAGAGAGCTTGGCGGGTGTGAACAGCTGAGCAGTTGGTATTAATTATGTGATCCCCTATAAAATAAAAATGATTGCAACTGGAGAAGCTATGTAGTTTCTAACAGTAGTATAGTCATATTCATATATGAAGAGCCCTGAGGATTAAATAAGCATCCAGTACTAGCTGCAGAAGATCTAGATTGTGCATCAAACAATGTCAGGCTATAAGAATGTAAAATGGAAAGAGCAAATAAGCAAGCATGGTAGTCTTAATATGAAATAATGAATATATGTCTTCCTTAAGCTTCTGAAATTTTCACCAGGAATGTAAGAAAATTATTGTACCTTTTAATGGTCTTATAGTATTTCATGTAATTCCATTATTCCACAACTATAAAGCTGCAACATATCTTACACAAAATTTACCTCATTCGTATCTACAAGTACTGCATATCATGACTGCTTTCTGAACATTAACAGGTTGAAGGAACTTGAAGGTATTAGCATCAAGGCCTTCACAAAATTCCCAATGGACAAAAATAGGCAGCATCTCAAAGGAAAATAAACATTTTGTACCCACAAATGGAAATAACTAAATATAACATCACAACCACCAAGTGCAACTATGGACAGCATCTATTTTCAATCCCTTGCTTTTCTGCACAGGAATTCTGATTCCTGCACCCCCCCAAGACAATGACGGAACTGGGGATCTTCTGCTTGCAAAGCATATGGTCTGTACAGCCCTTCCTCTCAAAAGACAGCAGTTTATACCAGTGATTTGTATCATACCCTAAATATAAACCTGAAAACTGAAAAGCAATTTACCTGCTCTAAGATGCAGCTCACGATCTTCCCAGTCTGTGAATATAAATGTCTGTGGGATACAAATCAGTAATTAGTTCACCTCCTGAAGACTTCAGAATAATGTTATTGTTAGTTTCAGTCAGAATGTTGTTCGGTTTCCAACAGTCTCAAGCAAGAGAAGGCTTTTTTTGCTTATTACAGGTTTCAACAGTGTTAACTGACATTATTTGATAGAAAGAAAACCAAATATATTGTCTAATATTGCACAAAAAGCAGCCATGTACTTCTTATTTTCAACTTGGCAAAAATTCCAACAAAACAAAGGCCAAGGGTTTCATATTCTTAACTGAATTATTGTATAACTAATATTTATTAGTTTATAGTTAAAATAATTTATTCTAATCATTTTAAATTTATACTTCAAAATAATTTATTCTCCACATGAGGATCCTAGCCAATCAGGATCTACTTCACACAGAACTCAACATGTCAGAATCAGCATGCATGCAAATTGATCTGATGCATGGTGGATCTGCAGACTTGCTTCATTAGGAGCAAGGGATGGGGCTAGCTTGAATAGCCCCCAATTTCTGCAGTGCATTATTTGGTCATGCCAGGAAGCTGCCTGAATTTCCCTGCTATGGAGAGCTTCTAGAACTCTAGTGTCACAGGGGAAAGGAGGAGGAGAAGAACAAGTGATGGTAAAATTATCACTTTTACATGTAAAATGTAAATTACTTTTACATGAGACATTTAACTTCAGCTATTGTAATATCACATAAAAAGAGAATATGCAAATCACTCGTGCTTCCCATGTCCCCTAAATAACATCCCAAATTGTGATGGTAAAAGGACATTACGTTCAACCTCTGAAAGATGCTTTAACATGCACCTATATATAAAAACTGTTAATAAAAATAAATAAAATATCACTAACAAAATCATGTAACTATTAAATAAATAGCATTCTTACCTGTCCTTTGGCCTGAGATATCCATGTTTGGAAGAGCAAGTTCAGCCTTGTTTTATGATATTTCCTTGTGGTTTTCACAGCAATAAAAATATCCTTCAGTTCCAACTTTTCCTTAGCAGAGACTTCAGCAGATTCCATATGTGTCGCGCTGTGTGGCCTTTCATTTCTCTCTCCATTAGCTTTCAGATGGGATCGACCAGTGTCTATAACATAATGACTCCATTTTTCTAGTAGGTTCCCTTTTATCAAGGGCAGTATATTGTTAATCTCAGCATCTAAAGGATCAGAGGAATTGAACTCCACCTGCTGCAGTGGGATATCATTCTTGTTGGAAATATTAAAAACAAGCGATGGGCGTGGCTGAGGATAGTTCCTAAATTTCCAGCTGGATTGGAATTTAGGAATTAGCAAAAGGAGAACTGTACAAGTGATAACTGAGAGCAGGAAGCATATCTTACTGAGCCTAATGCTAGAAAAGATCATTCTTCAGCCCCTAAGGGCCTTTGCCATCTTGTAACACTGGGATATCACTTCCCAGCGATGATGAAGCCTTTGAAATGAAGCCCAATTGTGTAAAAATTACTGAAGTTGTGGGAATTTTTTAGCCACACAGCATCATTTTTGTGGCACTCAATCATTATAGAGGTTGATTTCTTTCTATACTTGCGTCTGGATTTGTCATCCTAAAACACAGGATTTTTCACCTGTTACATGACAGGAAAAAAAATGTGAAACCCGAGATAAAAATCAAACTGGCTTAAAATCATTAAGGAGTTGGTTTCTATGAGCTTACATCATGTGAATATAGGAAACTGCTTTATACAGAATCACAATTGATCTCCCTGGTCCAGTATTATTGTGACTGATAGCAGCTCGCAGGTCTTTCCAGTTACCTGCTGATGCTTGGTTAGAGCTTTAGTGTGGGGGATGCTGCTAAAGATCTGCTATTACAAAAGGAAGATTGGACATTATGTAAAAAACTGAATACATTTTAGAACTTTATGTACATTATTAATGGGAATTACTTTAAATAATGTTTAGGAAGCATGCTGAAAGAAAGGGAAATATAATTGAGGGAGAATCTACTTATCCAAATCCAAGTTATTCAAGATTATTGCTTTTATGGTGTATGTCTCTTGTTCTGTTGGTTTAGCCTACTTAAAAATAGTGATCTACAATATACAATTATTGTACATAATCTATATATACAATCCACAGTATATTTAATGTAGTGGAAACTCCTTCCCCCAAAGTATGGAGATAACTGCATTTTTTTCATATGATTCAGTTTTCTTTTTTGGGGAATAAGTGAAAAGAAATTAATTGAAGTCAGATGGTTTATTCAAGAGAAGGGAAAAGACAGACTCACAGAATCTTTCTGTCTAGGAACATGCACCCCAAATGATACACTGTTAGGATCACATATTCAGTGTTACTGAATTAAGCAATGGATAAGATCATATATTACCCCTTTTCCTAACACCTCATTTTTCTCCCTGATGCTCCCCCTTTTCTCTCTGACACCTTTTTTTCTTCCTTCCATTCAGCAGACTTCCAGAAAATCCAGATAATCCTTGTGTAATGGTCTGATTTAAATATTTGCACAGAGCTTTTGAAATAAGGCCAAGGAGTGCATGAAATTAAGGCAAGAACCACACTGGCCACCGCCCCTGCTTTATGCTATAGGGGCTGTGAAATACTTTGTAGAGCTGCAGTCCATTCTGCACAGAATCAGATACACTTAAATTAATTGATTTCAGTGTGCTTAGGAAACCCTAATAGAACAAAACAGATCAGATTTACAGATTTGTTTTTTAAGTGCATTGATACCTTGGTAAAGAAATCTTTTGAGCTTTCCCAAAAGCTCAAAAGCTTTTTGATGTCAGTATGAGATCAATTAATATATCATTCCGGTAAACAAAAAACAAAGTACTGCATAAATTCTCAGCAGTATTTATACTTTTTAAAGAAAATGGCAACTGTTTTCCCCAAGGATGAGGATATTATTGCTACAGGTTGCTGCGCGGTATAATCCTTGGACCATTCACTCAAAAATAAAATGCAACGAGCAAGAATTTATTCTTAAGTAAACTTAGATAGGACAGCAGCCTCAAGATAATCTTTAAGTCAATTGTAATTTCAAGCAGAGACAGTTTAAAACTGACTCGTTTAGAAACAACCCCTAGGGTCGTCCTGGCTTTTTCTTTGGGACAACCTTCCGTGAGAGGCCTCTCTGGGGACCAGGCGTCCCAAATTAGTTGCCATAGGAACGCTTCCGCTCCTCACCATGGCAACAAGCACACACACCTTGACCCCCGCTTCTCCCCACCCCCGTGAGAACACTACGGGAATTCTGCCCCTCTCGCTCCCCAAGGCGAGTGTTTCTGGGCTCCTACCGGCGGCAGCAGCTCCGCTCCCGCTCGCGGCGGAAGAAGCCGGGGCGGGCGCTTGACTCTCGTCGCGCTTGCTGGGCCAGGCTTGGAGCCCTCGCCAGGCCAAATCAAGCGGACACCAGAGGAGGGATTGGTCGGTGAGGAGATAGCAAGGGCTACGGTCCCTTTAAGGGCTTTACCTGTCGCCGGCTTGACCCGGTTGCGTTGAGTGATCCGGACGTGGAAGTGGGAGGGCAGGACGTGACCCGGAGGTGCATGGTGCGAGGGTCAATATGCCGCTACCCGTCCAAGTCTTCAATTTACAGGTATCGAGGAAGTTTTGAGGGGTCGGTTGGGGGTTTCGTCGCAGGGCGTGTTTTGTGGTGGCTCGCTGGGTAATTAACGCGGTGGCGGGAAGGAGCCTGTTTGGTGGCCGCCGCTGAGCAGCTCCGCCGGCTGATCAGCCCATGTGTTATTCTCGGAAACTCCCCGGACTGCCTTCCTGAGGAGGAGGCGGCGGCGGCGGCGAGGGCACGCGGGAGGCACGGACGGCCTCGAGCGAAGGCTTAGATCCGTTACCCAGGGAGCGAGTCGTTGGCCGCGACTGCCGCCAAATGGAGAGGCCCCGCCGCCTGGTGCGCTTGGCTCTGCGTCTCCACTCCACACACACCCTTTTCACCTCCACCTCCCTCCCCTCGCGCCCCGCTCTTCTTTTGGTTCTGTAGAAACTGTAGGGATGACCTCTAAGGGCTGCTGGCTAGTCAGTCCGGGGTTTTTCACTCCACAAACGGACCGAGAATATTTAACGTACGCATGTACGGGAATTCCCAAAACAGAGTAGATATGCTTAGTTTGAATGTTTTAGGAGGTCTTCTAGGATCGGTTTCGGCTTTTCTTTTTTTCCTGGGAGTTGTGCAGTGATACTACAGCATAAGTGGGAAAGTAGATACAGATAATCTGTCATCACCGGCTGTCTATCCTCAAGGATGACTGAAAGAGAATTATAGCACTGTTTGCATAATTAAGAGTTGTTTTATCTCCTGATTATGAAATGCAGTGCCCCAGCAAGTTCTGCCACTCAAAAGTTGGGATAAACTGGCTGGTTTTTGTGTGCTTCTGTAATTGTGCATTTGCTTCCAAAATCAACCAAAATGATGTCTGAAATGTAATGAGAAATTTAAGTACTGTGAACAGACATTTGGGCAGAACAATCCTATCCCCCATCTCAGAAACTTCACAATTGATGCACTAAGAATAGTAGAACGGCAGGACAAAAATAAAGGTGGAGAAACTTCTGCATCTTTCTGTCTCCTTCCTGATTACAGTCCCCTGCCCCAAAAGTTCTCTTTTGTTTCTCAAATGCTCTTTGGTTTGAAATACATTGTTGATTTTAACTGATGCCTGAAGCCAACAGGCTTGAAAGATGACAACAGACAGAGGGATGAATTCTGATGTTGGATTTTTCCCTCTGATCAGTGTCTCCTAAAATATTTTCCAAGGATCATAGGCTAGCAGCATTAAGAAAAAAAAATGCCTTAGAAATCAAGATTTTTGCCTGCTGTTGCAGTCCTCCCCCCAACCCCCCATCTATCTTACCTTAGAGATGCCATATATTTTTCCGGCACCTCTAAGGGCACCATGGGAAGTTTTCTGCACCCAAGATCATATTACCATGACATAAGTTTCATGAAATGTGTCTATTCTGATTTTACTACTTATAATACAGTATTTAAGTGGTGTTGTATCCAAGCTGGTGGATTTGACATTTGTTGCTTGTTGAATATGGCACTTGAATGCTAATTCTTTATAACCTTAAGGGGGATATTAATGAAGGCCTATGGTGAAAGAGAAAGAAAGCCAGAGCATATTAATCTAAGCCTACCGTGAATGATAGTTGTTTATGACTGCAGAGGCATTAACTTCCTTTCTTTCCTTTAGCAGCTGGCGAGCTCTGTGTCAGGGCGAGGGGGTACAGAGAGTCAGGACAGGATGAGGGATAGTTCAGTTCCAAGCTCAGCTTCCTCGTCAGTGACAGATCTATACAACACTCCCCGCAGCAGTAGGTCAGACCTCTTCCTCCCAGGTACATCTGGAGACTTCAGCCTGAGTGCCTGCTTATCAGCCTGCACCCTTCTTTATGAGGTATCTCAAAGGAGAAAGCACTCAAGGATGTCTGAGTGAGAATGACTTGAGTTTTATCTGCATTAAGGCATATTCTTCTTTTTTAAAAACTCCTTTCTCTGAATTGGATGTATTTCAAATAACAAGGGATTTTGTTACATGTTGTTGAGCTGCTAGTAAAGATATTTGTCTCTTATTGTCTAAGAATAGCTGAAAGCTTGCAGACCCGAAGCAGTGGGAGACAGACTATAATTTTTCATAGCAGTTTATGGTTTTAATTTGTTATGTATTTAATTTATGTATTTTAAACATTTTTCTACTTTTACGTAATGATTTAAATACAACATTGCATATCTTTTTTTCCCCTTAACAAATGTCAATACTTAAAATCAAAGCCATTGACATTAAGACAACAGCAGAACTATCTGACTATACTGAAGCAAGGAAAACTGCAAGACTGGTTTGGCATCTATTGTTCTGCGGGGAGGGATTCCATAGATGAGGTCCTGGAATGAAGAAGGCTGTCTCTTTGGAAATAAATAATCACCCATCTTCCATTAGAACAGGGATAAGTGGTCTAGAGACTGCATATGGCTCCTGTATTGTTTTTGTTTTTAGTGGCCTCCAGAAATAACATAGTTGAAATTTGGCAGCAAATTGCCAAGACTTTGGAGAGTTTCTGCTAAGTAGATGAGACCAGGGGTATGGAACCTGTGGCCTTTCATATATTGTTAGGCTAGCTACTTTGGTTCCAGCCTTCCCAGCTAATGGGTATTTCTGATGGCAAGTGTGGTCCAATGGCATTTGCAGAAGCCTAGGCTGCCAATCTGCACTCTATTAAGATAGATTGACCGATGATCTGATACTGTTACAATATCTTCAAATATTCATATAAATTTGGTAGCTCCAATGCCTGCAAATTGGGTAAATTTGTAAAGCCATTTTATCACTGTTTCCTTATCCAGGCCTATTTAGGGCATAGGGTTAATGGAAGAAATTATAAGGATCTTAGCTTAGGTGAATGCTATAAACTTAGGGAGAGTTCAGGCAGCTCACTCATAATCACAGAAGGCTGTAACTTTTGAGAATTTGAACATTCTATTGTCCAGCCTTTTAAAATGTCCTTTGAAATGATATGGTTTAAGGAAAAAGACAAAGAAATCTGTCACATGTAGCATTATTTTTTTATTCGATTTGCATAGCTACCTTTCTCACCTAAGTGACTCTGGGTGGCTCACAACATTATCTCTTCATACAAGTATGTAATTAGGATTTTATGACAGGTTATAACATTTTCTCTAGATCAGAGGTTTTCAATCTTTCTTTGTGATGCTTATGTCACATCAGAACAATTTCCTTGGAACTTATGTGTATCTCAGAGGACGCAAGCATAAGCACAGAATTCATGTTGTGTGCCATAAATGTAGTAAAAACCCTTGGGAGAACAAGACTATATTGGGCAAACAAAATAGTGGGTAATTACAGCAGGTAAGCATCCTTCATATACTGCTTAAAATGGCAAGCTCTGAAGCTCCTTTTTGTTGTTTTAAAATAAAAAAGGATTTGGAAATAGAGGAACCATGTTAGGGCTTCATTGCATATATTTTGTACAATGTGGCATTTGCCCCTTGGTTCACTGTGGGCTTTGGGTTGGTGTGTAGGGTTTCACTGTGCTGTTATAAATCAAGAGTGCAACCTATGACATCATACTCAATCCCCTCTTTCACACCACAGAGGAAGGTTGGTAGTAGGTAGGCTATCATGCTGTAAAACTAATTTTCTTTCATTTCACATTGATAAACTTCTGATAAACTTCCAAGGAAGCCCAGGATCTCCTGAAGCTTTTGCCTTCATGTCCTTATCAGCTTTTTAGATGAACTTAATTGGCCAGGATATAGAATAAAAATAGGCCTTTGGTGTGATCTAATGAGATTCTTGATACTGATGTGCTTTAGATCAAGATTTCACCAAATAAGTGGGAAAGATGACATCTGTGGTAGATCAGACCTGGCTTTAGACCTAATGGTGCTTCTGTCATGGTTCATATGTAGTTCCCTTCTATTTGTTCTAAATAGTTTTAGTTTTCTTTGCATTTATAGCCATGCTTTTGATGTATATTTGCTAGCTTGCTTTATCCATATTGTATAAATGTGTAAATTTGCATGTATGGAATTGTAAATCTGTATTTACTCATGCCATGTAAAGTTGCTGTTCTTTGTTTCAACTGTTGAGAAAATGGCTGAGCAGAAAATTCATGATGAGGGTACTCCTCCCCTCCCCCCAAATTCTGAAAGCTCAGGCAGCTTCCTGAATTGCCAGCTCCTAAATCCAGCCCTGATCTTGGATAATGAACTATAGCAGCAAAAGAAAATAATTTCAGACTATTATTCCATGTTTCAGCCATGGTAGTAATGTGGAGATACAGTATATACAATACTGTATACAGTAGATGTGCCCTTGGGTTTGGCTGAAAATTTTCCACAGAGATTTAAGTTCATTTTCTTTTAACAGTTATTTCCATTCATTATGAATGGAAATCAAAAGCATGCCTAGAATTTCCTATGATTTATATGAAACAATATAAACTTGCTTGTCAGCTTATTATCTGAAGTCTATAAGAAAAGTACCCCATTTTAGTTCTGCTAAATTCTGTTAATTTCTATCCCAATATAACATTGTTCCATTTGCTCTACCTGAGAACAAACTTTGTAGAAACTGATATATATGTGGTTCATATTGAAAGGGTTAAAAATGTATTTGCCTTTTTTATGTTCAGAAAATGGTCAACACCTCTGTTTTCCCTAGAAAGTTATTGAGAGTGAGGAAATCTGTTGAGTGATTTAGTGGCACAAAGTGAGAGTAGTATTTCTGGCAGGTCTGGAAAACAACTTCATATGACTGAAAATTCTAGCTATAGATGCATTGCTTAAATGTCAAGCCCTGTCATATTTGCTGATGCGTGGAAATCTTTCCCTTGGGGCTGGGAGGGAGACTCCTCATTTCTGTCTCACTCACACGCTTTGCTGTTGCAGGGTGCGGTGGAGCCCATGCAGATTGATGTAGATCCCCAAGAAGATCAGCAAAATGCACCTGATATCAACTATGTGGTGGAGAACCCAACTCTGGTATGTGCTTGAGGGCAAAAATGACAAAACCAGGCTGCTTAGAATTGTCTTCCAAAAGCTAGGTTCTCCATCAGTCCTTAATTTAAGCAAATGCTGCCAATTTATTGTTTTACTCGTAATCTTTGCTTATATACTTTTATCTGTGTATTTTACTTTATTTTTCCAAATTCTGCATTGACTGGGCTTTCAGAATATTTGACAAGAGGTCACACAATGCAGTAAGGGATGTGGGGGTCTAGGATATTGAGGAAAATGGATTCATATTGTCAGTTAATTGGGGGGGCGAATTGAAGCACAACTGCCAGAAGCTCTTTCACATTATGTAACAGAAACAGCCCACCATTTTCCTTTTCTTATGTAGATAAAGTCTACTTTGAGTAAACTTAACTGTTGGTGACCTTATGAAGATGCCTCTGTTGCTTTAGTGGCAACAGGAGGAGGGAAGTGGATTGCCGCTGCCTTCTTCTAGGACGTTTTTTCAACTTCCCACTCTTACAAGTATCAGCTAGGTCTGATCTTGCTTAGCTTTTTGAGACTGGAAGGTGCTATCCCCTCATAGGGCTTTCTCATGTAGCTATCGGTATTTGAGTTGTAAGTTTAAAACAAATGCTTATATTTAGGTAGTGCTTTTGATTATAAACTTTACAACGGCCCTATGAAATAGGTCAGTATTATCCCCATATTGGGAATAATATTACCAATGTCTACATGAACTTCATGTCTAGTGCCCCAAGGGTGCAAGACCACTACTGTGATAATTGTACCTACTCCTTCTTCCTTTTCTGCACCACAATCTTAGTATCGTAATACGAGCCAGTACAGTGTAGAACAGTGTTTCTCAACCTTGGCAATTTGAAGATGTGAGGACTTCAACTCCCAGATTCTTCACTGGTGTAGAGGTTAAGATTTTCGGCTAGAAGTGGAAAAACCCTGGCTCAAGTCTACTCACCCTCAGCCACAGAAGCTCACTGAGTGGCTTTGGGTCAGTCATTCTGTCTCAGCCCAACATCACTCACAAGGTTCTTGTGGGAATAAAACAGCTATTGTACTGTGCTTAGGTATAAACACATACTTACTAATACTATTAGGATTTTCCCTCTGTGATCATCCTCCTTCCAGACATGAGTTCTCAATATGGAAGTGTTTGCCTGTGTAATAATTGCCTGTGAGAGAGAACCCACTTCCTCAGTGAGCCCAGTTGTGACTTTTTTTCTTTTTGGAGATTAAAAAGAGTAGTGTGATGTCATCCAGTGCATTAATTCTACAGAGAATGTTGATGCATAGATACCTGTTCCACAGATTAGAGAATGTAACACAAATGAAATGAATGTACAATTTGGGCAAATGTCATTAAAAAACAAAAATGTCAAGGAATGATCCTGTATGCTGCAGGATCTAGAGCTAGTGATCATCTGGGAACTCTATGGTTCTTCTATAGTTATTGGACTAAAAATGCAAGGAGCTTGATAGTTGGGCTAGTACGCGCTACCATCCATGATCTCTTCATTCCGGCTGGGGCATTCAGGATCTGGAGCAGTACGCAGCAAGTTACAGCGGCCTGATGAGGATTGAGCGATTGCAGTTCATTGCTGACCATTGCCCACAGCTGCGAGTGGAAGCCCTGAAGATGGCGCTCTCATTTGTCCAAAGAACATTCAATGTGGATGTTTATGAGGAAATTCACCGGAAGTTGACTGAAGCTACCAGGTACTGAGATGAAGAAGGGTCTCGAGAGGCTTCTTGGGATGCATGGCACTGAAAAAGAAAGCTCTGGGACAGATAGAGGCACATATAGAGTATATATAGTCAGTGACCAGCATATAGCAAGATAAACTACTGTTAAAGATAATGAAGCATTCATGCAAATATGAGTAACATGAATTAAGTATTGCATAGCATTATGAACATTACATCTATAAAATTTATAAAACTAAACCTATTAACTTGTGAAAGTTTTTTTTTCAAAAAAGAATTGGTTATCCTGGTGTATTAGAATTAACATTTATACAAATGTGCAGCAAAATATAGTATGTAAATTATCATTTCTAATAACACAAAATCTAATAGATATAAAATACTACGGCACAGATTCTATACAGTACTCCCTGAAACAAGCACTTACCTCCTTTCGATACCTGTAGGTAATGTAGCAGAATTTAGAGGCATTCAGGGAGAATATATCATGCCTGTCAGACAATGGAAACTAAAGATAAAATCAGTCTGGATGCTTTGGAGAATTTACTGATAGCATGCGTGAATATCCTTATAAAAGGGGCAGTTAGAAGAAAATGAACAGCCTTCTCACCATTACCCATTCTACATGGGCAAAGCTGTTCATCGTAAGGAATTTTCTTACACTTCCCTTCCAAGTTAACAGTTGGTAAAACATTAAATTGTGCTAATGTCCTAACTTGTCTATATTTAGATATTGCAGTCTGTCTAATGCATTTGGCTGGGCTGAAATTAAAAGGTTGAGCAGCTAAGCAGAAAACCTACTGGCACAAAAGATTGAGTTTCCTGGCTTTTTATATCTGTTATTCTCTGCTTAACTTGACTGTGGCACAATCAGGGTCTAAGACTAGTATAGCATCCTGTAAGTAACCACAGGGATTTTCAGATCAGGCAGAATGGAGCTTTGCTATTTACTATAAATGTATCAGAAGAAATTAGCCAATCTGATGGGACTAATTGATTTATGTGCATTCTGTAGCAAGTACTCTAGTTGTGCTTTCCAACTTCCTGTTGCATTGAATACTGTTCCCAAATATTTGAATAATTGTACTTGTAGTAGGTCATTCCTATTTAGTTTCCACCTGTGGACTTCAAGGTGCTTTGGAAGGACCATAACAGTTACCTTATTGTCATTAATTTCTAAAACTTCCCCTGTGCAAAACTCTGTAAGGGAAGCCTGGGTCAGTGCCAAGAGGACGACATTGTCCACATAAAGAAGAGTTGGAGCCTGTGTGTGTGCCAGCTTTGGGGGATGATGTGTCAAATCATATGAAACCAGGGAATTTACTGAACCATGTTGAGTAGTATTGGCACCAGAATACAGCCCTGCTTAGCCCATCCAGATTTCCTTATTACAGTGGCTCTGGATAGGACACTGGCCTTATATTCTAGAATTTTCATGAGGTTTTTGCTATAAAAAGTGTAAACAGCTAGTGATGGAAAAATTCCTTCATTCTTTGCCGTAATCTATGCCTAGAAATTGAATCAAAGGCAGACTTAAACTGTACAAAGGCAATTTATAACATTGATCTGGGACTAGCTGTATATGTTTCAATCAAAAACTGTATTATCAGGGCATAGTCTCTATGGACGGGACCTTCCTTGAAACCAGCCTGCTTGTTTGCCAATAGATTCTTCCTTGGCTCAGTCCAATAGCTTCTATTTTAAAGGGATAGCATATATTTTCCTAATAATATTCAGTTAGCTAATAGATTGATAATTAGGAGGAAGATTCCTTTTACTTATTTTTTTTTAATTGGACTATTATCGCTAAGCCCCATTCCCATGGAAATCTCACAGTACCATCTGTATATGTAAAGAGGAACCTCTGGGAGAGGCCCCATATTAGCCAGATGACTGTGCCCAGAAGGTTACCTTTCTTGTTGAACACTTGCATATGGTTTCAGTTTGGGATCTTCCTTTACATCTTGAGAGCCAATCATGCACCCCATAGAAAGAAAGCCCTTTCATTTGCTTTCTGGTATTCTGACGAACTGAGCATTAGACTTGAGTGTAGCTGAGAATGTTTGCTGTTAAAAAAAAAACCCTACCTATCAGGGAGGGAGAGCATAGTTATGCTACTGAAGTCAGGTTTTGCTCTTCTTGGCTCTTTATCTACCTTCTTGCGTTAAATCACAGATGTTTTGCTGTTCCTCACTCAGACTGTGAAACCAATGGGTCTATCTTGTTTTCCATCTGTTGTAGCTTTCCTATATTGTCATCAGTTTTAGTTCCCATCAATCCATTCAGCACAACCTGTGGCAAGGGATTGTAGGAGTTGTAGTTTAGAACATCCAGAGGGCTGCTAATCCCCCCAGTATCATTAAATTGCCAATTTATAAATGGCTGTGTGAATTTCCACTTTTCTTCAGACAGAACACAATATATTAATGGAACTGCTTTTCTGAATTTAGAGTTTCACTGACCAAAATATCAATATCTTGTAAAGCCAATTAGATTATACTCCTGACACATTACTGTGATCCTTCTTAATCCTTGCAGATTGTTGCAGCATATAGGTTGTTATATCTGTAGGTAACAGATGATTCTGTGTTCCCATACACGTTGTATATCTACTGTTTTCTTTTCAGAGATCTGCAGAACACACCTGATGCTGTCCCAGATGGCGGGATAGAGCCCCCTCCTTTAGACACAGCGTGGGTTGAGGCTACACGCAAAAAAGCTCTTCTCAAGCTGGAAAAGTTAGACACAGATCTTAAGAATTATAAAGGGAATTCAATCAAGGAAAGCATCAGGTGATACCAAGGAGATTAACTGATGAAAAAAGAAATCAGAGTCAGCAGTTACAAAGTTGTAAAACTAATCTCAGAATAACATTTTAAAATGTCTCCTGAATCATTTTGAGGGGCTGTGTATACTTCAAATGACATTTTCTTGAATTTATTATTTACAGTTTTCTGATACATGTTGCCATGAAATAAAACTATGAAGGCATCTTTGTGTAGAAAGGTGGTACACATTTCCTTTTCACACAAAAAGGGTTTTCCATGATCTGTCCTCACAGAATCATTTCCCAAATATTTCTTGATAATGGAAATTGAATGTCTGAACTGCTTTTCACTCATCCCTAGGAATTAAATAAGTAGTTTGCTCACCACAGTGCCCCTCCTCTATGAGCCCATAGAAGTTAGTCTGAAATAGAGTATTTTTGTTCTAAACATGTAACATGTGAGAGCTTATCCCCCAATATACCCTTTTTCCTTTCTGTGACCCACTTTTTTCCTGATGCTGCTGCTGCTTATCCCTACACTCAGATGCTGCAACACACATGCCTTGCACTCTTTGCTGAGTATACATTTGTTGTCTTTGATAATGTGCATAGCAGCTGCATTCCTCAGTTAATGGTGGGGATTATTTATGGTAGGTTGTGAATAGTTTTGCAAGGGAGTAAATGTTCACAGGAGGCAATGGAGGTGTTTAGGAATGAAGCAGAGTGGGCTTTGTAACAGAAGAATACTGAAAAAGCATAATAAATAACTATACTTGATCCTCATCTTTAGTTTTCTACAGAAATGTCAGTGCTGAGTATCTGCAAGCAGTAACCAAGAACATTCTTCACCATGTGTTACCCAGTAGTTAGACTTTTTGGACAAGGGCAAACAATGCTTTTCTTTAGGATTATGCATTTCTAATGCTCCCTTGCTTATTCATTTACAGCTGACATGTGCCTTCTTTTTAGGAGAGGCCATGATGACTTGGGAGATCACTACCTTGACTGTGGAGACCTCAGCAATGCCCTTAAATGTTATTCACGAGCCCGTGATTACTGCACCAGTGCAAAACATGTTATTAACATGTGCCTCAATGTTATCAAGGTACACAGCAATTTATCTCAGCAGTCCTTTATCTGGGAAGGGGACACTAGTAGAATTCAATCTATGTTCAAGATAGGCTTTTTTCCAACTCAAAACTAGCATATAAACCTCCCTCCCTTTTCTGTCTTTGCACTTCAAATTTCCATTTTCCCATCAGTACTTTTCATGAGGTCCCAATGAGTCAGTAATTGTGGGCTACTACAACTCCTAAGTCTTTTTTTCAAATCTACCTCTTTTACAGAGGCACAGAGTGAAACATGGCAGGTAATATATTACTTAGCTATGTCTGGACTTGTTTATTTGCAGGTCAGTGTTTATCTTCAAAACTGGTCCCATGTCCTGAGCTATGTGAGCAAAGCAGAATCCACGCCAGAGATTTCAGAGGTAGTAAACTTTTTCCAACTTGTCTATTGCAAGAGATTCCAATGATAGGCTCAAGATCGCCTACTGACTTTCCCGAGCAAGTGGGAATTTGAAACTAGCTTACCCCGATCTAGTCATATGCTTAAGTGCTGGGTCATGCTAGTTTCTTGTGTGTCTTTAGGTGCCCTGGGCTGATACCCGGAGATAGTAGAGTCCTCTCTGATATTTGTCCCCACCTCTGCGGTGCTGTGTACCATTTTACCTTGCAGAAGGATTGTTAGAGCTGTCTAATTAATAATGGACTTGGAAGTAGACATGGGGTTTATGGAAAGAAGCAGAGACCCAGTTTCCTCATTTGCCTACATGGTAATGTGTTGTGCATGTGATCCCTGTTTTGAGCTTTGAATGGATCCATCTGCCTTTCAGATGAGCTCTTGGGCCATGCCAAGGGAAAAGAAATCAGAGAGCAGAATTGCTTCCTCAGACAAGCTTAATGGAAGGAATTAGCTAAAATACTGGTGCTCATTTGCTGATTCTCTCCCTCCTCCCTATCTAGCAAAGAGGAGAACGGGACAGCCAGACACAGGCCATCCTTACCAAATTGAAATGTGCTGCAGGTGAGAAAGTGATTTGCTTGCTTCACTGATGCTGTCCTTAGTGTTAGTCAGATTGGGTGTGTCCAAGCAGTGCAATATACCGGCAGAATGTTCCATCTTGCCTTTCCAATTTCTATCCCAATATTGTACTGCACAAAGCCCCCCAAGTCAATCTCCATTCCTAGAATTATTATTAATTTCAGAGGCTGTCCCTTAGGTTTCTGTGTGACCCCTAGCCTTCTGTTTCTTGCAATTCATCTGACAAGAGAGTAACTTAATCTCATTCTTAGGCTTGGCTGAACTAGCTGCCCGGAAATACAAGCAGGCAGCAAAGTGCTTCCTGTTGGCTTCATTTGATCACTGTGATTTCCCTGAGGTGAGGATGTGGAAGAGATGTGAGCTGGCAAAATAGCAGGGTTAATATGGGAGAAATGGCTGGTGTGAGACCATCTGTCACCTTTTCCGAGCTGAATCTTGCTTGGAGATCAGGTGTTTTCTCCCTTGTTTTTCCTGGGAGGGCCACCTCTTCCTTGGGTATGTGAACCTGGAGAAAGGATTCAGGCAACCTTGGTCTCCTTATCTATATTCTTTAAAGGCTCCCCCTTCTCTCTTTCTTTCCAGCTGCTTTCTCCTAGCAATGTAGCTGTATATGGTGGCCTGTGTGCACTCGCAACCTTTGACCGACAAGAATTGCAACGTAATGTCATTTCTAGCAGGTGAATGATTTGTGGGACCTTGAGTGATGAAATAAAAAAACTAAATTGTGATGGATCTGTTAGTGGATTTATTTATGGGAGCAGACAGATGGCAGGAATGAAAGGGATTAAGTAGGCTCTCATTTTATGTCCACTATGTTCAATTTTGATTTCCTGTGACTGCTTTTTCTTTATTTTTAAGAAAGGGAGGATGAAGAATTTATTCTTCATGAATAAATTCAGAACTTATTCCCAACCAAATCTAGATTTTAGACTGTCATGCCTTTCCACTGCAGTGCCCTTTGGCTCCTGAGACACTTAGAGGTCATTCACAACCTTGTAGAAATGGTCACCCAATCAAAATGACTTTCTCATTGAATAGAGTAGTCCTCTTTGAAAGAGACATGGAAGATGACGAGACTTTGGGTTGTGTGACTCCTTCTATATCTGCAGCTCCTTCAAACTCTTCTTAGAGCTGGAACCACAGGTGCGTGACATCATCTTCAAGTTCTATGAATCCAAATACGCTTCATGTCTCAAGATGCTGGATGAGATGAAGGTATGTCCTGGAGATACGGTTTTCCCCAGTACGTTTTGGAAAGGAGTTGCAGCAGCCTTTGACCTGTGAGAACCCTTTCCAGATTGGGTAAAGCCAGTCTTGTCTCTGAAGCATAAGAAGCCTGGCTTAGGAAGCGGTGAGTGAAAGACTCTGGAGGTAATACCAGGTCACAGTCTGGGAGTGCATGAGTGTCTGCCCTTCTTGCATGTTAGCCTGAATCAAGCACCTCCTGTTTCAGAGTGTCTGGGTAAGATGTTATTGCAAGCTACTAGTATACTAAGCTCAGTCCAAAAAATAGAAAAATATTTTATAGCTGTGTGTGTACTTTGATAAATATACAGAGGCCTATTAAATATCTCAAAAAATAGAAAGGAGGGAAAGCAAATAAATGTTTCTAGAGGAAGAGGCTCTGCCCTTGTAACAGTTTTAGGCTGAAATTGTACTGTCTGGAGAGCTAGTTCAGATATGTGCATAAGATTCCTCTTTGTCTTCTCACTGTCTCTTTTTCAAACATTTATCCTGGCATTTATCCTTTTTGAGACTGGCTTGTTCAGAAAAAGCCAGTGGAAACAGACAGTTAAAGTTGTGGATATTCTATTCCTTGGTTGCTATTATAGTTAGTTCCAGCTCTCCCAGGTTAATAGCAAATGTAGTACTAATACTAGGAGATTAATGAATGTTATGGCAACACCAGAGGAAATGTGGCAATGCCCTGGTAAATCTTATTAGGGAGATCCAGTGTTTCTTTTCTATTTACTATTAACATTTTGCAAACTCCAGAAATGATCACTTTATAGAGCAAAGGTTTGGAGAGTTTTATGTCCATTCTTCCTGCTATTCTGGACAGGATAATCTGCTATTGGATATGTACCTGGCACCTCACGTGAGAACGCTTTACACCCAGATCCGAAATCGGGCCCTCATCCAGGTAACTGTCTTTCTCTGTGGCTGGCTGCACTGTGGCTTCCTTTTGTTCCCGTCCTCACTGGAGGCAGTGCAGAGTTGCTCTTGGGTATTTCTCGGTCTCTGTTTCTCTCTTGACTTTTCCCCTGTTTCCAGTATTTCAGCCCCTATGTGTCAGCAGACATGCGCAAGATGGCCACTGCCTTCAACACCACTGTGGCAGCTCTGGAGGATGAGCTCACTCAGCTGATCCTAGAGGGGCTAATAAATGCCAGAATAGACTCCCACAGCAAGGTGAGTCCCAGTCATGCTCATGCTCTTGAGTCTCTCTGGCCACTGCTGAAAGCCAATAACTAACTAGGAAGAACGGGCCAAATCGTTTACATGTTCCTTTTGCTGAAGTACCAGCAGCCAGGAGAAAAGTAAGGCCCCCACTGACAAGTGTCCCCACTGACAAGAATTTTAATTTAATGTATTTATGGATGGGAACATCAGTAATTATGCCATAGTCTAGAACATTTTAGCATAGGAATCTGAATACACGAGGTATAGCTCCTGGCTACAAGAAACCCTGCTTGAGTTTAATTAACTATTTAAAGAAAAAATCCTGTGTTTTTACTTAAAAAGGACTCAGAGTGGCTCTTTTGGCTTCTAAATTTTCAGAAGACACTTCTCACTATTTCATTTCCCTCCAGAAATCCTGGAGGTGCTACTGCATTTTGTTTCTCAGAGATCCTGTGGCACTCATTTGCTGCTCACCTCTGAACAGTCCCTGTATCTCTCCAGCTACTTAATCTTGTTCTGCAGATTTTGTATGCCAGAGACGTTGACCAACGCAGCACTACCTTTGAAAAGTCCCTGCTCATGGGAAAGGAGTTCCAGCGTCGCGCCAAAGCTATGATCCTACGAGCTGCTGTCCTGCGCAATCAGATCCACGTGAAGGTGAGCAAAAGTGCCCTGCATTTGCCAGGGTTTGCCGCTTCGTGGGCTGGCATCAGTCAGCAGTTGGTGTAAGCATAAGGGAGAGCATTTGGGCTGACGTAGTTCCTGGGCACCTCCTGAATGACTTTCACCGATGCTTAAATATTTGAAGGCCGCAAGGAGAATCGGCAAGACCTTCACCTTAGCAGCACCTTATCACTTCAGTGCAGAAGTCACCGTGCATGTAACAAGAGCCTTGCTGGATTAAGCCTGAGGGCTTTCTAGTCTAGTTTGCCGTGTTCTGTAATGACCAATCACATCTATCCAAGAAAATTTACTTGTGGGCCTCTGAGGGCAATAGCTCCTTTCCACTCAAGCTTCCCAGAAACTGGGATGTCAGGAACTTTGCTTCTGACTGTAGAGTGAGTATACAGCCCTCAGGATGAATAGCTGTTGTCACGGCACCTTCTCCCTGGATCCCTCTAGTTCCCCGATAAAACTTTCTTAAGTTTGAGTCCATTCCACATCTGGTAGCAACAAATGTCATAGTTTCATTACGTATTATGCACAGAAGTTCCTGCAGGAGGAAATGGCAAAATGAACATAATCCCAAGGCTGATTTTTCTTGGCAGATCCACAGGAAAGATGCAGGGCAATGCAGGAAGAGAAGAGGGCTGTGAGAGGCATTTGAAAGAGGCAGCTGGGAATGGCCTTTGAAGTAGTTGTGTGACCCTGGCAAGAGACCTAACTGCTTGAACTATTCAGAGGGAGGGGGCTTTGCCTACGCATGTTATGAAGCACTTCTTTCAAAATGCTTTGCCCAGCCTTAGAAGAGACCCTGTGAGCTGTGCTCATCCTCAGGGCCCTAAGTCCTCAGGTTTCCCTGAACTGTGTGGTTCTTTGTGAGACAACCCAAAAGGCGGGGTCCTTTTACCAAGGCCCCTTTTTTTCTGAAGGAGAAAAGGACGTCTCTGAATGCTATCTAACCTTTCAGTCCCTAATTATTCCGTTGGCCTGGTTCTGGCTCCCTGGGGGGTTCCTCCGCTTGCCTGCTGCTGTGGCAACGTGTGGGCTGGGAGAGCAGCTCTTCGTCTAGCTGATCACTCACTGGGCCTCGGGTCTTTCTCTTGCCTTGTTACAGTCTCCTCCACGAGAAGGAAGCCAAGGTGAACTCACTCCAGCAAACAGCCAGTCCCGGATGAGCACCAACATGTGAAGCTCTCTGAGCCAGCAAAAGACTGTCCCTTCCCTCCCTGCCCCACACACCCAGGGCCATGTGCATCCAGTATCCACAACATCAGCTGCCCCTTGGTGCCTTTTCAGACCCTCTGGCTGGGGGGCAGGGGGGGCAGGACTGTTGAAGACAAGCTCGGAGAGCCTGAGAACTCCTTTTAGAACAGACACGTTTGTCAGATGCAGCCCTTTGAGAATATGCAAGCCGGCAAGTGCTGGCTTCATCTTGTCCTTCCCCGGGGTTTCTCACAAACAGAAGCTGATCCTGGTTTCATTCAGCTGCCAGAAGAGCTTTGTTGTTTCTGTTCAGTAAAAGATAAATCGCATGAATCTGGAGGGCATGTGTGTTCGTGCAGAACTTCTCATTTGTACGAATGCATCATCTCAGACCCTGAGAGTCTCTCTTGGACAGCATCTATCAGAAAACAGGCGTCCTTTTATTCACGTCAGGGCTTGTGTTTGCATTTACCTGGAATCAGCTCCATTTTAATCTGTTCTTCCTGTGTTTGTTTTTTCTTTTTAAGTGTGTGCTCTGGCTTGCTTTCACATCCCCTGACCACAGTTGGGCAGTTGTTCCTTTGATAATCCTCCTCCAAATTTATCGTTGTGATATAAAAGGGGCACTGATAGAATGGGTGGGGTGGGGTTGGGGACACATGGAATTGTCTCCCTCTGCATCTGGGCAGGACCTGCCTGGCTGCCTGCACTATTACTCTCCTTTTTTAATTTATCCGATGACAAAAGGGGTGTGTGGTCACAGGCCCGACTCAGGTTGTATTGCATTAACAAGCCTAGGCTAAGTGTTTGAGTATTCCCGTTCCTTCCATTGAGAAGTTCATTGGGGTTCATCCCAAGGAAGAAGTTACACATTTGGACCTAGATCTTGGCCAATCCATCTGCTTTTCCCAGACACGGTTAATGTTGTTTAGTTTAAAACCGCATTCTCTCCTATGCATTAAAAACATAATTGCAATGATAACTGCAGATCTGAGCATTAATTCTTGCTCTCCCCCACAAACTTCTCAACTCAATTATACTCTAGTACAGGTATGTGAAGGGCGCAGTTCCTAAAACTAAGGATTGACTGAGTTACAATCCTAAATGATACTGAATATGTCTTCCTGAGGACCCTTTAGCCAGTGTGATCATAGGAAAATACCGTTTTTATAAAAGTAGTATGGAAAGAAATCAGTGGGACAGATGACCCATATTTAATCCAGATGATTTAATGGGAGCTTTACAAGTATTACTATAAGATATTTAAAATATTTCAATGATCAATGTGTAAGGCTTTCTTGCCTTTCTTTAAGGAAGCCTTATGCATTTAGTGTTGAAATATTTTAAATTTTCCTCATAGACATCAGGGCGATGTACATACATCATGACTTAAAGCCATTTGAAAATAAACAGCAGGCAAAGCTAATCACCGAAGGTGCAATAATGTAATTAATAAAATACAAAATTACCGTTGAACTGCAGTGTATACTAGAATAGATTAGTAGGCATGCTTAAACTAAAATGCCTAAGCCAAATAAAAAATTTAACCCTGTATTGAAAAAAACAGTAACTCTGCAGTATATAAAGCTTGGCTTTTCTTGATCTGCTGAGTCAATTAATATTACATTATGGGTCAAGTTGTGGGATGGTTCTTAGGTTTCTTAAATAAAATGCTGTTTTTTTCAGAATCCAAGCTATTCAAGATTTGAAAAAGGTTTCTTATTCCCGTTGCTCACAAGCAGAGTTAAAAATTATGCTGTGACCCTTTCCCATTACTGTTCCACAGTGGTTGGTCTTCTGCAGTTCTTGAGAAGCAGTTTTTTGGAATAGCTATATGGCTTAACTATTAGTAGACTTACTGAGCTACTACTCATTTTGTTAGAAAAAACTTGACTTTCCTGAATTCTTTTCCATATAGTTCTCTATGTTTTGTACATTTCTCTGGTCTCTAATGGGTGGCACTTCCTAACAAAATAGTTTCTGAGGCAGTGGGTAAGGTACAGTCAAGGTTAACACGTAATCTAGTCTGAAGGTACGTAAGTGTGAGGCTGGATGGGAAACTGCATAAGAATCCTCTGTGCAATCTCTATGGTACAATAAGGAAAGATGCATATCGTTTTCAAGGCCTGATGGAATGCCAAGGCTAGTTATACTGAGCAAATCTATCTGTTGTTCTAATAGGTTTTCCAGCATGTTATGTCACTGGTATAAAGAGGGAATTCTGTGTCCTTTCTAGGTATAGGGATGTTGACCTTAGTGCAACCCTGCATCTGGATTCTCTCCCTGAGGAGCTTCTGTGCCATGAGAAGCAAACTACAAGTGCTGAGAATATTACAGTGTCCTTTACATGGCCCCATTTTAAAGCCTATTTCTTGGCCTGATGGGAGGATACGGTGTGACTTATCCCTCAGGAACTCATGTACCTTAACAGAATAACTCTTCTGAATCTCTCCAAACCCATAGCCCTTCTGTTGGCAGTCATAACTTTCATCCAGTAACATCAGTGCTTCTTCTGACACCTAATTTCATCAGACTACAAAGTTTTAGAAAAGTTTGAAGGTATGTTGTGCCAAAGATGTGGGAATCAAAGAAGTCCAACACTTACAGTGCTGAGTGTCTTTGCAGCTTTCATTCACTTAAAACCTTCAAGATGTTAACAAATAGAGCTGCTTTTATTACAAGGTCTTTGGGTTCTGAGAGAAGGCAAGTAAGGTGCAACCTTAAAAGTCAAATATACTGGACAGAGTAGTATAAGTGTAGAACCTGTAGCAAATCGGACAAAAATAACTGTACCATGCTGGGCAAAATGTTATTCAGATGGGCTCCATTTACTTCTGTAGAACTTCGATTTATAAGGCTGCCCCAACTCAAAACTGATTCCAGGCAGCATACAATTACCACCTAAAAACAAACTGAAGATCACACAGCAGGGGAAATGCATATCACAGCTAAAGCAAACGATACAAATCAAATGGGTCCGCCACTGATAGATCCCATAGCTTGGAGGAAGTTTTTAAGGAGTGTCTAAAGGCTTGCAGGGGCAGGATGGATCCAAATCTTCCTAATTTTGACCTTTGCCTGTTGGGGTATGTAAACACCTATGGCTTATTCCTGTGAGCTCTAATGGCCTTTTTTTTTTCTCTCCCTCCTCAAAAAAGTCTGTCTGACTTTTCTATTATTCAGACTAAATGCATGGAGGGGCAGAGGAACTATAGCTACAGATTTTGTCGCTAACTTCTAAAATCCAATATTGTTGAGAGTTTAAGCCCTCAAGATATCTCTAATTGCATCCACAATGGTTGCATTATGCCAAACAGATTTTGGGGGCACAATCAACATAGGCACTGGGCTATACAGTGGCGACTGTTGCTGGAAAAGCAGCACAAATCTCAGGCTTACCACAGTGATACCTGATTGGAGAGCAGTACATGTGTCATGTAGCTATTTTCCCTTTTATTAGCTGCCTTGGTTGATCCAGTCCAGACTGTCCAGAGGTTTGGCTGGAGAGTGTGCTGAGGACAGTGTGGCCTGCTCCCAGTTCTGCCACTCTTGTGTGACAATTGCTGTGAGCAGAGTAACAGCCAATGCGGTGCAGGAGTGATGGTATCACATTGGGGCTGGGATTTAGGTTCAAATCCCCCCCCCCCTTGGTGAAAGATCCAGCCTTTGGGATTTGTTCCCCCTGCAGGAAGCCTCGGGGTTTTCTGCCCAAAGGCTTTCAGCTCAACTTTGCCAAAGACGCAGAATAGGGCTCTGCCTCAGTGGGAGGGTTTTTAGGATAGTGGGAACCCACCACAAGCTAGGCTGAGCAAGCAAAGATGCAAACTGCCTTCCATCACATGGCGAGACCAATTTGGTCTCTAGAAAAGCAGGGCTTTATTCTCCATTCTGATGAGGGCAAGTACCAGCAGGTTAGCTGCTTGGTTCTTCACCCAGCTGTCTGCAGGTCCTTATCTTTCCTATCTTTCTCAGTATGTGCAAATTAAAGCATGACTTCAGGCCTTATTGTGAATCCATAAGAGATGAATGCTCCCTCACTTGTGTTACATTTTCTTCTCTGCATGAGAGAAACTTGCTCTGCAAAACGTAATCCTGATGGTTAATTATGACTAAGCTTGTCAATCTTTTCCTATATAAAATGGGGGGTGGGGGGTTTATGCAAAGATGAGAGCCTCTGATAAGCTCCAGCCCTGCCTCCTGATCTCCACATGAAACTTGGAGTGCAGCAGATGGGTTAGCCTGCTAACACATGAAAAAGCAGCTACACCTCCACGGGTGCGTATTTGTGAATGAGTAAGAAAGCATGCACCCCTGGGAACCCTTGACCTGCAGCCAAGAGTCATGAGAAGCAAAATCTGTAGGAGGTGTGGAGGAATGGCAAAGAGAACCCTCTCTGCTCCATGAAAGCTGAAATTATAGGCTGGAATGAATGGAGGCTGAGGTGTGTCTGGCAGGTGGCTTAACTGGTCTCAGACATAAAATAAACTCCTAGTAATTAAAATAGTCTCTTATGCCCTTTTGAAAGTACAGTATGTCATTACTCTGATGACAGCTTAAGACTATCATTTGCAAAGTGGCTCTGAAGATTGGACACACTACAGAAACGTTCTGGTAAATACTGAGGAATTAAAAAACATGCATGATTCTTAATGTCGCCCCATACTGTCAAAGCTATGGGGTTTCATCTATCAGTTTATTAGTCACCCCATGTTCACACAATAAGCTTCATTCAGTTAGTGAGGGAGCATTAAGGGAAATTTGTACTAAATGCTGCCATTCAGCTAGGCTGGGGGAAAAGTATTGAGAGAATTAACAGAGGGTTAAATCTCCAGTCAGGCCCTTAAAAAATGGGCTGCTCTAGGAAGTCTGTCAAATTCCATTTTAACCCCCTTAGGGCCACAGGGAGGGTGAAAGAAGCAGAAAGGATTAATAATTTTTTTTTTAAAAGCAGCAGAAAGGATTGAGTAGGTGCATGTGCATGTGTGGAGTTGTGTGCATTGGTAAACCTGCTGACGGGGTAGCCAACCCAAGCCAGGTCCCAACAAATTGAGACAGCCACTTTTCAGGACTGGGGGACATTCATGGTGTGTCCAGCTGGCGAACAGCGAGAAAGTCTGCTCTGAGGAGCAATGGATGTCTCAAAACCCTCTTTGCTAGAAGTTACAAACAGCAAACTTAGTAAATATAGAGGAATGCAACAGGGAAAGGTAATCACATGCTGTAATGTATGGATTAATTTATATAGCCCCCCCTGCTTTCCTACACACAAGCATACCTCTCAAGAATATTACAGCTATGCATTTAAATGATCAACTATGAATTGAAGTAGTTGAAAAAAAATGCCCACCTTTATCACAGTAATTCCTTCTGGATTGGCTCACTCCTTACAGTTGTTTTCCATGTACACCATGCATGGTTTGTAATAGCTGCATATCAGAGGAAATGGTGAATGAAATATGAGATCATAGCCATCTACTAGCTGCAATGATGAAACATGCATTTGATGCCATATTGCAAACTCTGCCCTTTTCTTCTTTCATCCCAACTTTGAATGTCAGTATGGACATCAAACCCTGTGTTGTAAGATATGACACATTTAATCTCTTTCCTCTTGATGCCACCACCCACTGGGTGCCTATATATGAGATATTTTGACTTTTTCATGCCTTTACAAAAGTTTAACCTGACACATTGGCAGGAAAACCAGACAACAGTATAAAAAGATATACATTACTAATGTTAGAAACCCTGACTAAAAGCAATAATGAAAGCCATAATAAATGTTATAGTAGAATAAATTGCATATGAGAACAGAATCTTTCTGAATAACCAAACTAGGTTTACTGTGAACTGCAACTTTCAGTACGGTTTCATTTGCTTTCATAGCATACTCTAATTTTACCCAAACTGGAGCAAAAGTTTGCAGAACTTTATGAAGGAATATGAAAAGCATAAAAGCATCAGATCTGAATTGCATTAATGGTTCTTAAAATAATTATGACAAAGACTTTTTATATACTGTTTTCTCAGATAAGACCAACCAAATGAGAAACAAGTACACTGCAGTTGAGAGAACGAGAGACAGCTTTTTCCTCATGTGAAAATATTTCTGAGGCTGTGTTGAAATTTGGAGGGAAATCACAATATACCTACTGTACTTCAAGTGTTCCCAAGAGGCACAATCGGAGGCCCCCGAGAGCCTTAAGTTTATCCCCCCCCGAGTCCTCCAAATGGTGCCATCCAGTTGTAATTTTGAATGATCAAAGGAGAAAATGTCTAAATTAATGACTGGAGAGTAGTAATATTGTATTCATATTTAATTTGTTTATATAGAAATAAAATATACCTGGTCCTACCTGCTGTATTTTGGAACATTCTCCCAAATGGCCTTCAAGACCAAGGGTTGCTCTTGGCCAAGAAAAGAGTGTGCATTTTGTGGCATGTCATTGCTACTGCAAGATACTTTATGGAGCTGTTAGAAGAAAATCTTTCTGGATCACAATATAGTAACAGTTGAATTTTTTTGACTCTGAATTAGTTCTGGTTCATATAATTAAAGTGCCCAAATACTTAAATGTTACTAATAATATTTATTTGGAGATCCATTTAAATTAGTGGCATTTATTTCTAAGAATCACTATAGTCTGATATGGGTAAACATTGTAAGACAATTTATCCTATTGACCTGCTTAGTATCCAGAGGGGGGATAAAAGTGGAGGGGAGATTCTCACAATGAGAATTACTCTTTCAGCAATATTTGTTCACAAACATATGAACATTCATGGGTTGACTTGCAGACAAACACATACAGAATGCTGAAAACCTTTTCTTCTCTTCAAAGCAAATATCTTTGTATTTCTATCACAGCTATTTTATGATGATGAAATCTATTTCCTTTATGTCTCCTTTGAAAATTTATTAGGAAGCGGCCCCAAACTCTTTCCCAAGTAACTTATTAAGGAATGCGTTTGACTCTTAGCCAATGACCTTTGTGATGCACATAACCAGCTCTAATACACCATACATCTTAGAGGTGAGCAACCTTTTGTCCTGTTAGGGCCACATCTCTTAATGGATATTCAGAGGTATTCAGAGTTGGGCAAGTAAGCCACAGTGGGACCAGAGATAAACTTGGGTGGAAATTCCTGTTTTGTCTTTGGACTAACAGGTTGCAGGGGAAGGACAAATAGCTATCATTACAGGATCTTAAATAGGAACTTGGAAATCAAGCTAAGGGCAGTATGAAGTTAGGTCAGGAGCCATAGATTACCCACCTCTGTGCTAGTTGTAGAAACATTGTCTTTTCACTGTTCAAAATCAGCATGAAACATGTAATGTACAGCTTTCAATTCTGGCGTCATCATTTGACCTGCTGATTTGTAGCTTTCCAGTATTGGCATGGTTGCAGACATGCGATTTTCATTAAGCTATAAGCGTAAAAAGCTAAACCCAATGGTCCGTTGTCAATCATGCCTTTTCCTCCTGAATTTCACTGTCCTTTTACACCTATCCTCCTGCCTGTGCTGCAATGCCAGCTTCCAACAAGCCTCTAATTTTTGTGTTTAAAGTCGGCACATTCCCTGATTGTGTTTTAGTTATAATATCCCAGAAAACTACTCTTATAAAAGATTTATTTGCCAATTTTAAAACCATACATAAAGTTTAAAACAGGCAGGTCATATCTTTAGAGATGTCTCCAATGCAGCATTGTAAGGCCAGTACTTCTGGCTCAGTCTTTGAAGTCTTTCCAACACAGCGTGAAAGTTTTATTTGCATCCTTTTATTTCCGTTACAGGACATTTCCCTGAGAAAAACTTTTTCTTAAGTAAAACTTGTCATTAATCTTAAAACAGGCCTTGTGGTGTCAACAGCTGTGTTCTGGAAGCAGAGGTTTCTTTGGCCCAAGGAGGGAGGGCGGGCAGTCAGAAGATCCAGGAGGACTTTCCAAGCTCTCATGCTATACCATTGATAGCCTCTTTAAGCAACATCGCTTCCTCTACCTCGCCTTGCTGTGTTGTCCGCTTAATATTTTCCATATGGGATTGGCCACTTTTCCACAAAACAGACCTTTCATGTTTGGTTTTAAAAAGCAGACCATGAGCTGAAAAAGCAAAAAGGAAAATACATTTTGGATGGCTAGCAGCAGAAGAATAAGAAACAGAAAACATTCCACTCAGAAGGTTGGTGCATTAAACAGCAAACTAAAATGATCCCAAATACAAATGGCATAATCACTATGAACAGATGGCTAAAATAGGATAGACATGAATTTTAAAAACCTGCTGCAGGAGGAGATTATTTAAAGGGATAGGGAGGCTCAGTAAGAAAACAGTAATTTTATATCTGTGAGAGATAGGATTCTCTATAAAAGTTACAGAAACGTTTATTCATGGTCACTTGCTGATCTGATTCTGTGAAGTTATTCTTACGTGACTTGATTAAAGAATATGGCTTTCACGTTAAAAGAAAGATGGCTTTCAAAATGTATACAGTTAACAATTAAAAAAAACCCTTACAATTTAGCTCCTAAATTAACACACATATCAGATGAAAATAAAACTACAAAAGCAGTTAACCTTTTAAAAAAAGAAGATTGTAATTAGTATTTCAAGAGAGAAAATTATTCTGAAACTAATTTCTACACATACGATCAACAGCTTAACCAACTGCTTAATACATTCTAGGGCCATTCAGGGAGTAAAGGCTATCACTATCATGCTGTAGTTTGGATGCTGTCTTAAATCAATCATTTTTTTTTTTTTGTAAAGATAGAAGCAAATCTGCTCTGTTTTTGTTAAATCAAGCATGTTATTTCCAGGAAATATTTATGATTTGGCTTTTGGGTAAATAGTCAGAATTTGAAATCTAAGCTGTATGTTTATAAGCATAAAATCACTCAACAGACTTTAAAATTCCTTCCTTTAAAAGTGCTCTGTTATTTTGGAAAACTGAGCTTTGGTTATACAGGTACTCACCAGGACAATCTGCTGTCTCTCTGAATGCTCTTTTCTTACAGCATCCTCGACAGAGATTAAATACACACTTGTTACCCTAGGAACAGACACAAGTTAGTTCAATTTTCATATGATAATATTACATTGCCAGTATGTGGGGGTAGTTAAAGTTCTATGTTGTGCCTGAATTAAAGTTTGTTTTATATTTATATCTAAAGACTGAGATGTTCTTTTTTTCCCCCTTAATAGACTGCCATTTCATAAGAAAAAGATAACCCACCCTCCCTTTAATAGGATTTACTGTTAATCCCAGAAAAAATGGCAAGACTTAAAAGAGGGACATCCATACTGTTAGATATCCATCTGTTTAAAGCCTTCCCAGGCTTTGTTGAAACCTTTAAAAACATGTCTGTGTCACAGTTTTATTTAAAGCTCTAGAAAGGCGACAAAGAGGACACATCAATTTTAGAAGGATCTAGGGAAGCCTTATGCACCATTGCAAATCACATCACAATCATTAGCAAATTGACTCTTAACCAACACTTCTCACCCATGTAAGTATTTGGCTAAAATAGGATTCCACTCTCAAGCTATACAGATGTGGGCTAAAAACTATCATATTACCTCTATGGTGCAAACAGTTTACCACACCTACATTGGGAGGAACATCCTGCTGAAAAGTAACCTTAATGCATGAACCATGCTTTTTCCCCTTTTTTCAACAGACTGATGTCAAAAAACACTGCAGGTTATGGATTCTCCTGCTGATCTCAAGCTTCCCCAAGCTGAAAATAGGTAATGTTCCACCAGATGAAAAGAGCTACTGACACGTTCATATTTCAGAAGAAGGGGTAAGGTGGAAGTAAAGTTGATTAGACCCCCTGACCAATAATAATATCTATACAAACCAAAATGTTTAGCCAAGTATGACCACATCACAGCCAGTAATAAACAACATTTTTTTCCCTGAACAAATGATGTCACTGTATTATTTGTCTATAACTGTGTTTGGGAAAACAGAGCAAGATCCTTCTCCAGTAGCTGGCAATGCACAGCAGATGGTTTATGAGTCAACTACCTTGTGGCTATAAATCTATTCATGTAACTTCTACACAGGAAATTTTAAAGAACCCATCATAGGTCTTGATAGCATTACCCTTCTCTTTACAGGTAGTCTTTGCTTAGCAACCACAATTGGGACCGGCAACTCTGTCACTAAGTGCTGCAGTCGCTAAGTAAAATGACACGTGACCATGACAGGCTTACGGCCTTACTTTGGTTAAGTGAAACATCACATGACCATGACTTAAGATTTTACTTCCACCTTCTCTATTAACTCTGCTTGTCGGAAGCCAGTTGCGAAGCACACAAATGGTGATCACATGACTGTGGGACACTGTGATGGTCATAACTGCAACGATCGGTTGCAAAAGCTTTTTTTTTTTTACACCATTGTAACTTCGAACAATTGTTAAACAAGGCAGTCAGTAAGCAAGGACTACCTGAACTGTCCTTTGATAGTGAAGGTTTTTAAAACTGAAAGGAGCAGTGGAAGGTGTTTCCTGTAGATGGCAATACATTTCCAGGTAACTTAGTAAAGTCTGCTTTTCAAAGTGATCTTTCATTGCACTAAGCTGATTTTGTCTAGACTTAGAAGCCAAGCAGGGTCAGGCCTGGTTTGTACTTGCATGGGAATACTCTACTGAACATCAAGGCTGTAGGTTAGACTGGGATATTTTTTTTAAAAAAGCATCCAAGAAGAATGAAATTGCTCCGTGGCTTCCAAGAAAACTACTGTACATGGTGGTGTTCGTGAAACCACAAGGACTCAAGCCTGACTTATGGACAGTGCCTTTTTGACCCACCTTTCTAGGCAAGCATCTTATAGCATCTTAGCCTATAATACATCATAATTAATTCCTTATTAGCATACTGCTTATGACTTTATTTAAAGACTAGAGGATAAAACAGTTCAAATTATTTAGATTTTTAGGATGTGCCTTGGACTGCAATTTTACTGGAGGGAATGTTATTGTAACTATGTTGTAGCAGATCCCTTGGCTCAAAGCACAGATTTTTAAGCATTTATCATTCCACTCAAGGTTTTAACAATTAATGCATTAAAGAAATTAATTCACCTTTGGATTTCCACACTGATCACACTTTGCATATTTAGCTGAAAAAAGGAAAAATGAATTAGTATTTAGGTATTTCAAACATTTTCCCTAGTAAGTGACATAACAATTTCTTTTGATTTTAAAAACAATCCTGAAAAGAAATAGTTCAAAGGAGATTTAAAAAATACCCTGATTTAAATAAAAAGCCTAAGAAGAGATCCTGCCCATGAAAAAAATCCAATGCCTACTGAAGGCAACCCCTTTATAAGGCTAATAGGGTTACAAAACAGCGGGACAGCATTTCTACTTGCACACTGTTTTGCAACATTCAGTTGGCCTAATTAAGATGTTGCCTCAAACAGCTTTTGAAGTTAAATGTTACTCTCTTAGCTAAAAGACCTAACAGAGTTATTCAAGAGAAGAAAATATAGTGAACAAGAACAAATAGAGATTGCATTTGTCAGCTAAACTTGCTGCTGTTATAAAGAGATTTTGAACAATAGTTAAAAACATTCCACAGGGTGTCCACAGACTCCTGGAAAATGCTCAGTGCCCTTACTCTGTTCCAAAACCTACTTCAGGAATCTCAAAATTTGTGATGCAATGACCCCCCTAAAGTAGGCTGACCATATTTCCTTGAGACAAAAACGGGACATTGGGATGGCAAAACGGGATGGGGTTAAACTTATGTAATATTCCGTATTCATGAAAAAGTAAGTCGATAAAAAATGTTTTAAAGAGTTTTTAAGATCCATTTGCTGGTCCTTAAACAGATTATTGTTTATATAAAAAGATTTTTTGTTTTCATTAAAATGAAGTTTTACTACATGAACATATTGAGCTAACAATTATTCTTCAGTGACAGAACTCATACGAAGATTTAGGCAGACATAGAGGGGGACTGTATTTCAGCAGAATGATAAGCAAAAACAGCTTCACTTGCTGCAATTTTATTGCTTTCAGTATCACCATCACGTCTCATAAACAAACGGATGTTTTTAACTGAAGCCAGAGTCTTTTCAGCATCCTTATGTTTCTGGCTATGTAGATGTTGGTTGATGTCACTTCTACCTCCATGAGCAATGGAAAAATGGGGTATTGTTGGCATACCACTTTTGTTCCATCACTGCACAGTTTGTCCAGTTTAATAAACCTGAATTCCTTCTGGAGATCTTCATTAAAACTGCAGGTTCGCCTCTTTGTCTTTGGCATTGCAAGGGTAGACTTCAAGCTATAAAAAAATACGAGTCCAGTTCACACTAGATACAAGACAAGGCTTGAGTCCAGTTCACACTAGATACAAGACAAGGCTTGAGTCCAGTTCACACTAGGTACAAGGCAGGCACTAGGACCGGTACAGAAGCCAGCAGGTTCAGGCACGGAGCTCCAGCCTGGTGGCCCTTGGAGGCAGCAGCAGTGATTGGAGGAGGTGCAGGCAGGGCCACAACTGGGGGGGGGGGGCAAGCGGGGCATGTGCCCCAGGCGCCGCACGGGGGGCACCAAAATGTGCGTGGAATCTATGTTTGTCCTGGGTGACACAGACCCTAGTTGTGGCCCTGGGCGCAGGAAGGCAGGCTTGGGTGGCAGGCTGGTTCAGCAGGGTAGGACTGGAAGTGGCAGTGGGCAGAGAAGGCGCAGGAAGGCAGGCTTGTCTGGGGGATCAGCTATGCAAGGCTGGGAAGGTCTTCCTGGTTCTGGATTTGACTAGAGTCAAGAGGCGAGGTCTGGAAGTTGAGCCTGAAGAATGGCTGTCCCCAACAACCCGTTCCTTTTTTTCCCCGTCCTTTTATTCTTTTTTCTTCACGCCGTTTGGAGATAGCAGCCAATGGGCGTGCTTTCTTTTTGGTGCTCTTCCCAACTGTCAAGCTGAGCTTTGTTGCAACTGTTCTGCTGTTGCTGCAGAGCTCAGCACTTTTTCCGCTGTTGCTGCAAAGCTCAGACTGCATTCTAACAATACGGCTCCAACGTTTTTTAAAAAATGGGACAAAATTGACATTTATATTAAAATGACGCAACGGTCGGGAAATGTTAAAAAAATGGGACTGTCCCATTCAAAACGGTACGTATGATCAGCCTACCCTAAAGTGACAGCATGTATTTTCAAAAAAATTTAATCATTAAAAAAACAGACAAGCATAAAAAAAGAAAGTGAGTGGACAAAGAAATTGTAAAAGTTGTACAGTTGGTACTCAGTATATCATTGATAAAGGGTTAACCATAAAAAGCAGAATTCACTGAGTTATTTTTAACAAAAAGGAACATTATTTTAAAGGTCTCTGAGCTGAATGCCAATATTACCACTATTTTATTATTTAAAGATAAATTACCTAACAGAAAAGAGAAAAAAAGAAAAAAGAAAGTCTACCAAAACATTAAGTATTTTGTTTCTAACTTCCCCTTTGTTATACTCCGATATACAATATTTATAAATATTTAAACTTGTTCATATATTTCTAACTTCAGTTCTTTTAATCAATCCTTTTTCCCCTTAAAAACCATACTGTAAATGTTTAAATTTGCCTTGCTATATAATATATATGGAAGCCATTCTTGCTTGAATATAGTCAAACTTTTATTGTAAATATATGCTGTTAATTTCCCCACTGCTACATATTCTCCAAGATTAGGTTCCCAATCTGATATCGTTGGAAACATCTCTCTTTTCTAAAGTTGCACTAAGTTTATCCTCGGGACTGTCAACACGGATCTTAGTAAATTGTGGTATTTTTTGTTGATATGTCCTGGAATTATGCCTAATTTTAAAAAATGATGGTTTCAATTCAAATTTGGTTTCCAAAATTCCCTGAATAGTACTATGTATTTCTTTCTAGTACTTTTGAATTTTACCACCTATCGTAAAATGCTCCTTCTACATTGTGGTATTTCCAACATGTATTTCTCTATTTCTCTACCTTGGCAATTATTGACAGAGTTGTATACCATCTATTAATCTATAAAATATTTTGTTCCAGTTTTCTCTTACTGTAAACTTGGGGTGAATTTTATTGACTTGTTCCATAGTTCTTCCCATAGTTGTACTGAGATTGTTTCTTTGAAGTTTTGCATCCATTTTATGATACAATTTTTATTTGTTCTGTCCCCGTGTCATACCTAAGTAACAGTTTATATATATGCACTAATAGATGGTCTTGATTCTGTATGAGTATTGCAAATACTGTCATTTTTCTTAGAAGCCCTCCCTCGTTTTTTAGGTCAGTTTTTATTCTTCTGATAACATGCATTTAGTTTTATTCACTCTCCATGAATAAAACTAAAAATTTCATTACATACATACATACATACATAGGTTAAAAATAAAACTATAATAGACCTTTACAACTTTATAAAATAAAGCTGTTTCACGGGAAAGAAACAAACAAAAACCCAGTACCATTTAAAACCACACTTTCAAAGGGAAGGATGAGCTTGCTTATTATTGTGTAATTCCTGAAATCTGGGTTTTATCTGAAGACAGCCACTCTCATTCCTAAAAGTTGGGGTGAGGGGAGGGTATTATCTTGCTTTAAATCAGCTGCTCTTTAATTGCTCTTAAAATGCAGCAGTTTGCAAAACGCTGGCAGCTTTTGACTCTCTCTCCCCCAGCACAGCAACACCATCTTCTTCTCTTCCCACCTGGTGCTGCTAAGAAATCCCTGTCCCTCCGCCTACCCCTGCCATGCTCTTAAAAACAAAAACATCCGGGGGGGATTTGTTTAATTGCACAGTCCCCACATTTTCCAAATGTTTATTTAGTGGTCCATAGTTGCAGAAATTTTGAGAGATGCTGTTCCCTATGCTTGAAAAAAAATATTTTAAAAAATGTAAATGCCCACTGCACCTATTTTTAGTCAATCAGTTGTACCCACAGACTATACTATATACAGCTTCATAGCTTACGTTTTAATGATGGATCAAAACTTTTGTTTGGATTCCTCAATTTCTTCTTTTGTTTGTTCTTTGAGAGAGCATCAGAGCTCCCATCTTCCTCCTCCTCCAGAGCTCGTTTCCCCCGTGTACTTCCTTCCCCACCAGGAGGGGCATTTTTGTTGCATGTTTCCTTGGGCCTGTGAAGGTTGAACATGAAGACATCTAAAATGCAAGGCAACAATTACTTTCCTTGCTAATACCGCCATTTTAGGCTCCTTAAAAATAGCAAAGCAGGGATACCATATGTTCTCCTACCATATTTGTCCCACCGTAGAAAAGACAATCAATACTAGAGGTCATGTGAGAGAAGACCAACCAGATGAACACTGAGGAATATCCATTATAAATGGTTACATGAGCAGAGCTTAAAGAGGAAAATACCCTACCCTTGAGGGAGAGCATACTAATAAGGTTTTTAAAAAAATCCTCTTCAACATCAACTCCTTTAAAAATGTCGTTGCTCACGATGCTTCTCTTTACTGTTCTAGTTAACAAAGAAAGTTGAGAACACCAATTTATGTTTTTCCAAGCAGCTGGGCCTCATAAAGCAATTCTACTAGGTGTGAGTAGAAATACCATTCTCTCTTGCATTAGAGTGAGGTAAGTCTAAATGGAAATGCTCAAATCCTGAAGGAGTAAAATACATGCACACCTTAATACACATAAGGAAGGATAGCTATTCAGAGGAAAAATATCACCTGATGTAATTATCCTTAATCCTCTTGTTACATGGCAGAGCAAAAGAAACTCAAGGTACCATGATAGGTTTCTTAAGCTATCATTCCAGTACCATATTCCTTCATCTTGAGGATTCCTTTGATAAACTGCATATATTGCTCTAATTATATGTCAAATTAACAATGCAATAGAAGGACTCACCCTGGTCTTAGATATGGCTGACAAATCCAGTGGAAGAAAGGTAATCCTCCCTTTGGCTTCTCTTCTTCCTTCAAATGGGCTATTTCTTCCTGCATATAGGAGCAGAAGCAATGATACATTCAACTTTTCCGGCAAAGAACCACCCCAGACTGATAGAGTAAAAATGAAAATAAAAACAATGCACGAAAAAAGCATCAATACATAAGAATTCACTAAGCAATTCTGTGAAACTAGAAAATGTAGTTTGAAAATAGTATGGCTGTGTGTTGCTTTGGATTTGATTCCAAAACTGTTCATTTCTCTGCAGCTCTTTGAAGCAGCCATGTCTTCAAAGCCCAGGATTGTGTCTGCTTTGGAAGATGAAGAAAATTCAACTGTCTTAAAGAAAATTAACACTAGGCAGGTGATACTGAAGGCCAGTGTGGTAATTTAGATCAAACATTCTTAACTTTCTTGGGTCCAAGGCCAATGTGGAATTTTGAGAAATAGCAGCAGTGCTGGAATAGATGCAGCCAATCATAAAACAACCCTAATCATAGAAGGCAAGCCAGCCATTTAGCAGAAGCTGTCCCCACTGTCCTCACTCTACCTCTTTTTCCTACCATGATTAACCTTACTCACATCCCATTTCTCTAAGAATCAACTCCCAGCTCTTAGATGCTTTCTCACATATCCCCTTACCCCATAATCTTCCCCCTACTCACACAAACACCCAAGAACAAATCTATTCCAACTCCCCCTGGCTCTTCCCTGACCTCCCCATCCTTTCTGCAGGCCCCCTCAGCCCTATCAACAATAGCAGTGGTAGAGCCCTCTTTCCTTTCTGGGCTCCCTTTTGTGGTTTTGGTAAGCCTCCAAGCAGACAGCCAGCATAACCCACCTACTTGCCGTTTTCATTTTTTAAGAAAGCCAGTGGGCCCAGCTGGAGCCCAGAAGCAACAGGAAGAAATAAAGAAAGTGAGTGGTTACAGTCTGCTGCAATTATTGCACACTTCCAGTAATAGGAAGTTGTTAGGGGATAGTGGACACTGCGTACATCACATCGGGAAAGATGAGAGAAGGCAATCAACTCATCTTGTTTGATAAATGTGAGGTTTCACCAGGCTTTTTCCCCAGAAAGAAAGCTCAGGGCTACCGCAAAACATAGAGCTTCAGCTGGTACCTGACAATGCAACTTCAGCTCCCTGTTGACAGCCACTAGTCCCTCCAGTGTCTTCACTTTTGCTAATTCATCACGCAGCTGCTGGTGAACCTGCAGCCTGAGGGAAACCAACACATGGGGTGAAGAAGAGATGTGCAGTCTAATCCTAGCAAGTGAGATGTACAGCTTTGGTTCTCCCCCATGCTACCTCTCCTTACACCAACGTTGGTGGAAAACTGCTGTGGGGTATCACATAAAATACTACAAACAGCAGAATTACTCACGTGTGATGCCAAAGCTTGAAGAGATGAGCTCTGACATAGGACAATGGGCAAGGATATTGCTGTACTATTTCTAGGTATTCCTCAGCCATCTCCCA
The DNA here is from genome assembly GCF_035149785.1 of Candoia aspera. Taxonomy (NCBI): domain Eukaryota; kingdom Metazoa; phylum Chordata; class Lepidosauria; order Squamata; family Candoiidae; genus Candoia; species Candoia aspera. Next base: position 113,134,617 of record NC_086154.1, on the reverse strand, counting down.
GATGACAGGATTTCTTCCTTCAAATAGAGCAGGATTATGAAGATTGCCCTCTAAAAGAAAAAAGTCAGAAAAAAAGTCAGCAGTCTGGCCTTAACTGATGAAGCATGGAGGATTCCAAATGGGCGTTAGCCTCACAGTGCTAACAGGCTGCTGGCTGCTGGGAGTTAGAGCAAGTTAAGCACTTCTCTAAGCACTTCTTAAGCAAGTTCTCCTCCAAATATTCCATATTCTCAGTGCCTCTGCAATCACCCAGATTTACAACCAGTCCTTGAACTTGTGGCTGTTGCAGCACCCCTGCGGTAATTTGATCATGATTCAAGCACTTGACAACTGCGGTGCATTTACAATGGTCATATGTCCCCTGGTCATGAGATCGCCATTTGCGACCGTCACAGCTGGCTTCTGACAAGCAAAGTCCACGGGGAAGCCAGCAGGAAGTCGCAAGTCACAGTCAAGTAATGTTGCGCTTAATGACCGCAGATGATTTGCTTCATGACCACAGCTGGAACTGTGTCATAAGCTGGGCACAGTCACGTAAGGTTTTACTTAATGACAGCATTGCTTAGCGATGGAGTTGCCAGTCCCAATTGCTGTTGGTAAGTGAGGACTATCTGTATGTAGCTCAGTCATTCATATTTCTCAACAGGAACATGAAGCTTTTTAAAATCTATTTCTGGCCATTTCAGAAGACTTGAGAATATTATTTTAATCTATTATTTTACCTCCACTGTGAAATTAGTGAAGCCTTATTTATCTGATGTTCCCATGCAGCTTCACAGTTGAACAGTGACCTGACTAGCCTCAATCCCTCGACCACCTTGACTTTTCAAAATCAAGATTTTGATCACTTCCATTATTTTCCATTCTTTTTAATAGAGAGGAGCATACAAAATGTTTCATTTTAAAATGCTTTCAAGCATGAAGTTTTGCAAAATGGGCTGTTTCACACATTGTGGAAGCATTTCAAGCTCAAAACACTTATTCCTATACCTCATGACTGCTTGAAATAGGCCATTTTGTATATAAAGCAGGACATTTTGCAAAATTTTGTGATCAAAACATTTTGAGACAAACCATTTTCACACTCCTGGACAATCACCAATATTTCAGGGAAAACAGGTCTCTTCCAGAATCCAGGTGCAAGCTAAGAGGCTTTAACATGTATATACAAATGTGTTTCATACATTTGTTTCTCCACCTAAAACAATAGATTTCATATGCAAACTCAAATTTCTAATTAAATAAACTATTCATGTTATGTAACATAAGCGTGTTATAATAGTCAGACAGCCCAATCTTGTATGGCAGGTTTTTTCAAACCATTTCGTAGAGCCCAGGGCTCCCCAAGAACTTCATACAGTTCCATGAGAGACTAAGGGGTCGAGGGAAACAAAGATCACTTGAATGCAGCCAATCAGAGGGTCCAGGACTTTTTGCTTAAACTAACAGGTTCCTTGGCCTGAAAACCTTTGAAAAGCCCTGTTGTACAGCATTAATGGCTTCCTCTGCTTTTTAAACTAAGGCACTATGCATTCCAAAGGCTGTATCTGTAAAATCTTCACACCATGAGTGATACCCGTGTCTCCCTTAGAGTCATCTTATCAGTAGCAAAGAAATTATTTCCCTCTCAAGGTCCCCTATTAATGTAAAAGCATTCTTTGATCAACATTCCATGTAATACGTACGCATCCTTGGAGCTCTTGTTCCTGGCTCATCTGGATGCGAGAGACCAGTGTCTCCCTATAACCTGCTAGCTTTCGAAAATAATCATTTGAATCCTCTTCAGTTGTTGGTGTCTATTGCATGAATTATCCACCACAGTAACTACCCTTTCTTTCAATGATCAGCCTTAATGTTTGGATGGGTCACCAAGTCTGTCGGGTAGACTGGGAAGTAAAAAGAAAATGACGACGACAACCAGAAATAGCAAGGACAAACCCTTCAGATTGTTGCAAGAATATTACATCACCATGTCCCAAAAGTCACCAGGAGTCTTGACAGAGACTTTATGTTTATCATACTAAGCACCGCCGATCTCTGCTCGGAAAATTTAAAGCACTGCTTTGAAGGGTACTGAAAGCAACAGCAGCAGCAGATGACTACTACTATGAGCGAGAGTACTTGGGTATCACTTAACTTGGACAGAGACATTGAACAGTTTCTTTTCCTTTCCTACCTGCGCTCATAACGCCCTGAACTCCCGTCTTCTGGATACACCGTTCCACATCTTTGAGGTATTGAATGTTTCCATTTGCAAAAACAGGGATGTTTACAGCCTTTCTATGACAGCAAATGGAAAAGGAAAGGCAATGCATAAATAACAGAACTTAAAAAATTCTAAGAGCCTCAGACGCAATGTTTTCCCTAAATTGAATGCTTTCAGTGCCCAGAAAAAAACATCATGACTTGCACTGAACTGAGGAGCAGAAGTAGGGACCTTGTTTTATCTCTCCCTTCTAAGTCCCACCGACAGTTATGTGAGCTCAGAGAACCAAAGGGCAGAACCCCCCTGGCCTTCATCATTGGTCAAGATGCCACAGTCCAAATACAGATAGCCAAAAATAAATAATAACAAGGGAAAATCGACCCAGTATGAATGGCTTAAATGCCAGTTTATGGTTCACAATGTCATGCTGGCTGTGAGAAACTAATCCCCTGCCTTTCCCAGCCCCTCAATCCCCTTTATTTATTTATCAAATTTTATCCCCTTCTCTGATGAGGCTTGACTTTTGCAAAAAGTAAAGGCAGAGTCCATTTCTTTGTTTTTAATTCATGTGGGCCCATTTGGGAGGCAATAATTATCTAAAAGGTGAGATACAGACACAGCCAGTGAATTGACCAATCTGCATTCAGCAGCACAGGGCCCCTTCCCCGGCTACCTATGGGGGTTTACCTCACAGCCTGTATGTGCTCCCAGGAAGCCACTCCAACAAGAGGTCCCTTCTGTTCTTTAGTGCGACCATGGACAGTTAGAAGCTACAACAAAATTGTATTTGTCTTTCAGTGTGAATGGGACAAACAATCTTAGAAAATATCTCATTTCTCTCTAATGCTAGCTGGGTCTTTTTACAAATAGTCAGAATTCCAAATTCCATTTCTAATTTTTTTAGGAGATGACATTCCAGGTAGTCCTCGCTTAACGAACACAACTGGGACTGGCAACTCCGTTGTTAAGCAACGTGGTTAAGTGAGACATCACGTGACTGCAATGGACTTACCACCTCACTTCCACCACGGTCATTAAGCGAATCACCCACAGTCATGAAGCGAGACATGATGTGACTGTGACTTGTGATTTCACTGCTGGCATTGACTCTGCTTGTCAGAAACTGGCTGTGAAGTGCACAAATGGCAATCACATGACTGCGGGATGCCATGGCAGTCGTAAACGCCTGTCAGTTGTGAAGGGCCTGAAACGCAATCCCGTGACTGCAAGGATGCTAGATGGTACTAGGATCGGTCATCAAATTACTTTTTCAGTGTTGTCATTATTTTGAATTGTCGCTTAACAGGGTAGTTGTTAAGTGAGGACTACCTGTATCATGTTTTTTCTCAAGTACTAAATAAGCACCTTGGAATACCCATATCTGTTTTATCTAAGAATATTAACAACTGATACTGACATCTAAGCATTTTAAACATCTTGACTTGTGTGCTAATATACTGCAAATACCTCCTAGTTAGTGGGATGTGACCAATAGTATGTTAGCTATATTAGAGATCCTAGCTTGCGCAAAACTTGTGTGTGTTTGAGCTAAAACTGAGCTTTAATTGCACTTGTTGTCCTACATGCCAAAATTGATCAGTACTGATCTCACTATTAACAGAGAATGCTGCATATGGTACAGGTATGACCAAGGCTAGTAACTGAATCTACACCTTCCCTACCTTACTAAAAACATTATGTGTTAGCCTTGACTGACCACAGCCATCATGGTTAGAAGTCAACATCAGTAGGTTCATCTGGCGACAATTATGGTATATGGAAGATTTGACTTTGAATGTGAATGATTAAAGAAAATGAAGAAATAAAATATAGATGAGAGAGAGAGAGAACTATTGTGTGCCTATGAAACTAAAAAGGGTGGGATGCTATAAAGATGAACCAAGGTAATCTGATCATGTGGAATTGAGCTAATTACTACATGGAGGGAAGTGAAGACATATATTTAATTTTGAATGAGTGGCAAAAATGTCATAGAGCATCATTTGATGTCATCTAGGTTGCTGTGGGTGCATATGAAATAAATCCATAGGCTGGTGACAATCCCGTATTATGTTTCAGTGAATGACAGTAAAGGAAGAAACAAAGATGAGTTTTGGGAAGACGGTGCTACATTCTGAACGAATGCAATCCAGGGAAAAAGGTATTTTCCAGATGATATGAATGGATAAGTAGGGATGAGATGACTGATTACAGAAAAAGAGACTAGGTCATTCAGAGCCCCAAGAACAAGTAATAATGGGCTCTATCTGCTTAGAAAAATGTTTGTTTTGGATATGTGGTTTAAGCACTACTATACCGTCTATGCTATACATATACATGGCAAAGGAATGACTATAATTGTAAAAGAATAAGTGGATTGTTTATAGTAAAAGGGTGAGAGAAATAAGTAAGTAAGTAAGTAAGTAAGTAAGTACTGAGAGGTTCTGAATGTGGGACAGACTATTTTTGGCAGGATCAAGGATAGATCTTGGAGAAAAACTAATGTGAAAGAAACAACCAGAATGACTGCTGGAGGAGAAAATGGAAGTCCCATATAAAAAAGCATTAGAAGAGAGATTCAACAGAGTGAACGAGAAGTAGATGTAAGACAAAAGGCTGTGGAAGCTGCTTGTACAGACTGAAAAGAATTATGTTACGGAACGCCACAGAAGAGGGCGGAATTATGTTAAAGGGAAACACAAAAAAATTAGTGGAACAATTAAGTGAAAAAGGCTGCAGACAAGAACGTAAGAGAATGACTGCTGCAGTCATGAGGATGAGAGAAATCTGTTGTAAAAGATTAAAAGAAGCAGAGAAAATGCACAGAGATTTTTGATGAAAATGAAACCATGTTTTGGAAGTAGATAAAAATGGGCTACACAAGGACCTACCAGTGCAGTCAATGGAAGTGAAAATAAAAGTGGTGAACTGATCTCAGAAGGAACTAAAGTGAGAGAATGCTGGAAGGAGCATGTCAGAGATATGTATGTATAGGAATGGTGGTGGAATTGAAACAATTGCTGCAAACGTGACAAATAATGCTGTATTGTTGGCTGTGAATCCAAATGAGTGGCCAGCATGAAAGACTAGGCTGATGTGGTTTGATCATATGGAGAGAATGAAGATCAAATAGCAAAACTAATACATGAAGAGTGAACAAACTGAGAGGAAAACTGAAAAGTAGTAATTGGATGGATTTTATGTCATTCTCAAAAAGAGAGAAGTTTAACGAACGAAAGGCAATGTATGAAGTGGTGCACAGATGTGGTGAAAGCAGGGGGTTTGCAAGGATAAAGTGGTGTGGAGAAGTAGAGTGAACAGGATTAGTGTAAATTAGTTTTAGCTATGTTTTCTCATGTTTGCCTTATCTCTTTCTTGGTTTACCTTTTCCTTCCTTTTCTGAACTTTGCATAACATTGCTTAAGCTGAAAGGGAATAGCATCATAGATACGTACATATACATATAATTAACAGACTATAATGGATTCCTTACCTGACAACCAGCCTTCTCCAGCAATTGAGCATATTTCACTGTTTTACTAATTTCTGGGAAAACACGGATTTTGCATGTAACAGGTACAGAGAGCTTTTCGTTAGCCAATACAACTGGAAAACAAGAGAAAGAAACTGGTTGAAACTGGAAGTTATATTACTCGGAGAACAAGTAACCGCAATCCCATTTTCTGGCACACTGCTTGCATTTACTACACAGCATACATTGCTGCATGTATACATTACTGCAGGAATAAATAAAATAAATAACAGAGCAATAAATTTAGCAGAGGAGAGAGATGAACAGTTTTTAGTCATTCCACCTTCTCCGTGCATAATTAACTTATCCGATAGCTTTTTACCCTGCCTTTCCTCTGGGTCTAGCTGACATATAGTACTCCCTCTTCCACACAACAGCAACCTCATGAGGCTAGGCTAAAAGAGGGTGACAGCCCCAAAGTCACTCGGTGAAATTCCAGTGAAACTGGGCCTGTTGTCTTAGTCTATCACTGTAACCACTAGGCCATACCGTCTATGTGTGCTTTCATCTTACCTCCTGTTTGCAAAAGGATTTTGTGGGTGAAAGAACTGTCTACAGGGGATGGATAAGGCTGCGCCAGTGACCCCAAAGTAATGGGCAGGCTTCAAAAACATAAGCCAAAAGCCTACCTTATTTGCTATTGCACCCTTTCAACCTGGTGGCTCCTCCATCCAGTGTTGGGCAATTAGGAATCAGCTGCTATTTCTGTTTTATTTTATCATGTGACCTGTAGGTTTCTTCTAGCCTTAACTAATGAGAGAGCACATCCACAACTTTGTATACAGCAGTTGTTTGGAGATGCGGTCCAGTTAGCTGTTGCTGGAATTATCTTGCATCCAGCAAACCCCACAGAATTATTTTTGGCTGCACTGTCAAGACAGAGAGACTAGTGAGTATAGTTACCAATAATCCTTGTTTATAGCTTGCTGGGTCAAGCAAACAGGCTGAGTCCAGTGTTATGAATGATAAATCTTTATAGAGGAGCCCCAAAGACAAATCAAATATAATGCATTTTGATTCTCCTCTTTTCCCATCCCATCCATTACTCAAGAACCTTAAGGACTTACTCATTCTTTGGAGGAGGTCCCACTCCTCTTGCAGGAATGCCCCATAGTGACCTAAAAGAAAATCCAGCCAATTATGGCCTGACAAGGACCGGCCCAATGCTTGCCACACAAAATAGCCACAGTGGTGGACAGTCCCCCCCCACCCCCAGGCTCAAGAATAAGAAAAGATAGGGAATGTGCTGGAGAAATAACAAGGAGATTAATCCTAGGGAGCAAGGAAGTGACAGAGCAGACCAGCAAAAAATGACCGTGCCTGGCAAGCATGGAGGATGAAGATGATACCATATAAGATGGCTTTTCCAAGGGAGGTCCCAATGGCAAGCGTTTGTTCATGTAGTCAGGGGGAGTCAGGCTAGATTTGCTGGCACTTGACCAACTCATTCTTTTCAAGGGAGGTTGGCCTGTGTGATTGTACACAGAATTGTGGCCTCAATTATTTTAGATTCTGATTTATGCATACCTCTTTTTGCAATCATCTGAGGACATCCCAAATTCAGGTCAATTGCATCACAGTAGTCTTGAGCTAACAAGGCAGCCTCGACAAACACTTCTGGGTCATTGGCACAGAACTGTGAAAGAGTTATATAAGCCAAATAGTAAGTTAGCATTTATTTTAACATCAAAATAACAGAACAATTGCACACATTTATAAAACAACAGGTCATTATGCTATTAAACACCTTCTAAATTATGTTACAATGTGTAACAAAACACTGCATATACCTGTCCCCTGAATCTTAGTGTTATTGTTGTTGTGACTCACCTGACAAGTTCTGATTATAACTTTCCAATTAAAATCTCCTATCTTGAAACACATGCTTTCTTAGTCTGCAACTGTGCATTTCAGCCCTTCTCAGACACATCCAAATGGACTAAGCACATCCAAACAGCAGAATTATGTGTATCTTGGAAAATTGCTGGTCCCAAGGCAAGTCGGTCATGTTTCATTTTTGTCTATTATGATGCCAGTGTGACAATATATTTAAGACTTCTCCTTTTTAAAAAATGCTAAAATGGCATAGGTATTTTTGTAACTACAGACCTCCCCTAAAATCTGATATAACCCACCATAATATAAGGAGGGAGGGAGGGAGGAAATGGATGTAGCGGTTGGGAACAGATTTAAATGTAATTGTGAAGTAGCTAGCTTTAGTTTATGTTAAAATAATCCAATATAATAGAACAAATTATGCATTTTGCTGAAAGGAATACTAATTTCCAAAATAATTTAACTTAAATTAGGACAATCATCTTAGATTCTCGGGTATACAGTACTTTTTTAGAGTTGAATCAGAAGTGCTGCATACCACAAACAGATAACTCAGTGTCTCTAAAATGCTTGGGAGGATACAGCTAAGAATGTACTCAGTTGTTTAGGTCAAATTATTATTCCTGGGGGTAGTTGGCCCCATGAGGGTACCAAGGTTAAGATCTTCCCATCTGGAATATTTTATATTCTATTTTATATTGTATATTTTGCATTTGTATTTGCATTTTTAGGTATTTATATTGAGCTGTTTTAGTGATTTGCTATTTTCATTATTTGTAAGCCACCCAGAGTTGTCGTATGCGAGATGGGCGGCAAAGAAATTTAATAAATACATATTTAAAAATGCTCACAAAAATAATTGTTGTGCTCTTTTCTAACACAATGAAAATACTACTTACACTTTGGCTTTCCCAAGGAAAGTTGATAAAGGCTCCAATGCAATAAAAAATGAACAAGTAAATAATAGAACACTGTACCAGTCTGGGGTATGAATAGTACGGATAATACTACTGCTCCAGTCTGGAGAGAAAAAGTTAGCATGAAGATCTTAGAAACAGAGGTAGTCCTTGAGTTACAATGGTAACCGGGACTGGAATTTCCATTGCTAAGTGATGCGGTCGTAAAGCGAGATGACTGCAACACTTAGCGATGGCAATCCCAGCAGTCCCTGTTGCTGTTGTTCACCAAATCCCACTGGTTCTTAGGTGAGGACCCACCCCAATCCAAGCAATTCCTGCCTTGGTCCCTCCCAGCCCCGAGCCTTTATAACTCCCCTCACCCACCTATCTCCCTCTATCTCTGCCCTTTTGGCCACCCTGCACAGCAGCACTCATTGGCAGCAACCCCAGCACTGCTGCTGAGGAATGCCACTTCAAGCCCCGCACCACAGCCAGCCACCCGTGCCACCGTGCAAAGCCCCAGTTGCCCCCACCACCCTGTGCTTCGCAGGTTCTGCTACGCTCAGCTGACCATTGCTGTCTTCCTCCCACTGCTGACAAGGTGCACCCGGCCTGGCCCTATGCGAGGCAGCTGCTGGCTGTGCCAGGCCTTCTTCCTGAGGCCACTCGCACTGTTTTCCAAATAGCATGTGCCGTTCTCCAAATAGTGCACACTATTCTCCAAATAGTGTGCGCCGTTCTCACAATGCTTCAAAAAGCCTTCGGAAAGCTTCTGAGGCCTTCCAAAGCACTGTGAGAACAGCAAGCACTATTTGGAGAATGGTGTGAGCGGCCTTGTGCAGGACGGCCAAAAGGGCAGAGATGGGTGGGAAATAGGTGGGTGGGGGGAGTTGAAGCTCCCCTGAGCTTCTAAGTGCAGGTGGCTGACAAGTGCCCAATTTTGATCACGTGACCACAGGGGTACTGCGACGGCCATAACTTGGGGACTGGGCATAAGTACCATTAGTTCAGCGCCACCGTAACTTTGAACAGTCACTGAATAAGTGGTTGCTAAGTGAGGACTACCTGTAATCATACACATATTTAAAAACATTTTTATCATTTCTAGCTTTCATGGAGTGTTTCAGCTGGAGAAGCCTGATCAATCAGCCTATTTGACTCAGTAGACATATGAGTGACTCAAAAATAATACTTCAGACACACTTTGTGACATAAAGTGCACCACTTAAAAAATTGTGGCTATTTAAAGAGGTAATAAATGTATTGTTGACACATGAAAGATTTTGCTACAATAAATGTGCTAGTCTTTGGGGCAGGGTGAAACTCCTTGTGGGTAAATCTGGCTATCACAGCTACCTGCAATAAATTACACCACCATGCATTATGCTAAAATATCATGTTTTCCACACATAATACAGTTATTATATTTTCTCATAAATGGCATATAACTGTAGCTCAACCACACCTAATAAGTTGCACTCCAGATGTGTTGGCTTATTGTTTAGCACATTTATAGTTAACCTTTCCTCCAGGAGCTTGATTCAGCATGCACAGCACTACCTTTCTTTTTCCCACAACTACCACCATGTGGGATAAGTTGACTGGGAAAGTGTGATTGGTCACCTCAGCATGAGTGGCAGAGGAGGGACTTGAACCTGACTCTTCCTGGTCCTAGTCCAACATCTTAACACTTATACCACACTGGCTGGATTACAGTTCCCCTCACCACAGTAGGCAAGGGAAACGTCTGATTATGGGAAGTAGTCCAGCACATCTGGAGTTGATGTACTGGTTATTTTAAAATTACTTCTTCTGAAATAATTACTTTTACACAATGCAGAAAAAGTATCCCACAACAGAGTATGAAAGCCCACTGAGAAATCATCTGGTTAGTATTACCTGTACAATCAACGGTCTATCTTCAGGGCACACTTCACAATACAAGTTTTCCTTACGATAATTGGCATCTCTGACAAAGACCTGAGCATGCAGCATGGGGGTATAACATAGATGTGCTCCATGACGGCGGCTTAACAATCTCCAAGCCAATTCACTTTGATCCACCATGGGAGCAACCACAAAACGGGCCCCTCTCAGTGTGTTTTTCCAAAATTCAAAGCCCTTGGGTTTGGGCATCATCCTTTCACTGGAAAGAAATAGGAATAGTAAATGCTAATATCCTTTTATTCATCCTATAAAGTAATTATAATAAACATTAACTGTATTCAACACACTGATATTAATCAGTTATATCATATGGTACCAATAATTCTTGCAATCTACCATTTGTGGTCTTAACATCTCCTATATACAGTAGTCAAATGCACAAAACAGGGCATTCAAAAGAAAGAAAAAAAGATCCACAGACTTCTGCTGTGTACTTAAAACTATATATTTAAGATAATGTAAGACTACATAGTAAGTATATTATCTAAATTATATATATTTAACATTTGTTAACAAAACTGCTAAAGAGCAAGGATTCCATAGTTTAGAATACATTTCCTACAACCTTTATGTAATGATTGCCTATTCAAAATCACCATCAGACTCACACAGGGCTTTCATGGATATCTGATTTAATAATGAATAGTATGCAGGATCACAAGCAAAGCTGAGAATAGTAAAAGCGCGGGATGCCTCCCAATAAATCCCCAAGCAACTCCCAATCCCTCCCCACAAAGTCAGTACAATTCCATGCCCCAGGTGCCCCTAACGGTTCCTGCCGGTCTGCGGGAAACGTCCTTGACAAGGCGAGATAACGCAAACATGCATTCCTCATTCTTCACTCCTCGCATCACAGCCTGGTACAAGGCCAAGGAGCAGCCCCCTCCTGTACAGCAACTCATGTCAGCCCCATGGCATGGGAACCCATTATGATGTTTTTCAGGAACATTGGAACAGTAACCATGACACTTTATATTTTATGGTTACCATTGTATGATTTTGTAAGCCTTGCTTTTTAATGCTATACTTACTTGCCAATCTAAATTGCCCTATTAGAGGTTATTAATTTTATCCTGAGAATTAAGGCCAAATTAAAACAGTGCTGAGTAGAAAAGTAGCACTTTGAAATGCTTCTATCTTCTTGTCCATGGATGGTTCACATCTGCAAGAAACCAGATCTGCCAGATCAAAGCTTAAATATGAGTGACAAGTGTGTTATGAAACACTATCAGCGATAGTGTGTGTGTGTATGAAATTCACACATTTTCTAATTATTGTTCCCCCATCCCTATTTAGGGAAATGAATAGAGAAAGCCCTGTTATTTGATAAAAGCAAAGCTGGCACATCATTTTTATAAGGCTAGGGAGCCAATCCAATCTGATCAGATTACTTTCTGATGATGGCCAAGAAACAGTCAATAGGACTGAACGGTGAAAGTCAACCAGACTAGATCGGAATGACTTCCTATAATTATCCATAGAGAGGAAAGAGCGAGGGCTCTGTGTAGGTGCCTTGCCGTCCACATACGGCAAAGGGAGTACATCCTGGCTTCCATCTAGATTCGCCTTCTTAAAAAGCAGCGGCGGCAGAAAGGCGGCGCTACGTTACAGCGGGACACTACTCACGATCCTGCCCCTTGACCAAAGCAGCCCAAGCCCCGCGCTCACCCCCCAGTCCCGGCTGTTCAAGGAGGGCAGCCCTATAGAAACCAGGCCAGGAGCCGAGCCCGCCTCCCTTCTCCAGCGCCCCAGACCCCACGCCCACGGTCCTTCTGCCAGAGCCCCGACTGCACCTGAACCTGACGCCGAGGCTCAGCCCAGGCAGGGCGATTAAGCCCCCAGACAGCGCACCAGTCATTTCACTCCGGCCCGCATGGGAGGGCGTAACCTCGAACCGGCCCCCTCGGAAACGACGGCGCGAAAGAAAGGGGCCGGACGGCTTCCTCTCGGCCGCCAAGCAAAGCCTCCTCTGCCGGAAGGGAAACGGCGAGAGGAACTTCCTGCATTTACTGCGTGGCGGGGAGGGTGGGCGTGAGCTTTTCTTACCTAGCTTGCGGTTCAGGGGTCGGGTATCCCAGACAGTGTGAGTAAACTTATGTTTTAGCGCGTATGTGAACTCAAGCAACTGGATTAGTTAAGGTCATCATGGTTAAATGAAAGGAACCATAATTTCCCGTTCCTTCCCAACTCCCTGAAAGTTGTGGCGTAGTTCTTTACAGAGGCGCCGAGTTGATGAAAGTCGGGTTCCGGGAGGGAAGGGAAAATTCAGGAAAAAAAAATGCAGGGCAGGGTTCCTACTACGGGGAAAGACCCCTTGACTCATTTGGCGGTCTGCCGAAAAGTCAGCCAGCATCTCTCCTGCCTCTGTTTCAGGTTACTGCAGTCCCTTCCCTTAATGCAGGGCCGCGGGTGGCGGGCAAGCGGGGCATGTGCCCCGGGCTCCGCGCTGGGGGGGGGGGCAAAATGAGCGCCGGGGGGCGCGCGCCAAAATGGGCGTGGAATCCATGTTTTCCCCGGATGGCACAGACCCTAGTTGCGGCCCTGCCTTAATGGATGGCAAAGCCTGGCAGATTTTACACGCTTGAGGTTGTCTTTTAATAGCATGGAGACAAGGAGGAAACTCTAACTCCTCTAACCGTGATACAGGTGACGAGACGAAGCCTGTCTCAGTCGAGAGCTGGGATGGAGATGAAGGCAACGTCATAGGAGCAGAGCAGAAAAATAATATCCCCAGGACATTTTGTACCATGGCTGGGTTCAAGTGAGAAAAGATTAATAGTTTTGCTCACTCAGTTCCTGAGATGACTGTTTTGTTGGCATGTGACATTCATGTTCTATATGCAACATGCATAGAAAGAATTACCTGATTATGTGCCAAATGAGAGATCAGTCAGTGCCTGTCATGTGCGCCGTTTCAATGTATTTGATGCATCGTAACGTTTCGCATGTCATTAATTGGATGCGTGTTTCATTTGTCTAGGGAGGATGGGAACGATTATATTTTGGCTATGCTTTGGAATGTATTTGTGTTATCTACTGCGCTCAAGGTTACTTTCCCAGGCTAGCAACTCTGACGATTGCTGGCACCTGTGCCGGGCGGGGCTGTTACGAGGGAGGCGGGATACGTTTGAAGCAAGGGTTTAAGTTTGTATTTGGCGCGCTTTTGCTCATTCTCAGCTTTCTCTGTATTTGTCTTTAGTACTCTAATAAATCAGATTTCATTTAGCATCCTCTTGTGAGTCTGAGTATTTGGGGCTAGAGCAATCATTACATAAAGCTGAGAATCTCAGTTCCTAACTCCGCTGGCCCCTGTCCAGGAAAGACAAGCGTCTAACCTGTGAGGGAGAGAGCCCGCGATGACCGAACCCGACATCGTGATGATGGAGGAAGGGGAACCGGACTCGACCGTGAGGCCGTCCGGCCGACCGTCCCAAGGTGGGGAGCTGTCCGCCATCAGAGAGGAGGCGAGCTCCGGGTCGGAGAGCGAAGCCGGGGGGCTGAAAACGGCCCCGGAGACCACCGTGAATTCTCCGGGCGAGCTGCTCACCTGGGATGAGACCCGAGGAGATGCCACAGCAGCGGGGGGCCCATCCTGGAGGCAGAGATACCCCTTATCCCCCAACGTGGTGCAGGTGCAGCCAACGGAGGGCTCACCCACTCCGGATCGGATCCGAGTGCTGGAGTCGAAAATGGATTCGTTGGAGGCTATCCTGAAACAGCTGAGCTTGGATGTAACCTCGATGCGAGAGGTCCGGGAAGAATCAAGCCAGAGGCATTCAACCCCTTCTTCCCAGGGGCTGACCCCGGAACGGCGACGGGTGGTGCGGAGGCGCGAAGGGGACCAGTCGGTCCAGATGGAAATCGCAGCATCGCCCGGGCGATCGCCCCGGGGCCCCGTGCCGCCCCGAGTCAGGGAAGTACCAGCCGCCGCAGCCCCGGTGGTGGGGCGCAGCCCGGCGGGAGGCGGCATGCGAGACTTCCCTGTCAAGTTTGATGGGGACCCGACCAAACTCTCGTTCTTCCTGACAAATGCGAAAGCCTATATGGAGGAATGGGGGGCGGTTTTCCAATCGGAGAAGGCAAGAATCATCACCATTGCCACCAAACTGAAGGGGAGGGCGGCAGACTGGTATGTCCAGATGTGCCAGTCGGAAGCGCCTGAACTGGAAAATCTCGAGGAGTTCCTCTGGGCGTTGAAGCAACACTTCGAGGACCCCTTAGCAAAGGAGAGAGCAAAGCGAGCCCTGAAGGAACTCAAGCAGGGGTCCCGATCAGTGGCCGATTATGCTTTGGAGTTTAAAGCGCTAGCTGGGAAGGTGGATGACTGGTCCCAAGCAACTATTATCGAGCTCTTCAAAGATGGCTTGAGTACAGAGGTGCTGCGCTGGTCCCTGGGGAGGGACGACCCATACACGCTGTATGAGTGGATCCTGCTGGCAGGAAGGGCTGAACATGCCCAAGAGATCTTTGCCCAGCGGAAGACCGCCAAGTCGGGGCGGGAGGTGAAGCCCAGCCGCCCATCGACCACCGGGGGGAAACCGGGACAACGACCCTGGGACGAGGAGCGGGAGAAGCGGTACGCAAAAGGCTTGTGTCTGAGATGTGGCTTCCCCGGTTCTGGTGGCCCGTTTCCACTCCGCTTATCCCTCGAAACCGGGTCCCTAGGGGTCTTTTAGGAGGGCGGTATGTCATGTGCGCCGTTTCAATGTATTTGATGCATCGTAACGTTTCGCATGTCATTAATTGGATGCGTGTTTCATTTGTCTAGGGAGGATGGGAACGATTATATTTTGGCTATGCTTTGGAATGTATTTGTGTTATCTACTGCGCTCAAGGTTACTTTCCCAGGCTAGCAACTCTGACGATTGCTGGCACCTGTGCCGGGCGGGGCTGTTACGAGGGAGGCGGGATACGTTTGAAGCAAGGGTTTAAGTTTGTATTTGGCGCGCTTTTGCTCATTCTCAGCTTTCTCTGTATTTGTCTTTAGTACTCTAATAAATCAGATTTCATTTAGCATCCTCTTGTGAGTCTGAGTATTTGGGGCTAGGGCAATCATTACAGTGCCTTTTTATTTAAAATTATTTGCTTTTATATTTTACATAATCAGAAAGAAGTATTTCAGTGATGGTGCAGCATTGGTGATTCAACAATCCCAGAGTCACTTTTATATGAGATGGGCAGCTATATAAATATGGTAAATAAATAAATAAATATTCCATTTCCTATATTTTATTGATTTTTATATTCTTGATATTATCAACTGCAGCACTGGGTCATCTTCAAGTCTGATTGTGCTGTTTGAGCCTAACCTTCAGCCGATTTACTCTAATTGCTGGGATCAGCAATCTTATTTTGGCCTGGGGACAGCAGAGGACATGGCCAGTGACTGGAAGTGGAGCAGACAGACCTGAAATGTTTAGACATTGTTATTTTGTTTTGAGGGCTTTGAGGAGCGGCAAAATTGATATCTTTAACCTTTCAGACCTGCCTATTTGAGGAGGCTCAGAGAGCACACTTGGTGTTCTAGGCTCTGCAGATTGGCCATCCCTGACTTATTGCCAAGAAACCCTATTGCTAATAAATGCTGCATTATGGGTCAGTCAGGTCTAGTGGTCCACACCGTGCCTCATATTCTGCTTGCCATCCATTGTGCTTACAATCTGAAACCATCATAGCACCAGGTAAAGTGTAATTTGTAAAGTATAACCTTTTATACATTCCATTTTAGGACTATACGTAGACCTCATGACTTCCATATCAAGTCAGCCTCCAACTTTGCTTTGTATTGATTTTTGGTAAGATTTTGTCTGATTAAGATATCTGGAGATAGTATTACAGTACATCCTTGCCATGATGCCTTAGTATGCAAAACCAGCAGCAGCCAGGGGCGTGGAATACAAGTTAGGAACTTTCTGACATGTCATTGTGGCATGGGACAAGATGGGAGAATGCGGATCCTCTACAGCAGGGTTTCTCAGCCAGGGTTCTGTGGAGCCGTAGGGTTCCACGTGAGGTCAGTAGGGGTTCCCTGGGAGATCGTGATATATTTAAAAGTATTATTTCAAATTCAGGCAACTTCACACTAGAGAGGTAAGTTTCATTATTTTTAGTTTAAGAACACTGTTAATTCATATAGGCAGGCCTACACATGAAACCAATACAATAATTTTGTAACTTCTGGCCTATGTTTGAGCCTGAATGTGCAGGGGTTCCCCGAGGCCTGAAAAATATTTCAAGGGTTCGTCCAGGGTCAAAAGGTTGAAAAAGGACGCTCTAAAAGGAAGCCTGCAGAGGAGGCATGATAAATTGGATTGTGGTGAAACACTTGTAAATCCATCCAACTAGCAAGCAGAATCATGCACTACCTGTGAGAATTTCAAGAAGGCAGCTTACTCAAATGTTATTTGGGATTCAACTGGTTCTGACTACATAATGGCTCCTCACGGTTGTTGAGAAGTTAGATGCTTAATAGCTGGACCTCTGATCTCAGTCCTCCCATTGTGCCTTGCTGTTTCTTCATGGCGCATTGCTTGTGATGCTTATTGGGAAATAAATTAGGGCTCTACAGTAATTTGATTTTGGAACCTAGCCCTAGATCAGCACCTTCATGACTCCTCTGGATCAGTGTCCAGATTGTTGTTTGGTGTTGGAAGTGATTAATTTTACATAAATTTATACCCACACCCATACATAAGAGACTAACAAGTGTGGCAGTAGGTATTTATTTGAGCAAACTCTATTCAAGGAAGAATATTAACACTTCCTAGAGCTATATGACCTGCTGTCCAGCAATAAACAGTGCAAGAGCTATGATTATTATCTATCCTTTCGTGAAACATCTAAGTGCCGGTAGCTGTTTCAGGTTCCAGTGTTGCATCCAGCAAACTGAATGTGTGGTGAAAAATTGGCAAGAAGATTGATCTTTAAATTAAAATACACACACGTCTGGTTGGCTAATTGAAAAGTAGCTTCTATAGAACAATTGGTTGCAAGAATTGTCACCCATTAATTTTATTTCTGCTACCATTGTTAGTCTGACTGTTCTTAAACTGCTTGAACACAGCATACTTTGAACCTACTTTTTGAAAACTCGTGAATGATTTCTACCAACAGTTGCCCTAATTGAAAACTATGTATTTTACTTTTATCAACAGCATTCAAAAGTGAGTCAATAGTTCTTACTAGACTATAGCTGAGGAGTAAGTGAAGATGTTTAAGAAGCAGAGTGAATATATGGCCAGCCCTCTTTTCCTCCCAAGATTATGTGTTTATGAGACTGAGAACAAATTCATGCAACATGTGCTTAGATACCCTTTATAATGTTGTATAAAACTGTTTTTAGAAGCAGCCCAGTGAAAGCTTGCATTTTAGGAGTTTAGTGCAAAAGCAACCTGGAATACTCTTGTTATGGGTAATATATTCAGTTTGTTATTGTTCATTTGTTATGACGCAGAGTAGCTTCTGCAAATAATGTGATAATGCCCCATCAAACACATTTTAATGCTGTTGGTAATGTATGCCTCCAGGAAGAGATTATCCTGTAAATACTTATAGTTATTCTCATATTTTGCATTGATTGTCCTTTCAATTATACTAAATAAACATTAGTCCCATTCTGCTGGTGGAATTGTAAATTGTAAAAAATAATAATGCATAGGTGTTTTTGTTTTTACCAGCTTTAAATATTAAAGGAAATGGAAGACACAGATTAAGGT
The DNA here is from genome assembly GCF_035149785.1 of Candoia aspera. NCBI lineage: Eukaryota > Metazoa > Chordata > Lepidosauria > Squamata > Candoiidae > Candoia > Candoia aspera. The sequence continues at coordinate 113,116,482 of NC_086154.1, read as the reverse complement.
ACTCAGAAAACATGTTTGTGCAGTCAGTAAACTGGTCTGAATAAATTGGGATCTATTTTTTTTTCAATAAGCAAAAAAAAAAAAAAAAAGCAAAAAATGTAGAAATAGACAATGAACAATATGGCAGATTTAAAGATGTGTTTAATACAAGAAGAGCTGCAGAAAAAAAAAAGATGCAGTTTTTCTCCAAAGGAATGTAAACGTCAAAAGGGGGGAAAGCACAAACAAATGGAGAGGATTTTTTCATTTTACATTTTTGATTCAAAGACTGTTTAATTGAGAACTAAAAGCATGCATCCAGCTGCATGTCCACAGAGGATGGGCTAGCCAACTCATTCTCAGCAAGTATGAAATGTGTGGGTCCCAGTGCTAGTAAAATAATCCAGTTGAGCAACTGGATTCTACAGAGTTAGCAGAGGCACTACAGTCCCTCTCACTGCTGGTTGCTCGGACTATCTCCTCTGTATCATTATTGCGGCAGAGATGCACTGACTCAACTACAATCTTCTCCAACACAGAAGAGGCAAAAATAAAAAATTCAATCAACTCCAGTAATTTTAATTTTTTTTTCACATAGGAAGTTTTGCAGATATTGAAAATTATTACCTAGTTCTGTTTGAAGAATGGGGAAAGAAGGATACATCAGATTCTTGTCAACAAGAATCTCTGTAAATCATAATTCTTGAAGTTGCAAACGGAATAAACAAATTAAACTGAAAGCATTTTGGGGAGATGTTTATGTAGGATTTAAAAGATTGTATATACTTAATTTGTGCATTCCCAGATGAGTGAGGGTAGTATCTAAAGTTTTGATCTCAGCCTTGGCTAAAAAGCATGCCGTATACATGTTCAGAATTACTGTTTCCTTACCTCAGAATCTGAATAAGCATTTGGCAATTTCACAAAAGAAGCCCATCCCTCTGCAGAGAAAGGCATTACTTGTGTGGGGAATCTACCTTTCACTCTAAATGACATGATTTTAAAACAAATTTTAGTTAAAAAAGAGAAAACCAAGATGATCAAGCAGGAGAAAAATATACTCCTAAAGGGAGTATTTCGTCCTTATTGTTTAGTCAGTTACAAATTAAAACAACACACTTCTAGTAAAGTAACAATGCAATAAATACCTAGACTATTTCAAGTTAAAAATAATAGTTACAAAAGAGCCTCAGTGGAATTAATGTACTGTTATTGCTACAGACTGATCCTTCACAGACATGTGTGTCTCCAAAATCAGTTGTAGCTTCCATCCTTGGTCACTGAACTTGGTTAATTCCATTTTATCCTTTGGAATACTTCTAGACAGCAATACAATACAATACATAGTACAACACACACATACACAGGTCTGCTCCTAATTTTTTTCTCATACTGCCAAATGATGTAAATTGTTGCCATCAGAATAGTTCCTTGCAACAGCGCAACAGTAATGTTACTCTACTGGAGAGAGATGCTGATCAATAAGACTTCCTAGGCTTGGCTGTAGAGCAGAGGACAAAGTTCTTGGGGTTGGTATCTAACTGTCAGAAGTATCTAGCCTTCTCGAACACTGTCCCGAGGTTCTGCTAGTGAGCTGTGAATGATCCCAACAATAGATTCAGCACCTTCTCCTTCTAAGACGGTACGATGGTCTCCTTCAACAACATGGACAAACACTTTCCCATCACAGACCTGCAAAGGGTATGAAGATGTAGAAGAGAACATTACAAATTCCAGTCAGGAATATAAGATTGAGCTCTTAATATCCTTCCCTTGTAACAGTGGCTCCTTTCTGTAGGTCACTTCCCATATTTCTTTCCTTGAGCTCTCTCAGTCAGCCACAACAAAAGCAAGGTCCAAGGCTTTTCCTTTTCCTTTGGCAAATCCATTCTTAGAAACCATTAAACTAGATCTTTAGCTATAGCTACTACTGGGCAACCATGAATATATTTGCAGGAAATCAATACTGGGAACGGCATCATGTACGTTTATAGTTTCCTCAAAGTCTGGCAATGATGCAAGAGTACCAAAAGAAGCAGGCAAAGGGGAAAAGGATATTTCCCATACATCTGAAATGCATTATTCATATTAACAAGTCATTAACGATGAAGAAAAGGAGGACCATTATTTCACTTTTCTTTTTCTGTACATTATTTTGATGGGCTTTGGTGTGATTACCGGTCCCCTAAATGCCTGCAAATATTCCATTTTGGGAAGTATGGCAGTTAATAATGAAAAAGTAATAGATCGTTCTTGAAAATCTCTTATGCGCTAAAGGTAAGTGTTCACAGTGATTTTGTATTCTAAATTTTCTTGGCTATCTAATTTGGCTAGAACAGGTTAAAAGTTAAGACTTCATGACCTTTGGAGAACTTAAGGTGAGAAGACCTACTAGGTGAAAAGCCACTTATGGTCATATAATTTTTCAGACTAACCTCTGAAAGCTTGTAGTCTCCACCAAGACCTTCTCCATACTCATTGTGGGTCTTTGCTTTCAGTAGTGTCACATTGCCGTGATACTTGCACTCTGGTACATACTGGTCTGCTGCCTTTAGTTTGTGGTAAAAGGAAACAGCAGCAAAGGTGAGTGCCTCGTGGCTGATATCTTTGTGACTCTGAGTAATCAGCTCTGCAGCAGCACTAGCACGAGCTTCCAAATTTGGTAGGGGCAAAAGAATCTCCAGCAACTGCAAATAGTACAGATAAATACATCAATCAATCCATGTGTTACAACAAAAAACTGCACTTATCAAATGGAAGTAACACACATGCTCACGTGAATACATTTACATTTACATGTACATGCACATGTACATTCTGCAATGGCGAACAACGTGAAATACCATTACCTTATTATACTCCATGCCAGAGAACTGCTGGACAAAGGCACACATTGCTTCCGTCTCTGTTTGAGCTTCATTTCCTGGAGTTAGCTTGGCTCTGTAACTCTGGAAGAGGAGAATGATTTGAAAGGTAATTTTCACAAAAAGAATTTTAGACACAGAACAACATGTTGGTGATCAAACACGAGGAGAATTACAATTATTAGGAAAAGACATAAGAGGATAAAAACAGCTACTACACTTCGGACTAAAGGCTTGAGATGGTTTCTAATTAGTATGATCTGTCCCAGCATAGGACTATCTTCCATAGAATCCTGTGCCAGACAATGAGATAACAATGGAATATTTCAGTCACCAATTTGCATTACAGAAGACAATGTTGAAATGGGAAATTAATTCATCTAGTAAATGGATTGCTGTGTGCATGCATAACAAAATACGTGTATGCTACTGCTGATCTGCTAAGTGGCCCTGGCAGGTAGACAGACCTAGAATCTCTTACCTGAGTATGTGCTGCTACGTAGGAGTGAGAGCCATCAAACAGGAAGAGGCTGTTGTGTAAGCAGGCGGGACTTTGCTGAGCTTGGAGCTGACAACACATTTCGAAGGCTACACAGGCACCAAAGGAGTATCCAGAAATTCGGTAAGGACCTTTTGGCTGCACCTCTTTTATACAGTCAATGTAATAGGATGCCAGGCTCTGTATACTGTCCAGTGGAGCAGCTAGTGATAGAAAATAAAGTTAGGGAAAGAATTGGACAGTCAATGATCAGCACATTTATAATCCCGCAATAAAAATCCAAGCCAGACTAATAGGAATTTTGATAAAACGTGAAAGGTGTCCAATTGTTTCCCTCTGCTTATAGTTTGTTTTTTGGTTAAAACAAATCTTTGTATCTCAGCAGTGAATTATTAGCATATTGCTTGGGGACTGTGGATTAGATAAACAACTACCTTTGGTACATTGAAGCCCATAGCTTGGTATGTGGAGCTTAGAGGCAAGGGTGTTGAAGACAGAGATGGATCCCTCAATGGGATGAACAAGGAAGAGTGGGGACTCCGTGCTCTTCACTTCATTGAGTTGTATGATGGTTGGTCCTTCTGGATTAACCAGGAGGTTCTTCAAATCCACTCCGAATGGCCCACTCTGACCTCCTTTGGTTTCCTGGGATAGTACTAAAGACAAGACATAGACACATTCATACAGTGAAGTAAAAGAGTTTTACAAGTTAGTCTGGCACAAGTCTAAGTTGTTTTTTAAAGCTTTAACCTCTGAAGTACTAGGATCCAAATCTACTCTAATTCAGAAATCCTGAGGATGGGTCTTCATATAGTTTTTCTTTTAGGTAAAAGTTGTCATAAACCTGAAATTCAGATTGAGGCCCCAGCACGAAGGGGTTTGACATTTTCTTCCTATACCATTTTCCTAATCTAAATTCTCCCTTGCCCAAGTAGCTATGACTTCTAGAGAGGAAAAAAGACAAATGGATAATAGCAACTCGGGGGGGAAGTGGTGTCTGGGTAAATACTACCATTTTAATGGCTTCTATTGTCTTTCCTTTTTCTCCATCATGTATCAAAGGCAGGGCTATACACACTTACTCTCCTGAGTCCCGGATTTGGAAGAAAAGTCCCGTAGTTTGTTAATGGTAAGCAACCGTACGTCTCTCATTGACATGACAATATCATAGTCCCGTTCCAGGGTCTGGCGGACTTCGACTCCCATCAGGGAATCCAGACCCAAATCAGCCAGGGAGGTGTCAGCATTCAGACTGTTCACATCACGGACGCCTGAGGAAAAGAAAAACCCGCTTAAAAACCCGTCATATGGGCATGGCCCTTTTAGGCTGCCCCTTCAAGGGTTTAGCACTTGTTTGTCAGCTTTCTTTTCTTTACTGACTTGGCATCTCATGGTGGGATCGGCTTTAGATTATTTTAATTGCTCAACTCTTTAAGAAGTGCATGACATACGACTTAAGATACCTATGAAATAGAGGGCAGCTATCTTTTGGGTAATACTTAGTTAATCGCATTTCAACTCTTTGTACATCCATTCTGTAGCTTGTTTAATGTAAAGCTTAACCAGGGTGTGGAATTCCAAAGAGGGTCATTGACCCATGAGAAAAGCCACCTGGGAGTGGTACGCGTTAGTGGAGGGTGGATTCAGAACCCAAGGGATGACTTTGTAGCACTAAGGCTGCGTAGCTTTTTCCGTACCACCCTGTTTCTTCTCTGCTTTTGCAACACACACAGTTACACAGACCGCTTAAGAGAAACTGAGACCTAAAGAGCAGGAGGAGCTACACAGTGTCTTGAGAGGTGGATATTCTCAGGTGACAAGACATCACGCCCTCAGGTTTCCATCCTAGCTTTATAGCCATGGTACCACTCACAAACCAACAGGCACCCTTGGAGCCACGAGGGATGAAATATAGGCGCTTTTCTTTTAGGTAAAAGTCGTCATAAACCTGAAATTCAGACTGAGGCCCCAGCACGAAGGGGTTTGACATTTTCCTCCTATACCATTTTCCTAATCTAAGTTCTCCCTTGCCCAAGTAGCTACGACTTACAATGAAGTACAAATGTATATGATGTGCTTGCAGACGAATGCGAGGGAGCTGGATTACTAAATAATAAATTAATAAAGGTAAAATAACAAGTGAAAGGACTCAACAATTGCTAGAGAAATGAACCACATTTCACTGGCATTATCCCCCATCCAAGAATCATGTCTTGACTGTGACTCATGGAAAAGAAAGCAATAATGCACAGCAAGGTGGGGGGGAAGGGAGGGGTGGAGAGAGGAAGGGGAGAATGCTGCTTTCTCAGCAAAAAAACCTTGCCTTTTAAAAAATGTGACATTTAAACCATGGGTAACTGGAAAGCCTTCACTATTTCAGCAATTAATTACTCTTCTCACATGTAGCTTCCTACTAAGTCATTTTATTTTATTTTATTTTTTCCATTCAACCACATCCGATTCTCGGAGGCTGCCTGGACCAGTCCCTGCCGTTTTCTTGGCAAGGTTTTTCAGAAGTGGTTTGCCATGGCCTCCTTCCTAGGGCTGAGAGGGAGGGACTGGCCCAAGGTCACCCAGCTGGCTTTGTGCCTAAGGTGGGGCTCTCCTGGTTTCCAGCCTGATGCCTTAATCACTACCCCAAACTGGCTCTCAAATCATTTTATATTAATTCCTTCTTTTTGAAAATCCAGCCTATGCTTGTTCTTTATGGATAATTGGCAGTGCTATTTTATTCTGTACTTCAGTTTCAGTATTTCTATGATATGCTCTGCCTTCTTTCATGTTTTAAAAAAGAGAGAAGTATCAGTTCACATCTTTAAAATTCCACAGGCATTCCCCTGCATTGCTCTGACTTCTTTTTCTCCCACATCTACTCCTACTTGATGTACAGCAACCTGGATTTCTCCATCTGTACCTTAGTACCATCTTCAGTACTAATCTCTATGGACAATTCTGCAGAAGCTCTCCAATTCTGTGAAATCAACTCCAGAAAATAACAGACCTGACTGCCTGTTAATTTAATATGGAATAGGAGGCATAACAGACCTTGCAAACAGCTAAATGAAATTATGGAATAATAGCAATGGATTGTGTGAAAAAAGAGATGAACAATAAACATAAGCCCCACACACAGTTATTTCAAACCTACAATTAGCTTACTTAATGTACAATACATATTTTCCCCCTCTGAGATGGCATGCCTCCCTTGTCCTCTGGATCAGCATTCTCCCTGGGGTCACACAGTCCTGACCTCGCTATTGTTTAGGAAAGCGTTAGAAACTTGGCTCTTCCAGTGAGCCCTGGGCTAGGGTGATTTGTGAACCCACTGGAATGTTATGGGACTTTTAAGTTTTTGTATCCCCTGGGTGGATTGTTTATTATTTCTGTTTGAATAGGTGGCCTTAGAAGTAAGCAAATAAATACTTAAGAAAGAGAAATCACAGCACTACTACATTTTTTGGTTCTCAGTGATGCTTACCAAGGATGTGAGCAACAGCTTCCACAAGATCCCTCTGGCTACCTCCATCACTTTTGGCCAAAGTTTTTTCTGCTAGGACAAAACTGGACATGACAGGGTGAGGCTGGTTGAGGAAGTGATCCAAAACGTCCAAGCATGAGCTGATCCTTTGGGGTAGAGTTCCCCCAATCACAGTGTCATTTGTGCCCATTGTCTCCAAAACAATGCCTACATCACCAATGGCACCCCATTGGATTGCTAGACCTGGGGAAGAAGAAAGAATGTGTGGTGATTATTAAAGAGGACAGGCATAAAACAAGATAAGAATACTATTTTTCATGAGCATAAGGATGTGGTAGTGTGTGGGAAGAATCAGGTGACATGTACTTAAGTCTGTGTAATTCTGCTTTAACCTATGTCTTTAGAAATCAAATTTGTCAAGGCTGGAAAAATGATATAATTACCTGGAAGGCCATCATGTCGCCGCTGTTCACAGATACGTTCCATGGTAGAGTTGGCAAAACCATAGTTACTTTGGCCAGCATTTCCTCTTCCACAGCTTACTGAAGAAAAGACTACAAAGTGATCCAGTTTTGGGCACTTTTGACGGGTTACTCTAGAATAAAAAAACAAAAAAATTATTTGTTACTTGTTTTCCAGGAGATCCTCCTCCTCCTCAGCTTTAAGCAGAACAGCAGTTCTTCACATGCTACTTACTGGTCCAAATTAAGTGTGCCTGAATACTTGGGTTTGTTGACTTCATAGAAAAGTTCAGGGGTCTGATTTTCCAGCATAGCATCTTTCAACACCTGTAGAAACAGGAACAAATATGCTCATTTTCCTCTCTTAGACTTAGAAAAATATCTTGCTTCCATTCCAAAACAACTATGCTGTAAGGACCTATAATTAACTACATTTAATGTGCACATTTTATGAAAAACCAAAATAGTAAGTATTGATTGGGAGGGGCAGGTGAAGAAAGACTTATGCAATCGTGTAGCTCTGGAGGCAAGAGTTAAACTCCTTACCATCACCAGTTCTCTGTTCATGATCTAATATTTATATTTTTAAGAACAAACATTCTTTTAAGATCAGGTCTAGACAGCTCCAAGAAACCCAACCAAGATAATGTTGAAATATACACTAGCATTTCTATTCAGTCGAGGTCAGATATGTCCTCACAGACTACTTCTTCCATGTTACTGCAGTGTTCTCTTTTTCCTTTCACGTTTCCTCCTCAGTACAAACTCTTGGGAAAAAAATGCATTTGATGGCTACTTTTCTTTAATGCATTCTTTTGGCTCATGAATACTGAAGATTAGACATGGGGAAATTTATTCAGTTTAATGTCAGCTCACTAATTAACACTTTCTGAATCACTATATAAACTGAAAGAGTTACACTTCAAGAGTGTTACACTTCAAGTTACACTTTCCAATTTTTAAAAAACGATGTATTCAAAATTGCATATATTTGGTGAAAAAACTTCACCAAACATATCTGCCTAAAGAACTATTTTAGTGAAAACAACATAGAAAGGCATTGTATCTGTGAAGAATGCTTGACAAATTATACACACTAAGCAAAACTGTCTGCAAAATATCCATATATTAGGAAGAGTGTCCACAAAAAAAGTACATGTTTTTTCAGGTGCATTTTTTTAAAAAAATGTGAAAACTGATGTGAAAATAAGAGGTTAGAAAAAATGGAAGAAACAAAAAGTGGACAAATCCTATGGAAGATAGGGTCAGATCTTTCTGTTTCTAGACTGGTCCACAATAAAGAGCTGAATAAAACAAATCTGTAGAGAATTAAACAGCAGAGAAGAAACGAACAGAACCATGGCCATGCTGAGGGCCTGTCACTCACCATCGCCAAATTGAAAATGCCCCCAACGGGTCCTAGCTGAGAAGCTTCTTGTATTAACTGCTGTGCTCCCTCAAGAGAAGCGACATCACTGGTTGACACAAGAACTTGAACTCCAAGCTGTTTCCATTCTTGCACTCGCTTAGCCTGATAACCTGTAAATCAGGAGAGTCTGAAATCTAACTGCATTTCTGCTATATTTTTGGCTATAAAAGAAATTAAAGCCTTTTCAAGTATTTATTTACTCTTCCATTGTCTGGTGATGAAAGTAAACAGGAAAAGCAGGAATTTCTCTTCCATTTTACATGCACACAACTATATGGTAACCAATTGGGGGATAAATCAATTTTTATGATCATAGTGATCCTATTGATGATCACAGAATGTATCATTGTTTCTTTCTGAGATAAGTTTATGTTACCAGGACGTGGCAAAATTAACTTGTTTGCTTAGAGAAAGATCAACTTTAACATTTATAAGTGACTGGAAACCCTTTATGGACTTTTTCCTGCAAAAAGAAAAACGAACTTGTGATTTATGGGTTTGATGATTAAAAATGTAGCTTATGGAAGAAGAAAATTATGATGTAACCTTAGGGAGGGTAAAATATAAATGCATTTATAACCACTGTCAAAAAAGATCAGAAACCGCTTCTTTATAACCTTTTTCTTTTTCTATTTTCTCTCTTTGTTGTTCAGTCATTAAGTCATGTCTGACTCTTCATGACCCCATGGACCATAGCATGGCAGGCCTTCCTGTCCTCCACTGTCTCCTGGAGTTTACTCAAATTCATGTTCATTGCATTGGTGATGCTATCTAAACATCTCCTCCTCTGCCGTCCCCTTCTTCTTTTGCCTTCAGTCTTCCCTAGCATCAGGGTCTTTTCCAGTGAGTCCTCTCTTCGCATTAGGTGGCCAAAGTATTTGAGCTTCAGCTTCAGTATCTGTCCTTCCAATGAACAGTCAGGGTTGATTTCCTGTAGGATTGACTGATTTGACCTCCTTGCAGTCCAAGGGACTCCCAAGAGTCTTCTCCAGCACCACAGTTCAAAAGCATCAATTCTTCAGCGCTCAGCCTTCCTTATGGTCCAACTCTCACAGCCATATATCACTACTGGGAAAACCATAGCTTTGATTATACAGACCTTTGTCGGCAAGGTGATGTCTCTGCTTTTTAATATGCTGTCTAGGTTTGCTATAGCTTTCCTCCCAAGGAGCAAGTGTCTTTTAATTTCATGGCTGCAGTCACTGTCTGCGGTGATCTTGGAGCCCAAGAAAATAAAATCTGTCACTGCTTCCATTTCTTCCCCTTCTATTTTCCAGGAAGTGATGCGACCAGATCCCATGATCTTAGTTTTTTTAATGTTGAGTTTCAAGCCAGTTTTTGCACTCTCCTCTTTCACTCTCATCAAGAGGCTCTTTAGTTCCTCTTCACTTTCTGCCATTAGGGCGGTATCATCCGCATATCTGAGGTTGTTGATATTTCTCCCAGGAATCTTAATTCCAGCTTGTGATTCATCCAGCCTGGCATTTCTCATTATGTACTCTGCATATAAGTTAAATAAGCAAGGTGACAATATACAGCCTTGTCATACTCCTTTCCCAATTTTGAACCAATTGGTAGTTTCATGCCCGGTTCTAACTGTTGCTTCTTGACCCGCATACAGATTTCTCAGGAGACAGGTAAGGTGGTTTTGCACAGAACGTTCCCTTGATATCTCCAATTTTCTTGAAGAGATCTCTAGTCTTTCTCATTCTATTGTTTTCCTCGATTTCTTTGCACTGTTCATCTAAGAAGGCCTTCTTATCTCTCCTTGCTATTCTCTGGAAATCTGCATTCAGTTGGTTATATCTTTCCCTTTCTCCCTTGCTTTTCACTTTCCTTTTTTCCTCAGCTATTTGTAAAGCCTCATCAGACAGCCCCTTGCTTTCTTGCATTTCTTTTTCTTTGGGATGGTTTTAGTTGCTGCCTCCTGTACAATGTTACAACCCTTAAATCTATTCATCTATTTCTCTGTTATTTATTCACTATTCTTATTTTCTTTGTTTCTTTTCTAATATTTGTATTGCTTTTATCTTGTTAAAAATTTCTTCAATAAAAAAATATATTTTAAAAAGTGTCTATGTTACCAGGGATAACAGATAAGGAAGTGTCTGTGTATGTGTGAGTGTGTGCATAAACATATATTCAAAATACTTATGTTATTTTTTTTTCTTAGTGCTTTAGCAATACCACTCTCTTTCTACCCTTACATACAAGATCTTAAAGATGGTGTAATTCCCAGTTTAGTTCTATAACTGCCACAATTCAGTTTTTATTTCTGATTCCTCTCCACCGCCCATTGAAGAGGATCAAGTTTTTTCTACAAGTGGAAGGGACAAAACCATCACAATTGTTCTTCACTTTGTGGTTAGTATATTCTCCCTTTTTCTTAATCATTAGATCTTTTAAAAGTATGTATCCTCATTTTTTCCTCTAGCCCCAGATAACTTGCTAATTTCTTTTAGCAGCAGGAAAAGCTTATTATTTCACAATTCCATCTCAAGCTTTTTCCTACCACTGTTTGCTCTTGACACAAATTTAGCCTTTACCAAGAACAAAACTAAAAGTTGCATCTCTGATTTTGCTCAGCTTACCTGTCCGGATGCCTGAACGAGATGTCAGCACCAGCATTTTTGCTCCTCTTTCCACCAACCATTGAGCCAGTTCGAGCCCAAATCCTCCAAGGCCTCCTGTGATGATATATGACTTGTTTGGTGGGCAAGACGTTCGGGAGATGGCTGGGACTGGAGCTAAACTAGTTTCCTTTGTGGGACAGTTCTTCTTTTCTTCATGGATCTAAAAAAATAGCACAGCTATTTCATCATGTAAGTCAAAACTGACTCATGCTCATTTTAAACAAAAATAGCAGTAAATTATGGTATAGAGGGGAAGACTACCCCAAAGACATTATAATCATTGTGTGCGGTAAATGGGCCATTATATCTTGGTTTTAAATCCTTTTTCATTATAAAAAAAGAAGTATGCAACTGTATATTCTGGCGGTAGTGAGAACCTACACTGATTCTCAGATACAGAATGACATAACTGGAAAGGGCAATCATTTAGGCCAATGACCTTCTCAGTGCAGACATTCAAATTAAACATCCCTATCTGGTCTGTATTTGAACATATCCAGTGAAAGGGAGCACACTGCTTTCCTCAGTAATTGGTTCCACTGTTGGACTGCTCTCACTGGTAGGAAGCTGTCCCTACACAGCCTGCCTTCCTGTAACTGGTCATTACTAATGCACTCCTGCAGTTTGGGATGATAGGCAGCAAGTCCTGGGCTTCTGTATGATACTCTACCCAGTATCTGAAATGTGCTCTGTCAACTGCCTTTCCCAAAGCAAAAAATATCTATTTCCCTCAGTTTTTTGTGGCAATTTCATTTCCAATCTCCTAATAATCCTTGTTACCCTTCTCTGCACATATTCCTTCTCTGAGAGATCATTTGCTGAATCGTTATATATTTAATTCACAACACTCACAATTTACTAAGCAAGTTATCCAGTCAAAAAATGAAATGCAATCAATCTGACAAATTAGTTCTTGACAAATCCATGCTTCTAGTGACCATTGCATTATTTTCAAGGCACCAACAGAACAATAATTTAAAGATCTGCTCTAGAATCTTCCTACTCATCAATATTAGACTGACTGGCCTGTATCTCTGTATGTCTTGCCTCACTTTTGAAAAAAAGGTACAACAACTCCTCCTTGCAGTCATCTGGTCCTCATCCATTCTCCAGGATTTTTTTTAAAGATAAGAGAGGTTTGGACAGACCATAAGCAAATTCCTTCAATTCCCTATGAGGCGGTTCATTTGGCTTTGAAAATTTGAACTGATTCAAGACACTATATTTCTATCATTTCTCTTCCTTTATTTTGACCATATCTGATGAGCTGATTTGTTCTTTTTTGCTTTTTAATTAATCTGTACTTTAAATTTAATTATGTTTTAAGCAGCTGCACAATAGATAGTGTTATTGCTTCTGTTATTTTGTACTGTGTTTTACTTTATTGTAAAATCCATGATTAAAATTCCACTCTACTTCCGCCACGGTGTTTTCCATTCTGGATCTTACTATTGTTAAAATACTTTCATAAAGAAGGCAGGGTATCAACATACAAAGTAACAAATATGTAATAAATACTAGCACTATAGAAGCACTATATACTGACTCAGCCTCTCCTTTCCATTCGTCAAGCCCCCCGCCCCTTTTTTACAGTTGCAGATATTCACAGCAGGTATCAGGATGCACAATTATACAGTACAGTCTTCATAAAGCATTCTTGGATCATACCTGGATCACCACTTTTCCAATGTGTTTTCCTTGTGCCATGTATCTAAAGGCAGCTTCTATCTCTTCTCGGTTGAACAAAGTAGTCTGCAAAGGTTTTACCACACCATTTTTTATGCCTTCTTCTAACAGGCTGGACACTAGTTTCCACTCTTCATTTTCATCTTCAAAAATAGCATCTAACAGAATTCCATGAAAAGCCACGTTCTTCAGGAAAAGGGCCATTCCTAGGAGAAGCAATGCAATTATGCCTCTTATACCTTAATGTAGCTTCTGTTGCCAGCAAAATTATCTTGTGTTTTTAAAACAATTAATTAAGAATGAGCCAGAGACAAAACCAAATCAGAAAAAAATTATGAAGCTGCCATTTTAGCTAAATTTAACTGAAATAACATATTTAAAACTAGTTCCATGGAAACTCTACCCACATAACTCTTCTCCTGAAAAAGGTATTAGGTTACAAGCATTACAGCAGCATGATGCTAGGAAAAGGACGTTTAGGGTAAGAGCTGATTCAAGACATCTGTTAGTGACTGCTTTGATTGGTGCAATTCCTTGTTTATAGTCACATCAGGGTATAAGTAGTCATGAAATGTATGATTAAATTTGTGCTACATCTGCACAATAAAGCCCAAAATGATCCTGCACATAGATATTCAGGCTAAAAAATCTTACCAAGAGGGGTATTGTTGGACAGGTCATATTTGCCAATTTCCAAGAAGCGTCCATGTCGAGCAAGGCAACGAAGACTGGCCTGGAGCTTCTCTTCTGATAAGGAGTTTAACACCAGGTCAACACCTGCAGAAATATTCAACAGAGTCAGTAAAGTAGCCCAGAAGATTTGCATTGCCTCTTCTTTCTACCTAGTCATCCACACTCTTTACCTCTAATTAAAACTTCTTAAAGCCTAGAGGGATGCTTGCCTCCAGTGTTTATACGTACCTCTGCCATTAGTGACTCTTAGTATGTGCTGCTCAAAGGAAGTATTTCTGGAATTGGCAAAGCTGCTTGCATCAAGCTGTGGGAATCTTTTTTGGAGATATTCACGTTTCTCTTTGGAACCTGGAATCACAGAAAAATGTGTTTCCCTCAAGTTAAATGTCTTGCAGGCACTTCCTTCTACAGAGGCCTATAAGGAAGACAGAGGGTGCCATGGGCATCTACAGTGTGGGGTCAAAATCTGCAAGATGGTGGCTATGGCATTGTGATTGAAACCTATCCTTTCGTGTGTATGCGCAATGTTGATCTAGATACGGAAGGGGTGGGGCTTGGATCCCAACACCGCTCCTGCCATCTTGAAGGCTTTGACTTTGACCACTCCCACTCCATGGACACCACTGAATAATGCCAGCCACAGCACTGCTCTGGTAAAGTGGCAGCTGATGATTGCTGAAGGTATATAGAAATTAATCTACTCCAATGTTTTTTTTAAAAAACAAACCTGTCCTTATTTACTTCTCCCATGTTTAGCTTATATAGTCGAATAATGCATACAATATATTAAGGAGTAAGAGGTGTATCATTTTTCTCAGTTCTTCAAGCCATAAGTTAGGTTTGTTTCCGAAAACAAATAGCTTCTTTCCTTTGTTCTCTGCCGTCATTCGTTACAGCAGAAAGCAAAGGTTAAAAGGAGCTCTAAGAATGAAAGGCTGATGCAAGGCTACTGAAATCAAAGAAAAGGTGGCTACGTACCCACAGTGGCAAAGACACGGCAGCCCAGGCTTAGGGCAACAGCAACGGCAGCTTGGCCCACACCACCTGAGGCTGAGTGAATAAGAACAGAGTTGCCCTGCTTCATGCCCCCTCGAACCACCAAGGAATAGTAGGCGGTAGTGTATGCCACTGGCACGGAAGCTGCTTCTTCCAGTGTCCTGAAAAATGGGAAGCAGCTCTTTGTTGGTCTTCACACCTCTATTTTTCCCCTTGTCAGTTTTCATCATAATTCTTTTTATGGGGAAGAGAGGCAACATGGAGACTGTACATTCCTTTCTCAAAGGGTCATTCTACTCTATGGGGATATGAGGCTGTTATAAAACTGCATCTTTTCATCCAGCTGAGCCAAGGGAAGGAAGAGAAGTAGGGTCACTCCAGCAGCTCTTCTAGGAGATCTAGGAACATTTTGTTTGTCCTCCACTTGCAACTTTTTCTGTACTAGCAGTAAGAACGCTTTAATAACTAAAAATTAGTGCCAGAATATGCTTGCTTGCTTGCTTTTTCCCTCCTCCCTGCATTCTATCCTTACATAAAACAGATTTGATCATGTTAATTTCCAGACTGTAATTTTTAAAAGTTCTTACAGTAAAACATATATTAACTACCCATTCAGTCTCTTAAATTTAGCCACCAGGAGCCCTGGGTCTTCATTACCCTGCTTGGTAAAATAACCCTAAGTAAAGACTGGAGGGCTTCAATAAACTCAAAACCCTGCATTTTTGCCATACATATCCCAATCAAAAAAGCAATAACAGGAAAAGCAGAGAGATGGGGAACGGATGGGAAATAAGTACTGATATTCTGCCTTTCTACTTAAATGAGAAAAACTGACAAGACCCCAGACCACTGTATGATGAATGTAAAACAAATTAGACAAAAAAGTAGGTATTGTTCTGCTGCTACTGATAAGGTTCCTTACATTAAGTCCCAATTTATTTTGCAAATTCAGGGATAGAATTTGAGCAGCCTAGCTCCATAGAGGGTACAGTGTAACCAGACATACCAATCTTGTGGCACTTCCCACAGGAATCTCTTCTCACAGTCTACCACTGTAGCAAGTCCTTTAGCTGGTAGCAAACCCATCACTCTTTTCCCGGTAGGGTCATATCCTGAGAACTCCATTCCTAACATGCATTGCTGCAGTGTCCAGTTTCCTGAAAAAAAATGGACTGTTCCTTTGAAACTGCTCCAATAACATGCTACTGACAGACGTTTATGGACTTTAATGTCCACACTGATGTCTTAACGTTCCCAGGCACATTGGTGCTGGAAAACAGATACATAAATCAATTCTGGTATGATGTGATTGAGTATTCTCAGCCACAAACTGCAATGGGATAAAATAATTTCTAATGTTTAAGTTTAGCATTTGACTGAGTGTATTTTTCTCTGCCTGCCAAACTGTAGTACTAACTTTTCCACTTCTGAGTTCGGCCCACAGAAAGACTGGAAATTGCTTAGAATACATGACCCACAATGGCTTTCCAATTTCTCCTCAAGTAAAGTCACTGTCTTCCCCCAAATTCTGATCCCTCTATCTTGGCTTCTAGAGTCGACATTTGATAGATATTCCAGCAGGAACATTTTAAAGGGCCAACTGCAGGTTCACCTATGTTGTCTTTTCCCTCTCTGAGATAGGCGCATCACCAAGGAAACCCACTTGAAGGTGCTCTTAGCCTAAAAGTTCTCTTAGGTTTTCAGCACTGACACCAAGGAGCTCCTTCAGAGTGTTCCTGGCACCTTGAAACAGCTTCCTCTTGGGAGCTGGTCATTTCAGGAGTTGGGTGGAGTGTGGAGATTTTGGGCCCATTCTTGTGATATCATATAAGGACAAGACTAAGGAAGGATTCAGCCTGCCTTTGATCCTGTTCTTTACCTGATTTAGAAAAAGGATAACATATTATCATGCTAATACCAAATTTCTTTGCTGAAGATACCCACTCCTCAATAATTTCTACAGATATTGTATCAAGCCATCCTTATCCTCTATAAACAAAAGGGTTAATCTAGTTTATGAAGAAAATATGTATGAGATAAAGTTACTTATCTTAGGGTACACATAGAAAACTATTATATTTCCTTAATTTTAGTACAATCTAAGGCTCTTCATCCTGACAGTGGGTTCTAATTCTTACACAATATGAAGTCATTGACTGTTATGCAATAATCTGAGAACACTCAAGTGGAGATGACTCTCAGGAAATATTTCTCATACAAAGCAGCTTTGTAACAAGCCAGAGCACTAGACCATGTAGCTGCTGTAATTGGCAGCTACTTTCCAAGGTCTTTTTGCACACCCTCACGTCCTCTGTTACTGCACTTTGAGCTTTCATCTTGGTATCCCTACCTTGATTTTAAATCAAGCATATCTTTCTTTTAGATGCTTCTATATAACAAGGAACAGGTGAATTATAACATGCAAACTAAAATACTGCAAAGCCTCTGCTAAAACAAAAGCAACTTGCTGTCAGGAATAAGGCAAAGGAACAACGCTGAGTCTTTATTGTTCTACCCTATTGACAGAATCTTGCCAAAACTGAACAGAACTAGTAAACTCTAAGGGAAAAACTCCAGAACTCTGTGATTCCTTTCTGATCTTCTTGGCTGGGAGCCCAAGGCTATCTACACTGTGTGTACGTTTTTCCCCCTGGAAAGGGCCTCAGGGCCACAACTGGGGGGGCAAGCAGGGCATGTGCCCCGGGCACCATGCTGGGGGGTAGCCAAAATGGGTGCTGAATCTAGGCCCTAGTGACACAGACCCTAGTTACGAGCCTGAAGGGCCCCCTCCTTCTTCGCTAGCAATCTCCATAACACTTACCAGGAATAGCATCTGGAGAGAGTTTTCCTGTGGCCAACATAATGTCACGGAAATTTAGAGATGCATAATGGATTTTGCAGAGTTGGATGTTGGGATTGGTTGTGCAGAAATGCTGAAGTGGGGAAGTAATCCAGCGAAGAGAGGAAAGATCCCCACGTGTCAAAACATTCACAAATGCATATTCAGTAACCTCTTGAGATTGAGCTGGAGGAGATTGGGAGATGTACAATTTAGTATTCTTTCATTTTACAGATACAAATATGGCAAACTTACTGTACTCCTCAAACATTGGAAAAAGCTTGAGTTATACAGTTATCCAATTGTTTCCATTCTAACATTCCTAAAGCTTTGTGTTTCTAAAGTGAACTCACTACAAGACAACTTGCACCATTCACATGTACTGAAAAGGCATTTTACTGTTACACAAAATTAAGACAAGAGCTTAAGAGTTACAAGAAGACTTTACTTTTATCAAGATTAGAAAGAGAGATTGAGTGAGAGACAGTTAATAGAAATATTATTTTCTAATCCTTTTGTGAACACATGCTACACTTTCTGTCCTCTGTAATAAGAATCACCTTGTTTTAGTGGGAGATGTCTGAAAGAGCCCCACTTTCCATCACGATAAATATTCATTACCAAATCATTCTGCAGAATTGTTTGCATTTCTTTGGCAGAAGAGTTGGTGGGAGGGTTAGGAGAAGCAGCATTCAGGTTGGAGATGAAAAGGCACCTAGGAGGTAAAACAGAACTTTTAATCTAGTTCTTATTTCTCTGATATGTGTACCAGAAGCTCATAAGAAGCTATAGGAAATGAATGCTGTCACTAAATATTAAAATATTTCTACCTGATCCTGTGACCACCAGGCTCTTGACGGAGACAGTTCACCATACCGACAACTCCAGAAGTACCACAGTTCGTAGCAGTTAGCCATACAGAGTGTTCAGAAGGCTCTGCTAGCATTTCCTGAAAGAGAAATCTCTAGTTGCCATGGAATAGTGATTTCCATAATACGTAATATGAAAATAGCAACTCTCAAATTTGTGGAGTCCTTGGTGCTCCCTGAGCCTTGTTTTCTTGCAGATGTTTCATTGCCAGACTAGGCAACATCTTCAGTGCGAAGAGGGAGCCAACACAAGCAGGACAAGCCACGGTATATAAACTGAGAGCAAGGCCCACTCCCTCTTTGCACTGAAGATGTTGCCTAGTCTGGCAATGAAACGTCTGCAAGAAAACAACAAGGCTCAGAGAGCACCAAGGACTCCACAGTTCAACCCTGAGCTACAAATATTCGCTTCAATCGGTACTCTCAAATTTCACAGGATTTGCATATTAAAAGCTTAAATCCTTTTAACTGACTGCTGTAAAATCTAGTTTGGAGGCGGGAGAGAAAGAAAAAATCAAGTACTTCTCAGTTTTTACCTTCAAAGGTTCCACCCATTTATAATCAGTTTCATCCACGGGCAGGAAAATTGGCTTCTTGGTAGGAAGTGGTCGGCGGCATAAGAAGATGGCTGCACCAAAAGAGGACTTTTTCACTGCTACCAAATTCAGGCTAGCCTTCTTAAATAAGTCCTCCCATTCTACCTGCCAAGCCAAGAAAAATTAGAATTATAGTAAAATGTGACCCAGTCATGTGATTCTTGAAGAACAATTTTTCTCATTTGTTGCTTAATAAACAAACGTTAGGACACGGCTCTTCTGTTGCCAGTCGTTTTGTTTCTTTCTGATGCTCTTGCCTTTAAGCACTGCACCATTTATAAATACCTGCTATTAAGAATATGTTTAATGATAACTTATGAGGAATATTCTAGGGTTTGGGAGCAGGTGAATGGTGAAATAAACATGCTTAAAATTATGTTTTATTGTCCAATGTGGACTCAAAAGTAAACCTCAGAGAATTCAGTCGAACCATTAACGTACAGGGGATTGTCTCACATTGACCCATACGCACATACACCTATCAATTTATATATCTCTTCCGCACATTACTCAATTTCACTATGCCTATTGAATCTATAAAAATGGCTTCTTTTCATATTTAAGTCTTGTGGGAATTCTGTCATTCAGGTTACAAGGATCAGCAACTTGGCCTTTTTTCCAAGTTACTGTCCTTATTTTATTATGTGAGGTGAGCAGTCACTTCCTATTCTTTGGATTAATGGAAAAGAGATTTTCATTCTTGTCAGTCTGAGGTAGACTGTGACATGACTGACAGTTATTTAAATACATTATGGCTGTCCACTCTAGACTTTTTTTTAGAAAAAACTTTGGACTACTCTATTAATCTTCCCTCTCTAAATGTAAAAGAAAAAAAAATCTTTCCCAATATGGCATCTTCTAGATGTGTTGGGTTGGCAATTCCTAGAATTCCCCAAACAGCACAGCTGAGGGCTGGACAACACAACACCACTATAAAGCCAGCTGGAGAGAAACAGGAAGGCGTATATCATACCTGATTCAGAAGACCTGGTTTTTCTTGAAGCCCTGGGGATGTGAGAAAAGCAACTATTTCTCCCAGGGTTTCTCCTTTTAGAAGAGTGTGCAATAAGATAAAACCACCGTCCTTCACTGTGGCTGCCATGTTAGAAAGCGTTTCGGCTGTCTTGCTGAGACCATTCAATGAGCAGTTGCATACCAGGAGATCAGCATTCATCAAGCTTCCAGAAGGAGGACTGGCGGGATCCCACTGGTCAACAGAAATGCCCATTTCCTGCAAATGGTTCTCGTGTGATGCCAGATTTTTTAGTACTTGGTCAGTGGCAGTGTAGTCTATTTGCAACATGGGCTGAGTGTTTAAGATGCTTATAACTCGTGAGAATAAACGTCCATCTCCTGCTAGAGCCTGAAAGAGCAGAATAAAAGATAAAAAAATTTTTTAAATTCCCTTCTCACCCCTATGGGTGGTATGTGTCTTCCTCAACCTCGGGTCCTCTACCAGAGGCCTGGGAGTTTGAGGGTTCTGCACAGTGTCTTAGCTGTTCCTAGCACTGCACTGCATGCATATATACAGAGAGTGTCTGTGTGTGTGTGTGTGTGTGTGTGTGTGTGCATGGGGGAGACATACATAGAAAGGGCAAGTTTTGTGGGACTGTAGAATTGTTTCGTAGCTAACCTCTATGATTTTCATCTTGTGACTGGTGATATTCTCCAGTACCACATCAACACAAGTCTTCAATTCAGCACAATCCAGCAAGCCATTGAGAAGAGAATCTTCTTGAAGATGCAGCTTTTCCCGAGCCACAACCTGTTCTAGCTCTGAATAGAGGTTTCCATTTAGCTCTAGGCGGCAGATTTCGGCAAGTATATGTGCAAGGCCCTTCTGTTCGACGTCGGCTTGTGTAGGGCTCATTACAGTTTCCAGCCCAGGTATTGCCATCTTGACTCCATGCTTTGCTACCTTCTTCTGTAAGTTTTGGATCAGAACTGGAGAGAAAAGAACCAATGTACAAAATGATTTATGGTGGTGGTTCCTTCCAGTACTCTAGTCAGAGCAGCAACTATTTTTCACAGAATGCATTTAATTCAGCAGCATTTCTCTATGTAGTCTAGCTATTTGCAACAGATCAAATTATATCCACATTTTACATGAGTCTGTGTGTTAAGGCTGCAGCTCCCAGAATTCCTAGCTAGCATGGCTAAATTAGAGGGGGCTTTCTACCAGATGTCTTTAGGGATGTGCAGCACTTTGGATCCAAAGCCAAAAAGATGCTTCAGAGTATGCATGCTGCACTTGTCAGCACTTCCTTAAAGAAGCTGCATCTTTTTCTGGGCTTATATGGTAGGTATTCAAACCCTGGAAAACATGCATTAGAGTTAAGGAGGCCCTGGCAGGGTGTGACAAGTTGCCTCCTAAAGTCAAGTACATATTTTCCTGAGATCATACAGCTAACATGGTAGCCCAGGACAAGATACACTTTTTTGAAGGAGGTGCCAGCAGGTGCAGCATGTATGCCCATGCCTGCTCCTTTGGATCCAAAGTGCTGCATGTCCCTACTTCATACACATATATAACTTAAGGATCTTTGCTAAGAGTTCTTCTTACCAAATATATCCATAACTAAACGTATGCACACAAGAGATGTGCACTCTGTCACCCTCCAACTTTAAATTTAAGGAGGCTGAAAAGCATCTTGAAAGACTGCCCTTCCCAGCTGATGCCTTCTAGATGTGTTAGGATGATACATGGGGGTGCAGATTGAGGAATGCTGATTTAGGAACTATTCAGAGAGCCATTGGAGGTTATTTGGTGACATAATCCAAAACAATGGGCCGGGGGGATGCGGTAAGGGTGGAAAAGGGAGCAGGAGATCTTTGGGAGACATCCATACTATAACCCCACAAAGCCCGAAACAGACAGAAACCTCCAACAGGATCAAACAGACTGTAGAGTGATAACTCTCTCTTCATCGCCTACAGGATACCTCATACCAAAAACTTAGTCTAAGCACAAGAAACCTTTTACCTTTGCAGTGCTCAAAACTAGAATGAAGCTTGGCATCAGAGGCTAAGCGGCCACTCTCAGCATATGGCACAAAGGAAAATTTCTCCAGGGTGGGAGGAGTCTGTTCCTGCTGTCGCCGAGGAGCTGTGCTAGAGTGAAGGCCACTGATCTGAACAGCGCCTCCTGTAACGGTATCAAGGCAACGGTCCACCGCAGCATCTAGAACTACAAGGCAAAGAGAGGGTCAACAGACAGCACTAAAAAAGTAAACCAATCAGAAAAGGGGCCTCTTGGAATTCAGTCTATGGGTTACAGAGAAATTCTGGAAACTAATTACCAAAATTCATCCTACAACTTTAGGCTGGAACAGCAATTTTAACATACTGGCTTTTCTAAAAGAGCTGCAGCAAAAAATAAGAAAATGGCAAGGTGCTTCTTACCTTCAGTCTCTTCAGTGTATTTGTGGATGAACTCTAGATGTAGTTTTGGGTCAACGCACACTGAACGGATTCTGGTTGGCAATCGCAGATTTCGCCCCATTTCCCCCAAAATCATCAAATGCAGCATGGTGTCAAGAAATGTCACCCAGTTCCCATTCCACAATACCTTCCCAGCATTTCCTGCCAATGATAAACCATCTAATTAGCACAGAACACCCCTGGCATTGCAATTTTGGCATGAAGTGAAAAAAAGAAAATGCAGGGAGAAAACTGTAGGAGCTACAACACAGAATTACTGTGCTTACCAAATGAAATTCAAGAGAAATGCCCCAAATTATCTTTTTTTTCTCAAAATCTTCCCTAGTTGCCAAGCAAATATTTGTATTTCTGTAACTAGATTATAAATTCCTCTCATCTCATAGTCAGACCTCCAAATCTAGCGGGCCCCTGATATTTTGGATTATATTCCCCGTAATTCCACACAGCATGCCTTTTATTCGTGTTACGCAGGAATCATGGGAGTTGTCAGCAAACACTTTGAAAGTACCAGATTAAAGAAGAGTGTTCTATTTATTAATATAATTTATTAAAATAATTTTTATACCTATCTTTCTTGCAAAAAGTCTCCAAGTAAACAAAATAATACAACAATATGATAAAAGCTATTAATACTTTTGTTTATTAATTTTAAATTTTAAACCAATTAAATATATTTGATATCAGTGGAGTAATAGCCACATTGATAATATCTTGAAAATTAATAATAATAATAATAATAATGATAATAATGGTTATTTCTGTTTAGATATATGTTGTTACCATTACTACTGGATTCCATGAGTCCTTGGAATGTTGGCCCGTAGTCATAACCACGTAGACGAAGCTCTTTGTAAATGTCCCCCTTCGATAAGCAAACTCCTGAGCAAGCATTTGGCTGGTTTTTCAAACCAATAAGCTGGTTTCGAAAGTTATTGAGAGCAGTTTCT
The DNA here is from genome assembly GCF_035149785.1 of Candoia aspera. Classification (NCBI taxonomy): domain Eukaryota; kingdom Metazoa; phylum Chordata; class Lepidosauria; order Squamata; family Candoiidae; genus Candoia; species Candoia aspera. The sequence continues at coordinate 113,093,072 of NC_086154.1, read as the reverse complement.
TCCAAAATGCAAATTTTTCCTGGTATATCCAGTACGTAGAGGAAAAAAAAGAGAATCAATAACCAGGCACATTTGGTGTTTCCTTTTTTCAAAACACGTGCACTGAAACCATTTACTTACCACTCACAGCCAGATTTCCGTTTCCAGACACTTCAAATCGCTGGGAAGCAGGCATGAGTCTCACCTCTAACTGTGTTGAGCCTAAAAGAAAGGCAGAAATTAGCAAGTTGACTGCACATCTAAGTACGCATAAAAAACAAAGGAAGCAGAAACGGTATTTGCACTTATGGTGCATATCACTATCTTTCTCTGCTACTAGATAAATACTGTATTGGCAACCTTTTAAAATTTAGCTTCGGTGGCGCTGCGGGTTAAACCGCTGAGCTGCCGATCGGAAGGTCGGCGGTTCGAAACCACGCGGCGGGGTGAGCTCCCGTTGTTAATCCCAGCTCCTGCTCACCTAGCAGTTCGAAAACATGCAAATGTGAGTAGATCAATAGGTACCGCTTCGGCGGGAAGGTAACGGCGTTCCGTGTCGTCATGCCGGCCACATGACCCGGAAGTGTCTACGGACAACGCCGGCTCTAAGGCTTAGAAACGGAGATGAGCACCGCCCCCTAGAGTCGGACACGACTGGACTTTACGTCAAGGGAAACCTTTACCTTTACCTTACCTTCCATGTTATTCCAGTTCATATAAAAGTGAACAGATTTTTTAAAAAACTCCTCCCAAATAATATTAATGTTTTGGCTGCTTGAATTTCAGGGAATCAGCTCAATCAGCCAATATTCAAGACCAAGCAATCTTTGTTACTCTCACCTTTTTTAGGAAGTATTGTTGCCTGATGGATTGTAACATCTTCAAACATGATAGGCAATTCTTCTATTGAAGTGCCCAGGGAGCGTGCCAGAGTGCGCCAGGCTAATACCAAGTAACCAGTTGCTGGATAGAGAACTCTGCCATCAATGCAATGGCCCACTAAGTAATGCTCAGGGGATTCAGGATTCACATCTGTTAACAATAATAGACAAACAATATAGGAATTTCAGAACTTCAACTAAATCCCTGGCTTGGTACCTCTCACCCCATGCCCAAGCATCAATCTTTTCACTCTTTCTCCTAACCTAGTTTCTGTGCCAGAGATGTCTCAAAGAAAGCAGCTCTTTTCTCTAGTTTTTATTGTTCTCCATCTAGTTCTCCTGCTAAATCAATACAAAGACTATAACATGTTTTCCCGTGAGATTGTTAAAATCCTACTTGGAGCATTTCATGTTTCTTTTTCTTTTTGGAGTGCGAGTCGAAAGGAAGAAGTTATTTGACTTCTAGAACATACCAATATTGTAGATTGTTGCTGCCCCAGAACCTCCAGACCCTGTTGGAAAATCTTCAGGTTTTGGGACATCCCAGTTCTGGCTGTGGTCCCATACAATGTAAGGAGAAATAAGTGGAGTTCCCATTGGAACGGGATATTCAACAGGTGGAAGCAGACTGTTTGCCAGGACATTTATTCTAGGAACACAAAAACAAAAATTTGTGAAGACTGTATCCAGCATTCAGAAGCAAGAATAGTATCTTATGGAAGGTGAGCTTCATGAGAAGGATTACCACCACCATTTGGGACTCCTGCTTGGCCTCTTGTAAACACATATAACACTTTTCCTCCCTGATTCCTTTTATTGATGCTCTTGCAGCATCACAAACAAAATTTTGATTTTTAATGGTAGCATTTAAATGTGAATAACATAGAACGCTTGTCATGCCCCCAATCCATTTTTCCATTATCTTAGTTGTAATCAGAAACACAGCCCTTCTTTAATGATTTCTTGGGATAGTCACATAGCTGGGGCAAAACAACTAATGGCACTATTCAGTTCAATCCAAGTGTGAAATTTAGGCTGTTACATTCCCTGCTACCTTTCACTCATCCCCTTACCCTGTCAAGTGGATTTTTCCAACATTTGTCAGGAAAAACTCCAGATTGTTCTTGTGTTCCCTCTTCATCAAGGGTAAAATGGTGCAGGTTGGTTTCAAAGATCTTTTCAAGATTGCCTAGTTAGGTAGAGATAAAAAAATGATCAGAAAAAAGTTACACATTCCCCAATTCCAAAAGATTTCCTAAATTATGATCGTCAACTTGTTTTGGCAGGCAGGCTTTTATGAGGTTGGGAACAAGGGTATGACATGAAGACGAAACAGTTAAAGAGATCAGGAACAGTAATTTTAGAACAATTATTCATTTTGCTTAGTAAAGTTAACAGATGACTCTTTGCTCATCATTTTACTATGTGCTGTGAAAAGCTGCCTGCATCTTAAGAAAGGAAAGAAAAAAAAATAAGAAAAGAAGTGTTGCCAGTGCCATCGTTGCCCTGAGATGAAAACTCCTTGTACCCATTATGTTCTGTCAATGTTTATCAACTGCAAGGCTAAAAAGTTAATAATGCCTTTTGATGAACTTCCTACATGCACCCCATTAGGACTTAACAGGAAGAATTTCATTTTAGAACAAGCTGGTGTAAGATCTACTTCATTTTTACTGGAACTCCAAGTTCCCTCAGCTGGAAGAGATGCAAGGTAAGATGTAAAAGGCATAAACATACTCTGAGAGTTTATATCTTTGGACACATGTGTAGTTTGGGTACTGAGCTTACTGTCCACCCCCTTATGGTTCTTCCCCCAAATTTCTCAGTTCAGCAGCCTGCCTAACCTTGTATACATTACTTGGGAGAACGCACCTTTAAATAAAATAGGGCTTAATTTTTGTCAAAAAGTGGATAAGGCTTCATCACTATGTCTTTTGACAGCACTGCTATTTTAAAAAAAGGGGGGGCAGGAACACTTCCTTCATTATTTCAAATCACTCAGACACAGAGCAAAAGGTCCTGATATAGCTTTTGTCCCTCTCTGATTTAAATACCGTGCAAGAAGAACCCTCTTCCTTCTCCTTCCCTTTATCACACAAACCAGAGCCATGTGTGGATGCAAACTGCCAAGATGTGGCATCATAGCTCTTAGCACTGCCAATCAAAAGGCTCTGGGCTGCTATTCCAGACTGGAGAAGCAGTGGGGAAATGTGAGAATGATAAAGGAAAGACATCAGGAATGCTGATAAAATTTCCTAAGTGAGGGAAGGGCATTGCACAATAAAAGTCTTGGCTGGGAGCATCTGAGTGGCAGAATAATAGATGCCAAAAAAAGGCAACCTTAAGAAAAGATGAAGGCTCCTTAACCACAAATTTATTGTATAGAAGGGAGTGCCTTGGATCTGGAATGTCCCTGATTTTGACCCAACAGAGGCTCCCACTAGTGGGAGGGGGAGAGAGGACTACTCCCCTTTCCCCCTCTGGGTTAAACAGCACATTTAACTCTCAAAAGAGCTTAGAGGGCTTGCAAAGGAAAAGTGAAATTGGCTAAGATCACTTCCAATTTTTATCCACCATATCTGACAAGAAAGGTAACAGATATGTAAACTCAGCAGAAGTAAGATAAAAAAAACCCCTCAGAACAAGCATCAGAAACCAAGCTTCCAGTAATATCCTTAGAACAGCCACATCGTTTTACTGTCTATGTTTTACACAGTATATCTATAGGGCAATTTGGACTGGAAAAACTGGAAAAGTGGTTTAACACAAAGTAGATCCAAATCTGCAACAAAGCTTAATATCTGTTGCATAACTGTAGTTTCATATTGCACAGTCTAAACCAGTGTTGCATTTGCCTTTGCACATTATTCTTCTCCCTGAATAGATTTTTCAAGAATCTGCAGAGGCATCCCCCACATTTACATTCCCAAGATTATTTTCTGTTCCTCCCTCCCTCCCTCCTGATGTGACTTGCATCTTGTCTTCTGGTTCTCCTTGTGTCTAATTGCATGAAATAAGTTATCATGTGGACCTTTCTCTGTGCTCTTTGGAGTAATTTCACAAGATCTCTTAATTGCACTAGGTATTTTTGAGAGCCTTAAATCAAGAAAGTCTTTCAAAGTTTGCTGTGTAGAACTTTCCTTACTTATCAGCTGCCCTTTCATAGAGGGATCTGAAACTGAGGACACAACGATTTTATGACTGCAATTTATTTGGAGGGTACAGATGTATTGATATTTGCTATCCATTTCTCTTCCTTAGCATTTTTCCCAGTAATGCTAAGAGTGGCCACTAAAGAGGTGGAAGGAGTGGCACTGGGAGAGGTGATGGATTAAAGCACAGCTCTTCTAAAGCAATGCCAACAGCTTTTGATGCAACGCTGAGAGTAGGTGCCTATGAAACCTTATAGCTCTAAATTGTCATATGGCTACAAATCCATGTCAAAACTCAGTCAGGAAATAAACTTGCTATTATAATACAAGAGGTATAGTTGCAGCATCTACCACCTGCCTGTGACTTCTGGAGATGCAATAACATTGCACCCAATATTTGTTCAGTAACTCTCTCTGCCACCACTCCCTATTCATCAGGTTCTTCTCACAAAGTCAGAAGCACCTTCTTCCTTCTCCTCTGAAATAGGGCTATGCAGTGCTGTATTCCAATTGTGCAACGAAGTATTTCAGAGCAGTTACATGTTCCCAGGAAAAGGTACAACAACAGACAAGGGCCACGCTCATGCTCTTATGCCCTCTGAAGCACTTTTTGAAAAACAAATTGAAGCACTGTGTAGCCCTTAAAACACAATAAATGAGGTCATCGTAGCAAAACTCTATGTGACAACTGCTACACAAATAATACCGGTGGGTTTTACTTATAGGTGAAAAGGCAAGGTTTACAGATGAAAACAGGGAATTCTGGATTAACCCACTGCAATGTTTTTAAAAAATCTTCTGCAACCCCAACTAGCAATACTACATCTAACCCTGCAATCCCATGAAAATGGTTCTGCCATTGATAGTTATGGCTACATAGATCACAGAGACTGGCTTTCTCTCCCTCTGAGGCCCCGTTTTTAACAGTCAATTCTTAATGGTCAGAAACATTGGGTCTGTTCCACCATGGGAGAGGTGCCTCCCTTAGAGACAGATTCTCAAACCTGAAACTATTCCATAATTTTTGCTACAATATATTATTTCTAAAATTAAAAATGACCAATTATAATGAGCTCTTTTTATAAAGAACAAATGACAACCGAACATCCTTATAGACTTTGGTTCTGTGTCACATCAGTACAAAAACACGTGATATCCGTCTGTAATTGCTTTCAGTAAATCAGGATTGCTTTCCAAAGAAACTTATTAACATAAGATAAGAACACAATTTTGCAGTGAAGGCAAAATCTGATAACCTTCATTCAAAAAAACCAAAACCAAAACAGCACAGGTAAGCAGAATTGTAAAGCTTTGAGAATTTTTTTCCTGTCCTTCCAATACGAAACAAGCAGCTGTGTCTCTTAAGGATCTAAACCTATACATGCATATCCAGAAGTTAAATCCCACTAAACTGTGATCTACTTGCTTCTAAGGAAGCACTGATAGGGTGCAACGTTAGACTTAGAGTTGCCTGGTGAGTGGCAGCCATATAAATTGAACACATAAATGACTACGGTAATAAATCATCCAGGGGGCATCCTGCAGCTTCCTGGCGTGTTCAGAATTCTATCTTCTTAGAATTGCCTGGACAGTTTGAATAAGAAGTAACTGGATCTCTGTAACTCTATTCTAGTTTAGCTGGATATACAGGCTTGGCACTTCTCGTGCAGTTTAACTCTGACCTGGTGGGCAAATGGGATCCTTGTTGTCACTGCTTTTATTGTCCTATTTGTACTGGCCTAAGCCCGTAATAAAGATTTGTAGATGTTGTAGCTCTATTCCTTACAGAAACGAAAATGAATTGCTTTAACTCAATTATCTGAGAACAGTTGGGAAACCTACAGGTAAAAGCTACAGAGACCTTATAAACAAATGAGCAGAGCAAAAACAGCATCAACCACCTTTCAAACTGTGAGCTACAAACACCACATCACAACAACCATATAATGCTAAGTATTACAAAGCAAACTCAGAGATATTTCTGATTGAATAGGCTTGTGGAAAGATGGTTATGATTTAATTTTCTGGTCCATTTTCTACTCACAAATGATGTTAATTAATTTCAGTTATTCTGGTTTCTCTTTTTTCAATTTCAGGAAGCTGAGGGCATTATGTAAGTCCAGCAGCAAATTAAAATAAGCGCAGGAAAGCTGGATGATATTTAGAAACGCAGAGAAAAATAGCAAGGGATGGTGAGAACCCAGCAGACTTCCACAAGATGGTGCTTCAGGAGAATCATGACTGCTGGGAATTCTGGGAGTTTTCAACCCCAACACATCTGAAGACACCAGTTTTGGGAAGACTGGTCCCAGGGTATTCTAACTAATGTTTGCCTCATAGCAGTCCCCAAGAGTAATACCTGTAGAAGTGCATGTGGAGCAATCTCCACTACCACAGCATTATCTGGAACGTGCTTCAGACCTTCCTGGAACAAGACTGGGTTCACAAGGTTATTTACGTGATACTCAGCAGAGGAATTCTGAGCCAGCTCACTCTGCCACTGACTTTCAGGGATGGAGGTACTGATCCAGCGGGAAGAGCGAAGCTTTGGATTTAGGATAACCTAAGAGAAGGTAGTAAAAGGACACACGAAAATTGGATGTCACTTTTTTTGATCTGAACCCCTCCTCCCCAGCCCTGGGTCCTTCCAGAGCATTACCTTTTGCAAGGCACTCAGCAACACTGGGGCAATTGAAGCCATGTAGTATGAGTGGAAGGCAACTCCAGCACTGAGCACTTCTTTTGCAAACACACCTTCTGCTTTCAGCTTGGACACAAATTTGGCTACAGCCTCCTAAAAAATTGGGAAAAAATAATAACCATTTGGAGTTATTCTAATAGTTTATAGTTAATTGGGTTGTGCATTTGGGTTCTGCTGCCTGAAGGGCATCCACTACTTCCCACTCTTTGCCCCAATGTAGATGAGTTTACATTTAATACTACACCAAATATTAAGTATTCCAGGAGCTAATACTGTTGTTTGTTACATCATTCTCCTGAACTGTCCAAACTGAAATAATATTTTCTCTCCCTATATGCTATTCTATATCTTATTATTTACTCTCCACTATCCTCTTCTACCCAGCGGGCAATCAAGGCAGCATCCTGATGTGGCTCTTGGCTAGCACCCACGCAGCCTCCTGGCAACTCTTAAGCTAATTGGCTTCATTCTCTACACTGTGTAGCTAATCGGTGGTGGAAGTAGCTGGGCAGCACCCTAATCTCCAATGTCATCAGAACCTATAACCTACGCAGTGAGGTAAAGCATGTAATAGGTACCGCCAATTACATCATAGGCCTCCTTGCTTTCTAGCTGATTGCTGCTAAAAAAATCATTGAACAGCACATCAGGTACCCTCAGAGTTTTTTAGAGTCAATCCGCTGGTCATTTTGGAGGTACAGGTACTGCGCTACGAGACCAGCTGATTAATTTGCTACCCAAAACACTTCCACACAGACTTTCATCCTGTAGCCTCACAGAATTTTTGCACTACTGCATGAGAATCCTCACTGCTCCTTTCTTTGCTCTGTTTAGTCCTCCCAAGGATCTAGTCAATGCTCCCCACAGTTGGCCTGTGGGGAGATGGAAGGGCAGTGGCCAGCCAATGTCTCCTCCGTGTCCTGGAGCTTCCCTCACCACGTTCACTTTCACAGTGAGGAAAGAACAACAGAAGAAACCCTCTGACCATTATGTAACTGAAAGGAGAGAGACTCAGCATCAAGCCACCACTGTGCCTTGGCTTTAGGTGAGGGAACTCTGAGGAGACGGAAAGCAAGAAGAAGCGTAAGCTTCTCCAGTTAGAAACTGCTTCAGAGAAAATGCTGCACAATTGCCTTCACAGTATCTCCTCTGGCACAGCAGTTCAGGGGGACTCAACTGATCTTGGAACATCACAGTCCTTGCAGATGGAAGATCCTCAAGTCTTCAACTGCAGGCCTCTAGTGTGCTTCATTACTAGCCTGCTTGCCTTCATTTCTTCAATAAAGAAAGATGGGTCTTTCACAAATACAAGTACTTCACAAATACAAGTGAGTTTAATTAGCTGAACAGCACTGAACTTTTAAGTCCAGTTGACCCAGCTGATACTCCAGTGTTGAGAACATGCCACTTATTACCCTAAATGCACAACATTTGAAGTAATAGTTCACACTGTGATTTTACCTGAGGTCCTGAAATGGTGACAGTGTCTTCAGCATTGTGACAGGCAGGTACCACTCCTGCAGGGCACTTTTTCCTGCATTCCTCCCATGTCAGACCTGAAAAAAACAGATTACTTTAGGTAAATCCAATCCAGTGAAGAATAAACAGGAAGACATTTTTCACAGGAACAGCAACTCAGAATTCCTAGGTCTAGAACACATTTGCTTCCTTGGAATTATTTCTATGTTTTAGCAGAACACCCTTTGTGAGAAGGATCATGAAACACTTTTCCTCATCTAGACTACTGTAATGTGCTCTACATGGGGCTACCCTTAAAGAGTATCCAGAAACTTCAGCTGGTCCAGAATGCAGCTGCGCGGGCATTTCTAGGTGCTCCAAGATCAGCACACATAACACCTTTGCTGTGCGAGCTGCACTGGGTGCCAGTCTGCTTCTGGGTCCAATTCAAGGTGTTGGTTATCACCTTTAAAGCCCTACATGGCATGTGTCCAGGCTACCTGAGGGACCACCTCATCCCCATTACATCAACCCATCCCACCTGGTCAGGCAGAGAGGGCATGTTACGGACCTTGTCTGTGAGAGAATTCCACCTGGTGGGGCCCAGGAAGCGGGCCTTCTCTGCAGCAGCTCCCACCCTCTGGAACATTCTTACCCCTGAGGTGAGGCAAGCCCGCTCTCTCCTGGACTTCGGTAAAAAACTGAGGACTTGGTTTTGCCATCACACCTGGGGCAGGGAGGGGAACAGTCATTCTTGGGGATGGCTGGCACCCTAGAATGGCCCCTTATATATTCACGGACTGAAGGAGAACCTTACTGCCATCTGGATTTTATTGCATTTTATATTTTTATTTTCTATTTATATCAATATTTAATGTATTACTTATAGTTTGTATTGAATTTTAAATTTTATTTCTATTGTAAACCGCCCAGAGTCTCTCCTTAGGGGGGAGATGGGCGGTGATTAAAATTTGACAAATAAATAAATAAAATCTAGTTTTTCAGAGGATATCACCAAAATCTCATGCCTTCTCTACTAACAAATAGTACAAAACTATGTTACATGTATAGTGTTCTCCTGTACATATTTATTCAAAAGGACCATATTTCAGTGTGCATTGGATCATAGCTGTAATTATGTAAAATTGGTGACACAGACAGCCATAGATTAGATACCTAAAAAGCAAGCTGAGTGAGCACTTTTAGTGTTCATACAGTCTAAGGAATAGAACAGTGTCCAATAGAACTTTTGAATAAGCATAGTCAACAGAATTTTCCCTTGATGTCAAGTATGTTGGACTACCATTCTCATCACTCCCAATTAGAATAGCTTCTGATCATACTATTCTAAGCAGCACAATCTAAAACACTTTGTCATTCTTATGGTCTATTCTTATCATCCAACATCCATGATGGAACCTTGCCAACTTATTCACAAGCTCTCTCCTATTACACGTTCTAGTTCAACATCTGGGCTTTTACATTTTATATTGTGTTAATTCAACAAGGTTTGCATAGTTGACCTGCACAATGCAAATGACTGAAAAAAGCCATAAATGAAGACATGTTGAATGTCCTTAGGTAGGCACATTTACTGGCAAGCTCTGATTCCACTAAACCTAAGAAACTTAATTGAAGCTGCCAACTGTTGCTTCAATTAACCAGCAAATGCAGCAATCTCAATTCATTCTAGTGGCTGTTAATTAAAAAAATTAAAATGCCGAAATATCTAACCGGACACATGCCATTCAAGTAAGAACACTCACTCATTTATTTATTAACTTCTATAGCTGCCCACTCATTTATCACTCTGAACAGAACGCAGGGCTTAAAAACAATATAAACAAAATAAAACAGTACTAGAAATAACCATGCCAGGAGGAAAACCCACCAAAAGGGTTAACAACAATTAACTTAAATAGCACCTGGGATAGAGGATAAAGAATCCTTTTTTGATAGTAGAAAGGAAGGTTGAAAGTGGGACTGTACTCCATAAAGCACACATGCTTATCTGACAGTTGCCTCTGGAAAACAAGCTTTGTAGATGTATCTATTGTTTCATAAAGTTGCCACACCTAGTTGACTGGAGGCAACAGCTCAAAAAAAGATGTGTAGGCATTTTGAGAAACAATGACTGTTTCTAGAATATTATTTTGATGGTCCTTGTTTCTTGTGATATTTCATCAGCAAAAATAAAATATAATTTTCAAACCCAATTTCTTACTTAAGCACAGGGTACAGCGATACAGCATTAGACTGTTATAAGAATCTCACAGACCCAAAGGATCTCTATATGATTTTGTAATGAAGGGTAGTAACCTAAATCCAACTTGTTTTCTTGCTTAATATATAATAAGCTGTATCTTCTTAAGGCCATAAACGTTTATTTCTGAGCCTGTGAGGTTTACCCCTTGCTAAACCTCACTTCCATATCATTGGAGAACCAATTCCCTATCCTACGGCACAGCCAGCTTATGGGAAGATACATAAAGTCTGTCTTTTTTGTGCATCCTTTTAAACTAAACTCACTGACAATAGAAGTATTTATAGCGACAGTTGTTACCTGCAAACTAGTTTACAACCTCGTATGTCAGTCTTTTCTCTTCTTTTCTTTTGGTGACTGAAGAGCAATAAGCATGGCTTGCCTAAATTGATGGCAAACTTTGATTTTTTAAAGCCCAGATCTATCAGTAACAGAAGCAGTTTTAAGATCAGTACATCGTAAGAAAAATGCCTCATTGGACATTTTCTTAGGTCTACCCATTTTCTTAAGTCTACCCATATTTTCAATAGATTCTGTGAGAGCTTCTTCAGTAACCTGTAACTTTCCCCAAATTCCTATCACAACTATGCTGCACAGTAACCATGGGTTGTAATCTAACATGTCTAGAGGGACAGCAGGATGAAAAAAGTTGGGTTTTATGATCACTCTCAAAAGAGTCAAGCAGAATAGAAAAGTAATATCAGTTTTATCGGATATCTGAGTACATTCTAGTGCTCAGTCATTTGAATAAAGTAGTATAAAGAAAACAAACCATTACTAGGCAGTTTTCCATTCTTTGCATTTAACCAGGCTGTCACCTTCAGTCATAATATGGTTGGTTTGGAGACAGTGCATTGTATGGGCACAACTGTGTTAATTCAGGTTTAAGAATTTGTGATGGAATGTGTTCCTGAAGGAGGGGATGATGGTGGTGGATTCTGGCGCTGCCACTGGTTCCCAGGGAGAGAACACATTCCAGACTGTTAAGAGACTTTGTAGCCCAGGCTCTGTTGATGGGAAGGTTAAGAGGTTCAAGGTAGCTCCGCCCTAGAGCCCTTCTGGGTTATTTTCCTTTAGGTTAGTGATTAGCCTCAGTCTGGCAAGATTCTGTCTATAAGGTGAGAACAATAAAGAACTAAAGTTGGATTAGCGGCTCAGTGTAATTCCTAACCTGGTTTCCTGACAGAATTAGTGTGTTGTGTGAACCTCATCCTCACGTTATAACTCAGAATTTCTTCTGAATGTGCACGAGGAATTTTTACTTACCAACAGCAGCCATGCCTCCTGGGGGCAATTTCGCCTCTTTGACACATTTTCCTCTCCAGTAAGCTGAGAGAATTACTTCTTCATGTGTTAGGGAGTTATCCGCATAGCCACAGGCTAGTTCTCCAACTGAGTGGCCAATAATCCCATCAGGCTGCAAACCTGCAGCTCTTAAAACATCAATCTGTCCAATCTGTGGAGCAGAATATTGTTGCTGGGTTTACATATGTGAAGCAGCACTGGCAACCCTATTCAGGTGAGCATCATCACAGCATGACTATTATTGGCACAATGCATGGTCCTGAGAGATTTTCTTAAGCTGTTGCTAAGAGTGCCTAATTGTACTCTTATTCCTCTCTCAAACATGTTGTCACCTAGTGACCCATATTCTTCATCCTCTTCTCACTGAATTCCTGTTGTCAACACGAGAAGGCATATGTTATTTTTCCCAATTCAGAGATGACACTATCTGATACTGGGCCAAGGATCTGCTGCACTCACACCCACATTTTCTCACAGTCAGCTGCCACACTAGCTACAGAAATGAGGACAATATTGTAACATTGTGTTGTTCTACACACCTCACATATGTTAATGCAGTGGTCTATTTTCAAGATTTCATATTCTTCTTTTGATCATCTTAAAAGGATAAAGCTCAAAGTGACTCACAGTGAGTTACCCAGTAAGCTTTGTGATAAACAGGGTTTGAACATCAATCTCCATGGACTAATTTGACATTAACTTGGGACAGATGCCCTCCAGATGTTTTGAATTACAATTCTCATAGTACTTTGCTATAAATAATCTAATTGGAACTGGTGAGAATTGAAATCCGAAACATCTCAGAAGTACCATGTCACCCACCCCATCTTTAAAGTGCTGTACCAGCCTAGTTCCTACAGTTGTGAACTACTGCAGCAGACTATGAGTAAGACAAATCTTCACTCTGTAACAAAGCTTGTGCGCATCAAAACAGATGGCCACAGTAGACCCATTCTTCTTACCTGAATAGCTGCAAGCCCAACAAACGCATTTACTGTTTCATTAAAGGTATTTTCATCTTCACTCAAAAGAAGATCAGACACTTTCAAGCCTGTGTCTTTCAGAGCCTCATCTGAACGCAAGATGGATTGTCGGAAGAGATCAAGCTTCATTAGGCTGAGGCCCATACCTTTCCATTGTGTTCCCATGCCTGTGAAATAAAGGAGGAGGGAACATTTGGTATTACTAGTGAATGCATGGGATGGAGTTTTGACGTGACATTTGGAGCAGCATTTAAAAATTTTGTTCCAGAAGATGTGAAACCCTCCAGTTAGCAGCACATGTATGAAGGTGAGCCAAGCAGTTTCAAGGCTGTTTGCAACTGAATGAAGCTGGACAGAAGAAGAGAGTAATTACCTGAACAAATGTACCACAGAGGTCTCCCTGAGGCCTGGGCAATTTGAACTTCCTTTACATCACTCTCACTTCCAATCAAGGTATAGCCCCTATAGGGCATGGATGACACAGATACCCCAGCGATATCATTAAGCATGCTCAGATATGCAGTGTGTTCCTGCATTTTGCAGCTCTGTTCTATTAGCTTTTCTACTGCTCCTTGAGTCCTTCCACAAAATTGTACCAATCGTGGCAAATTGGGAGCTTCTGGTGGGGGTGATTTGTTCCTGTTGGCCCTCAGGATGACATGAGCATTTGAACCTCCAAAGCCAAAAGAATTGATTCCAGCAAGGTGACCTTTTATGGGGGTTGGCTTAGTAACTACTTGTAGGTGGCCATCTTGTAAGGCAGGGATATCTGGATTTGGGGTATTGTAGTGGAGATTTGGTGCCCATAAACCATACTCAAATGACAGAACAACCTGAAACAGAGAAAACACAGTCAGACTGATTACTGTTTTTGAAACAAGTGTAATATAGAGATATAACCATAAAGGCTAAAAAAACCCTACTCTGTTAAGTTATATATGAGGACTTTTAAGACCCTGTAAGGACACCACATTCTGCCCTAAAGTCAAGTTTTTTGAAGTAGAGTTGCTGGAGTTTTTTTCTATATTGTGGAAGCTTCAAAATTAAGGAAAGATTCTGTTCTTCATCTTATATATCTTTTTTGTATTTTTTCTTCCTCCCCATTCTCTCTCCTCTTCTGTATTCACGACCTTGGCACTCTCCTCCGCTTTCATCCATAAGGATCAATGAACCTAACTTTTACCTCTGTGCATTGGTTCACTTATAAATGATCACTCTGCTCTATTCTCATTCCCAACACAAGTGGGAGTAACATATACAATGAGACGAATATAAAATCTTTACCTTTGCTAAAGCTGCGAGACCAGAGGCTGGTTCTGGATGGCCCATGTTAGATTTTGTTGATCCAATCAACAGTGGTGGTCGGTCTGATTGGCAAAAGACATTGATGATGCCATTCACTTCCTGGGGATCCCCAACCTAGGAACAAAGGAAAGATTGGAAGATTTCAGAGCTATCAAAGACTGCTTCATTCTGTCAGTTTTCTCCACAGAGTTGTACACAGAGGTAATATGGCTGACGGTAGAGACTTCTATGATTCAGGTTAGTGGGAAGCCAGCATGCGTATCTAAGATCAGGGCTAAATCTTTATGTGCAGTCCAAATCTTCCAGTGTGACTGTGTCCATACTCATTAAGGGGACTTTAAAATCATGAACCAATTTGAGGACCACACATTACTGAAATATTGGGATGAAAGAATGAGCTGGATCATGGTTTGCTGAGGCATTGTCTTCTCCAGTAAAGACTTTAAATGGGAAGTCTATTTTTTTTCCAATTCAGCTAGAGGAGCAAAGAAAAAATATGGTGGAATTCTGGAAGAAATAATTACAGTAAGCATTAAAAGAAAAGAATCAGAATGGAAATAGAACATACCTTTGTGCCTGTGCCATGAGCTTCTATATATTCTACTTCTTCAGGTTTAATTCCAGACTCTTTGTACAGAGAACTGACCAACTGTTGCTGCATCCATCCAGAAGGAAATGTTACACCTAAAGCAAGAAGAACCGTTAGTTCTCATTCCTGTATGAAGTATCAAAACATCCTCATTTAACATGCAGTCCTATACCAAATTACCTGGGACAGTCCATTTAATTTATCAGGACTTTGTAAATAGGCATGTATAATTGTATTATTAGTGTGTGGAATAAACACCACAACATTTACCCGCACATAATGGATTAATTTTTTTAAAAAAAAATGGCTATAAATATGAACTATGAGTCAAGAACCCTCAATTCATCCTGGGAACAATATTAATATGTTTTTTAAGGATTACTAGAACTGTTTACATGAAGTACTTTGAGTATTCAAAAATGTAAGTTAACTAGTAAATATGATTATGGTGATGCCATAGAACACATGTTAAACATTCAATTTTGCAAACAAAAAAGGCAACTTGCAGAACTTTTAAAAAATCAGCACTTTCTCATGTAGTGCAGAAACGTCCATAGGTTGAGTGGGTGGTAAACAGCATGCAGAAACTGAAGTGAAGGCTGGGTCATTGGGATGTGTTTCCATGTTTCATAAGAAAGGATTTCTTATAATTCATGATTAAGGGCATTTCCATCTGAGGCTTTTATTACTGTGGAATTGCTCTGCCTTATTCATGTAATATTATTTAGAGAAGATCTAGACAAAATTTCCATTTCTAACTCCCTAATTCTTTTTCTGCTTTTTTTTCCTAACACAGCAACACTAAGGAAAGGAACCAAGCTCCATAGTTCAAGTAAGTGGGCAATCTTTTTTGTGGCTTCACTTTTCCTCTTAATTTCTTATTCCCTGGATTTGGGGCCAATTTTTCACCTCTTTTGGATTTGAGAGTTAAATATTATAGGTATGTTAAGCCTATCATGGGTTTACTGTTCCTATTTTCATTTGGTTCTCAATGAACATCAGCAGGAACATGTGCCATTGTTGTTCAACTTTGCCACTGAATTCCTGCAGAGGGACCAAAAGGAGGTTGCATAAACGTTGGCTCTGAGGCTGCACGCAGTCTGTGTGCCATGAGTTTCCCAGTCTTCCTATGTGGCCTTTAGTATTTTTAAAATGGCAGAATTCTTTATTTCTAAGTAAAAGGGGAAAGAGGTAGTTGCCACAATGACGTGGCAACCTCTGCTGCAAACTTTAGTTTCCTACATTAGTTTCTGGATGGCAGTAGTGAGTGAGTCTGTCAGAGGAATCCTTTTTTTGGAATTCTGGAGAGCTGCTCATGGTCAGTGTACGTGCCAATAAAGTAGATGGAACCATAACCTAAATCAATGAGAAAAGTTAGCTGATTTAAATATGGTATGGGCATTTCTAATCCAAACACACTGCTCTACTGTATGTATGTTGCCTCTGTTTCCTGCCACGATAACTCTTAAAACCTTAGAACTTTCAAGAAAGGAAAAGGTATCTTACCTTGTTCCTTAAATCCATCTGTGTTAATCCCAGAGTTGACTATGGTAGCGTAAATGCGTTTGGCTGTTGATTTCTTAGTCAGGAACACAGCTACAACAGCTTCCGAGCGACAATAGCCATTCCCTTTAGAAATCCAGAACCATAAAAGCAACAGGTTCAGAGTATACTCTTGTTTTAATAACTGGATTTCTACTCATACTTTTCAAAAGTACTGAGCAGCCAAAATATAGAAACAAATACTAAATCATGTTTGTTCTCATGTTTAAAATGGTAGAGTTCTCAGTTCCACATATTTTTTAGAGGTGTCACTATATAGAGGTTACAGAAAATAATTGATTACCAGGATAAATTTATGCAAGAGTCTTACAGTATGTTCTGCTAGCCCAAAATGCCAACTTGGCTTCTTATTCTTTTGATCATCATGCTGGGTCCTGGCCCCAGTTTTCCATAATTCTACTAACAATCTGTGCATAAAGGCCACACTTTATGGGTATTAATTTTATATGGATATGGGTAATATTCCCTCACAAATTCTGACAGTATATTAAATGTTACAGAGAAAATTTTATTACATAAAATCTTCTTTCCTCAAATAAAAAATTATATTTAAACATTAAATAAACATATCTAAAAATATGCATATTTAAAAATTACCAATTAGGCAAATTCTATTTGCTCCCTCTATGTAAAATGTTTACCGCCACAATCTGGAGGGCATCACATTAAAACTAAAACTAGTAAAAGTTAACAATGAAGTATTCATTAAAAAGAATACTCTAAAAAGAAAAAGAAAAATATAGAATTAGCTTGTTATACATATGTATGTTTTCCCTAATTTCTTCCTGTATTTTTAAAACTCAAATCTATTTCATTTATTTAGTACAATTTACTACAAACAAACAAAGCTCTAGGTGGCTTTTTTTGCCATATAATTTCTTTGTCACTCTCCAAACTTTATGGAATCATATATGTAGATCGCATTTTTATAACTTCCTAGCTTCCTTACCAAAGCTGCAATTTATGGAGAAGGAGCAAATTAATATTAGCAGAGGCAAGTAATACTTCAAAAAAAAAGAGGCTGGTTTCCCTGCCTGGTAGCTTCCTTGCCTGATCTGAACCTACAAAGTAATTCTCAGATTAAAAAAGCAATTAAAAGCACTTCATTATTGCTGAAGAGCCTTGAAGGAAAAATCACACCTTCTCTGGCTTTTCTGATTAAATGCAAGCTCTGAAAACATAAAATCCTCATCCTCATCCTCAAATCCTTACTACGGTCGACACAAGTACTTAACAATGAGAAAAACAACCTTATTACCTTCCGCATCAAAAGATTTGCAGGCCCCTTCAGGGCTCAGCATGCCAAGCTTCATGAACTGCACAGATGTGTTGGGTTTCAGTATAAGATTGACTCCACCAACAAGTGCTGATTCACACTGTCCACTTCTAATTGCTTTGTAGGCATTGTCCAGAGCAACAAGGCCAGAAGAGCATGCTGTGTCAATGGACATACTGGGTCCTTTGGAAACGCAAAGCATGAAAAGACAGATCACCAACTGTGTGAACTTTTCCAAGGTCATCCACCAAACCTTCCCAGTGTGCCTCTCTTGTGAGAATAAGAAAGATTCCCATTCCTCCCGACTCCAGCCTTCATGAGAAATCTCCACTTTGTCAACAGCTGTGCTTTGCAAACATTGTAGCAGCAAACTGCCAAGGAAAAATTCCAAAAGTCTGTGTAGTGGAAATTGTGGAAGACCATTGTATTTCAAGGAATTTAAGTGGTATATTTTGACTTCTCCTTCACACGAAGAAGCTTAGAGTTCATTCTAAGCCAGAGTAACGTTTAGCTGCCTTGTTGTTTTTCACTCTTGCTTGGAAAGGAGGGGGGGAGAAGAGAAAACCCCAGGACTGTTTACGTTAAGCACTAGCTTATCTGTATAGCTTCCCAGGCTCTTGGATGATGTCATAACCAGATGCCCCAAACCCTGGGAACTTATCTAGTCAAGGTCAAGTCCTGCAGCCTCGGTACCATGGAAACAGGATCAGGAGGGTTTAGGGCCAGGCTTTGATAAAAAAACTAAGGATTGCCTCTTGAGCTGGGAGCCTCTGCACAGACCTGAGTGCTGGATACTGTGGAAATTGAGTCACCCTGGGGTATCTCTGCTGTGGTTATTAAGGGGCTCCTGACAGCCGATGGGATGTTGGGTATCATCTTGCTTGGTATGTTATGATTCTTCTTTATGTTATGCTTTTTATGTTTCTGTTTAGTCTGCCTAAATTGTGTTTCTGTTTAAATCTGTTTGCTTGAGTTAATAATAAAGCTTAAAATCTCTTTACTCACTGGTGTGCTTATTGGCTCTGGATCTAAAAGAACCAATTATCTGGGCACCTGATCACTGCCTGGACACTCGGCAGAACAGTCTGCAAGGATATATTTTTCCATCTTAATACTCATATAAAATGCCAAGATTCCTATAACTAAACCCTTAGTTAGGAATTATCAGCTCACAAGATATCTACTGGTAGTTGTTAATATTAAGCTTGTAACCTGTAACTCTGCACACTTGCCTTTGAAATCGAAAAAGTAAGAGATTCTGTTGGCAAACATAGCACGTTGACAGCCGGTCATACTGTACCCCAGCAGCAGTTCAGGATCTACACTAAATGCTTCTGCAGCTTCTGACCCACTCACACCAATCCACACGCCTGTGTCTGTGCCTCGAATGGCAGCTGGATCAATACCTACAAAGGAGGAAGACAATTTGATTCCCTGAGGTTTACAAGACAAAATACTCAGAATAACATCAAGTGGTTAATGGAAATATGAGATGGGTGCACAGGCAGGAGAAAAAAGCCATCTATGAAAGAACTTAAGTATTATTGGTTGTAAGAAAAAGTTTATATCAAAGTACCAAGCTCCATTTACTAATGTTGCAGCTAAGTAATATTATTTATTTCTTAGATTTATATCTTGCTTTTTGATCAGGAGCTCATAGTGCTTCCTGTCCTATTGCCCCCAGCAACAACGTGAGGTAGATTGGGCTGAGAAAGGACTGGTCCAAGGACACCCAGTAAATTTCCATAGCTGAGGTGGAGTTGAACCTGGGTCTCTCTGATACCTGTCCTAACAATGGGAAGCCAGCAGGCCTGGGAGTCAGGACCACAGTTTAACTGGATCATGGAATAAGAATATTCTTTTACCAACTTAGTGGATTCCCTACAAGGGAAGAAAGCTGCTTCTGCCACTCTTAATTTGTCAAAGTGAATGGGCAAATCTTTGCTCATGTCTTACACATTATATATTAGTAAAACAGAAATGTCAATTCATGGGTTATAGCAAGCATACTAGAAATGTGTACTCAAGAAAACCTATAGTCTTTAAATGTTCTTCTGGTTGCCGAGTGACCCATTTTCCAGTTATTTGAAAAGACAGACTTTGGGGAAGTATTATTAGTGGCAGTAATGTTGTATAATCTTCCTTTCACATCCTTTTTTACTGTATTATTTTCCTATTGTACCATAACTTTCTCATACTGCTTTTAATAAACATGTTCAAAGATGTATTTTGAAAATAGTGGTAACGCTATTTCAAAACCGTCTCAAGGTCTTCAGAATGGCCCAACTGTAGTTTGTAACTTTTATTCTGTCAAACTACTTGATCTTCCCACAAATAGTAAAAGTTTGGTATTTTATGCAAAATCTTACAATGTTATAGGTAGAATAATCCCAATATTTTATTCTTGAGAACTGCCAACCTGGAAGGAAGGAAGGAAGGAAGGAAGGAAGGAAGGAAGGAAGGAAGGAAGGAAGGAAGGAAGGAAGGAAGGAAGGAAGGAAGGAAGGAAGGAAGGAAGTCTGTGTAGCTGTTACTAGATTTGGCAATCAAAATGAAACTGCTCAGTGGACCACATCTTTTTAGTTTCTTTACGTACATACAATATTGCAATCAAACATGTGGCCAAGCTGGAAAAAGTGATCAGTAATTACTAATGACTACTTTAAAAAGCAGTCTCCCTGTGTCTATTCTATGCACAAATATAGCTGTATCTAACCAATTATATATGCAAACTATAATTAGTACACTCAATTCATATGTAATAGGACTTTTGAATAAAG
Organism: Candoia aspera; assembly: GCF_035149785.1. Classification (NCBI taxonomy): domain Eukaryota; kingdom Metazoa; phylum Chordata; class Lepidosauria; order Squamata; family Candoiidae; genus Candoia; species Candoia aspera. Next base: position 113,072,837 of record NC_086154.1, on the reverse strand, counting down.
AATTCCAGGCTCTTTTGCTTACCACCATCCAAAATGGCTTCATAAGAAACTTCCAATAACAGACGGAGTTGAGGATCCATGGTATGAGCTTGTTTTGGATGGACTCCAAAAAATGTGGCATCAAATTTGCTGATGTCCTTGAGTTTCCCATTTCTCTTGGGTAGTCCATAAATGCCTGGAATTGAAAAAGAAAGAAACAAAAGAATTTTATCACAGTTTCTGTGTAGTATATAATTACTGAATGAGCAGGTGTAATTATGAATTACATGCCAATTGCACTTATTTTGCATGTCACTACTACTTTTACATCTCAGCAGCCCATGTAAATATGGAAGCAAGATGCGAGTTATTGGTAAGAGCTGTTTTTGAACTAAATCTACATCTATTTGTTTGTAAAGACAACATGCCTTAAAGATTATTTTACCACTATCTGAGCTTTTATGCATTGTTCTGCTGGAACATACAACTTGTCATAGATTCAGAAGTAGTTACACCTAAGAAATCTTGACTAGCTTATGTCCAACTCCAGTGGAGTTGGATGGCCAATAAATTTAAACAAACAAACAAATAAATAATAACTTACTTCCCAAGTATAGCTAACACTGCATTTATTTGGCCAAGTATCTAAGTCTTATCCAATCAATAACATTAATACCACTGATGTATAAACAGGGTTAATTTGGCTAGATTTTTCCATCCATAAAAGATTCCTTTTATTCTAGTAGTAGGGGGATGCCCTATTTAAACGCCCAGTTTGTAAACTAGACTGTAGAGAAATTAGAAATAATCCTTCAAATCACTTCAAATTTCCAAATGATCATGATTGGAGGCCTGGGCATCAGAGAAGAAACAGGAGTTGAGAGGACTACAGAAGCTTCCTAATGAGAATGGGAATTACTTACTTTCCTGATTTATCAAAATAAAATAAGAAACTGATCAAACTGTCTAAAACAATTAAATCATTTAAATAGAATGGTTTTATTTGATTCCTGCTTCTGCTTATTCAACCTGATGCACTTAAAGGCTTTTTTCAGTTTTCTTTTTCTACCACCAACTAAGAATTATTTAACCTACCTGGTTTCCATCTCCGATCATCTTCTGTGACCATGTCCACTCCATTGATCAAATTTTCCCAAAACTCCTGCAAGTTTTCTGATTCTGGCAGCTTTCCTGCTATACCTGCAATTACTACGTCTTCCATCTTTCAGTGCTTTTCTGAATAGAAAAGAAACAAAGCAAAACAAGAGTCAGATCTAGGCAACAGTGAACATTGCAAAATAAATAAATAAATAAAGCCTAACAAGGTTTTTTTTAAGTTGCATTTATCTGCTCCTTGAAGAGTTAATTCTTCATTCTTGGCCACGACAATGCAGACTATTTTAAAGATATGCTTGAGGAACAGCAGAACAATATTGCATAAGTATGCATAACCACACACTAAAGGTGTGCATGAGTCATAAAAAAACAGGTCAGGTGCCAGCATTGATCAGTGAATTAAATTATTCAAATGGAGGCAGAACTAGGACTTAGTCTAAGGAGATTGTGATCAATGAGGGTTCCTTCCTTCCATATTGCAGGACAGATCCTCATTTTCTGCTTGCCTCATCACCAGTAGGGGCCACCTACCACTTCTTGAGCACAGAAACAGATGCTGTTGTCCTCTACACACTCCCAGCCCACCACAAATGCACCAGCTGCCTTTATTTTGAAGGTGTGCTTCAAACTGGCTGCTTTCTGACCTAAGCCATCTTAAGCCCTCTTCCAAGCAGATGATCTGCAGTGCTTCCTTTCAATCTTGTGGTAACTCCTCCAATCGACAACAGCCCCTGGCTGGCCTCTTCCCTCCAGGGATTCTTCACTGCCCTGAGCTGCCTTTCATCTTGGGCAGCCAGATTCCTATGTTCTCTGCTGATGAGGAGCTCCCACTTTTAAAATTATCTTGTGATTGATTCAGTAGTGGCCTATTAAGTCAATTAACTTTCCTCAACCCATGTTTTCCCATCCCCTCAGGAAATTCATCACTCCACTCAAGCCTTACATCTCCCAGTGGGCACCCTTTCAGTTTCTGCCCAGGCCGAGTGAAGCAGGCTCCCTTTGCTTTCTACCCTCTTCCCACAGTGCTGCAAAGTTTCCCTTTTTCTTTATCTTTTTAGTTGCAACATAAGCACGGTGGAACGAAGCTACCAAGTTTAAGTGAATGCTACTTTGCTTCCATGAAGCTGAACCCTCAATTCTTCCTTGTTACAAAGATTTCATGGACTTACAATGGAACATAGGAATGAAGGAACAACTTGTTCCCTTTGCTTTAATCATCACAGCATCAAAAAGAAATAACCGTACAAGAGATAAAGAAAGAGACGGAGGGAGGGAGGAAAGGTACAGTAGATGGGTTTGTATTAGTGTCAAAAGCGAGAACCTCAGAAGAGTGTGTGAAGGCATATAGGTGTGCAAATATCTGGGAAAGTCAAGGAAAAAAACAGACCAGTGAGGATGGCTCAGTCTGTTAAAGGAAAAGGCAGCTACCAGGAAGCCCTAAATGAGCAGAATCAGACTAAGTGAAAAATGACAAACAAGTAGGATGGGCATAATATTATAGAGCTCTTCTGTTTCTGGTAAGGATAATCTGGATACAACTAATTTTGTTCTAGATTTTTTATTTTGGTAAATTAAGAGACTTTTAAACAGTATGTGGATTTTTTGCAAATTTTATAAGGTGGATTTTAATTAATAAATCTACCTATCTAGATTTATATTATGATGTAAAACATCAGTTTTCAAAAATTTAACTTCTATCATTATATTTATTATGAAAATTTACATGCTTCTTTTTTTAATTCAGATAGAGAATCAAATTTATTATTAATACTTCTCCCCAATACAGTCAGTCTCCATTCTGTATTGTATTGCTGTTCCTCCAACTGTGTGTATATGTAAATCTTTATTTGCTCCATTTCAAATTATTTTATTAAGCCAGCTCTCTGAATTGTCAGGATTACTTTAGATGTAATACACAAATTGTTTCTTCATTAATAAATATTATTGCACTCCACTGATTTTTGCTTAAGTGTGCCATGGACTAAAAATAACTGTTGGTCACTTTGTTACCTGACATATTCTGAATGGAACTGAACTGTTGCTGCTGCTTAGGATCTTAACAGGTGTTTTTGAATGGGTGAATTAGGTAATAATAGCAGTTCAATTTATCTGCTCAGTGTAAAAGGACTGATAGAATGTATAATTTAGTCAGAAAAAAATGAGTAAGAGCTGGAAAATAGTGAAGTACATGTGCAGTACAAATTTATAGTTTTATTCCGAAGTCTCGTTAGAATTAGATGAGGCATATTCCCAAGCAAGAGTGCAAAGTGATTGGCAACTGTAATTGAAGTTAAATAAAATTAGAAAAGATTTAGATCATTAAAATAGGTTACAACGATATGGCAATTTGTGACATATCTGACAGTTTGAAGGGTGCACCTTGTACTAAAAATAACTATGGAAATAGCATACGAGAGTAGACATTTCTTTTCGATTTGAAATTAAAAGTTCAGATCCCATAATCAAAAGTACATGCTGGTAACATCTGGGGCTTGTCAATAAATGCATCAGCAAAGCCACTTATATTCTATCTCTCCTCTCAGTAAGTAGAGCAAATCCAAAGGTATTGTTTCTACTCCTCAGGGTGCAAACTTGGAAGAAAGGGACAGTTTGGGACATAGCCCCCCAGGTGCTCAAGGGATTATATCTCTCTCTAGTATGTTAGCTGTATTCAAAGTAAGCTGTTACATTGGTGACAACTAATGAAGCGACTGCCCGTCCTGCTTCTTTTTATGCTGGATGGCCCATGTTGGAGGTGTTCAAATGAACATCCATCATGCGCCAGCAGGGAGTAAGGGAAGAGAAGCTACCATATACAGTATATTGAGCTTCTTAAACAAGACTGTGGGCATTGTTATGGAGTCAGACCCCCATACACCACCCTCCACCCACAACACAGAAGAGCTCTGTGCATGCTTTGTAGTAAGCACATAGGGTACAACTGACAGGGAGCGATTTTGGCTTTCGTAGTCCCCCTGTTAAGTATGTATGTAAAGGTATTCAATTACCTGAGGGCATCAGGTATTTTCTAAAGTCCCCTTTGAGCAACTCCTAGTGAGTACATGGATATATCATTTTCTAGCCAGCAACACAGAATTGGGCTACCATGCCTCTTATGATGTTTTTCAAATGTCCCAACCTCACCTACAACCTGGCATTTCCTGAAGGTCTACTATCCAAGTTCTAATCAGGCTCAAACCTGCTTAGGGGCATCAGGTATGCCTTGAACAAACGTGACAGTGCCATTGGTTTCAATCCTTTTGTAAGGTATTTTCACTCTCAGGATATAGTTATACAATACAGCTGCTCATAAAGTATTATATGCTAATGGAATAGAATCATACAATGCATGTGTTGGGAGGGACCATATAGGTCCCTGAGCAAAACGTCTTGCTTGATGCCCTAAATCCACTAAACCATCCATTATAACAAAGCATCTAGACCCTGCTTGAAAATTTCCCAGATAGGGGATTCCACCACTCTTCGAAGTAGTCTGATCCATTTCTTATCAACTCTTACTAACAAGGAATTCCTCATAATACTCAGCATGAACCTCCTTTTCCATTGCAACATGCTGACCCCTTTCCTGCTCCTGTTTCATTGAGAATAGGGCTGCCCCCTGCTGCAAATGACAGCCTTTTATACTTTTGTAGACTGCTATCTTATCACCCCGTCTTCTCTTCTGCAAGCTAATCACGCCCAACTATTTTAGCCATTCCTCGTAGGATGTGATTTCCAGACCCTTATCATCCTGATAGCTCTTTTCTGAACTCAGTCCAGTTTTTCCTTGTCCCTGTTAAAGTGTAGTGCTTTAGCCTTCTTATTTGAGTGGCCACTTGGTATTTGTGGGGATTCATCTCTACTTATGCTTTCCCATCTTCCTTCAACTTGCTTATCTGTTAGGAGTTCAAACCATAGTTTTCTGTTCTTTTGCCTGAGTTCATTATAATCTGCCTTTCTGAAGTCCAAGGAACAAGTGACTTAACTCAGTTTTCCTTCCATAGTTACCCTCAACTCAAAGGTCTGTTTGCCTAGCTGAGATAGTTTTCCAGCAGATATCAGAATAAATTTATTACTAATATAGCCTCTCCTGAAAACTTGATGAATTAATTTAGAAAGGGATTGTCCACAGCCATTGTCTGTAGCCTGTAAATAAATTTCCACGATAACAAGAATTTGTATTCTTACTGCTTTTACTCTTACCCCAAAATTTTCAACAGGACTTCCATATTCATGGAAATGAATTTCTTTACAAGGATATGACTTCTTTACGTACAAAGCCAGTCCACCTGCCTTTGTGTTGGATCTATTCCTTCTGAACAAGAAATATCTTTCTATGTTCCAATCATTACTCTCATATCACCCAGTTTCCATGATACCTCTCAGGTCACATTTTCTTTCCTGTATTTATTTTTAAATCCCCCATTTGTCAACCTTTCTCTGAACACCAATATACAGACACTGGAGCCTGGGAATGGCACTGCTTACTAGTTTTCCAACCACCATGTCTTGAGGATTTCTGAGTACTCTATCCTGCCTCATGCCTCCTCCATTACCATGTGCAACCATGTTTCTAATAGCCAATATAAAGTAGGAAAAGGAATAAATTCAGTCCCTCTCATGCAGTTATGTGTTCAGCAGAGCTTACAAAGGATATCTTCCTATATTATTTCTAAAAGAGCAATGTTGAGTCACATGCAGAAAATAAGACTTCTGGCATCTGAAGAACTCTGTTTTGATGACCCAAACTGCTATGGATGTTATATATTTACCAGTTGAGGATTTCATGCCTTGGATGATGAACCCTGGTTTGGGGAAGGCAGATTTCAGATTTGTGAGATCTACTTTGTTTTATTAGAGCCAAAAAATAATCGGAATTAAATAACATTATACCTCTATATAGTGCTGGGCTCAGAGATTTGTTCTGAGTGTTAAAACTAAGTCAAGCTCACAATCCTTCCACACAACAATCTATTCCTGGTTACCCAAGCTTTCTTCATTACAGCAATCTAAACTGGTTAGTTAACACCCTGTTTAACTGCAAGGGATGCATTTTATCCCCACTCCTTTTCAATCTCTATGCTGAAGTGATCATGCAGAAATTAGACCTAGAGATGCTTGATATTGGGTGAAGATTGGTGGAAGAACCATAAACAATTTGAGGTATGCAGATGGCACGTTATTGGCTGAAAATAAGGAAGACCTGGAAAAAAAGATTCTGAAAATCAAGGAAGAAAGTGAAAAAATGGGATTGAACCTTAACATCAGGAAAACAAAGATAATGACAACAGCAGCAGATGGATAAATGATGTTTAAAATTAATAATGAGGAAATTGAGCAAAGATATCATTGTAAATACAAAAGACAGACTAGTTACAGCAATAGTCTTTCCCATAATGATGTATGGGTGTGAGAGTTGGACAGTAAGAATGGACGACCAAAGAAGAATTGATGCATTTGAATTGTGGTGCTGGCATAGATTGTTACGTTTACCATGGACAGTCAGAGTAGCCAAAAGAGAAGTGCTGGACTGTATAAAACCTGATGCATCATTAGAAGCCAAAATTGTAAGACTATGGCTGACTTATTTTGGCCATGTCATACATGCAAACTCACTAGAGAAGTTGGTGATGCTAGGAATTGTTAGCGGAACAAGAAGAAGGGGCAGGCCAAGAATACGCTGGTTTGATACCATCAGAACAAATACCAAGATGAACATCCAGCAATTGAAAGAATTTGTGCTTGATAGGGCTGCATGGAGAGCTCTCGTCCATAGTCGCCAAGAGTCAGACATGACTGGTTAAAGCAGCAGCAGCAGCAGCAAACTGGTTACTTAGAGGATGTAATGTTATTATTGTTATTGTTAACAAAAAGGGAGGGGGAAAATCAGATAACTTCAGATCACCCAATGTTTTACCAGTAGATCCCAATGTACCTTTTTCTGACCTCTAATTTAAGGTGTGAAAGACTATGCTAAAGATGTAAATGTAAATATAATAGCTATAAATTAGCTACTTTTCTTAACTGTTGCAAGATTTCTATACTATATAGAACAAGGGTGTCTTCTGCTGGATAATTTAAGTCACTTTGGATTTCCAAAACATAAAATAACTATCTATTATATTGCTCTGTGGCAATATTTTCTGCCTAGTCCCTTCTAGAGGAGTTGGGATTACAATTTCCCAAATTCCCAAGTACTGGGGCACACTACAACTGGGACTGTACAATCTGGAAAACACCAGATGGGGAAAAGATGTTTTATGGTAATTTCCCTTCATGCCCTTTACGAACTTCTAGTGACATCTGGATGTCTGATTTTGAAAATAGTGGGCCTAGGAGACTTTGATCTGATCCAGCAAAAGGTTTTAAATGATCTAAACATAATCTGAAAACAGTTTTTTTTTTTTGCAGAGTTGAAAGTGGTATGAAATAGAACTTGTAATTCATTTCTCAGTTTGTTCTGGAAACCTAGTTTTGCAGATGCGTCCTAACGCTTCAGGATCAAACCATGAATTATATTGCTGTTTTCACTATACTTCATTCTGTCATTGTCTTGTCCTCTTTGACATCCCTAAAATATTTGCTTGTAAAACCAGGCAAAAAAAAAAAAAAAACTCCTCTTCAGAAAAGATTGTATAAACACAAAGCCTCCATGATGAATTTCAATTCAGGGAGGGCACGCTGACTTAAAGATGGCACATTCTTGGCTTTCCTGGCGATTCTCTTCTATTATTGATCTGATTTTGTAGAGTTCAATATATCCCTCAGAGTGACTTAAGTTACAGAAGGAAAAAAATGACTACCCTGTTGTGACTGCAGCCTAATTGTAACAGAATGGTGCAACAGTTAAATTAAGATTCTGGATGGAGCAGAAGCCAGATATGAAACCATGAAATATGTTCAGCCCTATCTTTAGGAGTAATCAGGTATTATATTGGAAGCCAATCAGGAAGGCTGTTCTGCTACCAGGCCCTAAACCTTTTCTTGTCCTTGTTTTATCTTCCATGAGCAGTTCACAGATGCCTACAACAGATGCTGATGATGCTTCTGTTACCAATCACTGCTTTCTCAAACACGTGGCAAAATACAGATAATCTGGTTAACACAAGATACCTAAACATATCAAGAAAAGACCTAGCAGATGCACTTACACAATATGCTGATTAATGGATTATAGCTTAGTATATATTTTGAACCTAATTAATGGTTCAAAGTATTATGCAAAAAATAATGGGTTAATTTATCAAACCGATTATGTGTGCTGTGTAACTATAGCCTCTGTGGGGCTGGTGAATCTGGTAATCTCAGCTGTCACTGGCAACCTCTATTTTTTTGCCCCATTTCCTATAACAACTGTATCCAAGGAAAAGAAGGGTAGGAAGGAGAGAGCAGCTAGTGAAGCGGAATGGCCTGCCTGAAGAAGAGCAAAGCAGCATTGCAAGTACAGCAGACCCCCACGCCACCTCCACTTACTCAGCTAGTATACCAACCGTAACAGATGATTAAACAACTTCAATCCAAAAAAGTTGGCAGAACATAAAGAGATGGGACAGAAGAAAGGGAACTGTAAGAACAGAAAGCAAGGTTGTGCTTCTGTAGGTGTAGCAAGGGGGGAGGGGGGGAGAGAAGTATGCACCACTAATTCAAAATAAAAATTCTTTCTAAAAGCATCCCTGTGTTCAGGATATTATCCACCTTGATTTGGGGAAGAAAAGAATCAGTGACTGTTTTGCCTTAGACAGCTCAATGCCTTAGCCAGCCTAAGTTTGAAATAAACCACAGATAGGATAGTAGAGTAAGACAGGAAGCAGAGGAGAGATAGTCTATGCATAGCACCCCTGCAGGTGAACACTACATGTAGCTTAAATAAACACAGGAAGTACAATAGACCAAGAATGGAGTGAAGAAAGTAGAAATTATGCAGTTTACTTAGGTCAGGATAATACAATATGTACTTGAACAATTGGTCCTCATAAACCCAAGGAATCCATCTGCATTTTGGCAGAGGAATGATTGACAGCTTTATTCATCAGAACAATTTCCACCCATTTGGGGCGCTCCATGAGCAAACCTGGTGTTACCCCAACCAAGTACAAGAAGTTTTGGAAAGTATAGCCCCAATACCTCTGGAAAATACCAGTTTGGGGAAAACTGCATCCAAGTGTTCTTCACATGTTACCTTTGCCAAAGCAAGCATATACTAAGGACCATGGGCTGTTCTTGCATAATACAAAATATCTGTGAATGTGTCCACAGCTTTTCCATTCTGACTGACAAGCCTTTCTTTCAGGATTCATTTCTACAGGTGGGATATATTACTTCTTTTTCTTAAGTTGAGGACTATAATAAATGATTTGATTTCTTCTTATTGCCTTAGCCAATAAGATTAATTCTTCCCATTCCTGTAAGAGCAACATGTCCAGATAGATATAGATAACCCAAATGGTGTCAGATTAAAAAAAAAAAATCTAGAAACACTGTGAACTCTGGCTCTTCCTCTGGTCACCCAAAATACTTTGCTACCTAAAGTGAAATACAAGGTGCCATCCCTAGACAAATTCCACTTATAGAATCCAAGGGACTGGCTTTTCAATCTTGTTTCATTAGAAATAATGAAATATCATCCTAGGAAGAGCCTTGCTAGTTCAGGCCCAAAAAATCATCTAGTCCGGTATACTGTGTCTTAGAATGGCTTAAGAAATATGTCTGGAAAGTTTAAAAAGAAAATCATACCAAAGGTACCTGACTGGTTTAATGGATACAAGATGGGTGGTGCACCACAGTCAACAGTGAGTGCTGTCCAGTTCCAAAGGATCTGGCCATTCTAATTTGGAATACTCTGCTGTCCGAGGAGAATTTAGATGGTACAGAAGATAACCGTTGGATCTTACTTAAACACAAGTAATGGAATCACGTCTTTTACCAGACCTAGAGTCAATAGGCTAAATTAGGGAGTACAGGACAGACACCATCGCTCTATCTTTCAACACAGTATGGATCAGAGAAGTATTAACTAAAGAGACTGCCATTACTCACTGTGCCTCAAATACCCATTTGCTTCTTAAACATGCCTTCATTCTTTCCCCCTCTTCACAACCCTGAGGAAGAATTTTCAAACTTTACCAATCATTCACATCCTCAATTGTGATTAATCTGAACAATAGTTTGTTAAAAGTTTGTTAAATAAGACTATTTGAACAATAGTTTGTTGAATAATGAAGATGGATTCTTTTAAGCAAACCACAGTTCAAATCGCATTACAAACTGTGATTTATAGTGAAAGCTATGGTTTAGCATGATATCAAATACATTCAAAATATATTTCAAATCTACTTTGATGCTGGCCATGACAGCCTGCACTGATATACAGTATTTAGAATTTGTTGCAGGCATGCCCCCTTCAGAAATTTTAAAAAATGGAAATATTCTAGTCAAAAGTTACTAATGCCCCTGTTGAAGGAGCTCATGAAATGCTCTTTGTTCAGCCTAGCTTTTATATACCAAATTATTCCATTAACTTTTTATTATGTGTATCCAGTACTCACATCAAGATACTTGTATCTCCAGGAAAACTGAAGTGCTATTATGATATACAAACTTTTCCTGGTTCTTCAATTTGTTGACTGAGAAATCTCACTGAATGCAAATTAGTTCTCTTCCAGGGTACTTGTGGCTACAAGTAGAGCCTAGCACTATAATCCTAAACAGGTTTCTTATGGATAAACTCACTGAATTTAGTAAGACTTGCTTCTAAGTTTACTAACCCAGGACTGGGTTGTTACTGTGCAGTCTATATCTACTCAGAAGCAAGTCATGCTGTATATAGTTGAGCTTGATCATTAGTAAATGTGTGACATAGATTTCAACTAAGTATAAATAAAATACAAACAATTAAACAAACAAAGCCACTGTTAAAATAATTTTACCTAGTGTTGCAAACAGATTAGTACTGTTGAAGCCAATAAAAGCTGCATTTTAGGTTACCGCCATTATTGAATGAATTGTTTATAGACTGGGAAATTGAAGTTCCTTGTTTCAACTGGCCTCAACAGAAAAAAGGAACTTATGTTACCATTACAATTTTTTTCTTACTTCCTGTAGTTCTAAAGCAGCCTTCCCCAATCTGCAGCCTCCAGATACTGATGGGGCTACTGTCTCCATCATTCCCAGTTAACATACCAAAGAATTGGGCTGGTCTTGGAATGAGGGGGCTAATGTCTAGCACATATTGAAGGGTCCAAATTGGAAAGTCTGCTTTAAAAAAAATGTTGTTTTCAGATCATTCTAAATAACAAAAGGTTTACGCTTTAGTTCTGACTAATTCACTTCGGAATCATATTTCAAAAACTTTCAATAAGCCAATAATAGGTACTTAAAAACTTAATGCAATTACAGTTCAAGCAAAATATAGTTAGTAAATGGGAATGTGGCATCCATTATGCCTACTGTTTAAAATAAAACATGTATGTGCCTAAGTTTCATTATTGCATGCACTTGTTACTTGATGATAAATGTGAAAACTGTATTTCACCAGCTTTATTAAAATGCATAATAAGATTATGTAGTTGCAATTTTGAATGCCAAATCATGTCTGCATCATTAACACATCTGTAGGCTTTGAAAATCAATGGAGTAAGGATTTAGGATGGTGATGATAGTTGGAGAATACCGGAAATATTGCAACAGAGAACAGTAAGTTAGATATTTTGTGTGAATGTCCAAAAGCAAAGAGATTTTCTTCTGTATCAAGCAGAAATATCCTATTTTATTACCTCTCTGAAAAGAAGCAAATTAGGTTGTAAATAACAAAGCAGATTATCTGATATCCAGATTTCCTCACAGAAAAATAACAGAATATTCTCAACATCTTGTTTTTGCCTTTCAGGGCTTAGATCTTTCTGCATACTACTTGTATGTAAAAAGTAAGGGCTAGAAATTTCCCTCAGGGTCTTTAGAAATAAATATTAGTACGTCAGTATATCTGCCTTCCATGCTTGATATCAAAATGGCTGGATGCAGAACACTTATAAGGCAGAAGGGCTTAGTCTCCCCTCATGAAATACCCCTCCCCCTTATTCAACAATCTTAGAAATCACTTCACTTTGACCACATAGGCAGACTACAAAATTACAAAATGAGGATCTATCCAGAATTTATTTTTGTCATTCTATGGAAGGAAACAGCAGAGGTGATTTCTCTAAAGGAACATGATCACTGAGTCCCCAAAAGGAAATAGAAAACCCAAAGTGGCATCATAAGTTCAACGGTCTTTGTTCTAAAAGGCAAGCTCATTGTATAATAACAGACTTTCCTGCACCTCCAAGGCCTCGTCTCGTGGAACACAATCTTTCACTACCTTTCAGAAGCACCTGAAATTGATGTCGCCCAAATTTAGCATACAGCACAACTTCCATTCCAAATAGATGCATTTAAGTCTCCTCAGGCTTGCCCAATCCAATTTGCATAAAGAGGCTGGGAAAATGGAACACATTAGAAGATGTGGTGCCTTCAATACCGGTTCCCCTCCCCACGCAGGAGCAGGAGCGAGGAAGATGGTTCTGGAAAGAAAAGGGCCTTGCCGACGGAAGAATGGATTTGAAGCCATCTAAAACGCCGCCCTTGCCCCAAGAGGTGAAATACCCAAAGGACAGCTCAGGCCCTGCGCACCCGCGAACGTTGTTCCAGTCGCAGGCTCCATTTTAGCTCCCCGCACCCCCATCCAAGTCTTGGCTGCCTCTCTCTAAGCAGCCCTAGCTGGTTACCTGCTCAGGTCCCTGAGGTCGGCTAGGCGGCAGGTCTGTGCTGAGACAAGCGATGCGGCAGCTGCTGAAAGCTGGTTGGCGGAGAAGGCGCGCTGTCCGGCTGCTAGGCACGCAAGTCTCTTCAACTAATTGCCTCTTTCGTTCCCGGTGCTTGGCGGACACTGAGCGATCTACGCTCTCAGTTTCTTTCTCACTGTCTCCCTCTAGCTCCCGGCGCCTATTTAAACAGCCACCACCTCCGGTGGCCACGCCACATGGGCTGACAGTTTGCTTTTCGTTGCAGTCCAATGAGAGCCGGGGCTGGGCCTCCCGGCGCAGATCCTGGGGCGATGCCAGGCCCTGGCTCACGGGAGCTTCTCGCGATCACCGAGGGGGAGGGAGGGAAGCAAAGAGCAGAGCCATAGAAGCACGCGCCGTCCATACCCTAGGCGTCTGGATAGCGCAGCGGTGCCAGGCAGGAACCGAGCCAAGGTGCAGCTACGATGCATACCCGGGCGGATCCGGGCTGCCCGATGCGGCCCTTACCTCCCACCACCCAAGGTCTCTCGTAGCTCTGTCCCTGCAAAATGTCGCCAAGAGGCACAGTATTATTGCTTGGCTCATAATCTGAAAAGAGGAGAGCAACGATTCTTTGAGATCTGTGTTATGGATAGATTATGCTTAGATATCCACCTTTTCCTTTAGGAGCGCAAGGCGGTGTACCCCCTTCCCTCAGTCTGAGGGGCAAGGGAGGCTATGAAAGCCTGAGGCTAAGAAAGCTGGCCATGAAGTCACTGTGAGCTTTGTGGATGTTCAAGGTGGGATGTGTGTCTTCAAATGCTAAGCACTACACCAGAAAGTCCAAGATATTTGCTATTCTCTGGAATCTTCACAACCACATCTACCTCTCACACACTCCCCACCATGAAACTTTTGCAACTCTAACGTGGAAATGGTGAATCAAGCTGAGGTCACCATCTCCCTGTGGAGTGGATTCACTAGCGCCATCCACAGACTCTTCGCTAGCTGAGTCCCCAAAGACTCGTGCCTTTTCCTCCGGGCCCACCTTAAGGAGGCTGCATGATGCTTTCTCAAGAACCACATGGTTCCGGCGGATGCAGTGGTAGGGAGGGGGGAAGCCCACTTGCTGTCTAGAAGGGGGGGGTCCTTTGGTAGCTCGCAGGCGGCTGGCCTGGCCATGTGAGAGCGTGGTGCACGATGCACTTGAATTCATTTCCCCCAGCCTCAAGGGAAAGCTGGCAAGCGGGAGATACAGCCTTGCTGAGGAATCACAGAGTAGTTGTGTGTATACACAGTCTAGTAAAGCCTGGGAGAGGAACATAATTAATTCCTTTTCCCAGCCTGTCTCCTCCTGTGTGTGTCTCTTTCTGCAAAGCGGGAAAATTAATTAGGCAGATTTATCCCTTAGACTTTCGGCCCACCACTTTGCCAGACAAGTCTAATCGGCCTCAGGCACTCTTTTCTGAGGAAACAACCGGTGTCCTAGGAGATCAACGCGAGCTGCACCGCTTGTCTTGTTACACTCTGACCGAGTTCTCTCCCTAAACCCGGGCGAATGAAATGTACAAAAGAACACATTTACTTTCAGGCCCTGGGTCATTGATAGAAGTGTCCAATCCAAAGGCCGAGGTTTGTAGGCGTGGTTGTTGTTCCACCAATCCCAGAGGCTGTGTGGGTGTTGCTAGGAGATAGGGTGATGTGGTGACTGCATTAGGGGGACGGGTCTGTTTAGGAAATGAAGCTGTTGGTGATGCAAGAAGCGCTTGTGAATTGTGGCTTATTTCAGGTCATTCACCTCAGAAGAGTAGGAGCTTCCTGGGTTACTACAGTTCAGTCTTTCAAGTGGACTCTAGATTGCTTCACTCTACTCCAGGGATTTTATTCCCGCTGCATGGAAGGATGTAGACCCAAGAACCTGTTAACTTGCCTTGCCAACTGTTTTTACATCTTTTGTCTTCAAGGTTTGCTTCATGCCAGAGAGTAAGATTCTAGGACTAGGATGAGGAACATGTACAATCTTGTTTGCTGCCTTTGTATTCTGCTAGCGCTAAGATTTTCTGGTTACCTTTTGAAGGGTGGCTGCCTTCACCTCTTTTCAGAGCATTTGTGAGCTCTTAACTTACTCATAGGTTTGTGCTTGCCTGGCCCAAATGGAACGCTCCCCACTCTTTATAAAAGCAACACAGGGCAGAAGAAGTGGCCCCCAAAGCCCATGCTATAATGATATGTGGCAGTCTTTGAAGTGCCAGAGAAGACTATGCGAGTGAATTTTACCCAGAGCATGTAGTAGAGCGCAGAAAAAGAAATGCTGCTCAGTCTGAACTTGTCAGGCTGAGGCTGAGTCACTTTTTTAATGACAATGTTACTTTTACTTATTGCAGGCTATATGTTGAAGATAGTATAGTAAGTGGAGTATAGTAAGCTGGAAGACCCAAGTTTTTATGAAACTCAGTGATTTTTGCCTGTCTCTCAGGGTTCCCTGGTCTGGTGGCCTTCTGATGCATTGAAATACAATTCCAACCCTTCCCAACCAGCATGGACATCATGCTATGGCACTGTTATGAAGAACCACATCTGTTTCACTGAACTCTCTGAAGTAGTTTTTTAAAACATGAATTTGTACATTTTTATCTAAAATCATGCTGCAATTCCAAGCAATCCATTGTTTCTTTTTATATTGCATTTCTGCTAATTAAATATATTACTAGTAAAAACATAGTGATTTAAGGCACCAGGCTAGAAACCTGGAGACCTTGAGTTCTAGTCCTGCCTTAGGCACAAAGCCAGCTGAGTGACCTTGGGCCAGTCTCTCTCAGCCATAAGAAAGAGGCAATGGCAAACCACTTCTGAAAAATCTTGCCAAGCAGGGATTTGTCCAGGCAGTCTCCAAGAATTGGACACGATTGAATGGATTAATATATATATATATATATTAAAATGAGAAAATTTGCTGTCATGTTTCAATTTCCTTTCCCCCAGTGATTCTATTTATTTAAACAATTTTACTCCAAAGTCCAACCATACCTCACCATGGTGGAGGGGCGAACAGCATAAGTTATACTTATGCAGGCCAACATGGCTCCGGCTTGGAGAAAGACCTGGCGACCTACTCTAGTACTTTCTGCCAAAAAAACTTTATGGATCAGCTCAAAAATGCAACAGACATGGTACCAAGCAGTGAGACCCCCAGGCTGGGAGGTATCAATAAAGCTACTGGGGAAGAGCAAAGAGATGATCTTAGTAGCCGGAGCAGTTATGACGCGGTTGGGGTAAAGCCAAATGGACCCGCAACAGCTGAGGTGGCCCCTTGCGAAAAGAGATCTCTACGCTGCACAAAAGTTTTTAAAATTGGGACATGGAAAGTTAATGGATTACATCTAGGAAAGCTGAGCATCGTTAAAGAGGAAATGAAACAGCTTAACATTGATATTCTACGCATCAGTGAAGTCCATTGGACAGGAAGTGGCTTTTTCAACTCTGATGACCATACCGTATACTTCTCTGTCAATGATACCATCAGAAGAAGAGGAGTGGGTTTCATACTACACAAAAGAGTTGGCAGGACCACAGAAAGTTACCAAACAGTCAGCGATAGAATTATGGCGATACGTATCAATGGGAAACCCCGCCACATTACCATTCTGCAAATCTATGCACCCACTGCAGCTTCAGCAGAAGAGGAAATCGAATTCTATGCTGACGTTGAAGAAACCCTAAAACAAACACCAAAGAAAGATACTGTCTATATCATTGGTGACTTCAATGTGAAAGTGGGAGCAATGGAAGAATCAGGAATTGTAGGTAAGTTTGGCCTTGTTGAACGAAATGATTCAGGAGAACGTCTGATTCAGCTATGCCAAGAACAGGAGTTAAGCATTAGGAATACGTGGTTCGAGCAGCCCAAACAGTGATTATACACTTGGATCTCACCAAGCAGAGAATATTGTAATCAGATAGACTACATTTTATGCCAACAGAAGTGGAAAAGTTCCATCCTTGCTGTGAAAATGGTCCCTAGTGCAGATTGTGGATCAGACCATGAACTGCTAGTGGCCAAGGTGAAGCTAAGGTTCTGCAGTGTCAAACGACCACCCATGACTCAAAAATTCGATGCCAAGAGGATGTCTCCTGCATATGCAGTTGAAGTTAGGAACAGATTTGAATTGCTTAACACCACAGAAGGACAACCAGACGAACTATGAGAGGAAATAAAAGCAACTGTCAATGAAGTAGCACATCAACATACTGCTTACAAGAAATCAACGAAATTGGCAAAGTGGATGATCAGAAGCAAGGTTAGGAATTGCAGTAAAAAAAAGAAAGGCAAAAGCTACTGGAGATAGGGAAGAAGTACGAAGATTAAATGCAAAGTTTCAGAGAGAAGCGAGGACAGACAAAGAAGAATTTTGGGCTGAGCAATGCAGGAAACTGGAGGAAGCAGCTCAGAAGGGACATACAAGAGAGTGTTTTGCTTATGTGAAGAAGGTCAGAGCTCCTTTTATGGCAAGAAAGGCAACAGTCAGTGGACATGATGGACAGGAATTACACGACCAACAAGCAATCAGAGAAAGGTGGCGGGAATATACTGAGCAACTTTACACAAACGAAAATCAAAGCCAAGCACAGGAGGAGGAGAACTGCCAGAGCTGGAACCTGATATCCTGGAGGAGGAAGTAGAATGGGCCCTCAATCAGATGTCAAACCACAAAGCCCCTGGAGTTGATGGAACACCAGCAGAGCTACTGAGGCCACTGCCAACAGAAGCATTGACAGCATTATGTCAGAGTGTATGGAAGACTGGTCAATGGCCAAAAGAGTGGAAAAGGTCAGTATTTATTCCAATACCAAAGAAAGGTGACACGAAAGTCTGTTCAAACTATCGCACCATTGCCTCAATACCACATGCAAGTAAAATTCTCTTGAAGATCATCCAACAACATATGAACTCAACCATCAAAAGAGAGTTACCAGATGTACAAGCTGGATTCCAAAAAGGAAGAGAAACGTGATCACATTGCCAACCTTCGATGGATGATGGAAAAGGCGAGGGAATTCCAAAAAGACCTCTACGTGTGCTTCATTGACTATACAAAAGCTTTTGACTGTATTGATCATGACAAGCTCTGGAACTGCTTGAAAGAAATGGGAATATCATCACACCTCATCCAACTGATACGATCTCTGTACTCTGATCAAGAAGCAACTGTAAGGACAGCATATGGAGACACAGAATGGTTCAAAATTGAAAAAGGCGCTCGTCAGGGTTGTATTCTATCACTTTCATTTTCAACATGTATGCAGAAGTGGTTATGAGAAAGGCACATCTTGAAGAATCTAATATTGGGGTAAAAATTGGCGGAAGGAACTTCAACAACCTTTGTTATGCAGATGATACAACACTGCTGGTGGAAAGTAAAAAAGGTCTAGAATGGCTAATCCTAATAGTCAAAGATGAAAGTGAAAAACTTGGATTACGCCTTAACACCAAGAAAACAAAGATAATGACAACGGCAGAGAACATGCAAGTCAGTGTTAAGATCAACAATGAAGTAATTGAAGCAGTAAAGGAATTTAACTTCCTTGGCTCTAAAATCGATCAAAAGGGTGACTGCAGCCTGGAGATCAGAAGACGTATAGTGCTTGGAAGAACAGCAATGACCAGTATAAATAACATCTGGAAGAATAAAGATATCAGCCTCCCAACCAAATGCAGACTAGTTAATACGATCATATTTCCAATAGCTACGTATGGTTGTGAAACTTGGACTTTGAGTAAGGCAGATAGGAGGTAGATAGATGCATTTGAATTGTGGTGCTGGAGACGACTACTACGCATCTCATGGACAGCGAAGATTACCAACAAGGAAGTCCTAGTCAGAGTCAAACCAAAAATATCCCTGGAAGCCAAGATCACCAAACAAAAACTGTCATACTTCAGTCATGTTATGCGAGCTGACTCCCTTGAAAAGACAATTATGCTGGGATTGGTCTGTGGTAAAAGAAGAAGGGGCTGCCCTAGGACTCATTGGCTTGACACCATCAGAAGGGACACTGGAATGACTTTGATGGAACTAAAGAAAGCTGTAAGAGATAGAAAGGCATGGAAAGCATTTGATCCACAAAGTGACCGAGGGTTGGACATGACTGAACGGATAGACCCAAACTCCTATTTTCTTGCAAGAACAGACCCTTAGATTTTAGGCCTTAAAAGACCTGCAGAGTCTCTAGCGCAGTCTTCCTCAGCCTCGTGTCCTCCAGATATGCTGGTTTATAGTACCCATCATCTCAACAGCATGATACTGTCCCGCTGTGATGGCGTCCTTGAGCTGGATAGCATACAGGTAGTCCTCACTTAACAATCATTCATTTAATGATGGTTTGGACTTGCGATGGTGCTGAAAAAAACAACTTACAACAGGTCCTCACACTTACGCCCGTTGCAGCATCCTAACAGTCATGTGATCACAATTTGGGTGCTTGGTAACCGGTTCGCATTTATGACCATCACAGCGTCCCGTGGTCACATCATCGCCATTTTCAACCTTCCTGGCTGGCTTTTGGCAAACAAAATCACTGGGGAACTGTGCGATTTGCTTAACAACCATGTGATTCGCTTAATGACCACCACAAAAAAGGTAAAATTGGGTCAGATTCGCTTAATGATCGCTTTGCTTAGCAACCAAAATTCCAGTCCCAATTGTGGTTGTTAAGTGAGGACTACCTGTATAGGCACTTTGAATGGTTAATCATATCTTGTTTATAGTTAATTAATAGTTTTTATGTCCTACTGGAGGGCTGGTGGACCTGTAATTACAATCTGTCTCAGATGCTGTCAGACTGACGAAATTAGAGTCTAGCCTTTCTAGAGTTTCCAATTGGCAGGACTGGTGCTTCTATCAATGTCCTAGCCCAGTGTTCCTTAAAGCATGGTCTTAGGACCTCTGGGGGTCCCCCAAGACTGTCTCAGGGGTCCACAATATCAAAATTATTTGCCAGCCTCTGTTGAAAAACAATACAATATTAAAATCCCATCAAACAATTGCAATTGTGAGAAGTGGTAGCAGCAGCAAATGCATCAATTTTAATTTTTAATATAGTAAATATTGATAAATATAACCCATACAAACAAAAGCTCTTTTGGGGTCCTGCATAATTTTTAAACATGGGAAGGGGGCCTGAGAGCAAAAAGTTTAAGAAACACCACCCTAGGCCAAGAGTTTTAGGAGGCTTCAGGGTTTTAAACAGCCTTACAAAAACTAAAGCATAACCCTCAGAAACCTGCTATAGGACATTGTAATTTTTAAAGTAAAAGCACAGCTGTTGAATACATGAGAACAATCCCACAAACTATATTTTATTAATTTAATTTAATGTTTATGAAGTTTCAATAAAAGTTAATTTTTAGTTCTCTTTTGAGTGCAGCCCCCTGGCATGCCACTCAAAAGCCATGTGGCCTATGGCTGAAAACCTTAGATGTAATTATCCTGTGGAATGTGGAGATGTACAAGGCAGTAGATACAATTGTGCCTATATGCATTCTCCCGCAATGCAGAGCCTTCGCTACAAATTTTCTGGAAGTAGTGGCCAAATATGGAGAGCTACTAAGTGCAGATGGCTGAAAATATGATGTGAATTCACATACTGGCAAGAGTCCATGATCACATGTATTATGTAATGATAGATGAACAGCTGACCTTC
Source organism: Candoia aspera (assembly GCF_035149785.1). Lineage (NCBI taxonomy): Eukaryota > Metazoa > Chordata > Lepidosauria > Squamata > Candoiidae > Candoia > Candoia aspera. The sequence continues at coordinate 113,052,282 of NC_086154.1, read as the reverse complement.
ACCATTGCATCTTCAAGTGCTGCCCAAGCAACTGAAAGTCCACTACTGTTTGGCTTTCAAATGATAGACCTGGAAAGGAATCTCTATGGATATACTATATTAAATATTTCAAGGATTTTTTTTTTAATCTGTTCAATTGTGTCTGAGAATCAGAGATTGCCTGGACAAGTCTCTGCAGTTTTCATGGCAAGGTTTTTTGGAAGTGGTTTGCCATTGCCTCCCTCCTAAGGCTGAGAGAAAGTGACTGGCCCAAGGTCACCCAGCTGGTTTTGTGCCTAAAACAGGACTAGAATTCAGAGTCTCCTGGTTTCTAGCCTAGTGCCTTATACCACTATGCCAAACTTGCTCTCGTATCTGTTTTGTTTTAAAGTAAATACAAATGACTTTTGGTAGGCTTTTAAGTTTTATTTAAACTGTCTATTCTCTGTATATGCTTTGAATTTCCCCCCCAACAGAAATACATGCATTTTTTTTAACAAAAATGAATAAAAAGGACAGGTTGCTTATTTGTATTGTGGTACTCGAAGTGATCATTTGGACACTCACTTCTGGATATTCCTGCGCCTATACAGGGCTGTTCACTTGAAGAACTACAATTACAAGTGAGCAATTTGTTCATTATTATGGTCTCTGTGTAACATACCTGTGGGTAATTAGTAAGTTTGACTCAGGTGATGGATAAGGCAGTTGCAATGGCCTGTGCAAATGCAGCATCAGACCAAGCCTTAAGTCCAACCCTTACTGTATCATAAAGATGCACTGCTGTGATCAAGTAACAGTTTTACAGATGCCAAGTCCCAATCCTTCCAGAATAGGACTATAAAAATTATTTAGAAAGAGAAGATGCAGAGAAAGAAAGACAATAAGCACTTTCAACATGCAATAATATGAGTTTAGATATACCAATGCAGCTGACAGACTAATATTTAAACTATTTCATACCTCAATAAAAACAAATAAAACAATCTCAGCAAACTTTACAGAGAACATTTGATAATTTAGTGAAATGTCAATCCTTTATATTGTAATTTCGGACTTTAGTTATTCGTTGAGATTTTTGGGGCTTCTTGGATTGTATGTAAAGAGATTTCTTTGGTCTTAGCTTTGACTGGACATCAAACTTTGTCCCCTTGACACTCAGGGGATCCGCTTGTGCTTTTCTTGGAGACTCTTCAAGTCTTTTGGGTTCATTGATAATCTGGAATTTTTCTACAAATCAGAAAAGATAAAGGAATTTTGAGGATCAGATTCTTCAACCTTTTAAAAGACTGATGAACTCCATTTTGCTGGTTCTGCAATGCCAGATTCATGGAAAGAAGCTAATATTGCACTTTTACCAAAGGAAGGACAAGACCCTTTTCTAATTAAAATTATAGACCAATTTCACTGCTGAACAGTGATTACAAAATGTTTGCTTCAATACTGACTGAAAGAATGAAGAAAATTTTACAGGAATTTATTTACCATGACCAATGTGGGTTCTTACCCAAAAGACAACTAAAAGACAGTGTAAGAACTGTTTTGGGCATTATAGAATACCTACAATATCACAACCAGTATCTTATTTTCCTAGATGTAGAGAAAGCTTTTGACAAGTTGAGTTGGAGTTTTATGTTTAAAGTCTTGGAAAGTTTGGATTTTGGAGAATATTTTATTCAGGGAATTAAGTCAATTTATACACCTCAAAAGGAGAGCATTGTGAATTGTGCTGATTTAACTGAACCATGCCACATACAAAAAGGAACAAGACAAGGGTGCCCTTTTTCACCTTTGCTTTTTATTTTGGTGTTGGAAGTTTTTAATAGAGATATTAGACAAGACAAACAAATAAAGGGCCTAAAGATTAAAAAAAGGGGTTTTTAAATTGAGGGCCTTTGCTGATGATTTAGTTTTGATATTACAGGATCCTTTGGATACTGCTGAATATCTGATGAAGAAATTGAAGGAATTTGAGTCACTGGCTGGCCTTAAAGTAAACAAACAAAAAACAAAAATGTTGACTAAAAATATGACTATGTGTGATCAAGAACTGTTAATGGGTAAGACTGTTTTAAGACTGAAAAAATGTTAGATATTTGGGGGTGATTTTATCAACCAGGAATAGTATGTTGTTTCAGAACAATTATGTTAAAATTTGGATTGATGTTAAAAAATGTTTGTTAAGAAGGGAAAAATTACAACTGTCTCTTATGGGAAGAATATCTGTGATTAAGATGAATGTTTTGCCCAGGATGCTGTATCTTTTTCAGACTATACCGATTTTGACAATGGATTTACCATTTAAACAATGGCAGAAGGACATTTCTAAGTTCATTTGGCAAGGGAAGAAAACAAGAATTAAATATAAGCTGTTACAAGATGCCAAAGAATGAGGAGGTTTGTGTTTACCTGATTTAAAATTGTATTTTGATTTATTTATTTTTATCCCGCCTTTATTATTTTTATAAATAACTCAAGGCAGCGAACGTACCTAATACTCCTTCATCCTCCTCTTTTCCCCACAACAACAACCCTGTGAGGTGGGTTGGGCTGAGAGAGAGTGACTGACCAACTCACAGACTGCTGGTTTCTAGCCCAGAGCCTTAACCCCTAGACCAAACTGGCTCTTTTGATGCTTGTTGTTTGCTTTGGATTACGGAATGGGTAACTCTGAAGACTTACTCCAGGAAATAAAGCCAGACTGCTCACTTGAGGGAATGGTATTAAAGGCAAAACTGAAATACTTTGGCCACATAATGAGAAGACAGGACACCCTGGAGAAGATGCTGGTGCTAGGAAGAGTGGAAGGCAAAAGGAAGAGGGGCCGACCAAGGGCAAGATGGATGCATGATATCCTAGAGGTGATGGACTCGTCCCTGGGGGAGCTGGGGGTGGCAACAACTGACAGGAAGCTCTGACGTGGGCTGGTCCATGAAGTCACGAAGAGTCGGAAGTGACTGAACGAATAAACAACACAACTCTGAAGACTAGGAAGTTATTGGAACTTGAAGAACATGAACTGAGATTTGGGTGGCACGCCTACTTGTGGTATGATAAAGTTAAAAGTTAATAAAGATTTTAAAAATCATTTTGTTAGGAGTGCTATACTGAAGGTTTGGAATAAATATAAAGCAAGATTGTTTCCTAATGTACCATTGTGGTTGTCACCTAAAGAAGCATTTGTTAGAAGAGAAAATGTGGGGAAAACAAGCGGTTAAATTACAAAGACTTGTTAAACTTTGAAGAGGGTGAACCTAAACCTAACATCTTTTCACGCCCATTTGTCACTGCTAACTTTCAAGAAAGCTGGTGAAATTGTTACGGCTAGGACTGGCTTTAGGCTAAGGCCGAGAGGGCACTGGCCTATGGCACCAAACCTCAGAGGGAGCCAATGCTGTCCCTCATTCCAGATCATTCTAAAATTGCAAATCTTTGTCTTGGTAGGAGGTGCCGCCGTCGGTCAATGTGGCCTGGGGTGCCATATACTCTTGAGCCAGCACTGCTTAGGGCCAACTTTAGAGTGCTGGCCTAGTACTGTCCTAACAGTCAGGAACCACACTGAGACAAGGAATAGGTCTCTAGTGTTTTATTACCACTACATTAGACAGAAAATCCTAACAAACTGAAGAAGCGTGGGAAAAACCCAGACAGATAAACCCCAAAAGTCAAGGCGGGTCTGATCTGTGTCTCTTTGAATGGCTGCTTAACTCCTCAGTACTACGCATGTGTTTTCCCCCCTGGATAGGGGCCCACTTCTGCTCACCATCAGTACTCATGACAGTACTCATACCCTGCAGCATAGGAGAATTCCTAACTGTCTATTTATCATTCAGAGAAGCAAATATTCCTTTTTACATTTGTTTTAAAGTCTGCTGCAGCCAGTCCATCCAACTAGAACAAGAGAGAGAGAGAGAGCTGCCACCATGTCATGATCACCGTTGCGATGCTTGTGACATCGCAACGGCTCGCATGACAATACAAGGAAATGGGTCTCTGGCGGATTAGGCAAAGGCAACTAAGAAACACAAAGAATCAGCAGCAGGTGCGAGGAAACTAAGTAACGACCGAGACCGGCAGACCGGGAAACAAAAGATACAAAGTAGCCAACGGGTAATTGACTAACAACAGGAGAGGCGCACCCGGGCTTTCAAAGAATTAAGAGCCTGATCGCCTGGCAATGGATCGTTACCGCACAGGAAGGCGATCGAGGCGATGCCCAGGGCGCAGGAGGGCTGCACGACCTCTCACCTGGCAGGGACAAAACCGTTGGGACTCGTGGGACGCACCTGGGATGATGTGGGGTGGAGCGCTGACCGGCACGGGCTATTTAAATCCCGTTCCGGCACGCTCCCCTCACTCTCAGCTTTCTAAGGGCATGCACTCTATTCCCAAATAAACCCAGAACCTAAGTCTACACTAGTGTCTGTGTTTTTATTGGGTCTCAGGCAGAGCCTGACATAAAGCTGAGAGTCACAAAAAACGAACCTCGCCAGTCTCCACCGGGAAATTTTTTTCTGCGGGAGAAAACACCGGCGATGACGGAACCAGGGACGGCCATGGAGTCAGTGCTTCACACCGGAGGCGCAAAGGACGCAACGCAAGAGGGGGAGATGACCCGACAACTGCTGGAGTCGGCGCACCCGAGATGGGACACGGGCTCCCTCCCTGCCCACACCGCACCCCAGTTCCAGACCTGGAGCTCCAGCCCGGAGTGGAGAGCCCCGATGGAAGAGGAAGTCGGGGGCCAACAACTCTTCACGTGGGACGGCATAGCGGGACCCTGGCTGGGGACATCTTACACCACCTGGAGACTCCACTACCCCCAAACGCCCTAGCAGGGAGTCGCAGGACTGCCGATCGGGCAGCACCCGGCAGCACCGAGGACGGACGACCCTGTCACCCCCGACAGGATCAGAGCCCTGGAGGCCAAGGTACGAACCCTGGAACACATGCTCCAGTCCATGGCATTGGCGATGAGCGAGCTCACAAGGACTGCTGCTGCACAGGGGGCAGGGGGTATCGTGGCACTCTACCCACCCCACTGACAACCCCGAGAGGAAGGGGACACGCACGGGACTCCTTCTCAGGACCTCGTGGTCCCATTCTGGTGAGGGCCATCCCTAGCCACCCACAGGTTGGGGTTTCGCAAATTGGGGGGTTCGCCAAGGACTTCCCCGTGAAATTTGACGGAGACCCCACGAACCTGTCTTTCTTCATAACGAACGCCATGAACTACATGTCACAATATGGACATTACTTCACAATGGAAGGGGCCAAAATCTCGGCAGTAGCCACGAAACTCAAAGGCAGGGCTGCGGACTGGTACGTCCAGATGTCAGAGTCCGGAGCCCCAGCCCTGGCTACCTTCCATACCTTCCTGGCTGCTCTCAAGCGGTACTTTGAACACCCCCTGGCAAAGGAAAGGGCCAAGAGCACCCTTAAAGGACTGCGCCAAGGACACAAAGCGGTGGTGGACTACGCCCTCGAATTCAAGGTCCTAGCGGGTAAAATCCCGGAATGGTCTGAGGCCACCTTGATCGACATGTTCAAGGACGGTCTCAACCGTGAGGTGTTGCAATGGGCACTATACAGGGATGATCCAGACTCCCTGCATGAGTGGATCTGCCTTGCCGGGAAGGCTGAGCATGCCCAGCACACCTTCATGCTAGCAACCGAGAAAGACAGAACCCCTCCCAACGGGAAAGGACCAGTCCCACAGTCGGACTCGACATGGGACGTAGAGTGACAACGGGGGTTTGCCCGCGGGCAATGCGTCAGGTGTGGGAAGACGGGGCACCGGGCAGCTGAATGCCTCAAAACCAGAACGACGGATTGCCCGCCCAGACCAATGCAGAAGGCACCGCACAAGCCACCCAACCCTCCCAGACGGCTGACAGGAGCGCTAGCGACCCCGGACAAGGAAGAGGAAGCATACCTCGCAGGGGATGTCTTGGACGACCAGGAGCTGCTGGCGGGAAACGCCTTCCACCTGTCCTAAGCAGCGCCGCTGGGCAGGTGGTAAAGAACGGGCGCGACAACCCCAGGGTGAGTGAAGATTGTCCCATCCTGGCAGGGAAAATCAGACTGACTTACGGCTCCAAAACCATTGCGGTCGGAGCTCTAGTGGACTCTGGGTGCTCCAGAAATCTGATCCACCCAGACATTGTCGCCGCACTAAAACTGCCCTGCTCCCCCCTCCCAAAACCGCTGATATTTCAGCAACTCGACGGCTCCACAGCGGGGGGGGGGGGGACCGGACACCCAGGGTACAAGAAAGGTCACCCTGAAAATGGGCACCCACAGGGAGACCACAGACTTCGTGGTCACCCTGGTGGGCAAGCCCATAGTGGTGCTGGGGATCCCCTGGCTAACACGCCACAACCCCTGCATTAATTGGAGGACCCGTGCCATAACATTCGAGGACGGGGTCTACCAAGCACCAACGAAAGAGAAATCCTCTGCTTTGACTGTGGGGAGGGCTGAGATCGTCGACCAACAAGCCCCCCCCCCCCCGAAGGACTGCCGGAGCAATACTCGGACTTCGCCGACGTCTTCGGGGAAGAGGAGGCAGACCAATTACCTCCCCCCCCATCGCAAGACGGACTGTGCAATTGAACTGCTCCCGGACATTCCATTACCCAAGCCCAAGATCTACCCCATGACCCAGAGGGAATTGGCGGCGCTGTGAGAATTCTTAGACAAGAACCTCGCTAGGGGCTTCATCGAACCGGCAAACTCGCCAGTTGGAGCACCCGTCCTATTCCGGGAGAAGAAGGACGGCACCTTGAGACTATGCACAGATTACCGCGGATTAAATTCCGCCTCCCTATCAAACAAATACCCCCTCTCCCTCGTAAAAGACATGCTGGCACACTTGTCAAAGGGAAGGGTGTTTTCCAAACTCGACCTCCGCGAGGCGTACTACCAAATTCGCATCAGGGAGGGGGACAAGTGGAAAATGGTGTTCAACTGTCCCTTGGGCTCCTTCCAGTACAAGGTACTGCCTTTCGGTCTTGTGGGGGCCCCGGGGGTCTTCATGCAACTCATCAACGAGGTGCTGCATGACCATCTATTCAAAGGAGTCCTAGTTTACCTAGACGATGTCCTAATCTACACAAGGACTCAGAGGGAACACGAGAGATTAGTGAGACAAGTTCTCACTAAGCTCCGGAAAGCCAAACTCTACACTAAGCTCTCCAAGTGCGAATTCCACAAGTCGCGCTTGGACTATTTAGGGTACAGAATCTCAGCCAAGGGCATAGAGATGGACCCTGCGAAGGTTCAGGCGGTTTTGAGCTGGGAGTGCCCACGCACCCGGCGCCAGCTTCAAAGCTTCCTTGGGTTCGCGAACTTCTATAGGTCCTTTGCAAGGGGGTTCACGGAAATTGCCCTGCCCTTGACCGATTTACTAAAGACCAAAGGGATCGGGGAGACGCGCAAGGTCAAAAACCCAGGGGCCATGCTTAATTGGACTCCCAACTGTCAAACCGCTTTTGACAGGCTGAAAGCGCTGTTCACAGCGGAGCCAATTCTGTCCCACCCGGACCCCGAATGGCCTTTTGTGGTGCAGGCTGACGCCTCTGACTTCTCAATTGGGGCTATCCTACTGCAAAAGGATTCCGCTGGAATCCTGAAGCCATGCGCCTATCTCTCTAGGAAATTTTCAGAGACAGAGAGGCGCTGGCATATGTGGGAAAAGGAAGCCTTTGCAGTCAAAGCAGCACTGGAGGCTTGGCGTCACCTTTGGGAAGGGGCGACTTGCCCTTTTGAGGTCTGGACAGACCACCACAACCTTGAGGCGCTCCGCATGGCGGTCCGCACAGCAGATACGCTGGGCTCAGTTTTTCAGCCGGTTCAAATTTCAGCTGAAGTTCATCCCAGGGAAAAAGAATTTCCTGGCAGACGCACTCTCCCGACTACCCCAGGATGCGGAGCCTATCTCTGATGTCGTAGGGACTGTGCTTTCTGACTCCCAATTGGGTCTGGCAGCTGTCACCCGGGGACGCGCTCGGGGACAGCCTTCCCCCCCCCCTGCAAACGACTCTGGCACAGCCCGTACCAAGGCGCAGGCAACCACAGATGCCAGGCAGGTTATGTGCAGATTTTATAACAGCATTAAAATCTGACCCCTGGCTCCTCGCCAACCCTAACAAAGTGACTAGGGAACAGGACCTCGCCTGGGTGGAGGGAAGGTTATATGTCCCTGACTCACAAAGACCGACAATCCTCAGCAGGTCTCATGACAGCAAACAGGCTGGTCGCTTCGGGTTCCTAAAAACCCTACACCTAACCCAACGCCAATTTTGGTGGCCCTTGCTGAGGAAGGACGTCAAAACGTATGTGGCGTCCTGCCCTGTGTGTGTGATGGCCAAGCGACCGGCCGGTAAACCCCAGGGGCTGCTTCAGCCAGTGGCTGAGCCTTCCCACCCTTGGGATGAAATCTCAATGGATTTCATCGTGGATTTACCGCCCAGCCATAAGAAAACGGTAATCTGGGTAGTCAAAGACTACTTCTCAAAACAAGCCCATTTTATCCCCTGTGCCTTGATCCTGTCAGCACAACAGCTGGCGAAACTCTTCCTGGTACACGTGTACCGCCTCCATGGCTGCCCCTCTTGCTTGGTGACCGATAGGGGCACACAATTTACCTTGAGGTTCTGGCGGGCTTTTTTGAAACTAATAGGTACCCAGCAAGCCCTGTCAACCTCCTGGCACCCCCAGACGGACGGATCTACAGAGATCCTTAATGCCACACTGAAACAATTCCTCCACTCCTATATTAACTACCATGAGGACGACTGGGTGGGCCTACTCCCATTTGCAGAGGTCGCATACAATAACGCGATACATCAAAGCACGGGACAACCCCCCTTTGGGGTGGTGTCAGGTCGGGAGCTCGTCCCCATCCCTGAGCTACCTCAGCCCCCGTCCCCAGCAGTGGCCGCCTGTGATTGGGGTGCAAAACTCGCAGATTCCTGGCATCAAGGATGCGCTTAAAGAGGCACAAACCGCATACAAATTGCAAGCGGACAAGCACCAACACCAACAACCAACTTTTTGGGTAGGGGACCTGGTTTACCTATCCACCAAATTCATCAAATCACCGCAACCGTCCAAGAAACTGCCCCCCCAAATTTATTGGGCCATTCCAGGTCACACAAATCGTGAACCCAGTCACGGTGCGCTTGGACCTGCCCCATAATTTAAAGCGGCTGCACCCGGTGTTCCACTGCAGCTTACTCAAGCCAGCAAGTGACCCCTCTCGGTGGCACCCACGCACGCCCCCCCCCCACCAGTTATGATAGACGGACAACAACACTTCGAGGTCAAGGAGGTACTCGACTCCTGCAAACTGCGGGGCTCCCTCCAATACCTGGTCAAATGGAAACACTTCCCACACTCTGAGTGGGTCGCTGCCCATGACATCCAGGCTCCCGACCTAATCCACAACTTCCATACCGCCTATCCCTCCAAACCCGCAGCTTGATTATCTCAAGGGGGGCAGTATGTCATGATCACCGTTGCGATGCTTGTGACATCGCAATGGCTCGCATGACAATACAAGGAAATGGGTCTCTGGCGGATTAGGCAAAGGCAACTAAGAAACACAAAGAACCAGCAGCAGGTGCGAGGAAACTAAGTAACGACCGAGACCGGCAGACCGGGAAACAAAAGATACAAAGTAGCCAACGGGTAATTGACTAACAACAGGAGAGGCGCACCCGGGCTTTCGAAGAATTAAGAGACTGATCGCCCGGCAATGGATCGTTACCGCACAGGAAGGCGATCAAGGCGATGCCCGGGGCGCAGGAGGGCTGCACAACCTCTCACCTGGCAGGGACAAAACCGTTGGGACTTGTGGGACGCACCTGGGATGATGTGGGGTGGAGCGCTGACCGGCACGGGCTATTTAAATCCCGTTCCGGCGCGCTCCCCTCACTCTCAGCTTTCTAAGGGCATGCACTCTGTTCCCAAATAAACCCAGAACCTAAGTCTACACTAGCGTCTGTGTTTTTATTGGGTCTCAGGCAGAGCCTGACACACCACTACTAAGTAAACTGAATGGACTAGGGGGCAAAGAGAAGAAACAGACTAAACACGTCTATGGAAAGGGGACAAATATGACTCCTTTAATTTTCCAAAATTGTTTATAGGAATTATTAGATAAACTGCTTCCAAGCAAAGGGTAATCAACAAAAACTCCCCAAGTTCCAAAAAATTGCTCTCCCTTTTGTTTTTTTGTTTCTGCTTTTTTTTTAGTAGAGGAGGAAATAAGTGAACATCATAAGTGGAATTTGGTAGAAGAAAGGGAGATGGGGAGGTATCGAGCAAAGATATAAATGTAATATCTACAAGGTCGTCATACAAAAATTACACACATTGAAAACAGTAACTCAGGGAAGTATCAACAAATATATGATCCTCCCTCAATAAATTACATTTAAAAGGCCCTCGGGAAAAGCTCTTCTTCCAGAAGGACAATAGGTGGGGTGAAGCTAGCTTCTTATTAAAGATTTTTTTTTAAGAGAATAAGAACAATGCAAATTTTGAAAGAAAAAAAAATAAAACTAATAAGTAAGTAAAAAAAAGTGCAAAGAAAGAAATAGAGAAGAAAAAGAAAAGGTTATAAAGGAGCAGCTTCCAATTTTCTTAACAGCAGTTATAAGTACATTTAAGGAGCCAGTTTGGTCTAGTGATTAAGGCACCAGGCTAGAAACCAGGAGACCATGAGTTCTAGTCCCACCTTAGGCATGAAAGCCGACTGGGTGACCTTGGGCCAGTCATTCTCTCTCTCAGCCCAAATCACCTCACAGGGTTGCTGTTGTGGGGAAAACAGGAGAAGGAAGGAGTATTAGGTATGTTCCCTGCCTTGAGTTATTTATAAAAATAATAAAGGCGGGATAGAAAATAAATAAATTTATATTTTACCCTTTCTCTCCAAGGTTACAACATAATTTCCTTCTATCCATAATCTACCCTTTCTAATCATCAAACCCATAAATTACAAGTTCATTTTTTTTCTTTTTTCAGCAAAAACTCCATAAGGGGTTTCCAATCATAATGGATACAGTTATTGTCCTTTCTCTAATCAGACAAGTCAATTTTGCCATCTCTGCTAATTCTGTCATCTTCACCAGCCATTCCTCTGTTGTAGGTATTTCAGAGTCTTTCCATTTTTGTGCATATAATAATCTCACAGCAGTTATCATATATTAAAAACAACCTTCCATAACACATGTCTATCCGTTAGTCCCAACAGGAAAAGTTCTGGTTTCAATTGAATATTAATCTTTAAAATTATTTGTATCACTGTGTGTATTTGAACCCAAAATTTTCTGGGTTTTTTGCAAGTCCACCAAGCATGATAAAATGGCCCTTTGTTTTCCACATTTCCAACATAAATTTGAAGTATCTTTATACATTCTAGATAATTTTTCTGGAATCATGTACCAATGGTACATCATTTTATAAAAGTTCTCTTTTAAACTATAACACAATGTAAATTTCAGTCTTTTCAGCCACATATTTTCCATTATTCCATGGGTATATTATGTCCAAAGTTCGTAGTCCATTTTATCATACACTCTTTCACTTGTTCTTCTTCCATTTCAAATTTTAACAAAAGTTTATAAATTTTAGCAAGCATATGTTCATCATTTGTACATAGTTCAATTCCAAATGTCCTGTTATCTACCTTAAATCTTTCTTAACTGTGCATATGAAAACCATTGAAAGCCAAATCCCTCTGGGGAGTCAATTGACCTCTTGACTTCATCTTATATTCTCCATGCTCTTGTTCTAACAGCTCTCTGTATGTTAACCATCTCTCTTTGACTCCTGTTTCTTTTCTATAAAATGTTTCTTGTGCTGAAATCCATAAAGGCATTTTTGGGCACAATCTGGGTTTCTATTTATATTCCATATTCTCAATATGGCACTTCTAATATAGTGATTTTTAAAATCTACATTAACCTTAACTTTATTGTACCATAGAAAACCATGCTATACAAACCTCGGGTCGTGCTCTTCTATTTCTAAAATTCTCTTATTTCTCAGCAGCACCCACTCCTTCATCCAAACCAAGCAGCAGGTTGCAAACTACAATTTCAAATTGGGCAGTCCCAATCCTCCTCGTTCCTTTGCATCTTGGACAATTTTATATTTAACTGTTGGCTTTTTCTTTTGCCATACAAACCTAGATATATATTTCTGCCATTGCTTAAATGGTACATCAATTGTCAAAATAGGTATTATGTGAAATAAAAACATCATTCTAGGCAATACATTCATTTTTATCACAGAAGCAGGTTTTTATCACAGAAATTCTCCCCAACAATGACAATTGCAGTTTCTCCCATTTTAGCATGTCCTCCTTAATTTCATTCCATGTCTTAACATAACTGTTCTGAAATAACAATTCATATTAGTAAAAACCAAGTATTTCATTTTTTTCTCAATCTTAAAACCAGTTTTTTCCATCAATGCTTTTTGCTCTTCAATCCTCATGTTTCTTAACATCTTCATTTTCTCATTATTAATTTTAAATCCAGCTAATGCACCAAAATCCTTTAATTTTCCCATTAATATTTCTATTCCTTCCAAAGGATTTTCCAGAATTATCACCAAATCATCAGCAAACACTTGTAATTTATATGTTTCCCCTTTAATCATCACTCCAGCAATTATTTTGTCTTGTCTTATGTCTCTATTCAATACTTCCAGAGCTAAGATGAATATCAGTGGTGACAAAGGACACCTTTATCTTGTCCCTTTCTGTATCTCACAGGGTTTTGTTAATACTCCATTTACAATTACCTGTGCCTTTTGTAAAGTATATTGATTTTACCCATTTAATAAAATTCTCACCAAAGCCCGTATCCTTCAAAATTTTAAACAAGAAAGTCCAGTTCATCTCTTCGTTTTGTAAAGTCCACAAAACAAAAAAGTGAAATACTTGGGTATTACGAATTGTCTTTTCCCTCTGATGTTTAACGATCAACATTCCCATGAAGGTATGGTCTGCTAATACAATTGTTTCCAAGTAATATCAAAAGCACTTTTGTCAGTTAATCCTTTAAATTCAAACTGTCCCCTTTGCCCGTTTTATAACATTCTTAGGCCAAAATCTTAAGAATTTTAATTTTAAAGAACTTTAAAGGTTTTTTTTTTCCCTTCCTGCCAGTCAGAAGATCTTTTTAATTTTTTTAAATATAACTTTATTGAAAGTTTTAAAAGCAAGAGTAAAAATTAATACAAACTAAAATAGAATAAGAAAGAAAAAAGAAAAAGGAAAAAGGAAAAAGGAAAAAAGAAAAGAAAAAGCTATAGTGTAAAAGGAGGGGGGAGGTAGAAGAAAAATAGAAAATAAAGAAAAATATCTACTTTCAGCTTCCAGAAGTGGCTTCTGATCTTCTTTAAAGCATATAAGTACAATTGTAAATTTACCTCTTCCTCTAAAGTTACATCGTGACTCTCTTCTTTCTATAATCTATCCTATCTAATGGTCAGAACCATAGATCATAAGTTCATTTTTTTTCTGCCAGGTTTCTATATTCAAATAACTGGATTGTGTCCAAAGCAAGGTTATTCCTGAGGAGCAGGCTGATTTTAGAGGGCATGTTCAACTTTGGACCATGGTCTGGTCTTTCACCATTTGGCTGAAAAATACTCTGCTTCCCCTCCTCCCAAGGCTCCCTGTTTTGCAACCTTTATTCATTTTAAGTCAGCTTTTGAATTAATTCCAAGGGAGAGATTGTGGAACAGATTAAGGTGATCTACCATTGACAAAACGGCTGCTCCTATTTATCCAGTCTCTCTATTCGAAGACCTGAGAATTACTGTAGATGTTGTTGTTTTTATCCTGCCTTTTATATATATAACTCAAGGTGCTGGACATACCGAATCCTCCTGCCTCCTATTTTCTCCACAACAACTCTGTGAGGTGGGTTGGGCTGAGAGACAGTGGCCCAGAGTCACTCAGCTGGCTTACATGCCCATCTTTCTGCAGCTGTTCCAACTTACAGAGGGGTAAAGGAAGGAAAGGAGGGTTGCATGCTAACCCTCTTGCTTTTTAATCTCTATATGAATCAAATAATTCAGGCACTTATGGTCCCTGCTCACCACCCTCCTGTTCCAGTAGAACGTGTGATTCTGGCACTTTTATACGCAGACAACGTAGTCATGTCATTTTCTCAGATAGGAGTGAGAAGGGCACTAAGGGTACTGGCCTTTTTTATGTTTAGAAGAAAGATTACAGGTGGTCCTCAGTTAACAATGGCAATTGGAACCAGAATTGCCATCGCTAAGTGATGTGGTTGTAAAGTGCAATGTCACATGACCACACTGCTTAGCGACAGTAGTTTCAGCAGGTTCCAGTTGCCGTTGTTAAGCAAATCCTGCGCTGTCATTAAGTACAACATCACACGGTCGCCATTTGCGACCTCCTGCCGGCTTCCCCATTGACTTTGCTTGTCAGAAGCCAGCAGTGAAGGTCACAAATGGTGATCACATGACCGTGGGACACTGTGATGCTATAATTGTGAGCTGGTCACGAAGCACCCAGATTGCAATCTCATGACTCTGCGGACGCTGAGACGGCTGCAACTATGAGGACTGGTTTTAAGTACCACTTGTTCAGCACCATTGTAAGTTTGAACAGTCACTGAGTGCTCGTTAAGCGAGGACCACCTGTATGAATAAACTATCAGAAAACCAAAGTTCTAGCATTTGCTCAACACTCATAAAATCCATAAATGGCAAATTAACGGGACTCCCGTTGAGCAGTTGTGTACGTATAAATACCCTGAAATGTTGTACCACACCACTTTATCTTGGAGTGCACATCTCAGTGTAGTTTCACAGCTATTATGAGAGTTTCATTCAAAGGGACACTACATCTCTGTAGTTTTCTTAGTAAGGGTGTTCCTCAGTTTCTTCTTGGTACTCAAATCTTCTTTCTTATGAAGTTCAATAGTCTTGAAGTTGTTCAAATTAAGATTAAGTAGAACTATTTTTGTAGTCCCAAAACTTTTTAAGAATGCCATCTTAAGTTTGGAGATGGGTTTGGTTTCTGTGGATGGTAGAGATTGGTTCCTATTCACAGATTTTTGGTAAAAATTGGAGGAATGGATTATGAAGATGGCAGAATTAGCAGACATGGTAAAATTAGCCTGTTTGGTCAGGGATAAAACAGTACTTTTATAAAAGACAAAGGAAACCTTTTATGGACTTTTTGCTGAAAACGGAAAAAAGGTGATTTCTAGATTTGATGATTGAAAAAGGATTGAATAAGGGGCTGAAGGGCCTATTGTAATGTGAAAGAGAGATGATGAATTTGTAACTGCTGTAAAGGTCGGAAGTCGCTCCTTTAATAAGCTTTCTTTAATAATGAGGCTTTGAAAGCGCCAGAAGTGCTCTCAAGCAATGGATCTGGGACATTGACCTTCAGACCAATCTGAGCCTAGTGTCTAGTCCTATAATTTGGTAGATTCTTCCAAAAGGGTTTGCGCCAGCCTCCTATCAATCATCCATTACAATATTGAAATTTCATAGGGCCTTTACTTTAGCACTGCCCTCAGCAGTCCCCTTTGGACACTCTACAGATACCCCTGCACACCAGCACCTACACCCATGTAGGGAGGGCTCAATAGAGTCTCTGAGCCATTGGCTCCTTTGGTCTTCCCTTTACAAGGACTCTCAAATGACCCTCATCTACCCCATCCAAAAGAGAATTCTGGGCAGAGAACATGACATCTATTTGTTGCTCCTCCTGTTCAGTAAGAACTCAAGTATATCCTCCCAGGTGCCTCTGTTTGTTTTATTTGCCTTACTTGTAGCTAAAGTTTTTGATTTTCATCTATTTGTTGTTTTACTCTTTCATTATTGTACTCTTTAGCTTGTATTATTATACATTTATTTTTATTCTTTGCTATATATATTTATGTTCTCTCCCTCTCTTCATTTTGTAGGTTTTATGTATATTGCTGTTTTCTGGCCTGATTTGATTTGATTTGATTTGGGGTTCTTTTTTTCCCAGCCTATCATGGAGGAGAGACAAAGCATTAAGGAAAGCTGAATGGAAGGTAACTATCAGGATGTGTCTGTGAATGGATAGGTTTGAAAGTCAAAAACTACAAGTGTATAAATCTAAAGCTAAAACTATATCCCAAATACTGTATAGTACACACATATGCACCTACAATGATCCAAAGTCCTTAGACATTGTTCAATCTTTTTTTTTTAATGAGCCCTCTCACCTTTCATGCTGCGTTTCAAATGCATGGAAACTGGTATGGTTCCACTGGAGCTGAGAGTCTGTGTTTCCTGATCTCTTACTGGCTTAAACTCCTGTATTCCAACAGCTCACTGGCCTAATAATTCTCCTTGATGGCTTTTCATCAAGATGGAAGTAAAAATCTCAGCTGACCTCTGTTATCATGGCCTTTCTATCTACTCTTTGCTGCCCTTAAGCCAAGGAAAATTTAAAGATGAAATCTGTCAAAGAATCTTTGACATTGCATGGCAGATGAATTTTGTGCTACAGCCAACTTTCAGTGATGGGTTCAAATCTGGAAACCTTTTATACCTGTAAAGTACTTATTCAACTTTGTTTGCCCAGCATAACACAGAGCCTTTGCTTTGGCTCGTTTCTATACAAAATGGGAAGTATAGTAGGACAATACGAAATGGGAAGTACAATAGGACTCCATTCACTGCTGTTCTTGTGGACAGAATGGACCTGAAACCCTATTGCCTGTATTGTTCCACTGCCTTTCCTATACCAGCTTATGTGCAGGTATGTTTTTATTGCCTCCTAACAAAGCCAAATCAGTTATGAGGCATTTCGTTTCCTAATCCTAATCCTACCATCAGCAAGAGGCTTGTTCTGTGTCCATTAGCAGCGATTTCCATAACAAGGCATAAAATGTCCTAATCCTGGAGGGATGCCATTATGACATAGTTCTTTTTTATCTTATTATATGTTCATTTTATTTTATTTTATTATTCTATTTCTATTTTATCTTATGCTTTATATGGTTTTATTGTATCTCATTCAATTGTTCCTTTTTTCCATTTTCTAAATCTTAACTTTTATACAGCTGTTATCTCACTTCTGTGTTTTTACCTTGCTTATAAATGACCACAATTAAATAAATCTGATGTTGAAATTCACATATGAGCAGGTGCATATATGTATATGTGAGAGCTCAGCTGACATTTAGCACCAGCTCCAGCTATACCCATTCACACATAATCCCTGACAATAAATATAAAGTTAATTTTGATTACATTGCATTTTCCTGAAGCATTGAATATAAGTGATGGATTGACATAATCTATTCTGTTGTTACTGTTCCTATAATCCAAATCGCTCTCTCCGATATTTACTAGTGCTGATTTCACTGGTAGGAACTGTTAAGTACAGAAATCACATCAGAATAAGTTAATATTTGCACATCTCTTAGGAGATGAGAATCTTACATAATAGGGAACAAAAATTGCATGCAGAGTCCAAAAAGAGTACGCATCTCTATTGGTTAATATTCTACCCAGCCCTTTCATTGTCTGGTCCTTTACCCACATGATAGGAAAAGAAGTGTTGAAATTTTGTCCCATAGAGAAGATTACATAACAACTGGGCCAATAATAATAATTATAAAAGTGAATCAGTTTTCATCATCTAAGTTTAAATATTGCAGCAGAACATGTATTGCAATTATGACTGTCCCTTATTTTTCAACCCTTTTGCATCTTTTTAAATGTAAGCATAATTCCCCAAGGCCTGGAACTCAAAACCCTAGCTCACCCAGAGTAACGTCAGTTATTTTATTTACTTTTTCTTTGGCCTTTACATTGATGTTATCTTTAATTATGTTTGTCAACTAAGTAGTTGTCTCAACTGTTAAGATAAAAGTACATTCTAACAGGTAAGGCAAGTCAGCCTGTTGACTTGATTAATCTATAGGAATGATGGTGCAAATATTCCAGGGCACATTTTGTATACAATTATATTCAGGACATCTGAATGCATTACAATTCATATATATATTTACACATTAATGCTTTGTTGTTGTTCACTTAATCAATTGCTTTCACATATCATTTCACAGCTGGAAGGGTCCTTAGAAGTCATCTAGTCCAACCTCTGCTCAGTGCAGCATCCACTAGAGCATCTTTGAAAGAACCAACCAGACTCTGAAGAATTCCAGTGGAAAACTCACCACTTCACATGGTAACCTGTTCCACTGGCTGATACCTTGCAAAATTAGGAAGTTCTACCAAATGTCCACCAAATGTCTAGTCTAAATCTATCTCTTCCTCACAATGGAGTTACATCATACTTGGTTTCCCATTTGTTTCTAGTATACTCAATCCTTTTGTTGTTGTTGTTGTTTTTGGTATCTCTTGCAAGCCACAACCAATTCTGAGCTTTAATTTTTCTGACACAGTTCCTACAGTACCTATATTCCTAAGTTATACGCTCATCCTTCCATTTCCTATACATGAAACCTTTTCTTTTCAGCATTTTAGAGAGTGCTGCACACTAGTCTCTTTAGATTTCTCCCATGTTTATTTCTAGTAGGAATTGGTTGTGATTGCACATTCAGTATCTTTTTTGTATACCAAGGCTAAATTCCCCCATTATTCCGGTCGTTCTTTTACTTCCAACTTTAAGAATTTTAGTCCCCTATAATTAGTATGACTTTTTTTTTTGGTGTTCGGTCAGCAAGATGTTGGAAGTCACTATAAAACTGTTCCAACATCTCCTTTCTCTGTATCTGTAGTTGGAGCATAAAACAGGACCACTGCAGTATTGATTGATTTGGATTCAGTTGCCTTGGATTCGAACAGTTCTTTCCATCAACTTTTTCAGAAGTATCCAACTATTAACTATGAAGAACTTTGAAGTATCCAGCCATTAATTTGAAGACCTGGCTCTTCACCCAGGCTCTTGACGAGGTTGACTGAAGCCCCCTTTGGATTATGTGGGCTTGTTTCTTTTAGCTTCTGTCCATTTTTTTGTTATGCTTCCCACCTTCATTCTTCATTTTTGCCTATTTTTCCTTTATTTTAATGTTTTTATTGTAACCACCCAGAGTCATTGGGAATTGGGCAGCATATAAATTTAATAAATAACAACTCTGACACCTTCTTCTTATTAATGATAACTACTCCATTTTTCAAAGATTTTTTGTCTGCAGTAGAAGTTCTCATGCTCTTCTGATGCAAAGTGACCCATTCCACACTATTTCAGGTCACTGACTGACAGAACATCCACATTCAGTCTTGATGTTTCTGCTTTTCTCTAACAGCAGCATGAACATGTCCCACAGTTTTTACATGGCATGTCCTCATGATATTCCCTTCATCTCATTCCCAGCCCACACAAAAGATAGCTTAAATAAGTACTCTTAAATCTTCTCAAAATCAATCTGCAGGTGTCAAATAACTAGCACAAAAAGTTGTTCTGTAGCACAAGATTGTGGACATCTGCAGTATTAAATCCAGCAGTTTTATTTTAGGTGGGAGTATCCAAGATTAGGAATTAGTATTCTTGTAAAATTGCCAGTTGAGTTTCACCAGTTGAGAACATGAAACATTAGGAAAGTTGCTGTGACATCTACATGTGCAAACAGTCTTTGTTTTATGAACAGGTTCTTGACCTATGGTATCTCTTCTATGACTCAGTTCACCAAAATGTTGATGCAACAGATGGATCTTTACATATGATGCTTGGCGCTCCATGATATTATCCACCCCTTGCTGCCACATGGCTGTCAGCATATGTAAGTACTGTGTAAGTATTGTTAAATAAGAACACAGTATTAATCTGTAATTTCATGATATACTTTCTATTTCCAAAAACTTTTGCAAGACTAATGAATCATAGTCTTGGAGCTGCTATGCAGACCCATCTGCAGAAAAATCGTTCAGTTTGTAAAAATGTCTGGTGGATTCATATAATAAGCAGAAATGACCACAAGGTGATTAGTAAAAAAGAGACAGAGACAGAGTTTTAAGTCTAATATTGGAGAGAGAAATGCTTAGTTGGTTCATATGGGCAAAAAGAAAACATTGGTCAACTGATGAAATAAGAAATTATTTTAAATGGGATAAAAGAAGGAAACAAGCTATTAAAATAACAACACCTGGATAATGTAAGAGAATTAAAAACAGTTTGAGCAGTATTTATATATATATATATAAAGTTAGTCATATATATATTTGTGTTAGTGTGTGTGGAATGTATAGAGCCAGTTTGGTCTAGTGATTAAGGCTCTGGGCTAGAAACCAGGAGACTGAGAGTTCTAGTCCTGCCTTAGGTGTGAAAGCCGGCTGGGTGACCCTGGGCCAGTCACTCCCTCTTAGTCCAACTTACCTCACAGGGTTGCTGTTGTGGGGAAAATAGGAGGAGGAAGGAGTATTAGGTATGTTAGCCGCCTTGAGTTATTTATAAAAATAATAAAGGTGGGGTAGAAAATAATAAAATAATTAAATAAATATGCATCTATGCCAACTTGATTTTCCAAGGGTAATAAAAATGACAAAAAGTATCAAATCATTCCCAGATTACTAGCAAGACTACTTAAAATTAATCAACAGGCCAATTTCCATTTCCCTCATATTTCTTTCAGCTGTTAGTGGCCTCCAGAGGATTTCAGATTTATTTAGTTGGACATGATCACAGTACTATTTCCTTTAACAGTATTGGGGGGGGTGTAACTTTAATGTATATACTATAAATCACCCTATATGTACATCTCATAGGGTTGTTGTTGGGCGAAATTGGGATGATGGAGCATTATGTATACCACCTTGAGTTCCTTAAGAAAAGGCAGGATACAAATCTAAGAAATAAAGAAATAATCTGTTATTGAATCTTACAAAATTGAACCTTACAACAAATCTACATTAGAATGCATTGGCTGAAGTTGTTTTTCTCTTCCAAGCAAAACTTGTGTCATAAGCACAAGAAACAATGTTGTATTTCTACCTATGAAAATTTTATTAAAAATAAAATAACTGCCCTGAAATGTAAGTAAAGTTAGTGAAAAGAGCCCATGCTAAATAAAAGTGATCATCTTAAAAGAGTACCAGTTTATATTCAGCAGCACCAAGGTATATCTACTTCTGAATAGTAAAAAGAGTAGTTTCCAGACTTTCAGCTTCAAAGAACATTTTGTCACATGTTCTTGTCTACTTACAATTACCAGACTTGGATTTCTAGGCAGTGCAAAGGACAGTGGGATATAGTCAGTTCATGTGCAGGACAACTCAACACATCTGTTGCATACCAAGAGAGCACCCAAGAATACAACCAACACTTCCTTACACTTGGACATTACACAGAAAATCCATTAGAGACAGCGTGCTGTCTTCCAGAAAGTTCCACAGAACACAGTTTGTAAAATCACTGACCTACTGCACAGTTATCTGCAGCCAGTGATTAATGGAGCACTGAAATGTGTTGGTTTCACACTCATTTCAAAGGTGGTAAACGAAACAATTCAAAGGTGGTGAAAGTACAAAGGAAATGAACAAAATACCTGTGGATTCTGCCATAAGTAAGGTATAGACATTTCAGTTTCCAGAAGCCATTGTGCTGTATTTGAATTCTAATACTAAAACTAAATAACCATGTCTTTATGCATGATGTGTACCTTGATCAACGTTCTTGGGGCTGAGAACTGAAGGACTTGATCCCATCTCTAACATTTGCCAAATTTCCTCCAAGGAACTAGGTGCGCTAGATGATGACAACAGACTTTGCTGGGATAGGCTTGGACTTTCTCTTCTGAGCTGTTGAGGCTGCTGTGGCACAGGGGCTTTAGACATTGAGGGATTTGCAGTGCAGTTTCTCATAAATGAGTCTGATTCAACCTGTGGAAATGACCAAAATCTGAGATCAGTGTCATGTGGAAATAGATTAGGTAAAGGTAAAGGTTTCCCTTGACGTAAAGTCCAGTCGAATCCGACTCTAGGGGGCGGTGCTCATCTCCGTTTCTAAGCCTTGGAGCCGGCGTTGTCATAGACACTTCCGGGTCATGTGGCCAGCATGACGACTCGGAACGCCGTTACCTTCCCGCCGAAGCGGTACCTATTGATCTACTCACATTTGCATGTTTTCGAACTGCTAGGTGAGCAGGAGCTGGGACGAGCAACGGGAGCTCACCCCGCCGCACGGTTTCGAACCGCCGACCTTCCGATCGGCAGCTCAGCGGTTTAACCCGCAGCGCCACCGCGTCCCTAAATAGAAATAGATTAGAAATAGCATAAAAGGCAGTCATAGGTTTAAATGGCCTATCGTGCTTTCTATACATGCAATTGTGTGATCACAATTTATGTACAAACATATACTAATTTTTACACTGGAGGCATCCAGGAGGTAGAGCTGAAGACTTCAGATTGCAGAAGTTGATGGAGCTGGATGAGCAGAGCTACAGTAAGAGATTGAGATGTGTTCAGGTATATGAATGGAGGGTCAAATATGCTTTGTAATCTCCATAAGTGAGGGAAGTAGTTGTGGATGGCAATTTGTAGCACACATTTATATAAGTAAATGGTAAATATTTGGGCTATTCAAGAACTGTGTGATTCATGGCTAGATACTCAGTTCTGGAAATAATTCAGTGTTGGCTTCAAGGGAAATGACCAGGTTTGTTCTTGATTGCGGAGTATGAATCAGGAAAAGCAGAGGTCTTCTAACCATTATCTAACATGGAAAAAATGTCAATACCTAACCATTTTTTTCAAAAAATGGAATAGGGTTTTAGGTAAAAATTTAAGGAAATGGAACAGAACAAATTTTGTAGAAATCAGTGCTGTGACTTCCAAGTTATATGGTCTTTGGACTGGAAAAACTGCTTGCCCAGACCACTTTTGCATTATTCTCAAAGCTCTCAGGAATAACTTGGCAATGCATTTTGAGTGAAGCACCTTCCTATCAATGTCAGTGTCAGTTTCTCCACTGTCTAATATTCTAGTACACATATACTACACTCTGAAACACACAGAGAGGTGATGGCAAAAAGAATGATTTTGCAGAGGAATACATGAACATAACAGCTGTAACATTATTCTCTTCAAGCAGAATTAAAGTTTGAAAAATAACACATATGTCGTGAAAACTTTGAAACAGCAAAAGAAAAGGGAAAAAAGTCTGATAAACCAACTAATCCATGGACAATCAAGTGAGTCTGGAAGTTGAGTCTGAAAGTGAGTCAGAATGGAAGTGAATTTAAAAAATTGAAAAAGTGAATTAAAAAAATAAATTGGCTGTTTGCAAAAAAAAAAAAAAAGAGCATCACATATAGAGCCTCTGAAAAAGAAAAACAGTCTGGTTGACAGTCAGGTGTAAGTTAATGACAGTGAATATGTACATATATCTGTCCCACCCAGTCTCCTACTTGTCCCAAAGGCTGCAATCTGGGCAATAAATTGGAAGGGTCACTCTGACCTGTTAATCCCTGAATAAAATCCTCCCTATCCCTTCTCTCTCCATCAAAATGTGTTTCTTGAGGAACATTACAAGTTTTAAAACTGCTTTTCTCTCTCAGGTACACGTCACCATCAAGTGTGCCATGCTCCTGAACTACAGAAGAGATCCCTGCAGAAAAATCTGAAACAGGGATAGGGCCAGTTTGTCACCTTTGTTCTGCCTAGATAGTTATATACCTTTCCATACTGACTCATTTCATACTGGGTAGGAGTTTTGTGCAGAATCAGAGTGCAGCTGTAGTGAGGACCCATGTTGCATTTCCCATGCAATTAATATTAAATCTCTGCCATAAATGACAATAAAAGTTGTGGAAAGAATATCACATGCAGTTAGGAAATTACTTGCTATCAATTCCAATTTGTAAGTACATGAAAAGTGCATCAGCAAATTGGATTCAAATTAACATTACATTGTATTAGTAAAAGTTGTAAAGTAATTTAATATTAATTTAGCTATCTAAAATTGCGTACCTAACTACTTTAAGTGAAGGAAAAACTGTTACTGAAACCAATAGGATTTACTTCAAAGAAAATATGCTTATGTTTAGACTCCATAGGATGTACTTAAGGCTATAAAACACCATACTTGTTTTAAAAGGATTTCTGCTTCTTCACTACAACTGCTACTGCTTGGGATATTTTCATTATTTAACTTCTCAATGAAAGGAAGACGTTTTCTTTGTGCATGTTGTAACTCCTGCCATGAGAAGGAGCAGACTAAATTTTTTTATGATTTTCTTCTTTTGAAATAAAGAGAAGCTTATGTTATTGCAGGAACAAAAGAAATTCAGAAAAAGCAGAGGCACAAATACAGGTTTTGTTCAATGCTGAATTCCAGTCTTAAATTCACCATTGAACAGAATCTATATATGTGCCTCTGCCTTTTCTGAAATTCTTTGTCCTCACTTTTGTTTAACATGAGATATCATCATAGGTAGTACGCAACACTTACATAACCCCCAGGCTTTGGAATGCATTCCCTGGGAAGTTGTGTTTAATTGTTAATGTTTTTATTCCTTTCAATTCATACTTGCTTTTTTACTTTTTTCGTATTTTGTATGTTACATTGTGTTAAACATCTCGAGTAGAAAGACAGAATAGAAAATGAATAAATAATAAACTTTAAAAATCTTATATTGTGCAAACCCTGTTCTATTCATTTGAATCATAGTAATTTCAAGGACTCAGGAAAACTATAGAATGGTCTTCTTTGTGCCAATGAGACCCTTCAAATGTTGTCCAGGGATAGGGGAAATAAGTACATGGAATTTCAGAAGTCCTCTGCGATATTCAGAGCCTGCCCAACAGCTGGCTCCTTTCCAGAAATCCAGAGTCATACAAAACAACAAATATAGTTTGATTCCAAAACTGTTAGTGAAAATATCTCTCAGATCTTTATTCTCTAGACTAAATGCACCCAAGTCCCTTCTATCAGTATTATGCCACTGATCTTTATGGAAAGCACAAAAATGGCACATCATCTGCAATCTCAAAATAAATGATTAATTGTAGCTTGACTGTGTCCTCCATGGAATATGAATAGTTACTGTAAAATGGGCATAGAAAAATCAGAGCTCTTCCACAATACACTCCAGAGCCTGGCTTTTGTACAGCTTGTGTACAATATCACTGTGATCACAAGACAGGATCTAGCATTCAGAGGACAACCTTCTTGTCCTTAGTATAAAATTGTACGATGAGGTTCTGACAAACTATGTAGAAGAGATCATATTACCTGTTTTGTAAGCTGGTACTGCAAATGTTCTAAAGCTAGAAAATGCTGCTTTGCTTCTTGTACAAGTTCTTTGGGATAAAGGGCACCAGGGAATGTGTCGCGTTGAGAGTTTGTTGAGTTTTTGCAATCCTGAAATCCTACAGAGATGACAAAATAAAGAAATGAACCTTTTCTATATTGCACATAACATCATTCAGCAATGGCTTTTATGTAAAAAAACCTCAATTGAAAGAAGTTGGGTCCCAGAACTTAAAAGCAAATTCTCTTACATGGCATCTATTTTGACCTCAAACTAGTTATACAATAATGTCATTTAGCATTGTTCTTCATCTCCAGGAAACAAAACAAAAAAGTATTTATTTCAAGAATCTTCTTATATACATGATAAGTATATAAAAGAGCTTTTTGCTGTTATGTAACAAGTAGTTGTCACCTTGACCTTTTAGTGCAGTAATCAAGGTCTTCATAGCCAAGAATAAGAAACAAATGCTGAGTCTGTTCATGTTTCATTCCACCATCTTCAATGTTAAGAGTAACTGTGCTCTTATTCAGCAGCATTTCATTCTCAAGCTCTAACCAGGACCTCTTAACCTTGGCAACAAGCCTGCATGCAGTACTTCACTCTATTATTTTTCTCAATCTCAAGAGCCCAAATTTCTCATATAAGAATTGAGATCCTTCCCTCCAATGAGTTTACCTTCCTTTGAAGCTGCTCCAAGTTCTGCTCTTAGTCTGTTTACCATCTCTAGTAGCTGCTGTTTCTCTTTGCTCAGACAGCAGATCTTTTTTGCAGCTTCTTTCAATCTACCTTGAATCACTTTTGCATGGTTTCTAAAATGCTGATGGGGCCCGTCACCTGCCCCCATACCAAGTAACTGTTGCTTGAGATGAACAGAATCTTCCTGGAGCTGTTTTACCAGTGGACTCTAGAAGCAAAATGAGATAAAGATTCTTCCAGAATAGAAATCCCTAATCTTTCAGTGCTGATAATGTATTTCACATTTTGAGAATCTGTTATGGATTTCCTGGGTGCTTTTGAAAAATAGTTGCTGAGAGGGGCTTGGATTCCAAATCACCAATTACAAAGTACTATTTAACTGGAAGATTATTTGCCACCTGGACTGGACCCTGTCTCCTACAGATGCCTCCTAATAATGCTTTGTCTTTATTGGGGGCAGATGGGCACCCTTCTAAACAAAGCACTAGACCCTAGTAGTCCACTAGTTTCATTTGGGGCCCAGAGCAATACTTGGAAATTAAAAGATGCCAGAAGCTGAAACATTGCTTTGAAGAATGCCAACTTCCCAAATTTAAAATCATTGTTATTTTAAATGTAAAAAATGAGGTGGGGAAAGGAACCCAACAGGTAGCAAGAGAACTATAAACAGGCACATTCGTAAAAGTAGGCACCACACTAGGAAGCCCATTCCAGAATGGCATCACCAAAAGAAAACGAAGGACAAGATATATATTTCTTAATGAATATGACAAGATTAATTAATTTAATTATTTTTAGGCCATTTGTAACAGTAAAAATTTTCCCAAAGCAGCTTGCCTAACAATAAAGGAATATTACATATTACATTAATAAAAGCAACCATTTTATCCAAGATATAAATAAGGACCTACCAGCTTCTACCAGTAAAAAGTACTTCTTGCTACTGCAAATACATGAGCTTCCCAGCTATTACAGAACCTAGTAACCAATCAAAGCGAGTATTTGTAGCTCAGGGTTGAACTGTGGAGTCCTTGGTGCTCTCTGAGCCTTGCTGTTTTCTTGCAGACATTTCATTGCCAGACTAGGCAACATCTTCAGTGTGAACAGGGAGAGGGCCTTGCTCCCTGTTTATATATAGTGGCTTGCCTTGCTTGTGTTGGGGGGGGGTGTTCTCTCCTTGGGAGTTCTTTGATTGGGCTGTTGTTTGCTGTTTGGTTGATTGACTGAGTGGATACCCTCTCAACTTCATCAAAAAGTGCCTCACCACCCAACCCACTACAACCCAACCAACAGAAGCTATGAAAAGGGTAACACTGCCAAACATCAGAAGCATCTCAGAAACTACCAACAGACTGTTACAACTACATGGCATCACCATAGCACATAAACCAACTAAAACTCTTCAAAACATATTAAGTAACCCAAAAGACCCAATAGCCCAAGAAGAAAAAACAGGAGTTATTTACAACATACAGCGCAAAGACTGTAACAGCCACTATGTAGGACAGACAGGCAGAAGATTAGCAGAGCGCATTCACGAACACCAACTAGCAATCAGAAGACATGATGAAAACTCCTTAATCTCACAACACATGGACAGACTCAACCATACTTTCAAATGGGAAACTGTGAGCATCCTAGACCAAGCCAAATCCAAAAACGCCAGAGAATTCCTGGAAGCCTGGCACTCAGACAAAGCAGCCATCAACAGACACATAGAGGTAAACAACATTTACATATCATTCAAAAGAGACAATAGAAAAGCCAAAAGACCAGTACACTCCCTTGCCAGCAATCCACACCCAGATATGCAAAGATAAACACCAGGATTAACACCAGATGAACAATCAAACAGCACAATACACTCTAATCAAGGAACTATTAACTCAGTCAATCACCCAAACAGCAAACAACAGCCCAATCAAAGAACTCCCAAGGAGAGAACAACACCCCCACCAACACAAGCAGGGCAAGCCACTATATATAACAGAAAGCAAGGCCCTCTCCCTGTTCACCCTGAAGATGTTGCCTAGTCTGGCAATGAAATGTCTGCAAGAAA
Source organism: Candoia aspera (assembly GCF_035149785.1). Taxonomy (NCBI): domain Eukaryota; kingdom Metazoa; phylum Chordata; class Lepidosauria; order Squamata; family Candoiidae; genus Candoia; species Candoia aspera. The sequence continues at coordinate 113,024,292 of NC_086154.1, read as the reverse complement.
ACAACAAGGCTCAGAGAGCGCCAAGGACTCAACAGAATCTAGTAAATATATTCAGCATATAGATTGAAAAAAAAATGAAGGGAGAGTATATAGACTTGTTGCACTCCTTTGCCAACCTGGAGCCAGTCTGTTTCACCATGTTGTCTGTATTGTGGCTTCCTAAGCTGTATATAAGTTTCTCATGAGGACAATGAGATGTTTTGGAATTCCCATTTTTCTAAGCACATTGCACAGAATGACATGATTGACACAATCAAAAGCCTTTCTATAATCAATGAAGAACATACTGACTTCTTTTTGGTATTCTTTGGCTTTTCTCTATTATCCAGCATGCCTCAGCAATAATGTCTCATGTTCCTTGGCCTTCTCTAAAGCCAGCTTGAACATCTGGCATCTCTTTTTCCATGCAGGGCTCTAATCTGCATTGGATGCTTCTAAGCATTATTTTACTAGCATGTGAAATTAAGGACATGGTACGATAGTTTGCACACTCTGTTAAATCTCCTTTTTTGGTATTGGAATGTAGATTGACCACTTCCAATCTGTTGGCCACTGTGTTGTTTTCCAGATTTGCTGGCATAGCTTGGTTAGAACCTTGACTGATTCTTCTTCTGTTGCTTGCCGAATTTCTGTGGGTATTTCATAAGTTCTTGTAGCCTTTTTACTTAGTAATGACCAGAGTGCTGATCTACCTTCATCTTCTAGTACTAGAGGTTCTTGTAAATGGGGAATACCTTCTAAGGTATCTTGGATGTTGACATCTCTACTGTACAGTATTTTAGTATACTCTTTCCATCTTCCTTTGAATTGGTTACTATCTATCCGTTGGCATCCTTTAGCATACCAATTCAAGGTTGGAACCTCCTTCTGAGTTCAGAGATCTTTTGAAAGACTTTCCTCATTTTTTCATGTCTGTTTCCAAAGTCTTTAAGGGTCTTATTGTAATACTACTTCTTGTCTCTTCTAACAACTCTCTGAAGCTCTTCGTTAAGTTCCTTTCTAAGATTTTTGTCTCTCTTCTCTTCTCTTCTTGGTAATTTCCAGTTTGTTCTGACAACCAGCTTGTTTTCTTGTTTCTTCATTTCTGGCAGTATCTTTTCACATTCATCCTTAATAACTTCTTTAAGTTCATTCCACAATTCTTCTGGTTCTCTTTTAATGAGGTGCAGGACTTCAAAGCAATTCCTGATGTTCTCCTTGAGAATGGGGGGTATATGTTCAAGATCATATTGTGGAAACTGACTGGCTTTCTTCCTCTTCAGTTTAACTCGGAACTTGCACGTGAGTAGTTTGTGATCTGTTTCACAGTCAGCACCTGGCCGTGGTTTTGATGCTATAATTGAGCTCCTCCACCTCCTTTTAGGAACAATTTAGTCAATTTGATTTCTATATACTCCACCTCGTGATGTCTATGTATAGAGGCATTGTTTTGGTTGTCTAAAGACAACTATGAAGAAATCTCAGAGTGGCAGAAATTATTGCTTTCCTGATTATCCGACTACATTTTCCTCTGTTTCCAACTTTGCATTTCAGTCACCAATCACAAGCAGCACATCTTGCTTATATGTTCTGACAATTTGACATTGAACTTGACCATAAAACTCATCAACTTATTATTCTTCTCAATCAGTGGTTGGATTATAAACATGGATGATTTGACCATAAATGTAGATGATGATGAAACGTATTAAAGGGTTGTCCACAAAGTCTAATTGATATTAGTCAGTCACTGCTTGCATTATAGCCAAGTATTGTTCTTGCTATATCCTTTCTAGCTATAAAAGCAATGCCGTTCCTTCTTTGTTTTTCATCTCCTGAGTAATACACAGTGTGATCTTCTGACTGAAGGTGTCCAGTCCCAGTCCATCTCAATTTGCCGATGCATAAGATGTCAATTTGTAGTTGTTTCATTTCATCTTTCACTGTGTTGAGCTTTCCGATGTTCATGCTTCTTATGTTCCCACTGTAATTCTGTCTTTGTGGCTTTGGATTTTTTTTCCTGTACAGCAACGTCAGCAACTAGCCATCCCAAAGGATTTAATCTAGCCACCTCATAAACACCATTAGTACTCTAAAAAATCTTCAGCTCTTCCTCAGTAGCATGTGGAGTATCATCCAACCTGAGAGGCCCATCAGCTGGCACTATATAATCAATCATTTTATGTTTTCTATCTATGTGGTTTTCTTGGTAAAAATACAGCAGTGGTTTATCACTGTCTTCTCCCACACAGTACAAATTGATGCCTTTGCCACTGTCACTAAAGCGATCATCTGCTTCCAGCCGTTTCCTATATTGCTGCTGACTAATATAGGTGCCTGCTCACTTTAGCAGGCAGTTGGGCTAACCTTCATGCCTTGAGTGACCCTGCTGGGAATATATACTCTTGGCATGTACTCCCAACATTCCTCATTCATCCCTTCCAGGAACAGCCCCCACCCCTGACCATGATGAGGCAGCACAAGAAGGCTTGGGGGGGTGGGGGTGGACAAATACATATAAAACCAGTTATAAACTTTCACCCGGAGTACTCAGCTTTCCTACTCACAATACCTGCATCCAAACTGGATCAAGTCTTGGTTTCTTCAACTTAATCCTTCCCAAAATGTTATATAGATACTGGCTCAAAAAATATACTATTTCCCTGTGAAGAATTGGTAAAAATGAAAGGCAGGACTAGGCAGTATCACCATCCCAATAATATTTCAATCAACTTTCTGGATTTCTTTCCCCAGAGACTTAATATAAATGGAAAGCAGAATGGAATCTTCCAAATATGGAATGGAGCAGAAGCCTTCCAGCACTACCATCTGAAGGCCCTTTCTCCAGGAAGAATCAGAATGACCAGAGGATGCTGTGCCTCATAAACCCAATCTAGGTAGATGGCCCAAAGTAACTAATCATGGCTATGGTATTGAAAGCTATACTCTTAATTCATTTTCTGAATGAAATTTTCCATTAGGGTGACCAAAATAGTTTCTATCCAACAGCCACATCTAAAACCTAATTTGAATTCATATAATATATATGTACCACCTAATTGATAGGCCACCATATATTCTACCACCAAGAATGCAAGTTTGACACTAGAACATAATAAATTTGGTTTCTTCAGCGGAAACCTCATCACGGTTTCCCTCAGAGCTGTAAGGACTTCATTATTTTAAGGAAGCAATCATCTTCACAACTGCAGGGACCAAGCAGAGCTAAAGCCAATTTTAAAAAGGCATGTATCTAAACAACAAATGACAGGCATCACTACTTCAGATAATTTGTCCCTATTATCCATGATATGATACAACAGCACAGTGTATGATCTTGACCATCTCAAACTCTGATATAAACATCAAATCTAGTTTAACTGCAAAATGCCAAATAAATTGGCTGAAGTGTGTCCTTAAGAGTTCCAGGTGTGTATTCTATAGACTGGTGCAATAAAGCACCTAGAAAAGTTCCTCTGGATGGCAGTGAACTGATGCAATGGTAGTGAAGACATTTAACTTATTCAGCACCATCGCTGCCACTAAATGAGTTCAGAAGTGCATTCTTAACTGTGTTAGTTTTTCTTTTATTTCAGATATTCCCAAACTCTGGGCCATGAAAAGTAAAGAATGTCCTAGAAAATGAAACCACTGCTGTAGATGCTTTCACTTACCAATTCCTCTCAAAAAAAGGTGGTCCCATGAACTTGAGGCTGTTTTACCCTGTCATTAACATAATGGACATATTCCTGATACAGCCTGCATTACAGCTTCAGTGCTGAAGCTCCCTATTACCTTCAAGACACAAATTAATTTGCTAAAACAAAACACATTTTTTATAAAGAGGGGGGGGAAATCAAAATCATCACATGATTTGAGACCCTCATATCTATGTTTTAATGTAAACCAGAGATTGTAATGGTTGCCTATCCTAAAACACACTCAGACTCACAAGCAAGGGCTTGAATCAAATCTGGTTTATTTAAGAATAGTGTGCAAGTACAAAGAAAGCTGAGAATGAGCAGAAGCGCGCCAAATACAAACTAAAAACCCTCGGTGCGAATGTAAGCCTTCCCCCTGTACAACCGTTTCAAGTTCCCCATCCCAGGTGCCCCTAACGAGTTCTGCTAATCAACGGGTAAAAAGACCTTGAACACCAACAATAACCCAAACACATTCCATCCCCAAGAAAACAGATAGACAGCCTGGTACAAGGTCTCCCAGCAGCTTCCTCCCAACTGGAACACGCGTCAGCACCATGGCATGCGAAACGTTACGATGTAAATCAAACATCGCAATGGCGAACATGACAGAGATCTTCTTAGATATTCTACTTGTTAAACAATGTAGAAAAGCAGAGAAGTATTCTTGGGACTTCTCCTTGTCTGCAAATTTCCTTCCATGGAAATTCTAAAACAAATTTGTTGGGCTGAAGTTGGTAGGCAGAGTTAAGCTGATAAATTTAAGTTTGACAAAGCTTATACGTTTAAATAACATTTATACATAAGTTTATACATTTAGATAACATTTAATTAACACCAGCCAATTTTAGTGAAGAGGTATTTACTGAAGGTATTTGATATGTGGGGAAAAAACATTAGGGACTATAGCAGAGCAAGATAAACTTCAACTTGTACAGCTGCAAACTTAGCTGACTATACCTGTAAGGTACAGTAACGCAAGTTAATTTTCTGTGTTCAGTTAAATGGGTCCTAAACCAGTTAAGAGTGTCTTATCCAAATAGATTAAAATATATGGTATCTGTCATTAACCCAGATGCAGCAAAGATACTTAGAATTATAATGCCTCCTAGTGGAAATAGTAGGAATGGTATGGATCCTGTCTCCTAGATTGGTACTTTTTATAGATGAGGTCAGAACACGTGAAGCGTTTTACAGTGAAAGCAAACAAATACAGCACCTTTGTTCTGACTGAATCCCTATTTTAAACATTCGTTGGCCATTAAACTTTGGTTTCTCATTTTCATACCCCTGTTCTTGAATTTTCAGTTTCTTGCACTCTCAGTGAATCCATAACATTTTTTTTCAGAAGCATTTCAGCAGCAACTTTACCACCATGCAATGTAGCTGAAACAATAAAGAGCAAACAAAGCAGATGTCAGCTGAAGAATTCTAAGTATTATCTTTCTTTCTAGTTAACATACCATTAACTGATTATTAATGAAGTTGATGAAATACAGATCCATAATTGTGAAAAATGTAACGTCTTCTTTGCTATATCCAATGGCAAAGAAATGTACTTACTGAAACAATCAAATATTACTTTAGCCTAGTTTATTTACAGATGACAGGAAAAGAAGTGATTTTTGAAAAGATCCATTCCTGTAACTTTTGCATTATCCCTAAAGAATTTCTATTGCATAAAGCAAACTAGCACAATGTTTTTGAGTCCTTTTTTTATCTACATCCCAATGATACGAAGGGTGATTTGTTTTAGAAGCATATGCTGTGGATACCAACAAGAAACTGGCAACCCTTAGTGGATTCCTGGAAGGAAGGAAAACATTGTTTGGTTTCCCATTTCCTTCCTATTTCCTTGAATGTACACAAGATGGCTGGCTACCTTAGCAGCAGGAAAGCAACTATCTAGAATAGCATTGCTGGGGAAATTGCAGATTTCTCTCATGGTAATCCAGAGATCTGCACTGACCTTGCCTAACGTATTTGACTTCTTAGAGTAGGAAGCCGGCAATCTGCAAACAGGTAATCTTGCAAAGGGGTGGGGTGGGATGGGGGTTAAGACTTTGTCTTTCCCCTCCAACAATCATACCTAAACTTGCTTAGAGGGAAATTAATAGGAGTGAATGGATGAATATGTGAATGGGTATATAATATCTGTCCATTTTGTGAAGGGCATGTCCATGTTTGACCACAACCTAACAACCAGCAAACTGTTGTTGAAAAGGATTTCCACCTCTGATATTCATGCTTTTCTTTCACAGAAATGGATATCTTATCTTTATCTTTATGTTTTATTGATTTTATTGTAATTCCTTTGTTCAATTGTTGTGAGCTGCCCAGAGTCATTGAGAACTGGGGGGCATACAAGTTTAATACATTGTTGTTGTTACTATTCTTTTCCGCATGAATTATGCCATATTTTAGTAGATGTGAAATGCTTCCCTTACCATTATTCCCACTGACAATGTAGTCTGGATGGAAAGTTTGAGTAGCTTTATTACAACTAGATGCATTAAGAGAAGGCACTAATAATTTTCTTGGAGCTTCTGTTGTATATTCATTCTGTTTGTATACTGACTTGCATTTTTTTTTCAATCTTCTGATCTCATCTTCCAGGGATTGTTTATGGTCTGCAAAAATAAAAATACCCATTTGAGGTTGAGAACTTACAGATATGAAAATAACTTTGACTGCCTGGTTACATTTATAAATCAAAAGGAAAATATCCAAAAATTCTCAAATACATCTTTTCCTAGAAAAGCAGTAATACTGGTCTGCAAAAGCAACTAAGTTTTATGGTATATTAATGACTAAATGTATTACAAGTTTTAACAGATTAGAGATTTCTTAATCAGATATATACTTGTATATAAAGCTTCACATTATAAAATAAGTAACATTCTTATTGTTGCTAAAGTTAAGCCTTCGTTATGTTTTCAGGAACTGACTAGAGTAGCTTTTGTTTGGTATTATTTTAAAGATTAGGATAAGAATGATTCCAGAAACAATTTCAATTCCACATAGTGAAAAAATGAAATTTGATCTTTTAAAATTTCAGACAGTCAAGAAGGATAAATTACAAAGTTATACTAAAAAGGGAGAAATAGTAAGATGGAATACTGTATGCATTGAATAACTACAACTTTAATTATGTTTCCAGTAGCAGAGGGATTGGGTTTGAATATTTCAAATTTCATCTTAAGAAGAGACTTTAATATTGTCGCAGTTGATAAGCATACAATTAAGGTGGAGTAATACCTTAATTGGAGGGAAGGTTTAGTAGTTTCAATGACTTTAACTGTGACTCAGTCAGGATCCTAATATTTGCTCATAAGAATAAAAAAGGAGGATGGGATTTAAAAGTATTCTACAATAGGGTCTGGTTAAGCAAGGCCATTTAGGCATGAGGAGGCCAATCTACCTAGGAGGAGGAATTCCAAAATCAAGCTCTGAAGAATGGAAAACCACTTTTGTACTGTTGTCAAGAAAACTATATGGACATGCCCTAACATAGATGAGCTTAGGTGACAGATGATGATCTCAGGTCAGAAAATATGCTTGTAGTTTGGGGAAGGGCATACAATTTCCATAAGTGGAAATGGAAATGATGTGGCCAGATTAAAGCCACAAGAAAGTCTGGTCCCTAATGATGCCAGTATCAAAAGAGAAATTATTTGCTTTAGGAAGCACACATAATAGCTTCCCTCAAGCAAAGTCAGTGGAGAAGCCAGCAGGAAATCCGAAGTTGCTCCCGCTCCCACTGCTTTTTTGCCCACCCATGGTCATTCTGTTTACCCGTTTAGGTAAGTAAATACTGACTTATTATTGAAGTTCCTTTGCCACTACAATTATTTTTCTATTTATAATATGTATAGATGATCACAGGATTATGCAGCACTAGGGTAAAAAAAATATGGTCAGCCTAAAATGTAGTGTCCATTCTGGTCTCATCAGACTGCACTACCTTTCTCTCAAAGGATGACCCAACAGGTCACAGGGTTGTCTAGTATTCACTAAACTGTTTAAAGCTACAGGAGAAGATGCAGTTAAAGTGTTAACTGTTCTATTTAATAAATATGGAACAAACTGGATTCAAAATTGGAGACTGGAATTCTAATTAACTGCCTGATAGGCATGCTTCAGTCATATGAGATTCCTCAAAGAATATAGACATTTGGAAGAATATAAACACAAGAGAGAGCCAGTTGGTTGAAGTGGTGAATTCTAGCCCCACCTTAGGCACGGAGCCAGCTGGGGACCTCGGGCCAGTCCCTCTCTTGCCCCCTAGGAAGGGGGCACGGGCAAACCACTTCTGAAAATCTTGCCAAGAAAACTGCAGGGACTTGGCCAGGAATTAACACTGACTTGAAGGGACCAAAAAAAAAAAAAAATCACCAAAAAACACAAGAGAAGCTTTTGTTAAAAGGGATTTATATTTATAAAGAGATATAGAGATACTCGTCAGTAAATCATTTTATTACCAGGAGTCAATAAAACTGCAGCAGAATTAGTTGTACCTGCATTTTGTATTTCCATTTGGATGTCATCAGAGGAAGTCGCCTGATGATTAAGGGTCTCCATGTCTTTTCTCATTTCTGCAACAACAGACCTCAAGATATTGTTCTGCTGCTGTAATCTCTGGATATCAGCGGGAGGAGCACGTTCGAAAACTCCTACAGCACCCTGTGGGTAACCAAGAAATTAAGGAAATTATCAGCACTGCCCCCCTCCAAAGGAGAAGCAGCTCGAAGAAGCAAACAAAATTGCACTCGGTACACAGCAGAATTACCAGTAAAGATAATTCTGATGACGTGCCATACGCACCAAAAAAGGAACAGTATAGTTAATGGTTTGCTTGTTGGTTTGCTTGTTTGCTTGTTTGTATTTCCAATTTCTGTCATCCCCCATCTCCCCCAAAGGGGGAATCTGGGCAGTTTACAACACAATCTTAATCATAATCTTTAAAATGTCTGAGGAACTGTTCTAATTAGTTAGTTGTTACTCTTATAGGTATCAAAACTTGGCTGGAGGCAACTTCTTTGAATGGCAGCAGTTCCTCCTTATGAAGAGGTACATTTGCAAAATACAGTTAAAGGCTTTTTCAAGAATCATAACGCAAGGTTACCATATATTTGCCAGATTTTCAATGTGTATTACTGTACTGCTAACCCTTTAGTAGGTTTTAGGAGTTGATTTATGATTCTGAGCATTGATCAAGCTCACTTGCAAATTTGTAACTTGTATTGTGTATGTCATCTCTCAGGTTCCATCCCCGACACCTCTGCTTAAATGGATTTCATCTTCCAAGATGGTGATAAAGTTTTGCCTAATGCCACGCAGAACTGCCACCAAGCAAGATAGGTAATACTGAGATATATGGATATATAATGGACAACATAGCTATAAGGCAGCCTCGTATGATCAATATACGAGAAATATTTTCCAGGAAATTAAATGTCACGTGTCAAATCAAGATATACTTTGTTCATAATCAGAAGCTATTTGTGCAAACCAGCATCTAGATTAAATACTTAGCTATAACATAGAAGATAAGGCTTTTCTGATCTAACCTAAGATTCTAATATATGTGGGGAAAACTTAAGAAATGGATACAGGGAGCTTCAGAATGGAAACTCATTAACTGGATGATCTCACAGGTAGAAAGGAGTTGGGGGGGTTCACTGATACTCCACCACTGCAGACAACTGTACTCATAAAATCTTGAAGGTTGGAAAATCTTCCAAAATAGCGGCTTCTGGTGGGAATGGTGGACTGAACGGCTGTGCCAGCAGGTTCAGCGGGCAGAGCTGACAATGTGGTAACTTTTTTCAGGCTCAGGCAGGTTTCCCTGAAGCCCAGAAACCTTCTCCGGATAAAAGGAGAACACCTGGAATCATCTGTCCTCCAGAGGGCTGCTTGCAGCCAGAAGATCGCAAACAGTGTTCGCGCTCGACTGGCAAGAGCCAGCTGGGAGGTGGGGACATCTTCATTTTCCAAGCTGCGCTGTAGCCTTAAAGGGACACTAAGACCAGCCACCCCATTTCTAAATCACCCAATTTATATATATTTTTAAGTATATCTACCCCAAGAAAGCTGGTTCTATTGATGCTTAACATTATTTTTGGGATTACTTTTTAATTTAAAAAAAAATGGATTTCAGTTTCCTTCCAAATATAAAGGAAGATTGAGAGTAAACATTTGTCTTCCTATTATTATTTTTGAATTAAATTTGAAAATATTAGCATTTTCCTACATGTTGAATCAGCTGATTTGAACCTTCAGCTTTTTGTTTTCACTTTCTCTTGAGAACTGTCTGGTATCTTTATGTAAACACACTTCGGAACTCTTCCATATCTTTGACTTTGGCTGGTTAAGTTCCTAGGGGGTGCCATAATCTACTGCATGAGATGTGGAGGATTTTAAACAGACTTCTTCTGACTTTCACAAGGATTTTCAAAAGATTTCTTCTGACTTCTATCAAGCTTTTATGCAAGATATACAGGACATTGTGGAAAATATGAGATCTAAAATGTGCCATCAGGTTGGAGATGTGGTGGATGAAATTGAGGAATTTAAGAGTGATAGAAAAGTCTTTTTTAAGAGTGATTTTTATTGAGATGCTGGATGAAGATTGGATAGTGTAGAAATCTAAGGGAAAGAGTGATCTGCAAGCCATAAGTAAAATTGATTTTCTGGTGGAATACCACGAAAAGAACCTGGAATCTTTGAGGGGGGCAGTTGGGCTGTTTGATTCTTTCAAGAGGAAAGCTCTGTACACATTGTGGGGATATGTAACTGCTCTGGTTTATTCTGAAGTGGGATAAGGGTTGAAGAATGTTTATCTGGTTTGCTTTAAGGATTTGATTGATGCTATTTGGTTTTAAAGATTTAGATTTACTGTTTTGAACTGTCTTTTGCGGGGCGGTTATTAAGATTAAAATTATTAAAACTTGTATTAAGGTTGAAGAATGTTTATCTGGTTTGCTTTAAGGATTTGATTGATGTTATTTGCTTTTATAGATATGGAATTACTGTTTTGAATTGTCTTTGTTTTTTGAGTTTATTAAGATTGGGATTCTTCAGCGAAGGATCGTTACCTTGTCGTGGTGCTGGAGCTTGAGCACCTCAATGATGCCATGAGCTAAACCCTGAAGGGCCACCCAAGACGGGAAGGTCATGACAGAGAGGTCAGGCTAAATGCGATCCCTGGGGAAGGTAATGGCAACCCACCCCAGTATTCTTGCCGTGAAAACTAAATGGATCAGTACAACCAGAGATATGTTGGTATACCATCAGAAGATGAGACCACCAGGTCGGAAGATGGTCAAAATGCTACTGGGGAGGAACAGAGGATGAGTTCAACTAGCCCCGGACGTGATGACGCAGCTAGCTCAAAGCCGAAAGGACGGCTAGCGGCCGACGGTGCTGGAGGTGAACAGCGAATCCGATGTTCTAAGGATGAACATGCCATTGGAACCTGGAATGTAAGATCTATGAGCCAGGGCAAATTGGATGTGGTTATTGGTGAGATGTCAAGATTAAAGATAGACATTTTGGGCGTCAGTGAACTGAAATGGACTGGAATGGGCCACTTCACATCAAATGACCACCAGATCTACTACTGTGGACAAGAGGACCACAGAAGAAATGGAGTAGCCTCCATAACTAATAGTAAAGTGGCTAAAGCAGTGCTTGGATACAATCCAAAAAATGATAGAACGATCTCAATTCGAATTCAGGGCAAGCCATCTAACATCACAGTGATCCAAATATACGCCCCAACCACAGATGCTGAAGAAGCTGAAGTAGAGCAGTTCTATGAGGATCTGCAGCACCTACTGGACAACACGCCTAAAAGAGATGTTATTTTCATCACAGGAGACTGGAATGCTAGATTTAAGGGACTGGACTTAGTAGATAGGGTCCCGGAAGAACTATGGACAAAAGTTCGCAACATTGTTCAGGAGGCGGCAACAAAATACATCCCAAAGAAAGAGAAAACCAAGAAGGCAAAATGGCTGTCTGCTGAGACACTAGAAGTAGCCCAAGAAAAGAAGGAAAGCAAAAGGCAACAGTGATAGGGGGAGATATGCCCAATTAAATGCAAAATTCCAGAGGTTAGCCAGAAGAGATAAGGAATTATTTTTAAACAAGCAATGCGTGGAAGTGGAAGAAGACAATAGAATAGGAAGGACAAGAGACCTCTTCCAGAAAATTAGAAACATCGGAGGTAAATTCCAGGCCAAAATGGGTATGATCAAAAACAAAGATAGCAAGGACCTAACAGAAGAAGAGATCAAGAAAAGGTGGCAAGAATATACAGAAGACCTGTATAGGAAGGATAACAATATCGGGGATAGCTTTGACGGTGTGGTCAGTGAGCTAGAGCCAGACATCCTGAAGAGTGAGGCTGAATGGGCCTTAAGAAGCATTGCTAATAACAAGGCAGCAGGAGACAACGGCATCCCAGCTGAACTGTTCAAAATCTTGTAAAACTGAAATACTTTGGCCACAAAATGAGAAGACAGGACACCCTGGAGAAGATGCTGATGCTAGGGAGAGTGGAGGGCAAAAGGAAGAGGGGCCGACCAAGGGCAAGGTGGATGGATGATATTCTAGAGGTGACGGACTCATCCCTGGGGGAGCTGGGGGTGTTGACGACCGACAGGAAGCTCTGGCGTGGGCTGGTCCATGAAGTCACAAAGAGTCGGAAGCGACTAAACAACAAGATTGGGATTATTAAAATTGTTGTACTATTAAGTATAATAGCAAACAATTTATGTGCTTTTTAATTTGATTCTTATTAGACAGAAATGCATAGAATAGTGGTAGGAAGGGAATAATTAAATAGGTGTTATCTTTTGGAGGGGAGAAAGAGGTTTAGGTTTATATGAACTTTTTTTTCTTTATTTTAATATAAGGGGGAGGAGTAACTGTACTTAGTGATTTTTATTATGTGTTCAAGTGGAATGACTCATAGAAATAATGTGAAGTTTTGGTTTTATATAGAGTAAGAGATTGATTATGGAAATGTTTGTATATCCTTGCTGTTAAAAGTCGGAAGCAACATCTTTTTGTAAATTTGGAAAAATTTTCTCTTGTGTTTCTGCACCTTTTTTAGTTTTTTTTCTTTCTTTGTAGTTTTTTGTTTTTCTGTAGTTTTTATTCTTCTCTTGAAACTTACTAAAATTTACTATAAAAAAATAGTACATGAAATGATATTTGGGATTTGAAACTGCTACCTACTCTCTTCCTCTAAAAAGTAGGGACCACTGATTTTAGTTCTCTCTATTAACAGGAAGAGCCCTTCTGTTTGCAGAGTTGACTTCAGATCCAGTTCTACATTTTGCTAGTTTTGACTTGCCATTCAAAAAACCTAATAAATATCAAATGGAAACAGTAAAAACAAGGAACAGCTAAAGAAATACTAAAACTTTCTTTGCTTGGCAGTAATAATTCCCAGTTTCATATAAAAGGTTTCTTGCTGCCTCCAAACATTACAAAAATGGGTTTTGCCTAACTGCAGAAATCTCAAAAAGAGGCATAGATCAACTACATATTTTTTTTTCCTGGTATATAAACAAAGTTCTACACATAAAATAGACATAAAAACACAATACAAAAACATATACAAAAACATAAACCTGCAATACAAAACTAAACATCTACCTTATACACACACACACACAGGAGAGAGAGAGAATCAGTCCACTTCTATCCTTCATTTTCATCACGGATCCATTAATCATTCCTTATTCTATTATACTTTTGTAATCGCTATTTAGATTTTCCATTATTTCTCCTTGTTTAATCTATACAACCCTTTATCATCAAGCTGTTTTTCTCTATTTTTGTAATATAATCCACAAACAGAATCCAATCTTTAATAAAAGCCTCTGTAGATTTCTCTCTCATTAGATGTCGGTTTTGCCATCTCCAACTACATATATTTCTTAAACTCTGTAGGAATAGCTCACCTTTAAAAAGTTACATGCTGTAAATATTCTTATTTCTTCACCCTTTCTTTATGAGAGAATAAAGGGTGTCTACCTGTGATACTCAGAGTTTTCAAATGCTTGAAAATGTCAGATAGCACTTTGACATGCGGGAAATAACGAATACAGAGGCAAAAATACACAAGAAGGAAATGAAGTTTAAGTTGGTCTGAAATCTAAACAAAGGTCCATATGCTTAAAGCTTAGCCTATCTTTCCAAATGTAAGTCAGCAGAATATTTTCAATCCTGATATATCATATATCATTTTCTTAGCTGATATTTTCTGTTTAAAAATTCTGTAACTAAACATTTTTTAGTCTCCATTTCTGAACTCTTTTCAGAGAGGGTATACTTTTTAGAACAATGAATAGTGGGCAACCACTAGAGTGCAGCATAAGTTTTTTCTAAGGTTCAAAATAGTCTCACTCCACATTTTTGACAGTATATATGAAATGGCTGTTACCAGTCAAAAAATTAGACTGTCTAAAAGACAAAAGCAAGTATCAGAAATGTTGTCAAGGCTCAGAAACAGAGTGATATTTTTCAATGATTCATGTACTGTGAAGGGCTTAAATATGATTTAAAGGCTGGAATTGCAGATGTGATGGTAATAGTATTTTGACCACACAGAGCAGTGTTGAATATTTACATAACACTTGAGTTACTCTTTCCTGCTCAAGAATTGGGAAATTTACAAACCTTCAAGATTTACATCAAAACTTAATGCATCTTGGAGCCAAATGGTATCTGAAATAAATAAGTTCTTGCTGCCTACTGGAAGACAAGTATATAAGAACCAAGCAGGGCTTCTTAGAAAGGAGTGTCATAGTTTCAATGCCATCTGAAAAGGCCCTGCTTAATACTGGGTCCAAAAGCATTTTCCTAGCCATGAACCTGATTTTTCATAAGCCTATTTCTGAAATAGACTGTATATTGGAACAAGAAAACCTCCAATCCATAGCACCACCATTTTTTTCTGGACTAAGCTTCAGTTGCTTCATCCATACCCACAATCCATCATTATTTCAGACATTTATCCAGAACTTCCACACTCATCTCCTTTGGGACCATTTTGGTAATTAAAAAGACACGTCTTATCCAACATGGTAAAAGACAGTGAATCATGTCTGTAATCATGTCTGTGTGTTAGATTAGATGTTTTATCTTACATGTGAAACCTTTCACACACTTGTATTACATTGGATGGTTCTGAAGGATTCACCCAAATTCAGATTTTGGATTTTCCCCCCATGACAATCATAGTATGATGGTTTTGAAAGATGATTAAAGAAATTTGATATTTAATCTTAAAAAGCTTGAGGGAGTATATCACAGCATTCCTCAAGCATTGAAGAGCTGATACAAAGAATACCACAGTCTATTCTTTAGATCTTAGAACGCAGGGTACAAAATAATAAGCTTCAGTCACATTTCAGTTGAACATTAGAAAAAAAAATCCTAACTGTAACCATGCTTCAATAGTAGAATTAATTGCATAGAGAGATTGAGTTCTTCATTACTAGATTACAGTACATTTGATCTTAACCAAAAAGGCCGAGAAGCAATTTATTATGTTCAAGCAAAAGCAAATGTTACAGATGCTTTAAACTGGATTCCTGCATTGAGAAGGGGTTTAAACGTGATGCCCTAAATAGCCCCTTTCAACTTTATAATTCTGCCTTTTAAATTCTAATAAAAAAATTCTTCACTGTATAATATTTACTGGCCTTTTTTGTATCTGATTTTTATAGCATATTACAGTCATCCTACCTACACTATAAAACAATTCAGTTACTCTTTGCACTGATCTTCCTTTTGATGCATTGTCAGACATATCCACAGAACAATCTCCCTGAAAAGAAAGGTTGCCAACATCACTTAAAAATAGTGTTTTTATTCAGAAGAAATGACTCAGCAATTCCTCAAAAAGTAGCTTATAAATATTCTTGTGCAGTAAAATGTTTTCTTTATACCATTCTTAGGAGAAAAGTGTCACCTCATAACTAACTAGCTTTATCCTTTAAATGATTTAAAAGGAAAACTTTGCAAAGAATTCTTGGGCTACTTTCTATTTCTGGTTCTAAACTATGTTAAGAGCCAGTTACTCATGCACTATAATCTTCAAGGGCAGAGAGCAGTGAAAATGACTCTGCAAATAATAAAAAGCTATTTTCCTCCAGCCTTTGTCAGGAAATATAAAACCTTTCAAAGTTAACCATAATGCCATATTGATGTAAGCCTAAAAATAGCTGAGGCTAGCAATCATTCAGCCTAGGGATGGGCAACCCACAGTCATCAATCAAACCCCAATGTTATTGTGCCTTCCCCAGAGCTCCCTCCTCGGTTGCTATCAAAATTCAGCAGCACAATTTGCCACTCCCCTTTGCCAGCACTATTTGCTATTAAAATTAGACACTAAAGAATCTTTAAAACGTTTTTGGAAAACATTGGAAAAGTTTTATTTCAGTTATGGGCTCCTTTCACCTTGTGTTACCTATCATCCAGGGCCCGGCTAGGAATAGTGGTCACACACCTGATATGGTATTCTTGTTGGAGCGGTGCCTTTGTGATCTGGAATTGGTGGACCTATCTTTGGTCCCCTTGTCACGGTCAGATCACAACCTGGTGCCTGTGAGCTTCTCTAGGGTCACCCCTTCGTAGGGAGGCAGGACCTATTAGATTGGTCCACCCTTGGTGACTGAGGGACCCTGATGGGTTTCATACGGAGCTGGGGGTTATAACTGAGGGTCAGCTGTGTGTCCTGCTGAGACCCTTGTCGCCACCTGGAATAGGAGGGCAACTGAGGCTTTAGATAGGATTGTACCCAAGCAATCTCTCCCAACCCATGGACCTCATCATGCTCCATGGTATATGGAAGAACTGAGAGGGATGAATCTGATCAAGAGACATCTAGAGCATCACTGGCAGAAAACAAAAAATGAACCCGGCCGAACACAGGTAAGAGCTGCTATTAAAGCCTATCTCCTGGCGATTTGTGTGGCGAAGCAGAAATACTTCTCTGCACAAAGTGCATCTGCAGAAAATCACCTGGTGGCCCTCTTTAAGGTGGCCTGATTCTTTCTGGGCAAGGAGGACTTGGAGGTCTACCTGCAGGGGCGCGCTGAGGAATTTGCTGATTTTCTGGCAGATAAAGTCAGTCGGATTCATTCCCAGTTGCATGTTGGTGTGGATATTGGTCCAGTGGAGATTCCTGGGGTAGGTTCTTGCCCAGTTATCTGGGAATGGTTTGACTCTGTTGCTTCTGAGGAAGTAGGACCCTAGGGAATGTGAGCTCGGCCACCTGTGTTTTAGATCCGTGTCCCTCCTGGCTAGTAAAAGCTTCCTGGGAGGTGACGTGCGGGTGGGTACTAGTGGTGGTTAATGCATCTCTGGATGAGGGGGTGGTACCCCAGCTCTTTAAGGAGGTTGTGGTTCAACCCCTCTTAAGAAGCTATCACTAGATCCCACCCTGATGGACAATTTTCATCCTCTCTCCAACTCTTCCCTTTTTGGGGAAGGTTGATGAGAAGGTAGTCACACTGCAGCTCCAGGGGGTCCTGGATGAAACAGATTAGCTGGACCCCTTTCAGTTGGGATTCAGGCCTGGATATGGGATGGAAACAGCATCGGTCATGCTTTTTGATGAACTTTGGCAGGAGTGGGATGGGGAGAGTGCGACCATCCTTGCTCTGCTTGACCTCTCGGTGGCTTTCAATATCATCAACCATGGTATCCTTCTGGAATAGCTCTGGGGGTTTGGAGTGGGGGCACTGAGTTGTCCTGGTTCACTTCCTTTCTCCGAGGCCATTTTCAATTGGTGTGGATTGGGAGTGAGAGGTCCAACCTGTGGACCCTGCTTTGCAGGGTTCCACAGGGGTGGGTACTTTCTCCGCTCTTATTTAACATCTACATGAAGACACTGGGTGAGATCATCTGTCACCATGGGGTGAGATATCATCAGTATGCTGATGATACTCAGTTGTACATCTCTGCCATCTCTGCAGAAGCATAAGGTCCTCACCTAACAACAACACAGTCCTTGCCTAATGATCACATCCGGAACTACCGGAACTGTTGTCGCTAAGTGGTGAAGTCACGTGTTTTGCCTAATGACCACTTTGCTTAGTGATGGAAATTCCAGTTCAGATTAGGATCGTTAAGTGAGGATTATCTGTAGATTTGAATTTTCCTAACCAGATGCATATCTTTATTCTTATCACAATTGAATATTCTGTTGGATTTAGTCCAGTTCATTTTGAATTTTGATTTTCTCTTCTAAACAATAGTATTAGCCAATCTAACTTGGCATCATCTGTATGTCTGAATATTCAGCAAAACCCTTGTATGTGCATATATAAAAGTAAAAGATAACCTCTTTTATGTAGAAATTATTTCATGCAAGCATTTCATCACATTTAGTGAAATTTTAATGCAAAAATATCCAATGAATTTGTGCATTATCCAAATATTTTGATTAAATATTTCTGTTCTTCTCTCACAGAAAAGCACTGACTATAACTTTCTAAGATTACCTCAATTCAATAAATAGCATTAAGTAATTCCAACCTGTTTCTCTTTTAGCAAGTGAAGTTGCTGAACAGCTTGGTCTCTCTCAAGGGTTACACCAGACAAAAGTACCTCTAATCCATGTAATTTCTCTTCCTTTTCTTTTAGTGCAGCAGTAGCCTATAAAACCATTAAAGGAACTTGAGAAGAGTTTCAGAAAAAAAAATCACTCTTGTCCTCTTGTACATTTAATATCCCATTACATACACAATATTTAATGTTTGGAATACAATTAAATTCAGTGCAGAATATTACGGAAAGGCATATACAGGGAAAAAAAAGAACACATAAATGAATCCGAAGGAGTCTTTTAAAAGGCATAAAACTTTCGTGAGCTGCAGCTCATTCCATCAGATGCATAGAGTGGCTAGACTCCTGATTTTTTGCCACCACAGACTAACAAGGCTGTCCTGTTATAATATTAATGAATACAGCAGTGTACTGCTTTGGATTTGATTTTGAAAAGCTGCTTCAGAGCATGTGGGAGCAAAATCATAGCACCTTTCTGCTACTTTAATCAGTTGCTGTTCTCCTTCAGCAGCAAGTCAAGGTACAGTATTTGTCTCACACTGCGAAGTCCATAGCACCTGGGAAAGAGTCTTAACTCGGACTAGAAGGCCAATTCTGTACAACACTTTAGGAAGTGTGTGTATGACAGGTTCGATCCAGGAGGCAGTTAGCTTCTCTTTACAACAGGGGGTTATACCCTCCACTTTGAATACCCCCTCCTGAAGAGTCTCTCTCATTCCCTGGCCAATTTCTATAGATATTGCCCAGTATCCAACATTTCCTTTTTAAGAAAAGTTGTGGAGAGAATAATGGAACTTCAGCTCTAAACCATCTGAGAGAAAGTAAATTATATGGATCCTTTTCAGTCAGGATTCAGGCCTCAACATGGGACAGAACCGCACTGATTGGCCTAGATAACCTTTGTCAAGACTTGGATAGGGGAGCATACTCCTCTTGCTCTTTCACAACGCTTGATGGCGTTCGCTATCACTGACCACGGTGTCCCCCTGGACAGCCTGTGGAAGCTGGGAGTCAGGAGCACTGTTTTTGCAGCAGTCCCATTCCTTTCTAAGTGGGTGGTCCCAATCTGTGGTGTTGTGGGAATAAAAGATGTCTACTGTACATACTTGCTCCCTTGTGGAGTGTTGCAAGGTTCATAACTTTCTCCCCTGCTATATAGCATCTACATAAAGCCACTGGGTCATCCACGGGGTGCAGTAAAATCCATATTGGTGATATGGCAATTACACATCTCCAGCCTGAGCTGAGCTAGAGATATAGCAGAAGTCTTGACCTGGCATCTGAATGCTGTCAGGTTCTGGATAGGATAGGAAAAAATAAGCTGAAAATGGAATCCCTGAAAGACAGAAGTGCTGTTTGTCCAGAAAGCATCTGATACTTTGCTTGCTCCAGTGAAAATTTTGGATAGAGACGCAAACATTCTTTCTCCTACACTCACCTGACCTTCTAGATTCACAGTTACTTCTAAGTAGGAAGGTAGAGATACCTGTACTGCAAGACCACCACTTCAGCTCTTGCAATGTTATCTGGGTTTCATTTAGGCTTGTTAATGCTGAGGGAATGGATAAAGTGATCTAGATCTAGGGGGCTTTGCCCAGCTTAGGCTAGTAGACCAATTCCAGCCCTTTCTAGAGCATGATACCCTGGTAACAGTTACCCATGGCCTTATCATCCTTCAGTTTGACTACTGCAATGAATTCTATATGGGCTGCCTTGGCAGACTACATGGAAGCTGCAGTTGGTGCAGAATATAGTGGCCAACTACTGTAAATGAGAGCTGCCCATGCCATATAACATCAGTTTTGCAGGTGCTACATTGCCTCACAGTAGGCTTCTAAGTACTTTTTGAAAAAAATTATTTTATTTAGACACCACCCGACTACAAACTGATTCTGGGTAGCTCACAATATAATAGAAACTGTTAAGAACACATTAAAAATAGGTAAGATGGGATCTGGCCATGTAACATTAAAAACATACACAAAACACATCCAGCTACTATTCGAGCTACTATTTTTAACTTATAAAATCTTTATGGCTTGGGGCCTATGTACTGCAAGACCACCACTTCAGCTCTTGCAATGTTATCTGGGTTTCATTTAGGCTTGTTAATGCTGAGGGAATGGATAAAGTGATCTAGATCCATACCCTACCTGGCTCCCTTGGGAAATGTATAAATAAAAGGTTGGATCCAGGGGGTAGTCAACCAAATGGGCATGCTGAGAATGCCCCCCAAGTGAGATCAGTGGAGGGAAAGCTAGGGCATGATGTCTTCGTGTATGCCTCATTAATACGGAAATGTTAACCTTTGGAGGACCAGATAGTGCCCCCACTAACAGTATTCCAGAGCAAAGTCAAAACAGCTTCTCCACAGTTTAATTTATGATGAATAATGGGGGTGCTGCTTATTCTGATGCTGGATTATGTGGTCAGTTTTTATGGATTTTATGTTTCATTCTTTTATAAACTACTGGGAGTTTTAAAAAGTTAATAATTTTTCTTAATTAAAATAAATTTATTCAGTTTAGACACCACCTGGCTACAGACGACATTGGGCAGCTCACAATGTAAAAATAAACTAATAAAAAATAAACCCAGAATCTGACATCAGCACTACACTTTCAGATGCTCAGCATCCAACCATGGAAATGGCTCACTGTTAGCAGCTATTGCTTTTCAAGTTCCAACATCTATCTGAGTTTGGACCCTATTTTTGACAGAATGTAGGTGGAGAGAAAAAGAATTGATCCTGGCATGCCCCATCTTGCTACTCAAAACTGTAACCAACTAAGCTGCGATTTTCTCTAACTGGTATCTTAATGATGCTCTACTCTCATCTGTAGACAATCTTCCTAGGAAGAGCTTTAATCTTAAACTGAAATCTATCTGTGCTGCTTATATAACTGTACAGAAATTATTAAAAATAAATCACCGGCTATGGATCAGGGAAGACTGAACAAATTACAGGAAGAGAGCACTGATCCTGTCAATAAGATGGAACATCTTGTGTATTTGTTAGAAGCATAGAAGCATTAAACCAAAAGTATCAAATACTCCATCATAAAAGTCTCTGCTAACACCATCTGCTGAACTGCTAGAAATGCTGACCTGGTCCCTGGCTGTTGACAGGCTCTGTATCAGAGCCTCTGATTTGTGATATTGATTCCTTTCAGCATTCTCGCAACGCCGCTGCCATTCCAGCTCTCCTTGCACTTTAGCTCTTTCCAAACTCTCTTCTTTCTCTACTGCTAGTGAAAGCTGTTGCTTATATCTGATACAGGGGAAAGAAAGGAAATTACTTAAATGTTAATTTAGGAGAGAAGAGAGTCAATGTTTACAATGCTATAAAAATGATGTATTTTTTTAACCCTTTACCACCGAGGTGCACTAACACGTATTATTCCAGCCTAGTAGCAACTGGAGTTGCAAAGTGAAAGATAATGACTTAAAAATCTTTTTGCAAACTGACAAAAATTCTTGCATCACTCTTTAAGTTTATTTTGAAAAAGAACATTCTGTTATTAATAGTGAGAAACCATGTAGTATACCAAATAAGCTAAACTTTCAAAACAGAAATGAAATGACAAGACATAATATAAAACTTTCACACAGAGAGAATATGGAAGACCATGAAAAGCTTTCTTCAGCAAAGATACAGTACTGCAGTGAAACAAAAGAAAAAAAATCTAATCTGAGAAAAGAAGCATTCATGCAGAGTTAAAAGACAGTATATAAAAATGTGGAAGTTCAATAAGAGGCTTAAAGTTTGTCTTCTGCCTGAGCAAAATAGCAATTTATTTGCATGTTTCACTCTCTCTCCTCCATGCAGACTCAAGGTGGTTTACATGGTTTCTTCCACCCATCCATCATTATATCATCACAGCAGTTCTGTGATACCAGTTAGGCTGAAGCGCAGGGAGTCACCCAGTTATCCTGCATACTTCATGGCTCAGTATTATTAAGAACCTGGATTCACTCAGACTGATTCCCTATACCATATGCCACAGCTACTCACATTGGTCTTCTGGATGCATTATCATCCAAGTGATTCCCCATTTTAATATCACAGCACTTAGCTAGCCAACTTTTGATTAATTGTGTTCATGGCATATCTGAAGTTTTCTAAGGCTTATTAGGATATGGCAACCAGCATGCTCAGAATAATTTTCTTTGACCTTAAAACTTTCTGTTCTTTTAAGAGAGAAAAATATCAGAATGCTGAAGCAGAGCATGACATAAAGGAAGCAATCAATCCTAGCATTCTCACTGTATCTCTTGAGTTCTCTGGCTGTAGAGCATAAATTGCCAAAGTGGTCAGATTGTGTGTCTGGCTCTCTTCCTTCCTTCTACTTTAACAGATCAGTAGCCTTTTAGATGGAAGATCAGAACCACCCGTATAGCCTGACATGAGTATAACTGGGTGAAAATTGTTGGTATTTGTTTCTGCTTGGATTAAGCTGCAGAGAAGGTATCCATGATAACAAATTGTTTTCTTAAGTGTTTGGCAGAGTCAAAAGGTCAGGCCTCATTTGGTTAACAAGGTTTAAGTGTTCAATGACCTTATATGGGAAACTGAAACCATCCTCCACTTCCTTGCCTGATTTGCATTTAAATAATCCAGCTCTGCCAGTTACCTGCTCCTTTGCTTGCTTCTCCTGTTTTTGCAGCCTCTTTTTCTGCTCAGCACACTTGTGTGTGTCTGTACTTGTATATGTTTTTTTGTATTTAAGGATTTTGCCCATCCAGGGCTCTGGATAAGGAAACTTTATATTCTATGTTTTTCTTTCAATACAATTATTTTTGTTGAAATGCCTGATGTCTTCTTTCTGATCTCTCAGGCCAAACACTTTCCAGCACTCTGCACAAACTCCAACAGGTTATGGGTGCAGGCAACCCAGAGAGAGCAGAGAGATCAGCTAGGCACCTCATTTGCATTTTAAAGGCAAGCCACAAGGACTGGTGAAGATTTTTCCTTGGAGCCACCCGGAGGCTTTCCAGTTGCTGCTGGTCTTCAGGACAAAGAAGCTGAGCTGAGGTGACTTGCAAAAGAAGAAAGAAGCCATGGCTGCCTCCCAGCGCTCAGCAATGCCACTCAAGCATCTATAAGAGACCAACTACTTAAACTGGAGCCTCAAAATGGAAATGTTCCTGAGCACCCAAAATCTTTGGAACCCAATCGGTGAGCAAATCCCCTAAAATCCCAGTGCTGAATGGCTTAGATAGGATGAGTGGGCCAGAGTCACCATTATTTTGGGAGTTGAGGACAATCAGCCAGTGAATGTGTGTGGCATGCAGTCTGCAAAGCAACTTTGGGATGCTTTGAGAGACTTGTATGTAAAGGCAACAGCAGGGAGTAAAGTTACCCTGACAAAAACGCTGTACAAAGCCTACCTTGCAGAAGGAGATAGCCTTCCTGAGCACCTGCATTATATTCAGCAGCTGTTTGTTGAGTTGCAGGAGAGAGGAATGGAATTTACACCTCTCACAAAATCCTATAACTTCCTGTCCTCACTGAATGAAATGTGGGACACGCTGATTTGTACCCTGGAGGCTATGCCTGAAGCAGACCTCACCCCATCGTATGTTACACAGCGCTTACTCGCTGAATGGGAGAAGAGAGAGGAAAGATACCCCCCCATCTCTTCTGGAAAGCTGCAGTACCAGAAAACAAGGGAAAAGAAGGGAAAGGAAGCTGAGGCCACAGCGCTAGCCAGCCAGCGATGCTTCACTTGTGGTTCAGCTGGACATTTGCAGAAAGACTGTGCCTTGAGACCCAAGAGTAGAAAGACAGAGAAGAAGAACACAAGGGCAACACAGAAGAAGGCTCTTCAGACAAGCCAAATTGCACAGGTTGCTAAGAAGGGTGATCTGATGTATGGGTGTTAAATTCTGGGGCCAATTGTCATTTATGTAATTGTAAAAGCTCTTTTGTGTCACTGTCTAAAACTGAAAGACAAAGTGTATCTTTGGCTGATGGGTCTGTGACTAAAATTATGGGTAAAGGTGATACGTATTTATCCTGCCTGGGAGAAACTGTGAAAGGTGTGCTTTAGGTGCCAAATTTACAGTCAAACCTTTTATCTGTAGCACAATTAGTAGCATCTGGATATGTCATAATATTTAAGAAAAATGGTTGTGAGATACGTAAAAATGGTAAATTGCGTGCTACTTGTATTTTAAAAGACTTCTTCTACATTGTGCAAAATGCAAGGAAGCCAAGCTGCAAAACTGCAGTTGACAACATTCCAAGTCATGACCAGTGTGTACATTTGATGCACAGGAGATTTGGTCATGCTAATTTCAGGTATATAGTACAAATGCCACAGCTGTGTGCTGACCTGAAGCTGAAACCCTGTGACAAATACTTAGACTGTGGGGTTTGCAAAGAGTGCAAAACACAAAAAGCTCCTGTGAGTAAGCACAGTGATAAGAGTCACAACTAGACCTCTAGAAATTGTACACTCTGACATTATTGGTCCTTTTGCTCCAAGTTTTGGACAAGCAAGGTTTGCAATGACCATAATTGATGACTTTTCCAAATATACATTTATCTATCTGCTAAAGCATAAAGATGAGGCATTTGAGAAGTTTAAATTTCCAAAGCCTGTATCCGCACTGCAATGTGACAGAGGAGGAGAGTTCCTTTCTAACAAATTTAAAAGGTTCCTGGCAGAAAAGGGGATAGAACAAATTTACAAGAGACAATGATGTGCTTGCTTAAAGATTCAAAATTATCTTTTAAATTTTGGGCTGAGGCAATGTCCACTGCCTGTCATGTTCAAAACAGACTATATAACTGTGATTCAGGACACTCCATTCCACTTGTTTTATGGTGTGAAACCAAAGTTAAACCATCTCAGGGTATTTGGTAGTACTGCATGGGTTCATATTCCAAAACAGCAGAGAAGGAAAGAAAGCCATCTTTGTTGGATACGAACAAAGCCAAAGAAGCTACAGGTTCATAATAGGTGATAAATTAATAATTAGCAAAAGCTTTTGCAGAACAAAACTGGGGGAGATTAAATTCTAACTCTCCAGTTGATTTAACAACAAGAGAACGGCAAGGCTTTGCTGATAGTGAGCCACAAGAAGATTTTTTGCCTAGTGAGGACATTAAACCAGAAAACTAATAAGCCCGCACCCCTCCTGGGAGCACATGCAGGTCAAAGGCTGCCCACTAGTGGTGTAATCAAAGATTAATTATGAATAAAAACTGAAAAATTAAGGGTTTAATAAAATAATTCACCTTTCAATATCTTGATTTAAGGCAACCACTTCTGCTCTCAGCTTTACTACTACTTCTTGCTGTGCTTGAATCTGCAGATTCTTTGAAACTGTCTCCTTGGATATCTGGGCTACTTGAGAATCCCAGTTTGTTTTCAGTTCTTCTAGTTCATGTTCAAGTCTTCAAAAATAAACAGCTCAAATTTAATGTCTTTGTTTTATTTTAAAGAAAACAAGCAATTGTCTCATTTATCTAAGTGATCTGAAGGTCAGTCAAAGCATCATGAAAATTGGCAATCTTAAAGTGAAATATTTATATAACATTAAAATTATATGATGCAACATTAAAATTATAAGATGCAATATCATGCATATACAATAGATTTGAATTCACTTAAATTTCAGATATATGTAATAAACCCTTAAGGTAAAGGTAAAGGTTTCCCTTGACATTAAGTCCAGTCGTGTCCGACTCTAGGGGGCAGTGCTCATCTCCGTTTCAAAGCCGAAGAGCCGGCGTTTGTCCGTAGACACTTCCGTGGTCACGTGGCCGGCATGACTAAATGGAACGCTGTTACCTGCCTGCCGAAGCGGTACCTATTAATCTACTCACATTGGCATGTTTTCAAACTGCTAGGTTGGTAGGAGCTGGGACTAGCAACGGGAGCTCACCCCGTCACGCAGATTCAAACCGCCGACCTTCCGATCGGCAAGCTCAGCAGCTCAGCGGTTTAACCCGCAGCACCACCGCATACAATACAAATAGGAGGAAACAGTTACCATTTAGGTATGTTCTCTATACAAAGATTGTAATATCTTCTGTTACTGACATAAATTGGTTCCTAAATCCAAAATACATTCTATGAAGAGATGATTCTGATTTCATCTAAGTGAATCTACAGTTTTAGATAACTTTCATTAAGTTAGTTGTCTTTTACCAAGACTCACAGTAAGTTAAACAGAGAATAATAAAAGATCAAATATCTTGTACAAACCCAGTCAATACCCAATTTAGATTCCAAATAAAGAATCTATGAACCACAGAAGGATTAATTAGGTCAAAATATTTTAAAATGGGGATGCATTCAAGAAATCTCCTGGCCTACAATGCCTTCTCATATTCCTGAACTGAGTTTTCTCCACTGTTAATTGGGCTATGGGAACATAATTATTATTCAACCTTGTCTTTATCAGGTAGTTTTCTGGTTTGCTCCTTTGGAGGAGATAATTCTTGGTCCACCATGATGCTATCTACCTCTGTTGTGGCTTGGGATACAATTTGTTCTCTATCTCCCTGGCATGGGAAAGGAGGGAATAAACCTGAAGCATGGCCTTTCATTCTATTCCTAGACTGAAGGAGGCTTTCCACAAAGCACCAAGTGCTCAGCAAATATATATCAACATTACAAAGCATTCCAGGTGGTATTAGGGCCACTAACCAACTGTATCATGCCACAGAGCAAGGCAGGAAAGCTGAGCAAAATTTGTTTTAGTCTGTGGCTTGGGTTGATGCATCACTCAAGCAGTGTGGGAATCCCAGGCTGGGGGCGGAACTCTGTACATGCTCATCCTATGCAGCGGAGGATTAAGAGGGGGCAAGAAAGAAAAGAGATTTTTTCCCCCAGTCTAAATTATGGCCAGGCTCAAGAACTCCTGCCTGTCCCAAATATTCTTCTCACTAAGTTGGGCTGATATGGGAAGCAGGATGGCTCTATCCCTGGAAAGGACATTAAAGATGAACCCTGTCTATTCAGTTAAAAGAGGATGTACCATCCTGAAGTGGAGGGTACCCTCTGGAGCCTTCATGTCATGACCTCGTTGCAAGGCACAAAGAGCCTCACAACGTGGATCATGATCATTAAGGAAAAGGGGAAGAAGATAATCAAACCAGGGATTAACACAAGCACCCAAAGACACCCACACCCATGAACCCATAAACAACTGAAAGGAGAGACGTCAGAGGAGTGAAGATAAGGAGCACATGGTGCCCCGGAGGACACAACCGTTGCAGGGAGACAAAGAGGACACCGGGGAAAACGCCCAAGCAGCCATCAAGGGTCCCATCAAGAGGGATCGGGGCATTGAGGGGTGGGGAAGCCCGGGGCAATACAGGAGGGTATAAAAGGGGCACCCCCACACTACCTACCCCGTTCCCGTTTTTCGTTCTGTCAGCTATCATTCCAATAAACCAGAAATCCTTAATACCCATTAAGTGAGTCTGTGCTTATTGCGAAGCGAGGCTGGCCCTGACATAAAAACGGGAACCCCCCAAATTTTTTTTTCCACCTGGTACCTATCCAACAAGTTTGTGAGGGACCCAGCCAGGCATGGAGAACCAGGAACCGAGGAGGCGCAACCCTTCGGTGCCCG
Organism: Candoia aspera; assembly: GCF_035149785.1. Taxonomy (NCBI): domain Eukaryota; kingdom Metazoa; phylum Chordata; class Lepidosauria; order Squamata; family Candoiidae; genus Candoia; species Candoia aspera. The sequence continues at coordinate 112,996,426 of NC_086154.1, read as the reverse complement.
GCGACGAAGCCCCACTCTCGCAGGGCGGGATGCAGCTGAGGTCCGGGCGATGCAACGCCCCGGTAAGTATGGGACCCAGCTGGGGGGAAGCAGCTGGGGAGGGACCCACCCCGGCGCCCCGGAGCCCGCGAGGCACCGGGGGCGAGACGAGGGGACCCTCTCCAAGCCCGCAGGCAACCCCGGAGGAAGCGCGAGACGAACCGCCACCTTGGGCGCTCGAAGGCGAGGGTGCGCCTGGCACCGCGGCAGGAACGAGGGACGATCCGTCCTCTACCACGGCCAACGGCGAGGGCGAGCGGAGCGGTGAACACCTCGGCGGGAAGCCGGGGACGGCGGAGAGGCTCGACGCGTTGGAGGAAGGGATGCAGGCGGTGCGGCAGATGCTCCAACAGCTGACGGCGGCGCAGGGACCCTGCGACGGAGGCGGCGCAGAGGCACCCCCGGACGAAAGGCGGCAGGGCGAGCGGGGCGGCGGTGACGGCGGAACCCGACCCAAGGAGCCCAACCGACGACCGGAGGCGCACCGGGAGGCGAGACGGGGTGGAGACCCAGCGGACGGCGGCGACCACGGCGGGACCCGACCCCAGGAGGCCACCCAACGAGCGGAGGCGCACCTGGACGTGAGACGGCGGGACAACCTCGGCGGCGGCGGCGTCCGGCCCCAGGAGCCCACCCCACAACGGGAGATGCGCCAGGCTGAGAGGCGGAGGGACGACCCGGCGGGCGGCGACGGCGACGGCGGAGCCTGGATCCAGGAGCCCGACCGAGGGAGAACACCCCGCCCTCCCCCCCGAGCGACGGGACGACGACCTTGCGAGGAGACCCAGAGAGAGGCACCAATGCCGCAAGAGAACCGGAGACACCCCGACCCGCAGCAGCTCCCGCAGAGCCCGAGGCACGACGCAGAGGGGGCCAGGAGCCTGACCAGGACACCCGCCAAAGACTTTGGCATAAAGTTCGATGGGGACCCCTCGAAACTCTCCTTTTTTTTGACTAACGCGAGGTACTACCTCGAAGAATGGGGTCCCTGCTTCAGAACTGAGCGGGGCAAAATCAATGCCCTGGCCATAAAATTAAAAGGGCGGGCCGCCGATTGGTACGTCCAATTGTGCCAATCAGGCGCCCGGGCGCTGCAGGACAGCACTGAATTCCTGCAGGCACTAGAAAGGCACTTCAGGGACCCCCTGGAGCAAGAAAAGGCAAAAAGGGCGCTAGAGACACTCAGACAAAGCCCGCGCTCCGTGGCAGAGTATGCCATGGAGTTCCAAGCCCTAGCCGGAAAAGTGGACACTTGGTCTCAATCGACACTGATTGAGAAGTTCAAACACGGACTCAACTTAAACGTCCTCCGGTGGGCACTCGGCCGCGACAACCCCAGCTCCCTCACGGGTTGGATCCAGCTGGCAGCGGAAGCGGAGAACGCTCACGACACATTCCTCCACGCAAGGAGGGAAACGCAACAGATGGAGACAGCGAGACCCCCACGCACCAGCGCAAGGCAGGTGAGGGCGAGACCCCAACCCTGGAAGGAGGAACGGGACAGACGCTTCGCTAAAGGGCAATGTTTCACGTGCGGCAGGGAAGATCACAAAGCAGCCGCATGCCCCAAAACGACGCCCAGAGAGAGCCCAAGGAGGGCACAAACAGCACCAACCCCAGCGCCAAGAAAGCGACCAGCAGCAAAGGGGGAGTACCGACGCAGACACGCCCCCTACAGTTCAGAGGAGGAGGAAAGCAACACCGATGAGGCGGCGGGAAACGACAACCACCTGGCCTAAGGGGCGCCGAAGGACAGGTGGAGGACACTGACAGGCGCTTCGACAAAGGGGTGAGTGAGGAATGCCCCACCCTCTACGTCCGTGTCACCCTCACCCATCGAAATAAAACCGAAAAGGTCTGGGCACTCATTGATTCGGGTTGCTCCAAAAGCCTCATGCACCCTGACCTGGCAGCCGCACTCGACCTCCGCTGCTATCCACTTCAGCACCACCTGGTGTTCTCGCAGCTCGATGGATCTGCAGCGGGAGGGGGCCCGGTCACCCAATACACCGGAGAAACCGCGCTACGGCTCGGCAGCCACGAGGAAAAATTGGCTTTCATCGTGGCACCGGTGGGGCAACCCCGACTCATACTGGGGATCCCATGGCTCGTGCAGCAAAACCCAGTCATCAACTGGAGAACCAGAGAGATTAAGTTTGCTGACAGGCGTTACCAAGCACCTTCAGGGAACAGGGTTCCCCGAGCAGCCATGGGGGGGGGCGACGACGACTGCGGAACACAGAGAGACAGCACTGCCAGAGGGACTGCCAACCGAATACGGGGATTTCGCCGACGTTTTCGGTGAGAAAGAGGCGGACAAACTCCCCCCCCACAGAAAGACGGACTGCACCATTGAACTGGTCCCGGGGGTACCCCTACCCAAACCAAAAATATATGCTATGACCCAGCGAGAGCTAGCTGCATTAAGGGACTTCATAGACAAAAATCTGGCGAGAGGTTTTATCGAGCCAGCAAACTCTCCAGTGGGAGCGCCAGTCCTCTTTCGCGAGAAAAAGGACGGGTCATTGCGGCTCTGTACAGACTACCGCAGATTAAACGCAGCAAGCATTTCAAATAAATACTCCTTACCCTTAATAAAGGACATTTTGTCCCACCTGGTAAAGGGTAAGGTATTCTCCAAACTGGACATAAGGGAAGCCTACTACCGCATACGGATACGGGAGGGGGATGAGTGGAAGACTGCTTTCAATTGCCCATTGGGGGCGTTTCAATATAAAGTACTCCCATTCGGATTGGCAGGAGCACCGGGGGTATTCATGCAGTTAATTAATGAGGTCCTGCGTGACCACCTTTTTAAGGGGGTTTTGGTTTACCTGGATGATGTATTGATCTACACAGAAACAACGTGAGCACGAACGCTTGGTAAAGGACGTGCTCAAGAAACTTCGCAAGGCAGAGCTGTTTGTTAAGCTCTCCAAGTGCGAGTTTCACAAAAAACAAATTGACTACCTAGGGTATAGGATTTCTGCTAAAGGGATAGAAATGGACCCCAGCAAGGTCCAAGCCATCCTGGCGTGGGAACGCCCACGCACGAGGAGACAGCTGCAAAGCCTCCTGGGATTCACTAATTTCTACAGGGGGTTCACGCCCAGGCTGGCAGAGACTATTTTGCCCCTAACTAACCTGCTAAAGACTAAGGGCTTGGGGGACACGCGCAAATCGAGGAACCCGGGGGGGCTACTGAATTGGACAGCTGACTGTCAAACGGCTTTCGAGAGACTGAAAACCCTCTTCACAGCTGAGCCAGTGTTACAACACCCCGACCCCACCAAGCCTTTTGTGGTGCAGGCAGATGCCTCCGACTTTTCCATCGGAGCCATCCTGCTCCAAAAGGACTCCGACAACCACCTAAAGCCCTGCGCCTACCTTTCCCGCAAATTCTCCGAAACGGAGCGGAGATGGCACGTATGGGAAAAGGAGGCGTTTGCAGTGAAGACAGCCTTGGAAACGTGGCGACACCTGCTGGAGGGGGCCTCCTGCCCCTTCGAGGTCTGGACGGACCACAAGAACCTGGAGGCACTCAGCACACCAAAACGGCTCAGCCCGAAGCAGGTGCGATGGGCTCAGTTTTTCAGCCGGTTCAATTTCACGCTGAAATTCATACCGGGCAAGAAAAACTTCTTGGCAGACGCCCTTTCCCGACGGCCACAGGACGACACGCAAGCCTCCGACATCATAGGAACAGTATGGACCGAGAAACAGCTCGGCTGCCCAGCTGTCACGCGGAGCCAGACAAGGAATCAGCGCACACCAGCACGAACGGCGGGGAGCGATCGGAGCCGACGCTCAATTTCACCGAACTGGCAACAAAGACTCACACAAGCACTACAGCAAGATACATGGTTGCAGAATAACCAACAACATGTATCTTTCAAAGACAACATCGCCTGGAAAGAGAAAGCCTTGTACGTGCCCGAATCACTGCGGGGGGAAATCTTACACAGAGCGCACGATGACAAATCTGCAGGGCATTTTGGGTTTGTAAAAACCCTCCACCTAACGAGGAGGCAATTTTGGTGGCCAAACCTCAGAAAGGACGTAAAAGACTACGTAGCCAACTGCCCCATATGTGCCACCACCAAACGGAAAGGAGGGAAACCCCACGGGCTGCTACAGGCGGTAGCCAGCCCCTCCCAGCCATGGGAAGAAATTTCCATGGATTTCATTGTGGACCTCCCACCCAGCCAAAGAAAAACTGTGATATGGGTGGTAAAAGACTATTTCTCGAAACAAGCACACTTCATCCCGTGCGCGACTATCCCCTCCGCACAACAGCTGGCACGTTTATTCCTAACACACATATACAGGATCCACGGCGCCCCCTACAGGTTGGTGACCGACAGAGGCACACAATTCACGTCAAAGTTTTGGCGGGAATTTTTAAAACTAATCGGAACCAAGCAAGCACTGTCCACTGCGTGGCATCCACACACGGACGGATCCACAGAGATCCTAAACTCAACACTTGAACAGTTCCTGAGGGCATTCATAAATTATCAACAGGACAACTGGGTAGACCTACTACCTTTTGCAGAGGTGGCCTATAATAACGCGGTACACCAGAGTACTGGCCACACCCCTTTTAAGGTGGTCTACGGAAGGGACTTTGTACCGATACCAGAATTGCCGCAACCTGAAACCCTGCCCTGCTCACCAGACGATTGGGCGGCACAGCTGGCAACAACCTGGCCAATCATCCAAATGGCCCTAGCAGACGCACAAACAACGTACAAAAAATATGCGGACAACCACAGGGCGGAGGCACCGAACTACAAAGTGGGAGATAGGGTCTACCTCTCCACTAAGTTCATAAAGACCTCGCAACCCTCGAAGAAATTGGCACCGAAATTCATTGGACCTTTTAAAATCATACAGGTAATCAACCCAGTTACTTTCAAACTGGAACTGCCTTACAATTTGAGACGGGTCCACCCAGTGTTTCATTGTGCACTACTGAAGCCAACGAGCACATCCAAATGGCATACAGAAGAACCTCCACCCCCACCCATAATGATAGACAACCAACAACATTTTGAAGTAAAAGAAATACTGGACTCAAGAAAGCAAAGAGGAACACTACAATACCTCGTGAGATGGAAACATTTCTCACACCCAGAGTGGGTCCAGGCACGACACGTCATGGCTAGACAACTAACAAGACAGTTCCATGAGGCATACCCGGAGAAACCAGCACCATAGAACATCTTTGGGGGGGCAGCATGTCATGACCTCGTTGCAAGGCACAAAGAGCCTCACAACGTGGATCATGATCATTAAGGAAAAGGGGAAGAAGATAATCAAACCAGGGATTAACACAAGCACCCAAAGACACCCACACCCATGAACCCATAAACAACTGAAAGGAGAGACGTCAGAGGAGTGAAGATAAGGAGCACATGGTGCCCCGGAGGACACAACCGTTGCAGGGAGACAAAGAGGACACCGGGGAAAACGCCCAAGCAGCCATCAAGGGTCCCATCAAGAGGGATCGGGGCATTGAGGGGTGGGGAAGCCCGGGGCAATACAGGAGGGTATAAAAGGGGCACCCCCACACTACCTACCCCGTTCCCATTTTTCGTTCTGTCAGCTATCATTCCAATAAACCAGAAATCCTTAATACCCATTAAGTGAGTCTGTGCTTATTGCGAAGCGAGGCTGGCCCTGACACTTCAGGAGAACTGATAATATTACTGTTGAATACAAAATGTAAAAAAATAACCTGATGGTAAGATGGCATCAAAATATTGATTCTCCAGTGCTTGTTACAATGGATTCTAATAATCAAAACAATAGATCACATATATTCCATACTAACATTTTAAAGAGTTCAGTATTTTAAATGAGATCTTTTTAGCAATGATTTCAACTAAATACTTGACACATTATTAAGAGAAGAAAGTAAACAGTTTCATGGATATTCCCAATTCACTCCAGAAGGGGAGAAAAATGTTGTAATAGCTTGGTAATAGAAGAAATGGTAATAGGTGAAATTCAGTAATTAAAAAGTGCCAACTAATGCATATTGGGGCAAAACATTTAAAGGGTTTTGAATTCATGAATTAATAAATAAACAAATACATCATGTATTCTGAATTAGGTGTAGTTATTTGAAAAAATGTTGGAAAGATTTAAAAATATTCATTATGTCAGGGAAATTAAAATGAAATTACAAGTGGTAGAAGGATTTCTCAAGAAAGGGAAAGAAATGAAAACAGCAAGAAATAATTATATACAATTACATCCAGATACTTGCATGAGCATCCTCTTTGTCCACTCCAACACAGATATATAATATCTGGAGAAGATATATGAACAGCCAATTAAATCATTTGGAATAGGAGTGGCACATAAGGCTCTGCAGTGCTTTGGATTTGACACCAAAAAGATGCACTGGAGTGCATAAGAGCATGAATGCAACCCCTTATAGTCACTCATTAAAGCAGCTGCATCTGTTTCCAGGGTTGTATGGCTGCTGTGGAAGCAGATCCTGAAAAAAGACTTGCTTTAATGAGTCACCAATGAGTGCTGCTCCCAAGTCTCATTTCAGAATAAAATCCAAAGCGCTGCAGACCCGTAGTAGCTCATAATCTTGAAAAGGTAAACCTTTAGAATCTTAAAGCTAAATATTATAGCCACTTCAAAAAAAGGTTAGATAAACTTATGTAGTACTAGACAACCCATGACCCGTTGGGTCAATGTTTCAGTTGGGTCATTGTCTCAGAGATATTTACTTACCTAAACAGATCAACAGAATGACCACAGGAGGGCAAAAAATCAGTGGGAGCGGGAGCGATTTCTGACTTTTTGCTGGCTTCCCAACTGACTTCGCTTGTGAGAAGCTTGCAGGGAGAAAGTCAGTGGGGAAGCTGGCAGGGAAAGTTGCAGGTTTTCCTGGGTAAATCTCTCCCACCCACACACCCTCCCCCAGTCCCTCTGCGCTCACGCCGGTCACTCACACTTCCCCACATACCATCCCTGGCCCACGCCACACCCTTACACACCCTCCCCAACCCATGCCACATCCCCGCGCTCCCTCCTGGACCTGCACTGCACCCTTGCACATCCCTGTGCACTCTCCCTGAGCCTTGCCGCACTTCTCGCACAACCCTTCGCTCCTTCCCCCACTTGGAAGCAGCCACTTACCTGCCTGCTGGCCTTGGACTTGCAACTTCCTGTCAGCTTCCCCACTGACTTTGCTTGTGGGAAGCTGGCAGGGAGTGTCAACAATCATGATTGAGTTTAGACTTCCTGCCGGCTTCCCTATTGACTTGTGGGAAGCTGGCAGGGAGCTTTGGAAATGACAGTCACATGACTGCAGCTGACCATGGCAGCACTGAAGTGGCCACAACTTTGCCAAATTTCAATCCCATGGAGTAATTGGATTTTGGACGCATTCTGTAAGTCAGCCCATTTGAGGTACCTTGGTTCAAAAATGTTGCCCTGTGATGCACCGTTTCACCCAATTGAAGGTTACAGACAGACAAATATACATGAGAGTTTTAGTAGTATATAGATATAGGTTAAGGTTATCAATGGCTATATACTACATGCATCTGATTACCAGTTCCTAGGGAAGGAAAAACAGGAGAGGGCTATTACTCTCATGTTCTGCTTGTGGGCTTTCCAATAGATATCCTCTAATGGCCACCGTGAGAGAAACAACAACAAGAATAGGGCCGCAGCCAGGACCTTGGACAGGATCGCGCCTGTGCATCCTCTCTTGCCTCGCTCGACCCGTCACTCCCCGTGGTTTACGGAGGAGTTGAGGGTTTTGAAGAGGGTTAAGAGACATCTGGAGCATCGCTGGAGGAAGACGAAGACTGAATCTGACCGAACGCAAGCTAGAGCCACTATTAAGGCCTACCTTGTGGCGGTAAGAGCGGTGAAACATGAATATTTCTCCGCTCTTATTGCATCCGCAGAATGCCATCCGATGGCCTTGTTTAAGATCACTCAATCTCTTCTGGGTCAGGTAGATCCACCTACAAGGCCATTCGGAAGAGTTTTCACAGCATCTGCAGGATAAAATCACTCAGATTCATTCTAAGTTGCACTCTAAGTGTGAAGCGGAGTCTGGGGAGATGCCAGGGGAATGTACTTACCCTGTCATCTGGGAACGGTTTGATCCTGTTGGGCCTGAGGAAGTGGACAGGATTCTCCGGACTGTGAATGCAACCACGTCAGCTTGACCCATGCCCTTCCTGGCTGATAAAATCAGCCTGGGAAGTGACTTGTGGTTGGGTCCAGGTGATGGTTAATGCATCCTTGAGGGAGGGGGTGTTTCCGGCTGCCTTTAAGGAGGCACTGATATACCCCCTCCTCAAGAAGCCATCCTTGGACCCTACTATACCAGGCAATTTTCACCCTGTCTCCCACCTCCCTTTTTGGGAAAGGTGGTTGAGAAAGTGGTTGTGTTGCAGCTCCAGAGAATTTTGGAGGAAACGGATTATCTGGACCCCTTTCAGTCAGGTTTCAGGCCAGGATATGGGATGGAGACTGCATTGGTCGCACTTATGGATGATCTCTGGAGGGAGCAGGATGGAGGGAGTGCATCCATCCTGGCTCTCTTGGACCTCTCAGGGGCTTTTGATACCGTCGGCCATGGTATCCTTCTGGGGTGGCTCAGGGGGTTGGGGGTGGGTGGGGTAGTTTTGAACTGGTTCACCTCCTTCCTCCAGGGCCATTCCCAATCAGTGGTGATAGGAGAGGAGAGATCCGGCCCTCGACCCCTCCTTTGTGGGGTGCCAGAGTTTGGTACTCTCTCCTCTCCTATTTAACATCTACATGAAACCGCTGGGTGAGATCATCCATCACCATGGGATGAGGTATCATCAATATGCTGATGATACCAGTTATATATCTCCATCCTGGGTGAAGTAAGTGATGCGGTCTCCACCCTTTCCAGGTGCCTGGGGGCTGTGGGGGCCTGGATGGGGAACAACAGGCTTCAACTGAACCCTGGTAAGACAGAGTGGCTGTGTATTGATGGCTCCTCGGGTTCCAGGAAGTTGTCATCGTTGGTTCTGGATGGGGTGGCACTGCCCCATTCGGAACCAGTGTGGAACCTGGGGGTCCTCCTGGACTCGCAACTCCTGCTCAAAGAGCAGGTGGCAGTCATGGCCAGGAGGGCCTTTGCACATCTTTGGGTGGTGCGCCAGCTACGCCCATTCCTGGACCGAGATGCCCTCTGAACAGTCACTCATGCCCTTGTCATCTCCCATATAGACTACTGCAATGCACTCTACATGGGGCTACCCTTGAAAACTATTCGGAAGCTTCAGCTGGTCCAGAACGCGGCTGCGCGGACAGTTATTGGGGCTGTAAAATCAGCCCATGTGACACCACTGTTACGCGAGCTGCATTGGGTACCAGTTTGCTTCTGGGCCCAACTCAAGGTGTTGGTTATCACCTTTAAAGCCCTACATGGCATGGGACCAGGGTACCTGAGAGACCATCTTGTCCCCATAACATCAACCTGTCCCACCCGGTCAGGCAGGGAGGGCATGCTACGGACCCCATCAGCAAAGGAATTTCATCTAGCGGGGTCCAGGAGGCGAGCCTTCTCTGCAGTGGCGCCCGCCCTTTGGAACATCTTGCCCCCGGAGTTGAGACAGATTTCCTCACTCTTGGACTTCTGGAAGAAACTTAAGACCTGGTTCTGCCGCCTTGCTTGGGAGGGGGAGAGTGATAGCTCCACCTGGGGATGGCTGGCGCCATAGCACCCCTTAGTGATCCATCTCCACTTGGATTTCATGTTTGCTTTTATGTATAGTTTAATGTAATTTTTATCTGGCTATGTTTTAATGCTATTTATTGTAAACCGCCCAGAGTCCCCCATTGGGGGAGATGGGCGGTGATATAAATTTAATAAATTTAATAAATAAATAAATAAAGAAGACACTAAATAAACATTAGTATGATCCAGATTCTTATGTTGTTTTTGTATTACGTTATATAACAGGATCATAAGAGGCTTTAAAATTGCCAGTAGTGGCGAGACAGTGAATATAAATCAATTATTCCAGTTCACATGAGGTGAACCTCTTGATTTTATTGCCACAAAAATCTGCTACATCAGGATGAAAGCATATTTTAGATGAATAAATGTGTTGATCAGACTACAACTATTTTTGGGTTGAGTTCTGGGCACTACATTTTAGGCAGGACACTGACAAACTGCACCATGTCCACAGGAGAGCAATCAGAATTACAAGGGGCTTGGATGGAAAAGCATATGAGTAATTATTGGAGGTGCTTGGTATGTTTCAGTTAGAGAAGAGAAGGCTGCAGGGACAGACAATAGCTGTCTTCAAGTACCTGAAGGAGTATCATACAGAAGATAATTGCAGAATTGTTCAGAGTAGTTCTAGAAGACAGGACAAGAAACAATGGCTTCATATTACAAGGAAACAGATTAATGTATGACATCAGGAAACATATCCAAATGGTAGGAGATGTTCAACCAAGTGGTGGATGCTCCTTCATTGGAGGCATTTGTTTAGGCTGAATGGCCACCTATCAGGGATGTTATAATAGTGAATTCCTGCACAGGGCAGGGGATTGGGCAAGATGATGTCCAAGGTCCCTTCCAACTTTTATGTCAATTATTGTGTACTAAATTATCAGTGTACCTATCAAAAGCTAGTGGTTGAATGAAAAACTACTGGATGTCTTGACATCAAGATTTAACAATCACCTTTGTACCAGAATGCTTTTGTGTTCCAGGATATGCTTTCTTCACATAGAAAGCTGAATCTAAAACTTTAGGATGTCTTATTAGTTAATAGTTTTAGAGTAACCATTATGCAAAACATTTTTCTTACAGACAGCTGATGCTTTCTATCTGACCAGTGAACTAATGCTGTCTCTCCAGGACATTCAGCATGTCCTGTTTTAGGAAACAGGATTTGGTTTCCCTCTGAACTATAATTAGTAAAACTATACAGACACTGGGCTTTCAAAACAGTACAGCCTACAGCAGACCTACATTCTACTGCCCTTCTTGTATCTTATTTAATGGATGATCTCGGAGAAATCCCTTCACTTCTGGTATTTTTAAAAAAATACTAATAAAAAAGGAAATAACAATATACTTCAAATTTGTAAGAACGTTTGATTTGGCAGACTTGATCTTCTAGAACACAGTTTTGCCTTGGACAGTGATCAGGAAAAACAGCTCCTGATGGAGTATACAATTAAAAAATGGTCAGCAATTTATTTTATTTAGAACTTATTGAAACACTTGTAATTTGCTAAGCAATTTGCATTCTTATGTTTATACTGTGATATTATAACCAAGAAACTCTAGTGAAATAGGGTGTACCTAAATCTAAATGAAACAAGACAACTCCATCTTACTTATATTAGCACTGACAGAAGCATCTTCTACTGATGGGGTTGCCAAAGCAGGGTCTGCAGACATCACTGTGCCTGGGCCCCTGAGCCACCTGTAAAGTTATATCCCCCAATACAATTGAGCAAAGCAGGATCTTTATTGACTTGATTTGGGATAAAACCTTTCTCCTGCCAAAAATCAGTTGCAGGATATGAAAGTCCATGCCTTACCAGAGTCTCTGTTACTGAGGGATCCTTACAGAGGGAAATAAATAGCAGGCAAGGATTTTTCTTCAATGGAAGTCAGTCTCTCTCTTCCTCCCTCCCTCCCTCCCTCCTTAGTAGATAGGCAGTTTCCTACACTCTCCAGCTGGTTTTTGGTAAATGATTTTTCCTCTTTGATATAAATCTATGGAGTAAATCACTCTACATTGTATGGGGGTGGGGGGTGGGGTGGGGAGAAACGCTTCAGTGATAAAGCTTAGGAAGGAAGTACTTGCCCACTCCCCACTGGGAACCTCTACAATAACAGAGTCTTTGGTGGGCATGATCTTCCATTTCCCAGTTTTTATCAGAAAAGAATTTGCTTAAAATTAGCTAAGCTATTTTTGAATCAATTAAGCAGGAGATGTGAAGCCTGTCTTCTTCCTCACTTCTATATGCTTATCTGTGGCTACTTCCCTTTCTACTTTCTGCAACTTCCCCCACTTTTGTCCATTCTGCTCTGTGGTGTTTCTATCATCTCTTTCAGGATATCTGTCCCACCAATGCTTATATCTTCAACTACAGTCTGTCCTCTGTATGTGGCCCTACTATTTGTTTCTCATGGAGTTGATGTCTCTGTCCCTCTCTTACATGTTTGAGAAAGAAAAACATACAGAGTAAGAAAATACCCAATTAAATGAGGTACTCCTCATTTAACAACAGTAATTGGGCCCAGAATTTCCATTGCTAAGCAATGAAGTTGTAAAGCGAGATGGCATTGCTTAGCGATGGCAATCCTGGCAATTCCCCTTGCCGTCGTTAAGTGAATTTTACTGGTAGTTGGCCAGAGCACCCACCCCAACCCAAGCCATTCTGGGCTTGGTCCCTCCCAGCCCCGAACACTGCCTTCAACTCCCCCCACCTATCTCCCTATCTCTGCCCTTTTGGCCCCCTGCACTCCATGGCCCCTACTGCCCTAGGTGACCTTTGCTGTCTTCTTGCTCCTGATGCTGACCAAGCATGCCCAGCCTGGCCCTTTGCGAGGCAGCTGCTGGCTGCACAAGTCTTTCTTCCCAAGGTTGCTCACGGCAGTTTCCTTGCAAGATCTGGGGAAGATGGCCTCATGTGGCCAGCAGCTGCCTTGCGAAGGGCCAGAGTGGGCACTCCTCATCAGCAGTGGAGGCAAGAAGACGGTGAAGGTCAGCTGGGGTGGCAGAGCGCAGGGAGGCAGGGGCCTTGGAGTGCAGGGTGGCAAAGGCGACTGTGGCTGGGACCGGGCTGGGGTGGCTGCAGCTTCCCAGGATGGTTGCAGCTTTGCACCACGCTGTTGGGTGGCAGGGTGCAGGGCAGGCAAAGGGCAGAGATGTGGGGAGATAGGCAGGTGGGGAAGGTGAAGAAGAAGCCGTCCCTTACCTTACCAAGGCTTGGGGCTGGGAGGGACCAAACCTGGAATGGCTTGGATTGGGCGGGTCCTTGGCTAATGGCCGGTGGAATTTGGTTAATGACAGCAATGGGGAATGCTGGGATTGCCATTGCTAAGTGATGCGGTCACGTGACGTCACACTTTACGACCATATCACTTAGCAATGGAAATTCTGGTCCCAGTTACCAGCGTAACTTGAGGACTATCCGTAAATTCAGGCTTGGCAAAAAATAAATGTATGTATACTTTCCCCACATTTTCTTTTTTTCTTGAAAATATCCCCCATGGCTTAACCATTCTGAATGTTTTCCATTCAGGAAAGCTCAGACAAAATTTCTGTTCATATAGAGTTGCAATAATATCAGTCTCTGTATAAATATTGCAGCATATCAGAAATACACACAAATAGAGTCCTGGAGGGTCAAACTGGGCATGACAGATTAGACTAGTTTTGTAGTTTCTCTCTAAATCACACTGAAAATGTAATGAAATGTTATTGATAGTAAACTACTCCGAATCTATATGTATAATCCTATATATCATGCAAAAATGTATTCCTAATTCAACATAATACCCATGCAGGCCATATTGGGGCACCAGCCAATTTAATTTTTCTCTACATAACTGAATCAAACATAATCTCCATTTAGTTGTATTGGAAAGGAAAAAATCCCTTCCTTGCAAAAAAAAAAAAAAGTAGTTGAAGGAAGTTGGAATTCCATCACAGCAAAAATCAGTGGGGCAAATTTTTATGAAGGTGGTATCATACCTGATACAATAACTGTACAATTCCAATCCATTAATGAGATCTGAAAACTACCAAATTTTCTCTTATAACACAGTATCAAAATATATTCCCAGTAAATGGCAAAAATGTACTTACATAATACATCTAAATTTACATTTGACCTTGGTTTAAACTGCGTATTAGAGAGATACTTCCCTGAAGAGAAAATATTACCAAGATTTGAGTTATAGTTCTGACTGGAAAACTATGGTGCACAGCCAAGAAGAAATATATAGCACGTTGTTTTCATAAATGGTATTCTTAATCAAGAAATCTGCATCCTGACACAACTTGACCTGCCACTGAGTATGTGAATTATGAGCAAGTACTTTCAGTTGATCTCTCTTCATTAAAGGCCACATTCTCAGGCTATTCTAAGGACTTTTAAAAGAGCTGCTGAGTGCCTTTAAGTTGAAACTCAAAGACATATCAAAGACACTTGTACCCTGCATATATTATGCTCCATTACTGGTGTGTGAAACTTCGGCATGGTCCTTAATGAAGTCTGTATTTCTATTATAACATATTTAGTATTAATATGAAAATATAATATGAAAATATTTAGTATTAATACTATACAGAAAAGTCCCAAGAATCCTTTCTTGATATTTTTGTCTTTTGTATATATTCTTTAAAACTGTATATATACAAATTTACACATTAGAAATCAGCGAACAACAACAAACCAAAGCCCTCCAGAGCACTTTTGTTACATATTATGGTTACATGTTATTAAGACATAATTCCTTGGCCCCTGAGAACCTAGAGCAGAACTATAGGATTGATCCTATTTATCCCACTGAGTATGGAGACAGAAACTATATCCTGTTTCCCTCTCTGCTTTTTTATTAGCTTTTTTCTAAGGACCCCAAGAAGGTATACTATGGTTGGGTAGGAAGTAGCTTCAAAGGAATTTAGGATCCAAGGAATTCAAATCCTTCCACCCCTCCCAAAGGAGAGTCTCTCAATCTGTTTCAGAGTGCCAGGCAGAGTGTTCTGAGCTACAGAATATCGATTTTGACCCAGGTTTTTAGGTAAATCACATTAATAATCTCATGCACTGAACCACCTCTGAGGAGTCTTCACAGCTGAGACCATGAAGATAATCTAATAAAGGATGGAGAAATACAGTAACTTTCCACCTTAATTTTCACCCTGCTCGTTTGGAAATGTTGGAGCATCACTCGGACTGGATTTGTTCATTGATTTGTTTAGGAAAAACATATTTATCCCATTGTTCACACAGAAATGCTCTCACAATGATTTATTCATCAATAAATAGACTTTGCCCTCAAACTCCAATCTAAAAAGACATAACACAAAAGGAAAAAATATATACATACTGAAAAAGAAAAGATTGCTGTTATTAAAAATAAAAGCTTAGGTATCAGCTCTTAATGTGACACAAAACTTGTAATAATCAGCTCTAATGCAGGTATAATGCTGTAAAGGCCCTTAGGAAGTTAGTCTTATCATGATAGACTGAATGGAAATAGTACAAATAGAGGAAAGGTTCAAAACTGCTGTTCTCAGCTGAATTGTGGAATGGTCTGATGAAAGTAATTTCTCAACAAAGCAGGTTCTCAAACTGATCTTTCTCTCAGGCAAATTTTATTTTTATATGTATTTACTTAACAAAGTAAAATGCTATTCCTATACATAGCCCACATTAACTGTTGGTAATGTAGTAGAAGAATTGAAAACAAATATGGCACAAGAGCCTAATATTTCAACATATAAAATGGATTATATCATCAGATAATAGTAAACCACATTAGATTGAATCAGACCAAGACAAATCAAGCCACACTTACTTTTCAGTGATAGTCTCTTTCTCTCTCAAGTGGTCTATAAATCTACATTCAGCCTGATATAGTTTCATTTCCAAAGTTTCCTTATTTGTCTGAAGTTTTTGGATTTGATTTTTCCATTTGTGGGTTTGTTCAACATGGGTTTGTTTCATTGAAATAATCACTGCATCTTTTTCTCTGGCAAAGTGATCTATTGCAGCATGCCTTTAAAGGAAGACAAAAAGACCGTTTCTACTCTGGGTGCTACAATCCTTCTTACAAGGATAAAAAACATAAAACAAAAACATACTTAAATGTACATACAGCAAAACCTTTCAAGTTTGCAAGTGGGAGCCAGTTTTGATCACCTTGCCTTCCAAAGAGCTCTGAGAGAGTCACACTTGGGCACTGGGGCTTTATTACGAAGATGATTAATTAACCACATAAAAACATAATAATCAGGGATACATTTTTTGATGGCATGTTTTAGTCACAGCAACACTGAACTTAGCCACAGTATGGTAATGCTAGCATTGGGATTGGAAACTGGAGCTTAATGTAATAGTGATCTGTTTATCCTGGATCCTGTCACAGAAAAGGCAAAGTTCCATATGTCCCTCTAGAAATTGCAATACAGTAGTACATGAACAATTGTTTCAACCTCTTCTGAACCACAAGGGCAAACTTCATCAGATAAGGAGGCTTTAGAATATCTGCCCATTAACAGCACTGATGGTAACACAAAACGTTTTGCCCCAAAGAAGTCTTTCTTCAGTCTGGGGAAGGTTAGAGATGCTAAATATTTGGCTGGCACCCAAAACCCTCCTAAAATTCAGGTTCTGCTTTCTGGGGCACCCTACTGATCTCCAGATGGTACTCCATGTCATCTGTCCTTAGAGAGAGTACAAGTCTGGTCTTTTCATAACCCGGTGTAAGAAAGAACCCAGCTGAAAGTCTGTAAGTCTATAGCATTCTTTCAGATTGGAGAACAGTTCTCTCCCAATATAAGGATTAATTGGCCAGTGGGAAAAACTGAATCTTTAGCCAATGATTAATTGGCCAAATGCAAGAGGCCTTTATCTGTATTCTGGGCTTTCCTACTTCATGGCTAACAGTAGATTGGCTACACATCTTAGGCTGCAAGAATGGGTCTCAGAAATTTAGTTTTACCACCTCTGTGATATCCTTTGTAGCATAGACTCTTACCAGTGCTCTGAATAAAATCTGAGCTTGGATTTTGACTTTAAGATATGTAAGGGTAGCAGGAACTAACTCTCCACCCTTACATAAAAAGAAACAAGAATAATTGTGGCAGAATACAGTAATGCCACCTGAGATACATAATCAAAATGTGCTTTCCATGATCCATTAGCCCCCAAAACCACACCAAGATACATCCAAGAGATGCATTCCACTCTATAATCCAATTTTTTTGTTTGGCTCTTTCCTCAAAGGCCATGAGTTTATATTTTTAATAATTGATTGATAGCCTATTTGGTCACTATAAAGGATGACAGATTTCACTGTTCTTCTTCTGAGCCCAATGGAGTTTGGGATATAATGACAGCATCATCTGTATAGCTGCCAATTTGGGAGCATGGAAATTAGGGTTGCTGAGAGTTGATGTAATTGAATTAACATGTAAGTTCTACTTTCTATTTTATTTTTCTATTTCCTTTTCTGTAGCTGCCCCTATCTTGTGGAACATCCTCCCATGTTCCACAAGGCAGGCCCCCACCCTTTTAGCCTTCTGGAAGGCCATCAAGATATGGCTCTTCACCCAGGCACCCAGAGTTGTATGTATGTATGTATGTATGTATGTATGTAAATAAATAAATAAATAAATAAATGTAAGTTGAACACAGAGGCCTGAATTTGTGATTAGGATGGCCAAATGCAAGAGGCCAATGCTCCTGCACTTTGATTAGTTGCGTAGAAGAGGGAGATTGAACAGGTGTAGATTGAACAGGTGTCATCCCTTTTACATAAGCTTATCCAATATACAACCCTATGAATGAAAGCCAAGATATTGTCTTTTCTTTGGGTTTTTAATGCTTAATTGGATCCCCAATTAAGTCTTTTTAAATTAGCTAAATAGGATTGCAAAAACTGTGCTATGCACACTCTCCAGAATAGGTTATTTGATACTGTAAAGCTACCAGAGTTAATGCTTGAGAAACTAAATGTTGTATAAGCCAAGCTTACATAAACTAAATGTTTTTAAAATGTGCATTTCTGGAAGCTTTTCATGCAATCTGATTTACTTAGTAAAGTCTATTTTGTTTAGTTACTTTTTTTCTTTTGTGTGCTTATTTTGATTTTCAGAAAATAGAACTTTAAATAGAGCTGATGCTAGGGAGTGATAACCTAATCCAGAAAAGTTTACTAAGCAGGTAAACTTTCCCAACTGTAAGGCAGATACCCTCTCAATCTCCCCACAAACATTTCAACTCTTTCCTGGCTGGAAGATTAGAGGATGAAGATTTTCCTTGCCTAAACAATGTTTTGACACCCTAAAACATTTATAGTCTTTAAGATCCTAGTGGATTCATTATTATTTTTACTGCAAAGGCCTAATAAAGCTTACTACTGTTTGTCCAGCAATGAGTAGATAAAGGGGCCTGGCTAGTACAGGAATCCAGAGATATCAAACACTCAATCCATAGTAAACTTAAGGGCCAATTTGTCCTTTTTTTTTTTTTTGCTGATGTGGAAAAAATCACTCTGATGCAAATTTGTTTTCCAAATACTAAGGTGAAATAGTGAGCCCAGCAAGAAAAGCCTGAAGACAAACCAATATACTAATAGTTTGTTTTTAAAAAAGGAATCCTCTACTTTTAATGAAATTAATGCACTCAATGGACATAGTGTATTTATAAAGCAAGGGCATCTGTTGGAAAAACTTACTTTCTCTCAAATGTTTCTTTTTCTTTTTCCCAGCCGAGCTGCACTGAAGCAAATTTATTTTCTAAATCCTCTATCCTATATTGTCAAACATTGGAGAAAAGTAAAATGATATTCCTTATACAAAGAGGCAATGCGTAAAATAATCAAACCCATTCATATTTATGAAAAAGTCTAAAGATAAATAATTGCCAAAGAACATTTTAAGAAAATTGGGATGAAATCAGCACTTCTGATGGAGAATAAATCACCTTCAAGGAGATTAAAAGGTGAACTTGCAGAATTCAAATATACAGTATATTATAACACTGGGCTAGACCTATCTAAAGTTTTCAGAAGTAAAGACATCAATTTAAAAACAAAGGTGCATCTGACTCACGCCATGGTCTTCTCAATTGCCACATATGCCTGTGAAAGTTGGACATTAAAAAAGGAAGATAGAAGAAGAATTGATGCATCCAAATTGTGTTGGCAAAGATTACTGATAATACCATGGACTGCCAGAAGAACAAACCAATCAGTTTTAGAAGAAATACAACCAGAATGTTCCCTAGAGGCGAAGATAACTAGGCTTAGACTCTCATACTTTGGGCACATCGTCAGGAAAGACCAATCGCTTGAAAAGGACATCATGTTTGGTAAAGTCGAGGGCCAGTGGAAAAGAGGAAGACCTTCCCTGCGATGGATCGATACAGTTACAGCAACGATGGATGCAAACATTGGAACAGTCAGGCATGTGGCGCAAGACCGAACAGCATTTCATTCTCTTATACGTAGGGTCGCCATGAGCCGTAAATGACTCGATGGCAACTAACAACAACAAACCCTTTTTAGCCATATGGTTCCCCTATGAAGATGAAATCATTCTTGTGTCTTTGTATCTTACTTTCTCATCTTATCCCACTTAATCAAAAACAAAAAGTGACTGTGTCATACATGCAGGTGAGAATATATTCTGCCTAGTCTAGAAATAATGTTTTCAATTTTATATGGGGACAATTATTTCATACACAACTCTGTAAATAGGAAAACATGTGTGACTGTTCTTTGCTGTAGTGGAAACGTCCCATATAACCCTAATGAAAAAAACTGCAATTCTATACATACCTACTTGAATTAAGTACTATACAACTCAGTCTGAAATTGTCTGAGTTTATAAGCATAGAATCTACAATGTAGGGGCAATGTGTTGACGTGGGATTAAGGTGAACCTTGCTTAGCTAACTGGAAGAATTTAAAGAAACAGACATGTATGGATTCTGGAAACAGGCACTACCTCTGAGACACCTTTAAGTAACTGGCATGCAATATATTTAAAAAGACCATATTTTCTTCTTCCAGGTATAGGAAAAGGAGGAGGAGGAGGAGAAAACAACTGAAACTGGAAGAAAAGAGGGAAAGTTAATGGAAATATTTTTTCCTTATTTATGAGTAGAATGATACAGTACTGAGTATCTTTTACAGCTATAAGATCTTTTATTTCCCAATCTTTGCATCTGACTTGTTTTTCAAGCTCCAAATTAGCTGCTTCTGCCACTTTCAATGAGTCTGCTGCTTTCATTCCAGCTTCTTTCAAAGCCTCCAATTCTTTAGTCAACAACTTCACCTTTCAAAATGAAAGAACAAAACATACTATTAATTATTTTCCCCATAACATCTGAAATTATAGAAAGTACCATCTCTGTTACATAACACATTTATGAACACAAACACACTTCTATTTGAAAGGGATTTGAAAGACAGCTATTTTCAATTTAAGAATGTAAAAAAATTGAATATTAACATTATTGAGCACTGAATTCAATTGAAAAAAATGTAAGTAATTTTAAATAAACATTTGATTTTTCTGTAAAATGTAGACAAAATTTGGTAAGATTACTTCTTACAAAGGCTTGAATACAAAGGCAGGAAATGTTACTAGTTTTTAAAACAAATTTAAACACTTTGTTGCATAGATAGATAGATAATCAGTAGTGATACAATAAAGTAGAATTTACCTGGCAAATGCATGTATGTATGTTATTTAACTGAACTGTTTTATTTTTCCAATTACTATTTACCCATATTTATGCTAGATTAATGTCCAAATGTAAAGAGGAACAGAAAAAGTGCAAAAAACATCCACTGATGTTTAAAACAAACTTCTGAAAAATTTAGACCTGGTGCTATGAAAAAGTCCAGCATAATAATAATTGGGCTGAAGTATATCTGTGTTCAACAAACTCTACAGTATTCAAATAAAAGACCAGTTCTATAGTTTATAATATCTTAATTGATTAAGTTGGTATGCCATAATCAACAGTTAAGATCTGAAGTGAGGTTACAAATTACAGTTTCCGCTATTTCTTGGTATAGTGCCTGAACTATTTTGTCTCTGGAGGCCAGTACACCCAGAGAACCAGGACACTCATGGAAACTTAAAAGCAAATAAATGGCTCTGAATGAGGATTTTTATTTTATATGCAAATAACATGAGCATGGTATCTGACCTGATCACCCTTTTCTAAATAGTAAGAGCTCTTTGACTGGGGATACAATTATCCAAATAAGTAGCTGGTTTTTCTTTATTGGATGTATTTAAGCAGAAGCTAAACATTCATTTGTCAGAGATGCTTTAATATGGATTCTGTCATGAGTAAGGATGGCGAGCAGGGGGCTCCCATCCAGACTGTCAAGCGCATGCGTAGCACTGAGGAATTGGTCAGCCATTCAAAGAGACACAGATCGGGACCGCCTTAACCTTTGGGGTTTCTATGTCTGGGTTTTCCCACGCTTCTTCAGTTTGTTAGGATTCCTGTTATGTACTAGCAATAAACATTAGAGACCAGTTCCTTGTCTCAGCGTGTTTCCTGGCTGTTAGGGCAGATTCCTATAATAGCAGTAGGTTAGACTAGATGGCTAAAGTTACCTATATACTACACTAAATACTATACTAATTCTGTGATACTTTCTAGCTGCCCTAAAGGCGAACCGCTAACAAAATATATGTCCATGTTTTCACTTCTTCCCTCCAAATAATTTATTTGGAGATCTATGAAGATATTGCTCAAGTTAAGTCATTTTAAATGTCTAAAACTTGCCTTTCAACATCTCCTTAGTACTCATTAGCCACCTCATCTGATTTTGAAAAAGATTCTTTGATTTTAAAATATTATACAGGAACCTGGCACGTTTGATTAAAAAGCATCAGCTCTCAGCATCATCTTTATTTACAGGAAAGCCTTTCATCTTCACAAGATCCTCCTTGAGAAGCTAATTCATCTTCTGGTAAATGGATGTTATGTGATTGGGCATGCCGAACATGGTAGCCATTTTGTGAATAGGCAAACCTTCTGTAGCAGGCATTTTGTGAGATGCCCATCATATACTTTTAAAACTCTGTATTTTGTGCCTCCAGCCCAAAAATGTTGCTCCCCACCCCCCAGCATAGCACAGTTCCCTTATATTTCTCTACAGCACATCTTTATGAACTTCCTTTCCCCACCAGTTTCTATTTCTCAACAGTTTTCCTCTGCTTTATTGAGTTAGGCTACAATCCAAAACCTAATTCAAGACCAATTAAAGTTATGGGACTTACTTTTGAATAAACACCTTAAATTTGCACTGTTAGTTACTGTTGCCATTAGAGAATAATGTCTGAGTTGTAATCTGCCTGCATATAAAAGAGGGTGGACAAACTGGGTGTTCTGTATGTTTTCAATAACTGTTCATTAACACATCTTCCTTAATTCAGAAACAACATTAATTCCAACTGAGCCAATGTTAGACATAGTTACATCAGAATTAAGGAATAAAAATAATTACTCCTCTCCTCTGTCACCCATCTGAAATGGTGGGCCAATAGATAAAACCAGTATCATTTCAGGGAACTGCTCCCTAAAATAGTTCTCCTTGTATTACTCCTTATAATAGCTGGAACAAGTTTGCCTGGTCATGAAAACAGGGCATGATCTCAGGGTATCAGAATAAAAAAGTGAGAGTAATACCACAGCATATCTGCTATGCAGGTATAGTTTACCCTTGAGGGCACAGGTACCTTAATCTCATGAGATAGAACTAAATTGCTCATTTCATCTGCTTTCTGTCGAAACTCATGCTCTCTTTTTTTAATTTCTGTATCGATTTCTACAAGAAGTTCCTGAAATGAAGCACATGTAATTATAACAATATTGTAATCTCATAAAATACTATAGCATAAATAAACCTTCAAGGGCTCACAAATCCATTTAAAAAATAGTGCTACAATGTACAATATATTAGATACATGGGAGAGAAGAGATTTTTGTAAATTAAGACTACGGGTGACCACTAAGTCTTCTCAGTTTCAGTAGGTTTCTTTGGGGGGGGTGCTATTTTGATTCCAGAGTACTGTAGTAGAACATGAACAAAAAACCCCTGAAGGCCATGTTTGTTAAACAACATAGGGTTTTTACAGGTATTTTATTCATGCCCCAATCCTAACAATTATTTCTATATTTCAGAAACATCACTATTTCTATTAATGTGGCTATGCCCCTGTTCTTTTGGATATATTATTCATCCATATGTTTGCCAGGTTTTTAATTTTTTATGTTTTTCTTCTTGTTATTATTTGGAAAACCTATAAAAAATCCTTTGAGATGTATTTTTTTTCTTTTCAAAGTATTTATACATCTTTACATATTGTAACGAGGTTCCTACCCTCAAATCAACTGACAGAAAGTACTATACAGTAAAGAAACATATCAATAAATCCTTAAAATGTCTTAAGTTACCCAACAGGTCTTTTTAATGTTACAAAGCTGAAATCCTGAAATCGGAGAAGCACTGAGTGCTGGCACAGGCCAGAGTGTTTATTTAGCCATTGCAAATGCCTAAAGCTGCTTCTGATTTATAGTAATGACCTTCCTGAAATTCAAGGTTGGCAAATTTAGCACAGCATTTTGGCTGTACCCTTGTGTAAACTCTTTTACACCATCTCATTTTACTAGAAACAATCCTACCAATTTTTCTCAAGAGGAAGATGCCATGTTGGGAAGTAAAGCACGTATTACCTAATACGTAGAATGATCAAGTAACTTCAGTTCTTCCCACAGCTATGCATATCTTTATTTAATGTCAGATGTTTAATAAAATCACCTTACGTTGAACTGGATAGGGGTGAGGGCAGGGAAATACTTCAGAACATTGAATACAATGCACTCTTTTTATTTACTGAAAGGAAAGTACAAATGTTTCCCTATTCAAATAGTTTGTTATGCCTTCTGTACCTGTCTTTGCAAAGCAAGTTCACCTCCAACTTCCTGGAGCTTTCTCTCCAATTGTTGTCTCATATTTTCATATTCTTCACGATAATGGCTGATATCGGCATCTTTAGAACTATGAAATGATGGAATCAGTAATAAAAAGAACAATACTGATCTGACAAAAATGCATTTCTCTCTCCATTCCAATTTAATGCCAACATGAAGCGACTGGTTGAGGCCATCTGTCGGCACAGTGTTAAGCATCATCAGTATCCTGATGATACTCAATTATATATTTGTGCCCTAGGCCACCCAGTTGGTGCTGTCAAGGTTTTTCCCAACGCCTGAAGGCTGTGAGGGTCTCAATGGGGAGGAACAGGCTTTGGCTCATCCCTAACAAGACCAAGTGGCTGTGACTCTTAGGAGCCCTGGTACTGGAGAACTTCTATCCTTGGATGGAATACTACTTCCTAAAAACAAGTGGGTGTGCAATCTGTGAGTCCTCCTGGTCTCACAGCACCTATTTGCAGCTGGCAGCTGTGGCCAAGAGGTCCTTTGCAAATGCATCTTGTATGCCAGTTTGTCTGTTTCTGGATCAGGAGGTATGTTCATAGTCACTTATCCTTCACTCCCTTCCCAGTTGGACTACAGCAGTGTTTTATATAGGGCTCCCCTTGAAGAGCATTTGGAAGCTGAAGCTGGTCCAGAATGCAGTGTTGTGGGCAGTTTTGGGTGCACCACAACACATCCATGTAACACCACTGCTACATGACTGCACTGGTTTCCAGTAGTTTTCCAGATACAATTCATGGTGCTGGTTATCACCTATATACAGTAGCTCTATATAGCATGGGTTGGGATTCTTGAGCAACCACCTGTCTCTAGTGGTTTCTGCCTATCCCACCAAATCTCGCGGGGTGAACATTCTCCAGATCCCTTTTGTGAAACAATGTCATCTTATAACACATAGGAAGCATGCCTTTTCTGTCATGGCACCTGCTCTATGGAACAGCCTCACCCTTGAGTTTAGATGGCCCTGACCTTGTTGTTCTGTCAAAAGGCCTTAAAAAACTGTATTTTCCTTCAAGTTTTACAACAAGAATGTTAGTAGAGCCTGGTTTGTATTTTTGCCCTGTGCTCTTTGATAAGTTGATTATTTATTTAATTTATTTTCTATCCCGCCTTTATTATTTTTACAAATAACTCAAGACAGCGAACACACCTAATACTCCTCCCTCCTTCTATTTTACCCACAACAACAACAACAACCCTGTGAGGTGAGCTGGGCTGAGAGAGAGTGACCGGCCCAAGGTCACACAGCCAATTTTCATGCCTAAGGTGGGACTAGAACTCACAGTCTCCTGGTTTCTAGCCCATTGCCTTAACCACTAGACCAAACTGGCTCACCTGGATTATTTTACTGTGTTTTCCTGTGTGTGTGTTTGCTTGCTTGCTTGCTTGCTTCTGTTGTATTAGGCACACAGAGTTATTTGATTAAGATAGGTAGCCTGGCCATATAAATTCACATGATAGAATCACAGTGGCCGACAGGTACAGTAAGCACACCCACACTGGATTCGAAGTACTTTTTTACACTTTGGCTCTGAATACTGCCTACCTCTAATGGTCTCTTAATTCTGAGCAATAAATATACTTATCAAACCTTGTGTCTGCTTGGGAATGAGGAGCTGAGCTGCCATACCTGGTATGAAGCTTTGACAATATATGTGGTAGGAAAAATCCATTCATTTCATCTACCAAAGGACCATAAATTATGGTTGTTTTCACGTAAGTTTAACTGAATTATGACAGGGGTATGTCATGTGATCTTCTAAAGCCAGTCAGCTGTGAGGTTAAGTAAGAGCAGCTTTAATCCCAACTGCCATGTTTTGCTCTGAGTTAAGGTGCTCTCCAGTGTCAGCCACATTACACATGCATGGCAGTTGCCTTGCCCTCCCTATTCAGTTCTCCAAGAAAAAGAATTGGGGCTACAGATTGGCTGGGAAAAGCAGGTCCTCTGTTATAGAACTCACTGCTAGATTCCTAAGAGCAAATGACCATGCTGGCTTTTCAGTGCTCCATCTGGCATCTTATCTTCTGTATTACGCTGCCAGGTTACAGGAAGATATGAAATGGTGGAAACTGCTAGAAAACAGAGCAACAGGCAGCCAGCAAGAATGTGATGTTTAAGTTCTTATGTGAATTAAAGCATGGAGGAAAGTCAGTTTTGTTACCTTTTTTGTCACTGCTCTGGGTGGTGGTGGCTAAAGTTATGAAACCTCCCTAGTATTTCTATGGTGGCACTTCCTGTACAAAGTGGGTGTGTACTTTAGAGCCAGTTTGGTCTAGTGGTTAAGGCAACGCGCTAGAAACCAGGAGCCTGAGAGAGCTAGTCCCGCCTTAGGCAGGGAAGCCAGCTGGGTGACCTTGGGCCAGTCACACTCTCTCAGCCGCACTCACCTCACAGGGTTACTGTTGTGGGGAAAATAGGAGGAAGAAGGAGTATTAGGGATGTTCGCTGCCTTGAGTGATTTATGAAAATAATGAAGGCGGGGCAAAAATCAATTAATTAATTAAATAAATATTCCTAAAGTGGTTGGACAAGCTATAATGGCTTGGTTTGCTAATTTTATTTTATTTATACTTTGTGTTTCTGCCCAGAGGGCAGAAATGTAGCTAACAATAAAACTAATCTCAATATTAGTGTGGGGGAGATGGGCAGTGATAAAGTTTGATAAAATAAATCAAATAAAATTAATTAATTCAAACTGGCTAAAAAGAAAGGTTTTGACTCCTTTTGTAAGTATAGAGAAAGGGGAGGCTGAAGGAAGGCATTTCATAGCTTATGAGCCACACAGACATATGCTACGTTGTTTATTCGTTTAGTCGCTTCTGACTCTTCGTGACTTCATGGACCAGCCCATGCCAGAGCTTCCTGTCGGTCGTCAACACCCCCAGCTCCCCCAGGGACGAGTCCGTCACCTCTAGAATATCATCCATCCACCTTGCCCTTGGTCGGCCCCTCTTCCTTTTGCCCTCCACTCTCCCTAGCATCAGCATCTTCTCCAGGGTGTCCTGTCTTCTCATTATGTGGCCAAAGTATTTCAGTTTTGCCTTTAATATCATTCCCTCAAGTGAGCAGTCTGGCTTTATTTCCTGGAGGATGGACTGGTTTGATCTTCATGCAGTCCAAGGCACTCTCAGAATTTTCCTCCAACAATATGCTAAGTATAATACATGAATTATATGCTAAGTATCTTCAGCAAAGGATCATTACCTTGTCATGGTGCTGGAGCTTGAGCACCTCAATGATGCCATGAGCTAAACCATGAAGGGCCACCCAAGACAGGAAGGTCATGACAGAGAGGTCAGACTAAATGCGATCCCTGGGGAAGGTAACGGCAACCCACCCCAGTATTCTTGCCATGAAAACTGAATGGATCAGTACAACCAGAGATATGTCGGTATACCATCAGAAGATGAGACCCCCAGGTTGGAAGATGGTCAAAATGCTACTGGGGAGGAACAGAGGATGAGTTCAACTAGCCCCAGATGTGATGACGCAGCTAGCTCAAAGCCAAAAGGACGGCTAGCGGCCGACGGTGCTGGCGGTGAAAGGCGAATCCGATGTTCTAAGGATCAACACGCCATTGGAACCTGGAATGTAAGATCTATGAGCCAGGGCAAATTGGATGTGGTTATTGGTGAGATGTCAAGATTAAAGATAGACATTTTGGGTGTCAGTGAATTCAAATGGACTGGAATGGGCCACTTCACATCAAATGACCACCAGATCTACTACTGTGGACAAGAGGACCACAGAAGAAATGGAGTAGCCTCCATAACTAATAGTAAAGGGGCTAAAGCAGTGCTTGGATGCAATCCAAAAAACAATAGAATGATCTCAATTCGAATTCAGGGCGAGCCATCTAACATCACAGTGATCCAAATATACGCCCCAACCACAGATGCTGAAGAAGCTGAAGTAGAGCAGTTCTATGAGGATCTGCAGCACCTACTGGACAACACGCCTAAAAGAGATGTTATTTTCATCACGGGAGACTGGAATGCTAAGGTGGGCAGTCAAATGACTCCTGGAATTACAGGTAAGCATGGCCTGGGAGAACAAAACGAAGCAGGACATAGGCTGATAGAATTTTGCCAAGACAACTCACTCTGCATAACAAACACTCTCTTCCAACAGCCTAAGAGACGGCTTTATACATGGACTTCACCAGATGGACAACACCGAAATCAGATTGACTACATCCTTTGCAGCCAAAGGTGGCGGACATCTATACAGTCGGTAAAAACAAGACCCGGAGCTGACTGTAGTTCAGATCACGGACTTCTTATTGCACAATTTAGGATCAGACTAAAGAGATTAGGGAAGACCCACAGATCAGCTAGATATGAGCTCACTAATATTCCTAAGGAATATGCAGTGGAGGTGAAGAATCGATTTAAGGGACTGGACTTAGTAGATAAGGTACCGGAAGAACTATGGACAGAAGTTCGCAACATTGTTCAGGAGGCGGCAACAAAATACATCCCAAAGAAAGAGAAAACCAAGAAGGCAAAATGGCTGTCTGCTGAGACACTAGATGTAGCCCAAGAAAGAAGGAAAGCAAAAGGCAACAGTGATAGGGGGAGATATGCCCAATTAAATGCAAAATTCCAGATAACTGGTAAATAGAGGGAGGAAACATATAGGCAGTGAAAGACTTTGTATTTCTCGGTGCGAAGATTACTGCAGATGCTGACTGCAGTCAGGAAATCAGAAGACGCTTAATCCTTGGGAGAAGAGCAATGACAAATCTCGATAAAATAGTTAAGAGCAGAGACATCACACTGACAACAAAAGTCCGCATAGTTAAAGCAATGGTGTTCCCCGTAGTAACATATGGCTGCGAGAGCTGGACCATGAGGAAGGCTGAGAGAAGGAAGATAAATGCTTTTGAACTGTGGTGTTGGAGGAAAATTCTGAGAGTGCCTTGGACTGCAAGAAGATCAAACCAGTCCATCCTCCAGGAAATAAAGCCAGACTGCTCACTTGAGGGAATGATATTAAAGGCAAAACTGAAATACTTTGGCCACCTAATGAGAAGACAGGACACCCTGGAGAAGATGCTGATGCTAGGGAGAGTGGAGGGCAAAAGGAAGAGGGGCCGACCAAGGGCAAGGTGGATGGATGATATTCTAGAGGTGACGGACTCATCCCTGGGGGAGCTGGGGGTGTTGACGACCGACAGGAAGCTCTGGCGTGGGCTGGTCCATGAAGTCACGAAGAGTCAGAAGCGACTAAACGAATAAACAACAACTTGCTAAGTATAATACATGAATTCACAGTCCATACTAAATCAAACACAAACAACCCGTACTATGACTTAATTTAAGATTTAAATCCAGCCAATGTTGTATATTTGCAATCAGATATAAGTGGTGTTTGGGGACCAGCACAATTGCGTGCTACTTCCTTACTCTGCCGATAACCATTTCACTGGAAAATAAGGGATTACCCTTGAAGTCTCTTAAACATACTGAGATTTCTGGGGCAACAATTTTTAAAATAAAAAGGATATTACCACGTACAACTCCTTTAAATACTATTTTCAGTCAAATTCCAACCAGTCTATTTGGAGAAAGGCTTTCAGTGGTTAACTATGATTGTTTCTTTCTATCTCTGTTGCTGCATTGTGGCATTAATTAATTAAATGTGTATTCTATTTTATCATGGACATTTTACTTGATGTATTCAGTAATTGTTATAAACCACTGGGAGTTGCTGAGATGCAGTGGCTTTTACATTTAATGAATAAATAAATCCATTCTTACTTAGAAACTATTAAATGTGGTAGGGAAGGATTCAGAGCAAAGCTTTTGGAATTCTTTCCAATCCTTCTACCAACACTGACCATACTTTTGAGTATATGTGTGCACTGGAAGCCCAGGCAGACTGCATTTGCTCCAGTCTGAGCCATGTGACCTGGAAGAAGAGGGGAGGATGGCTTAGAATGAAAAAGCCAGCAACATTCCAAACCACTACCCAATTTTCTCTTCCACAGGGATGCAGTGGGGGAATTTTTCAGGAATTCTCCACAGCTCTACACATAATCCAACCCATGTCAGAGTTGGATATTTCTTTTGCTGGCTCATCTCTGTGTGCCAAATTTCATCCCATTCTATTCAGTTTTCCAAGAGCGATCATGAGACCCAACTCTGTTTACATAATTTCTTTCCAAGATTCCACTGGGTTGGAAAGAACATAAAAGGTCTGCATTTAAATAATACTTTTTAAAAATGTCATAAGAATAGCAATTTTAGCAACATTCTTTTTTTCCCAGGAGTAAGTATCTTTGTACCTTTGGCATCTAGTACCTATAATTTCTCTATCATACAATAATTACCATTGAGCAGGTCAAAAGGAAGAAGGCTACAGACATTGCTAGACCCTAAAGCCCATACTTGGCAGGCAGAATTGAACTGTCTTACCTATGAAGCTGTTCCAATGCCAACTGGTGTTCTCTCAGTTTCTGCTGATATTGACCTTTGAGTGCCTCTTGGTTTTTTGTTTCCCGAGCAAGTGCCTGCTGCAGCTTATCCACCTGTATTCTAAGGTCACTAACCTCTGCCTGGTTAGCATTTTCTACCATTTTCAACTGGATGAACAAGGTATCATAGTGTTCCAACTCTCTATCTCTCTCCTCTAGGACTTTAAGGTTATAAGTGAAATCTTCCTTTAAACTGTTAAATTTCCTGTGCATTTCTTGAAGTTGCTTTCGGGTTTCTTGCAGTGTAGTTTCCTGAAAATGGATCTGCCGAGCTTGTAGTTCTTTCAGTTCTTGTTCTTTACAGATAAGAAGTTCATTTAAATCTTTCTCTGCATATAACATTGTTGCTCCTGAGAAAGATGATACATTAATTAAAGCAGAAAAAGGCACTTTATCTTCAATCATAACTCCACCCATCCTTTTAGGCTGTACATGATGTCTGGCATACGGTAATCATATTTAGCTTATACAGATATGGGCCAAAGAAAAAGGATAATGGGTAGTAAAACTGATAACTAACATCAGAGTTTACAAAGAGGTTGATTCCAGCATGGCCAATAATAATGTCTAGGTCTAATTACTGCAATGTGCAGTAAGGCAACTTTGGATTTTTGGTAATTTCAGTTGGTCAGAAGATCTGCTGCTGTTATTGATTAGGATCAGCCATGTTTTTAAATAGCTTCACTAGCTTCTGTCTTGTTCCTTAGTGCAATTTAAAGCAATCCTGAAGTCATATATAGTTTGGAATCTGATTTCCTGAGTAACATCCACTCCCTTATATGAAGCTGTTTGCACACATGGGTCTTTACTCATCTTCAGAGGTTAGACATCTGAGGGGGGGGTGAAGAGCATCCCCTGAAGGTGCCTCAAACTCATGAGAGAAGAAAAAGGGAGTTAGCTACAGGTGGGTGACCGGACCCTGAACCCGTGGGGCTGAGGATATGCGTGTTAGATAGAGCCGTTTAGGTTAGGAATTTATAGCTGATTGTGTAGAGTAGCTGGCGTCTACAAAGAGGTGTTTGAGTGGGATTAGCCTTTGAAAGGAGAAAGAGATAAGGATGGCAGAATCATCCCGGACACATAAACACATAAACCTAGTAACTAACTCAAGAATGCTTGGGAAACAGGAAGATTGTGAGCTGAGCCCTCGAAGGAGGGGGAGGATAGTTAGGGTATAAAGGTTTTGAGCTAGCTTTGTTCTTGGTTCTTTCCTGCACCTGCATGGAGGGAACCCGCCTTTGCAAACGCATAAATAAAGCCTTTTCTCTGAATCATCGAACCTTGTGGATTGGAATTCTTTTGGGAGGTTTTCCCGCTGACAATTTGGCGAGCCAGCCAGGAGCCTGAGGTTCAGGACCGATCCAGAGGGGTTGCTATGAGAGGGTAAGTGGCCACCGCTTCCTGTTGTTGAAGTGTCCCTGTTCGAGACCCCTCGGGACCGCCTGCCCAGGTTCCTATACAGAGCGACGATCCAGAGAAAAGAAGTGAAGCCCGACTGTTGGAGCAGCGGGTGGAGAAGGCCAACTGGTTGGTGGGTGAAGTCCAGCTGATTTGGAGATCGGTTGGTGGGACCAGTCGTGGACCCTGACGAGGGTCGGAATAGGTGAGTTGTAAGGCTCGGGGAGTCGTGACTGACTGTGGGGCCCATGTGTGGGTGGTTAAACAGTCGCAGTTCCTGCAGGTAGCCGTGAGAGTCCGGTGCCTCAGGTCGGCTGTAGTGTTCCCTTGGGGACGGGTTTAGAAGAAGTCAGACTTTAAAAATAGCCAGCGTCTGCTGGGAGTCTGATAGGATCTCGCTGCGAAAGAGAGGGCTTAAAATTCGTATCCAGCGTGGGCTGGAGTCCTCCTATTTGGGGCGAGATCAGGAAGAGACCGGTCAGTCATGGGGAAGGAACAGAGCAAACCACCTAGGAGACTGGAGGCCGGGGTTGGAGCCCCGAGCAGAGGGCCAGATCCGGATGTGCCCTTAGGACAGGTTATAAACCAGTGGAGCATGCCATGGCTAAAGAGGTATACAAAAGCCTTAGAGAAGGTGAGGATGATTAGGTTGTGCACAAAACAGTGGCCAAAATACCCCTTGGTCGATCCTGAACGTCCCTACTTTTGGGATCCGAATGGGATGTCCGATGGGTATTGGATCACTCAGTTAAAGAATTATGTGGAAGGAAATGGTCTCACGGACCAGGTCCCTTATGTAGAAGTCTGGTAACATGTGTCTTGGGAAGGGCCAGACCCGCCCACAGGCATTTTTGTAAGTAAAGAGGACAGCAGCGATGAGGAATGCCTTTTTAAACTCGTCTCGATGCCATAGGTTGAGGTCGGCCTTTAAAACTAGCCAGCGTTTGCTGGGAGGTCGGCCCGGTTTTGCCCCCAACAGTCAGAGGCTTAAAATTGCTGGAAAGCAAATCCAGCGTGGGCTGGAGTACTCTACCTTGGGTGTAAAACAATCAGAAGG
The DNA here is from genome assembly GCF_035149785.1 of Candoia aspera. Lineage (NCBI taxonomy): Eukaryota > Metazoa > Chordata > Lepidosauria > Squamata > Candoiidae > Candoia > Candoia aspera. Next base: position 112,963,693 of record NC_086154.1, on the reverse strand, counting down.
TCGAGAGGGGGCTAGTGCTGATCAAGGATCAGGGTGAGAGAAGGCAGTAACCAAGATGGACTGAGGAGAGTATAGAGGATTTCTTAAAGGAAACGCAGAAAATCTATGTACAAAAAGAAACAGAGAAAAACGTAAGCAGAAGGGCAGGATCAGGGTAGCAACAGTAAGGGGGGTTATGGAACAAAGGGAACACAGCAGGACGCCGCCACTCAGAGATGAGGAAAGTATAGGTGTGGAAATGGCGGGGAAGAAGAGAACTGGTAGAAATCAATCCTGGGAGTCCTTCAGGACTGTCAGAATTTGTATGAGTATGTGAAAATGTTTTCCGTTTGTAGGTAGTTGCCTGTGTATTGGTATGTATATTTGTTGAGGGAAATGGTGCAGAGTGTGTGTGTGCTCATGTGTGTGTGGCATGGGCATCTGTCCTGAGCTGAGGAGAGAAAGAGGGAAGGAAGGGAGAGAAAAGCTATGTGAGCTTGTCCCTTAAGGAGTTAAACGTGAGTCTGTCCCTTTAGGGGAACTGAACTCCTCCACAGTAAAAGGGGGAATGCTTCAGGTTTTTGGAAATCCATAGCCCTGGCCAGGCTGCGGGTCTTCCAAATTTTTGGCTTTGCTGTGAATGGAGGGACATGGGATTTGATTGTGCCATGTGTTCAGTGCTGTGCGTAGGTGACCAATTTAATTTGTGTGGAAGAGAATTGGGTAAAAGTGAATTAAATAAAGTGAAGGAGAAATAAGAATGAACTTGTGATGTTGAGATGACTTGAGAGAAAGAATGCCTATGGGGTGGCACACAATTTTGGAAAAATATGGTTAGAGAGGGGACTAAAGGGAAAGAAGTTTTTCCCTGTAATAAGACCACAATTAAGCACCGGAGAAAGATGGTTTGTGGATGGGTCAAGCAAAGTAGAAGAGGGAAAGAGGAAGTTGGGTTTTGCAAATGGAAGAAGGGCATTGGGGAACCGATGCTTTGGTAGATGCAGTGAAAGGAAAGTTTTGGTGCTTAACTATATGGACCATAGCCCATAGTGTGTGTTGGAAATGCTTAATTTGCTTAAAAGTCAACAAAAAGGCAGCTAGAAAGAAAGAGGCGGGGGGGACGATGGTTAGCCTCCTGGCCGTTTCAAAGGGCACAGGTAGACTATACTGAGCTGCCAGAAAAAGGGGGGTGCTGGTGGAGCCCATAAATGAACAGGGTGTTTACAGGGCAACCCCAGGAAGAAAGGAAAAAAGAAAGAAAGAAAGAAAAAGAAAGATGACATGCCTTGTTTTTAGCTCAAGGTTTGCGGCCCCAAAGAGGGGGAGGCAGGGGGAGTTCTCGGAAGATTGGGTCGAGGAGGTATTCCATAGAATAGAGGGCTCGGGAAACAGACAGGCGTGAAAAGGACCTGGAGAGACGCAGGCTCTCTGGGAAGGGGAGTTAAATCACAATAGGGCAGTTGAGTGTGGATTGTCTCCAATAGGCCTGGGAACGGCTAGATTCATCTTGATGGGAGCTATCGCCCTTTTAATAAAGCATTCCTTTCTCCTGGCTGAGAGGCAGGGAGGAAGAGCTTCTGCGTTCCTGCAGGGCTGTGATGGATTGCATGTGGCAACAGCCTGTTGAGGCATTGGTGTGCGGTTTTCTTTTAGAGAGCATTTGTTTGTCTGAATGTGTGCGTATATGTAAGGTTGAGAAACTGTTTTGAGTTGTGAAAAGAGAGTTGAGAGATTGTGTGAGTCTATTCCTTAGGGTTTGTGTGTGTGTGTGTTGTGATTTATGTAATTTGAATGCATATGATGGGAAAGTTGAAAGGTTTTTGTCAATCCTTTCCCATTTGTTTTGTTTGTTCTTTAATTGTTTGAGGGGTATGTGTGTTTCATTATTTGCCCAGTCTCACCCAAACTCCCCCCTTCAGTCTGCCTCTTGCCTGCTTGTTACAGGCTTGAGGATCCAGATGAGGAGACAGAAGGGTGACAGAGGGGAGGGGCAATGCTTTTACAGAAGATCCTTTACTCCCCCATCTTTTTAGGATTCTTCCTTTTATAATACCTTTACACACATCAGGGGAAAGCTTTTAAGTTTCTCTTTCTGCAGCTGCTGCTGTAGGGGGGGGATGTGGGCAGGTTCAGAGAAGCAATGACTCAGAGGGGGGGGGCACCCCTTTGCTCTCACAGTTCCACTCTGCTCTGCCCCTGGCATTCCAGTTTTAGAAAAGTGTGTGTGTTTTTATAAATTTTATATGGATTAAATTGTAATCCCTCCTCAACATAGCACATGATGATAAAAACAGGTGTGTGTGAGAGATGTGTGGTATGCCAAAAGGACAACCCAAAGACCAACCAAGTTCAACTCCAGGGGAACCTCCAAAAGGGGGGTTTGGGGTGAACTGTTTCTTAAAATGGGTGAAAGGCTTTCTTTATAGGCTGAAAAGACACTTGGAGAGACTAGGACCAAAGGCAGGATTAACATGGACACAAGCCTTTTTAGTAACAATACTAAGTCTCTGGATTGCTCCTAAGAAAAGACTAGGAGTCAGTCCATTTGAGATGGGTGACTCTATCTTGGAATTCTTAGTGGAGAAGTAGGAGACATGCATGCCATGGGGAGGAAATTTGTCTGCAAGTATTTGAAACAGTTATCTGCGCAAGTCTTGTCCTTGTCTCCCTATCTACAGGAACACAGAGCCCTCCTGTTGGAATAGCAGACGCATCCTTTTAAGTCTGGAAATCGAGTTAAACCAGACGGAGGGGAGTCGGCAACTGAGTTGGGAAAAACCCTAAAGAAGACACTGGTGTTGCCAAATACTGCTGGACACTGGACTGTGCAGAAAAAGAAAAATGCGCCTGAACTTTTGTCTAATACCTTGTAGTTTTGATGACCATACGAGTCCGTGAACCTGGAAAAGAGAGTCACAGGGTTCAAGGGAAGCTTTGAAAACTCAATTTAGCACAATAGGGAATTTCTATTTCCATATGAAAAGGGATTAGGATACAGTTCTGAAATCCAGCCTACCTGTAGTATGGAACTGCGGTTAACCCACTGGTATGGATTTGTTAGCCTTATGGGCTGGTGCCTATAACTCACACCATCCAAGAGATGGAAGCTTCAGTTAAACGGCATTATCAACAATGGGGAAATGAGAACCTGGGAGAAGATGATGATTGGAGCTGGCTATGGGACTGGTTACCAGGGTTTGGGTGGATAAAACAGCTTTGCTTTGTGATTATAGCTGTAGTTTGTTTATGCAGATTAATATGCTGTTGTATTCAATGTGCCCCTGCATGTATACAGATGGGGAAAGGATTGTGTGACAGCTTGAAGTGGAGGACGGAGCGTCAGATGTTGCTTGAGTTTGAGGCAGTAAGGAAGTAAGAGAAAAAGGGGGGAGTTGTGAGGGGGGGTGAAGAGCATCCCCTGAAGGTGCCTCAAACTCATGAGAGAAGAAAAAGGGAGTTAGCTACAGGTGGGTGACCGGACCCTGAACCCGTGGGGCTGAGGATATGCGTGTTAGATAGAGCCGTTTAGGTTAGGAATTTATAGCTGATTGTGTAGAGTAGCTGGCGTCTACAAAGAGGTGTTTGAGTGGGATTAGCCTTTGAAAGGAGGAAGAGATAAGGATGGCAGAATCATCCCGGACACATAAACACATAAACCTAGTAACTAACTCAAGAATGCTTGGGAAACAGGAAGATTGTGAGCTGAGCCCTCGAAGGAGGGGGAGGATAGTTAGGGTATAAAGGTTTTGAGCTAGCTTTGTTCTTGGTTCTTTCCTGCACCTGCATGGAGGGAACCCGCCTTTGCAAACGCATAAATAAAGCCTTTTCTCTGAATCATTGAACCTTGTGGATTGGAATTCTTTTGGGAGGTTTTCCCGCTGACAGACAGATGTTTACTGCTATATTGTTTTTATTCATTTACACTTTAAATATTTTAAAGCACTTTATAATCTACACAGATTATTGCGCAGATTAAAGCACAGCAACAGAACAAAAACAGCAGGCAAGTGGTAACTTTTGACTTTGACACCAAACTTAAGAAACACTTTTTAGGCATTTTGTCAATGTTTTTCTGACATCTGAATATCTTCCCAATAAGTGATTCTTCTTCTGTAGAATACATCAAGAAGGGAATTTGTTTGTTTGTCTGTCTGAAGCAAGCAGAAGTTCTACTAATAAGTTAATCTTCTGGGACATATCTACAGCATTTATTAATGTTGTGCTTCAGCAAAAAAGAGATTTAGCCATTTCAATCTTGTACAACTGGAAAGAAAGTTAAAAACTCACTTGCCCTAGAAACCCCACAGATGAATTGTACAAAGTATTTTTAGCAGCTAAAGTTAAATTAAGGCAAAACAACATTCAGAACAATCTCATTATTTGAAATGTATTAATTAGAATTATTTGGAATCATAAAGCCAACAAATTATTGGCTCACTGGCTGAAACAACAAAAACAATGGAAGTTTGTATCAGCAATTCAGGCTAACTGGCCCATATTACTCTATTAATTAGAAGTTTTTTAATTTTCATATTCATCTATTTAAACTGGAATCATCTATACCTGCATAGCAAATTATTAATTTTGGACAAAATACTGAAATGGAAGAGATCTCCTAAGAATATAAAAAGAAATTGGCACAGCCACTGTAATTAACAAGAAATTATAAACAGAATCCAATCTATGAAGTTGGGAAAGGCCTCCTTCATTTTATGAGGCCTATATCATAGTAATATTAAAGTTTTGAGAAAGACCCTATGTCATGAGTGCCGTTGAGCTAAAGTCATCAGCGCAATGGCACTCATGACAATGACAAGGAAATAAGTGAAGGGGCACAAGTTAAGTAGCCATCAACCCACAACGACTAACGGCTAACAAACAATAGCTAAACGAATCACGGAGCCACCCAAGCCATCAGCGACAATACAACGGGGATCGCCCAGCTGAAAGCAATCAGCAGAAGAATGGAAACCTGAGGATGGGCGATCCTGGAAACCCTCAACCAATGGCAGGGCAACGCATGGGACAAAGGGGGGTGACGTGACCGTGAGCGAGGGGGCGCTGACCGGCGCGGGGTATTTAAACCCCGCACCGGCGCGCTCCTGTCACTCTCAGCTTTTTTCTACCAACGTTGTACCTAACCTGAAATAAACCAGAACCTGCTTTGCAAACCAGCGTCTGAATGTTATTCAGAGGTAGGCAGCGCATGACATAAAGCTGAGAGTCATAAACTCAGCCTCGCCGAGCCCCACCGGACGACAACGAGCCGAGGGAGGAGTAGACGGCGAGAAGACCAGCAAGATGAGGCCGGAACGGCGCGGGCAAGGAGGGCGAGCCGCGCGGCAAGAGACAGAGGAGGACCGACCGAGGCCAGAGGCACCGCGGACTCCCGGAGCCATGGACGCCCACCCCACCCGACCCGAGCCTCAGCTCCAACCCCAAGGGGAGATGGCGACGGAGGCAACCCGACCGCGGGAGGGAGCAGCACGACTTCCGAAACCAGCGGAGGACCCCGCGCCCCACATCGCACCCCAGCAACGGGCGTGGAGCGACAGCCCCACGGTGCTCAACACGGAGGAGGACGACGGAGACACCCATCAGACGGAGGAGGAAGCGGACCCGCGGCGGAGGGACGATGAACCCCACCGGCAACCCACCCCCGAGGACGCGCCAACGGAACCGGCCCCAGCGGCGGCGCGGGCTGTGGACGAGGAGGCACGAGCTGAACTCGCGGCCATGCGGGCTCAGCTGACGGAACTCCGGACCATGCTCCAGGCGCTTATGCCCCCCACGCCACCCAACGACGTCCCCGCACAAGCCCACACCCCGAGCGAAGCACCGAACCCACACGGGCCAGCGGAGAGCCAGCAGACGGCACAGGCGGCCGACACCACACCCCAGGAAGCGAGAGGCGGGGCCGCACAAAACGCCCGGGCCCCAAAGGACTTCCCCATCTTCTTCGATGGGACCCCCTCAAAACTCTCGTTTTTCATCACCAACGCTAGGGAGTTCATGGGGAGGCACGGACACTCCTATGACTCCGAGGCCGACAAGATCGCCGCCGTGGCGATCAAACTCCAAGACAGGGCGGCGGACTGGTACGTCCAACTGTACGAGTCCAGCTCCCCCGCCCTCGCCACCTTCCCTGCTTTCATCAAAGAGATGAAAAACTACTTCGAAGACCCCCTAGCTAAAGTACGGGCGAAAAGCGCACTCCAGAGACTTAAACAGGGCACACGCACGGTCCCTGACTACGCCCTGGAGTTCAAAGCCCTCGCGGGAAAGGTCTGCGACTGGTCTGAGACCACCCTGCTGGAAATCTTCAAAAGGGGGCTCAACCGCGACGTTCTCCAATGGGCCCTCTACCGCGACGACCCAGAAACGTTACACGGGTGGATCCACCTCGCGGGGAGAGCCGAACACGCGCACCGCACCTTCCTTATGACAACCACGGAAGACACAAACTATGTCGGGAAAAAGGTACCCGCACCACACGGGGGGATGGCCGGCCCCATATACCCAAAAAAGAGGTTCAACCGGGAGCCCTGCGGGAGGTGTGGCAAATTAGGGCACAAGACGGCGGATTGCTTCGCCAACCGACCGCCGACCAGCGCGCCCAAGCCCGCCCCGAAAATTAGCCCCAAACCACCCAACCCGGGGCCGCCCCCTCACCGCCGAATGACCGTGGCCACAGCGACACCGGAAGAGGGCTGGGACGCGTACTGGGGGGAAGAGGACAATACCGACCCCGACCAGCCGGCGGGAAATGCTCCCCGCCTGCTCTGAGACGCGTGGCAAGGCAGGCGGTGGGACAGCAACGCGGACCACCTCAACGAAACGACGAAAGCTCCGTAATATTGGCAGCAATCCAACTCTCTGCCGGCAACGGAGCCACCACGGCCGCGGCACTAGTGGACTCGGGGTGCTCAAAAAACCTCATCCACCCCGACCTAGTTGCCAAACTCGACCTCCGCTGCTTCCCCCTCCCCACGCCGCTGGCATTCCACCAGCTGGACGGCTCTACAGCGGGAGGGAAACCAGCCACGCTACAAACCGAGCCGGTCACCCTGCAAATGGGCACTCACACCGAGCGCACATCGTTCGTAGTCACGCCCATCGGACGGCCCATTGCAGTCCTGGGGATGCCATGGCTCGCGAAAAACAACCCGCGGATCAACTGGGCGACCCGCACCTTCACATTCGGCGACGGCGAGTATCGAGCACCAGCACCAGCTGGCAAAAGCAACCCCACGGTAGGACGAGCGGAGGCGACCACACAAGACAACGCCGCTACCACAGCAGACCTACCAGAACAATACGCCGACTTCTCCGAGGTCTTCGGAGAGGCAGAGGCAGACCAACTACCCCCCCACCGCAAGACGGATTGCCGGATCGACCTACTGCCCGACGTCCCCCTACCTAGACCAAAGATCTATTCGATGACCCCGAAGGAGATGGCAACCCTCCGGGAGTTCATCGATAAAAACCTAGACAGGGGATTCATAGAGCCAGCATGCTCACCGGTCGGAGCCCCCGTCTTATTCCGGGAGAAGAAAGACGGGACCCTACGGCTCTGCACCGACTACCGGGGCCTAAACGCGGCTTCCCTGTCCAACAAATACCCCTTACCCCTGGTAAAGGACATGCTCGCCCACCTCTCCACGGGCAAAGTCTTTTCCAAATTGGACCTTCGCGAAGCGTACTATCGCATCCGAATCAGGGAGGGGGACGAATGGAAGACGGCGTTTAACTGCCCCCTAGGCGCCTTCCAGTACAAGGTACTGCCCTTCGGACTCGCGGGGGCCCCTGGGGTGTTCATGCAGCTCATCAATGAGGTACTGCATGAACATCTGTTTAAAGGGGTCCTGGTCTACATCGACGACGTCCTCATTTACACAAAAACACACGAGGAACACGTAACCTTAGTCAGGCAAGTCCTCGACAAGCTCAGAAGGGCGCAGCTCTACGCAAAGCCTACAAAGTGCGAGTTTCACAAAGAGCGCCTAGACTATTTGGGGTATCGAATCTCCGGGGACGGCATCGAAATGGACCCCGCAAAAGTCGAAGCGGTGCTAAACTGGGAGCGGCCCCGCAACAGACGGCAACTACAGAGCTTCCTGGGATTCGCGAATTTCTACAGGTCCTTCGCCCGGGGGTTCGCTGAGATAGCCCTCCCCTTAACGGACCTCCTCAAAACCAAAGGGGTGGGGGACACCCGACGCGCCAAGAACCCAGGCACAGTGCTGAATTGGACTCCCGCGTGCCAGACCGCATTCGACAAGCTGAAAGCGCTGTTCACGACGGAGCCAATCCTCGCACACCCGGACCCAGAATGGCCGTTCGTGGTCCAAGCCGACGCCTCAGACTTCTCCCTGGGAGCCATCCTGCTACAAAAAGACTCCACGGGGCTCCTGAAACCATGCGCCTACCTGTCAAGGAAGTTCTCCGAGACAGAGAGGCGATGGCACGTCTGGGAGAAAGAAGCCTTCGCGGTGAAATCGGCACTAGAGACATGGCGTCACCTACTCGAGGGAGCCACCCAACCATTCGAGGTCTGGACGGACCACCGGAACCTCGAGGCCCTACGAACGCCTAGACGCCTTAGCCCAAAACAGGTCCGATGGGCCCAATTCTTCAGCCGCTTTGATTTCCAGCTGAAGTTCATGCCGGGCAAGAAGAACTTCCTGGCCGACGCCCTCTCCCGGCTGCCCCAAGACGAAGAGCCCGCCCCAGACACCATTGGGACGGTCCTATCCGCCTCGCAACTGGGAATGGCCGTGACCACCCGAAGCGGCGCACGGAGGCAGCTCGACGCTACGGCGCAGCCGACGGCGGGACAACCGGCGACGGAAAGAAGCCAACCGCAACTACCAGGGGGAATGCGCACGGACCTCGCCGCCGCCCTCAAAACCGACCCCTGGTTCCTGGCAAACCCCGACAAGGTAACGATGGCGCAAGACCTGGCATGGGGGGAAGGCAGAATCTACGTCCCGGACTCGCAACGCCAGGCGATCTTGCATAGGTCACACGACGCCAAGCAAGCGGGACACTTTGGGTTCCTCAAGACCCTACACCTAACACGGCGCCAATTCTGGTGGCCCGCGCTTAGGCGAGACGTAAAAACCTACGTGGCGTCCTGCCCAACGTGCGCTAGGGCCAAACGGGCACCAGGCAAACCCGCGGGGCTATTGCAACGAGTGGCAGAACCCTCCCGCCCATGGGAGGAAATCTCTATGGATTTTATAGTGGACCTCCCACCCAGCCAGAAGAAAACGGCCATTTGGGTGGTGAAGGACTACTTCTCAAAGCAGGCCCACTTCATCCCCTGCACGTCGGTCCCATCCTCACAACAACTAGCCAAACTCTTCCTCATCCACGTGTACAGGCTACACGGATGTCCCGCACGTGTGGTGACCGACAGGGGCACACAGTTCACCTCCAAATTCTGGCGGGCCTTCCTGAAGCTGACGGGGACCCAACAGGCCCTATCTACGGCTTGGCATCCGCAGACGGACGGAGCCACTGAGGTTCTTAATGCCACCTTAGAGCAATTTATACGATCATATACGAACTACCACCAAGACGACTGGGCTGAACTGCTCCCGTTCGCCGAAGTCGCATACAACAACGCCGTCCACACGAGCACGGGGAAAACCCCGTTCGAAGTAGTCTCGGGGCGCGACTTCGTCCCCATACCGGAGCTACCTCAACCCCCGGAACCCCAGGTGGACGCCAGCGACTGGGGACGGAAGATCGCGGAAGCATGGCCAGTAATCACGGCGGCGCTAAAGGAGGCACAGGCTGCTTACAAAGAGCAGGCCGACAAGCACCGGCGCCAACAACCGCCGTTCCAGGCGGGAGATATGGCCTATCTCTCCACCAAGTTCCTAAAGTCAACCCAACCCTCGAAAAAACTGGGGCCTAAGTACATCGGGCCGTTCCGAGTCACGCAAATAGTGAACCCGGTAGCAATACGCCTGGACCTGCCACACAACCTCCGGAGACTCCACCCGGTGTTCCATACCAGCCTCCTAAAACCGGCAACCACCTCCCGATGGCACCCAAGCACGCCACAGCCCGCACCGCTAATGATCGACGGGCAACACCACTTCGAGATCAGGGACATCCTCGACTCCCGCAAGCAACGAGGAACTCTACACTATCTGGTCAGGTGGAAACACTTCCCCCACCCGGAATGGGTGGCGGCGCACAACGTTAACGCGCCTGACCTGACCAGAGCATTTCACCGGGCATACCCCGACAAACCGCAACCAAGGTCAGCAAATCCAACCCCCCCCCGCAGGCCCCCCCCCCCGCCTCCCGTGCCCCAAGGGAAAGGGCCCCCCCCAAGCCCGCGACTTGGGTGGACCTTCCCCCCCCCCGGGACTCACTCCCCCCGCCCCGGGCCCACGGGGTGGTGACAAACGATCGCCAGCACCCTCCCCCCGCCCCCCGGCCGCGGGGGAGTGGCAAGCAAGTCAACAGGGCAACCTGGGGGCAACGCCCAGGAGACACAACAAAGGCGACGCACTCTAAATAAGAAAAGAAGGGCCCTACCTGGAGCTGAGCAGCACCCGACCAGCCACGCCTCTCGCCTCGCCGAACTGAGCCAAACAAACAGGGTGTGGTTGGAGCATGCGCACGCCAGGTCAGAACCCGAGCATGCGCACCATGGACACACCCTGGGAAGGCACGTGGTAGAGGGAGGAGCAAAGGGAGGGGCGACAACTACTCCGGCGGGAACTTTGAAAAAAAAAAAAAAAAAAAAAATGTGGCGTTTTGACAGCTCCACGGGGAAAACCAAGAAAACCGGGGGAGAACACTATTCGAAAAGGGGGCAGTATGTCATGAGTGCCGTTGAGCTAAAGTCATCAGCGCAATGGCACTCATGACAATGACAAGGAAATAAGTGAAGGGGCACAAGTTAAGTAGCCATCAACCCACAACGACTAACGGCTAACAAACAATAGCTAAACGAATCACGGAGCCACCCAAGCCATCAGCGACAATACAACGGGGATCGCCCAGCTGAAAGCAATCAGCAGAAGAATGGAAACCTGAGGATGGGCGATCCTGGAAACCCTCAACCAATGGCAGGGCAACGCATGGGACAAAGGGGGGTGACGTGACCGTGAGCGAGGGGGCGCTGACCGGCGCGGGGTATTTAAACCCCGCACCGGCGCGCTCCTGTCACTCTCAGCTTTTTTCTACCAACGTTGTACCTAACCTGAAATAAACCAGAACCTGCTTTGCAAACCAGCGTCTGAATGTTATTCAGAGGTAGGCAGCGCATGACACCCTAGCAGATGTACCAGATATAGACCAATATCATCACTTAATGTAGACCCCAAAATACTAACATTAGCCAGGAGATTACATTCATCTCAGTCAGATTTATAAACAACAGATAAATATCTGATAATATTCAGTTGGGGATCAACATCTTGGACACATAAGTTAGAATTAGGTGTACTAATTTTGTTAGATGATGGAAAGGCCTTTGATGTGGTCCATGTAGAATTTATGAAGTGTTTTCTAAAAAGATACTGGTCTCCATCATCTTTTGTCCATTGGATTACAATTTCACTTTTTTATCCTATGGCCAGGATCCACAAAAAATGGATTTGTTCCTCAACCTATTAAGCTATGTTGAGGTACCCATCAAGGATGCCCCCAATCTCCTCTAATCTAGTTCTTGAACCTTTAGTTTCTTTCATTAGACAATCTCAATATATTAAGGATATGATGGCACTTGATACTGAATACAAACTTTTCTTATGCGCTGATATCATTCTTATTTTGGATAATTATTCAAGGTCACTATCACAATTTATTGAAGCTGTATAGCAAAATGATTTATATTCTGGTTATAACTTTAACTGGAAAAAAATCAAGCTGCTTCCTTTAGAAATTAAAATATCTATAGACTATTGTAAGAAATTGGGCTTTACTGTTTGTACAGACACTATAAACTATTTCAAATCTTTATTATGGTCATAGACCAGCATAAGGAGGGTGAGGTACAGTCAATTTAAAAGCATAGAAGATACATTAGATCATATCCCATACTGAGTAGAAGACCTGGAGAGAAGCCCAAAGATGAGATTTTTGTTGCGACTGCCTGTTTCCATGTGGATTGAAAATCATCACTCATAGTTAATGGGAGAAGGCCAAGGGGAAAAAAGAATAGTCTGAGACAATAGTTGAGTATAGTCATCCACACTCTAGCCTCCAGCTTCATGAGGGCTGTCTCTAGTCACAGCGTGGCATTACAGGTAGTCCTCACTTGACAACTGGTCACTTAATGACTGTTCAAAGTTACAACAGCCTTGGAAAGGGTGCTTTATGGGCCCATACTATGAAAGCTCTTTCAGCATTCATGAAATGTTGCACCACCCCGCTGCGGTCACGTGACTACATTTTGGGTGCTTGGCAACTGGCTCGCATTTATGACCGGTTGCTAAGTGCCCCGCAATCATGTGATCACCATTTGCAATCTTCTCTGCTGGCTTCCCCAGAAAGTCAGTGGGGAAGCCAGCAGGGAAGGCTGCAAGTGGAGGGGACGGAACTCTCTGGAGTTCCTAGGAGGGGACGGGGCTGGCTTCATGCTGCAAAGAAGGGGAAAAAGGGCTTTCATAGTATGTTGAACTACGTATGTTCAGATATATAGATAAAATAAACAGATAGTTAAGTCTGTGGATAAGATCTATGTAAACAAAATGATTATTACACTGAGACTAATATATATTTTAAGAAGGATTCCAATGTTAATTCCTAATAGATATTTTATATAGATAAATTGAGAAAGTTTTTATGGCTGGCCAAAATTCTTCAAGTATCTTTGGCCAAACTGAGGATGCCTTATGATGATAGAGGTTTGAATTAATCTGATATTGATACCAAATTCTTACTAGATGGTTCTCTCTTTTTCTATATTAGTTTTTTATGTTTAGTTTATTTTAGTCATTATAGTCTATGTAGGGTTTTTATACTGTATAATCACTAGTATTTTTTGCTATTCTTGTATTGTTTATTATATTATAAAAATAATTTCAAATACTTTTAAATTAAAATGTCTGACACCCCATGGTATTAATTTCAGGACTGTTTCTCAATCTGTCCAGCTACCATTTTGACCTGTAAAACAAAATTGCACTGCAAGACAGAAACACAAAAACAGCCAATGGAATGAATTACAAATTTTTCCAAACCACATATGAACCACATAACAACATGTTAAACTATTGTGGCTCATGTCCATGGTGAATTGAAACAACATCTTGCCTATAAAAGTCTCACAAGAAGCCAGGAAACTTTTCCACGACTGTGTGTCATGCTTCCAGATAAAGGTTCCTAGTGCTATCAATCAATATATTGTACAACTATTCCATTTTTAACTCCTTAATTGATTATTTTGTGGGAATACAAAATGAGTGCTTTTAGATGACCCCTTTATTTTGCAATCACGTTGCTTCATTCCACTGGTATCCACAAATTACATCATAATCACACCAAACGCTATGGCTTACAAAGTTGTGTCAGATGTCCTGATGTAATATGTAATAGAATTTGTGTGATTATGTTACTGTGCATCTTGTTATTTTCTCAAGAAGAAGACGAAAGTATACTTTCCCACCACTTCATCATTTTTATTTTAAAAAAATCTGTTCAGTGGGAAAGGATCAACAACTACACACATATTTTTCTAGGTGGCACTAGGATACATGTATCAGGAAGTATCTTTGATAGGAAAATATAGGAGGGTTACACCTGGGCAGCATCTGATTAGAAGCTGGAAGCTCAGAGAGACTGCTCTGGCCTTCAGTCACCACAGGGAAAGCATACTGAGCAGAAAGGAGATGAACTAGATACTTGTTAGGCCTTGCACTCTATTTTGGGGGCCAAGCTTGAGCACCTCAATGATGCCATGAGCTAAACCGTGAAGGGCCACCCAAGACGGGAAGGTCATAACAGAGAGGTCAGACTAAATGCGATCCCTGGGGAAGGTAATGGCAACCCACCCCAGTATTCTTGCCGTGAAAACTAAATGGATCAGTACAACCAGAGATATGTCGGTATACCATCGGAAGATGAGACTCCCAGGTCGGAAGATGGTCAAAATGCTACTGGGGAGGAACAGAGGATGAGTTCAACTAGCCCCAGACGTGATGACGCAGCTAGCTCAAAGCCGAAAGAACGGCTAGCGGCCGACAGTGCTGGTGGTGAACGGCAAATCCGATGTTCTAAGGATCAACACGCCATTGGAACCTGGAATGTAAGATCTATGAGCCAGGGCAAATTGGATGTGGTTATTGGTGAGATGTCAAGATTAAAGCTAGACATTTTGGGCGTCAGTGAACTGAAATGGACTGGAATGGGCCGCTTCACATCAAATGACCACCAGATCTACTACTGTCATGAGTAAGGATGGCAAGCAGGGAACTCCCATCCAGACTGTTAAGCGCATGCGTAGCACTGAGGAATTAGGTAGCCATTCAAAGAGATACAGATCGGGACCGCCTTAACCTTTGGGGTTTATATGGCTGGGTTTTTCCCATGCTTCTTCAGTTTGTTAGGATTCCTGTTATGTACAAGCAATAAAACATTAGAGACCAGTTTCTTGTCTCAGCGTGTTTCCTGGCAGTTAGGACAACTACTGTGGACAAGAGGACCACAGAAGAAATGGAGTAGCCTTCATAATTAATAGTACAGGGGCTAAAGCAGTGCTTGGATACAATCCAAAAAATGATAGAACAATCTCAATTCAAATTCAGGGCAAGCCATCTAACATCACAATGATCCAAATATACGCCCCAACCACAGATGCTGAAGAAGCTGAAGTAGAGCAGTTCTATGAGGATCTGCAGCACCTACTGGACAACATGCCTAAAAGAGACGTTATTTTCATCACAGGAGACTGGAATGCTAAGGTGGGCAGTCAAATGACACCTGGAATTACAGGTAAGCATGGCCTGGGAGAACAAAATGAAGCAGGACATAGGCTGATAGAATTTTGCCAAGACAACTCACTCTGCATAACAAACACTCTCTTCCAACAACCTAAGAGATGGCTTTATACATGGACTTCACCAGATGGACAACACCGAAATCAGATTGACTACATCCTTTGCAGCCAAAGGTGGCGGACATCTGTACAGTCAGTAAAAACAAGACCTGGAGCTGACTGTAGTTCAGATCATGAACTTCTTCTTGCACAATTTAGGATCAGACTAAAGAGATTAGGGAAGACCCACAGATCAGCTAGATATGAGCTCACCAATATTTGTAAGGAATATGCAGTGGAGGTGAAGAATAGATTTAAGGGACTGGACTTAGTAGATAAGGTACTGGAAGAACTATGGACAGAAGTTTGCAACATTGTTCAGGAGGCGGCAACAAAATACATCCCAAAGAAAGAGAAAACCAAGAAGGCAAAATGGCTGTCTGCTGAGACACTAGAAGTAGCCCAAGAAAGAAGGAAAGCAAAAGGCAACAGTGATAGGGGGAGATATGCCCAATTAAATGCAAAATTCCAGAGGTTAGCCAGAAAAGATAAGGAATTATTTTTAAACAAGCAATGCGCGGAAGTGGAAGAAGACAATAGAATAGGAAGGACAAGAGACCTCTTCCAGAAAATTAGAAACATTGGAGGTAAATTCCAGGCAAAAATGGGTATGATCAAAAACAAAGATGGCAAGGACCTAACAGAAGAAGAAGAGATCAAGAAAAGGTGGCAAGAATATACAGAAGACCTGTATAGGAAGGATAACAATATCGGGGATAGCTTTGACGGTGTGGTCAGTGAGCTAGAGCCAGACATCCTGAAGAGTGAGGTTGAACGGGCCTTAAGAAGCATTGCTAATAACAAGGCAGCAGGAGACGACGGCATCCCAGCTGAACTGTTCAAAATCTTGCAAGATGATGCTGTCAAGATAATGCATGCTATATGCCAGCAAACTTGGAAAACACAAGAATGGCCATCAGACTGGAAAAAATCAACTTATATCCCCATACCAAAAAAGGGAAACACTAAAGAATGTTCAAACTATCGAACAGTGGCACTCATTTCACATGCCAGTAAGGTAATGCTCAAGATCCTGCAAGGTAGACTTCAGCAATTCATGGAGCGAGAATTGCCAGATGTACAAGCTGGGTTTAGAAAAGGCAGAGGAACTAGGGACCAAATTGCCAATATCCGCTGGATAATGGAAAAAGCCAGGGAGTTTCAGAAAAACATCCATTTCTGTTTTATTGACTATTCTAAAGCCTTTGACTGTGTGGACCATAACAAATTGTGGCAAGTTCTTAGCGGTATGGGGATACCAAGTCATCTTGTATGCCTCCTGAAGAATCTGTATAACGACCAAGTAGCAACAGTAAGAACAGACCACGGAACAACGGACTGGTTTAAGATTGGGAAAGGAGTACGGCAGGGCTGTATACTCTCACCCTACCTATTCAACTTGTACGCAGAACACATCATGTGACATGCTGGGCTTGAGGAATCCAAGGCTGGAGTTAAAATCGCTGGAAGAAACATTAACAATCTCAGATATGCAGATGATACCACTTTGATGGCTGAAAGTGAAGAGGAACTGAGAAGCCTCATGATGAAGGTGAAAGAAGAAAGTGCAAAAGCCGGCTTGCAGCTAAACCTCAGAAAAAACCAAGATTATGGCAACCAGCTTGATTGATAACTGGCAAATAGAGGGAGAAAATGTAGAAGCAGTGAAAGACTTTGTATTTCTAGGTGCAAAGATTACTGCAGATGCTGACTGCAGTCAGGAAATCAGAAGATGCTTAATCCTTGGGAGAAGAGCAATGACAAATCTCGATAAAATAGTTAAGAGCAGAGACATCACACTGACAACAAAGGCCCGCATAGTTAAAGCAATGGTGTTCCCTGTAGTAACATATGGCTATGAGAGCTGGACCATAAGGAAGGCTGAGAGAAGGAAGATCGATGCTTTTGAACTGTGGTGTTGGAGGAAAATTCTGAGAGTGCCTTGGACTGCAAGAAGATCAAACCGGTCCATCCTCCAGGAAATAAAGCCAGACTGTTCACTTTAGGGAATGATATTAAAGGCAAAACTGAAATACTTTGGCCACATAATGAGAAGACAGGACACCCTGGAGAAGATGATGATGCTAGGGAGAGTGGAAGGCAAAAGGAAGAGGGGCCAACCAAGCGCAAGATGGATAGATGATATTCTTGAGGTGATGGATTCGTCCCTGGGGGAGCTGGGGTGGTTGACGACGTGGGCTGGTCCATGAAGTCATGAAGAGTCGGAAGCGACTAAACAAATAAACAACAACATAGCCAGGACAAAATTCTTAGTTAAAGCTTTCCACCAGGCTGGAAAAATTTTAGAGCACTATAATGTTATTATATTATTACTGTTTTTAAGGTTATTATGTTGTTGTTTATTCGTTTAGTCGCTTCCGACTCTTCGTGACTTCATGGACCAGCCCACGCCAGAGCTTCCTGTCGGTCGTCAACACCCCCAGCTCCCCCAGGGACGGGTCCGTCACCTCTAGAATATCATCCATCCATCTTGCCCTTGGTCGGCCCCTCTTCCTTTTGCCTTCCACTCTCCCTAGCATCAGCATCTTCTCCAGGCTGTCCTGTCTTCTCATTATGTGGCCAAAGTATTTCAGTTTTGCCTTTAATATCATTCCCTCAAGTGAGCAGTCTGGCTTTATTTCCTGGAGGATGGACTGGTTGGATCTTCTTGCAGTCCAAGGCACTCTCAGAATTTTCCTCCAACACCACAGTTCAAAAGCATCTATCTTCCTTCTCTCAGCCTTCCTTATGGTCCAGCTCTCGCAGCCATATGTTACTACAGGGAACACCATTGCTTTAACTATGCGGGCCTTTGTTGTCAGTGTGATGTCTCTGCTCTTAACTATTTTATCGAGATTTGTCATTGCTCTTCTCCCAAGGATTAAGCGTCTTCTGATTCCTGACTGCAGTCAGCATCTGCAATAATCTTTGCACCTAGGAATACAAAGTCTTTCACTGCTTCTACATTTTCTCCCTCTATTTGCCAGTTATCAATCAAGCTGGTTGCCATAATCTTGGTTTTTTTGAGGTTTAGCTGCAAACCAGCTTTTGCACTTTCTTCTTTCACCTTCATCATAAGGCTCCTCAGTTCCTCTTCACTTTCAGCCATCAAAGTGGTATCATCTGCATATCTGAGATTGTTAATGTTTCTTCCAGAGATTTTAACTCCAGCCTTGGATTCCTCAAGCCCAGCTTGTCGCATGATGTGTTCTGCATACAAGTTGAATAGGTAGGGTGAGAGTATACAGCCCTGCCGTACTCCTTTCCCAATCTTAAACCAGTCCGTTGTTCCGTGGTCTGTTCTTACTGTTGCTACTTGGTCGTTATACAGATTCTTCAGGAGGCATACAAGATGACTTGGTATCCCCATACCACTAAGAACTTGCCACAATTTGTTATGGTCCACACAGTCAAAGGCTTTAGAATAGTCAATAAAACAGAAATAGATGTTTTTCTGAAACTCCCTGGCTTTTTCCATTATCCAGCGGATATTGGCAATTTGGTCTCTAGTTCCTCTGCCTTTCCTAAACCCAGCTTGTACGTCTGGCAATTCTCGCTCCATGAACTGCTGAAGTCTACCTTGCAGGATCTTGAGCATTACCTTACTGGCATGTGAAATGAGTGCCACTGTTCGATAGTTTGAACATTCTTTAGTGTTCCCCTTTTTTGGTATGGGGATATAAGTTGATTTTTTCCAATCTGATGGCCATTCTTGTGTTTTCCAAATTTGCTGGCATATAGCATGCATTACCTTGACAGCATCGTCTTGCAAGATTTTGAACAGTTCAGCTGGGATGCCGTCATCTCCTGCTGCCTTGTTATTAGCAATGCTTCTTAAGGCCCACTCAACCTCACTCTTCAGGATGTCTGGCTCTAGCTCACTGACCACACCGTCAAAGCTATCCCCGATATTGTTATCCTTCCTATACAGGTCTTCTGTATATTCTTGCCACCTTTTCTTGATCTCTTCTGCTTCTGTTAGGTCCTTGCCATCTTTGTTTTTGATCATACCCATTTTGGCCTGGAATTTACCTCCGATGTTCCTAATTTTCTGGAAGAGGTCTCTTGTCCTTCCTATTCTATTGTCTTCTTCCACTTCCGCGCATTGCTTGTTTAAAAATAATTCCTTATCTCTTCTGGCTAACCTCTGGAATTTTGCATTTAATTGGGCATATCTCCCCCTATCACTGTTGCCTTTTGCTTTCCTTCTTTCTTGGGCTACTTCTAGTGTCTCAGCAGACAGCCATTTTGCCTTCTTGGTTTTCTCTTTCTTTGGGATGTATTTTGTTGCCGCCTCCTGAACAATGCTGCCAACTTCTGTCCAGAGTTCTTCCGGGACCCTATCTACTAAGTCCAGTCCCTTAAATCGATTCTTCACCTCCACTGCATATTCCTTAGGAATATTAGTGAGCTCATATCTAGCTGATCTGTGGGTCTTCCCTAATCTCTTTAGTCTGATCCTAAATTGTGCAAGAAGAAGTTCGTGATCGGAACTACAGTCAGCTCCAGGCCTTGTTTTTACCAACTGTACAGATGTCCGCCACCTTTGGCTGCAAAGGATGTAATCAATCTGATTTCGGTGTTGTCCATCTGGTGAAGTCCATGTATAAAGCCGTCTCTTAGGTTGTTGGAAGAGAGTGTTTGTTATGCAGAGTGAATTGTCTTGGCAAAATTCTATCAGCCTATGTCCTGCTTCATTTTGTTCTCCCAGGCCATACTTACCTGTAATTCCAGGTGTCATTTGACTGCCCACCTTAGCATTCCAGTCTCCTGTGATGAAAATAACATCTCTTTTAGGCGTGTTGTCCAGTAGGTGCTGCAGATCCTCATAGAACTGCTCTACTTCAGCTTCTTCAGCATCTGTGGTTGGGGCGTATATTTGGATCACTGTGATGTTAGATGGCTTGCCCTGAATTCGAATTGAGATCATTCTGTCGTTTTTTGGGTTGTATCCAAGCACTGCTTTAGCCACTTTACTATTAATTATGAAGGCTACTCCATTTCTTCTGTGGTCCTCTTGTCCACAGTAGTAGATCTGGTGGTCATTTGATGTGAAGTGGCCCATTCCAGTCCATTTCAGTTCACTGACGCCCAGAATGTCTATCTTTAATCTTGACATCTCACCAATAACCACATCCAATTTGCCCTGGCTCATAGATCTTACATTCCAGGTTCCAATGGTGTGTTGATCCTTAGAACATCGGATTCGCCGTTCACCACCAGCACCGTCGGCCGCTAGCCGTCCTTTCGGCTTTGAGCTAGCTGCGTCATCACGTCTGGGGCTAGTTGAGCTCATCCTCTGTTCCTCCCCAGTAGCATTTTGACCATCTTCCGACCTGGGGGTCTCATCTTCCGATGGTATACC
Organism: Candoia aspera; assembly: GCF_035149785.1. NCBI lineage: Eukaryota > Metazoa > Chordata > Lepidosauria > Squamata > Candoiidae > Candoia > Candoia aspera. Next base: position 112,943,285 of record NC_086154.1, on the reverse strand, counting down.
GACATATCTCTGGTTGTACTGATCCATTTAGTTTTCACGGCAAGAATACTGGGGTGGGTTGCCATTACCTTCCCCAGGGATCGCATTTAGTCTGACCTCTCTGTCATGACCTTCCCGTCTTGGGTGGCCCTTCACGGTTTAGCTCATGGCATCATTGAGGTGCTCAAGCTCCAGCACCACGACAAGGTAACGATCCTTTGCTGAAGTAAGGTTATTATAGCTAGGCTTTATTATAATTAAGTTATATTATAGCTGGGCTTGGAAAGACATACATGAAAGGTTAAGATATCTGGTTTTTTTTCAATGATAAATACTTTTTGCTGCTCTACTGAACAAACAGAACACAGGATCAGGTCTTCCAACACCTCTGTTATAATATAGTAGGCAGATCTGTGCCAGAACTACTGTCACTTCAGTAACATGGAGGAAGGGATTAAATAGAGAAGAGATAATGCTCATAGAAGCAGTAGAAGAACAAGGAGGTTTTTCCAGTTTTAACACTGGCACAATCTTGTACAGGTAGTCCTTGCTTAAGGATCATTCATTCAGCGACCATTTGAAGTTATGGCAGCACTGAACAAAAGGATATACAACTGGTCCCTGAAGTTACAGCCATTGCAGTACCCCCCCAGTCACATGATCAAATTTTGGGTGCTTGGCAGCCTGCCTGCACTTACAACTGCAGGGGCACTTCAACTCCCCCTGCCTCCCTCCCCCCCCCATCTATTCCCTTTTGGCCTCCTGCACTCTGCGGCCCCTGCTCCTACTGCTGACCAAGCATGCCTGGCCTGACCCTTCATGAGGCAGCTGCCAGCTGCACAAGGCTTTCTTCCCAAGGTCATGCATGGTGGCTTCCTTGTGAGATCTGGGGAAGATGGCCTCACATGGCTAGCAGCTGCCTCACAAATGGCCAGGGCGGACACACTCATCAGTAGCAACAGCAAGAAGACAGTGAAGGTCAGCTGGGGAGGTGGAGTGCAGGGAGGCAGGGACCTCAAAGTGCAAGGTAGTGAGGGTGACTGCGACTGGGCCTGGGCTGGGGTGGCTGCGGCTTCGTGCCGCACTGCTGGAGCAGCTGGGGCTTCCTGGGCACTGTGCCTTCGTGCTGTGGCTCAGGGGCTTCTTGCAGCCCCTGAGTCATGGTGCATCAAGAAGCCCCTGAATCGCAGCATGGCAAGCAACCCCAGAGCTGCGCAGTTCTGGGGCTGCTTGCCATCCTGCAAGGAAGGGTGCAGGGCGGCCAAAAGGGCAGAGATGGTGGGGAGATAGGCAGGTAGGGGAAGGTGAAAAGGAGGCAGTCCCTTACCTTACCGAGGCTCGGTGCTGGGAGGGACCAAGCCTGGAGTGGCTTGGATTGGAGTGGGTCCTTGGCTAATGAACGGTGGAATTTGGTTAACAACACAATGGGGAGTGCCAGGATTGCCACTGCTAAGTGATGCGGGCATGTGACATTGCATTTTATGACCGCATTGCTTAGCGATGGAAATTCTGGTCCATCATAACTTGAGGACTACTTATACAGCTTTGCCCAGTATTTCATATTATTTCTTATTTATCATTTGTACGGCCACCCATCTTGCAAATGCAACTCTGGGTGGCTAACAAAATTTAAAAATCATACCATAAGTAAATAAGAAAAAGAAATCCTAAAAACAAGGGCAATAACATACTATGGTAACCGAGAAAAACAGCAACAACACACTGGACTCAACTAACTTCCTTGCCCCCGTGCCTGGGAATGGAATGGAATGGAATGGAATGGGATGGGATGGGATGCAATGCAATGCGATGCAATGCAATGCGATGCGATGCGATGCGATGCGATGCGATGCGATGCAATGCAATGCAATGCAATGCAATGCGATGCAATGTCTTATCTGAGATACTACTTTTGTCATCTCAAAAACACTAAGCTTGCAGACATCAGTGATGATGTTACCTAGCTGGGTAATGAAACATCTGCAAGCAAACAACCAAGCTCAGACAGCGCCATGGACTCCACAACTAAGGAAGTCTGAGCAATTGAAATGACACAAGGAAACGAGACAATGAACACAATTAACAGTGTATCAACTTTTTGCAAGGGTGAAATCCCTAAAGGGCAACTTCATTCTTAGTAAAATACTTCAGAATGTGATACCGTTTTCAGGAAATCTAATAACACTGAATAAGATCTCACATTTGCATTGCATGTCCTAATCATACCTATTAGGGAAGGATTCATCAATGGCAATGGAACTTGTTTTTGAAAAAAAATTGCAGCTGTAGAAACTCTTGTAACTAGCTTTTTAAATGGGTGTTATGCTGTGTTCTCCATTCAGGATATTATAACAGTTCTGCTGTGCTGTTTTAAGAGAATGGAGAACAATCTGACCTGTGGCTCAGATGTACCCCCCTCAGCCATTTTTTTTACAAGCACTCCACAGAACTTCAACACTATAAATCGTTAATGACTGGTACTAATTTCCATTAGGAGAAAAACAGGCAAATGTTTTCAGACTAAAAAATATAGTTGGAGGAAAAGATTCAGCTCCCCTTTCTTATTTCTCCATATTGTAGTACTGTATCCATATTTCAACCATTCCACTCACTTTTCCAGTTTTATGTAGACTGCTGCCATTGTAGCTCGTATGTTTATAATTCTTTAAAATCAGCAGAACTTCCCTTAGAGTGTGGCATTTTTCTGAGTCACTTATTATGGACACATAAAGCCAGGGGGAGCAGCAATAAATGCATCTGACCAGTGCCTCTTTCCAGTCCAATAATAGCTTTTTAATCTTTGCAAATGCAAGAAAGGGTTTTCAGATAGAACAACATGATGAAATATGATACAGCACTTTAATGCTTTCTTTTAATACAGATCTAACTATTCCCAACTCATTAATAGAAACTAAAAGCAAATACTTTCTTTACCACTTAATTCTATGATTTCAGCAATATGGGCCTTAGTTCTCCACTAGTGGAAAATAGAATAAACTTTTTGCAAAGAAAAATGTCATTTTTAATCATTTATGATGGGTTGAACATCATGAATATGTTAGGCAAGAGAAATATGCTTCTATGTGCTTGAGAGAATCAGTAAGCTTCAAAGAATAAACGAACAACAATCAACCCAAGCAAAAGGTTTAAAAAGACCAGGGCATAACTATGAATGGAAAAATAATCCTGTATGTTTCTCACATTTTTTTTAAAAGTATACCTATTGTAGCTTTTAAATGTAATGTTTTTCAGTTATATGAAGAGCTCCAGATATTCCTAAAATCAAACAGCTTAAAAAGGGCAGAACCTCTATGTCTTTCTACATTTTGTATATCCCATAAGTCTACAATAAATGTTAGCAACTTTTTCTTGTTGAGAGATGGACAACAGGTAAAAATGTAGTTCTGACTACCATGTAAAGAGGTGAGGAAAAAAACCCACCTTCTACATGTCTTATTCCAACTAGATTAGTCTCGATCCAACACTCATGTGGAGTTTATTCTTAAAATTTGTTTTTTAAAATGCAAAAGTAGGATATTATACACACATGCACACACATATACATACACACTGTGTGTGTGTATGTATGCACTGTATGTGTGTGTGTGTGTGTGTGTATAAAAGTTCTTAATTTTCTCTGCTAAATAGTACAAAATTTGATGCTAGCCACTTGCAAAGTGATATCAAGGCTTTTAAAAGCCCCTGACATATGCCTAACCGCTAGTTAAATTTAGTGATTCAATCTTTAGACAAGACCTTTCTAACAGTCTCAAGAGACGATACTAAAGCAACATTATCACCACCTTTTGCCTCCCTTTTTGAAATAGGAATGGTATATGTTCATTAGGGACATGCTTTTCTTTTCTTTCAAAGCTTTTGGACCAGAGTAAATCTACTCTTGTAGCTTTAATATCCTAATGATTCACATGTTAATATATTTTTAAAAAGCAGAGCTAATAATAAGAATTTAAGAAATCAGAAATGGGATCCTGCTGTAGTAAGAACTTATTAAACTTATAACAGTTATATCAGTGATCTACTTAGCACTGCTAAGTGAGTGAGATGGGCAGTGACTAAATTTGAAATATATATATAAAATTTGTTAAGATTATCATATTCCAAACATCACAATAGGCACAATCATCCAACATTGTGTATGTTTTTGCCAGAAGGTCACTGTCACATCTGATGTTTTAGAAACGTATTTTTTGTTGTAGTAGTATCTCTACATTTATTACCAAGATGACAGATATTCTGCAACTTCAGAAGATTATTGCTTAAATTCCAAAACTCAATTGTACATTGGTGGCCAATTTAACTGAATTGTTATGTCTGGTTTTTTTCTTGATTTCTTGGTTGGATCACAATGGACAGGATCTAAATATTTAATTGTAAGGCAAGGTGGGCAGCCATTTCATAGCTGATGGACACAGTTCATATTTTGTGGGGAAGTGAGGGCTAAAGGAGATGGGATAATAACGCAAAGTGAAAGGGACATGCTATGTAAGTGAAATGGGCTGATATTTTTTCCCCTGATTTGTGGGTTGAGTTTGGGAAATATTCTTTGTAAAATTACCTAAAGTCTATTTTAGGTTTATACTACAATAGATCCTGGGCCTTTCCTCCCTCAAAACGTTGAAACAATGGGCTACCAGTTGTCAGAAATTGTGGTCAAAGTGACTCTGTGCATACATAAAAGAGGGGTGGGGAACAATATATGAAACAATAAGGGAAAATATACTACATACTTATGTATACAGTTGCAGTAAAACTTTCCCCTAACTATTAATAACAAAAACCAGACACTATTAAGCAGCAATGCTGAAAGTGGCTCCACATATATAAATAACAAATGAGGAATTACACATTTATCACAGGGTATGGGGCAGTCTGATATGACATACAAGTTCCTAGGATCCAGAGAGTTTTCTCCATCCACGAGGCTGTGGTTTTATTATACAGTTGACATTAATGCCAGACGCAACTATAAAAGAACACAGTGAAAGATACTGCAAATTAAACGCAAAACACCAACCTTTGCTTAAAGGGAGGCCAGTGAGTGGAGCAAATGCCTCCAGCTGAAGAGTTATCAGATCTGAGTGGGGACGGACCCCATTAAACACCTCTTTCCGTATCACTGCCCTTCCCATTCAACCAACCCGACAGATTATTTAAAGTGCAACAGGCTATCGCGAAGGCTGTGGCCTCGTTTCCATGGAAACCGTAGCGGTTGGTGCGTCCCGAAAGTCCTTCCGGCAGAGAACAGGTGCTACTGACTCTTGTGACCGCTAGTAGCTGCTCCCCAGCGACGAAGTGCCGTCTTTTCGCGAGCTGCCGCTGCATTTCATCTATCTCAGATATATCACAGACTCCCACGGAGATAATTGTTACATCCACCGAGCGAAGACTATATTTTCGCAATTAGCCGGACAGTACAGGAACTACTGTATATTTATCCTCCTTTTTGCATTGGAAGAAAAGTGCAAGTCGCCGACTCCCTTGTTTCTTCGCTAGGTCTGTTCCAGAGTAGATATCTTTCCCCTCTGACTTCCAAGGTCTTCTTTGTCATCTCTTGGTATCCTCCACTAACTCCCAGTACAAAATTTGGAGGAGGGCAGCTCAGGGCCTTTCCCCAATTAGTCAATTAGTGTTATCCACCCATCCTAGAGTTAGACCAAAATAATGCAGACCTAAAATTTGTGCCCCCATTGCCAATCCGCAAATAAAAAAGAAAATAAAATCCCTATTGCTAATCCATATCCCTCAAATAAAAACGAAAAATAGGCGGGGCGGGGGGTTTAATAGATTCCAAGTGTCATTGAGAACAACGATTAAATCCACAAGCGCGCTGTGAAAAGTAGAGAGACATAAAAACATACCCTGAACATTTACTAATAGATCAAAATGCACTTGCTTTTTAATTACAGTAACTTTAAAACACTCCCTTATTGTATAACAATTAGGAAATGCATTATAAAAGTATTAACATGCATTATTTGTTTGATCTCCGTAACTAAAAATGATTTCTTAAAAAACGTTCTAATGTATATTCATACTGTCAATAATGAAACAAAACCACTCACATATTGATCAAATGACTCTCACTCACTTTTTAATCAAGTTTTTAATCAAGTATCAACAATTAAAAACAGGATTTTGTATTGTTTGTTATACAGTGGATAGCTAAAGCAGTACAGCAGAGGCAAAATAGAAATCAGCAATGGGGAACAGTGGATGTGAAAGCAGTATAACTTTCAGTGAAGGATCGGTGGATAGCACTTTGATTCAGTTGGGAAACAGCAATATTTTGCACTCAGATTTGAAGTACTTGGATTTTTTAAAAAATCACTATCCCGATTTTCTTCATAAAGAAAGACAGGAGATAAATCTTAAAATAAATAAAACACATTGTTAAAATGTCCTAATTTTTAAGATAGTGTCAAACATTTTTACTAGAAATTTGTTGTTATACTCCATGATATATCTATATGAGGCTTGATGCAAGACATACTTAATTGTTTCTATACAGCACTGGCCTCGCTAGTGGCTTTCTTCCCAGGAAGAATGCCGCAACAATGGGATGTTCTTTGTTTACTGCCCAGATAGATCTCTGAAACTCTTCTATCGAGCAATGCCCAAGAGATTCCCAGTGCTATCCAAGGAAGAGTAACAGCTCTGCCTGAACTGAACTGGATATTTATGTACATAAATAAATAATAAAAATAATAGGGTACGGACAGTAAATATGAACATCCTTCAGTGCAGGGGTCTATGACCAGATAATGTTCAGATTCATCTAAATGCCAGTACATCAGTGATGCTCTATATTTGACAATTCACATTTTAAATCTTCCGAATAATGATTAAATAATATTAGATAGGAATATTATTCATTTCTGATTATCTGATTATCTCCTAAGGTTCTCAATTTTCCTCTTTCTTTCCCTGCACCAATAATAGTGGTCTTCCCACTGACTGGATGTGACGTATCTGACTCCATTACTGCACAGCTAGATTGCATGTCTCTCACGTAGCCTCAGGGCATGACTTGTATTTCCCTATTCTCTTTGTACTCACTCCCCCGCCCTGATAGAACTGCTGAATAAAAGGAGGTGGGGGCGTGGCCCAGGAGGCAGTACCAGCAACCTCCTGAGATGTAGCGTCAACCACCACAAAAGAATCCTGTGCCTACCGTTGTTTTTTCGACCTCACCCTTGCGAGGGAATCGTTGGCTCATTCCCCCCCAGGGAATCCCATAGACCGAAGGGCGAAGGACTGGTCGCGTGACGCGACAACTGGGGGCTCGTCCGGGATCCCTTCGGTCTCACGGTGTGATCTCTGTCTAGAGGTGCACTGCCTTCACTCTCGTTACTACGCACCTGGAAAAGGCTCTGCAATCGTAAGTAATGGGCTCCCCACTCTCCAAAGTTTCGTCAGTTCATAGGGACGAACTTTATGATTTAGTGAAGAAGGCTAACTCTTGTCAAAAGGCTAACGGTACGACCATCTTTCCCATTTCAAAAAAATCGGTGACTCAACTCCTACTGTACATGGACAGACACTGCCCTGTCTATCCTTCAGAGGGGTCGCTCAAAGCATCCACTTGGGAAAGGATAGGAAAATATTTTCATGATACCCCACGAGCACCCGTGCCTATTCTGACTGCCTGGAAGGCTGTTATGGCGGCCATCAACACTCTTTACCCTCCCCCGTCTTCCCCGGAAACTTGCCCTTCTCCTCCCGGCCCAAAAACCCCACCCCCTCTTGCCGCCCATCTCGATGCTGCCTCACCACCACCCCCTCCATACCCAGCCGTTCCTCCTCCCCCTTCAGCTCCAACCCCCGGATCCCCTCAACACCACCCCCTAGGAGGCGCCATCACTGAACTCCTCTCCTCCCCCCTCTCATTGGAAATGGAGAGTCCCTCTGCCTTTCCCATGACCATCGGCCTAGGGGCGGCGGGAGGAAATTTGTATAACAATATTGAACTTAAGGTTTTGAAACAAATCAAAGATGCTGTAACCACCTACGGCTTGCACTCTCCTTTTACTAGGGGAGTTTTAGACTCTTTAGTTACTGCTAACACTGTTATGTTATTGTATGATTGGAAAATGCTTTTTTCTATGCTTATGACCCCGGCGCAATACGTTGTGTGGCAATCTGAATACGACAAAGGGGTGGAAGTAGAAATTAGAAGAGGTCTTCCCGCAGGGGTGACCGCAAATCAATTATTAGGAAAGGGACAATTCGCAACCTTAGTCCAGCAACAGAACTCCCCCCGTCGTTGTTTTGCTATTATTCACATGTGCGCCATGAATGCTCTCAAAAGAGTGGATGATTCCGACTCTCAATCCACCCAAACGTTTTTGAAAATAATGCAAGAACCAAATGAACCATATGCTTCCTTCATAAGTCGCCTTCAGATTGCTTTAGACCGACAAATTGATAATGCCACGGCTAAACATGAGCTGCTAATGAAACTTGCTTTCTCTAACGCTAATCATGACTGCCAGACCATTCTGCAACCCGCAGTCAATCAACCGGGTGTAAAGCTTGCAGACTTCCTGCAACTCTGCAGAATCGTTGGTACCACCTCTCACAAAGTGAGCGCTCTCGCTGCCGCCATTACCACCTCGCTGCCTTCTACTAACCCCTCCCCTCAGCTCCATTCCCCGGAAGCCCTCGCAATCACTCGTCATGGAAATTGCTTCAATTGTGGGAAGCCGGGCCACTTTAAGAATCAATGCCGTGCACCCGGGGGAGGTGGGGCGCCCCCTTCCACTCAAAGGGGGCCGCCCCCCCCCTCCAAACCTAAAACTCCTTGTCCCAAGTGCCGCAAAGGCTATCATTGGGCCTCGCAATGTCGCAATAACTCCTCCCCTCACCAGCCTTCGGAAAACTAGATCGGGGGTTGTCAGCTAACCCCGCCCCAAAGGCTGAATTACCCATCACCAGCTTCCCTGTGGAGTTGGCAGAGGATCTTTTGTATGACGATCCGGGGGCTGTCCTTTCCCTTCCTCTTGTTGTCACGCTGCATAAACCCCTCCCTCCTCTTACCCCTGCTTTGCTTATTCCCAACTCCTCGCTTACGCTTGAGGGAATGGTTGCTGCTCCCTATTTGTATGATTCATCAGATTTGACACAAATTGCTCTGGCAGGAGTGGGAGATAGGTGCTTTTCCTTAAATAAAGGAACAATTGTCGCCACGCTCATACTTCTCCCTTCTCCTGATATGCCATCATTGTTTGCCTTGCAGCAACCAGTCCAAACCTCTAAACCCACCCTCCTTGTCACACTAAATGGTCGCTCTTTCGAAGGCTTGATTGACACCGGCGCCGACGTCTCTGTCATTCGTTCCGCTGAATGGCCCTCCTCCTGGCCTATCGCTGAAGCCTCCTCGGTGCAAGGAGTAGGCGGAGCACAGGCCGCTAAGGTCAGCTCTCATTGGCTTTCTGCTGTGACTGCTCATTCTCATATTACAGCTTATCTAAAGCCTTATATCTTGCCTTTGCACTGTAACCTATGGGGCCGTGACTTGCTTTCACAGTTCCACGCTTTTATTCAACTTCCCTAATGGCTTTACAGGACCCTTCAGGGTCTCTCTCTCTCTCTCTCAAAACCTCTGTGCCGGTATGGGTTGATCAATGGCCACTCACCAAAGAGAAACTGGACGCCTTACATATCTTGGTCCAACAGCAGTTAATTGAAGGCCATATCGAAACCTCCACCAGCCCATACAATACTCCGGTATTTGTCATCAAAAAGAAGTCTGGCAAATGGCGCCTCCTACAGGATCTTAGGGCTATCAACACCATCCTTCAGCCCATGGGACCTTTGCAGTGTGGACTTCCCAACCCCAACTTGATTCCGGAAGGACACGACCTTATTGTAATAGACCTCAAGGATTGTTTTTTTTCCATACCTTTGGCACAAAAGGACAGAATTATTTTCGCATTTACGGTACCGGAACTTAACAATTCAAAGCCTACTGCTCGGTACCAGTGGAAGGTCCTCCCACAAGGCATGTTGAACTCACCCACAATGTGCCAATTTTTTGTCGATAAAGCATTGCAACCCTATAGATCCCAATTTCCGCATTTTCTTGTGTATCATTATATGGATGACATTTTAGTCGCTGCTGAGGGCCCGAAAGGGACAGTTCAAAAAACTTTTCCTATTCTTTTAGCCACCCTAGCAACGGCAGGGTTGCACGTTGCACCAGAAAAGGTCCAGTCTCGTTATCCAATGCAATATCTAGGCCACAAAGTTTTAGCCTCCACAGCTGCCCCACTTCTACCTATGCTCACGCTTCCCCAGCCGACCACCTTGGTCCAATTACAACAATGTCTGGGGGTCATTAACTGGGCCCGCGCATACCTTGCTTTAACTACACCCATGTTATCACCTTTATTCCAAGCGCTAGTGGGTTTGACAAACCCAGCTGACAAGGTATACCTTACAGAACAACAATTGCACGCCCTACAACAGGTCAATGCCGTCCTTACGACCCAATGGGTGGACCGTGCGCTCACTGACAAACCACCCTCTCTTGCCATTCTTTCAACACATCAATTATTAACTGCCATCATTGTCCAAACGTCTGATAACAAACATCTACATATTTTAGAATGGCTACACTTGCCGCACACACCTAAGACATCCATCATCACCAGAGCAGCACAAATGGCCTCTCTTGTTGAGAAAGGCCGGAAGAGGATTAGAGCCCTAATGGGACTGGATGTTTCCACCCTGTACATTCCCCTTAAGGTTACTCAATGGGAACCCCTCCTACAAAACTCCACTGCACTGCAGGATGCCTTGGAGGACTGGTGTGGCCAGGTGTCATGCCATCTTCCCCCTGATCCTCGATTGCAACTGTTGCGAACAGTACCCTTCACACTAACCTCGCCGTTCGTTCAGCAGCCACTCAAGGAAGCCCTCACTGTTTTTACAGACGGCTCCAAAACCATAGGGGCTTGTACATGGCAAAATAATTGCAAATGGCATAAACGCCTAACAGGCCCACAAGCATCTGCCCAACAGGCTGAGTTAGCCGCCTTTTTGCTAGCCTTGTCTCTTTTCCCTGAACAGCCTTTGAATGTTATATTAGATAGTATGTATGTCACTCAAATGGCTGTGGCCATGTTTGATGCATATATTTCCCCTGTTACCCCCCCCTCTCTCATGACGCTTTTTTTGCAGCTTCAAACTCTCCTGAAGGACAGAACATCCCCTTTGTTTGTAGCGCATATTAGAAGCCACCAACAGCTACCCGGTTTCCTGTCCGAAGGCAACCACATGGCAGATGAGGCTTGCAAAATTATGGCCTCTTCCCCTCTTCCTCCGCCGCTTTCAGCAGGGGACAGCCATGCTTATTTCCATCAAAATAAAAAAGCCTTGGTGCGCCAATTTGGCATTACATATCAAGAAGCTACCGCCATTCTTCAACAATGTCCAACCTGCAGTTTGCAGGCAAAGTGCATCCCTGAGGGAGTTAATCCCAGGGGTGTCCATGCTTGTGACACATGGCAGATGGATGTCACTCATTATCCCTCTTTTGCACCTTGGAAGTATATCCATGTATCTGTGGATACTTATTCGGGATTCATCCTGGCAACTTTGCAAAGAGGAGAAGCCACGAAAAACGTAATCAATCATTGTATTCGCACTTTCGTCACATCGGGATGTCCCAAAACTTTGAAAACTGACAATGGCCCCGCTTACGTCAGCACTCCCTTTGCTGAGTTTTGCCGTAAGTGGTCCATTACTCACAGATTCGGTATACCATTCAACAGCCAAGGTCAGGCTATTGTGGAAAGGGCTAACCAGACCCTAAAGAATGCCCTTGATCGGCAAACGGGGAAAAAGGCCTTAGGCCCCCCAAGCCTCCCGATGTTACAAAATATCCTTAATCTCACCTTGTTTACCTTGAATTTCCTTAATCTTACCGGTACCCCCCCTGCTACGGCTGCATCTCGACACTTTTCCAAGCCAGTAGTTCCCTCTTCCCGTCCCCTTGTTTATTTTAGGCAACTGCCCAGCCCTGAGTGGAAAGGCCCTGCGCAACTCGTCACCTGGGGAAAAGGCTACGCTGCTGTGCAACTTCCTGATCGAGTGCTCTGGGTTCCTGCTCGCTGCATCCGGCCATATCATGGGCAGCCTCCTGACAAGCACCTTCTTGACCCTCCTTCTCTGTCATCTCTCTTCCATCTCTGCTCCCCTCACAACGAACCCTAAAACAACCTCTCTCATTCGAACCCATCGTTTACGCTACCCTGCCACCATTGGCCGCAGCTCAGCATCCAACGCCATGGAATGTCTTCAACGCTCTCCCATCAAAAGAAAAGGCACCTTCTGGCGCTGGTTTCGCAACAACACCCTTCTCCAAGATGGCGATTCCTACTCCATCACTTATCACTTTCGCCAAACTACCCTTGCTATCACCAACGTACAGTTGACCGATCTAGGACAATATCACTGTGAAATAACAAAATTAATTAAGGGGTTCGCCACCTCATCTCGCCTTACGCTCACCTTATTTTTACTCTCCCTTCCTGAGCCCGCCCGTTGGCAGGGACGACGCCTACTGGCATTTGACGCCCAGGGATCGCATCGCCCTTACAATATCACCTGGACAATCCGCGATGCCTTGGGACAGATCCTGAATACCTCCTTTTGTTATAGCCCAATTATATCTTGTTTCCCTAACCTGTATTTTGACTTTTCAGAAATGCTTTTAGGAGTGACAGCCTACAGGAGGCTGGACGGCTTCCCAGAGCCCAGCCACTCCACCGTTAAAAGGTATCCCCTGTATGTGTGCCCAGGACATGACACCAGCCCTGATCACGTGCACGACTGCGGAGGCATAGCAGATTACTTTTGCAAATCTTGGTCCTGCGTTTCCACTGGCTACATCTACTGGACCCCTCCATATAAGACTGATTACATCACCCTCACTCGGTTGAGAAAGGACATTAGATGCACCGCAACCAAAAAGAATGCGGCAGGACAGGGGGGTTGGAATAGATGTAATCCGGTTATTGTACAATTCACTGCTGCAGGAAAAGCTCAGGGGAATGCCTGGGACTCAGGTGTAAAATGGGGAGGTCGTATATATGCCGGATGGCCCGGGTATCATTACGGCAACATATTCTACATTCAACGACAGGTCACTCTCCCTCAGTCCCCACCTGTTGGGCCCAATGCCGACGACATTCACTCCACCTTTCTTAAACCCCTCACCAAACAAAAAAACCCCCTTGTCTCTCTTCTTAACTCCTCCTTTTCCCTTGTTCACACCGCTTCTAACACATCTCGATGTTGGCTTTGCTTGTCTTCCTCCCCACCATTCTATGAAGCAGTCGGTTCTCCTGACCCTATCCGAAACTCTACCTCAGCCGCCTCCTGCCGCTGGCAAAACACCACGTTGACTATCACCTCTATAATAGGGCAGGGCTGCTGCCTTGGCCGTGTTCCTGCTAACTATATTCAATATTGCCTTAATTCTTCTCATGATCACTGTGCCCTCTATCTTCCAAAAAATCGCTTGAACATCAACGGTCACACCGGCCATGGTGGCTACGGTGTACTCTACACTACCTCTGGTAATATCTCTGCCCGCTTGACAGGGCAATACTTTATCCCTGGGAACAACTCTGTTTGGGCATGTTCTTCTGGCCTCACCGCATGTGTATATGGTGATACCTTGTTACAAACTAACGCCTTTTGTATTCAGGTGCTCCTACTCCCCAAGATTTCTATCTATTCCCCTGACGAACTTCTCTCCATTTTAGAGCCCCCTCATTATCCCCTCAAGGCTAAGCGCGAAGTAGTGACTGCTGTAACTTTATCAGTCCTACTGGGCTTAGGTGCGGCTGGAGCCGCCACTGGTGTGTCAGCCCTTGTTGTCAATGATCAGAACCTGCGTCACCTTAGCGTTATCATTGACACTGACCTTCGCGCCATCGAACAATCTATTGTGGCGCTACAAGATTCCCTTACCTCTCTATCCGAAGTGGTTTTGCAAAATCGTAGGGGTCTCGACCTTCTGTTCCTCAAACAAGGGGGTCTGTGTGTTGCTCTAAAGGAAGACTGCTGTTTTTATGCCGACAACTCAGGAGTAGTATTGGACTCTATGAAAGAGCTCAATTCCCGTTTAAAAACAAGGGAATTGGAGCGCCAACAATCCATGTCATGGTATCAAAATATGTTTAGCATTTCTCCATGGCTAACCACACTGTTGTCCGCTCTGTTGGGGCCCCTCCTGTTATTGATTCTCGTATGCACCATAGGCCCCTGTGTGCTGGGTCGCGTTCTCCGCTTCTTAAAGCAGAGACTTCATACATTGGACTCAGAGGTATCCGAGACAAAGCTTGCTGTTCAACACCTGGTCACTGCTGTAGGTATGGAGAAAACACCACTCTTGGAATGGTCCTCCGATAGTGAATCGGAAGTGGAAAAGGACCCCCGGTCACACTACCCCCCGAGAGAGGACGCTGGGATGGGTCTCCTTGGACTGAAGAGTCCCTGGCTCCCCGACTCAGACCCTCTGGGGGAGGAACAAAATTAAATAAAAAAGGTGGAATTGTGACGTATCTGACTCCATTACTGCACAGCTAGATTGCATGTCTCTCACGTAGCCTCAGGGCATGACTTGTATTTCCCTATTCTCTTTGTACTCACTCCCCCGCCCTGATAGAACTGCTGAATAAAAGGAGGTGGGGGCGTGGCCCAGGAGGCAGTACCAGCAACCTCCTGAGATGTAGCGTCAACCACCACAAAAGAATCCTGTGCCTACCGTTGTTTTTTCGACCTCACCCTTGCGAGGGAATCGTTGGCTCATTCCCCCCCAGGGAATCCCATAGACCGAAGGGCGAAGGACTGGTCGCGTGACGCGACAACTGGATTCACACATGATGCTGTTAAGTCATAATACAGTTATCTGTGTGAACCCAGACAATGTAGTTTGTAAAATAGTTTGTGGTTTTCTATGATGGACAAACCCAATCAACTAGGCTTTTATTTCCATAAACCATTGTTCAAGAAACAGCTTAGCACAATGTTGAACCAGTTGTGTTCTATGGGGCTTACTCATAAGTACATGTGCATAAAATTGTGGTATTAATGAGTAGTTAAGTACCACTGAGTTGGATTCAGCTCCTGGTGACTGTGTGGACAAATGCTTGCCATCTTGATCTTTTTCTAATAAAAACATTTCAGTAATTTCTTTGATCCTTCCCTGTAGTTTTACCCTTCTACTTCTCTCAGTCTTTTGAAGGTGAACACTGACAAAAAGAGAAAGGAGAATTACAACTTTCACGGCTGTACATCATATTGGAAAGATCATTGCCTTAGTATTCTGATCTTTGGTATCATTGAAATGTTCTTATTCTTCATGATCTTATCTAAGTCTTGTTTTGCCTTCTTTCTTAGGATTAAAGTTTTTACAACTCCAGGATACTGCCCATTTTACCTATTCTTTAGTCCAAGAAAACAAAACTATCTTCACTTCTTTGTCAATCAAATCAAAAATTTATTTATGGTCTAAGACCAAACACAATAAAAAAGTATACAGTACAATAGCTATATTGGAAATAGGAAAATTTTAAAAATTGCAAGAATTTAGCAGCTAACAGTTAATAACATCGAGGCGGAACCAAATGATTTTTAACAGCTATAGCTATTGATAAGAATTCTGCAACCTTCTTAGAGGTTTCTGAAGAGTGGTCACCCAGGAGAGGGGTAGCAGCCTCCTGGTCACAATAGCAATTAGAATTATTAATTGCTTTGGGACTTGCTACAGCTCTGGCTGAACACTTCTTTGTCATCAAATGTTAACATTACCTTTAATATTCATCATTAATCCACTTTCAATTTTTGCTCAATCTTTATTTTCAGCTAACAAAGTGGCATTCTTTGTATATATCAAATTATTAGTTTCTTGGATTTCAGTTTTGATTTCAGTTGTCATATCTTATAATGTGTTCAGTGTAGCAGTTAAACAGATATGGGAACAACATGCATTATTCTTTTACTTCCTTTCCTTAGAAGGAATAATTCCTCAGAAGAACAATTATGTGTCCTTAATGTATTCCCATTGTAGTGTGAGCTACACAAAGGCTTTGCTGTAGTCAGTGAAACAAAAGTAAACCTTCTAGTATGGGCAACTTAAATGTACTACTGTATCTGATCTCCTCATCTGCTGGCTGTTCATTTAGGGTTTCTCTTTCCTTATTTATTTATTCATTCATTCATTCATTCATTCTCATATCCTGCCTTTTGTACAACAGCTCAAGGAGATATACATCAAGCTCCCTCCCCACAACAACCTTTTTTCCCACAACAACCACCCTATGAGGTAGTTTGAGCTGAGAGAAAGTGATTGGCCCAAAGTCATCCAGTGAGTTTCTGTAAGTTCTTAAGCAAACTTTTCTTGCATAAGGAGTTACTGCAGTTCACTAATTTGCATGTTCTTTTATACCTCCATTCTTCTTAAAGGGCAACCATTTCCAATCTCTAATCTAGACCATACAATTGTCTTCCATATTTGTTGATTTAATACTATACCTGCCTCCTCTCCTGCAGATTTAAACACGCCAGTGAATATTTCACCTGATTCTCATTTTCCCTTTTCTTGTGATATTCCTCCATCTGTTTACATTCTGGACTAATGTTGAAAGTCTGTATTCAGTTATCAGACTTAATAGGGTTGCCCAAGGCTTTCATCTTCCATCTTTTCCCTAGCTACCAGGATAGCTTTTCTGAAAGCCACTTGGATCTTTTCCTCTTTGAAATTGTGCAAATTTTTTTCTGCTTCTCTTAACAAAATGTTGTTGGCATATCTCCTGCATTATTGCATTTACCTAATCTTCCTTAGATTCCAGGTTTCTCCATAGCTTCCATTTTTGCATTCTAGTACCCATTATAATACTAATTCTTGCCACTGCTTTTAGCAATGTCAGGTCCATACAGTTTGGTGCACAATTTCTCAAAATCTTTCTCTCTGGCATTTGTAGTAAGTGCAAACACCTGTATAGCATTAATCTTGACATCCCCTAATTTATTAGATATGATGCTGCTGATGGATTCATAATTGAGCATATACTTCGTTATGTCCTTTCTGAGAATTGCCATTTTACTCCTTTATAGAGATTCATGCCTTGAAAGTATATCACATGAACGTCTATAAGAAGCTCATTCTGGTATATATAAACTCATTCCTAAAATGTCCAATTAGATAACTTCATTTCTGTCCTGACAATTTCAAATTTTCCTTGGTTCATGCTTCTTGCATTTCAACTGCACATGTCCTTGTAAGAAAAGATTTTTTTTTTCAATATTAGTATCATCAATGACCAGACTTCCTTTGGTTTGGCCACATCATCATCTCTAGACCTACTTTTAGACGTGCTGTACTGTAATTTCATTTTTTAGTTCTGTTCCTCAGCAACTAGAGGAGTGCTTTCCAACCTGCGAATCTCATCATCTGGCATCTAAACTCATTAAATGTCACAGCCATGGTCCTGGAGTTTTCTTGTCAACAATACAGAAGTGGCTTGTCATTGCAATGGGTTTGATTTTGGACTTCCCTTCCTAAATGGCTTGGCTATCCTTATGCCAACCAGAGCCCCATCTGTCCTCTCCCCTGCTGTGGATTGCTCTTAGCTTTCCCCTTCCTGTTTTGACTTTATCTGCAGGATAATTCGCTCCCATCAGAATCACTCTCAGGCCACTGGAGCTACTGAGTCCTCCCACAAGATTGTAATCCCTCAGACAGGACCATGTTAATTACAAGATTAAAGCCTCGTTGTCCCTTTTTATTATCCTTCGCTTTTAAATAATTGTCTTTTTTCTGATGTAGTAATTACCTCTTCAGAAACATTTATTCAGAAACTCTCCTTTGAGAGCTACAAATTAGTAGTGCTTTTAAAATAATCACATACCAATTTGTAAATTACTTCTGTAATTCAGAAAATGGAAGAAGGAAAACTCATTCTAACTGCAAACCCATTGCTCAGTAGTAGGCTATTTTTAGTAGTATTTGCCCAGCTATCTCTTACAGTTAAGAGACAAGAAACTCTTGGAACTTTACTTGGAAATGTTGGTAAACTGCATGGTTGATTTAATGTCTCCCATGTATCCACATGCTTTCAAATATTTTGTTTCTGTTCGCCTAAGTGCCTGCGAGTATGTTTAGGACACTTTAGGTAATTCTTGGTTATCAAATTCTGGAAGAACTAAGAAAAAAATTGCTAGTGAACATGGTATGAGAAAAAGCTATTAAGGAAATACATTTATGATTTAAAATGCCACTGTCTGGCAGCAGTGTTCCAGGAGGTGAATTTAGGATTGGGGGTTGAAAGGTTATAAACTGATATGATCTGGGGATGAGATTTCAGCTGCAGTGATGTGTGCTTTGGCAGGCATGCCAACCTTGGAGAGGGTCAGCCTAGGCACAATTATCCATCCATAGTGATATCCAAGTTACATTATGAGCTCTGCTACCTGAGAACCATAAAGGGTGCAAGCCATCCCCAGTGGAGGTTGAGCCCGGTCTACCAACCATACATGCCACTGTCACATGTAGTAGGTCACCATCTGTGGGTTGGGAAGCCCTGGGCATAGTGGGGACTCAGCCTCCTAAACCAAAAAGCAAAGGTTGGAAGAGAAGTGAGGGAGTGTGTGCTCCTCCCAAGCAACAGTACTGCAAGGGGGGGACAACTCTACCCTCTCCTTCCTGATGTTTTCTAAGCAGCTGGATTATTTGGCTGTTTGTGTCAAGCTGTGTCAGGTTGCAGCTGGTGTTGGGTGTACCTCCAAATGTATTCTGAACAGAGGTGAGTTTTTTCCCGTGTGTGTAATACATTGTATGTGTGGCTGCCTCTGGAAAGCATGTGGAAACTACAAGCAAACCAAAATATTCTCCATCCTGAAATTCATAAGGCATCTAGAATTATATCTTTTAAAAGTAAAGTATTTGTAGTCAAGCTTGACTGCAGCGACATATCCATATTGTTTCCTTGGCAACAATACAGAAGAGATTTGCCATTGCATTCTTCTAGGATGTTTTTTCAACTTCCCATCATAGTCTACAGTGCTGATATTTACAAAAGAATCCTATCTACAGTAATACCAAACAGATCCAACCCTTCTTAGCTTCCAGCCTGGGCAAGGTCAGAGAAGTGCAGCCATAAGCTGTGACTACATCTCTTAAGCATGTAGTTAATTATCTGCCTCTTGAGTAAGCATTCCCTATATTAATGCTGCACTTGCCTTTAATTTCATTTTTTATCTTCCTCACTTTTAAGCCATGAGCTATTTTACTCTGTAGTATATTTTTATTCTGTGGGAACCAATTTGAGATAATTGTGGGACTGACATATAAGTACAATGCACAATAAATGGTGGTTTTTTTGTGCTGGGGTCCAAATGATGGGCCATCTCCCACCAGGGTGATATTAAGCACTTCCACCACCAACCCCTTGTACTTTTTTTTTTTTGGCTATCATTTAGGGAACCCAGTAAAGTACTTTCATCATATTTAACATATTTAAAAGCCAGGGAGTTTCAGAAAAACATCTATTTCTGTTTTATTGACTATTGACCACAGCCTTTGACTGTGTGGACCATGACAAATTGTGGCAAGTTCTTAGTGGTATGGGGATACCAAGTCATCTTGTCTGCCTCCTGAAGAATCTGTATAATGTCCAAGTAGCAACAGTAAGAACAGACCACTGAACAACAGACTGGTTTAAGATTGGGAAAGGAGTACAGCAGGGTTGTATACTCTCACCCTTCCTATTCAACTTGTATGCGACATGCTAGGCTTGAGGAATCCAAGGCTGGAGTTAAAATCACTGGAAGAAACATTGTTAATATGTTTTTCTACTACAGATTCAGGTTACTATGGTAACTAACCATTTTGGCTGGGTGAAGAGGTTGAATTTAATTGTCCCCTTTTCACGTGTTAATGGTTGCATTGCCTAAGGGAGGAACTTGCCTGAACTTGTTTTAGTTTCAGTTTCCCTTCTGTGTAGGCTTGCAGAGAATATGCAGCTGAGAGAAATCTCTCCTCTCAGCAAACAGCCTTTAAATATGTTTGTTTTCTGTAAATAAAATTATTTTTATACAAATGCCTGGTGTGTGACTTTTCTGATATCTCCTGGGCCAAATGCTTTCTAGCACTCTGCCAACAGGTTATGGGCCCAGTAAGCAGCCCAGTAAACCCAGTAAGCCCAGTAAAACCCAGAGAGAATAGAGAGATCAGCTCTACACCTCATGCACAATTTAAAGGCAGGTAGCAAAGACTGGTGAAGATTTTCTTTGGAGCTGCCTGGAGATTTTCCAGCAACTGCCGGTCTACAGGACAAAGAAGCCAGCTGAGGTGACTTGCAAAAGAAGGAAGAAGCCATGGCTACCTCCCAGCCCTCAGCGATGCCTCTGGATCACCTATCAGAGACCAACTATTTGAATTGGGCCCTGAAGATGGAGATGTATCTTTGCAGAGAGAATCTTTGGCTGCCAATTGGTGAGCAAACCCCCCAAAATCCCAGTGCTGAATGGGAGCACCATTATCCTGGGAGTTGAGGACAATCAACTAGTCCACGTGTGAGGTATGCAATCTGCAAAGCAATTTTGGGATGCTTTGAGAGACTTGTATGTAAAGGCAACAGCAGGGAGTAAAGTTACCCTGACAAAAAAGCTGTACAAAGCCTACCTTGCAGAAGGAGATAGCCTTCCTGAGCACCTGCATCATATTCAGCAGCTGTTTGTTGAGTTGCAGGAGAGAGGAATGGAATTTACACCTCTCACAAAATCCTGTATCCTCCTGTCCTCACTGAATGAAACGTGGGACATGCTGATTTGTACCCTGGAGGCTATGCCTGAAGCAGACCTCACCCCATCGTATGTTACACAGCGCTTACTCGCTGAATGGGAGAAGAGAGAGGAAAGATACCCCCCCCATCTCTTCTGGAAAGCTGCAGTACCAGAAAACAAGGGAAAAGAAGGGAAAGGAAGCTGAGGCCACAGCGCTAGCCAGCCAGC
Source organism: Candoia aspera (assembly GCF_035149785.1). Classification (NCBI taxonomy): domain Eukaryota; kingdom Metazoa; phylum Chordata; class Lepidosauria; order Squamata; family Candoiidae; genus Candoia; species Candoia aspera. The sequence goes on along the minus strand of NC_086154.1, from coordinate 112,922,261 downwards.
GATGCTTCACCTGTGGTTCAGCTGGACATTTGCAGAACGACTGTGCCTTGAGACCCAAGAGTAGAAAGACAGAGAAGAAGAACACAAGGGCAACACAGAAGAAGGCTCTTCAGACAAGCCAAATTGCACAGGTTGCTGAGAAGGGTAATTCTGATGTATGGGTGTTAGATTCTGGGGCCAATTGTCATTTATGTAATTGTAAAAGCTCTTTTGTGTCACTGTCTAAAACTGAAAGACAAAGTGTATCTTTGGCTGATGGGTCTGTGACCAAATTATGGGACAAGGTGACTTGTATTTATCCTGCTTGGGAGAAACTGTAAAAGGTGTGTTGTATGTGCCAAATTTACAATCAAACCTTTTATCTGTGGCACAATTGGCTGCAACAGGGTATGTCATAACATTTAAGAAAAATCGTTGTGAGATACGTAAACATGGAAAATTGTGTGCAGACTCAGACTCATCCCTGGGGGAGCTGGGGGTGTTGATGACCGAGAGGAAGCTCTGGTGTGGGCTGGTCCATGAAGTCACAAAGAGTAGGAAGCGACTGAACGAATAAACAACAATACTGCTGCTTGTTATGTTAATGTTTCGTTATTTTTATGTTCTTTGTTTCAAGCTGCCATGAGGCTATTTTGTGAAAGAGTTTAATGCAATGAAAGTTCGGAGAATAAAAGTAAAGTGTCAATTGGAGGTACTGTGGGCAGAAAAGGAAATTTGGAGGGTGAGTGAGTAAGGGAGGAAAGAAGCAGTTGACAGTTGTAAAAAGCGTGAAAGGAATGGACTGGGAAAGAAAATAGCCAGTATTCATAAAAGAAACCCTAGAAGTTGGTGACAACTTTCTATAGTTAAGGACTTAGAGTTTTGTTGAGGGACCTGCATGGAAGGAACTTATATTCTATACTATTTCTTCATACAGTCTTAATATTTGTGTAACTGCTGTTTTTCTTTAAATATCTTTTTCTTTTTTATTTTCTGCACGTTCTATCTTTCCTTTTTTTCTTAATTTCATTTTCTCTATTTTCTTATGTTTATCTCTTACTCATTTAAAAATCTTTAATAAAAATTATAAAGTGGGAAGAAGCAGCACCCTTTTATACACAGCCATGTTTGTTGCTTTCACCAACATTATGTGCAATCCACTACATGCTCTGACACTACAGAGTCACTTGCTGAGATGAGTGGCTATAGAAATCAATCAATCAATTAATTAATTAAATACTATCCACAATCTTTCTGGCAACATTTGCATAACATTTCCCATCTACTTGCTCATTTTTTCCCTTAATTTATCTATAACGTATACTCCTTAATTCCATTTTCCCTGTCAGACACAACTGTCTTGAACTTTGATAAATTACGTTTTAGATCCACACTCACTGTCTCATATAATCTATCTCAGATTCACTGTAAATCAGTCAAGGTCTTAGCCAACAACACTGCATTGTCCGCATACAAAAGTACACATCTCAACCAACATCTCTTTCACATCATCACAAGCGTTCCTTATACATTTATCCATAAATACATTAAACATTCAAAAGGACATCATACATCCTCATGCTCAGCAACGAATCAACATTCAGTTTAACTAAACTAAATATTTCCTACCTACCCAGGTGTAAGGTTCTGGGCCCCAGGACAAGTACAAAGTTTGTTACAGCAAGGATAGCTTCAGAGAGGTTGTCTGGACCTCCTGCTTGGTTATTGTTGGGAAGGCCCTCCTCTTCTTGTTTGTTCCTCCTTTTGGACACTGATGTCATAATTATTCAATATGCAGAAGTATGCAAAAACCAGCCTCTCAGGAAACAAACAATAAATAACCCTCTGGAGCAAAGCATTTCATCCTAGTATTGCAGACCTTACCAACAAATTAAAAAGAAAAATTAGTGCCTGAATCCACCATACACTCTGTGGGATACTGTTGTGTCACACCAATCTATAAGGGTTTCTCACAGCTGTATAAAAGGGGCACGTAACATTTTCCAAGCCACTGGCTTCCGCTGATCTCTGAGTGGGGCCCTCCATGAAGTAGATGGGCTTGAGAGAAGAAAGTGGTTAGGGTTAATTTTAAATGAATCAAAATTCAATTTTAATTATATATTTCTATTTAATTAATTAAATATAGTTAATATGGTTATTGTTCCTGTGTTTTATAATTTCTTCCTTTGTTCTATAAAAACTTACAATTTGGAAATTCTGAGGCTGCACACAAAACCTTTGAGGGCTACATTCAACCTAAAATTCTATAATCATCAAAAGTATTTTATCTACTAAAGCTGCTGTATGTTCATAGATAGTCAGCTAGACAGATAGACAGACTTGTCTGATTATAGGATAAAAGATAGGATATATATTACTTCCACCCATCTCCTGGGCTCTAATTATCTAAGAATAATAATAAAAATGTTAAAGTTCATAATGATATACACAATCTACACTGTCTTTTATATAAATATGATTTAAATTTTATCACTAGACATATGTGTGCCTTATCCTACCAACTAATAAACATTTTCCATTTTAATAAGTTTTTTTTAATATCTCTTCTTTCATTTCTTTAAAGTATAGGTAAGCTTAGACATAGTATCATAATTATATATTGCATTTTCCCCTATCATTTTAAATTTATATCAGACTAGACAATCCATGACCCGTTGGGTCATAGTTTCAGAGGTATTTCCTTACCAGATTCCTCAATGCCTTCAAACAATGGCAGAGCTTCTAATGTACTGCCTTTACTGGAAAAACTCTTAAAAATTCAGGGAGACATTCAGAGATGTATCTGCCTTGAAAGTAGCCAATGTTGAACTGTATAGCACAGTCAAACATCAGGAGTTGACCATAGGGAATGTTTTATAGATTTTGAATTATACCATAAAATGTTTTATGATAATTTCTATGTCATAAAATGTTTTATAAAATTTGCCAAATTTCTATTCTACAGGAGTCATGGGTCCCAGATTTTGGACGCATTCTGTAAGTTAGCCCATTTGAGGTACCCTGGTTCAAATTGTTGCCCTATGATGTACCGTTTCACTCAGTTAAAGGTTACAAAGTATCAAACAGACACGAGAGTTTTAGTAGTATATAGATTATGCCATATTGTTGTATAATGTGTTTTGGTTTCAGCAAGCATACAATTATTTCACAATTCAAGTAACTTTTATTTACGGTAAATTGCCTGAATCATTTGTTTCTCATAGAAAGGGTTTGAAGGGAATGCAGAGCCATGTTTCTGGTCTTATCTCTGATGTCACATGCTAGCCTTGACTCCAGGGCTGACCATTGATCTTTCTGGTGGGACTCTTAGGTCTTTATGCATGTTGGCTGCCTTCTACACAGTCTGCACAGTCTGGAGGGCTTCATAACAGGAGCAACAGACATTTGGAAGCTTATATGCAGAGAGGTCTGTCTGTCTGTCTGTCTTTCTCTCTCTCTCTCAAGGATCCGCCGGTGCAAATGGATAATGCAGATGTCCATAGAAAACATATGGATATTAAATTAAGGGACAGTGGCATATATCACACTTTTGTAGTCAATGGCTCTCTTTTTGCACAATATGTGAAAGGGTGACTAATGGGACCATTTCTACTTCATCAGTCCTATTTTTAACCAATATATACTTCCATTAAATCAATGCAAATTGAAGCTGGGGAGACAAAGTAGAGGAAAAGCAAACTGGGAATTGGTGCGAATGAGGAATGGATTGCAAAGCAAATGAACTGTAGTGCAGCAGGGTTCATGATATTGTTTCCTGCCTCACCTTGTTAGACTTATCAGCTATTTGAAAAGCAAACGGGTTCTCTGGATTGCCAGTCCACCAGCTATAACAGAATTCTCAGAGTTGATTTCAACAAAGCAACCAATGCCTTGACTACACACTTCCAGTACAAGCAAGCAAACAGAACACCCCTTGAAAAATAGCTACACTCCCTCCGCACCTGCCCTGTTAACCAAAACAACATAAGCTGCTTAGATAACATAGCAGCACTATCCCTCCTAATATAATCAGAAGAAATTGCAATTTCAGAAAGCATAGGAAGATTCATATGGTTCCCACATCCTTACAAAAATATGTTCTGCTTGATCATCTCAAAAATCCATCTTGTCCAGCTTCCTCTTTCCCACAGTGATGAAAAGCTGATGTGTGAACCAAAGTTCCATGTTTCTAGTCTCAGTAGTAATCTCCGATAGGCATTTAGTATGACTTGTAATAGTCAGAATATTGGATCTGAACCTGGATACCCTTGAGGTCAACCTCTGGTCACTCACAAACTTGGCAAAGAGGCTTTGGGCAAAGCACTGTCTCTAGTGTAACTTTTCTCAGCGGTTGTTGTGAGGGTGCATTTGAACAGGAATGAGTAAACTGTGTCACAATTGCCTTTGGCCTAATCTGAACCTCCCGCAAGAGTAGTTCGAACTACTGATAATTGCTATACTTTTCCTCCTCACAGCTTACATCTTGAGAAGAAGAGGAAGTGAAAAGTGAAAAGAGATAATCAGAAAGAGAAAGGAGGTCCAAAATACTAATTTTTAGCTCTGCCCCCCCCCCAATCCTGCCTAATATCATGAGATCTTCCACAGATTAGGCATATTTTGAGGTGAAAATTCTCTTGACAGGAGAAAATGTTCAAATATGTTTCAGCTTCTTGGAGCAGATGTGAAATGCACATACGCGTCTGCGTGTCTGTGTTTAAGAGAGAGGATGAAGATAGAAGGGAGGAAGTGAGCGAGAAAAACTCCTTGAATAATTACCTCAAAGAACCATATGCAGGCTGAGTTACTCCACTGTGTGAAAAACGTTACTCCACTCTTGACTAATAACTGCATTGTCCCCAGGTGGCTGAAAAGAAGCTTTTGGTATGCCCCCACTTATACTTGCAAATTGTCCCTTGGTCCACAGAACAATCACAGTGAGGCAAATTGTTTGTTCCACCACAGTTTTGGTTTAAAAAGTCTAGTTACGCATACATAGGAAAACATTTGGAATATAGCACACACGTAATGAACCTCCGGCTTGACTACTGATCAGTCAAAGCCATTACCCTCCTCCTTTTAAAAAACAACAACATGGCGGTTAAACTGTTTTCTTCTGAACAAGGAATTTACAAAACAATGATTTGCTATGAAAGTGGGGAGAAAACCCTGAACCATTGTTGGTGTATACATGAGCTGTTTTGAAGTCACTTCTCTTTGGACGCATTCTGTAAGTTAGCCCATTTGAGGTACCCTGGTTCAAATTGTTGCCCTATGATGTACCGTTTCACTCAGTTAAAGGTTCGGCATTTGCAGTGCTGATCTGGATTACTATGGTTGCTTAAGGTACTGTGAAATATCCAATGTATATTTTCTGGCTTCTAAGAGAACACTTACTAATGTATTCTCTTCCTGTGTACTTGTATCCTGCTTTGTTCCTTTCAAGTGAGACCCTTCAATAAAGACAATCAGGGTGATCACCACATGTGAAAAATAAGAGCTTTTGTTGATCAGGTTTTCCCACAGGATCCCAGCTTTAGTTCCCACTTTTGTCACTGTGTTTAAGACGGGAGAAATTGGTCTTTTGTGCTAATCTGAAGCTTGATTTGCATTAGAATGTTGGCTTGCTGTTTATATCCTTAAGACTTTACTTCATTACCACCTAATGAAGAGCTTCTGAAATTCAGAAGCTGAACCAATAGCTGAGTAAAATCAAAAGATTTTGAACAGTTCAGCTGGGATGCCGTCGTCTCCTGCTGCCTTGTTATTAGCAATGCTTCTTAAGGCCCATTCAACCTCACTCTTCAGGATGTCTGGCTCTAGCTCACTGACCACACCGTCAAAGCTATCCCCGATATTGTTATCCTTCCTATACAGGTCTTCTGTATATTCTTGCCACCTTTTCTTGATCTCTTCTTCTTCTGTTAGGTCCTTGCCATCTTTGTTTTTGATCATACCCATTTTGGCCTGGAATTTACCTCCGATGGTTCTAATTTTCTGGAAGAGGTCTCTTGTCTTTCCTATTCTATTGTCTTCTTCCACTTCCACACATTGCTTGTTTAAAAATAATTCCTTATCTCTTCTGGCTAACCTCTGGAATTTTGCATTTAATTGGGCATATCTCTCCGTATCGCTGTTGCCTTTTGCCTTCCTTCTTTCTTGGGCTACTTCTAGTGTCTCAGACAGCCATTTTGCCTTCTTGGTTTTCTCTTTCTTTGGGATGTATTTTGTTGCCGCCTCCTGAACAATGTTGCGAACTTCTGTCCAGAGTTCTTCCGGGACCCTATCTACTAAGTCCAGTCCCTTAAATCTATTCTTCACCTCCACTGCATATTCCTTAGGAATATTGGTGAGCTCATATCTAGCTGATCTGTGGGTCTTCCCTAATCTCTTTAGTCTGATCCTAAATTGTGCAAGAAGAAGTTCGTGATCTGAACTACAGTCAGCTCTAGGTCTTGTTTTTACCGACTGTATAGATGTCCGCCACCTTTGGCTGCAAAGGATGTAGTCAATCTGATTTCAGTGTTGTCCATCTGGTGAAGTCCACGTATAAAGCCATCTCTTAGGTTGTTGGAAGAGAGTGTTTGTTATGCAGAGTGAGTTGTCTTGGCAAAATTCTATCAGCCTATGTCCTGCTTTGTTTTGTTCTCCCAGGCCATGCTTACCTGTAATTCCAGGTGTCATTTGACTGTCTACCTTAGCATTCCAGTCTCCCGTGATGAAAATAACATCTCTTTTAGGTGTGTTGTCCAGTAGGTGCTGCAGATCCTCATAGAACTGCTCTACTTCAGCTTCTTCAGCATCTGTGGTTGGGGCGTATATTTGGATCACTGTGATGTTAGATGGCTTGCCCTGAATTCGAATTGAGATTGTTCTATCATTTTTTGGATTGTATCCAAGCACTGCTTTAGCCACTTGACTATTAATTACGAAGGCTACTCCATTTCTTCTGTGGTCCTCTTGTCCACAGTAGTAGATCTGGTGGTCATTTGATGTGAAGTGGCCCATTCCAGTCCATTTCAGTTCACTGACGCCCAAAATGTCTATCTTTAATCTTGACATCTCACCAATAACCACATCCAATTTTCCCTGGCTCATAGATCTTACATTCCAGGTTCCAATGGCGTGTTGATCCTTAGAACATCGGATTCGCCGTTCACCACCAGCACCGTCGGCCGCTAGCCGTCCTTTCGGCTTTGAGCTAGCTGCGTCATCACGTCTGGGGCTAGTTTAACTCATCCTCTGTTCCTCCCCAGTAGCATTTTGACCATCTTCCGACCTGGGGGTCTCATCTTCCGATGGTATACCGACATATCTCTGGTTGTACTGATCCATTTAGTTTTCACGGCAAGAATACTGGGGTGGATTGCCATTACCTTCCCCAGGGATCGCATTTAGTCTGACCTCTCTGTCATGACCTTTCCATCTTGGGTGGCCCTTCATGGTTTAGCTCATGGCATCATTGAGGTGCTCAAGCTCCAGCACCATGGCAAGGTAACGATCCTTTGCTGAAGAGATTTAATATACCCAAGCAAAAGTAGTATCAACAATAACCAAATCCTTCAAAAGCAAGCAAAACTTACTTAAGGGAAATTCTGGCCCTGCTCATGTAGTTCATGCCACCAAATAATTGTTCTGCCTATTGTAGCTGTCCAGTATCCATAAAATAAGATAAAATAAAATAAAATAAAATAATAAAATAAATAAAATAAAATAAAATAAAATAAAATAAAATAAAATAAAATAAAATAATTTTAAGTGTGGCTTCTAATTGCCAGAAGATTGCCTTCTGTACTTCCCAGTGCACCCCCATGCTTTCTGAGAAACTTGGCAGTTATAATTCCAACACACCTGGTTTAGGATGGTCTAAATAATTACAGGTAGTCCTTGTCTGATGACCACAATTGGAACCCAAATCTAGGTTGCTAAGCGATGCGGCTGCTAAGTGAATCACCATGGTCATTAAGTGAACCATGTGGTTGTTAAGTGAATCACATGGTTTCCTATTGGTTTCTGCTTATCGGAAGCTGTCTGGGAAGGTTGGAAATGGCGATCACATGACCGTGGGATGCTGCAACTGTTGTAAATGTGCAATAGTTGGCAGCACCCGAATTGTGATCACTTGAGCACGGGGATTCTGTGACAGTCGTAAGTGCAAGGAACAATTGTAAGTTGGGTTTTAGCACCATCGTAACTCCGGATGGTCATTAAACAAAAAGTCATTAAGTGGGGACTACTTGTACTTGACACTGAGTTGGGTTCATAGAGGATTTGCATCCTTATAGCCCCTGATGTCTTCGGGGTATGAAATCTGACCACCCAATGTGATGCTTTAAAGTTAGGTGCAGGATCAATTTGTTAGATGTTTAATTCAGTTCTAAAAGTAGAGCTGTTCCGAGGGCTCAGAAGCAGCAGCACAAGGACACGGCTATATTGGCTGAGAAAAGGGTAAGTGAAAGCAAAGGGGGGTGGGAGGGGGGATGGGAGAGGCGTCCAGGACTGCTGTGTAGAAAGACGCTATAAACAGATGGACAGCAACAAGAGATGAAAGGGCAACTGTTGCCATCCAAAATGCCATGGTTATCTTGAGCTCCTGCATGAACAATCCAAGCAAGCAGGCCTTCAGTGGCACAAGAGGCCAAAGGAACAAGGTATTATGATCTAGTAGAAGAAGAATCCATAACATTAGGACTCTGAAAGGAAGGTCAGAGCCCTGACCTGGAGTATATTTCAAGGGAGGAGGAGGATCCTAGGCCTTGATAAACAGTATTCTTATGCTATGTGTTAAAAATATACGGACAGTGTATGTGCCTAGTTGTTAAATGTGGCTGCTCACCTGGATTTTGCTCGTATTTTCTAATCAATGGCTGCTAATCACAACTGAAAAACTCAATATGATGTTTTCTGTAGGGCTGCCACATGTTTCAAAGCACTTTAATTAATTACATGAATTTGAGTTGATTAATCCCAAATTGATAGAACAATTGCAAAGGTATATCTGTTTTGACCTAAAGTGCATGCGCTGCAGAAAGTATCTCTTCTTAGAAGAGAAATTCCACTGTGTATATAACAGAGAAGGGGCAACTCTCTTTTAAGATGGTATTTGTACATCCATATAGTTTTAAAAGGGTTTGCATATTAAAAACAAACCTGCAGCCTGATTCATTAGGACTTACTTCATTTCTTCGAAATTTTTAAAAAGTTCCTTTAACTAATCAATTGATTAACCATTGTAGCCCTAAACTTCAGAAATGTCAGACTATTACACTGTAGAATGAAAGTGTATGATTTGAAAGAAATGCATGAAATAGCATTAAGACTGATATGTAGCTAGATTTATCAATATTTCTATGTATTTCTGATGGCTCTTAATCAAAACATTCCTGTTTCATGGAAAGGAATGGAAATGCAATTATACTTGTTTTGGATTTTGCAACCGTTCACTAAGTTTGGTCCAGTGGTTAAGGCATCAGGCTGGAATCCAGGAGACCGTGAGTTCTAGTCCTGCCTTAGGCATGAGAGCCGGCTGGGTGACTTTGGGCCAGCCACTCTCTCTCAGCCCAACTCACCTCACAGGGTTGCTGCTGTGGGGAAAATAGGAGGAGGAAGGAGTCTTAGGTATGTTTGCCGCCTGACTTATTTGTAAAAATAATAGAGGCAGGATAGAAAATAAATGGATAAATGAATAAACATGCACGTTAATCATTATAGCATTGTGAACATTGTTTCCAGTTACTGAATAGCACTCACATCTTAGATAAGATCCTGGGGATTGTTTAGGATTAAGTTCTCCTCCAGTTAAATTTGTGGCTAATCAGGGAATAGTCATTTAGGATAATTACAAATTTTGTCTCTTTCTCACAAGCAGAACAATTCAATTCAATTTTATTTTATTACAGGCGTTATCCAGCAAATGAAACAAAGTAAAAGAAAAAGAAACCAAGTAACTTTTTACAGCAATCTGGCTTATTTACCACTATGGATCCCTTGCTGGAATCTTGATGCTAAATAACTCCACTTTGCATTATATGTTATATGAAAAAACTTATCAGCAAGCAGGAAATCAATATAGAAGATATCTGATTAACTGGGGATTGCTGCTACAAGGGGAGAAATAAAGTTTTGGTGCAATATTGTATAAATTCTACAGTGTGAAACAACATGTGTAATCAATTCTATCTCTTGTACACCACAGGGGCAGAGATGATGAACCATAGAAATATTGTGATATTTGTCCTTATAACAACCCGAAAGGGAGGGTGTCACAGCAAGCCCTAGTAAAAGCCCACTGGTACTTTGGGTAAATCAGCGAGTAAAGTTAGAGAGTCATGCCTGTCCAATTCTTTTTGGTATTATGCAAAAGCTGGGCAGTTGGTTCAATTATACTGCAACTCAATTTCAAATAATTGTTGAGCAATCACGTTTTTTGACTGAGACTGGCCAAGATTACATAAAATGGTCTGAGAAAGATCACGTGAAAGTAGTTCTGCCCCCTCCCCTCCCCCTCCCCTCCCTCCATCCCTCTTTTGTCCTTTCTTTCTTTCTCTTTTCTTTTCTTTTCTTTCAACTCTTCCAAACAGATTGAAAGGAATCACTTAAAGCAGAAGAAAGGAGCCCAGTATGTTGATAAATGGATTTAAGCCAATAATTAAATATGACTAGCCAGGCCCTTGTTTCTACTCTAATCAGCCCTACTTCTAGCCTAAGAGCTAGAACTATATCAAATACAGAACGGAGGAATCTAGACTGAACAGATTCCAGTGGACTAAAGAGTATGGAGCAATTATTGCCCCAAATAGTAGGTGTACTAAAGCCTTTGCCTAGAAAAGTTTAATTGGTAGAGGTTGACACCTATTTCCTTGTGCATAAGGATACCGTGAAACTGCTTGGTAGTTCTTTGGGCCAAATGGGCAACATAATCAGCATGAGCACCATTCTAGCAATTGGCTTTGCACAAACAGAACATGTACTTTTTCAGTAACAATAGATACTGAATGTCTGGTGTTTCGGGGTTGTTTGTTAGCTTTGAAGATCTTGGGATGGGGCATGACTGTATGTCCCAACTGCTAACAATTTTGGGGGCTTCAGAATTGATACCCGTAGAGATCATTGGGGAAGTCTCTAACATTTTTTTAAAATTACAAATTCAGCAGGACAGTAGGTATGTTGTTTTCTGTAATCCTCCTTAAAACTCCTTAAAACTAAATGTAACTTTTAAAGGGCTGAAAGTGTGAGTCCTGTATGCTCTAGTGTCACTGTGTTTCCCTCTTGCTCCCCTTATTGAAAATAATATGAAAAAGTGGCCCTTGGCCAAAAGATTGCCCGCCATTGCTGTGAATTAGGGTGTGTGAATGTGGAGATGACATACAGTGTCTCACTGGATTGGCGTAGGTTCAGAATGCCAAGCTTTATGCAGCACAGACTTAATTTTGCAAAAGAAATTGCTGGAGAACAGCCACTGAAAACTCTTTTAGTCATCCTTCTAAGGTTGTCTGTCATGGGAGGGATCAGCAGGTGTCCACTCAACCGGGCTCTACCACACAGGCAAGTTAACATGCTATCCACCAGTCCCTGAACCAGCAGAAAGCCATACCAGTGTAACATTTGCAGTGCCCATCTACAATCCCTAACCTGCCATAGCACAATGCCAGCATACAGTGCTCTCCTTATTGTGTGCAAGGAAGGCATGCTGGTAACTTTTCATCAGACTGTGTCCAAAAGAAGCCCAATAATCAGCTAATATCAACTGATAAACAGGCTCCCTTTGAATGCATCCACCTAAAATATTGTGCCAAGTTACAAGTTAATTGTCATATGCCTCTGAGCATGGGTTTAATGCTACTTCAGAATATTGATAAGCTTGTATCGGGGAGAGTTGTGCCACAAGGCAGCGGAAAGATATCTCTCCCTCTCCCAATGCACCCCCCCACCCCTGTCCCATCCACCACCACCACCCTCTCCTGATGAGCTGCTGTTCCAGGTCTCCTTGGTTTGAAGGAATTGGTCTCTCCTACTTCCCCAAGCAGAATGCCCCTGGAAGACACTGCCCAGGGACTAGAGGGGAGGGGGCATGCTCATACCAGCCTGAAGTACCCTATAGGTACCAGACTGATCCCATCCTCTAGAGGTTATCTGACTGGGACACTAGCTGCAGCCATGGCATGGCTGCTGCAGCTTGTTGCTTGCTTAAAGGGGGAAACTGTACAGTACTATACATCAGAGCAGTCAAGGAGAATTTTAAGGTGCTTTAAGTTTCAGTTGGTGGTGAGATGATATCATAAGAACAAGGCAGGAAAAAAATGTTGCCAGAGTATGTTTCCACAGTTGCATGAAGTAGGAAAAGGACCCCCAATAATTCAAAACCTTGAGCTGATACAACAGAAACAAGGACAGGTTTGGGATACAATCTCAGAGATGACTGTGTGAGGGTGTAAGAGTCACTACTGAGGAAATGGCCCTAGATTAGCTCTTTCCAAGCTAGTTACCTCCAGGGGTACTGGGATTGCAATTCTCAGAATTCCCAGAACTCCCAGCTGGAGGGTCCAAGTCTTGGGTGCTCTGACGGGGAGGGGGGGCACTCCGCCGCTGAAAGACCCTTTGGGAGGCGCTAGGACCCAACCTTCCGGCGGCCCCGCTTGACTCGGGCGTGCAGTCTGTGACGTTTACAGACCGGCTAGCAGCGTTGCTCTGGAGCTACAGGCGCTAAATCGCCCCAGAACAGGAGCCGCCACAGCCCGCGGCGTGCACCGGGACCGACCGATTGTCTGAGCCGGACTGGGCCTGCAGCTGGAACCGGGCTCGAGCGTCGTCACCACAGGTTAGGCCAAGGGTGCGGTCCGATTCCCAGGTAGCTACAGCGGCGAGGAGATGCTCGGTCTGGTGGCCCGGGGCTTGGTCGGGTCGGGATCTCGCCAACTCGGTCGCGCAGGTGGTACCAGTGCGCGAAATCCCCCCCTCCCCGTGCGCCTCAGGCAGTCGTGGGCGGCTTGTCGGCACCTGCAGGTGGGGAGCAGCCCGGCGTACGTACGTGATGTGTGTGTGTGTGTGCGCGCGCGCGCGTGCCTAGTGCCGTGTGGGCGCGCGTGATTATTAGGCTGGGTAGAAAACAAGGAGAGCGGTTGGACCCCGCGCCCAACTCGCTGCTTCCCTCAAAGAGTTGGTTAAATCCAGCAGTCAGCAGCGGCGAGGGATGCTGAGCAGAGAAAGGAGGGAGGAGGCGGCGGCCTCTAGAACAAAAGAAGAGTCGGGAGGGCGATTCGGGGAAGAGCTTCTCGGACATCCTGTGCGCCCAGAATGCACAATAGCGCCGGGTCCTCTCCAGGATCTCGTTTTCCGCCCCGCGGCCCCTCGCCCTGATTCCCTAAGCCGTGTCATCTTCGTGACCGCGGACGCGCTAAGCGGCTGCTCCTGCTGACCCCGAGGGAGCCGCCGCGTCTCCTGCTAGTGAGGAGCGTCGTAGCCACGCCAAGCTGATTCACCCCGCCGGGTCAGTCCATTCTTTCTCCTGAGAGCATCTTGGCCCAGGAAACGTGCTCGGGAGCTCGCAGCTCTTCCCTTGTTCTTTCTGCTTCCCTTTCTTTCCATCTGCTTCTCTCCCTTCCTGCGGGCTAGACCGGCTCGCGTAAGATCCAGGAATTGCTCTCCTCGTGCCGAGACAGGCGTCTGAGGGAGCCCACCTGTGGCCCCGGGATCACTGAAAACAGACGGAGGAAGGGGGGAAGTTGGGTACGAGGTCAGGGCCACGACTGAGCTCTTTCTGCACTTTAGCAAACGGGGTGATGTCTCAGAAAGATCAAAGGATTACCCGCCCCAGGCACCACCTGCTTAGATTTTGCTGGGATTTAAATTCTGCAAAAGGCTCTAAGTAAGGCTGTTGGAGATCAAGGAAACACTTCCATAAATATTCTGTAGAAGAGACTGTCAGAAGGAAAATGGAAATAATGGCTAATGCTTGGTATCTCGGGTCCAAACTGTTTACTCTGTGTGACCCCCCTGTAGGAAATTCATTTGTCTCAGAAGCCATTTCACTGTGCTGTGCCTTCCAGTTTAAAAGGTGGCACTGAAAAAGGTACCTTGCTTTATTGGTTTATGATTCATTCCTGACCTTGCATCTTGGCTCTTTGTGCTAGGATCTATTCCTGCCTTTGGAATGGATCCTACCACAATAATAAAAGGTTAAGAATATCTCTCCCCCATCCTGATCATGATGTTTGAACTGTTTTATTTTTTATCTATGTCCTTTCAGCTGTGGTAAAACACTGTTTTCAAATGTCAATTATTTCTAGGAACCTGATTTTTCTGTCTAAATCTCATGTATTCAGCTTAGTGCTGATTGCCCCTTGCATCCAGTGATCAAGTCACACTTACTGGCTTCTTGTAATCCATTGTTTTTTCACATAACTAGGACATATGCACGATTCTGAAATACCGTGAAGGAAAACTGTGTAAGCAGATCTCATGGACAAAATTAATACATTTACATGTTTCCTATGTTTCTAGGCTAGATTAATTTATTTATCAAGTGACTTATGTTATTCAGATATTTATCATACCTTGTGTGGAATTGATGTTTATTTATTAACGCATTTAAAATCTAACAATGGTTGTTAGTATTTCTTATTAAGTATCTGTGACATTAGATTGATTTTTAGCTTTACACTACCTCTAATTAGTTGGTCTGCAGCCAAATCCTCTGACATACAGTATGTTCAATTAAAAATCCAAATAGTTTGATGAACATTTCCAAATAATTATTTGAAGGTTGCAGAAGAACTATTTGAAATGCAGATCTGAACAGAATTTTGAGAATATGGATTAACATATTTCTGGAGCTTTTGGAATGCTTAATTTTTTTTTTCGTTGTGAGTAGCAGATCATGTCTGCTAGTCCTATAACAATAGAAATGGAGAAGAACGATGACCATATATTACGAGGATTGGTGCTGTTGTTTCTTTCAATGGCATGATGCTCAGTACACACAGGTTTGAGTCTTTTCAGCTTCTATGTCCCTTGACACCGTTTGCTCTTTCTGAAGGGTAAATTCTCAAGATGTACAGTTGTATAACTTATGACTCTGTCCAAAGTGCTGTTCTACTCTGAGGGCTGCCAGTAAAGTGACACCCTCAACAGCACTCTGGTGGTATTCAGTTCTCCCCATGAGTTTCTTTTGGGTCAGGCAAACATTTCTGCACGTGAGTAAGTGTAGCATCTATGCAATATGATCCAGTAAGTCTAGGGCAATCACTGACCTGCAGGCCTTAATTTATATTTGCACCAGAGCAGTTAATGGTGTGTAATTAGCCTGTTACTATCAGATTGTGGCCTCCAGGATTTAATTTTTAATCTGCAGAACTGATAGCATTTTTAAAAATAGTAAGATATATACAGCCATGTTTCTGGTGTACAATTGTTTTACTTCATTTTATGCTTTAAATATAATATTGCAAAGCTGGCAAAATAAGGAACTATCTTCTAGCTAATCTAGTGCACCTGATAGCAACCACTGGAACCTTTTAAAACCTGCTACAGACTTTCACTCTCCCTGGGTCTATGAGAGTAGTAAAACCTGCAGGAATTATTCAGAAAGGCTAAGCTTACAAATTCCAGGATAGCATGATGATCTGGCAGCTTGGCATGTCTTAGAACTTTTGGTATAACATGTACATGCATAGAGTGAGTGCTCAGAAATGATACTGCTTTTTGGGGGGAGGGTAACCTTTGTAGATACCTATTATTAGTTTTCAGCCACTAGTTCTAGAAGAAGGGACAGAAATGGCAATTGGAGTAGGGCAACTGGATGAAATGCCAACATGCTAAGAAAACTCTTGCAGTGGGCTAGACTCTGCTTTTCATACTCAAGCTCTTTAGTAAGGTCTGAAAATCATAGTAGTAGTAGTGTAGTGAAGGATCTGGTTCCACTTCCAGCCAGATTCTACATGGCTTAATCGTTCTGGAAAACATAGGTAACACACTTCATTTTGAGTTACCTCCCAATTTTAATTAGGCTGCCCTCCCATTCCATTGATTAGAACCCATCAGAAGTAAATTAGAATAAAAAGATTTTAGACCTCAGCTTACTGATTGCAAGTTTACTATAGACTACAGAGCTGGGGAGAGTTTATGTATGCCAAAATATTACACTGATCTACAGATTATTAACATTCCATGGTAATTCCAGAGTTTGGTAAGATAATATCTGTTTATACCCTCATCTCTTTCTCCCTACCCTCCATCTGTTATTTCTGATAGGCATGACAAGACACAGGGGATTTGGTTCAGCTTCACCCTTGCTTCACACCAATCTTTAACACATCCTCTAGTCTTCTCTGCTTCCTGCCTGTCATATGCATTATAAGTATTTAGGTGATCAAAAGATATTTTTTGATCAGTCTAGATCACAGCTTAGCTGGAAACCTATTAGGTCATCTTAGATGAGTCATTGTCTCTCTGCAATATATTATCATAGTACTTTTGTCTAGTGCCAGTAAAATGTTGATAGGGATGCCTATCACTGGGGAGAACATTTGAAAACATGGGCACTGTCACTGAGAAACCTCTTTTCAGAACGGGAAATTTTTATTACAGTATATGTATTTTTAAATGCTTTTTGCAAATTTAGAATGACAGTATTATCCATTTGTCTGTCCATCCATTTCACCCCTCCATCCTTTGGATGCAATTTGCCTTTTAAAGTATTGTCCTTGCTATTTGTGTTAAAATTACTACATTTCCTGCAACTCCCTGAATAGAGGGAAGTTGTTACAGAGCAGGACCACTGAAAGCAGAGATCAGAGAAGAGGAGATAACAGGGGAACCATTGGCTTGCTTCCAGAGGAGAAGTGGGATACTGAAAAACACCAACATTGATCCAAATTATGCAGTGTCAGAAAGGAATTAACTTCTGCTAAATTGTTGGCAGATGCTGGGAAAGCCTTTAGCCCAGGAGAGGTCAAAAAAGTCACACACCAAGCATTTCTATAAAAATAATTTATTTACAGAAAGCAAAAACAAAAGCAAAAACATATTTAAAGGACTTAGCTCTCATTGAGAGCTACCTGGCTTGCTACATGCCGGCAGAGAGGAAAAAAAGGAAGTGAGAAGACAAGTCCGGGCAGCTCCTCCCCTCCCCCAGGCTATTTGCATGAAGCACGTGAGAGGAGACAATCTAATACAACCCCTTCACCTGGCCAAATGATTAGGTATAATAGTAGCTTAATCTGTTAGTAGGAAAACCTCAACACTCCCCTTTTTACACTACAGATTAAGATGCATAACCAATCTTCTCTGACACCTTTATATGTCTTTCCATTCACATTACTTTACCATTATCTCCCCTTTGGTTCAACAGAAAGCTACCATTCTTCTTCCTGTGTTTTTCCAAACCTAGGTTATTATAATTCCAAGGCTTCTTAATGTGAAATGGCTTTTCATGCAGGCTTCAAAATCAAGCCTTTGTTTTTCTGTTGATGTGAACAGCAGCAAATCATCAACATAAATGCACAGATACATACAGCCTTGTTTGTCCTTCATATATACACAGGGATCTGCTTTTCCTTTTTCAAAACCAAAATTCTGCAGTTTTTCATCTACTTTTTGGTTCCAGGATCTAGCAGCTTGTTTTAACCCATATATTGACTTCTGCAGTTCACAGACTAGATTCTCCCCTTTTTCATAGCCAGGGGGTTGCTGCATGTATAATCTGTGGTCTAAATCACCATAGAGAAATGCAGTTTGAATGTCATAGTGGTTAACTGACATTCCCTTGAGTGCAGCAACTTTTAACAGTAATCTAATTGATTCACCTTTAGTAACTGGTGCAAAAGTCTTGTCAAAGTCTAAATCTTTCCTTTGAGTGAACCCTTTTGCAACCAACCTTGCTTTATATTTTTGGATTTTGCCATCAGCATCCCTTTTCAGTTTGAAAACCCACCTACAACCCAGACAGCGTTCATTGGGAGGTAGATTTACCAGTTTCCATGTTTTATTTTCTTTCAAGGATGCTAATTCCTGTTGCATGGCAGAATGCCAATTTTGTGCAATCTCAGGTGGTAAAGCATTCACTTGTTCTAAAGACTCAGGTTCTGTAAATATGTGAAAAGCCTTTACTGTTTCAGCGTGAAAACGTGATGGAGGAACGCCTTTATTACTCCTCTGAGATCTGCAAGGTAATACAGGGCTTAAATTTTGACTCCTATCATTTTCCTGAGAAGCATCTATCTCATCAGACAGATCTTCAGTTTGCTTTTCTGGTTTAATGTCCTCATCAGGCAAAAGATCACCATCAGCAAGTCCTTGCTGTTCTCTTGTGGTGGTCAGTTCAACTGGAGAGCTAGAATTTAATCTCCCCCAGTTTTGTTCAGCAAAAGAAGCGCTTTTGCTAATTATTAATTTCTCTCCCATTATGAACCTGTAGCTCCTCTGGCTTTGTTCATAGCCAACAAAGATGGCTTTCTTTGTTGTGGGGCCTCCTTTCCTTCTCTGCTGTTTTGGAATGTGAACCCATGCAGTGCTACCAAACACTCTAAGATGGCTTACCTTTGGTTTCACACCATAAAACAAATGGAATGGAGTGTCCTGAATCATAGAGTTATACAACCTGTTCTGAACATAAGTGGCAGTCGATATTGCCTCTCCCCAGAACTTAAAACATAACCGTGAATCTTTTAACATGCATTCCATCGCATTTTGCAAGGTTCTGCCCTTTCTTTCAGCAACACCATTTTGCTGAGGGGTGTACGGGTTAAAAAGAATTTGTTCTATCCCTTTTTCCACTAGGAACCTTCTGAATTTGTGAGAAAGGTATTCTCCTCCTCTATCACATTGGAGTGCAGATACAGGCCTAGGGAATTTTCCATTTGCCCATGTCACAAAACCTTTAAATTTCTCAAATGCCTCATCTTTATGTTTTAAGATGTAGATAAATGTGTATCTTGAGAAATCATCAATGATGGTCATTGCATACCTTGCTTGTCCAAGACTTGGAGCAAAAGGACCAATAATATCAGAGTGTACAATTTCCAAAGGTCTAGTTGTAACTCTGTCACTGTGCTTACTCACAGGAGCTTTTAGTGTTTTGCATTCTTTGCAAACTACACAGTCTAAGTATTTATCACAGGGTTTTATCTTTAGGTCAGCACACAGCTGTGGCATTTGTGCTATATACTTGAAATTAGCATGACCAAATCTCCTGTGCATCAGGTGTACACATTGGTCATGATATGGAGTGTTGCCAACTGCAGCCTTGCAGCTTGGCTTCCTTGCATTTTGCACAATGTACAAGGAGTCTTTTAACATACCAGTAGCACACAATTTCCCATTTTTACGTATCTCACAACCATTTTTCTTAAATGTTATGATATACCCTGTTGCAGCCAATTGTGCCACAGATAAAAGGTTTGATTGTAAATTTGGCACATACAACACACCTTTTACAGTTTCTCCTAAGCAGGATAAATACAAGTCCCCTTGTCCCATAATTTTGGTGACAGACCCATCAGCCAAAGATACACTTTGTCTTTCAGTTTTAGACAGTGACACAAAAGAGCTTTTACAATTACATAAATGACAACTGGCCCCAGAATCTAACACCCATACATCAGAATTACCCTTCTCAGCAACCTGTGCAATTTGGGTTGTCTGAAGAGCCTTCTTCTGTGTTGCCCTTGTGTTCTTCTGCTCTGTCTTTCTACCCTTGGGTCTCATGGCACAGTCTCTTTGCAAATGTCCAGCTGAACCACAAGTGAAGCATCTCTGGCTTGCTAGCGCTGTGCCCTCAGGTTCCTTTCCCTTCTTTTCCCTCATTTTCTGGTCTTGCAGCTTTCCAGAAGAGATGGGGGGGGATCTTTCCTCTCTCTTCTCCCATTCAGCGAGTAAGCGCTGTGTAACATACGATGGGGTGAGGTCTGCTTCAGGCATAGCCTCCAGGGTACAGATCAGCGTGTCCCATGTTGCATTTAGTGAGGACAGGAGGATATAGGATTTTGTGAGGTGTAAATTCCATTCCTCTCTCCTGCAACGCAACAAACAGCTGCTGAATATAATGCAGGTGCTCAGGAAGGCTATCTCCTTCTGCAAGGTAGGCTCTGTACAGCTTTTTCATCAGAGTAACTTTACTCCCTGCTGTTGCCTTTACATATAAGTCTCTCAAAGCGTCCCAAAGTTGCTTTGCAGACTGCATGCCTCGCACGTGGACTAGCTGATTGTCCTCAACTCCCAAGATAATGGTGGCTCTAGCCCGCTCATCCTGTCTCAGCCATTCAGCACTGGGATTTTGGGGGGTTTGCTCACCAACTGGCAGCCAAATATTCTCTCTGCGAAGATACATTTCCATCTTCAGGGCCCAATTCAAATAGTTGGTCTCTGATAGGCGCTCCAGAGGCATCGCTGAGGGCTGGGAGGCAGCCATGGCTTCTTCCTTCTTTTGCAAGTCACCTCAGCTAGCTTCTAAGTCCTGCAGACCGGTAATTGCTGGAAAATCTCCAGGTGGCTCCAAAGAAAATCTTCACAGGTCTTTGCTACCTGCCTTTAAATTGTGCATGAGGTGTGGAGCTGATCTCTCTTTTCTCTCTGGGTTTTACTGCGTTGTTTACTGGGCACATAACCTGTTGGCAGATGCTGGGAAAGCCTTTAGCCCAGGAGAGGTCAAAAAAGTCACACACCAAGCATTTCTATAAAAATAATTTATTTACAGAAAGCAAAAACAAAAGCAAAAACATATTTAAAGGACTTAGCTCTCATTGAGAGCTACCTGGCTTGCTACATGCCGGCAGAGAGAAAAAAAAGGAAGTGAGAAGACAAGTCCGGGCAGCTCCTCCCCTCCCCCAGGCTATTTGCATGAAGCACATGAGAGGAGACAATCTAATACAACCCCTTCACCTGGCCAAATGATTAGGTATAATAGTAGCTTAATCTGTTAGTAGGAAAACCTCAACATAAATGAAGCGGCAGAGTTGAATGTTTTGGTGAGCTGAGGTGAGGATTGTCTAGGTGTGTCCTAAAGAATCAAATGTCTTTCTTCTCAAAAGACTTCAGTTTGAATTCTGTTACTGGAATGGAAGCTGGCTTTGTTAGTCAGCAAATTAAATATGTGAACTAACAATAAGGTTGTCAAGAGAATGTCAGACAAAACAGCACTTAATGTCAAGCTAAGGAGGAAAGGCCAGTGTGATACACTAGGCTGTGACTCCGGACACCCCAAACAAATGTATGCATGAATCATAGTCACAACCTTCCCTCCCAGTTTCCTAATTCTCATTCTAAACCAGCCTTTCTCCTGGAGGAACCCTTGAAATATTTTCCAGGCTCAGGGAACCCTTGCACGCTCAGGCTCAAATATAGGCCAAAAGTTACAAAATTGTTATATTTGCTTTATGTGTAGGCCTGTCTATATGCATTAACAGTGTTCTTAAACTAAAAATAAAGAATGAAACTTACCTCTTTAATGTGAAGTTGCCCAAATTTGAAATAATTTTTAAATAAATTGTGATCTCCCAGGGAACCTCTAGTGACCTCTCGCGGAACCCTAGGGTTCTACTGAACCCTGGTTGAGAAACCCTGTTCTATGGAAACCAGAACTCAAGGTCAAGGGTGGGGTTGGCCCACTTGGTCCATAAATTTGCATATCATCATAGCATCCTTGCCATACTCCCTGTATCTCCCAGGCATGTGTGCACACAGAAAGTGTGGCTCCCAGCCACCAATAGATGGTTGCTCATTCCTGAACAAAGCAAAGCCATTTTCAGCCCTGGGAGATCTCTTTGCTTGGAGAATTTGGGGAATGCAGTCACAGCAATATTATATATGTATTGCAAGAGATTTTGTATCCTGAAGGGTGAGATCTAGCTCCCTATCCCTGTATACACCTACTTTGGAATACTTGGATGGTCAAAATAGAGATTGGGGTTGTACCCAAATTCCCTGCATAAGTCTGTCCATTTCAGAATTTGCTGCTATCTGTATATAGTAGCATTACAGAGGGTGAGTGCTTATGTCTTTAACAAGCTGCTTGGAGTTTAATTTTTGCAGTTAAAGTAATCACGGTCATCCTAACAAAATATAACATCTATATCTCATACACTGAACATTTCAGCAATAAAAAATTCTTGCTCAAAAAGGCTTTCATTTTCTTTGCTATGCCTATCTTACTAAACATTTTATACAGGAAGATGTTCTTTCCTTTTGCATCTTCTCCTAAAAGGTTATTGATTGTACACAGCAGCTTAGAAGGATGAGGAAATCCACCCTTCTTCCCTGCCCATGGAAAACTTAATGAAAGAGCCGGAATTTCGAAGGGCACCTTAGAACTTAATCTATTTTGGAAGACAATTCTAGAGGCATGAGGAAATAACAGGCAGAAGTGTTTTAAGCAAGAGGAAATCTAGGGACATGCAAGAAGACAAATTCAGTTGATGGGTTTAGATCTTCTTTGAAAGCATTTATTCTCAGTTGAACAAGTAGGGACTTACAACAATATGTTGCAATGTTCCTGTATCTCCTAGCAGGGTCAGAAGCATAAGCTTGTCGGTGTTATTGTGCAATTTGTAACAGGAAACTTTTTAAAAAAACTGAAAATTTTTCCTGTACTATATAGCTCTAAAGAGCTCAGATTTTAGGACTGCCTTGCATCTTATCCAGCGGGAGGTGGCAACCTCAAGCCACTGATTTGGAATGCCATTAAAGTGCATGTAATTTTTATTGTTATATTCCTTCTGTAAGCATAGGATGAATCACTTGGTGGTAGTGTTCTGCCTCAGGTGCCAAAGTGGGTACCAGATTTGTGGCAGTGTATTTCTTTGATGTGTGCATTTTTATGTGTTTGACTTGGGAAAAAGGAAGTGATTTGAAGCTCGGCTTCAGGCAGCAGAATGGATTGAGAGATTTCCAATCCATTTGTGTGCAAATCGTGTTCTTTGCTGTATGTCGGAGAAACGGGGTTCTGATAAATAAGCATAATGGGGGAAAAGTCCTCTTTTTTGAAATGTCTCTTAAGTGGTACAAGGAGGGTTGCAAACAAGTTGTACTCCTTCTTAACCCTAACCTGCTTCAGCTTCAGCTTCCAAGGAACCACAGATGGTGCTCAGGTAGCCCTTTCCAACCTTTCTCTCACTATTCTTTTCAAAAACATGGGCCAATGTTTGAATATTTCATGATTCCAGGTTGCTACAAATCCTCATCCTTATTTGGCCACTTTACCCGTTTTATTTTAAACTACTGAGCTCAGGTAGGAAGCAACACCTAGAGAACATGAGCTCATCTTGAAATTGCTAAGCAGGGTTGAGCCTGATTAGTACTTGGATGGGAGAAATTCAGGAAATCCCAGAGCTGCAGAATAGTCTAGAAAGTTGAAAAAGCATTCTAGAAAATGGCATTGGCAAATGACTTAATGTTATTGCCAAAGAAACTACTTGGAGGCTCCCATTTAGTGACCACAAATTGTGTTTGGCTTGAGGGAGTCTTCACTTTTTAATATATTTCTGATGAATATATTGAAAGCACTTCCTTGTCCAGAGGTGATCAGTCAAACTGATCATCATGGGACCTCCAAAGTTTGATATTAAAAAGGATGTGTGGAGACTCACAGTTATGTTACTATACATAATATAGTTCTATTTGCAAAGGATGAGTTTCAGAGGGAATGTAAGAATGTTATTTCTTCTATTTTTATTTTATTCTACCAATTAATTTAAGAATGTTGTTTCTTCTATTTTTATATTATTCTACAAAATAACAGAACAGTATTACATTTTATATTTATAAATTTAATTAAGATGAGAAAGATCACCTTAGTTGGTGAAATGATAAAACAAAACCCCCAGTCTTTGTGCAGAGTGCTAGGATAAGCTAAATATATTCTTAACATTTCTTAGAACTTATCTGTTCAGTGAAATATGGAAATATTTTGAATAAGAGCATTTCCTTTCTTGCATTCTTGATTTATACTATGTAAAGGAGTAATAATTATAACCTGTGAATCCTGTGTAATATTCAGTAGAATTATACATGAATGTTATAATTTCTAGTATTACAGTATTTTTTTTAAACACAAAAAATAAAAGAAGTTAGTCCAAGAGTACTTATAAGCAGAAAGAGGAAGGTAAATTGTTTTTGTTGATGAACATCTTTGCATACTGCAGTTACTATACAGAAGGACAAGGCAAAAAAGTATTTCTGTTATTGGAATGTCTATGCCTGAGGCAGTTCTTGTGATTTATGGATGCAGTACACAGGTGACAGGATGTCAAGCACACCCCTGAAACACCCACAACTGAGTCAACATTGACTGAATGCCTTATCCATCCCTGTTGTTCCTTTCTTGGTTTCTAAGGCAACAGTTGGGAGCAGAAACACACTTTTGGAGCCTGCTCTCTTATTTGAGGAGAAAGGTAACTTTAAATAACCATATGATGGTCTGTATGTGCTTTGTAGGTGCATATAAAGTAGGACAAAGTTGAATGAACTTCTTGGAGTAATCTGGTGACTGTTCTGATTCGTGCAACAATTTCTGGTCTCTGATTGTGGTCAAATGCACAGAAAGGGGTCAAAGAGTAGAGGACCTTTTTAAAATTTATATATTATATATATTCAATTCTTTTGCCTACAAAGCAGTGTGTGTATGTGAAGAAAGGATGCCAATAATGTTTTTAAGATTGTAGGGTTTTTTATAATTGTGGTTAAAGAGTGATAAGGAAGGAAAATATTAAAACTAAATATTAAATATTAAAACAGTGTTGTTTCAAGCACAGGTAGATTTTATATGCAAATTACAGGCAAAGAAAACACAAACATTTGTAATGTCACTTTAGATGGTTGGGCAAATTTTAGGCTAACTGGGTCTATTTTGTTTTTATCACTAGGATCTAAATTCAAGCCTAGTGCAAAAAAAATATTTACAATGAAAGAATTCTGAGCTCAGAAGTTTCTTTTCCAGCCCTTCTACTAAAACTTGTGTCCTTTTTTCCTAAATTTTCTTAATTTTAGCAATATCATTTAAATTGCTTCAGCAAAGGATGGTTACCTTGTCGTGGTGCTGGAGCTTGAGCACCTCAATGATGCCATGAGCTAAACCGTGAAGGGCCACCCAAGACGGGAAGGTCATGACAGAGAGGTCAGACTAAATGCGATCCCTGGGGAAGGTAATGGCAACCCACCCCAGTATTCTTGCCGTGAAAACTAAATGGATCAGTACAACCAGAGATATGTCGGTATACCATCGGAAGATGAGACCCCCAGGTTGGAAGATGGTCAAAATGCTACTGGGGAGGAACAGAGGATGAGTTCAACTAGCCCCGGACGTGATGACGCAGCTAGCTCAAAGCCGAACCCCGACGGAAGACGAAGTCGGGGACCAGCAACTCCTCGCTTGGGCCGACGGAGCAGGATCCCAGACGAGAACACCCTACTCCACCTGGAGGCTCCGCTACCTCCAAACGCCCGAACAGGAAGGCGCAAGACTACGTACTGGACAGCATCTGGCAGCACCGACATCGGACGACCAGGGCACGCCAGACAGGGTCATGGCCCTGGAAGCCAGGGTACGATACCTTGAGCACCTGCTCCTGTCCCCGCCATCGGCAGATGAGGACATGACCCTGAAAGCCAAGGTACGAGACCTGGAACATATGCTCCAGTCCCTAGCAACAATTGTCAGCAAGCGCTCCAAGACTGAGGCGGCACAGGGGGTAAAAGGGGATCGGGGCAACATACCCACCCCGCCAACAACCCCGAGCGGAAGGGGGCAAGCACGAGACTCTGTCGCAGGAATTCGCAGCCCCAGGCCAGTGGGAGCCATCCCTCAACACTCACAGGTAGGGGACCTGCAAATTGGGAGGTTCACCAAAGACTTCCCCGTACAATTTGACGGGAACCCCACGAAACTGTCCTTCTTCCTAACTAATGCGAGGGACTACATGGCCCAATACGGCCATTGCTTCAACACAGAAGCCACCAAAATCTCGGCGGTGGCCACCAAGCTCCAAGACAGGGCTGCGGACTGGTACGTACAGATGTCTGAGTCCAGAGCCCCAGCCTTGGCCGATTTCCATGACTTCCTCGCCGAGTTGAAGCATTACTTTGAGGACCCCCTGGCGAAGGAAAGGGCAAAGTGCACACTCCAAGTGCTGCGGCAGGGAAGAAGAATGGTGGCCGACTATGCCCTCAAATTCAAGGTCCTCGTGGGCAAAATCACAGAATGGTCGGAGGCCACCCTGATCGACATGTTCAAGCGTGGCCTCAACCGGGAGGTGCTTCAATGGTGCAATCTACAGGGACGACCCAGCCTCCCTTCACGGGTGGATTTGCCTAGCCGGTAAAGCAGAGCACGCTCAGTGCACGTTCCTGCTCACAACCGCAGATGACAAAATCCTGCCCAGCACAAGAGGACCAGTCCCACAGCCGGGCCCAACCTGGCACGCAGACCAACAAGCTGGACCATAAGGAAGGCTGAGAGAAGGAAGATCGATGCTTTGGAACTGTGGTGTTGGAGGAAAATTCTGAGAGTGCCTTTGACTGCAAGAAGATCAAACCAGTCCATACTCCAGGAAATAAAGCCAGACTGCTCACTTGAGGGAATGATATTCAAGGCAAAACTGAAATACTTTGGCCACATCATGAGAAGACAGGACACCCTGGAGAAGATGCTGATGCTAGGGAGAGTGGAGGGCAAAAGGAAGAGGGGCCGACCAAGGGCAAGATGGATGGATGATATTCTAGAGGTGACGGACTCGTCCCTGGGGGAGCTGGGGGTGTTGACGACCGACAGGAAGCTCTGGCGTGGGCTGGTCCATGAAGTCACGAAGAGTCGGAAGCAACTAAACGAATAAAGAACAACAACAACATTTAAATTGGGGAAGCTATTTTGTTACTGCCACTGTAAAGCAGGGAAGTCAGAAATCTTGGCCATTTAAGAGTAATTACAAACGAGATCTTCCAAAACAGCTTTCTCCAACCAGTGGTCTTTCTGATACACTGGACTGTGATTCCCACTATTTATTTATTTATTCCGTTTCCAAGACCACGAAATCCTGAAACAACCAGATCACAGCAGTGATGGCTGGGGATAATGGAAACCTCGCGGCTCCACAGGGCACCAGTAGATCGACATTTACCGTCAGCCCACCCTTGTCTTCCTAAGGCAACGACCCACTTCTTTCCACATGGTGCCTGTTCTTCCTCTCCCGATCTTCCAACTGGGCGGGTGCGGTTGACACTTTTAGTGTTAAGACAGTCATTGGTCACTGAGCGAGTGCAGGTGCGAGAGAAGGGGCTGGGTAGGTGCAGAGGCTGCCGTGGGTGCCAGGCGGATGTTTGAAAGAAAAGACGCCCGGTAACAGTTTGGGGGCAGTTGTGCAGCGGATTCTGTAGAAGGCGAAGTGAAATTATGGGATGGCTGCCGAGTGTACAAAGCGGGCATGTTTCCAGGTAGAAGGATTCTGAACATCCGATTTAGATGGATTTGGGAGAATCCTAAACTGCGTCCTTCTACCTTCTAGAGGCCTTCTACCCCGGGAGAACTGGCCATCTCCTCCTCGCCACGGGTGAGGTTGGCTGAGATAGGGGTAGGTGCGGTAAGTGTCGTTAAGATGGGGCGGTTTCCCCTCTCGCTACAACTGGAGCAATTGCTAAATACAAAAGGGATAATAACGCCGCTGAGGCAGTGGCTGAACCAGCAGTTGGATAAGATCAAAGGCGCGAGTCTGCCTATTGGCGTAGAGTGTCTGCAGGAGACGCCCGCTTCTTTCATTCATCGACAGCCAGTCGGGGTTCTGTGAGGAGTTCCCTTAATTCCGATGGGGCTTAACTGCTCTCCAGAGGTACTTGAAGGAGAGCGAGGGAGTGGGACAGGAATCGGCAGGCAGCCTTTTCTTGTGAACCTCGGAGTGCAGGGCTGGACACGGTGTCAGGGCCAGCCTCGCTTCGCAATAAGACACAGACTCACTTAATGGGTATTAAGGATTTCTGGTTTATTGGAATGATAGCTGACAGAACGAAAAACGGGAACGGGGTAGGTAGTGTGGGGGTGCCCCTTTTATACCCTCCTGTATTGCCCCGGGCTTCCCCACCCCTCAATGCCCCGATCCCTCTTGATGGGACCCTTGATGGCTGCTTGGGCGTTTTCCCCGGTGTCCTCTTTGTCTCCCTGCAACGGTTGTGTCCTCCGGGGCACCATGTGCTTCTTATCTTCACTCCTCTGACGTCTCTCCTTTCAGTTGTTTATGGGTCCATGGGTGTGGGTGCCTTTGGGTGCTTGTGTTAATCCCTGGTTTGATTATCTTCTTCCCCTTTTCCTTAATGATCATGATCCACGTTGTGAGGCTCTTTGTGCCTTGCAACGAGGTCATGACATGCTGCCCCCCAAAGATGTTCTATGGTGCTGGTTTCTCCGGGTATGCCTCATGGAACTGTCTTGTTAGTTGTCTAGCCATGACGTGTCGTGCCTGGACCCACTCTGGGTGTGAGAAATGTTTCCATCTCACGAGGTATTGTAGTGTTCCTCTTTGCTTTCTTGAGTCCAGTATTTCTTTTACTTCAAAATGTTGTTGGTTGTCTATCATTATGGGTGGGGGTGGAGGTTCTTCCGTATGCCATTTGGATGTGCTCGTTGGCTTCAGTAGTGCACAGTGAAACACTGGGTGGACCCGTCTCAAATTGTAAGGCAGTTCCAGTTTGAAAGTAACTGGGTTGATTACCTGTATGATTTTAAAAGGTCCAATGAATTTCGGTGCCAATTTCTTCGAGGGTTGCGAGGTTTTTATGAACTTAGTGGAGAGGTAGACCCTATCTCCCACTTTGTAGTTCGGTGCCTCCGCCCTGTGGTTGTCCGCATATTTTTTGTACATTGTTTGTGCGTCTGCTAGGGCCGTTTGGATGATTGGCCAGGTTGTTGCCAGCTGTGCCGCCCAATCATCTGGTGAGCAGGGCAGGGTTTCAGGTTGCGGCAGTTCTGGTATTGGTACAAAGTCCCTTCCATAGACCACCTTAAATGGGGTGTGGCCAGTGCTCTGGTGTACCGCGTTATTATAGGCCACTTCTGCAAAAGGTAGTAGGTCTACCCAGTTGTCCTGTTGATAATTTATGAATGCCCTCAGGAACTGTTCAAGTGTTGAGTTTAGGATCTCTGTAGATCCGTCCGTGTCTGGATGCCACGCAGTGGACAGTGCTTGCTTGGTTCCGATTAGTTTTAAAAATTCCCGCCAAAACTTTGACATGAATTGTGTTCCTCTGTCGGTCACCAACCTGTAGGGGGCGCCGTGGATCCTGTATATGTGTGTTAGGAATAAACGTGCCAGCTGTTGTGCGGAGGGGATAGTTGCGCACGGGATGAAGTGTGCTTGTTTCGAGAAATAGTCTTTTACCACCCATATCACAGTTTTTCTTTGGCTGGGTGGGAGGTCCACAATGAAATCCATGGAAATTTCTTCCCATGGCCGGGAGGGGCTGGCTACCCCCTGTAGCAGCCCGTGGGGTTTCCCTCCTTTCCGTTTGGTGGTGGCACATATGGGGCAGTTGGCTACATAGTCTTTTACGTCCTTTCTGAGGTTTGGCCACCAAAATTGCCTCCTCGTTAGGTGGAGGGTTTTTACAAACCCAAAATGCCCTGCAGATTTGTCATCGTGCGCTCTGTGTAAGATTTCCCCCCGCAGTGATTCGGGCACGTACAAGGCTTTCTCTTTCCAGGCGATGTTGTCTTTGAAAGATACATGTTGTTGGTTATTCTGCAACCATGTATCTTGCTGTAGTGCTTGTGTGAGTCTTTGTTGCCAGTTCGGTGAAATTGAGCGTCGGCTCCGATCGCTCCCCCCCGTTCGTGCTGGCGTGCGCTGATTCCTTGTCTGGCTCCGCGTGACAGCTGGGCAGCCGAGCTGTTTCTCGGTCCATACTGTTCCCACGATGTCGGAGGCTTGCGTGTCGTCCTGTGGCCGTCGGGAAAGGGCGTCTGCCAAGAAGTTTTTCTTGCCCGGTATGAATTTCAGCGTGAAATTGAACCGGCTGAAAAACTGAGCCCATCGCACCTGCTTCAGGCTGAGCCGTTTTGGCGTGCTGAGTGCCTCCAGGTTCTTGTGGTCCGTCCAGACCTCGAAGGGGCAGGAGGCCCCCTCCAGCAGGTGCCGCCACGTTTCCAAGGCTGTCTTTACTGCAAACGCCTCCTTTTCCCATATGTGCCATCTCCGCTCCGTTTCGGAGAATTTGCGGGAAAGGTAGGCGCAGGGCTTTAGGTGGTTGTTGGAGCCCTTTTGGAGCAGGATGGCTCCGATGGAAAAGTCGGAGGCATCTGCCTGCACCACAAAAGGCTTGGTGGGGTCGGGGTGTTGTAACACTGGCTCAGCTGTGAAGAGGGTTTTCAGTCTCTCGAATGCCGTTTGACAGTCAGCTGTCCAATTCAGTAGCGCCCCCGGGTTCCTCGATTTGCGCGTGTCCCCCAAGCCCTTAGTCTTTAGCAGGTTAGTTAGGGGCAAAATAGTCTCTGCCAGCCTGGGCGTGAACCCCCTGTAGAAATTAGTGAATCCCAGGAGGCTTTGCAGCTGTCTCCTCGTGCGTGGGCGTTCCCACGCCAGGATGGCTTGGACCTTGCTGGGGTCCATTTCTATCCCTTTAGCAGAAATCCTATACCCTAGGTAGTCAATTTTTTTGTGAAACTCGCACTTGGAGAGCTTAACAAACAGCTCTGCCTTGCGAAGTTTCTTGAACACGTCCTTTACCAAGCGTTCGTGCTCACGTTGTTTCTGTGTAGATCAATACATCATCCAGGTAAACCAAAACCCCCTTAAAAAGGTGGTCACGCAGGACCTCATTAATTAACTGCATGAATACCCCCGGTGCTCCTGCCAGTCCGAATGGGAGTACTTTATATTGAAACGCCCCCAATGGGCAATTGAAAGCAGTCTTCCACTCGTCCCCCTCCCGTATCCGTATGCGGTAGTAGGCTTCCCTTATGTCCAGTTTGGAGAATACCTTACCCTTTACCAGGTGGGACAAAATGTCCTTTATTAAGGGTAAGGGGTATTTATTTGAAATGCTTGCTGCGTTTAATCCGCGGTAGTCTGTACAGAGCCGCAATGACCCGTCCTTTTTCTCGCGAAAGAGGACTGGCGCTCCCACTGGAGAGTTTGCTGGCTCGATAAAACCTCTCGCCAGGTTTTTGTCTATGAAGTCCCTTAATGCCGCTAGCTCTCGCTGGGTCATAGCATATATTTTTGGTTTGGGTAGGGGTACCCCCGGGACCAGTTCAATGGTGCAGTCCGTCTTTCTGTGGGGGGGGAGTTTGTCCGCCTCTTTCTCGCCGAAAACGTCGGCGAAATCCCTGTATTTGGTTGGCAGTCCCTCTGGCAGTGCTGTCTCTCTGTGTTCCGCAGTCGTCGTCGCCCCCCCCATGGCTGCTCGGGGAACCCTGTTCCCTGAAGGTGCTTGGTAACGCCCGTCAGCAAACTTAATCTCTCTGGTTCTCCAGTTGATGACTGGGTTTTGCTGCACGAGCCATGGGATCCCCAGTATGAGTCGGGGTTGCCCCACCGGTGCCACGATGAAAGCCAATTTTTCCTCGTGGCTGCTGAGCCGTAGCACGGTTTCTCTGGTGTATTGGGTGACCGGGCCCCCTCCCGCTGCAGATCCATCGAGCTGCGAGAACACCAGGTGGTGCTGAAGTGGATAGCAGCGGAGGTCGAGTGCGGCTGCCAGGTCAGGGTGCATGAGGCTTTTGGAGCAACCCGAATCAATGAGTGCCCAGACCTTTTCGGTTTTATTTCGATGGGTGAGGGTGACACGGACGTAGAGGGTGGGGCATTCCTCACTCACCCCTTTGTCGAAGCGCCTGTCAGTGTCCTCCACCTGTCCTTTGGCGCCCCTTAGGCCAGGTGGTTGTCGTTTCCCGCCGCCTCATCGGGGTTGCTTTCCTCCTCCTCTGAACTGTAGGGGACGTGTCTGCGTCGGTACTCCCCCTTTGCTGCTGGTCGCTTTCTTGGCGCTGGGGTTGGTGCTGTTTGTGCCCTCCTTGGGCTCTCTCTGGGCGTCGTTTTGGGGCATGCGGCTGCTTTGTGATCTTCCCTGCCGCACGTGAAACATTGCCCTTTAGCGAAGCGTCTGTCCCGTTCCTCCTTCCAGGGTTGGGGTCTCGCCCTCACCTGCCTTGCGCTGGTGCGTGGGGGTCTCGCTGTCTCCATCTGCTGCGTTTCCCTCCTTGCATGGAGGAACGTGTCGTGAGCGTTCTCCGCTTCTGCTGCCAGCTGGATCCAACCCGTGAGGGAGCTGGGGTTGTCGCGGCCGAGTGCCCACCGGAGGACGTTTAAGTTGAGTCCGTGTTTGAACTTCTCAATCAGTGTCGATTGAGACCAAGTGTCCACTTTTCCGGCTAGGGCTTGGAACTCCATGGCATACTCTGCCACGGAGCGCGGGCTTTGTCTGAGTGTCTCTAGCGCCCTTTTCGCCTTTTCTTGCTCCAGGGGGTCCCTGAAGTGCCGTTCCAGTGCCTGCAGGAATTCAGTGCTGTCCTGCAGCGCCCGGGCGCCTGATTGGCACAATTGGACGTACCAATCGGCGGCCCGCCCTTTTAATTTTATGGCCAGGGCATTGATTTTGCCCCGCTCAGTTCTGAAGCAGGGACCCCATTCTTCGAGGTAGTACCTCGCGTTAGTCAAAAAAAAGGAGAGTTTCGAGGGGTCCCCATCGAACTTTATGCCAAAGTCCTTGGCGGGTGTCCTGGTCTGGCTCCTGGCCCCCTCTACGTCGTGCCTCGGGCTCTGCGGGAGCTGCTGCGGGTCGGGGTGTCTCCGGTTCTCTTGCGGCATTGGTGCCTCTCTCTGGGTCTCCTCGCAAGGTCGTCGTCCCGTCGCTCGGGGGGGAGGGCGGGGTGTTCTCCCTTGGTCGGGCTCCTGGATCCAGGCTCCGCCGTCGCCGCCCGCCGGGTCGTCCCTCCGCCTCTCAGCCTGGCGTGTCTCCCGTCGTGGGGTGGGCTCCTGGGGCCGGGCGCCGCCGCCGCCGAGGTTGTCCCGCCGTCTCACGTCCGGGCGCGCCTCCGATCGTTGGGTGGCCTCCTGGGGTCGGGTCCCGCCGTGGTCGCCGCCGTCCGCTGGGTCTCCACCCCGTCTCGCATCCCGGTGCGCCTCCGGTCGTCGGTTGGGCTCCTTGGGTCGGGTTCCGCTGTCACCGCCGCCCCGCCGCCTTTCGTCCGGGGGTGCCTCTGCGCCGCCTCCGCCGCAGAGTCCCTGCGCCGCCGTCAGCTGTTGGAGCATCTGCCGCACCGCCTGCATCCCTTCCTCCAACGCTTCGAGCCTCTCCGCCGTCCCCGGCTTCCCGCCGAGGTGTTCGCCGCTCCGCTCGCCCTCGCCATTGGCCGTGGTAGAGGACGGATCGTCCCTCGTTCCCGCTGCGGTGCCAGGCGCGCCCTCGCCTTCGAGCGCCCACGGTGGTGGTTCGTCTCGCGCTTCCTCCGGGGTTGCCTGCGGGCTTGGAGAGGGTCCCCTCGTCTCGCCCCCGGTGCCTCGCGGGCTCTGGGGCGGGTCCCTCCCCCGCTGCTTCCCCCCAGCTGGGTCCCATACTTACCGGGGCGTTGCATCGCCTGGACCTCAGCTGCATCCCGCCCTGCGAGAGCGGGGCTTCGTCGCCGGGCGCCGAAGGGTTGCGCCTCCTCGGTTCCTGGTTCTCCATGCCTGGCTGGGTCCCTCACAAGCTTGTTGGATAGGTACCAGGTGGAAAAAAAATTTTTTGGGGTTCCCGTTTTTATGTCAGGGCCAGCCTCGCTTCGCAATAAGACACAGACTCACTTAATGGGTATTAAGGATTTCTGGTTTATTGGAATGATAGCTGACAGAACGAAAAACGGGAACGGGGTAGGTAGTGTGGGGGTGCCCCTTTTATACCCTCCTGTATTGCCCCGGGCTTCCCCACCCCTCAATGCCCCGATCCCTCTTGATGGGACCCTTGATGGCTGCTTGGGCGTTTTCCCCGGTGTCCTCTTTGTCTCCCTGCGACGGTTGTGTCCTCCGGGGCACCATGTGCTTCTTATCTTCACTCCTCTGACGTCTCTCCTTTCAGTTGTTTATGGGTCCATGGGTGTGGGTGCCTTTGGGTGCTTGTGTTAATCCCTGGTTTGATTATCTTCTTCCCCTTTTCCTTAATGATCATGATCCACGTTGTGAGGCTCTTTGTGCCTTGCAACGAGGTCATGACACACGGTGTCCCTGAAGATTGGACTCTAAAATACCCCCACAAACGATAGTTGCGGTCAGTGGTTTTTATTCGTTCGCTTTCTTGTTTCTTGAAACGTAACTTCTCCAGTCTAGCTCAAATATTGCTCCTCCCGGGGGCCGGCTCTTTTCCAGCTAGATCCCGCGCTCCGTGGGCAAGCGCGTGTGCCAGGGTTTTCTTTTTCATTTTGCCAACAGTACAGAGCTAAGTCTGCGCTTGCTTGTCCTGCAGGCGGAGCTTGACCAGGAGAGGGCGGGCTCCAGTTCGCCGTTCTTTTTCCTCCCTCTCCGCTCTAAGGTATTCCCTGGCTCAAGCACGAGGCGAGTGCGTGTATTTTCCCGGGAATTAGGGCAGCGGCGGCCCTGCTCCTCTGGCACGTCCTTCTTCGCGTCAGCCAAGGGACAGCCATCCCTCCCTTTTGATTCCGCCCGCGCGCTTGGCGGGGCTCTGGGCTTAGGAGGGGTGGCGCTGCAACTGGCCTGACCCGCCCTTAAACCCGAAAGTAAGTGAGCCACCCAGTCACTGAACGGGGCGGCACACAAAATCATGGAAATAAATAAGGCGGCCCGAGTTTTGCTTCAGAAGCAGAGACAATTCGGGAGCAGTTCTCTGCAGCCGTTTCCTGTCTTGGAGATGTCGCGGCAGCAACGGTATAGCGCTCTCCATCCATCTTTCAGGAAGCAGGAAACTCTTGGCATGACATTTTTGTCCCCATTGCCAATGCCTGCCTTGTCTCTGTTTCCGTTCCTCACTAGATTTGTAAGTGTTATCCAATCACCAAGGGAGAAGGTCCTTGCCTACCATTTAAAAATACAGCTAACAGTAGAATTAACAAGATCAAGCAGTCGGTACAATCATCCATCCAGCTCTATGACATTAAAAGACATGAATATTTTTCAGCAAAATGTGACAATGAATTTAATCTGTCTGAGAAAACTGATGAGAGAAAAGTCTATGAAGTATTGAAAAGGCCCTCTTGCTTCTGGCAGTTGCAGCCTCACCTCTCAAAGTCAGGGTTCTTACAGCTGGGCTTCCCCCAATGATCCAAGGGCGTTTTAGGTGTGTGCATATGTGTGTGTGCATGCATACAGGAGACAGGCGGACTTAGAACCTGATTAGAGAATTCCAGAGTTAAAACTGGCATTTTCCACAGAGCTCTACAAGAAGCTGGAAACCAGTGGAACTTGTCCAAAAGTGATGCAATATGCTTTTTGCAGTTAACACCTGTTAAGCAATCAGCTGCACTGTCACCACCTTCAATTTCAAGCACTCATCGAAGGTAGCCTTATATAAACTGTGGGTCTCTCCCTCCCTCCCCCATCCATCAATTTACGTTAAACAGACTGAAATGCGTACGGCAAGGAGTGGAAACATTTTTTGCTAGAATCTCACTTCTGTAGCACCAAGATCGTGCCTGAGAGATGCCTCCTATTGTGAATCTGTGTACTTATCCCCAGTGGTCAGCTGTTAACTGGTAGCCCAACAGAAGCATTGCATTGCGTTGCATAGTAATTTTGGAATATGAATCAGCAGAGTAATGTAGCTGTAAAAAAAGTGCAATTTTAGGCTGTATGAACAGAAATATAACTTCCAAATCATGGAAAATAAAAATTCCACTTCACTTTGCATAGGTCGGATCCCACCTCAAGTATTTATAGTCCAGTTCATGGGTATGACACTTAAGAAAAATGTGGGCAAATTAGAACAGGTTTTGTGGAGAAGAGCAACAAGGATCAGACCAATGTCTAAACCCCATGAACAGAGGTGGAAATGGTCCCTTTCCACTTAACTGTTACGATTTTAAAGATTGACTTGTAGCTGCCTTTCTTTGCTGATCATCTTATAACAGCAGAAATCTAAGCTGGATCTCATGGGATTCCCAAAGTGCTGGCATGGGGATTCTTAGAGACAGAGAAATAGAAGATAAGATGACAGAATGTCTGGATGAAGGAACTGCCTTAAATCATTTCATCTGGTACAATGTTTCAGATTCATGGTGGTTTCAAAGTCATGACAGTGGCTTTTAGAAGGGAATTTTATGTATGTGACTGTTAGAGGGAGCTTATCACCAGTAGATAATTAATTTGATCATGGATGCCAAATGTTCTGTGGACAATCTACTAACGGCATTTCTGCTGGAGTTACCGTGAAGTAGAATGGCTGTAGGTTAGGAATGAACAGCTGGCTGACAGCAGCTTTCTGCCCAGATGGATATGTTTCCATGGGAAGAGAAACAGCTGAGGTTCTCCAATGCTATGCTTGCTTTTATTGGAAGGGGGAGAGCATTTTCATAAAGTTCACCATGACTTATAGATACTGAGTGCTTTCATTTGTCCCCAGTAGAACTGTCCAGAAATATTAGGTAGACAGATGAAGGAACAAGTCTGCTGTCCTTAGGGACCCTATCAATGTCAGATAGCACGCTTTCACTTTTGCTGTAAATATTAAACCCTATTGGACTACTGCATAGAACAGATCTTGAAGCTAGAACCATTGGAAATACTATTTTATTTATTTATTTATTTATTTATCTATTTATGAAATTTATCCCTGACTCAATCCAGAGGGATTGTAGGCAATTTACAGATATTTAAAAATGAAGCAATACAACAAAAAACAGTAATAAGTAAGAGAAAATTTCTGTTATGCATAGATGTCAGTAGATCCACAACTAATTGATCATTGGTTACCAACAACTTAATTAGGCATAGGGTACATGTGAAAAAGCCAGTTTCTTTTCCCTGGGGAACCTGCATGTTCTCTTGGCTGAAAGAGCAACTCATAATAAAGCCAAGAGCAAAAGCATGGCATTAAATGCTTGTTTACTTATTAGGAATTGTGTTGTTCGGCTTGCAACAGTGAAAAAGGACTCAAAACAAACCTTACTCTTATTAGCATTTAACTACATTAGCTTTAATTGTCCTACTTGGGGCAACTTGTGGATAGATGCTAGGCAGACCAGAGCAGTAAATTCTGTTGGGTTGTAAAGAGATGAACTTGAGATTACCTTTAATGGAAAAAAACACCAAAAGGAATTCAGAGGCTAGAAATGCATGCAGGAAATGACAGCCTTATGCAGGAAAGAGTGATTTCTTTGTCTACGGTATTGTTTACAGCCTGTAGAATGCAAGGAAGGATATGTTGTACAATATTCTTGTTGCAGTCATCAGCCTGTTGATGCAATATTATTACTCCCGGCACTTAACAGAAACGTGAGCATCTTTTATAGGAAAAGGTGACTATGGCTAGAAGGTGACTATTTATGTATTATTTATTTATTTAATTAATCAACCAGTGCCTCAGATTGCTGAAGCAACTCTCACTGGCAAATACAAAGCAAGTTAGGATTAAAAACAGAAATACAGTAGTATAAGAAGCAGATACATTAGACTGGGTTACCTATCAACCTGCCCAAATGCCTGGGGGAAAAACTAGGTTCTTGTGTTTTTTCTGAAGGCCAGAAGGAATGGGACTATGTGGACTTCCAGGGGGATGCTATTCCACAGGGCAGGGGCAGCCTCCTCCTGCTCTTCTTATCGTTACTGTTTTCCCTCTGAGTAGCAGATATTTCTGCCACTTTAAATCACTGTGAAAAGGAAGGAAGATCGATGCTTTTGAACTGTGGTGTTGGAGGAAAATTCTGAGAGTGCCTTGGACTGCAAGAAGATCCAACCAGTCCATACTCCAGGAAATAAAGCCAGACTGCTCACTTGAGGGAATGATATTAAAGGCAAAACTGAAATACTTTGGCCACATAATGAGAAGACAGGACAGCCTGGAGAAGATGCTGATGCTAGGGAGAGTGGAAGGCAAAAGGAAGAGGGGCCGACCAAGGGCAAGATGGATAGATGATATTCTAGAGGTGACGGACTCGTCCCTGGGGGAGCTGGGGGTGTTGACGACCGACAGGAGGCTCTGGCGTGGGCTGGTCCATGAAGTCACAAAGAGTCGGAAGCGACTGAACGAATAAACAACAACAGCAGATATTTCTGCCACTTTAAATCACTGTGAAAAAGCCACAGTAATACAGTGATTTGAATGGGAGATAGGAACCTGGGAATCCCGGTGCAAATTCCCATGCAGAGGTAAGGCTTTTACTGGGAAGAGTAATGGCAGCCACAGGATCTCACTGCTTTTATCAGACTGACAACAGCAGCATTGCACCATGAGCTCCACCCCTTTGGGGAATGTTCCACTGAATGTAGAAAAGGGGTATGGCTTGCAGCATGATGCTGTGATGCTGCTTTTGTCAAGTCTGCTCCTTGTAACTCCACTGGAAAAGAGTACAATACCTTGAGCTTCCTGGGGAAAAAGATGAGATAAAAACATACTAAATAAAGCAGAATCTCTGCTTTTGAGTATTTTCAGGGTGTCAAAAGTGGTTTGCTGTTTTGTATTTTGCAAGAGATGTAAGCTCAAAGCCTCTTGACCATGTTGGATCAATTGTCATGTTCTTTAATTAGGTCCTTTATATGCCAATGGATGCTTGAATGTTTGCTTCATGTCCCATTTCCTATGTGATTTAGGCAGTCTGTACATTACATTTGTCACTGAATCTGTAACGGCGTTTCAGAGATGATGAAGGAAAAGCATGTCAGTGTTTTCCTTCTGAAAGGGCAGCGTACTGCAATAGATTTGCTTTGGTAGGTTTTGCCAAATTTATTTCTGGAGCCTGAATGTGAAATTGTTCTAAGTGGTACAGTGTGAAGCCTAAATGTCACAGGGCAGGCTCTGAATAACAACATATTCAGCCATCCAGACAGCAAGTTGGCTCCACCTCTGACTTAGTTCCTAGCTTGGATAAAATACTGATTGCCAAAATCAAGCAACAAGAAAAATATATGTTGTGGTAATCAGAATACTTGTGAGAAGCTGCTTGCATCCTTTCTTGCAGCTTCTATGTAATAGATGAACCTGCTTTCTACCAGATCATACTCTTTGGCCATGTCGTCCATGATTTTTTTGAATTGAGAATGTCTATTCTGTGTCCCAGAAAAGAAAGAAAATGGCCCAGGAAACAAAGCTGCTCTCCAGGGTCCCTTCTGCTCATCTGGTGCTTTAAACTCAAGATGCCAGGAACTGATGCTTGGACCTGTGATCACTAAGCCAGTGGCTCTTTTCAGGCTGTGGATTTCCAGTAATTTGACATTAATCAAACTAAAATTGAAGGCTTCTGATCATCCTCTCTCTCCTCTCTCTTTCTCTCTCACACATATACACATTTGTTAAATACAGTATATGTACTGTACATGCACACATAATATATTTAAAACTAATAAAATGCCAAACATGAATTAGATGCAGTCCGTATCGGTCTCTAATTTATAAAAAAGTTATTGCAACGCTGTTTTATCTCATCTAAATTTCCTGGTTTTGAGACGTAAATCCTGCTCAGAGAGTATCTCCCTGTTTCTGCACTATGATTCATGTATTACAGCTATACAAATGTATGTGATTTAAAAAGTCCTGTCTGATGACTGGACAAATCTACTGCAATTAATGAGCACCCTGGCTAAGAAAAAGTTAGCTGGCTTTCTATGATAAATCCCTTTTATGTAGTCTCCTGTACAAAGTAGAGTTTTAACTGCATAATAAATACTGACTTTCTTTTTCCTGCTGGACCATATAATTTTAATTTCTACAAATTACCTCTTAGGAAACACATAAATCTCATCATGGGAGCTGTGGCGATCGATGATAGTCCACCTGGAGTTAAAGCCCCAGATGGCGGCTGGGGCTGGGCTGTGCTCTTCGGGTGCTTTATCATCACTGGATTCTCCTACGCCTTTCCAAAGGCCATGAGTGTCTTCTTCAAGGAACTTATCCGGGAGTTTCATGTTGGATATAGTGACACAGCATGGATCTCCTCTATTTTGTTGGCAATGCTTTACGGAACAGGTAAGCAGCTAGGAAATGAAAGACACACCTCATTTTTCGATGGAAGTATTCTCCCTTAAATCATTATGATTGTAATAAAAATTGCTCAACATTGGAAAACCTTAGAAAATTTAGCATTTGAGATGTGAATTAACAAGGCCTCTTTAACTGCCATGTTAGAAAAGATTACAGATAAATTTAAACTAATGAAACATCAGAAGCAGAAACCACAATTCAAAGTTTGGCAGAAGTTATATTTATATTTAATTGCAACAGAACTGTTATCAGCAACACCGTTAATATATGGCAAGTATGAATGTATATATTATCTGTCTATTTACTATTTATTGGATTTTTAAGAAACTTGCAAGGTGTACGTTTGCTGGTCCTATATACTATATTTTCTTGGAAAAAATAAAGGACAAACCTGAAAAAGGGGCAAATCTGAAAGAGGCTCATAAGGATAAAAAAAATGTAAGTTTATGTTTATAATTTTGCTTTACAAAGGAAAATTCAAGAGCAAAACCAAGAAAATAAATAATTGAAGTAAATCTAAAGGGCAGCTTTCTGAAATAAAGGACTGTCCTTTATAATAAAGGATGTATGGTCACTGTATGTATACTAGAATGGAGTATGGTATAGGCTTTTCCCAGGACTGAATCGGTGGGGCAAAATAATACCCCTGTGCCAAGTGAATCCTCCAGCTTCAGCCGCAGACCTAGAGCTATTCTTAGGTTGCCAAGCCTGAGAAAGGAAAAGCTGAAAACCATTCCTCATGGATGTCTGTCTCTCTATCCAAATCACAAGACTCACCAAACATTTTTGTCCCATACTTCATTACGGTCACCTGAGTTGCAACACACTCCATATTGCAGTCAGACACCATCTTACAAGAGTCGTTTTGGGAGATGGGCAGCCAAATAATTCATATAAGTAAATGAATATAAATAAGTATCGGCACCAATTATTAGAATGTTGAAAACTTTACATTCAAAATGTTTGAGGGTGCTGTGTGAGAAGAAATACAAAATGCCACCATTACTCTGGGCCAAGTACAGCAGAAGCACCTGAACTGCTGCTTATTTCCTTCAGGTCCCCTGTGCAGCATGTGTGTCAATCGGTTTGGCTGCCGTCCTGTAATGCTGGCCGGAGGCCTCTTTGCATCCGTGGGGATGGTCATTGCTTCCTTCTCCACGAGTATAATTCAGATCTATCTCACTGCTGGTGTCCTTACTGGTAAGTAATAGCAAATGTCTTCAAATGTATCAGCAAGCGAAGTGTGAATTGAGCAAGGCTACGTATAGTGATGGCACATAAGAGGGAAAGAGAGGCAGTCCTTGATGTTCTCCTTTTGAATGTGCAGGGAAGCTTATTTGCAGGGAGCTCCTAAATGCATGCCGTGGTGATTGTAACACGTTTTTGTATAAAGCAGTTTCTCCCCACAATGCAATCTCCCCCTTTTCCCCATCTTCCAAAGCAGTCCTTTGTGACCTCCATTCTTCAGGCCTCACTCTTCTTCCTTCAAGCAAGCAGTAGGGCCAGATGCACGCTGCGAGAGCTTTGTTCTGCCTGCACAGCGTTTCTCTTTCTTTCTTCAAATACATATATGAGGGTTGGGTTTTTTTGTTTTCTACATTAAAATGTTTCTTTTATTTAAGACAGGCACAGAATGAACTTACGTTACTACCATTCATTCATTCATTCATTTTCTATGCTGCCTTTATTATTTTTATAAAGGTGGGATAGAAAATAAATGAGTTAAAGGTGGGGAACATACCTAACACTCCTTCCTCCTCCTATTTTCCCCACAACAACAGCAACCCTGTGAGGTGAGTTGGGCTGAGAGAGAGTGGCTGGCCCAAGGTCACCCAGCTGGCTTTCATGCCTGAGGTGGGACTAGAACTCTCAGGCTCCTGGTTTCTAGCCTGGTGCCTTAACCACTATACCATATGATCATTTATCCTTAGATACAAATGTCAGAAATCTTACTTGATACTGGCTGCTTTGTATCTCCTTCTGCCTAAATTTCAACAATGAGATACAGCCCATAATGACACGAGTGTAATATTTCTGGCCTTTTTTATATCCTAGGGAGGATATAAAACTGATTGCCTGCAGCTCCTGTGGAGCTAAACCTATGTCTACTCCTATTTTACACACTGAACCTGGTTAGTATTTTAAATTGTGACCTTTGCTCTTTTTCAGGATTGGGACTGGCCCTTAACTTCCAGCCATCCCTTGTCATGCTAAATCGCTACTTTAGCAAAAAGCGGCCTTTGGCCAATGGGTTGGCTGCAGCTGGAAGCCCTGTGTTTCTCTGTGCTCTTTCCCCCCTGGGGCAGGTACTGCAGCATGAATACGGATGGCGAGGGGGATTTCTCATCTTGGGAGGATTGCTTTTGAACTGCTGTGTTTGTGGAGCTCTGATGAGACCTTTGGAAAGTCCCCCAAAAATGGAAGCTTCCAAAACAACTGAGACACAACGCAAGAAAAAGCTATTGGATTTCACTGTCTTCAAAGATTCTGGCTTTGTAATCTATACAGTGGCCGCATCCATCATGGTGCTAGGCTTATTTGTGCCTCCAGTTTTTGTAGTGAGCTATGCGAAAGATATGAAGTACGAGGACACCAAATCAGCTTTTCTTCTGTCAATTCTTGGCTTTGTGGATATTTTTTCTCGGCCTCTTTGCGGAATACTGGCTGGCCTGAAGTGGGTTAGGCCCCGCTGCGTCTACTTCTTTAGTTTTGCTATGTTTTTTAATGGTTTCACTGATCTCATGGGCTCCTTGTCCTATAATTATGGTGGTCTGGTGGTCTTCTGCATTTTCTTTGGCATGTCCTATGGAATGGTTGGTGCTCTTCAGTTTGAAGTTCTCATGGCGATTGTTGGTACCCAGAGGTTTTCAAGTGCCATTGGCTTAGTTCTTTTGGCTGAGGCAGTGGCTGTTCTAATTGGCCCACCTTCAGCAGGTAAGTACTCCGTTTAGTTAATTAACAGGGTTAATCGTTCCATTTTATGGAAAGAGAAAAAAAGATGAACCCTTACCAAGGGGAAGAGTAAGAGCTGTGAAACCCACACCCCATGTGTTTGTTTATATTGCTACATTACCCACTTTTCTATTTTTCCTGGTGTTGTCTGGGAATTAGAGGTCAATTTGCCATTCTGTCCTTCTGGATGCAGATTAACCTAACTGAAGGCCAAAAGCAGTAACATTTACCTTAAGGTTGGAATATCAAGACTCGCAGAGAACTGCTTCACTCTCAGCCTCAAAGAAAAGAGCAAAGAATGGCAAGATGTGGATACAGTGGCTCCATCTCCTAATTAGAACTAGATATCAGGCAATTTAGATGGCTCAAATGAGGTAGCTCTTTACAGCTTTTGTTTCTATTCTAAATTGTGTGACTGAAACCCAAGGAAAATACCATCTTCAAACCAGTAGAGCAGAAGCAGATACAAAAGCAGAGGGAGGAGCAGGGGCCCGAGTGTGTCGACAAAGTGTGATTGTGTGCAACCTATTCAAATAAGGCCTTTACACAATGTACTGAAAATGAAGAATAGAGAGAAATCTAAACCACAGAATTTAAAGAAAGACTTCTCCTTTCCCAAATAGAACACAAATTTTGGTTTCTTTCTGAGATGTTTTGTTTTATATTACAATATATTCTAAATATATATGCGCATATATATATAGCATATAAATATATATGCGCCTCGTGTGGCGCAGAGTGGTAGGCGGCAGTATTGCAACTGAAACTCTTCCCATGACCGGAGTTTGATCCCAGCGGAAGCTGGATTCTCTCTCGGGTAGCCGGCTCAGGTCGACTCAGCCTTCCATCCTTCCGAGGTTGGTAAAATGAGCACCCGGCTTGCTGGGGAAGGTGACGACTGGGGAAGGCAATGGCAAACCACCGCGTTCTATATTCTGCCAAGAAAATGTCGCGAAAGCGGCATCACCCCAAAGGGTCAGACATGACTTGGTGCTTGCACAGGGGACCTTTCACCTTTCACTATATTCTAAAGGGAATAATTTCAAGTTGAGATATTTCAGTTCGCAAGTCAATGATTTGCATGTATATTACACATATACACATACAAGCTAGGTTCACACTATCATCGTTGCTGCTTTATTCCTCCCCCTCTCATTAACCATTTCACTAAAGTTGTATAATGAAAGTATGTGACAGGTGTTTTTCCCCAAACATAATCACTTCAGCTTTCTAAAACTGTTAAAAATACAACTCTGGATTTGACTAAATATGCAATTAAAGATATGAATTTTCTATTTCAGGCAAACTCCTGGATGCAACTCACAAGTATATGTATGTTTTTCTTTTGGCTGGTACTGAAGTCGTTACCTCCTCTGTGGTGCTGACTTTAGGAAATG
The DNA here is from genome assembly GCF_035149785.1 of Candoia aspera. Lineage (NCBI taxonomy): Eukaryota > Metazoa > Chordata > Lepidosauria > Squamata > Candoiidae > Candoia > Candoia aspera. The sequence continues at coordinate 112,877,850 of NC_086154.1, read as the reverse complement.
TCTTCTGTATCAAAAGACCTGTGCAAACACACACAAAAGATCATGCTGAAAGAGAAGGGTTAAATCAACTACCTGGAGAATCCAAGGTAGACTCTATTGAAGTGGAACGCTTTCTGAAAGATGAAAAAAATGGGGAAGTTGTAACCAACCCAGAGACATGTGTGTGAATGTGACAGAGATGAATGCCAAATATTTAGGGAGAGATTCAAACACTTGTATTTATTTTAGTAATAGGCTTTGGTTAGGATTGAGCCATTTTGTTTGGGAATTAGAGGTCAACCAGCTCATGGAATCACTTCTTGGAAGCTTTCAAGAAAGACTTGGTTAGAAAGTTTTTCTCCCTCTTTTAAAAGAGGGACTGATCTTCAAGTTAATTTGCTTGGGTATAACTACTGCTGTAAACTAACAAATGGCCTTCTAAACACACATAGGGATCCTGCTTTGCACTGCCAGAAAACATTATCTTGGATGAAAGTATTTTATCTTGAAAAAAAAAAATGTATAAATATTCCTGTAATACAGATGACATACTTCTTTTTTTATCTATAGAACCTCAAAATATCTTCCATAACTTTATCTGATTCAAAGGGAATATCTTACCAAGAGATCAGTTGGCTCAGCCCTAATCTAATCTTGTATGATTCTGAATTTTCAAAAACTTTGGTTTTGCCAATGTATTTTTATATCGTTTTCATCATCCTTTTACTTTAAAGATTATACATACAGAAGAAAGTGAAAGTCATTGTGATGCTTTCTGGGAAAAATCTTAACAGCTATTTCCAAATGGGGTCAAAACAGAATGAATCATGATTAGTTCTCATGGGACAATAGACTGTAGAGCTACCCCAGTCTCTCTGTTGCCTGTCAATCTTCAGCTTTAACTGCAGGCTCTTATGAACATGCCTTACATTAATGATTTGCAAAACTCTCTGTGATGCAGGAAGCAGGCCCAGAAACAGCAGATGGTCATGGACTGCTTACACTAGTCTCCAACATTTGTCTCAAGCAGTGTTTCTCGATCTTGGCAACTTTAAGATATGTGGACTTCAACTCCCAGAACTCCCTAGCCAGCTTGCCAAGGTTGAGAAACACTGGTCTAGAGGCAAGGGAGTATATATCCTTTTGTCTAGCCAAGGTTTTTACAAAACAGAAAAACCTTTTCTAAACATTGTATCAGGCCCATTATATAAATCACAAGGGATTAATGAAGTGGGCAGCTTTGATGGCTCAAGGAAATAATGTAGGAGAAAGGAGACGGGGGTTCACCCAAAGTCTTTGAAGAAACACCCACACTATAACTTCTGCCTTCTGTTTGTATGACTCATAGCAGCTGGTGATATGACTTGAGGCAATCAGATGGCAGAAATTATTGCTTGGGAGGAGTAGTGGAAGCTGGCCCCACAGTGTTGCATTTGGGGGCAGGAGTGGCTGAGGTTTCTCCACAAGCAGAGAAAGTAAGTTTGACTCATGATGTCCCCCTACTCTGAAGGGCATTGGTGGAAGCAAAGCTGGTATTCACAGTTCATGTTAATTAAATGTGCTGATTATCCATTTCTCACAATGAAGATGGACTTTTCCTGCTCTTCTGAACAGTTCTTTATAGTTGTCTGGTGACTCTGAAGGCTACTTGAGGTACAGTATTCCATAGCTAAGCTGCAAAATTCCATATGCCCCCTAGTGGGCTGTTGGGGCTCTGTATCTCTTTGCTACCATCCAGTGGATATTTGAGAGTCTTTCAAAAGAACTTCCAGAGTACAGTAGGTTCTTAGTCCTAAATGAATAACTTTCTCTAGATAAAGTAGTTTAATGAGTTTGTGTGTTTCTTGATGAGACTATTGTTACTTGAGCCATGTACTGGAACCCATTTATTGTCAGATACCAATGTAAGATCCCTGCCACGGCTTAGATAAGGGTTAGGGGTGCTCCAGGCATGTATGTTGAACCACTTGGCCAACCCAGCATTATACTCATGCTAAATAGGCAGGGATAGCAACTAGGCAAAAGTATTCTTGCCTTATCTCCAGCAATATAATTGGGTATTTCCAGCCCTACAGCAGTTTTTGATTCCAACTTCTTTCAACCCCAATCAATATGGCCACAAAATAGCCGGTCCCATTATCTGGAGAACAGCATATTGCCCACCATTTCTGCCTGTCATACACATGTGTGAGAATCCATGCTCTGAGGGGAAATTTGTTTGCAACAGTCCAGCCAACAGTGTGACCTTCAAAAGTACTGTGATTATAACTCCCAGAATTCTGAGTCAACACAGCCAGTTCTGGAAACTGTAAAGTCAATACAACCGGAGGGAACCAAATTGGGAAAGCCTGGTTTACAAGCTCACTAATATCAGAAGAAAAATGTTTACCTGGGAGCACCAGAAATCCTTAACGGTCAAATTTTGTCAGTTTATGTACTTGCAGGCAATTTGTGTACAATAGTTCCTCTTGCTATATTTCTTTCTAACTTGGATCACAAATCCAAATTCTTACTCCCTGTGTGGTTGTCAAAGATAAATTATTTTTCTGAAAGGTATTTAAATAATGCTAAGATACAAAGCAGAAAATACTGACAGTTCTAACCAATTTCTGTCATAATATTTAACCCAAAGATGAAATCTGCTTACTATCTCATACTATTAATTTTGATAGAAACTTCAGTTGTTTTGTATTTCATAGCAGGGGCATATGGTCAAAGCCTGGCAGAATTACAATATTGAAGTTGGATCAAATTTGCAGAGTACACAGATTGGGAATATAAATTAACCTACTTTATGAAATAGAGATTATTGTTCAGTGTCAGCAGCAAACACAGTAGAGCAACTCTGACAATGCTAAAATGATGCAATGATGTCATCAGGCCAATGCCATTATAATATACTTGTGTCTTGACAACCTAAGGCTGTAAGTTATGACATTTGCATGGTAACATCAGCATGCGCCATCACTCCCCCCACTCCCGACCATGGACAACTAAGTTCAAAGTAGCAAAATTTTATTTCAGTTTGAGGACTTGTTGCAGTGTTTTCAAAGGGTAATTCAAAACTCAACCTGACCTCAGAAAGGAGGATTCCAACAAATGGGTCAAGATGTAGGTCAACCACCTCATTCAACAAAAAATATTATTACTCTGCCCTTTCAAAAAGTGTTCATAAACATGGATCTAGTGAGAAATGAATGTTTGGTGTCTATATCCAAGTTAATTGAATTAAACCCAATTTAAAAGGTGTGAGTCTCAGGTCCTTCAATTTATTTTTCTGTTTTCTTGGAAATGTGTTCATTATTAGAAAGCCCAATGCATTGGTAGCATAGGGCAACTACATCCTCTTTAAGAGCTCAACAATCTTGCCTCTTCCTGTTACCTATATAGGATTTATGATTGTTGGACATGATGAACTTCATGACACTGATTCCTGTGAATGACTATAGAAGCTATCGGTGCCATACACGTACTGCACTTTCTGATAGGGGGTAGTGCAGGGAGATGATACAGTACCTGCCAGTGATATATTCTGTATTATTAGTTATGTGAAATTAACTGCTGATCCTATAGACAGATTAACTGATTAATGTATAGGAGGCAACAAAGTTCTAAACATCAGCTGCTTTCCCATTTGACATGTTTCAAATTCTCACTGTCAAGAAGTGAGAAGAATTCTGGCCAAACAGAATTCAGGAATTCTCGGAATTCAAATCTCCACATCTGGAGAACACTCAGGAAGGCTAGTTGGTGTGTAGAAAATGAGACAAGGGGACAGAAAGAGCAAGATGGATGGCAAGAATATTTAAAGTTGCATCAAAGATGAAGCCTATACTTTGATGTTTTTACCAAACTTAACATTTTGAACAGTTAGAATTGCTAAAGAAATATTTCATTTGTTTGTCAAATTATATGGCAAAATTCTATCTCCTGTTCAAAGTGTCTATCAATTGCAATTTCTTAGGGACACAAAGATATTTTGTTTGGAGATCTCAGTGTTTTAGAACTCATAGGCATGAAGGAAGGAAGATACAGTCAGGGCCAGAAATATTGGAACAAGAATAACTGTTTTGGCATTTGGCCTCTGTACACCACCTGGCTGTACTTCCTGAATGGTTACTGCCCCACTTTTGTCAAAGCCCTTGAATTACAGCTAAAAGTCCTGACTTTGCTCCCATCTGGGTGTGTTTCCTTTCAACTTCAGTGTGGTGGTATTCAGAGGCCGAATGCCAAAACAGTTACCCTTGTTCCAATATTTCCAGTCCTGACTGTATATATTTTACAAGATTCTTTGCAAACTCTGAGGAATAAAAGAATTGTACATCTTATAATGGTTAAGTGTAGCAAATTTCAGCATTTGTTTTTACTATATACCTGCTATAATTTACAAACTGCCAAATTATAGTTTATAGGAATCAATATGGGCTCTGTGTTAAATAAAGGATTTTTAAAAAATATTTTAAAATACATTACTGTATATTTAAATATGGGTTTTTATCCATTTGGAGCATGAACAGTAATAGTTAAACCAAATACACTGGAACAATGAAACAGAACTTTATTAGCAACAAACTGCCCTTGTTTCTTTCAACACACACATGCTTCTGAAAATTTTAACTCATTGTCTAGGACAGGGCTCCCCAAAGTGGTATCGACCCCAAAGGGTCAATGGAACTATCCATTGTTGTTGTTGTTGTTATAGTTAAAGTAGCATTTATTAATTATTTTCATACAATAAATATTTGGAGGTTGATGAACAATCTGAAACTTCATGAACAGGTCAATGAGCTGAAGAGTTGGGGGACCCCTGGTCCAGGACAAGGGTGGGGAACTTGTCCTCCTCGCTGTCCCAAACAACATCGCCAATAATGAAAAAGGCTGGGAACTGCAGCTCTTCTCTTGTGGGGGCACAAATTCTCCATCCCTGCTTGAAAGGGAGGGAGGGCAACATAGGATTGGTACACTAAGGTGATTATTACCAAGATTTCTACACATCAGTTCTGTTCTCTGCTTTTCTATTGAAAGTTTGAACAATACTTTTTGCTGTTAGTCCCTTGAACCACGTGACAGCCATACCTCTACATTCTTCATTCTCAAAGCTGATGCTGCCACACAGTGGCTGTGGGGGAGAGGTGAAGCCTCAGAACAAAGTTCTTACATGCTACGGGCATGGCTGTGCACAGAATTTGTCAGTTGCAAGTGTTATTAAGTCTTGTCAATGTATTGCTTTGTATGAGTAGGGTACCTGTGATAATTTTGAGGCAAATGAAGTTACTTTTTGCCTCTGCTTTCACGTAAATGCACTTTAATGTGATAATATGTGGATATTAATGTAATTTCTAGTGAAATGTTGCAAATATAATGAATAAATTTTATTTTATTGTTAATATCATAGCTCCAGGAATTATGGAACACCATTTGTTCTACTCTTTCTATATCCTAGAGATTAATCAGAATTTAATTGGTATGAGGCCTCAGTTCTGATGCATTTTTGTCATGTTAAGCTTTGCTAAATCTGATGCATAGGAATAGTCTCTCTAAACAGGTGCAGACAGCATTTCCTACACTACTAATACTCATGGATCTTGGATTAGGGAGCAAAAAATCTTAAAAGGATTATGAATCAAGGAAAGTTGAACTGTAGGATCATTTTTTTAAGAAACAAAATTACAGGTAGTCCTCGCTTAACCACCACAATTGGAACTGGCAACTCCATTGCTAAGTGACATGGTTGTTAAGTGAAACATCAAATGACTGTGCTGGATTTATGACATCACTCCCATTGTGGTCATTAAATGAATCAGCTGTGGTTGTTAAGTGAGACATGTGACTGTGACTTGTGATTTTACTGCCAGCTTCTCCATTGACTTTGCTTGTCAGGAGCTGGCTATGAAGTGCACAAATGGCAATCGTGTGACCGTGGGATCCTGTGATGGTTGTAAATGCCCGCCAGTTGCAAAGTGCCTGAATTTTGATCATGTGACTGTGGGGTCACTGCAACAGTTGTGCTTTTTCAATGCCATTATAAATTTAAACAGTCAATAAACAGGGCAGTCGTTAAGCAAGGACTATCTGTACAGGCTTGGAGCTTTCAAATCTCTACATCAGTTTACCATCTTTTGCTTCTGATTCTCTAGGCAAGATGGTAGCCTCCAGCTGTATTATTTTATTTATTTATTTTTATACCACCACATTTCTCAAGGACTCATGGTAGTGTTAGGACTGCAACTTCCAGAATTCTCAGTGGGCTTGGTGCCAGGTTAGAGAAGACTGATCTAGGTGATATTCACCTGTAATTCCAAGCTTTCCTCTACAACTATGGAATCCGAGACATTGCAGAAAATGTTAATCCTTGTTTATGTAATTCAAATTCTGATTGTGTAGTACAGCCATCCATATAAATATCCATATTGCCTAAATCTAAGACTTCACAGTTTTCAATTCAAAAGTGAAAAATGAGTTATATGTCAGTAATGCTAACAATTCACTAAACCTGCAATCTTAAACTCTTCAGAGTAAGATCAAGTGAACAGTATGGGACTTACTCTGAATAAACATAACTGGTATTATTCTGAAACTTACTTCAGAGTGTTTAGTTTTACATTTATTTCCCTGGTAAAATTTAAGAAACTGGCAAAGACACAGAAATCAAAGTAGTCAATAGACTTCTGTCTTCTTCTGACACAGATTGAACCACTCAGTTCAAAACTAAGTAGCATAGGGGTCACTTAGCTAAAAAATAATTAAACTTTGAGCCATCAGTCATTAAAACTTTGATTTTCCAGCTCTAGGCATACTACTCTACTGGAGTTGTTATCGCAGGAAGGACAAATCTAAATAGAAGTAAAAATCAAAAGTTTTCCTTTGGGTTGAGTTTGACTTCATGGACAAGTCTTGGACATATCCAGGTAGTTTTCATGGCAAAAATACAGAAGTGGTTTGCAATTGTCTTTGGGATTAATTTCCAGTCTTGCTTACAGCCCTGGAGTTTTCCATCCATGTATTAACCAGGTAATCAGCTGTGATAGTTTTAAAATGGTAATATATAGCTATAAAAGCTACCGTTTTAGATCATAATACTATCCAGATCCTAAAGGTTCTAAATGTTTAGCAACTTTGACTTAAATTATCCTGACTTCAACTGGTGCCTTTACTTCCCACATACTGAAGTAATTTTGTGAAATCCTGGCAACATCTCTATAATTCATAGAGTAAAGAATATGTTTTTGTGGGCCAACGTTTCTGGCACTGGGAATAAGACATACCAGCCTTTAAACAACTTATGCATACATCTGGAGCCCCTATTGTTTAAAGATGGAAATATATGTAATTCTATAATCTACATTGACTGCATATGCACTTCATGCTAATTGATGCTTAACTGAACCATAGTTTACAGCATGAACTCAATTCTGAGCCACAGAGTAACCACATTTTATGCTAGAATATAGTGTGTACGTATGTGCTGGTATACCATATAATGTACACAAACATACTTTCCATATGAAGGACAGAACATACTACAAATCCCACATAAGAATGCAGCTAGGCCAGAGGCAGAGATTCAGACCAGGCTCTTACAGAATTTTTTGTTTTAAGCAGATGTGGGCAGAGGATGAGGAGGGTAAAGGGGAGAAGTGTTCAAAGCAAGGCTGAAGTACTGAGGAACATTAATCTTCTTCCACCAATCTAAATCCTTCCCTTCTCTGTCTGGTACCTATATGATTCCTTGTGGTGGTTACAGAATTTAGTTATCAGGGGAAGGCATAGAATCTAACTCCTTCACCTACAATGACAATCCTCACTAGAGGCTAATTATTTTTAAAATTGCAAAAGCTTAATTGTAGATACCTTGTGGCACATCTACATTATACATCTACACTTTCGTTACAGTAAAAGAAAAAGATAGCGAAGTCCAATTTTGGCCAATCATTTTTAATTGATTTATAATTCTATTTTAGTGGAAAATTGTTTCAATTATCATAGAAAATTCCACCATGCTGTAAAATCTACTTGTTTCAGATCAAAAACCTAAATATGAATTAAAATGGTTCCAGTCTCCAACAAAAGACTCCAATTGTTTTAATAAAGACTTTATACATTCATGTATGTAACAGAAGAAAATAATTTAAAATGGTGTTGCTTTATTTCCAAGTATAGTCAATATGGCACAAGCAACACAGCAGAAGCTCAAATATGCTATTATCAATTAGGACATGGAAAGCCCTTTGTTTTAACAAATCTTGTATTAACCACAGTCATTGATAGATTATTAGACTCCTAGGCATTTTAAGTAAGACTGCAATGTGTTTTTTCCTACAAGAACATAGGAAGGGATCCCAAATTCAAATCACCTAATAGACAAGTAAATAATTATTGGTGAAAAAAGTAAATAATAAATTTTTGCTTGTAAGACATTTAAGAAAAAATGGGTTTTACTTCAGTGGCAAATTATTCCCAAAGGTGTGTATTGTATGCAAAGTCTAGGAACTAATTTTTGTTCCACAATTGAAATCTTTAGGACTGTACCCAGAACTAGGTTAAATTTAGATGTTTAGTGTTATTGTGAGTGGATGATCAAATGGTAACATAATATTATGGTAAAATAACAAGCGGACTTTTCCATACAATTGCTGAATATTGAATGAGAGGGGTTTAAGTGTAGGATGGCAAGTGGAAATGGCTTCTTTACAACACAAATTAAGAAAAGGACAGATCAAACTTAAAAGAACCTGGAATTCTATTTTTGTTAAAGTTCATTGAGGGTTTTCAAGAAAAGTTTCTGCTAATAAACAAGACAACTGGAATTGCAGTTTACAGCAGCTAGGACATTCAGAGAATGGGGTTTGCACCAGGCAGGGTTTTTCAACCTTGGCAACTTTAAGAAGTGTGGACTTCAACTCCCAGAATTCCCCAGCCAGCCTTGCCAAGGTTGAGAAACGCTGCACTAGACCACCAGATGGCTGCTTTTGGTTTGTGTATTTTAGGACTTCAGCCACAGTGGATTATCAGGCTTATGACTTGGCATATTATGTGAACACAGCTACTGGGGGCTTATTCCACAAGTAATTGTAAAGTTAGCCATAGTACAATGCTATGCATAAACCCAGCCTTAGAACAGTACCTCACAGGATAGTGCTCAGGAAAAGCCACTCTGGTAACTGCCCTGAGAGATAGCTTGGATTCACATAGCATGCTAAACATAGGGAGATTTCCTTGGCTTTGGTGGTATGAATCTAGTCATTGTGGTTTGTGAGCCATGCCTTAGCATCACAAATGAACTCAATCTATTTGTGGGTTAGTGCAATGCATAAACCAATTCAGAATCAATTTAAAAATAATTCTACCTACAGCGGAAAAATGATGTCCCGCATTTGAAAACTGTATGATAAATCATTTACAGTAGTTTGTAACTCATGAAGCCAGGACCTTATTTTCAGGAACTTTTAACTACAGTGACCAAGTTCACATTATGTTAAATCGTAATACAGTTTACTTGGTTTTAGTTTACCATATAGCTTGAAATCTATTTTGTGATTTAGAGCTTAACCTGTTGTGCAAATCCAGTCAATTGGAGTTTATTCAACAAACCAAGGATGAATGCACTTGCTGAAATTATAGAACACCTCCAATATCAGAAATACCAGAAGTATTCATTTATACTTCTCACTCTCAATAAGGGTAGAATTATTTTCTCCCATGCACCAGAATAAACTATCCCAGAAAGAAAGCATGCCTAGAACAATGACACGTCAGCTGAATTTACACGTTTTCTAAATCAGTGGCAAGATTTATAACAAAGCTACAGCATGGTTTGGTTTTTGCTTAACATGTGAACACAGACATTGTGGTCAGGAAGACACTGTCCTTAGGTCATCATCTTGTATAAATTTAGCCAATTTTGGTTTATTCATTAACCAGTTATAGAAACCAGGGCACAAATAGTACGCAATCTCAGTCAAAAAAACACAAGATGCAAAAATGTCATACCTCTAATATTGAGAAAACAGCTGGAGTTCTGGAAAATATTGGCGGAAGGCCTCCTTGTATGTTTCTACCAGGCATTTATCAGTCATCACACTCATGGGTAAAGTACATGTTCTTCCTCTTCTGACATTGGGAAAGACTACAAGAATGGTGAAGAAGGGGCTGGACCTTGGAATTAAAATCTCCAGTTCCACAACCTAAAGTATATCCAGATGGTCACTTCACAAAGAATGGAAGGTATAAGGGTAGAGTGGGCCTATTTTTCACTGCTCAACACACCATGCTTGCTTGCTTGCTTGCTCTCACATATCATAATAATCAGTGGTGACCAGCCAGATACATACACAGTTGCAGAGAGTCTTTTTATTTTCATTTGCAAGCTGGATTTTTTAAAAAAATAAATCAAGTTGGCAAATAGATTTTGTTTCTTTTGCTCTAAGTGAACTGTAGAAAGCACGGGATAACATGGAGAGGGTAGGAGAGAAACGATGTAACAGCTGACTGAAGGAATAACGATAATGGTAAATAATGACTGAAGTATTAAACATGACAGTCTAAAAGAGTGCTTTGCAAATCCATAGCATAAAATAACCTAAGGAGATGGGCGGTGATAAATTTGATTAATAAATAAATAAAAACAAATGAGACAGTACAGTGTGCAGCAGCATCTGTATATAAACCATGGAGATATGAAAGTTTCAAACATCTGTCCATTTTGCTTAGCCATCCCAGGAAATAGCATTCTAGCTGTCTACCTTAAAGAACAGATCTATGCTTTTTGGAATAAACCCACTAGAGACAAAAAGAGCTGTATGTTTTTATTACAATAATGTGCATTTCATGCATGTTACCTTAACCCTCTTTAGCATCTAGTTACATGTTGGGTTTCTATGCTTCCATGTTACAATACAGAGTGAAGTCTACTAATGGTAGAAATTTCTCCATTTTCCATTTGTCTGGTGACTGACCACCTACAATTATTTTACTAAGCACTAAGAAACATTTTCACTACTGTTTCAACATCGGCTACTTTAATAAGTGACTGGCCCAGATACAAAATGAAAGGTATCCCTGTGTACTGCAAGACACTGTTCCTCTATCTATCTATCTATCAATCAATCAATCAAATTTTTATCACCGCCCATCTCCCCCCGGAGGAAGGACTCTGGGAGGTTTACAATAAAAATAAAATTTAAAATTCAATCCAACCTATAAATAATAAATTACATATAGATATAAATAGGAGATAAAAATACAAAATGCAATAAAATCCAGATGGCAGTAAGGTTCTACTTCAGTCCGTGAATATATAAGGGACCATTCAAGGATACCAGCCATTCCCAAGAATGACTATTCTCCTCCCTGCCCCAGGCGCAATGGCAAAACCAGGTCTTCAGTTTTTTATGGAAAAAAAACCCTGTTCCTTTCACTTTCTCCTACATTTTTTTTAAATTTCAATTTTTCCATCCCAATCCCAGAAATTATTTTGAGGATTCTTTCCTTTTGTTCCAGAGTCAACACCATATAACACAATCACCCCACTCCCTATATTTTCAGGGCTGTCACCCATCTAGAAATACTCTCAGCTGCTGAGACCAGAAAAAAAAAGGCTTATTACAAGCTTAACAAGAAAAGCTAAAAAGTTCGTATTAATTCTCCATCAGGATTTTCAGAGACAAAAGAAATTGCCTTCGTTATTTAGTACCAACTACTATAGAAAAAGAGAGCCAGTTTGGTGTGGTGGCTAAGGCATCAGGCTAGAAACCAGGAGACTGAGTTCTACTCCTGCCTTGGGCACAAAGCCAGCTGGGTGACCTTGGGCCAGTCCTCCTCTCTCAGCCTTAGGAAGGAGGCAATGGCGAATCACTTCTGAAACCTTGCCAAGAAAACTCAGGGACTAGTCCAGGCAGTCTCTGAGAATCAAACTGACTGAGGGTCAAAAAATATATATACAGTATATAAACAATGTTCGTTTTAATATGCAGAGCACCGATGAGATATGCAAGCAAACGGCCACACATTAAAAAAATTAGAAGTCCTTATGAATTTATTTACACAATTATTAAAGTACACAAATACAGTGGTAATACAAATGAGGTGTTCTGAGATATTGTTACCAATACACAGGTTTATAGAGACATTCTAACTATATTTTCAGCAGGTGATGGTGAGATTTAACTATAATGGAAGGGCAAAGAGTGCCCACAACCAAGAATTTGAGAAGTTTGCAGTCAACTTTTTAAGTATAGTACAGCAATTGAATGTTCCAGATATATAGAAAGAAGAGGCTGCCTTTTAAAGTCTCTAACATTACATCATTGACAACAAGTATTTACAAAAAGCACACTGAAGTGTAGAACTGTACAAATGGAAGTGCACATGCCCAAAAAACCAACATCTACAGCAACCAGTGATACAATTATTCAAAATTTTCCATGGACCAACATTAAAACAGATTCCCATTGCACTCCCCCAATCATAGGTTGCATCAAATCAGACCTTGAACATACAAATAAGCAATAGATTAATGTACTAAGGTAGCTAAAGAAAAGTAACAAGATTGTTCATAGTTCAAAATCCACAGAACTTAATGGGGGGGGGGGGAGAGAGAGAGACCTGACAAAGCTTTGAGACAAGATGCTTCCAAATTAACAGGAAAAAAGTCTTACGGAGTTGTACTAGCCACCAAGTTTCCAAGGAGGCAAGAATCTCACATTTATTAAAAAGTAGTAACAACACACCTACATATTGCATTTTCATCCCCAAAGTGGGACTGATGGTGCTTTGAGTGGTATTTGGTATGACTCACATGCCTTCTACTTTCCCAGATTACTAAGGGATAAATATATTGCTCATGAAAACGAAGATTCTTCATGTATATTAGCTGGCACACTAAGTGTTTTGGCCACTATATAAATATATCTTCAGCTGAAAGCCAGCTGTTCCAGGCTTGCACATTTTAATAAAGAATTAAAGAATTCAACAAGCTTGAATGTTCTCTTGATGTCTTGCAGAAGGAACAGATTGCTTCTAACTCCAAGCCTTAGCGGAACGCAGCAGGCTGGCGGCACTTGCTGCCTCTGTGCAATCAAGAAGCACCCCTACGACCACCCGGCTCCCACTGCAGTGGCAGTGCCTTATTGGCATCTGTATGAACAACCCAGCAGAAACAGGTATCCTGCCTCGCTCCAAATCCTCCTCTATGAATAAAAGTAATACATTCTACATTCAATATTAAAAACTTCCTGAAAGATTATTTTCGCACTTTGCCTTTTGTTCTTCAAAAGCATTATTTTCACCTCTACTTGGTACAGCTTTTTCTTCCAAAATATCTCCCACTCTTTCTTGGACAGCACTCGACACAACTCAACATTAAAAGAAAAGTGTTGGTGGTATATGGAGATTTAAAGTCTTAAAAAAAGAACCCCAACAACCCTGGAAGAACAAGACAGCCAAAAGTAAAACTAAAAATTAAAAACCCTCGAGAATCCCCCTTCTCCTGTTGAATGGGACCATACAAAAGTAAATAGTGTAAAATAAAAGGAAACACTTCTAATTCAGTTAGACATTCCCTTCTCACTTAAGCTTACAAGAAGTTTCAAGTCTTGAGTTTGTTTTAAACTAAGCTTCAGAATTTTCACATTTCCACACAGGGTTTGAATGAGACAAAAGACTGATTTTTTTAAATAGAGAAGTTAAGCCAATAATCTTAGCAAAATGAATACAAAACTTTCTTAAACCAAGTAAAAGTTTTATAATTACAGTAGAACAATAAAAAGGGGGTGAAGACTGCCGCCTGCTGAGGGACAACTAAAATGGCTATTAAATAGCAGGCGGCCAGTGCTGATACCATCTCTTTCTTTTCTAGCCCTGTTGCTAGAGTTCACATAAGGTTATTAGGTTTCGGGCTAAAGCCTCTTGTAGTGCAGCAGCTGCTGGATTCTGTCCATGTTCCTGTGAGTATCTTTAGACAGTGGCAAGGAGAGTTCCAGCTGGAATATTTCTTCTGCTCTAGTTTGGGATAGTTTGCTAGTAAAAGCCATTGATAACATAGGAGATCAGCCATGCATTATCTGCCCCTCAATGGCAACATTATTTCATCGATGCACAGCAGATTGGAGTACGCTGGTCGTCGCCAGAGCAGGAATCTATTGAAGCCAATGAACAGGGTATCAATATCAGCCCACACCTACTGAAACTGCATAAAACCTGGACCCATGCACCACTTTCCATAAATGCAATTGAACAGACACATCTACTTCAGAAGGGTGAAAAGCCAGTATAGAGATCTATGTGCCAACTGAATCAATGATACACCCACCTGTAATGCCCATGAAGGGAATGACAAAATGACATGTTCCTTCTGTATTAAAGGTACGGTAAAAAGGCTTCTTGTGAGCAGGGAGAAATAGTATGAAGGATGATGAAAAAAAGCACATGCTAGTTAAAAGAGAACAGATTAGATGACTCAGGTGAGCAGTAATGAAACCTAAAGCAAGAAGCAAGGTGACAAATGCGTTGTAAATCTGTCTGCATGTGTGTGTGTGTATACACACACACACACAAATATGCATTATTTACAATAATGTTCCCATCACAAATGCAGTGTCAACTGTGAACTCTGCAATCAGAAATTTGTGCCAAATTTGATAGTTTTCCAGTTCCAACTGTGATGCTGAAAGTGATACAAATTAGGAAGACCCTAGATCTAGATCCTTTGACAACCTGAACTTCTGAAGGATTAAAATATTCCTAGTTGAAAACAGGAACAATGTCAGCAGTGCCTTCTTTTCAAGGTCACATTTAATTCCAAATGTATCCAACATATAGGCAATCTGCTACCAAGTCATCTACAAAATTACTGAAAATCCTCCAATTTTTCAGATCAGGATGAAAACCATGTGTTTGCTTTGTATACACTAAATCAAATTTTGCTCCCCTTAAGATGTGCAAGAAGAAACACTTTTTTTAAAAAAAGTATCAGCTATGAATGCAAAGGGAATCCTATTTAGAATTATACAATAAAACTTTAGTACTTAGATTACCAAAACACTGCCAATCTCTAGAGAGCATCTTGCACATGATTGAGAATAGGAGGAAAAGCGTTTCAAAGTGCCCATCCTTACCTAGCCCAAATCCTTGCTGATGCAAGTCCCAACTCTGTAGTGTACCAGTATTCCAGCAGCCAGTTATGCTAGTTTGCATTTGTGCATATTTTAAGTGACAAGTCACCTCTTTATGTTGTTTCAATTTTAGGACCATTCCTTGAATGCACAGTTCGTAGGAACACTAAGTCAAATTGCCACAGCATTAATGTTTTGACATGTAACAAGAGGTTATTTTTTACAGATAAGGACCTCGATAGTAGACTGGATCCTTCAGTTTTTTTCTCTAAATACCCAGTTTTCAAACAGGAATTGTACATAAAAACAGGCAACTCAAAACTTAGCTGTAATCTTTAAAGAGTTTTGGCTATTACCAACCCCAGTTATTCAGCTGCTGATCTTTACATCTTCCCTATCCTCATTTCAACTTTCTTCCTGCCAAACTGGAGAGGAGGAAGAAACATGACATGTCTTCTTCACAGGGAAATGCAAGCAAACATTTATTTAGTATAATGTATCTTACAATCAAGGTAATTGGGAAGAGAATCCTTTCCCACAGCTAAAATTCTCAAGGCCGAATTATCCAGTTGATCTGATCCATGTGGATAATAAGTTGCAAATATAATAAATAAAGGAAAGGGCTCTGGGAGTCAACTATACAAAAGCAGTAGTGAGAAGAGAAATAAGAGTGAATCAACATCAAGAGGAGAAATTAGCATATTATGAAGCTTTATCAATGTCCTTTGGGCAGAAAAGCAGAACGTAACTCAAACAAACAAAAGGAATGGCAGGGAAAGAGAGCACAGCTGTTAGCAACATCTAAACATCTCAGGCTGGATAAAAAAGAGCATAAGAAACAGTTCTGGAAATATTTAAAGATGGCAGCACGCTACATATTGCCCATACAGACTTCGTTTTGCTCTGGGGAAGACCTACCTACTATCAAGACAAAAGGACAGATCAGCGGATAAGCTTCAGCTATCACAGATTCATTCATTTACTACCAACACAAGCATTTAAGTGTCTGCGGTAACAATTCCAGAGGCACAGTTTCCAGCTTCAATATCAGTTCTGAAAATGTTTTTTTAATCTTGGCTGCTTGTGGGAAAGGGAGAAAAATAAAGAGGCCACATTAATCTTTTGTTTTATTGATGCTACAAGGTAATTCTGCTTAAATTAGGCAGTGAAGATGTTCCCAGTTTTAGTTTTCACTGCAACTGAAGTCCTGTCCCCTTTTATGGGCATGTGATGCATATTAAAAAGGGGACAGGGCTTCAACTGCATGGTAACATCCACCATTTTGACTTTTTTGACTCCCCCGATATTCCTGTACATTGGAATAATTTTAATTAAATGAATATAGTTTCTAATCATTATCAGCAGTCACGATCTGTAAGTTGGGCAGCCACGTGAACTGACTAAATATTAAAAAATGTGCGCAGCAGGTATGTAGTAATATTTTGATGCGATTAATAAAACTTTCAGGCTTTCTTCAAGGTGTCTTGTTTTTCCAAATGGGCTACTCAATTTGCGTACTTGCTAAAGAGCAGATTCACTGCTAAGCAATGTAGAAACTGGAGTGATCCGTATGGAGTTATTCCAAATTTTAGGTTATCCTACCCTTTAGTAGTAGTATAAATCCTTTGGTTTCACTTACACATATTTTAATCAAACCATTCTTGTGAAGTACTAAAGCTTTTGGGAAAACGTGAACTAGTGAAACACTAAAAGCTTTTGGGAAAAAGCACATCTAATGTTATGTTATCTGCAAGGCAGAGGGAAATAAAGTGCAGAATTAACACGAAAAGCCACTCCGTTTGAATGCCCCAAAGGAGTTCATCCAAACCCACCCACCAAGCTGGAGTCTAGCGAGAAGGGACTCACCCAGTGCTGCTTTCCAACGAGGAGACGAGCAGCTACTTGCCATGGTGTTCGAAGGGAATGCTATTCTGAGGTGGGGGGGAAAAGACAGCCGTTTGAAACAATTCCACTGCCCAAAAGTTAATTGCAAGCTAAGATTCTAGGTGGAGCTGCTCTTTATCTGGAACGGAGCTCCTTTCAGAAGCCTCAGAGACATTGGCCTTCACAGGTTAGAAGCACTGCCCAAACTGGTCACAGTAGAGGCTGGCTTTATAGAACGTGTTTGGAGAACTGATGTATGAAGAAAGACTGCTCTGAGCAGCAGGAACACTCAACAGGATTTTGGAAGTGTTTTGTGTTCCAATGACTCCTAGCTCAAAAGGATCATTAGATTAATGGTTTATTGCCTGTGCTGGCCACTGATTCAAAAAAACATTTTCCTTTATCACAGTGAGAAATTTAACCCCTGGGTAATTCAAGAAAACCTGCATCTCTCATTAGCACTCAATTAAGTACAAGCTCATTCTAGAGCCTTCAGACTAGGATCCACCGATACAAACACAGGCTTTCAGATCAATGTGTTCACTAGAACAGAAGTCCATTTATTGCTCTCAACTGGCCAAGACAGCACAAAAGACAAAACCTAATCTTGTAAACTTACTACAAAAGATTAATTACACTTCTGTGTAGAGGATAGTTACATTTTTTTCTCAGTGCTTCTTTTCCTTTGCGTACATTTCAGCAAGCAATGCAAGTGCCCACACAAACCAACATTTCTTCCTAGCAGCAGGTGAAACGTAGTTAGACAAAACCATCCTCTTCTCATAAAAATGCCCAACTTTTCTACCGCTACACCTGAATGAAATGTTTAAGAACGTAAAATCTCACCTATAGAGCAGGAAACTCTAAGATCAAATTATAAAAAAGATACCTGTATGGAGTTCAATCCATCAAGAAACAAAAAGACAAGCTTAAGTGTTTTTTGTAAGGAAAAAATATTGATTACCATATCCCCACCGTGCAGATGATGACTAAACTGAAAAACTAATTATTTCTACCAGCTAGAAGTCACTGTACTATTCAAAAACAGTAAGAATACTCATTCACCAGCAATCACATTTTCCCAATTGTTTTGTGAACACTGTCCCTCCATTTTTGCCATGCTAACAAAAACATTTCTGACAGAACCAATGTTTGAAGCATGTCACTGAGAAAAAGTTATTAGGTCTGAAATTATCATGAAAAAGGATCATAATAACATAGGACGTCAAACACACATCAGCTAAATATAGGCCAACTTTTACAGAAAAAAAGATAAAGTGAACGGCTTGTTGTAGACTTTCAAATAAGTAATACTGTAAATACTGAACTCAATAAATGCTGGAAATATTTTTAAAAAAAACAATGCTGAGCCTAGGGGATCAGGTCATCTCTGTAGGTTGGCATGTGATTCTTCCATCCTCGAAGGGGAGATCAGAATAAAGCTGCTCACACAGATGAGCCTCATGTCATGACAATGCTCGGTACCTGTGGTTCCTGCACAATCTTTCTTGCCAGTAATTATCAGTATTTTCCAACCCTGGATATTTTAAGACTGAAACTTCAATTACCCAGGCAACTGACCCATTTATCAGTGAGGTAATAAATGTGTGTTCAGGCTTCTTCAGGCTCACATGATTAGTATCTCTTCCCCTCGCAAAAACCTACTCAAACCCACAACCCAAGTCCTCCAGATAGAGAAGCCCTGCTCATGCTGTCTCTGTACATTACTAGAGAAGTTGTGCAAGGTTGTATGAGTCCTGACAGCTGTCTCCCCATGAAGACCAAACAGGTGTGTATTCTCAAGGCTTTGTGTAAAAATATCTCAAAGCATTCCACTTATCTCCTGCAAAACTCTGCTCTTTTAGAAATGGCTCCTTCACCTGTCCCTGCCTCTGATCCAATTGACTACCATCCATCAGTATGATTTCAACATGAGTAAGACTCTTTAATGCAGTTTATCTCCACCCTGACTGATTCTGTCCACCACTATGGAACAAGCTAATCTATGCTGCTGCAAACAGGGAACTATTAAGTAAACTCTGGCTGGACTACAATACTCATAAAATCTTTGTTTATCTCTTACATGCCACCATGTATGGGGAGAAGAACTTTCATCTGGCTCACAATCAACTGCTATTTATACTGCATGCATGTTTCAGCAGAGGCCAAAATAAAAATCTGGCCAAAGTGCAGAACCTAGAAATTTTCGCAGTTTTATTTCATACTTCACAATAAAATTCAAACATTTAAGAAGGAAAATGTCCCTTTTAAATCCATGTCTCTGCTCTCTGTTAACTCTTCTTTCTTCATCATCTTCTGCTTTTTGCCTCATTTGTTCTTCTTCCTGCACTTCTTTCTTTGCAGCAACTTCAAATTCTCAGCTCCCCGCAGGCTCCACTCACACCCCATCCCCTGGTGTACCTGCTAGAGTGGTCACCAAGGAAATAGTTAATGTTGACTGTAAGGAGTCATAACTGGGATTTAATGCTGACAGAATTATTAACCAGGGTGCTAACGTAAGAATTCACACAATTTAATAAGGCTGAATCCTTAAAACTCAGAAGAGGCTAAGATTTCCATGCAGAGGTCTGGGCAATATGACCATAAGCACTACAAATACAGCAAGCAGGCTGTATTTTATCTTCAGCAAGGACCGTGATCTCTGAAAGCACGCTCTAAGAATGAAATCTCAGAATGATTTAAAAAAATGTGTGCTTTGGAATTATTTGGCCAAATCTTTAAAGTATTTGAATGAGAACTTTAATTTTGCTATTACAATGGAGAAAGAGAATCCATATTTTTGAAGCATTCAGTTCTACCCTGGTCCCAGCTGTTTGGTCCCTGGTCTTTGGCCTCTTATTGGCCTTAATACTGATCTTCCTCCCTTGCTGACAATTATGACACAGCTCTGTGCTACAGGTATCCTATCAGGAACGACAGCACTGAAACACGGTGAGTACTATTTGTGGCAACCTTAGACTACTGCCTCCATCTAGTATCCTAGGTGAACAATGAAACTGGTGCCCCCACCCACAAAAAGATTTCCGTTTTTAAAATTTGACTTTTCCCCCCTCAAAATTTGGAGCCATACTTAACTTGATATCCTAAGTGACTGTCTAGTTCACCTGCTTGGAGGAGTCAACCCTGATAGTAACTTTTCCTTCTCCATAGCAAAACCAGGCAAAAGGAATGGTGGGCTGGCAGAATTTGGAAGATTACATGGCAAATTACAAGAGCTTAGTTAGTTAGCTTACAGATAAGGCAAATATTCCCCTGAATTCTGAAAGGCCAGATGGAAGACTATTTTACTCCAGGCCTTACTACTATGACACAATATGTTAAAGTTATAAAACAGTATTTAAAAATCATGTCACTACAATGTACAGTTGGCTTGTTTGAAATAGACTATACATATCAAGAATCAAATTGCGCCAGATGTCAAACTGCAGTTAGTTAATTCTTAAAGGAAATACTTCCAAAGTCTATATTCAAGCCATTCAGAAATACATGGGCTGGTTAACATGAAAGCTCATGCACATCTTGCTAAATCACAGTTTAGCACTAGAAAGGGAAAATCTCTCTATCCAGTCAAAAGTCCTCTTCTTCCTTGTTGTCTCTGTTCTGTGCAACTTAGTGCACAAAGAAACAGGAAGGGGCCTTCAGCCAATGATATTGTGCAGCCCTTGGGAAGCAACCACAGGACTCTCTGCCCCTCCACCAGATAAAAATGGCAGATTCTAGTTTTGCAAGAATGCTAAACCCTTTTTCAAAAAGAAACCTTTCAGATCATTTATTATAAAACCTACTCTAGTTGCTTTTCACTAGGGAAAAAAAGAACACTGTACTTTTCACAGTCAGCTAAGAAAAGAAGTTCGATTGCATTGAGAATTCAAACTGCATTACACTATGAAATTTAGAGAAATTAATGTCACCTAATACGTATAAATCAAGAGAGAGAGTTATTTTTAATTGATTTTAGCACCTGTAAGGTTATTGGATGTGGGCTGCAAAAACCCAGTAGACTATTAGAGATCTATTTCTGCTGCCAACTAGTGGTTGTCTGGATTTTTGCAGCCCAGATCTATGTAACTAGATCCTAACCTACTTTTGAAATACAGTGGATTTTGGTATTCTTTGGGACCTGTAAAACAAGGAGAGGCAAGACCAGCCATGGAGTTACAGAAGGTTTGACCTCTTAGAAATTCTAAGCTCCTAACACTTCTAATATAATGTTTAGCTACTTAGCATTGTCAAGCTTTAAGATTAGCCAGATTTTCAAGTGATAGTTTGTCTTTTACAAAAATATTCTAATTTGGCTCCCTAAAAGTTTTTTGAAAGAGACATTCTCTCGAAATTCCAAACACAGTTGGATGAAAATAAAAGACACAATATTCTCAACCTAAAGCAATTTAAAATGATTTAAATTATCATGCCCATCAACCAATTTACTTCAAACTAATTATCCTTCTTTTAATCAGTTAAGCCACCGTTTTAAAAAGTAGTCTAATTTGTACTACATTTGTGTGCTAGTTGCACTATTATATATGATACTGAAGGGGCAGCGTTTTTAATTAGAAAAATAACACACAAAACTGTGTGGAGATGGAGAATTCAGTCTTCATGCATATGAAGAATACTGTTCTTTGGAATTCAGTTATTACCATCTGGGGGTTCAGGCTGATAATTATCTGTTCATCTGCATAAACTCATGTCAAATTCCAAAACCTTCGTCAATCTGTACCTAATCATTCACAACACTTTTTAACCATTAATGATATGTAGTCACTGGCAGCTTTTCTGTTCCATATCAGATTTTAGTTAGTCATTAACAAAATGAACAATAATTTTAAAATAATTTTAAAATAATTTGCTGCTGATTCCTCCCAAGTGTGCAAGACAAACATTAACCATATACCAAGAGAATGAGATACGGGGGTAAGGCAAGATGGGCTTGAAATTTAATGCCTTCTAAACTCAGTATCAAAACCAAAGAAACATTTACACATATTGTACATAATACAGCTTGCTGGCCTTCAGTGAGTCTGATGTAAAGGAAAGCAAATAATTACATCTTAAGAGTCCAAAAGTGCTTTATTTCAGGTAACTTAAGAGGTTAAAATGCGCACTTTCTTCCTCTTCCTTCGAGGTCTGCAGGAGCTTGGCTTTACAGATGGAAGGATAAAAGAAAGAGTCTCAAAACCTCACAAGGTTTCATTTCTTCAAAATTAGCAAGTCTCCCACAGGATATACTTACTCAAGCCCTAAAGAGAAATATCTTTCTCAGCATGTAAGGGAATGCCCTTGTATTAAGAGCCAAGGAGATCACCATTTTATTTATTGCAACTTTGGGTAGTGCATAATGAAGTATTTTCTGAAATATTTGCTCACCAAAAACAATGGAAACAAATAATCCAGAAATTTATTCAGCAGACCATCATCTGCTCCAATGTAACGAAGCAGGGTTTTCAAGAAAAATAATAATAATATAGTGTAATAAAATAGTTATAATTACTATTATAAATAATTTCTTTATTAATATGTTAAAGATTTTGGACCTGCAGAATGTAGTCAGGTTATTTAAGTACTTGATTGCAAAAGCTTGTATTAGGTAACAAAAGCTATATTCCCATGGAGCTTAAACTTTTAAATTATATATTCCTTTAAACATTATTCTCTGATCAGAGGTCATTTAGTATTGCTTTAAAAGACTGCTGTTTCAAATATCCTTTTGTCATAAATTCAGATTACATATCTTTCATCTATAAAAGTGTACTATCAACAATCAGGGTTTATTAAACTGGGACTAAAATAAGCAATGCTATGAACATTTACTAAATGCAATTCTGTCCATATTCCTATAAGCACTTCCTTTTTTCCTTTCTAATGGCAACTAATACATTGTAACTAGAGCTACCCATACCTAAGATGAAAAATGCAAATGATTACTAGAGGGCAGAAAGTAAATTCTAATTTTTTGCTGCTAATGGTCTTCTGAATTTTTGCAGCCCAGGTGTGGCAGTTTAACTGTACAGTTTAACTGTAATCACTTATGCTTTTACAGACTACATTTATATTCACCCATAATTACTTCTTTGGGTGAGTTTTCCACTTCTTAATTACAAATCTTTGAGCCTCTCATTTGACCACTGGTGCTAAAATCATTTTTTATAATTAAAACATCTATATCGCCATCCTAGTCACCTGTAGAAACTTTTGCTACTTTACTACTTCCTCATGTAACATGGGATCACAGCCTAATTTACCAAGGCTTGGAATCTACACTTCTTTCTTGATTAACTTCCCCAATTTTTATAATGTGCTCTCTGTCTTTGATTATAATCCCCCATCAGCATCTAACTCAAACTTATTGTTTCTAAATTCCCAGCTTTTTAAAAAGATATTTGAATACAGATACAGAATCCTGAGACCCATACTTCATTGCTGAACACTTTACAAGTCAAAATCCAATTTTTAACACATTATATATGAACTCCCAAACTGACGTGATTGCATGCCACACATACATTATGAAATGAAACAAAAACTTACAGCTAATATTATTTAACAGCGTGGTAAGAAGTTGTCTTTTGTTTAGAAATACATAAAAACAAGGTAAATGGCATTAACATTATCCTATTTCATAAGATGCAAAAAATGCATTTTTCTTCTAGCATATGCTGGCCTTTATACATTGGAAATCTTTATTTATAGCCAATTATACAATGTGTTGAAACTTGACACAGATGTATTTTGAGTATTTGACATACATTTCAAAAAATGATGTATGCTTTATGGGAAAAATTGCAAGCCATGACTAATGGTCCCAAAGTCAAGGTGCTTGATTACTGCAGACATATTCAGATTTTACTACTACTCTAATTTAGCTGTGTATTTCCTACAAGAATGCATGCCCAAAGCTAATCTGAAAAAGCATTTCTGCTTCTCAAATCAAATAGGATTCTTAAAAGTGCTAAGAAAAAAAATCAAAGATGCATGAACAGCACCTACTGAATTACTATAAAAGTATACAAAGGAAGCACAAGAGACTCTTTCCTATTTTCATCTCTTATTACTCACAATCCTTTCAGATGTTTAGTATTCCTAAGTAAATTCCTCCTACAACCGATACTATTAAATACAATTGATTATACCAGACAGGAGCTGGTAACTGTAACTATTTCTCATTAAGTGATAATTTATTTGGAAATACAACCACAAATTATGTCAAGATCTCAGAGTTGTTGGCTGCTAGGTTTGGCTTTTTTGGGGGGGTCACTAAGCACTACTAAACATAATGCTAAGTGACCAGCTATAATTGATGTTATCCATCTCTAATACTGGACAAATTGTATTTGTCCAAGGTTAAAGGAAGAGTGCTTATTGATCCTTCTTCATCAAACATATCCAATACTAATATTCATTCATTTGCACAAGGCTTCCGAGATCTGCAGTGGTTAAGAAAAAACATGACCTTTAAGTCAGTTGACGATTCACAGAGTATAGCAAAAGTCACTGAAATTTCCATGGCTGTTAAAAGTCTGTACCCTGTGAATACACAAAGATCCAAAAAGGTGTTAAGCAAGGGAGGTATCCAGCTATAAATTTCCATAGCCTATTAGTCCCTCTCCTTCACATTAAAGCCTCAAGATCAGAGGCCTTCACAAATAGCTATTCTTCAGCTGATTCCGTAAGAGATCAGCATGTTTAAAACATAACAACAGTGAGGTAAGCCATTCAATTCAGAGCCCAGGGCATTTCCAAACTGAAAACGAATGCCAAAGAAAACTATATACACTTCTATTTCTTTCCCCATAAAATGAATAGTTTTGTACCTGTGAGGTTGACATGCGTGAGGTATCTTGTCGACCTGTTAAATCAGACGAGGAGATATTCACAGGGGCCCCACGATGCAATCGCATACTCACTTTCCGTTCTCGCTCCATTCCAGAAACTGGCCGAGGAGATGTATTTGCTGACACCCCCCACAAAAAAAGGAATTATCATTATCAGGTTTTGTACATACAGTATAATTATTGGCTATGAGTTATTCCTGGATTCTGTAGACTTTCTTGATGTAGTCAGTATATAAGCCAGTGTGGTTAAATGTTGGACAGGCACCAGGGAGACCCTGGATCTAATCAACCCACAGCCATGAAACCTCACTGGGTAACTTTGGCCACTCGCTCACTGTAACCCTGTCAGCCTTCCCAGTAGACCAGACAGGAAATAGGACCAGGTAAGCTAATTCTACTTTATTGTAAAAGCTACATTAACAGAATCTTGGAAGTCTGAAAGTACAATTCTCCCACCATCTACCGCCCAAGAAACTAGGGAGGGTCTCTTCTGAGCCTCTTGCCCTGCCCACTATCCAGCTGCAGGCTATGCTGTTATCTGACCATTCCCTAGGCAGCATCTCTTCGCCTCATCTCCCAAGGCCTTTCCCACATACCATTACATCACCCAATCTACCTTACAGGATTGTTGGAAAAATCGGGAGGAGCGAGTGTCACATATTCCAACAGAAAAGTATATATGTAGCACAGGATGGAACTGTGGAGTCCTTGGTGCTCTCTGAGCTTGGCTGTTTGCTTGCAAATGTTTCATTACGCAATTAGGTAACATCAGCAGTGCAAGGTCACCTAGTTGGGTAATGAAACATCTGCAAGCAAACAGCCAAGCTGAGAGAGCACCAAGGATTCTACAGTATTATATATGTCGCCTTGAACTCCTGAAGGAAAGGTGGGATGAAAATCTGATAAATAGAAAAATAGTTGGTGTCAAACCATGAACCCTAATTCAACCTAGGAAGTTTAGTTCAATAATTTTTATTGCTCTTAAATGTACACCCACTCCTTGTTAAGCGACTTCCTCAGTTACCAACCATTCGCAAATACAATGGTAATAAAATACTCATTTTCCAACCAATGCACGCACTTACGACCGAATTTCATGATGTCTGACAACAACGCATGCCAAAGAATGAGTAATGTTGACATAGCTGTACAAGAGAACTTTATCTGAATGAGACTGCAGCAACCAGTGATCTTCAC
This sequence comes from Candoia aspera, assembly GCF_035149785.1. Lineage (NCBI taxonomy): Eukaryota > Metazoa > Chordata > Lepidosauria > Squamata > Candoiidae > Candoia > Candoia aspera. The sequence goes on along the minus strand of NC_086154.1, from coordinate 112,851,827 downwards.
AGTGTCTCATGTTCACTTAGTATCCATTTCGCTTAATGGCCTGGTTGTTGGAATAGAACTCTGTCACTAAATGAGGAGTGGGTGTAAAATGTTAAGGAGGATCCAGAATAGCTTAAATTCTTTTAAAAGCTAGGTAACTTTCCTGTTGAATTACGATAATTTAATGTTAGGGTAGCTTAAGTTTGGTAACTTCCTTAAAAAGTTGCAAGATGTTCACTATTGCCATTTGACAAGAAGAAGTTACATAGATTATGTTCATGTATTGACAAAAGCTGGTTTAGACTGCAATTCTTACATGCAGGCCAGTGTATCTCAAAGGCATTAGGACTTGAAGCCAGATTAGCTGAAGGGCTGCTGCGTAAGCTTGAGAACAAAAATCTGAGATCCTGTTCTCTGAGTGTTCTAAGTTCTAGTCACAACCTTAGAATTACTTTCTCTGTCAAGTCCATGTTTCCTTATTCGCTTGTCATTAGAAGAATGTTAAAAATTTATTGGGTACTATGAATGTGTTTAATTATGGGGTTATCTATTGCTTAGCTTGTATAATCCATAATCCATTGAATACAGCTCTATGATTTGAGTACTTACTGTTTTTTTGTATTTTAAAATGTGATGTAATTCCCTCTGAAATCAAATACCAGACTACAGCAAGAGCGTGCAAAGTATTACAGGCTCAAAATAGCCATTTTGAGTGTAAAAGCTTGGAACAAAATGTTTTATGTTCAATCATCTATCCCAAGTCCACTGAAAAATGGGCATTTTGTGCCAAGTTCTTTCAAGTATTGGGATGTCAAGAGATTCACTTTTTTTTTTAATTGCCAAGTCACAGAGACTTACAGAATCCATTAGTTAATAAAAGGGAAAACATGGGGAGGGGACATATTAGTCAAGTTCAGTCATGTTCAGAAATTTACCTAGCAAGTAAACTGCTGTTTTTAAATTTGCTGCTATCAGGAAATTAGTTCATGAGTTATAATGACATTGCTTGTGGGCTTCACTTGTGTCTGTGTGTGTGTTTTCCAGATACTTGTCTCGTTTCATGTCAGAAGTGCAGGAAATAGAAAGGGGGAAGGTATTAATTAAAAGTTAAAAAGTTAAAAAACATTTAATAAAAATATAAAATTTATATAACTCTAGTCCAATGTTGGGCCACATTGATGGCAGTGTTTCCGATCAATAAGTCATTCTGTGTGCATGTCGGTCCCAAAGGGCTCTGTAAAAGATGGGTAGTTGTTTGAATATTGCCGCATTCGCAGCAAATATCTTTGCCCTCAGGGAGAAACCCCCATTTTTCCATATAATCTTTAGTTCTGGCCAAACCAGTGGGCAATCTGTTTAAATATCTCCAAACTGTCCACTCCTCCTCCGAACCTCCAGGCAACTCCTCAAGAGGTTCTATTCAATTATGAAGATGTTTTACTTGAGATTTCCATCTTTTTAATCGTTCTGTTTGAGGTGTAGTAGCAATCTCCTCAGCACAGTCTAAGAAGCTCCTTCTTGACTTCAATCTTTTTTAGGAGGTACTTGGCCAAATAATGGGTGTGCTGGATCGTGTAACACCTTTCCATATTCCACGCCTTGTGCTACACTCCTTCTAATGCCTGGCGTGGTTATTCCCACCAAGATATATAATTTATCAAGTGGAGTGGGGCGTAAGCATCCAGTAACAATGCGGCATGTGTCACTAAGCACCCTATCCACCTGGGTAGAGTGCGCAGAGCAGGCATACTCTCCCGCCGAGTAGCACAATGCAAGGGCAGCCGTGCATAGAGTAGTAGGGTGAGCACCCCAAGTAGTACCAGCCAACTTCCTGAGAAGATTATTATGGGTGGAAATCTTTTGCTTTAAGTTGCAACAATGACTTTTAAAGGTTAATGTTCAGTTCGGTGTTACACCAAGGTAACATGGTGCCTCACAATGTGCCAGACTCACTCCATCCCAGATAATAGCAAGCCTACGTCTGGCCTGCCTATTTTTGAGATGGAAAGCACAGACATTAGTTTTTGACAGGATAGGTTTTAGGCCATTCTCATTATAATATTCAGACATACTCTTAAGAGCCAGGGGGGTGAGGAAGGAACCTCCATGTGGTGCCCTCTGGTAACAGCAAATTATCTTTTCGCTGGCTAATCCTTCCAACCCAGAATGCAGGAAATGTCTTCCAGATACAAGAATATGCACTGTACCTATGCATTACACAGTGTTGTTCTGTTGCTGAGCTTTCAAGACTGCCACACACCATACTGCTTGGTTGCCTGATCTAGTGGGCAAGGACAAATACAAATACAAAAAGTGTGCACTGCACATGCAGCTTTAAGTCAATAGTCAGAAATGTGTATTTCCGCTGATGCGGTGCTGTTCTTAGGCCGTGTGAGGGAGCATCCTCCAGATATATAGACCTTAACTCTCACAATTCTCAGCAAGGGCCATGATGCTTAGGGTATTCAGGTACTTTGAGCCAAACATATGCAGGGCTCCCAGCCTGGGAAAGGCTTTATAGTGGAACACCTTGTATTTTGCATTTTATTTGGTTGAAGTACACTCAACATGGAACATCCCAATAGAACATTCTGAACTTTTTTGCATAGACTTTTTGCTATAGATCCATTACATAAAATAAAAAGGAGATGATGTTAACATTACTACAGCTGCTACTGGTTCCACAACTCCAGGATATGAGGAGAACCAAGGCTAGGCAATGCTGCTTTTCTACAATGGAGCCACAGGTGGTCCTCAAGTTACATCTATTTGTTCAGTGACTGTTCAAAGTTACGACGGTGCTGAAAAAATGGACTTTCGACTGGTCCTCAAAGTTCCTGCTGTCACAGTGCCCCCTCAGTGATGTGATAAAAATTTGAGCCTGCCCACATTTATGACCATCTCCCTACTGCCGCCCCCAGCTGACCTTTGTCATCTTTGCCTGGGAAGAGGTGGAAGTCCAAGGCAATCAGGTTGAAAGGTGAGAGCTGGGGGCAGGTGCCGCAGGCAGGTGCTAGGGAGTGGGGGGCTTGCTGCAGCCTGGTGTGCTGGGGCTTGTTGCTGGCCGATGCTGCAGGGGCATGGGGCTGGTGCTTGAGGCAGGTCACTGCTGCAGGGGCCTGCCACGGCATGGTGCTTGAGGTGGCACTCTGGCCGGTGCTAGGCCCAGGGGCAGTGGTGGTGGGCTAAGACTGCTGAAAGCTGCCACCGCCGAGTGCCACCTCAAGCCCTGTGCTCCCTAGCGCCAACCCACAGCACCACCCCTGGCCCATAGGTCTGACCCGCCGGCCTGCTTGCCTGGGACTCCTGCCTCTTCCCACGCTGCAGTCATGCAAGGTCCTCACTTAATGCCCTGCGTGGTCCTGGGGTTACAAAGGCAACTGGGACTACTGGGATTTCTGTTGTTAAGCATTGTGGTCACGTGACATCACACTTTATGACCATACCACTTAGTGATGAAAATCCCGGTCCCAATTGCCATCATAACCCGAGGACTACCTGTACTGCTTTGGAATGGCCTCCTACTGGAGAGGAGCCTTGCCACTCTCCTGCAACCCCTTGGCCTTTAGGAAGCTATTAAAAACTGAAATTATTCTGGGAGAGCATTGTCATGGTTTTGATGACTTAATTTACTGCACCATTTTTATTATTTAATTCCCTTGTATTTATGGTCATTTATATTGGTATTCTATGTAGATGTTTAAATTGTCATTTCACTGTATTCACTGAAAAATGGCAAGAGTGGATTGATTATGGTGGGGTGTTAATCCAATAATCAATCAATCATACTTAATATCGTGCAGTTGCTTCAATGAGATGTATTGCTTGCAGGAAGCAGCCTCCTGAAAGCTTGGAACGGCAGCTTTGCAGCCCTACCTAGAACTTCTGGGAGCATGCATGCTCAGAATAGCTCAGGTTTGCCATCAAGCAGTCCCCTCAAGCCTTTCATCTTCAGTTGCTGTTCAGTCCCATGAACCCTCATGGGGTACTGCTCGTAAGTGAAGTACCTTGAAGAACGTGCAATCTTCTTAACACTAAGACTTTCTTACTGCAAATATTCATCACAGGGACAAAGGTTACACGACTCAGCTGCCTCCTTCCCAAACACAAGCACACAACTTCCCCTCAAGGAACATTAGAATGTGGGAAGTCTTCCTGATAGCAGTATTTATTGGTAATATAAGGCTGGCAACAATAGCATTAGGTAATGAACAGCATTTCATTTAGATGGTGGGAGACCCAGATTTAAAATCCCACCAAAATGTGTGTCTTGAACGTTGGCTGAGGACATCAGTCAACCTAATCTTATCACAACCAGTTGTTCTGGAAAGAGGAGGAGGAAAAGAGGTTTGTACGGTGAAAATAGTAGAAGTTTGCTTCGTGAGTGCCTTATAATTTTGCTATTACACATGGAAATGCAGTGTTGTGATATAGTTAGGCTAGAGCTGGGGAGACCTTGCTGCAAATGCCTGATCAGTTAGAAAGTTCACTGGGTCAGCTTGCAACAATTCAATGCCTCTCAGCCTAATCTATCTCACATGACTGTGAAGAAAAATATGGAGAGAGAAAGAGAGACCCCTTTCTTGGAAGAAGTAATAGGAAACGGATTTAGACATTGTTTTTTTCTTATTAATAGCACCGTTCCCATCTCTTTTCTTCAAAACAGTTACTGAAAACTCAATTTTTATTTTTTAACAAAGAATTGGTACAAAGCAGTAAGAGCAACTGGTCTGCCATTCAAAGGAGTAAAGAAAAAGATTCTTCCGCTTACCGGTATGTGAAGTTGGAGTAAGAGGAGTTGGTGGAGCTACATCTTGTGTCCCCCTTAGCCTCCCTGAGGCAGTAGAAGGTAATCCACGAACCGCTGGATTGCGTGTGTGTCTCATTCTTTCTTCTCTCTCTCTTCTTTCACGCTCAGCATCTTCTACTGCTCGGCTTGCACCCTTCAAGAAAAAACAATAACCATGGCTAGAAGTTGGAAATAATGCAGGGCAGCCATAGCAGAATCTATAAATGAGTACTTTATATGTTAGAATAAATCATTTATATCAGAGCAAATGTCTTACCCCAAGTTTCTGATTATGCTGTTAAAAACAGCATGCATTGTCATAAGCACATTTGGCTGTGCTTATTCACACCACTCAGCAAGTCACAGATGATATTTTTGCCAGAACTGGACCAAATCAGATGCTGATCTAATAGGTGGCCTTGAGCAAGCTATTTTATCAGCCTTGTTTCTTTACTTCTGCAACAAAGCAGGAACTAATTGGGATGACAACCTACAATGATTAGTAAATAAAAGAAGTATCAGCCATTCCAAAACTTAGGAAGACTGCAGGGAACTGGCTGGACTGGCACTTTCAATTTCTCCTTGGCTGAGTTCCTCAATGATACCTCCAAGAAACTCCCCAGAGCTAAGGGCACTTCAGACAGAGAGGCACAGAACTCTGATCTTACGATCCTGCATTATGGGTAAATATTCTGGAGACACCCTGAATTGATCTGATACAGGCTATCATTCTACTGATGGGACTTGTGATCAATGAGAGAAAGTCAACAGGTTTCAAACAAATATTCATCAGGTAAGCAAAACATCTGACTTTCAGGGTAAAAAGAGTTAGAAAATACATTTCAAATGAAGGAATCATAATGGCTAATAGAGAATATAGCAGCAACCATTTTACTTCTTAATACTGTTTTTTAAAAAAGCAAACCATCACAGAAAGATATGTCTGTTAACTTGTTTCACGGTACATTAAACTGGCAGCAGTTGATGACATTACAAAAGATTGCTCAAAAAAGGCAAAAAATGGAGCATGAAAATGCTGAATATTACAGAAACGAAAAGAGAATAGTACAGGTTAAAGTTGCTTCTTTCACTAAACTTAACAATCTCTGTTCCATCAACATTACCAAATATTAATGCACATAAATCTGACTTTATACAGTGTATAGTGGATTGGTGACTGCTGTCTCTCTCTAGACCAGCAGTGGGTGGCAGGGGAAGAGTGAAAGTGAAAGTTTTGTACATTAAAATCTATTCAGGCAGCATGGGATGGACCCCACCAGTGGGAGGAAAGCAGGAAAGTAACTTTGTTCAGAGTCCTTGAAACAATTTTTCATTCCACAGATTAACAAATAACACTACGAATATGGGGGGAAAGCACACACTATTTGCAAATATTGAGATGCCCGATCTGGCACTTTTTTGAAAACAATAATTAAAAAAAAAACCACAGATATTGTTTGCTTTGGCATTTTTTTTAAGTCAAGGACATTTCTGGCTCCTTGTTTTATGTGTACTGAATGACATACTGACCTGACGTATAACAAATTTCCTAACAAATGCACTGTACAACAGTGATCATGTGTTTTGGTAGATCTGTGAGATCCACTATCTGTGGCCAAGTGCAAATTGGTGAAATAGCCCAATGTATACTGTAAGTTAAAGAATGTTAGAGTTTTGCCCAGAACATTGTGATCAGGAACAGAACTAAGTTCTATTGATTAGTTCAACTAATCAATTTGTTGATTGCAGTGATTTCTGAACAAGTAGACATTCAGGGCTGGAACTTGTATTCGAAGGCTGCACTGAATGAGTGTTCTGATTTTCCAGAGGGTGGCAAATAGAAGAAACCACCTGGGCACAGAAGTGACAACAGTGTACTTTCCAGTTATTCAACTGCTCTTGGGATTAAAGGCCAAAATTAGGTGGACAGTCATTGTATTTAAGCAAGGGGAGAAGCAAGTATGAGGCAATCAACATGGGTGACTGGCATCATGGTATCCCAGCAGTCATATATAACTTGAATGGGAGTATAAGATGCTTGAAGACTCAAGGCCCAATGGACAGTCTGTGGAAATACCAAAAGTGAATGTGAAGATGCAGAACTGAAAGAAACTGGGATAAATGCATTAATGGTCATGAGATGACCAGCTTCAATCATGACTTTCTCCAGATGAATGAGGAAGGCCCTGGCTTGGTTATCTTGGAGCAAGGAAAGATGGTGGAAAGGGGCATCTTGATTAAGATCTACTGCAAATTTCCCCTTTGAATCAAGCTTTAATCTTGAGGAGAGGACCTAAAAGTAAGTGATGGTCCATACTGATGTATCTAAGGGAATGTGTGTCATAGCTGGACCTATACCACTTTCCTTTTTTTTTCTTTTTGTCTTGATTGTTATCAAGTGCAGAAGACTTGGCCATTTGTCATTTCCTAACAGGACAGTTCTAGCAGCAGGAGCTGGGGAACTCAGATGGATGCAAAAGGAGGCAAGAGGAGTCCCAGACAACTTCTGAAACATTGTACAAACTCTGCAGAAAGATGGAGATGAAGAAACTATGGTAGCCTCAAAGTCTGCTGCTCTACGAGCTTGTTCCCAACGTATGGCTCACAAGTGGGACAAACGATTCAGAGTCTTCATATTTATGAACAACAGTATTTAAAAGAATCTATTGCATCATCTTTCCTGAAGTACAAAAGGTAAAGGCTCTGTCCATCTGAAAAAAGAAGTTCACTACTGTAACTTTGGTATTTGTGGAATGGGGCCTTCAAGGTCTAAAGTGGGGGGGAAGGAGAGGGACTGTAAACACCATACCGAGCTTTCATGCACTAAAACCGCAAAAGTTATGAAACTGGAAGATTTCCAGAAGAATTTAACATGATGCTCAGGAGAATGAGCCTTCTGTTTTTGAGGTAATTGAAAACAAACTTAGTGGAATAAGCAGTAGCTATGCCTACTCATAAAAGATGACGCACATAGCACATGGTTCCTGCAAAGTCATCTGTACGGTCTAGAAGATTCTGAACAGGTTCTGTGCAGGCCCAAAAGCTGTATGTGCAACAAAGAGACCACAATGCTGCTTTAGATTTCATTAAATTCACCATCAAGTGAACATAAGAATTCAGTTAGGCTTTGGAATAACAGCCATGTTATACATTACATTTAAACAAAAATAGTCCAACTCTTTTTTAAGTATTCCCAATCTTCGACACTTAAATACTTACAAATTTGAGCATGTTCCAATCAAATACATAGTCATAGGAGAAGCCTTGTCTATGGAAGAGATTTCTGAATAATTGTCTTAGATATGAATAATCCGGTTTGTCATCAAAACGCAGTGAGCGGCAGAAATTCAGATAGGTAGCAAACTCGGCTGAAATGAGAAATCCCAATTTTATATTAGCAGAATATCAATGCAAACAAAAAGATCCACTGTAAATGCACCAATTCACTGTCCTTCCACATTTGCCTCAGGATTTTATATAATGATTGGGGTGGCTGTTCCCTTGAAATAAGTGAAGGTTCTGCTCACCCTGTAACTGAGTGAAGCAGTATTATTTTTTTCCTTTACAAAATGTACAGAAGAGGAAGCTGTTCTATACAGCTTCAAGTGCTAACATTATAAGGATACATATTCTTAAAAGAAGAAAGCTCTTTTTTCCAGTTAGAACAGGAACAGGCCATTTACAAAATGAACGGTACAGGTAGTCCTTGCTTAACAACCATTCGCTTAGCAACTATTTGAAGTTACAATGGCACTGAAAAAAGTGGTTTACAACCAGTCCTCGCACTTACGACAGCTGCAGCATGCTGCAGTCACATGATTGCCCTTTGCAACCTTCCCAGCCAACTTCCGACAAGCAAAGTCAATGGGGAAGCCAGCAGGAGGTCACAAGTTGTGGTCACATGATGTCTTCCTTAACGGCCATGGCAAAAAAGGTCATACAACCAGGTGCAGTTATGTGGTGCCTCACTTAATGCACTACTTAATGATGAATTTTCTGGTCCCTATTGTGATTGTAAGTCCAGGACTACCTGTACAAGTGAATTAAGTGCTACTAATCTTCAAATTTAGAAATAAAAAACTTGCAACCAATAAGGAAAGTACTTGTTAATGGAGGGCTAGCTATACAATGAGCAGTTTGTCATAAGGAATGAATATTTTATGCAACAGAAAATCTATAAACAGATATAATTCTCTGAAAGGACAGGCAAAGGGAATGAGGGGAGTAAATTATCTACTGGCCACTTTAAACATATTCACTAAACTCAAAGCTAATTTATGCCAATGCGTGCCAGAATTATTCCTAAAACAGAGATACAGCAAAATATGTGACATTATATTAAAGGAAGAATTATTGTAAACTTAGCTTTAAACACAATCCGAATAAATTTATTCCAGAGAGGGAACTTACAAGGGTATCCTTTACACAAAACCTCAATGGGAGTAGACATTTTCTTTTCGCTGATGCGTTCATATTTCTGTCTCTTTGTAGCTGCCTTCAGTCCCTGCCAGGGGAGGGAGCCCAGGTTAAAATACATGAGTACATAGCCCAAGGACTCCAAGTCATCTCTGCGAGATTGTTCTACAAGGAGTATAAGAGTGGAGCCATTAGGTTCTATCATTTGGAGAAACAGTGCAAAGACGTTTAAAGCAACAAGTTACGTAGGCAAGATGTTGATCGTAACAACTTACATAACTGCACGAAAAACACAACTAAACAGTTATTTTAAGCATGCCAGAAAATAATGGTGCCAAGACCAGAGAACTGGCACAGGCAGAAATATAGTTATAAGGCAAAAAGCTAAAGATGACTCAGACAACTGAACCAAACCACACACTGCAAAGTTAATCATCACTCTTTTCAGCCCAGAATAAAATACCAATGTGTTCTATAACTCGTCCAGGAATCAACAACTTCTGTGAGCTTCATCTGCAAAGAAATGCCTTTCCTACCCCGTGTTCCCATTCTCTATGGGAACTTCCCTTCTTTAGACTATTGCCCCCCGAAATGAAGATGGCCCCAACTCTCATGGCTTTCGGGAAGCTGGTAAAAACTTGGCTATTCTGGAAGGCCTTTCATAACTGATGAACATGGAGCCACCAGTGCTAATCTTAAATTTGCATTTTGTATTACTGTTGTTGTTACTCTTTTAAATTTTAATACTGCTTAGAATCCACTTGGACTGAGGACCAGATAAATCCCATACAAACAAACAATGCAAGAACACATCTATCAACCCATCCCAGTAGAAAAACACCATGTTGTTTGCAATGCTTTGTGTGCAAATACTAAATGTGTGCTCATAATACACAACGCTTCCTGTGATATATCAGAGAAGTTATATATTTAGTGGTAGCTAGAACACTTTGATTTTTTCTGGGTCTCTTACTCTATGAAGTTAACAGTTACAAAAATCTACTGCCAGCTCACCAATTCCAAGATGGGTATTAATGGAGGCATAGCGGGCAGTTCCTGTTAAGTTTTTATTTTCACGATAAGGAATATGCTGGTGAGTACGAGCGTCCCGGTATTTCTTGGCCAGCCCAAAATCTATGATGTAGACAAGGTTGCCCTTCTTGCCTAATCCCATCAGGAAATTATCCGGCTTTACATCTCGGTGGATGAAGTTCTTTGAATGAATATATTCTATTCGGCTTATCTAATTGCAGAAAAACATAATTCCAGAATTAGTAAACATATAACTCTATACATTTAGCTGTTCTTTTGTTCTGAATAACACTAAAATCCTATTTTGCTAACATTCAAGTTTAAACCTTAAGTGAATTACATTATTTTATTTATTTATTTGATCTTCAGATCCTAAGAACCACGTTTTGGAAAAGGGATGTTTTCTAAAAGGGTAGTCATGGTCTCACTGGATAAGACTTGTGTTTGAAAATATAAACAGTAGAACATAATTTATAAATCACAAATCTAAAGGAGCCCAATGACATGTTTGATCACTGTTATACAAAAAGATGCTAGCTTTTGTGATGACATTCATAGAAAGGAAACCCAGCTTGTATTATTTACAATACTTATTCAGAGAAAGTGCACATAACATAAGCAGAGCATTTTTAGGAAACTCTCATTTCCAATAACCAAAAATGCAATGATTTTAATACCATTTGGTCAGCAAGTAGAAGAACGGTCTTGAGGCTGAATTTCCTTGAGCAGAAGTTAAAGAGATCTTCAAGACTTGGTCCTAGCAATTCCATCACCATTACATTGTAGTCACCTTCAGCACCACACCATTTGATTGTGGGAATGCCCACTAGAATGTGGAAAAACAGATTATTCATAGCATGTTATGAAAATTACAACATACATACATACATATGAATGATATTTACTGAAAATGTATGCGATGCCTTCACATATACCTTATCTAATTTACAACATATTTTTCTTTTCAGGAAAAAACTGAAATACCCTACATTCATAATGTATGATCCTTCCCTCAACGCACGTCCACATAGGAAGTCAAAAATGAGAAGAAGGCAAAAGCTTTATCATAGTTCTTTGCTGGCCAAAATCATATAAAACTATAATCTGTCAAACTTGAACACAAGAAAAAGAGTGGAGGCTATCATTTGTATATAAATAGTTAAGAATTCAAAGGTCTGTTTATGGCAGCTTTTTATATATTCTTTTTGTATAGTAATCTTCAAGATAATATTTATTTGAATACAGAATATGCAACAAACTTGTAGCAACAAAGAGAACATACAGCCTCAAGGATGCTTAGTTTAACTGAATATTTAAAAGTAATGGAAAGAAACACGTTCAGTCTCTCTACTTCCCCCACCTTCATAGTGTTATGAAGATTTCTGTTTCTTTCCCTTCTAGCTTTAAAGAACTTTTAAAAATAACTCAGTCACTACTAGCACAAAGCAAAGCAAGCCAGATTCACCCATGACTTGGGTTTTTCTCTGACTTTAAATAAGTTTGGACAATATTATTAATAACAATTTATGAAATGTGGGAAAAATGCACATGTAGAAAATGCTCAGGTGGTACTATTAATGAAGACATTCACAGTATAGTACTGCTCATGTAAGCACCATGCTTTAACAAACTGAAAGATGTGCAGAGATGAAATATTTGTGCCTGCATGATTTGGGAGGAAAGATAATGCTTACCTCCGCCTTGCATCATTTTGTAAATTTTGCTCTCTATGTGGAGCTGAGGATGTTTGGTTTTGACACATTCCAATTTGATGGCAACCTCTTCTCCAGCAGCTATGTCAGTACCTTAAAGAAAAGAACTCAAAGTCATAATGCAATTCAATCTCTGACTGTAATGATCAGAAAAATTGCTATCAGGGACCTGACCCATAATTTTTTTAGCCTAGAATCTAGCATCAGGCCATTGCCAGTGCCATATCCCCTCCAGGACCTGCAGAACTTTTTGTTTTTTTAAATTATTGTATGGCATAGCAGTTCAGTGTTCATGCTGCTTTTCTTGCTGGGAAATCCTTGTGAGGTCCAGCAGCCAGATGTGTAGACTATTTAGCCGTGACAAGTCATGTTGCCCGGGGTGCACCACAAGGAGGCTAGTCTACATTGCACCGAGTTGGGCTGAGAGAGCGGGACTGGCCCAAGGTCATCCAGCCGGTTTTCATGCCTAAGGTGGGACTAGAACTCAGAGACTCCAGGTTGCTAGCCCAACACCTTAACCACTAGACCAAACTGGCTCTCACACCTGCAGAACTGATACTATATGAATCTATGTAGTATAAAGGCAAAAAACGAATAAATCTACAATGGTATTGAATGCACCATATGTACAGATAGATTCAATTGTTGCAGTATTTACAATTATAAAAAAAAAGTCCCACCCAGTCCGGCAGGAAGGGCATGTTACGGAACCTGTCCGCTAAAGAATTCCGACTGGCAGGGTCAAGGAGGAGAGCCTTTTCTGCCATTGCCCCCGACCTGTGGAACATCTTGCCCCCTGCGGTGAGGTTGGCCCCCACTCTTCTGGACTCCAGGAAGAGTGTCAAGACCTGGATCTGCCAACTAGCTTAGGGATCCAATAGTGATAAGCAGCTCTGGGGGTGGTTGGTGGCTTAAAGATGCTCTGTCCATCTGTTAGTTTCCCTCTCCTATCTTCTTCTATTTTTTTGTATTTTTTCTATTTTTATAATGGTTTTATAACTTTTATTTGTAAGCTGCCCAGAGTCACTTTTGTAGTGAGATGGGCAGTGTATAAATTTAATAATAAATAAAAAATAAAATACTTCCTAGAGTGAATCAAAATTAAAATGAAATTGAACCCAAGTTGTTGTTATGGCTTGTACAACCTTTGTTACACAATTCCATAGACATTTCCCATGAAACTCCTTTTCAGTTAGCTACTTATTTTGAGAATGTCAATCTAGCTAAATATCAATTAGCTTTCTCTCTGGCCTGATTCAATGTATAACTTTCAGAGATGCTTTGTGGAAGATACGGAGGGCTTCCTTTAGCTTTACAAGTTTGTTCCTATAACAACCAATAGATAAACCGAGCAGAACTTATTTCTTGTTTTGCAGGTTCCATGCTGAACAGCCAGGAAATGATTGCCCCATTACTAGCTGTTACTGTCCTGACAAGTAGGAACCACGCTGAGACGAGGAATAAGTCTCTAGTGCTTTATTACTGCTACAGTAGACAGAAAATCCTACCAAACTGAAGAAGCATGAGAAAACCCATACAGATAAACCCCAAAAGTCAAGGCGGGTCTGTTCTGTGACTCTTTGAATGACAGCTGAAATTCTCTCTGCTACGCATGCGTTTTCCCCCCTGGATAGGGGCCCCCTCCTGCTCACCATCAGTGCTCATGACAATTACCATGTTCTGCCAAATTTCTGTTGATCAGTAATATTCCAGGGTGTCATAAAAGTGGTTAAACTTCTGTCAAGGGCAATAAAAACAAGCAAGTATTTTTGCAGTGTATTAACTATCTCAATTTCATTCTGTCTGTATTGTGTAATATTATCCATATTTGCAGTAATATTATCCATGTTTACACATTTGTTTTGTTTTTATTTTTGATCTATTGCCTAAAATAAATGAAATATGGACATATACATGGTCTTACTTTCTGTTGTACTGTAGGTAATGAGTGGATTTACATATCATGCTAACCCATGGTAACAACTGGGTAGATTCATATAGCACATTAAGTCACAAATGTTATTGTAACTGTAACAGTAGTTTTATTTTTTAAAACTAACTGCAGTTGAAATAGTAAAGAGGTTACCTACTGCCACTAAAAGAAATATAGGTAATAAAAATTAATGTGACATCTAGAATAGATGAAAACTGTACATTAAAATCCTATTACATAACAGCTCGAAGTGTGTGAGGAATAAGCTTTTAAAATGCATTACAAAATACTGCACTGGACAAAGTCACTTAAAATCCCACTGATTTCATTAGGAGCTAAGTAACCAAGCCATCATGACCTTTTCTCACTGAAATCAGTGGGCCCCAAGTTTAACTAAACTTTGTATGGATCCAACACATTTTGTGAATTCGTACTAGCCAAATAAAATAATTGTGATTTTTTTATGATTTCCATGTGATCTCAACAAACTACAGTACAGGTAGTCCTTGGGTTATGACTATTCGTTCAGCGACCATTCAAAGTTACCACGGCACTCAACAAGGGGCTTATGACCAGTTTGTGGAGTTGCACCCATTGCAGTGTCCCCGCAAACGTGATTCGGGCACTTGGCAACTGGCTCACAATTATGATGGCTGCAGGGTCACGCAGTCACGGAATTGCCATTTGCGACCTTCCCTCAAGGCTTCCCATAAGCAAAATCAATGGGGAAGCCAGCAGGAGGTTGCAAGTTGTTCCTGACACTTTTTTGCCCACCCGCGCTCTGTAGCATCCCCCCCACTGTAGCCACCTGCCTGCACTCCACAGAAACCCTGCAGCACTCCCCCGCTCGCAGTCTGTAGTTCCCCGTCGCCTGTAGCTCTTGCCCGCCAGCCTGCTTGCCTGGGACTCCTGCCTCTTCCCACGTCATGGTCAAGTGAGGTCCTTGCGTAATGATCTGCATGGTCCTGGGGTTATGACAGCAAGCTAGACTGCTGTCACTAAGTGATGCAGTCACATGACATTGTGCTTTATAACTGCATCACTTACCAACAGAAATTCCAGTCCCAATTGCCAGATGACTCCTGGCAACCGCCTGTATGAATCCCTGCAGTTTTCTTCGCAGGGTTTTTCAGAAGTGGTTTGCCACTGCCTCCTTCCTAGGGCTGAGAGAGAATGACTGGCCCAAGGTCACCCCGCTGGCTTTGTGTCTCAGGCAGGACTAGCACTCACAGTTTCCCAGTTTCTAGCCTGATGCCTTAACCACTACACTAAACTGGCTCCCTGGTATATCCCTACTCTGCAAATTATCTGATTAACAAAATGAAGTCAAATGAAAATCATTCCAGATAATACTTAAGAAAAAGATACCGTGTGGTGCAGTAGTTAAAGTATTGAACTAAGACTGGGAAGACCCAGGTTCAAGTTTACTTCAGCCATGGAAACTTACTGAGTAGCTTTAGGCCACTCTTTCTGAGCCCAATCATTGCCAAGAGTGGTAGTGGATGGCAAAAATTCCTAGAGGAAAGGCAGTATATAAATCTAAGAAATAAATAAAAGCAAAAAGAAGTCTACTTTCAAGCTCTACAAAGGTATTCAAGAAACCTGCATATATGTACAAATTTGCACTCTCTGTACTCTCCTAAAACTATGTGTATGGCTAACAGAGTTCTAATTATTTGTGTTCGCTCAGCTGGTCAAAGGCAAATCTCTGTAAACATGTTCAGCTCAACACAATTACAATTTGCCTGCAAACCTTCTCAACATAATGAAGTCACAAGTGGAGAAGATTGGAATATGTGTATCCTGCAACCTTCTGCATGTTTTTGTGCATGTGTGTGTGCATGTTTCATATGGCACAAGTCTCATCCAAGTCTGGGAACACAGAAAATAAGAGCAAAACACACACCAAGGCATATAAACTTGCAATTTCTTATATCTATATCATAAGTAAACACAAGAAATGAAGATGAAAATGGACTGGAATACTAAACTCAGTTCTCTGTGTTAAGCCATAGCTTGAGTAGATTCTTTCAATATAAGGCTCAATCCTTATAATTCTTTGAGAATCTGAATGTTCAATATATAGAGACGACTTTTTAAAATAATGAGGGGTAACTAAATGAGCTTAAATTTTCAAAAAATGGATGCAATAACAACATATTACAATATTGGTCCCAGATCTCTAAATATATGAAGATTGGCTTGGGATATATATTTGTATGTGCACAGATGCATGTCAGTATTTGTTAACATCACCATATTAAACGTTCTAGCTGAACAGGGCTATCCAAAACAACAAGCCATTAAAAGCTCAGTTGTTTTGCAAGGTATTCGCTATACAATGGCAGATAAAATATTAAGTCCGCCAAATAAAACTGCACTACATAAATATCCAAATAATAACAGTTCAGCTGCAAAGAAAGTACATTTCTGTTAGATTTGATGATTGAAGCCTTTCCTAGGTAAGCACATTTCCTGTCAAAAAGTTTTTAGTGAGTGGGCAGTATTCCACAATTTCAAGAAGACAGAAGCAAGCTAAAGATCAGGTTCTGGGAAACACTAAAGCAAAACATACATACTTGAGAACCAGAGGTAGTCCTCGGGTTACGACGGCAATTGGGACCAGAATTTCTGTTACTAAGCAATGCAGTTGTAAAATGTGATGTTGCATGATTGCATTGCTTCGCGATGGCAATCCTGCTTGCCATCGTAACCCCAGGACTGCACGGATTATTAAGCAAGGACCTCACATGACCGTGACATGGGAAGAGGCGGGAGTCCCAGGCAAACAGGCGAGAACTACGGGCATGGGGGCAGGTGCATGGGTGGGCGCTATGGAGTATGGGGGGTGGGCAGGTGCTGCAGGTAGGTGCTACAGACGAAAAAGCAGCAGGAGCAGGAGCGACTTGTGACCTCCTGCCAGATTCCCCACTGATTGTGGGAAGCCAGCAGGGACAGGTTGCAAATGGCGATCACATGACCACAGGATGCTGCAACCATTGTAATTGCAAACTGGTTGCTAAGTGCCCGAATCATGATCAAGTAACCAGAGGGATGCTGCAATGGCTGCAAGTTTGCAGACCGGTTCTAAGTCCCCCTCATTCAGCACCATTGTAATTTTGAACAGTCACTGGATGAGTGATTGTAACCCAACGACTACCTGTATATTAAGGTTAATAAATGCATTAGGAAAATGCAATTTTTGTGTCTATGAATACAAGAAAGAGAAATTAATCTGAACTTCTACTCTCATAACAAGAACCAAGGCCAGTTGATCTCTAGAATAGGTCGACATTTTTGATGTAGAAGAGCACTGTTTGTTGAATTATAGCCCATCCTTTAGGGAATCTGTTCTAGAGCATCTATTTTTTATGTAGTTTATACATCTTAACAGATCGTTTTGATAATTCACTACAACTCTTGATATTTTTGACTACATAAAGCAATAGGTTGTGACACCACAAATTAATAGTTTTATTGTATATATAATTTCTGCCTAAAAGATCATATATAAATATTCCCATTCCTCTCCTTCCTTATTAGCAATTGTTCTATAAGAAGAATGTATTTATTTATTTTATTTATTTATCAAATTTTTATCACCGCCCAAGAAGAATACTAAAAGTTTGTTTTTCAATCATTTTTATTGTACTTCTATGTACCCTTGTTTGTACTGAAAGCAAGCTGTTTAGGGAGGCTTGCTACCCTTAAAGGTGGGATACATATAACTGTAATAAAGTAATACACACACACACAAGTCATGGTTCCCAAATGGGATGCTACAGTGAACTCACAGGGGCACCATGGGGTATTTTACTACTTAATAAGCAGAACTGTCCTAACTGTCCTCAGGGTGCCACAGCGCGGAGTGTGGGAACCAGTAAGGGCACTGGGGAAAAAAAGGTACTGAGATGCTTAGGGTGCAGTGAACAGAGAAAGTTTGGGAACCTCTGCGTAAAGGAACTCATGGTATTATGTATACTTGATAAAGATACCGCTGCAGTGTTCATTATATGAACCTAATAAATGATAGATGGGAATATTAAAAGAAGGTTCAAAAGCTTCCTAAAACTGAACTGGAAATCTTACATTGATGGAATAACTATTTACTTCAAACTCTCAAGTCATATAAGAGAATTTTATTTATATAGAATGTACTTTTTTTTTTCCCGCATGTGCACCTTCAAGTCAGGTTTTTGACTCCTGGCAACTGCCTGAACAAGTCCCTGCAGTTTTCTTGGCAAGGTTTTTCGGGAAGTGATTTGCCATTGCCTCTTTTTTAGGGTTGAAAGAGAGTGGCTGGCCCAAGGTCACCCAGCTGGCTTTGTGCCTAAGGCAGGACTAGAACTCACAGTCTCCCGGTTTCTAGCCTGGTGCCTTGACCAAACTGGCCCTCGGAATATACTAACTGTTGGCAAACCACATAAAGTGACACCCAAAGGATGAAGATCAGGAAATTAACTTTACAAAAAGGCTAGTTCTCCTAATTTCACTGAAGTGACATATTTCCTAGCTCTAAAGTTTTGAAGTGGGGAAGGTAACAGTTCAATAGTACATTGAAACTGAAGTAAAACAAGTGCATAGTTATATGAAAGCTCTGGCTGCAAGTACTTTAGTATGTAAACTATTCCTGTATTGACAGTTACCAAAACACGCCAATGTGCATTGATACCAAATACTTCACCATTAAGAGAATGAGTCTTCAAATAATAAGATGGAGTGACAATCCCCCCTTTCTAATTTCAACTAGTTGAATATTTAAATCTTTTAAAAACATTTAAAATACTGTATTTTACACTACTCTGTAGCTTCACAAATGTCAAACATCAAAATTCAAAAAGATCCTGATCATATGCATAGCTGAAGTACAAACATATAAATGGAACACCAACAGCTATTTTACTTTTGCTACACCTATTTCATAGATAAGCTAAAAACATGTGTACTTTTCTTATATAGCATTCTCAAAATGAAAATATGTAGCTGTCCTTCATATAAGGTAATAGTAAACATCTGCTTGATGTCTGATAGTTTAATGGGCTAGAGTATTAGAAACAAGATTCATATATGGAGTTTTTCAACTTGTACAACAACTTTAATTATAGGTGAGCTGCAAGAGAATTACAGTTCTTCCTTGTGTTAGGAGCAGAGCTTTCTAAATAGCTTCAGAAGTACTACCTTATAACACTCAAATAAATAACAATTCTATACGTCATGAAGGGAAATAACTTTAACTTTTCTCATGTAGATTATAATTTCGAAGTTTAAAAAAACCTGGAAAGATCTCAGAATGCTGCATTTGCACAGTATTCACCATTAATCTTCAGTACATAATTATACAATATATTGTATATGCCAATTATTCAAATTGGCATTGATTTTCATGTTGTCCTCCACCTCGAACAGCTAAAAAAAAGAAAGCTGAGCATAAATTATTTAATGCTATTTGTTCATTCTAATACGAAGCATGGGTATCCATCCACAGGGAGAGAAAACAAGTGTATGACGACATAATTATGCAAATACTATGACTTACATACTTGTGTCAGACATCCAGACACAAATACATAATCAAAGCATTCATGTGATTATGTCATTGTGTGTGTCATCATTTCGCTGTGGATGTCGCTGATATAAAGCACTGGGCTGTGGTATATTACAATGGGGTATGTTGTCACCTAAAACATTAGAACTTTAAAGATGGATTCGTTTCTCTCACATCCGTAAAGTAAGGTACTTTAAATGCAGTAGCTCAGATTTTGACACTTCTGTACAGCAGCTATATGTTTAGCAATCTCATTATATCAATTAAAAAGCATATTGCAATGTACAGTCGTAAACCTTGGTATGACTGAATTCTGAGCTGTTTGCCAGTATCACTCATCAGACGTAATTCTGGCTTACCTGTGCATAAAGCATATCAATTTGAAAGGAGGCACCCAGAAGAGCTTATAACATATAAAATGCAACAAAAAAATCCACATCATCCCTCTGGGTCTATTAAAAATTCATTACCCAAGATGTAAGGTAAAAGGCCGCAGGTTCACGATTAAGCTATTATTAAAACTAAGGGACTAAAGCTGACAATAACCAGCTAAATTTCTTCCAGTGTTTATTTTCACTCTAATCCTCCACCCCAAAAGGAGCTAGTTTGCAAAATAACCAAAACTTTCTGGAATATTGAAGGCCTCACAGCTAACAGAACCAGCCAAGGTTTTGTCTACCCATGGACAGCTGGCATTCTCCCAATTCTCACACTGTGGCTGTCAGAAGCCAGTAGTCTTCAACCCAAGTACTGTAACGTTTTGTTTCCATATTTTTCGTCGATCGCAACCAGGAAGAGGGAAATGGGGGAGAAGCAGGGCAGAGTGCCACTTGCCCAAGGTTATAAAGGAAGTTACCGGACACGACTTCAACTTTGTTGTCGTTTATCCTAGTACGAATTAGAGGAAGAATCATATTCACGTTTGCTTCGAGTAAAGAGCCACTGAAATCAGTGATTCTTACTTTCGAGTAAATATGGTTCTACCGCCGCTGGGGACGCAGTTACGGGATCCGACGCTTTCTTCTCGCTTTCATACTGGATGCGGCTCTTGGGCGTTCCTCTGTCACCTCGCCGGGCAGAGTCGATCCAGTAGGACAGCCCGGACGAAAGGCCCCAGCAAAACACCACTCTCCCCCTACCGGAGCCGCTTCCCGACGCAGCCCTTCCCCGAGCCTCCGACACCCCGAGCCCCCGAAGCCGCTCGGGGCTTGACAGAGCAGCGCCTCCTCACCGAGGTAAATGTCCCCGAAGGAGCCGCTCCCGATCTTTCGGCCAAGCCGGTACCGGTTCCCGACTCTCAACTCCATCGAGGAGGCTCGATTGGACCCAACCCAGTTGTGAGGACCTTGACTCAGAGCAGGGGAACACCAGCGACCATCGCGGCCCTTAGTCCTGTCTCTGGACGCCCGAGGTGTTCGGGGGCGGCAGCACACCCCGGGTGGGAAGGATGGACGCCGATTCCCCCTAACCCCGGATCCCCCCTCAGACCAGGTAGGACCGAGCCGCCATATTATGTGACCTCACTTCCTTGGCAACAATGGGTGGAGCTTAAGACGGCGGAGCATCCTCTGATTGAAAGCCGGTTGAGAACAGGAACAGGGCGGGATTGTAAGATTGTGAGGCTTAGAGACGCCGCGTCTCCATGACAACCGCAGCGGCTGGAACATCCGGGCCCACCTTTCGCTCATTAATTCCGTCCGTCTTCGCGGGGGACGGGCATCTTGCAGACGACTGCTTCGAGTGAGCCCCGCCCGAAAGAGCCAAGGCAGCCACCAAGCCTGCTGTTTCTTTCAAAGGTGCCCATGCCCAAGCTACATGATGGCGCAGAATTGGACTTACACTTGACTCTTGAGCAGTCTTCCCAACCTGTTGCCGTCCGATGTGTTGGACTTCAGCTCCCACGATTTCGAGCCTGAAAATAATGGGAATCGAAGTCCTGGATATCCGGATCGCATCAAGTTGAGAAACACTGCTTTGCGGAGAATGTATATATAATCACCCATACAAGTATTCTTCCGTAAAATCCTAAGTAATAGCGGTGCAGTGGATTTATCAACAGCTTCAAACTCAAAAACATGTGCAATGTAGAGCCCAGGCTTTAGATGCCAATTATTTTACTATTATATAGATTAGTGTGTTATCTTACAGTTTTACATTATTTTATGCTGGTCAAAGACTATAATAAAGGTTTTGATTTATTATTTGGGTTTTAATTTATGTATCTTTATATTTTGGGAAATTTTAATTTAGAGTTCTAAATATCAGTAGGTCAGTTGATTTTTAAAAAAATTAGCTACTAAAATATTACTGTAAACTTTCAGAAATATTTCCTGCCAAAAGTTTACTGAGGAGGAGGAAAAAGAAGCAGTAAGAATTATTCAGATCATGATAGGGTTTAAGGTAATTGTATGTATGTATGTATGTATGTATAAATAAGATAGAGGCCAATAATTAGTTGCGCACTAATGAATACTTAGCCTATGGATATTTCTGTGTAGGAACTACACTCAACATCATGGAACTAGAAATCAGCTCTGGTAATGACAGTCCCCACTGTTCTCTTTCCATTCTATGCAGATTATAGAAAGCACATGAAAGGGGGGAAATTAAGTCACCCAATGAGATACAAGCCTGAAAACAAGACCTATATGCATGAACATCAGCAGATGGAGTACATAGAAATCAAATTGACTATATTATTGTTACAAAGAAGTGGAAGAGCTCAGTTATAATAGCAAAGATGTGGCAAGGAACTGACTATGGAACAGATCACAAACTACTCATGTGCAAACTCCAAGTCAAGCTAAAGCAGAAGAACAAAGCCAACTAGTTCCACAATATGATCTTGAGCATTTGCCCACCACTTTCAAGGAGAACATCAGAAATCATTTTGAACTGGTGTCAGAATAGATGATGGAAATTGCAAAGAGTAGAGAAAGCCAAAACCAACAAAGACAAATATCTCAGGAAGGAACTCAAAGCGTTTCAAAGTGCAGTTAGAAGAAACAAGAAGCAGTATTATGATGACATCTGTAAAGACACTGAAGATGGAAACAGACATAGAAAAACATGAAAAGTTTTCCAATAGATTTCTGAATTCAGAACTAAGTTGCAGTTCAAATTGCTATGCTAAAGGATTTCACTGGACAAAATCAGGAGTTTTGTAGCACTTTTTCCAACTAACAAATTTTATTAAAAGGCATAAGAATTTGTGAACTGCAGCTTACTTCATCAGATGCATACAGTGGCTTGATACAGGATTTAAATTGGTATGAGATGGAGGGGAAGAGAAGACAGTTTTGTTATGCAGATGCAGATTACATGTGAGACAGATTACAAGCTCCTTATCAATAACTGCAATGTACTAAAACCCACTGTGTTTACTGAAGCCTTTTGAGATAGTCTGAAGTCTTTAGGTATATGTGTGTTCAGCAATCTCTCATTCAATTGTGCCGTTAATTCCCACCCTGTCAAAATTCACTTTCCTTATTTATTCAATCTATGTGCTTGTCATGCTCCCTGATCAAATGTTCCTAGAACATCTGACTGGACTTGCATGCATGAATGAAGTCAACACGTGTCAGACCTTGTGAGTCAGTAGAGGGGAGGGGGAACAGTCAGGAGTGAGAAGACATCATGTCTGGACTATCTCTAGTGTCCAAGGTCATCTGGCTGAGCCGTTGCAGACACCTGCAAGAGACTGGCATGAACTGAGGGAAAGGGGGGCTGCATACCAGAGCAAGATCTTATATTCATTGGGCTGTTTAAGTTAGACCAAGTGCAGGAATATTCATTCGCAACTTTTTTCACCATTCTGTACAGTTCTTCCATTAAAAGATTTCTACTGTATTGATGTATGAATTGGATTTAATGGTAATAGAGTGTTGCAGTCATCACACTCAATTTATATTGGTGGATGCTCCATATTGAGGGAGAAAGAAGACGCTTGTGGTTGTAAAATTGGAGGAAAAAACAGCAGTAACTAGTGCTACACTTGTGACATGATTGCTGAAAGCCCACTCTAGTAATGAAAGCCAAGGAGCATAGTGAGAAAAATGGGACTAAGATTAAATATAAAAGACCAAACTCTTGACAGCAGATACAACAACCAGCCTTAGGATTGACAATGAAAACACTGAGTGGTGGATAGCTTCTACCTTTTAGGATCAATTATCAACAGTAAAGAACCAGCAGTCAAGAAATATACCACAGACTAGCAGTTGGTAGGGTAGCAATGAAGGCCTTGGAGATGATGCTCAAATGCAGTGATGGGTCTGTACCTACAAAGATCAGAATGGTGCCAGTAATGGTTTTCCCATATTAGAGAAGACTCCTGAGAATACCAGATATCCAATAAAACAAATAAAATGGATCCTGACAAATCAATTTAGAGTTCCTCACTCGAGGAACAGATCATCAGACTCAAATGATCCTATATTGGACACATTATTCAAAGACCAGCTCTCTTGTGAAGTTCATAATGCTGGAAAAGATGGGAGAAAAGAGAAGAGGATGACCAGCAGCAAAATAGATGGACTGCACTCTTCAGAGACCAGAAGGGCCAGACTGGGACCATATTATCCTGGAGAAGGTCCATCTACATGGTCACTAAGAGTTGACACTGACTTGATAAATCAAATGTATGCTATTGTTTCTTGTTAATTATAGTAGTTAAAATACTGGAGTTGTAAGCTGAAGAGGTCAATGGGTGACTTTAAACTAGCTACAGTACAGTATTATCTTTTAGCCCAATTGTATAGAACCACAGAGATGACCTTGGAGAAGGAATGTGGTAGTTACCAAAATGTGGATTATGCCCAGGAAAGAAAGAAGGGGTTAGAGAGAAATTAACTCTGCCTTGATTCTGCTTTTCATATGATGGAGGGAAGGGAAAACGCCAATAAAATAGAGTTCCAGTATTTATTGTGAAGCACATTTCCTGATCTTGCTACCTTGAAAGGTTGACAACAATAAGGCTATTTCAGTAGGAAGTAAAATTGGGGGAAATACCCATGTAGACCACCTTTAGCTCTCAGAGAAAAGAGAGGATGTAAATGCAACAAATAAAATATTCAATTTTTTATTTTTATTGCTTACCCTCCCACCTATAGCTATTAATGGAAGCTATAGTAAATTGTCTCCAAACCAGTGCAAATAATTATGTGAAGCTAGAACATTGCTTGGCCTTTTTCAATATATAAAGTGCTTCTTTTACCTAAACTATTAGCTTATAGCTAAAATGTCCAATATTGTCCTGGCATTATGCCAATGTTGCCCAAAACTATGTATAGGAGGGATGCACAATACCTATGTTCCTTGAATGTGCTGCTGTTTTAGTGGCAATCAGTAGCTCTATAAATATATATTCTGAAATTCTTCTTTGCTACTTATTCTAAATTTGTATCAGCTTATTTTTAGTAAGACTGGTAAGCTCCAGCATTTTTTAATTGCTCTCTATTATTTAAATACATTTAAACATGTTCACCTGAAAATCCAGCAAGTATGCCCACTTATATGCTGAATATTTTATGTGCCAAAAACAGGACTGAATCTGTTCTTTTTCTTTAATTCATTTCTACCATGCTCACCCATGTGATTGCTCAGCAAGGGTATAACTTATTTTCATCTGATATTTTCTTTTAAACATACTGATTATACAATGGGGAAAAAAGGAAGCTGGTTTGCAAATTATCAAAAACAATTATTTATTGGTGATGAAATACTTATTTTTAAAACATTAAAAATCTATTTTCTTAGAGCCACAGGTTGCACAATCTGTAGGAAAAAAATGAAGTCAATCAACATTTCATTAGATTGTATTCTACAAAAATCCTTTTGTTGTCTATGTTTATTGAATCAGCAAGACATTTAAATAATTAACCATGTTAATACCATGTTTACTGAACATGTATATATTTTATACATCTACAAAAGACATATGAAATCAAAATTCTAAAATTAGGAAAATTAACACATTGAAGCTTGTCTGTGCAATGAAATTCTATACTTCCTTAGTCAGAAGAGAAATTCTCACAAGCTAATGTACACAAATACTTAACAACTGTCTTTTTTTGCTATTTAAACTTACGTAAATTCTTGACAGAGCCACACCAATTTGCACATCCTCACAATATTTTAGTTTATTAGAAGAAGCTTACTGATAACATTTGCAATTAAAGATTTTGATCCTATTCTCACAAATGTTATGAAAGTGAGGATAGACTGATACTTGATGGTTGCTAATCATTGTCCTGCTGATTAGTAGACTGATTGTTTCAGCAGAACCTTCTGCCAGTCATACATGCACACTGCATATTAGAGTTCTATTTCACCTTGCAGAGAGGAGCAGTTGATGACCACTCCAACTATTCTTACACTGATTAAATACCCTGTGGGGTCAAAGAGCTTTTAATCTACGGTGGCATTTGTCTTGATAACATTCACTGATAAGTAAGGAAGTATAATATTTTAAATTTAATTTAATTAATGTGTTTAATTAAAAATAAAAACAAACCAGTAAGAAAAACAAACACAATTAGAGAAAAAAAAATAGGAAACACACTCATGCAAACACAGATGTGATTTTAAGGATAAATAACATTTAAAAATCCATATTCAACATTTCTACCCAAAATAAGATTTGTATATCTGAAGGTAATTCATTAGGAAAAGTACTGTTAATGTAACTGGTGATCAGATTTGAGTAATTTCATCCTTTATTGTTTCACCTTTCAAAGCTCTGAGGTTTTGTACAATTTTTCAGCCAGAACTATTTTCCATAGTATTAAATTCCATTGAGCCAATGAAAGTTGCCCTTTAATTCTCCAATGTTTTGAGATAATAATGCTGAATCAATTTCTTATGTTGCATTTATATGTGTTAGGAAACATGGACAATAAACCAACAGCAGGGTTCACTGTAAGACATTGTTGGGTGTTATTCCCAATTTCCTCAAAGTTTCAACCAAAAGGACAGAGTAATTGTGATTAGATTTAAAAGAAATTCTAGGCCACAAAATGGTAGGATTCAGCAACTTCCATCCGAAATTATCCTCCCAGAATTTCAAGAGAATGTCATACTCAATATAAGAATCATAAATAACAATGGTAAAATCCCTTTGCTCTTAAATTGATATACCTAATTTTTCAGATGTTATATTGGTTTTAAGACCAATACATTTTATGATGCAGTGATTGAGGCTGATTCTTTTCAAACCATAGTTAAAGGTGTGGTAATTCCTTTTGCAAAACATATTCAGTACCAATGGCATCTCTATTAATCATTTAATTGTATAAAATCCCAGCTATGTGGCAACATTTAATTGTCCTTGGCTAATACTGAAAAGCTAAGCATGGTCAGACTTGGTTAATACGTGGATGGGAAACCAACAGGAATCCCAGGACTGTGAGCTATACTGGGAAATCCCCCCTGCCCCCAAATGCCATTAGAAGGTAATAGCAAGCCACTTCCATGTTATTTTCAAGAAAACTACAAGTCCATGAAGGAATCAAGTTCAACTTGAAGGATACTTCTTGTATTACAGAATTGTTTATTTTCTATTTCCTTGAATGTATTTATCCTCATTACCAAAACCAAAAAAGAATAGAATAAAAAGGAATGGTAACTCACGTTGTTATTATTTCATTATTTCAATTCTTAATTATATAAACTGTCTCAAATTCGATATCCCTAAACTTCCATCATGCTTTTGTACAATTTCTTGAATCCTACATTTTGTTATGTATAAATGAAGAAACCATTTTTTGCAAGAGATGAAATAAATCCTTCCAATCTTTGCAACAATTTAAGCCTTCGACTTAATTTAATAATTACCCGATTCTAAGGTAGTCGTTTTAGAAATCAGAGTAGTGTTTCAACCTGCAAAAGTTAAAAGAGAATATCAGAGAGCTTAGGAACTATTACCACATATCCATGCCACAAATGATCTGATTTAGCTTTTTCAGGGGTGACTTCTAATAAGAACTCTGTTATTTTATTATTATGATCTTATTTAAGAGTTAGGGTATGCTGATTTTATTAGGCTTATGATCCACCTGGAAATACTATCCATTAACTCGATTCTTTCCATTGTAATTTATTTGATTTTAATACTTGATTTAAAATTTAGTACTTAAAAGTACCCAACATTGGCTGAAGCATGCTCAGAGTTCATTTTTGTTCCTTACACCTCCATCCTATAGTAAAATCTTCTTTTATTATGATTAGTATGAAGAGCAATATCAAAAGTATGCCAGAAGTTTAGTCAGTAATTAATCAGATTATTTACTACATACCTATACAATAAAGCTTTGCCTTTGTTGTTTGCTATGGAAAAATATCCACTTCTTGGTGAGAAATCCATACAGTATGCTAAATATAATAACTTTCTCCTGAACACAGGAAAATTTGAGAATACTGTAAATGAAGGAACATGGACCTGTTAAGAAAGAATAAAACTGTCAAATATAATATACAGGAGTGAAGGCATATTATTGTGTTTTATGTTTTAAAATTCTCCGCATTTATCATTACTAGACTTCTTCATTTATCAAAAAGTATTTAACTTTGATACAGCAAGGTTAGCTAATATTTTATTCAGGAAGAGGCAGTGAAGGCTTGAGATTTTAGACTATGATATAAAATTTCAGCCACACTTTTTTCTCAAGTAACAATTGCAAGCACTAATACTGCCTACCTTAAAAAAACAAAACCCAGATGATTGGTTTTTAGTATTATTTTATTATGAATGAATCAGTGAATTAAACTTTTTCTGAATAGGTGCTTTACACTAATACTTGCAACTGTTATAAAAGAAATATTGTTTATTTCTTCTGCAAAGGGTGGAACAATTCTGAAAGACGTTTTCCTGCAGGAGGCAAGGGAGGTGTTGACTGTACATGATCTTTGATTTCTCTTTTTGACATTTAAAATACCCTGTGTAGTCACAACATGTTTGCAGGGTTACATAAGCATTTCCTGGACTGGAAGCATGTAAATAAAGAATTCTGCATTGTTTTAAAACTTTTTAAGTTTGGTAAAATGCAGTCTCTGTGCCCTCCCTGAACATTTCCATCAAAATTCTGTTCCCTGTCATTCCCTTTCACTTCTTGTTTTGGTTTGCTCTCTTTCATGCAAATAAGTGCAAAAAAGGGGAAATGAAAGTTCCAGCAGAGCACTAATGAAAACTTTCTTACCAGTTTCAGTGCATTGTCGACTCTATTAGAAGCCATTGCTAGTATTTCAGTGGTTGGATTGAATGCTAATGATGTAGCAGGCGTGACTAAGTTCATTATAGCTTTAAGAGGCTTAGGACTTGTTTCTCTGACACAATCGTCATGGGCATACACATTCACAACTCCAGAACTAGAACTAGAAAGGAGTATTAGTGACTTTGAAACAAGTGAGCTATTTACATTACAGTACATAGTCAAATGTTGAACAAAAACAAAACCCCAAAGGTTATTTCCAAATATGCTCCCTATAAGTAAGGGGACAATTATATTACACACTAACAAAGAGATGAACTTCACATCTTTACATTCTGAACAAATTGCTTCAAACTGATGTTAACTCCAAAGGCTTCTACACATATTTTTTAGGAAACAATTTCACAAAACTGACAAATAAGATTATTGCAAAGCAAAAGCTATGCCTAATAATCCATCCATTTTGAATTTGCATCTGGAAAGAAAATGGGACCCTTGAAAACATTCAGATTTGACACAAAGGATATCAGAATTATTACAAGCATTCTTAAATTATGAGATATGTAATCTATTCAGAAACCCCACAGATTTCAACTGGTCTGACTCTCAAACTGAGGGTAAGATGTGCTGGCTGGCTACCTCCATGATTATATTAGACCAGAATTGTAGCTTCATGTTTGGTGATCCTTAATTTCTAAAGGGAAAAGTTACATGGTTCATGATGGCCTATGCTTCTTTGCCTGATGACTGCAACTCTTCTGTCCTGAGAAGTCACACTTTGTCAGTTCAGCATTAAATGCAATCATTTCTCTGAAGACAAGTTGTGGGGGATTAGTCAATGGTTCAAGTTTAGCCTTTAGGACAGAAATTACGATAGACAGAAGGAGAGAGGGTTTTTTTTAAAAATTGCTTTCTGACCACTGGTATGCAGGTAAGAAAAATTGTAAGAGTAGCTGCCGTCAGGATTGTGCCAAAGTATCTGGAGAGTGCTTTCGGACTTGAAGCATCGAATGCCACACTCTTCCAAGCTTTGGCCACTCTGAACGTATGTGCGAATGAACAGACAAGGCTGACTCTGAGCTGACCTCTGTGGGGAGATCCTTGAAGCAGTCTTAGTGATTCTTTGAGATGACATATTGCTTTTGATCAGCAGGTTTGGAGGGCACTTTGGAATAATTCTCTCTCTTTCTCTCACATTTACTGTATATGGCTGCCCATGTCACACAAGGCGACTCTGGGCAGCGTACAAGCAATTACCTCCAATTAAAGATTTCTTTATATGGAGTGGACTAATTCAGAGCTGGCAATGAAATACATCTACAAATTAACTTGGATCATTCTCTGCAAAGATAATGCCTTGTGTACATGCAGGCATTTTGGCTTGTAAAACATGGTTTAGCAAGCTATGGCTTAATGTACAGTATATGTAATTCAGTCTCCCTCCTTGTGCACATGGATGCTCAATATTTAAATATAGAGTATTTGGCTTTCCTTTCACTTACCCACATGCAATATATTGGCTGTTTTTAGAGACTGCAATAGAAGTACCATGCAGACAACCTTCATCAGTAAACCTGTTCAGACACCGCCTGCTTTTCACATCCCATATGAAGACTTCCCCCATATCTGATAGACAAGTACATGTTATTGAAAAAAATGCTTATAAGAATTTAAAGATCAAATGCTAGATTTAGAAAACAAGGATGTGATTAGACTATTAATCATCTGACAATTATTCAAATTGTTCCCTCGTTATTTTAATAAAAAGGTAGTAAATGTAAACTACATAGAGCAAACAAAAGATCTATGAAGTTTTTTTGCTATTGGGGAGGCTGTATTGAGTTACAAATATTACTGTACTATTTCATATTTTAAGGATCATGGTTATGGGTGCTTTTGAAATGAGGGGCTATTAATACAACAGCAATAACAACAGAAGTTAAACAAAGAAGTATTTCTTTCACTGAATGACAAATATATGCACTCAGCAATTCTGTGTGTCATCAAGTCTGAAAACATTACCAGAATGTGTGTAGATTCTGCTGCCATCTGGAGAGAATGATGATGCAACAGCCCTTCCATTTATTTTCATGCTTCCAACAAATTCTTTTGTCTAAGATGGACACATAATGCCTATCACCACCAATATTTATAAGACTATTAAGCAAAACAGCCTAAATCTTACTAAATGATTCTATTCCATTACACTAAATTATTCTATTGTAATTTATTTAATGGAACTTCTTACAACACAAGTTAAAAAGATAAAATTAAAGAGCTACCAACAATCACTGATTGGATTCAACCAACAATAAAATATTCTATGGATTATCAAGTGTATGAATTGTTAATTATCTTAATATTAATTAAATGACAGCATATTGCTATCTGAACTATGCTACCCCAATCAAACATTTAAGGAGAAACTTTACCTTCATTGTAATCAAATGAAGATAACCTGATGTCCCACTAAGCAGGAGGAACTTTCCATCTGGAGACACTTCAAATTTTTTGATAATCTTCTCCTCTAAACCTTTAATTCAAAGCAAAAATGTGAAGTGTAGTTCTTCCATATACAGAATTTATTTTCAAAACCTATATTCAATTTAGCAATACAATCCCCGTTGAGTTCAGTGAGACTTACTCCTAGGTAAATGCGAACAGCGTTTTATTTGTTGTACATGTCCAAAAAATTATGTTTGATTCCTTATCATAAATATAGCCTGACAGTCTGGCTGAGGTTATAAAAGCAGATATGTAGGGACAAAGGTAACAAGTGATATTTGCCTAGTACAGAAAAATAAGATTACACTCGGGAACCTTAATGAAAAACAATTACCTCTGATATGATTTATGGGAATAATTTTTCCTTCCATCATGTCATATATATAAAATAGCTTGTTACGTATGCTAGTAGCTATAACCTGTTCTCCTTCTGCACTGAAACGTGCCTTGTAAATTGGAAAGTCTTCCAAGTGAATGCTCTGTATCTCTGGATTTGTGATACCATCCACCTTAAAGAAAAAAAAACCATTGTTCTCTCAGTACCTACATGTACTAAGGATGTATAAATGCAAAATATAATACATAGCACTTATGAACCAAGTTTTTATCTCCAATTAAGAAACCCACCAAGCTCTGCGAAATTCATGCATTCAATCCTCCCCAAATAAATGACTGTAATTCAAAGACTTCCACAAGTATGGAACTATTATTTACTATGGCAGAGGAAGCTTCAAAATCACTTCTTTTGCTTCTGAGCAAATACTGAGGAAGCCCTACTTATCTACAAATGCTTTGGACTTAATTTTCTATCTTACATCCTGCTTTCATCCCAGACCTGTCGATGTCATAGCAAAGAATATCTCAGTTTAACAGCAGCAGCAATACTGTGTGGACAAAAAAAAGTAAAATCTTTTTCATTCTTACCTGGAATAGTGATATAGATCGATCATGCCCAGCTGTCATAACAACTTGAGCAGTAGGATGGAATTGCACAGTTGTCAGTTTGGCATCTGATATACGTTCATTATTGGCATGCAAGCAATTTTTCATCTAAAAGACAGAATATGAATATACGGTGATTTCAGAGCTCAGCAAACTTAAGTAGAACAAAGAAACAGAAAAGCTAAATAGAAAATTTCTATCAGGGGACTAGAATATATTTCAGTGAATTTGCTATTAGGTCAGTTAAAGGTGCAGGTGACATATAAAATATACAAGTGTTCAATACCAGAAATACAAAAACTACAGAACATTTGGAAGGATGAAATGTTCTCACTAAATAACATCACTGTAATTCTCACACTGAATAATGGAGCAAGAACAACATTCTGAGCTTGAAAAGTTCTGAATGTAGAACAACCATTATGTATTATTTGGGTTTGGGTTTGCGTTTCCTTGAGCTGATAAACCTGACACAGAAGGAAAAAGTTTTCCTTCAATGCTGAAGTTTCACATAACTATATTATACTCAGACCTAACAACATATTCAAGATATAATGATGGTATCAGCAGCATTGGGGCAGCATTGACAAATCTTTGACTGCCCCCAGATTTCCCATTTATAAGCATGCCAGAAACAGTAATAAGAAAGTGAAAATGTAGAATTTTGTTTACCTGTAAAATGCCTCTTGGTAAAGAGTCTGACATGACCACAAAATTGCCCGTCTTGCGTAACAGATCACCATCCTCTTCATCCCCACTGTCATCTTAGGCAGAGGAAATTCTTGTGAACAATTGTTAATCTGTGCACAATAAGTGTGCACAAGACTGCATCTTCTATTTACACAGGCTATCAAAGATGAGCCTCTATTACCTTCATGTCTGGTTTTCCTTGTTTTGTTCTTCACACCTCTCAGTGCCCAAGAAGGCGTTGTTCCCATAGCACCTTGAAACCTATAAAGAAGTATTATTACTAAAGACAAAGCAGTCTTATTTTACGCAGATAAATCAAAAGATCATATTTAATGTTACAGACAGCCAAACGTGAGGGAAGAGAACATGAGCGCTAAAAGCAGAAAATGAAGTGAGGGATAAAAGGCAAGAAATGGGGGGGCGGGGGGAGCCAACATCACCCAGCAGTGCACGATCTTTCTTTCCTTTGCCTCCTGGTCATACACTGTGGTGGAAGAATTATTTAAAAGAATGAGAGCACACTCTGAAAGCATAAGCACAGTTATCGCTTTAGCGCATGCTCTCCTTCCTTTTTTTATCTGCATTCAGGCTTGGCAACAAAACCATTTTTCTGTTACTTTTTGAAATTAACTTTCTGTATATCATGTTCTATATATATTCTGAATTCCACAAATATGACTCTGTGCCACTGAATCTTTCATTAGGAATGCAAGTATATGTAGAGGAAAATGCAAACTGATTTTCATGTTGCAGATTGTAAGAGAATACGTAGGAAGATCATGTGTAGTAGGCAAAAAAAAAGTGAAAAAATATGTTGCTACTTCTTGCATTTAACCAAACATTTCAGACTGTAACTGAAATAATCTTTTCAAAAATCCCCGAAGATGGCATTATATAACATAACTTATGTTACCAATAAAACATACTGTTCTTGAAATCTTCTTTGAAGTTTTCGTTTTGAAAGCTTCTTTTCTGCATCACTTTTCATCAGGTTTTTCCGATACCGATGTGTCATGTCAATTCTGGGAAAACAAAGCCATATACTAAATTCATACAATTCTCTACTCATTCATATAATCAATTATTTAAAAGGTAAAGATTCCAAGCTTGATTCCTGGTAACTACTTGGACACATCCAGGTAACATTATGGAAATAATTTGCTGTACCTTCTTCCAGGATTCCCCCCACCCCCGTCCCAGTTTTAGATGGTTTAATGAAGCAGGATATGACAATCACATTACCATTACTGCTGCGCCATTTATTAACAATATGCTGCTGTTATTATTATTCTATATATCTTTGTGGTAAATTATATTTTTTAATGGATTTGAACATATCCAGGGTAGTATTGTTGTTGAGCTATATAGAAATGTGACAAATTAAAACACTGTATCATATACTAGATCAGATTTCTTTAACCCAGGCATCCTCCAGACGCTAGGATTTCAACTCCCAGAATTCTCAGCATGGACATTTCAAGAGTGATCAAGTTGGGAAAAGCTGTAGTACTATAGATCCTATATTAATGTCTCATTATGGCTGAAGTACCAGACAAAGACTAGGAAGGTAAAGGTTCAGATCTTAATATGCAAATTCACTGAACAGCTTTCCCATTTGGTTTAGCTGGTTTCATCTGGCTATTGTTAGAATAAGAGGGATGGTGAGGTGACTATTAGACATGTTGTGCTCACTGGAGGAAAGGCAAGATAGAAATGCAAAAGGTAAGTGTGTGTATTCCAAAGATCAGCCTGCCTTCACATTTAACTTTATTTGATCAGCAACAAGAATACCAAAGTAAAACAGAGTAGTCAGGCAATATTTTTAACAATGTGAAGAAAGCATTCAAGTTAATTCTTAAATTAAAAAGCTGGACAAGATAGTTAAAATGTTTACACCTAAATTCTAAATATATCAGAGAAAAGTCAGAACAATTCAGTACAACTTGTTTATTACAACATTTGACTGAAAACGATTTACTGAGTACTGCATACATTTCTTCAGTTTCATCATCCTCATCTTCCCATGCTGGCTTTTTCAGTGGAAGGAAGTTGTCTTCTGTATCGTTCTCCGTTTCAGAATCACCAGATTCTTCTTCAAGAAGGTTACCACTAACCATATCACCAGCCTTAAATTAAAAAAAAAAAAAGATTTAAGAAGAGAATTTGAAAGCAGAAGGTTTAAATGTTTTCTAATCTGTTCAGAGAACCATTGTTACAGGGTGACACTGCTATTTCTTTCCACATTATTTATCTTAAAAGGGCACTTGAAACTACTTACAGGCTCAAACTCAGCTTTAAATTCTCATAAAGTCAGTTATTTCTGTCTTACTTACAAGGGGCCCAAATTGTTCCTCTTATATGCACAGTCCTTTTTACCAAAACCAAGCAAGAAAATGATACCTGGCCTATCACTGCAGATAATATGCACCACAACAAGTAAGTGGAGACTTCTATTGTGATACATTTTTTAACTCTAATAACCAAGAAGGAACAGGGAAATAAAAGTAAGAGGCAATATATTTGCAGTAAGTATAGAAATCCTTATTACTAAATAAAATACATTTTTATGATCCCCCAAAGCATCACTTGATAATAGCTTAAAATGAAGGCAAATGCTGTTCCTTTTTGCATATTACTGAACAGTTTTCCTTACTCTCCTAAAACAGATTTGTAACATACAGTGATTTGCAGATACTTAGATTAGTGATCTTACTACTTTGATGAAAAATATAAGAATTGTTTTCTTTCTTGCCATTAAGCCTACTGATGTAAATGTTTATTACCTTCTATCACCCTTTTTATTCTTTTTAGTGAAAGGGAATGTTAGAAATAAAGTAGTAAGGGGGTTGTAGGCAGGATAAACCCTCTGGAAACAGTACAGGACAAAATTTGGTGTGGGGGAAAAGGCAGGAAAAGAAAGACTGAGTTTGAAATCAGGCAGCTCCAGTTGGGGTTTGCAAGGAAAAAAAAATCCAGAAATACATCAGAATGCTGCTGACTCCTCCATTCTTAAGCACTCCCCTCCCTCCTAGTCATGAACTTTTATTAAGGGGTTGAAAGAAATTCCAGGAACTTTCCCTACCTTAAGATATGAGCTTGTCACTTAGCTGTGCCATCAGAACATTCATTTTGACACTTTGCTCCCACCTAAAGTATTAACCTGGCACAGAGCCTGGCTGCTTGAGGGACCACCTGTCTCCAATAGCATCTGCCATCTGATCCAGTCTGGCAGGGTTGGTGTGTTCCAGGTTCCTTCAATTAATTAATGCCATCTATTGGGACCCTGGAAGCCCACCTTCTGCATAGCAGCACTTGCCCTCTGGAATGAGATCCCCCCGATATTTGAGTGGCCCCCCAACTACTAATGTTTTGAAGGGCCCTCAAGACCTGGCTCTTTGCCCAGGCTTTTGGTGAGTGTGAATGAAGTCTCCTTTTCTTTTCTTTTTCTTTGTTGCCAGCTAGATTGTTATCTTTGCCCTCTTTGCTTTTTTTGTTGTTGTTTTCTTGTTTTGTTTTAACAATTTGTAAACCGCCCAGAGTCACTGGGACCTGGGTGGCATGTTACATTTAATAAATAAAAACCTCATCTGAATGTTTCTGTACTTACAGGTAGTCCTCGTTTAGCAACCACTCATTCAGTGACTGTTTGAAGTTACGATGGTGCTGAATGAGTGGTACTTACGACCAGTCCTTGAAGTTCTGGCTGTCCCAGCACCCCTGCGGTCGTGTGATCATGATCCAGGCACTTGGCAACCGGGTTGCAGCGTCCCATGGTCATGCAATCATCATTTGCCACCTTCCCACAAGCAAAGTCAATGCGGAAGTAGGCAGGGAAAGTCACAAGTTGCTTGGGTAAATTGCTCACACCCACACCCACCTGGCAGCAGCCACCCCCAGCCCTGCCATGCTGTGTGCCTCACCTGCCTGCCTGCAAGCCATCTTGGACTTGCTTAATGACCCACAATCCTCACTTAACAATGGCAATGGGAAGTGCTGGGATTGGAGTCACTAAGCAATTTACAACCACATCGCTTAGTGACAGCAATCCCAGCACTCCCCATTGCCATCATTAAGCAAGGACTACCTGTATATTCTGTATCCCTAAATGAAACAAGACATGAGAATCAAGTTTATCTGTTCACCAATTAATAACTTCATTTTTTCTGAAGATTTACTACTAAATCAGTAAATTTAAAAAAAATCAACATTTCCACACACCCCTGCAGGACAGGTAGAATATTCCATTAACACTTTTACTTTTTCTGCATCTTCACCTATAACACAACTCAAGTGTAGAAGATTAGGAACTAACAGTCAGAACAAATGGAGATATAATCTTCAGAGCACAACAGCAACTTTTAATATAATGTTGCTTTGATACTCATGCTCCATCTCATGCAAAGAAAGAATTACCTGTTGAATCCCTGCTTGCCATACAGCTTTTAGATCAGTGTTTTTCAAACTTGGAAGCTTTAAGGTGTGTGGACCTGCCAGCATACTGGGGAATTCTGGGAATTGAGGTCCACACATCCTAAAGTTGCCAAGTTTAAAAACCACTGTTTTAGGGGAACAGAGAGATCGAAAAAGGGGGGAAGGAACAGAGAACTCCAGTTTTGAGCCCACTCCGATGTGAGAAAAGCAAGGCTCCTCTTCGTCACCTGGGCGCACGAGCCTTGAAAACGCCGCAGCAAACCTTCGCCTTCCTCCACATCTCCGAAGACCAGCTCCTCCAGGCCACGCTCCGAGGCAGGCTTTTCCGCTAGAAGAGCCAAGTGCTGAGCTCGGTGGACGTCCTCTTCGGAAACGGTTACTTCACGCGGATGCTCTCCCGTCCGATGTCTTTTTCGAGTCGACATCTTACCGGGATGAGCCCCAACTTTCGCCTCCACGCTTTCTCCCCTTCGGGAAACGCGAACCGGATATGAAAGGGCAACTTCCTTTGCAGGAACCGGAAGCCTTGTTCGGATGGGTTGCCCTAGCAAAGTTCAGATGTACTTATGCAAATAACGCCTGCTGACTTAGGAGAACCAGTGATGTCGCTCAGTTTTGTTGGAGAACTTGAACTGAGGAGTTGGTCAACTCTTCCACATTCCGCTTCTTCCTTCCCGTGCGTGGTAACGTTCAAATTAGTCTTGGAAGTATATGATTTGCGCAACTCTCTACACTTCCGATGAATTTCTCGAGACGTAGTCTCACGTGACTGCCCAAGCTCCGCCCTCTTGTCACGTGACACCCATTTTTCAATTTAGACTCCCCCCTTTTTTTCCTCAAAGGACTCAAAG
Organism: Candoia aspera; assembly: GCF_035149785.1. Lineage (NCBI taxonomy): Eukaryota > Metazoa > Chordata > Lepidosauria > Squamata > Candoiidae > Candoia > Candoia aspera. The sequence goes on along the minus strand of NC_086154.1, from coordinate 112,813,796 downwards.
GGCTGTGCCATTGCTTCCGAGGTCATGGGGGGGGAAACAACTCGTTTTATTTAAAAGCATATAACCAACACCTCTTTCGCCTGAGGTTGTTAAAGCCTCTCTGCACCTCCGACACGCAGTTCGAGCCAGCCGCCACGGTTCCTTAGCCCTGCGGTTTAACCGCCTCCGAACTCCCCCGCCTCCTTCCCTACTCACTTCCGCATCATAGATGCAGCCGCCAGCGCCGTCCTGCGAGGGAGGACGATCCAAACAGCGGGGCAGCCAATGAGGGTGCGCCGTGGGTGGGGGCCGTTCTGCGCACGCGCAGTCCGGTTATGCTAATGTTGTTGATATTCTGGGGCTTGGAGTGGACTGTCTTTTCTCTCGCTCCCCGGGTTCCCTCGTTGAAGTGGGAGGCTGAACTGTCTCCTTTCTCCACCCTGGCCCTGCCCCTCGGAAAGGGGAGGGGGCTGAGCCGAGGGGGCGGGCGGGGGGTGGAGAGCGGGGACGGTCGGAGGCATCCCCTGCCCATGAGGGCCTGATGGAAAACACAAAGGATCTGGTAAGTGGGCTCCGCAAGCCACAGCGATGGGGCAGCGCGGCGTGGGGAGGACCTGCGGCAGAGGTCCGGCCGTTGGGAGGAGAGGGCGAGCTGCCGGGCGCCTCGGCACCTACCCAGTCCTGGGGCGAGAGTGACAGGGCAGCGGCTCTCCACCTGAACTGCCCTGGGGACCCAAGAGCGGGGAGTTGGAGAGGAACTCGGTCACCCTCCCCAGGCTGGGTGGCCTCCCCGCTCCCACGGCGGGTGGAAAGCGGCTGGTGCTTGGGAAAAGTGTTTCGCCCTGTGTAGGGTGCTTCCAGGTCTCCTTCTGGCTTAACTTGCCTGCCTTTCACGAGCGGTTCGCTTCACACAGTGCTCGTAGCCTGGTTGCAGCATTAACCCATTTTCCGGGTTTACACAACGTCGAACTGTTAACTACCCGAACGACCTGGGTGCATACAACATACTGTACTACTGTAAACGCAAAAAACTCAAAAACCCTCATCAAGTATATGCCGTCAGAAGGTGTATAACTTAGAGGGTTTCTCTCGTTGTACAGAGCCCTTGCGTACTGAATAGAGCAGTCCTTTCTTTTGTGATAGCTGCATGAGCAGTAGTTTATGATCAGAAAGTGGTATGAGAGGAGGAAGTGGTGGAGGTCCTAAGGAAGTATCTGCTGTTTGGCCATTTGTAATATTTGCAGCAAACATGCTTTGGAGGGACATGTACACAGTGCTAAACAAATAAGAGCCATTTAAATTTTTCCTGAGCTGTATTTTGTTTATCTGTTTTATTTGGAAAGGCAGAAAGTGGTACCCACAGAATGCATAGAAAAAAGTTGGGTTTGTAAAACAATTCGAATGACACAATTGGGTGGATAGTAGTGCCCTCCATAATATGGCTATTAGGGAAAAGAGAAACCTAATAATTTTGGATTTTTTAAAACTTTTCTGTGATTTTAGATAGTTCTGTGATTCAACTTCAGATGCCCCAAACTACAATGTATTGCTTTCTTAATATGAATATCAGACATTAGAAGAAATGGTCAAATAGACGTACATTGTATGTTGGCCACATGCCAGTTTCATTATGTGTTAAATATAGAGCTTTTTAAGAGCAAATTTGGTTTTCCCACATTTTATTTGATGGTTCAGTGTATGGTTGCATATACTTTGACATACTCATTAGGCAAGATACAATATGTCAAAACAGATTTCTCTCTGACATTTGTAGAAAAGGGCAGCTATATAAAAGTGTAAGTTTAATTTCTTTTAAATGGGTCAATGTAGCCTTGGTTTTGTTGACATTGAACTACATTTGTTTCTCACTTTCAACTAGTTTGAATGCTCTAACTGTTCAGTTATGCCTTTTATTATTCAGAATGACCTGAGAGATTTTATAAGCACATCCATTCTCAGTTTCTTTCACAGACTCCAGACTGATTAGTTTGCATTTTCCCATTCTGTCTGTTGTCATTGTATCTCAAGATATTTAACATGGTGGAATTTTATCTTGTAAAGTGTCTTCCTCAGTAAGAAACGAATGGGAAATTAACTTTTCTGACACACAATTTACCAACATTCTCCCATTATAAATATCCTGAAGATACTTGATCAATAGACTAATATAAATTGTGTGTGAACTAAATATACATTTCCAGTTAACTCCGTAAATGTTTGTAATCCATTTAGATTTTTCAGAAGATGGGTTGTAAAAAAGTTTCACTGATTATAAACATTGTAAAATGTTTGATAGTGGTTGCCTAAACACAATGCTAAGCCAAGGTCTTTTAGCCATAGTTCGTTTATCAAATGATAATGCTCATGTTCAGACAAAAACAAACGATGTCGCTTATTTTATTTATTTATTTAATTTTTATCCCGTCTTTATTATTTTAATAAATAACTCAAGGTGGCGAACATACCAAATACTCCTTCCTCCTATTTTCCCCACAAGAGCAACCCTGTGAGGTGAGTTGGGCTGAGAGAGAGGGACTGGCCCAAGGTCACCCAGCCAGCTTTCATGCCTAAGGCGGGACTGGAACTCATACCAACTGGGATGTGTATTCTGATCTAAAGCATAGTTTATATTTGATGATAAATAATAAAATTATACGGTTATAGAAGGGCATAGTTCAAACAATCTGTTGTACTAATAAATAAGCATGCAAATGAGGACCAGTGAGAACTGAACTACTGCATTTTTATAATATAGATTAGTTATGGTAAAGGAACAAATTCATGAGTAGTTTTCTGTTTAAGAAATAGGCATTATGTGGTAAGTGAAATATTTCAGGATGGTAGTTGCACCATGTTTTTGTAGAGACAGATCTTTCTTGCATCTGTAGGATGGAAGTTCCTGCTAGCTGCTCTGTTCTACTAAAAACAGCCCACTTCTACACCATCAGCCTAGGGTTGGCTAGGGAAAATTTCTATATAACCACCCAAAGGGAAATTAAAAAGCAAAAAAGCAAATGACCAAAACCAGTCTGGCAATGTAAAATAAATTCTGTGCCCCATCTTTTCATAGCTGATAAAGCTGTGGATGAAGCAGCAAATCTGTTATTTCCTCTCCTACCCTACAACCCAGTTTATAACTCAGTTTAAGATTTTTCTGCCTTACTACTATGGAGAAAAGAGAATAATATGCAACTGATATGTGTGTGTTCCGCCAAGAAAATGTAGCGAAAATGGCATCCCTCCAAAGTGTCAGACACGACACGGTGCTTCCACAGGGGACCTTTCACCATTTTTTGTCTGTGTGTTTATTAAAATTAGGATGTTATTCTCTGTAAAGCTGATTTTTATGTTTTATTCAGAAGATTTGTAAGATATTACTCTGCAAATATGTGTCATAAAGATTCAGTAATTCCAGGATTAGATCTTTAAAATAAAAATCAGTACTAAATATATAATAGCTTTGGGTGATTCTCTTCATGGTAGCAGATTATTTTATCAGTGTCCAAATAATGCCTTTTTGATGTTGCCGGTCATGTCAAATGATCAATTATTTAATTCAAGACAATTGAACAGTGTTAGGAATTACTTTCTTGTTTTAGGCATTTAGGTGATAAAGAAAGTAAAATGCTGTTTCCCCCCCCCCCCGTGCATTCTTTTTACAAGTATTTAAAAATACTGTAGAACAGTCTATCTCAGTTTTTCCTATTTATAAATTTTCGAGTGATCTGAAAGAATCTATTCAAGATAAGGCAAGAGGGAGTATGGAATTGTACTCTGCCTCCCATAAGCAATAATTTTTCCTATGTTATGCTGTAGAGGGTCTCTTATCGAATGATCAGTTTCAAAAGATACCACTGAATGACTGCAGGGGGAGCAGATGTATGGAATATCGCAAGAATCCAGTATGTCCCGATGCTTTTCAGTATTTACATGTGACAATTGGAGTGATTATGTAGAAAGCATTTTATAGTGTAATCAATATTTGGATGAAGGAAACTGTTTTTCTGTTGCAGCCATTTCAGGAGCAAAATGTAACTTGTAAATGGTTATATAATTCTGGGCTCCAAAAGTATTAGTATATTAAATTGAATTTAGACAGAGGTGTGGAAAAGAAGGTTTCTTAGTTTTCTGAAAATTTTAAGTTATGCTGTATTCTTCCTGGTCCAATTTTCTTATCTGTAAAACAATTTCGTTCAGTGCTTCACTAATGGAATTTGCTTGCTCTTATTTTCTCTATACCTCTGTTAATCTTTCAAAGTCCCCATCCAATCAGAACAAATGTGATGTTAGTATGGAGAAGTACAAGAGGAGAGGAATTTAATTTTATGCGTGGATACCATTCCTTCGAATGGTTCGAATCTGTGTGACGGGGTGAGCTCCCGTTGCTAGTCCCAGCTCCTGCCAACCTAGCAGTTCGAAAACATGCAAATGTGAGTAGATTAATAGGTACCGCTTCGGCGGGCAGGTAACGGCGTTCCGTGTAGTCATGCTGGCCACATGACCATGGAAGTGTCTACGGACAAATGCCGGCTCTTCAGCTTTGAAACGGAGATGAGCACCGCCCCCTAGAGTCGGACACGACTGGACTTAATGTCAAGGGAAACCTTTACCTTTACCTACCATTCCTTCAGTGGTGGCTACAACTGGATGCAACTCTAAATATCCCTTTATTACTATATTTAGTTATCATTTTTGTGCTGTTTTTGATATTTTAAGTATGTGGAATGAGTTTTCCTAGAAAAGGCTTTCTGAATTTGCATATAGTAGGAATAATTGTAGTAATGCATAACACAGACATTCACACCGTTTTTTAAGTTTTGTGATGCTTGCATGTTTCATTCTCTGCCGGTTGCCATGGAGATGTTTCTATGGCAAATTGTTAACTTTATGAAAGTAGTTTAAACTATGTGAAAGAGAAACATATGAAAAGCTGACAGTATTTAGTGGTTGACAGAATCAGAACCCTAGAGGTTGTGAAGAATAGAAGTGATACTTTTCTGAAGTTAGTTTTTCTCTATTTCTACTGTGAATAGAGAGCACTGTTTTCAAAAATCATCTGGAAAATGGCAGAAAATAAGGTTTTAGGCACCATTTTAGTATGGTTGTAGCCATACATATGGAATTTTGTCATATGGCTTCAAATGTGACTAGTATTCTGTCCTGGAGGGAGGGAATTCATTGAAATCTTTTAAGGTGAGGGGCAGAATGATTAGTGCAAGCAGGCCTTTTCCCTCAAGGAGCCTTTCCAGCCTCCTAAAAATGTAACACAGAGGATCAGAAACTGTTGAATCACATAGATTTTGTATTGAGAGTTAATGAAAAGAGGAATCCATGAATATCAGGAAGAGGAACGTTTGTTCATTGTTCTGCCAATTTTCAGGAAGTTCTTTTCTCCCACAGACACATTATAGAGTCTACCCTATTTGATTCATGACCCACTCTATGATATTTTGGAGAAGAGATGACTGAAGGGTCTATAAAATGGGGTTGGGGTCAGGGGAGTTGGCTTTCCATCATCCTATAGTATATTAAACTGATGCTATATTCCATATACATTCCCGTATTTGTAACAAAGCCCTTTGTCTTTTTTCTTGAGATTCACAGTAGAAGAAAGGTAGGATATAAATAATAAAATAGTAAATTTTTTTGAAGTTCAGAATACTTTCCTTATGTTAAAGCCCATAAACAAAATTTACTTTAGTCACATTATATTAATTAATTAATCAATCAATCAATCAATCAAATTTTATCACTGCCCATCTCCCCCCAAGGAGGGACTCTGGGCAGTTTACAAAAAGACAAAATTTAAAAATTCAATACAATTATAAAATAATACATATAAATATAAATAAACAATAAATATATAAAATGTGATAAAATCCAGATGGCTGAAGGTTCTGTATCAGTCCGTGAGTATAAGGGCCATTCTAAGGTACTAGCCATCCCCGGGAATGACTATTCCCCTTCCCACTCCAGGCAAGCTGGCAAAAGCAGGTTTTTAGTTTTTTAACGGAAGTCCAGGAGTGAGGGGTCCTGTCTCACCTCCAGTGGGAGGATGTTCCAAAGGGCGGGAGCTACTGCAGAGAAGGCTCGTTTCCTGGACCCCGCCAGATGGAATTCTTTTACACATGGGGTCTGTAACTTGCCCCCTCTGCATGACTGGGTGGGACGGGTCAATGTGATAGGGATGAGACGGTCCCTCAGGTAGCCTGGCCCCATGCCATGTAGGGCTTTAAAGGTGATAACCAACACCTTGAATTGGACCTGGAAGCAAACTGGGACCCAGTGGAGCTCACGTAGCAAAGGTGTTACATGTGCCGACCTTGGGGCACCTAAAATTGTCCTTTCAGCTGCATTCTGGACCAGTTGTAGCTTCCAGATATTCTTCAAGGGAAGCCCCATGTAGAGCACATTACAGTAGTCTATATGGTTTATAATCTATTGTGGTTTCTTTTTCTCAGTATAACTTTTGCAAAGTTTTATTTGTTCTTTTAACTAGGAGAGGAGAATATGTGGCTTTCTAGCTATTGCTGAGCTGTAATTCCTAACTGTCTCAGCTAATATGCCCAATGATGAAAGATGCTGGAAACTATAGCCGGACAACATCTGGAGTGTCACAAGCTTCCCCAGTCTACATGATGAGTTAGAGTTGCTTCAACAATTGAGATTGTGCAATACAGTATCATTTTATAAGAGCAAAGTGCATGCATGTTTAATATACTGTAAGTTTGTTAAATTGCTGCAGTATTTCACATCTTTTTATTCAGATATTTCAGTTGTTTCTTTTTTCATTTTAGACTGAACATCCTTCACGGTCAGAAAGGAAGAGACGTGATTCATTCGGGATGTTCGATGGCTATGATAGCTGCAGTGAGGATACAAGTAGTAGTTCCAGTTCTGATGAAAGTGAAGAGGAGGTTGCTCCCTTACCTTCCAGTCTCCCAATAATCAAGAACAATGGGCAGGTCTACACCTATCCAGATGGCAAATCTGGCATGGGTGAGTACAAATACCATAGATTTTTCAATGGAATGTTCAGACAAATGGACTATTAATAGCACTGCCTTTAGGTTCCTTCTTCTTATTTGGTTCTTGAAACCAAAGATTGTTGCTCTTGTGTATGTCTTACAAAAAAAAAGATAAATTTATCTTGTTAGCATTAAATTACCATTGAAATGTTTGTAATAGTATATACACATCCTATTAAATGTCTATTTGTGCATTTATTTTTATATAACAAAGATTTAGCTTTGCCTGATATTAGGATAATTCTGATATATCATTGTTTTATTCTGGACATGGGAAGATGGGATCAAGTTGCATACACTGAAAACATTGACAGAAATCATAGTAGCCTTTATGAAGGACCATCAATATGTTTTTTTCTTTTGATTTTCTCAAGCCACAGCTCAGATTTTATTTTTCCTTGTGAATGAATACACCCAAAATATACTAAGCCCAATAGGAAGATTGGTTGGCTCTGATCCAAATTTGGAGAAAACTGGAAAGACAGATTATTAAAACATGATCTGGGATGAGGTAGCCAACCTTTTATAGAACAGGGCATAGTTTCATGGCAGGGTAAACTGTTTAATTATTTTACATTTAAGTGTTCTAACTAAATATCACTTCTTGCTTTGTGGGATAATAGGGCTATAATGTCTAACAAGCTTCATTTTTTGACATTATAGTTTACTTCCCATAGAAGGGCTGTTTAAAAAAAAGGTGTGTTTTGCTGTTTGAATAAGCAGGACATGGGTGCTATAAATGAGATACAGTGATTGATACATGTTCACCAAGTACACAAAGTACAATATACATTTAAATGTAAAATGTATATTGTTACTTAGTTGAGATGGGCAGCCATACCAATCAAATAAATAGTATAGTAATTATGTATTATTATGCGGTAACACATTCATTTTGTTTCCGTGCTTAAACTAGCTTTTGCCATACATTCAGGAAAATGCTATAACAATACCATAAGCATGATAGGCAAATTACAAAACTGAATGCTTACGCTGCAAGAAATAACATTTGAAAAAAATAAAAAAAGTCCGGACATTTGAAAATACAGGTCTGCAAATAATTGTCTAGTCTCTCTAGCAGAAATGAACTATCTGAGTCTATAGTCTAAAAGGAATACAGTAAAATCAAGAAAGAAAGTAATCTGGAATCTGCCAAGATATAATATACATATGCTTAATATGATTCCTAACGGAAAGGGTTTGTGTATGCGCATGATATAGCGCTTGCTTCTATGTGAACGGCGGAGTAAACCTACAGTTAACATACTGTGTCTTTCCTCTCATTAGCTACCTGTGAAATGTGTGGGATGGTTGGTGTCAGAGATGCCTTTTACTCTAAGACCAAGCGTTTCTGCAGTGTTTCCTGCTCAAGAAGCTACTCATCGAACTCTAAGAAGGCCAGCATTCTGGCCAGACTTCAGGTAACGGTACAGTCACACATTTTATTATCTTTACTATATAAAGTCTTATAAGATATGCTATAGTTCAGATTAATACATAATGGCAATGGCTTTTCATTATAACAAAAATACAAGATGAGTTCAAAGGTCTGAGTCAAGGATTTGGTTTCCAGCTACAGCCATCAAAAGACCTCCTGTAAAATCATACGGAGGGTACGAAGGCATGAACTTCCTTACTTTATCCCTAAGAACTGAATTCAGTGGTACAGTGTTTCTGAGCATTTTAAGATAGCTGCAGAGAGACAGATTCATGGAGGTGTTGCTGAATCCTGCTTTATAACTCACAGTCCTGTGGCTATCACTATATCCTGTCAAAAACTCACCGTAAGATTTAGTTGTTTGTTTATTTATATAAGGGTTTACTTAACTCCTCAGTACAGTTTATAATAGAGATCTGTAGAAAAATAATCATTAACCCAGAATTTTTTTTTGAAAAGTATAATAGCAACCCAGATCCATCATCCATAGAGAAAGCTCGATGGAACAGGTTGGTTTTAATTGCCTTTTGAAAGGCGAATAAAGTGGAACTCCTTGTACTTAATGAGACAAGTTGTTTCATAGCAGGAGGGCTGATAATTTTGTATCAACATTTTGCTTTTTGACAATTTTGATTATTTATTAAATTTATATACCTCCCAATGACTCTGGGCAATTCACAAGTAAAAAAAAAAAAAAAACCAAGAATAAAGGCAAAGGTAACAAAAACCCCACAGGAATGAAAAAGAAACAGACCCACGCAACCCAGAAGGGGCTTCAATCACTCTTGCTAAAGACCTGAATGTAGAGCCAGATTTTCAAGGCCCTTCAAAACAACAGCAGGACGGGGGCCATTCAGATCTCTTGGGGAGCCTCATTCTAGAGGGCAGGCGCTGCTACAGAGAAGGCACACTTCTGGGGTCCCAATAGATGGCATTGCCTAATTGAAGGAACCTGGAGTGCGCCAACCCTGCCAGATTAAGTTGGCTGGGCAGATACTATGGGAGACAGGCAGTCTCTCAAGTAACCAGGCCCTGTCCTAAGGCTTTATAGGTAATGACCAGCACCTTGAACTGCACCTGGAAGCAAACTGGCAACCAGTGTAACTTGCAAAGCAGAGGTGTTACATGAGCTTACAGAGGCATGCCCATCACTGCCCAGGCCACTGCATTCTAGACCAGTTGAAACTTCCAGGTGGTCTTCAAGAGGAGCCTCACGTAAAGCACACTGCAGTAGTCAAGCTGTGAGGTGATCAGGGCATAAGTGACATCTGAAGGGCTTCCCTATCTAGGAATCTTTTATCTTTTATACAATATTTCTAGCTCTGTAGGCGATGGTATGCTGCATATATATTCAGGCACTGTGTATATATGCAAGGATAACTATGCTATTGATTTTTTAAAAATACTTCATGTTTTCAATCATTTTCCTAAAAATTCCATCAGTGGAATTATTAATTTTTCAGTATTGATGTATTCAAAAGTTATTTTCTCTAAGCCTCCAAACTATGGTTTAGATTAAAGAATGCCTGTGCATTTCCTAGCCTCTTTGCATGTAATACTTAATAGAATACTTCCTGAATTCCAAAGTCAACATTTGCCATGACAAGACTTGGATTTATGTAACCTTGCTAAACTAGAATAAGGGTATGCACATAGAGCTTATTTCTGATCCTCCAAACCATTGTGTTAGAATAAAACTATTGTATTAATATTTTAATTTAGTTACCTGTCTTCAAAATATGTTTCCTGAATAAATGTAGCTAGTTTGGATATCACTTCCTCATTTATCGCATGCTATACCAGATTTTTTACCATGATTTATTGAATAACCCATCCAATGTTACATCAAAATAAATGTCATGGTCTTGCATAAACTCTGAATCTAGCCATAGAGAACATATAAATTTAGTTATAGCAAAGAGAACAAATATGCATAGAATTGAAATTTAATCATTTTGTTTTGCTAAGGACGTACAGTAAAATTAATTTAACAACAAACTAGTGTGGTTAATTTCTGCAAGTTTTCTTATATATCCCTTCTTACAAGTACTTCATTAGTATTACAATGATTGCAATAAATGTGATATATGTATACGTATCAAAGAATAAGTATATCCTGACGATGTTGCATCGTCTGGCAATGAAACGTCTGCAAGAAAACAACAAGGCTCAGAGAACACCAAGGACTCCACAAATATTCGCTTTGATTAATAAGTATATTCATTAAATATATGGGTGATTCAGCTTGGAGGAGTCTAATTGCTAGTTCAACTTCTGCTCCTTGGCAGAATGAATCTAAAAGTTGCTTTACTGTTCAGTTATCCAAATATCTTTTATGGCTTTCAGTAAAAGCTAGTGAGAATGTCTGTGCTGAAATTAGCTCTAATAAGTACAACTAATTTCACAGCATGTGTAGTATAAAACTTTAGGAAGAAGAATGTAAAATGATTTTGACTGCCATTTTGCACTTGCTCCATTAAATATTCTAGTAGCAGAGATTACCAGTGTATTTCCAACTATAATTGTTAGGTTTAAAGATCAGGAAGGCTCATTCTTGCTCTCATTTGAATCTTTATTCTGGATTGAACTGGTATTAATTAGCCATGCAACTAGATGAGAAGGGAAGTCAGCATGACAGCTGAAGACTTTTTAATGTGGGAACCAGACAACAGTGAGAACATCAGTCAATCATCTCACAGTTCTACTCTTCTAATGGCCTGATCTCTACTCCATCCCATAACTCTGATGATAGCATCTCTTGATTCTCCCTCTTCCCTCCAGGCTTGTTGCATCCAGGACTAGACAACTGGTACAGGAGAATAGCACCATTGACTGAAATTGCAGGAATAACTAGTACATTATCCTCAGGAAGCAAAGTGGCGTTTATTTGTCCAATTCTTAAATGATATATTTAGAGAGCCAGTTTGGTCTAGTGGTTAAGGTGCTGGCCTAGAAACCAAGACTCTGTGAGTTCTAGTCCCACTTTAGGCATGAAAGCTGGCCAGTCACTCTCTCTCAGCCCAATTCATCTCACAGGGTGGTTGTTATGGGGAAAGTAGGAGGAGGAAGGAGTATTAGGTATGTTCGCCACCTTGAGTTATGTATAAAATTAATAAAGGCAGGATAAAAATTAAATAAATAAATATATATTTCTAATATATGTAGTACTAAAATTGCATTGATCAGTCTTGTAGCATGTGGGAAATATCTTACATTTTCTCCAGATGATGTTCCCATTTATGGCATGGCAGAACTGCCACCTATTACATTTTTAAAAAATCTAAATTAATATCAGAATAGCAGTTGCTAGAATCTTTTGCAGATAGTTTGATAAAGGCAAATTGAGTCAACCTGAAAATATTGGACACTGTTTAAGTAATCTCTCTCTAAATGTAAATGTTTTTCTCTTTTGTAATTTTTACCATTGCTATCAATTGGTATGAAATAAATTTGGAAAATGATAGTGTTGCTTTATGCAGTGGAGTCACTGCTTCAAAAGTCTGTGTTGTGTATTTGAAAAGAACCTTATTTAGCCCTTGTTGTTTTAGGGAAAACCTCCGACTAAGAAGGCTAAAGTGTTACAAAAACAACCTTTAGTTGCTAAATTAGCTGCATATGCTCAATACCAAGCAACGGTACAGAACCAGTCAAAGACTAAAACAGGTAACATGGTTATTAACCATCACCAAGTAACAATTATGGGGAACATTTTCCAACTTTGTAATGGTGGGTATAACCTTCTAAAGAATGGTCAGATTAAAAATATGTATTTCAGGAAATTGAAGGAATTATACGGAAATTCCTTATCTGATCCTTTGCTAAAATACCAAGCAGAAAATATCCTTGGTAGTTGAGTTCTGGGGCTTTATCATTGGCCTTTTAGCTTTGTCGGGGGTTGGAAAAGCATTTTTCACCAAATAGGTTGGGAGAAGAGACAGTCTTCCTCATAGAGGTGCATCTGCCCTGATCTAATACCTATCCTTTATACCCTGGTAGTATGCCTGCACTCATGTCAGTCCCTATCATGGATCTGGCCTATATCAGAAACTATATTTCTTTGATTAGATGGGTTACTTCGATGGAGAATCTCTTACGTAATTCACCATATTCTTCAGGGCACACAATGACCTTCTAGACCTTTTGAAGAATTTCTCCCTGGGCTGCCCTTCTGTGATTTTTCTGACCGATTGGAAATATTGTTTAAATATATGTGTATGCTTATATATAGGAAAAAAGTAAAGACCAATACATCTATGTTCATTTTATATAGTAAGTTTTGCACCTTGCTTATTATTGTTGCTAAATACAGTAACTCTTGTTCTAGCATCTGTTCCAGTGGAAGGTTTCAATTGGGGCAACTATATCAATAGCAATAGTTTCACAGCAGCTCCTGTGAATTGTTTTAAGCATGTAAGTATGTTGTTTTATTTTACCATGATTTTAATTAAAGAATAATGAAATAGAGAATGTGTTGGCAAACTGTTCAAATGCTCCTTTTAACCTATGTCTTAGATATGCAGAGAATTAAAGCTCACAATATTAACAATACAGAAAATGTGGCCTTTCCCTTAATTGAAATTGATACTGTAAATTTAGTTGGAATCCAAACATCCTTAATTATCTAAATTGCAGTCTTCAAATCAAAAGAGGCACCCTGCTGTTCAGCTTATGTAGTGGCTATCATAGTTTCAGTGACAAATTTCTGAGGAAGTTTTAGAGATGGTGCTTAAAATCCTGTGGACTTGATTCTAGGTACATATCAAGCTTTGGTGCTGAGTTTTCTTCAGTGCAATCTGGTATAGTAGATTAAACTTCCTGTAGTTCCCTTACATACAAAACAGAGTTTTGTATTTTTCCTCAGAAGCAGGTGGAGTTCAGAACAATTATGTTTTTCAGGTTGATTTTGCAAGAAGGAACATGTTACAGTAAGTTACTCTGTCATTAATAAGGTGTGTTTCTATAATGGACTGTATAATCTTAAAGTAGGTATTTTCCAGTAACAGGGATTAAGAATAAACTTGCTTTAGTAGAAACCTGGCTGATCCTGCCAGTAAAGTTGCTTTTGGAGTTAAACTAATAGCGCCTTTTAAAACGTGGTGGTTGGATTCAGAGTTCTCCTGTCAGCAGAAGAGAAGTTAATGGCTTTTGTAGATATCCTATGCAGTGCCTTTTCCTCTAGAATTGTCTTTGGAGGACTGGACATCTGTCTAGAACAGTAGAGAAGGAGGGAATTAAAGACAATTGCCTCTGCTGGATCAAAACCAGTTTTCAATTAATGGAAGGCACACCCAGCACTGACGTTCCTATTTGTGCTTTCAGCTCACAGCTGTAAGAATTCAGTGTTTCCTTTGCACAGCATACAGGGCCGGTTTGACCAGAAACATAACAAACCATGCAGGCAGTTTTAAGGTATGGAATGGCACCTAAAAAAAATGCACACACACACACGCCTGTGTGTGTGATATACTTTTATCTCTAGCAGCTCATGGCCTCATTCTTGTAGTACATTGTGGCTGCTAGATGAGAAGTTGTTATAACATGTAACAGTGAAAAGTAGGTAGAATAACAATAGCTGTGATTTAAAGCATTCTATCCCTTTATTAAGGAAGCATGATCAAAACATGGCAATTAAGACCATTTTGCCTTGTAATAGTCTGTTGTTGTTGCCTGTTTCCTTACTCTGTCTCCTTGTATTGCTTGCTGTGTCACGCATGTGTCAAGGAATTGTCATACAACCAAAGGAACCAGCGCAGCCTGTGAGAAAGGCAGGATGACTGTCTTTCTGACTGGTTAGCTTTGACTTTCAACTATAATTTCAACCTTTAAAAATTGAAATGGAATTATCCTACGTATGTTTGTTAGGAATAATGTCCATTAAAGATAGTGGGAAATAGAGTAAATACTTATAGAGTCTGATTATAGCCCTACTATCAGTTTTATTTTTCCATAATTTCTTCTGTAACAGACCATATGGAGGGATCTTGAAATAGAGGTTTCAGAAAGAAGAAAAGTGCAACAGATATTTATATTGGATCCATTTTCTCCTATATTTGCATTTGCATGTTAGTAATGTTCTTACCATAATTTTGAATATCGTTTCTGTATTCTTTTTTTTTTTTAGTAAGGTTTATTTATGTTTGTTTCACTGCTGTTTGGGGCAAGTAGTGTCTACATAACATTCTGTGGAGATGAGAGTAGATGTCAAAATAATTGCCTGTGTTTTTAGAATAAAAATAATACAAATTGATGCAAAGCTCAGAGAAGTTTATGCACTATAAAGGAGTGATCTTTTTGTATTGGATAATATTTCTTTGTTAAATATTTATTCCTTCCACCCTTGTTTGGAGAAGCAAGCTGCCATTAAGGGATGTTACTTCAAGAATCAAATATCTCAAGGAATCAGTGCTAACCCATACACTTTTTAGTCTTTTTTTCTGATGTTAAAAAGTAAATTCCAGAGCAAATAACACTAAACTGGACAGGAAAACTTCAAAATAGCAATAAACAGTTGGCGGCTAAAATTAACAGCAAGAGTAACTTCAGACTAATATCCACATAAAAGTCAGGAGAATATTATTTCTACTTGGTGTACTTACCATATGTGTGTCCCTTTACTGGATGTTCTGCAGTTGTCACCACCATGTTCACGCCAACATCAATCACCATCAAGCAGATAATAGTGTTAAGCATTCCAATTTTCGACTGAAAATACTTTCAAATTGCTTGAAATAGCTGTTTCACATTTGAAGCATGGCGTTTTGTACTAAAAAAATGGCATGTTTTAAATTTGAAATAGTTCGGTTCAAAATATTTTCTGTAGAAAAGGAGAGGCATAAATGTATATTATCAGAGTGTGAATAAATATTTAACTAGTAAAACTAATGACACATAAGTAATGGAGACAAACTTTATTTGGTAACTAATTTGAAGTATTCCTCAGATACAATATAACTATGCACACAGAACTGAGCATTTGTAAGAGTATTTTGAGATTATGTGGTTGCCTAGAGTCGAGAACAACGATGACACATAATCAATTTTAAGACAATTTCATTTTCTGTATACTAATTATTCAGATACTTTTACCATCAGCCTAATGGTGCTTTAACCATAGTTTATGGGACCATCTGTGCATGAATTATGTTGAAGAAGCCACTTTCAGAGCATATTCTCTTAGCATGCCAGGCTATTTCTGGCTGTTGAGCACTGATGTGGTATTAAATATGCTGCTTCAAACATTCCACAAAGGATTGCAAGTTTTTCTTTTTATTGCTGCTTTAACACTGTAGTTTGAAAGAAGTGGATCAGGTTGTTCTAAGAACATATCAAGACTCTCATATCTGGTGCTTTCACCAGGCTTAACTTCATTGCATAATACTAAATACAGATTTCATCACTAACCTTAGTAGGACCATCCATCTTAAATATCTGACACGCTGTCCCTTTTTGCAGAATAGTGCAATAAGCCTTCAATTTAACAGATCTTAGTTTAGTGGACTTCTGATACAATGGACAATTTTTTTTGTCTGGCCTTCACCCCATGCCTGTTAAATAATGGAGTGTTTATTAAATTGCTTAAATGATATAACTTGATGCAGATTATGTATGTTTAGATTTAAGGGACACTAAAATTTAATTTCTCCTTCCAAATGATCCATTAAATGGAGTATTTATTGTAATTTGAAGAAAGACTATTTTTTGTTTCAGGTTTTCAAATGAAGAAGACCCTATAGATACCAAATTGTCTTAGGACTATCATATCTGGGTTGCAAAATGTCTAGAGACCATCACTAGATGGCAGCAGTGTAGTGGTTGTCCAGATTTTTGCAGTGCAGTTATGGTAGCCCTAAACGGTCTATGTCTCTTTTCAGTACAGTACTAGAAAGACTTTGCCAATTTTTACTTAATATTTTGGCCTGACTGTATGTGTTAGAACATCTACTCAGTAAGGGTATAACAAGCAAACACAAGAGCTGCTGGCATTATTATTTGAACTACATTTTTAGTTAAATAGTTGATTATTAATTAGGAGTTACTCATAAAACTTGTTTCTGAATATATGTGCCTTGGAAAACATTATAAATTTCTTTCAGATTCAACTTATTAATAAAAGTATAATGTTAAAGGAAATAAACTCTTCTCTCTTCACTAGCTAACTATTGATGGCATTGGTTTGCTGGCACCTTTCCCCTTTTTAAATTCAGAGTTTTTTAGTTCAAAGAAATATATGCTTTTTTCCACTTGATTCCAAGTAACAGCTTTCACTTGTTCACTTACTAGGGGAGGAAGGAGAGACTGCTATTTCAAAAGGAAAACCAAAAGCCATGTTGTACATATGCCTCTGATTTTATTTATGTATTAGATCTGTATTCTGTCCTTCCTCCAAAAGTTCAGGGTAGCGTATAAAACCTTTCTTCAGTTGTTACCCATGACAGCACTCTGTTGAGATGTAAGGACTGGCCTCAAATCACCCTGTCCGTGTCCAGCAGCATTGATGACACTTGTGGGTACTGCATTTGCAAAAGACGACCAGATATCATTTGTTTCTTATTTGGTCCTCTGAGTCAAAATTTTACTCCAAAGATTGGTTAGTTCCTGAGATTCCAGAGCCCACCAGGTATTTTTACCAAGCTGAGCAGTTAGTAGGAATACTTGGCAGTCCAAGCAGATAACTATGTGGTCAGCCTTTTTTGGAAAGGGAAGCCATGACATGAATCTGGACCTCACCCATCAAGACCTTCCTGATTGCAACTTACCTTGCAGGGAAGGCGGCTGTCCCTCCCAGATAATTCCTCTCTCCAGAGTGTGCGCTGGATCAAAGTGGTGGCCAGGCAGCCCTTCCTTTTATTGGGAAGTAGCCCGAGGTGGATGTCTTCATCATGAGTCTGGAAGGTAAACTTGTTCTTATCTGTACACTTATGGTTCTGCTAGTAAACGTCGTGTTCAGGAGAAGACAGTATACTGAATATACTGTATACCATCATTTCAAGGCCACGAGATCCATACCCATTATGGCTTTCTTCTTCAGAACCGAGAGCCATATGGATTGGTGTAGGAGGAACTAGCTGAACCACTACCTTTACACAGACAAGGACAAGTTTAACTTTCTGCTGTTACCCCTATACCAATCCACATCTTTGAAATCTGGTGCCTCAAACTTTGGCCATGAATTGAACAGAGTGAAAATGACTGTAGGGCCTATAGGTAACTGGTGCCTATTGGACTCTTTGACCCAGTTGGGTGAGAAACCACGGCCAATTGGATAGCTACTTGTACTGGTTTACTACACACATGCACCTATGAATTCAGTTTTACACCACTTTTGAACTGAAATAAACTATAGAGTGAGTCTGGTTTGCTTCATATGTTTAAGGAAGAGCAGCATTTAATTAAGCTAGTTTTTCCTTGTCTGGAATGTCTTCACTGAAACAGACCTAGTGAAAACACTCAGAATAAGATTGACATGGAAACCAAAGTTATTAAAATTTGGGAATTTTAACTACGTATGTAGCATGTTAGTAATATATCTCAAGTTTCAGATTACGTTAGTGAAGCAAGATATCAAGTTATTTTTTCTGTATTAAGACTGTCTATGTTGAGCTTTACCTAAAGCAGATAGACTACTAGATGAGATCTAGTGCTAGAAATTATGTTGGGTGGATATTTGCATAATAGTTTTCTTCTCACTCAATTTGGTACCACTGCAATGAACCAGGAGTGTGAGAAGCACATTTGTAAAAGAACAAGTGCTTCCATGCGCTTCTTAGAGGCTGAGATTTAGTATAGGATTTCTTAAGAAATATGTACAGTATGATTATGAGGGCATTATTTTGTAGTATTCAGCCAGCCTGTATCTGTTGTCTTGAAACTTACTGAAACACTTCTTTTATTGTCACTATCAGGAACATTAGTAGTACCTTGTATGGCAGTCTTATACACATTTAGTAACATTTCACAAAACGGTTCCTACTTTCAGCTTCTATATTTTACTCTTTTTTGTTGCCTTTTCTAAAATTGTGACATCTAAAATTGAACACAGCATTCCATTTTTAAGCAGTCGGGACAGATCCTTCAGAAACCATCAAGTAATATTCAGGACTGACTTTATACAATACCTCTCATATATTCTCCCATTAAGAATTCATGGAATTTGATTTTTTCCCCTGAGGATTCATGATCCATTGTTAGATGTCAAAGGAATACAAGATTTTGAAACAAGTATAGCTATTTTTACAATCAGATTAATTCTGGAAATAATTCATTGTGTAGACATTATGTCTTTATCCGCATTTTACTTGATCTGCATCTTACAGCACAACTCTGTAGTTCTGACTTAGAAGTAAATCCCACTGAGTTCAGTGGCCATTGTAGCTTCAGATTATTGTTTTGGTTCTCCAATCAATGCCAAGTTTCCAGTTAAGAAAGTATACCACACCAGCAAAAAAATAGGCCAAACAAAATAATCTTGTAAACTGAAATCCTAAGAAATTATTAGGTGTTAAGTATTGAAATAATTAAGAATAATTCCTGAATAAACACACTTCCTCTGTTATTTTCAGAATTTAGGTATACTCGTTTAATTACTCTCATATAAACTGCTTATCTTGCTGTAAAAGTAAACCAAGTTACTCTGCAATCATTTGCAGTGGGGAATCTCAGCTACAATTAACTGTTGTAGTTCTTGTAGCTTTTTCAGTGTATTAATTAAAACAATTAGAAAAGATTTTAGTTTTGCTGACACACACACACACACACACACACACACAATATGTATGCTTTATAACGGTATTGGGGTAGTGCTAGAAAAATCAAAAATTGTGCATCCAAAAATACACATTTTTAAAGTTGGTCGTTTGAATTTATCCATAAAGAATGCTGATTTCCTGTTTGGTCTTGTGTATCTAGGTTGCATTTGACGCTGAACATATTTTTTTATTTCTGTAATAATCATTATGATTTTCCTTCATGCTTGAAGTCTCTATGTAAATATGAGGCTTATTGAAAAATAAAATAAATTTCTTTTGTCATGAGGAATGGGGGGAGGGAGGAAAGAATCACTATCTTAAAAAAAAAGGTAAGCCTTAAGGTATTGCTGCTAGTACATTTTCAAAATGGTGTCTATTTTCACATTTTTATCTGTATTGTGACTTTTATTTTTCCAACTTACATTGCAGGCACCTATGGGGACATGCTGGGGTGATATCTCAGAAGGTGTACGTGTAGAAGTCCCTAACACAGATTGCAGCCTACCTACCAAAGTCTTCTGGATTGCTGGGATTTTGAAATTAGCAGGTTATTAATTTTTATAATAATGTATTTTAAAGTATAATTGCTTAGACAGAATTGAAGAATTATTTCTTTGAAAAGTTTCTCAGAAATAGGGATCCTCTGTGTTAAATAGTTCAATTGTTAGATTGTTTAGTGAGGCATATCCCTTAGGAATAGCCAGTTGGCTTTGGTTGTAGAAACTGTAAAAAATAGCTTGTGGGATATTGAATAGTACATAGTACATTAATTATAATCTGTAGCATTCTTCAGAGACCGATGGCCCATAATTGCAACTGTTGAACTTATCAGAACGTGTGATTAGCTTAAAATTCTTACTGGAATATGTGTGCATACATTTATATTTAGGTTTTTTAGTACTGATCCTCAAGACTGGTTTAAAGAATTGGGAGCCTAATGCAGTTTCAGGATTGGAAGCCCCCACCTCCCAACAGCCCTTGGTTAATATTCCTCCAAAATGAGCTGTTAAAACAATGCATTCAGAATGGAATACCCCAGAAACTGAACTAAAAACTAAAGCTATATTTTCATTTTGGAGGAATCCCTCTGCAAGAAACATAATGGATAGAAAAGTCATCATAGTAAAATCCTCCTTAGGAATGGCCTGGTTGGCTAACATGGAACTGTATTCGCCTGTGGATGGAACTAGATCTCTGAAAATTCCATCGGCCTGACCTACTTACTGGCTAACATTAAGTTATGCATTAACTTGCCCACCTGAAGACCCATCAGCCCAAGGTGAAAGTGAGGCACTTTCTTGGAGTTAGAGCAATGGAGGCAGGCAGCCATAGACTCTTTGGTTCATGCCCTTGCTCACCCAGAGTTCTTCAGACTGCTCCTTATCTTACAGGATTTCCCCTTTCTGGGGCCTAATGCAGCTGCTGTGATCTCTCAGACTGTCCCTGAGTGGTTCTTTCCACATTCATAAGAGGTTTATGAGTGTAGTTGTTGTTGCTGTTGTTGTTGTTATTATTTAAAATCATCTTGTTAGGTTATGTCGTTCCTTTCTTCTAGGAGGTATAACCCAGGATTTTATGACAGGCTTCCATATGCAGTAGTCAGTATATAATAGTAGATTAACACATCTTCTATGTTGGTAGCAATAGTTCATCATTTTTACTTCAGGAATGCAAATAAGGTACTGGAATAAGTTTAGCTCACGAACCAAGTTTCACTTGGGAACATGTAACTGCCCAGAGTCCCTCCTTTGGGGGCGGAGATGGGCAGTAATAAAATCTGATAAATAAATAAACAAACATAATTCCCTCAAAATATACACAGTGTGTGTGTGTGTGTGTGTAGGATAGAGGCATTGTAAGGGCTGGAACTGGAGAGGCAGAAACCATTGGTTCCCAGGTTAAAGAGGCCTGTCAGTTACCTTTCAAGGCCACCAAGAAATTGGCCAAGTAACTATTAACTCAGAAAAGTGGGAGGAAAAAGCCTAGAGTTTAAGCTCTGTAGGTTCTAATGCCTTTGCACTATGGTATGCAATTATCTGTTGTGCAGCAGGAATTCTTGTCTTCAATAAAGGCTCCAGTTTAGCTGAGTCATATCAGAGAGTCTTCTGCCATGTCAGGCTAAATGCTGAATCAGGGCTTAGGTATCTAGAGAATTATGCTAAGCCCTGGTATAAAGCCTGATGATTTGATTGCCCATTATGGAAGAAGAACCTTTGCATAGAAATCAAGGATTAAATTATAACTTCATGCCCTTTGGGATTAATTAATTATTAATCAAGTTGCCAGTGCCTTTTTAACTGTGAGAACAAAATGATGACCCAGATGGACCACTAGTTAGCCCAGATGATAAATCAAGTAGACAAGCAGAATTACTGTAACTGATGGTCTTTGCACCTGTGATGGCCTATGACCCTGCAGCAATCACAGCCTTCCGGTGCTGATGAGAATTGCTTCCTTGCCTGACAGTTGGGATGGGAATTCAATATGTATTTGCTTTCCTCACTCAGTGTACATCTGAGACCATATGACTTCCTCACATTTTGGATTTAAAACACTACCTGTCCTCTGTCAATCATTCATAGTCATATGGAGAAGACAGATGAAGCCTTAGAGCTGTATCTTAAGTGCTGTGTAAACTACCAGCAAGATAATTGGCATCTTTTATTTGTACTGAGTTTTCTTATAATTGCTCATGCCTCTGCTCAGATGCCACCATTTTTGGCTTCATATGGCTACCACCTGCCTCTGTTGCTAAAAGTTCCAAAAAAGCATTAACATCTTTAAACTGTATTGATCTTTGTAATATCATAATGGCAAGAAAAATGGGGCAATAGTGGGACAAGCCCATATCATGTAAGTAACTGTCCCCTCACCCATTTTATACTTTCAGCATAATGTAGTTCACCAGTTCTTCCTTTATTGGTACCTCAAAAGAAGGTGCAGCTTCTCTTCTTTCCACAACCTATAAAGGAAGTAACATTTCAACAATATTGGCTCTTCCCCCACATTTTCTAGAAACCATTACAGATTGTTGGAGATCCATTTCTATACATTCTTGATGTGAATTAGCATGCATTGCTCTGTTTCAGGTTACAATGCTTTATTAAGATACGAAGGCTTTGAAGGTGATTCAAGTCTTGACTTCTGGTGTAACATCTGTGGTCCTGATGTCCATCCAGTTGGTTGGTGTGCAACCAGTGGGAAACCTCTAGTTCCACCGCGATGTATGTAAATCTAGCAGTAATCGTTTTAATTATACATCTCATTCTCTCTGTGTGTTGATTGTGATTATGTTAAACACTATCTTTTAATTCTAATTTGGGAGTGCCTATCCTTTGTTAAAATTGTGAGCACTATACATTGTGCGTCGAGGTTTGAGTTTCTTGTGATTATCAAAACCTTTTGTGCGTTTGCCCAATAAATAATACATTTGGATTACCACTAAACTTGTTGATGCTTATTCAGGATCTCTTAATGCAAAGTTTAAAAAGCTAATGCTTGCTTTTTTCTTGACAGCCATTCAACACAAATATACAAATTGGAAAGCTTTTCTGGTGAAAAGACTCACTGGTGCCAAAACTCTTCCTCCTGACTTCTCTCAGAAGGTGAGAGTGACTATGAGAAGTGTGGGAGTTTTGCTAATGCATAAGGTGTTAAATCAGTTTGGGGAATCTCAGTTGGTCCCTTGCGAGGGATTTTTGCAAGCTTGAAAAACAGACCTGGGGATAAGCCAAGGTTTATCTGTCCCACATGCACCTAAATCTGAATCCAATGTTTTAATTAAGAACTAACATCTTAAAAACTGGCACAACATGCAAATCAAAATTAAAAACTTCTATAGCTTGACAGATTAATCATGTTTCATGTGTTTGAAAATAGGCAAGAAGAATTTATTCTGATTCTAGTTGACTGTATAATATTGGAAAAAGATAGTTTCTCATTTGATAAATTGATTGAGAACCTGAGAGGTGAGTCATAAAAGAGACAGTAATTAGAGTTTCCTAGGCCAGTGATGGCAAACCTATGACACGTGTGTCAAAGGTGACATGCCACAATGTTTTGGGTGACATGCCAGCGTTCACCAAGACCCGACAACAACTATTCTCCCTGTTTGAGTTACCAAAGAAACTGAACGAACAAAAGGCACCGGAACTCCCCCCACCCACCTCTCTCTCCCCCCACCTCTGCCCTTTGGGCCGCCCTGCACCCTGCCTTGTGGGGCGGCAAGCAGCCCCAGAACCGTGCAGCTCTGGGCTGCTTGTCACACCCCAGGAAACTGCAGCTGCCCCAGCCCAGTCCCAGCCACAGTCCCCCGCACTACCTCTGAGCCCCCTGCTGTCTTCTGGCTCTCTCTTGCGCGAAGCTGGCTCCTGCAGAAGCCGCTTGCAATTTGCAAGCGGCTTCTCCAGGAACCAGTTTTGTGTGACAAAGCAATAATAATAATAATAATAATTGTTGTTGCGCCTTCATGCAAAGCTGGTTCCTGGAGAAGCCACTTGCAATTTGCGCGAAGGGGCATGCTTTTGCTGGCTTTGCGCAAAGCCAGTTCCTGGAGAAGCTGCTTGCAAATTGCAAATTCTTTTACTTTTTCTCACTTTATACTTTTGCGTAATTATGGTTTTCCTCTTGTTTGATTAATATGCTATATGAAACAGTTTTTAGTTATGAAACTGGTTTAATAATGAATGTTTTTTTCATTATTATTATTTTACATGTTTCTTAATTTGTTTTACTCGTATTTCATTTTTGTAATTATTTGACATTTCTTTACATAATAGCAGCACACATGATTGTATTGTATTTTTTTAAAATAAATGAATATGTAAAGAATTGTTTCTCTTTTGTTGCTGTGGGGGTGGGGAACACGCCAGCAGAGCCATTAGGCATTTTCTTAATTTTTGACATGCTGAGCCCAAAATTCTCCATCACTGGCCTAGGCTGATAATTTAGACCAGTGTTTCTTAAAGTATGGTCTGAGGACCCCTGTGGGTCCCTCAAGACTCTCACAAGGGTCTGCAAAATCAGAATTATTTGCTAGATATTGAAGATACTTGCAAAAATTAAAACAGTCACTCTTCTCATTATTCTTTTTTATTTGTTAAAAAATATAGAGTTTTTTCATGAAAAATATTTTATTTATGTTAATATCTAACAGATTTAATATTGTTATTTTTACATTATTCAGTAAATACATATTCTATGGATTCTTCCATTTTAATTTTTAATATGGTAAATATTGATAAATATAACCCATACAAACAAAAGCTCTTTTCAGGTCCTCCATAATTTTTAAAAGTGAGAAGGGGTCCTGAGAGCAAAAAGTTTAAGAAACACTGCTCTAAGCTGTCTGAATAAAAGGTTGTAACTGAACTCTGACAGCTCATTGTCAGTACCTTCTTCTAAACATTCTGATCAAGTTTTTTCCCCCCAGAATTCTGGCACTGTTTGGGGTCCTCATATTTAATACCTTTGCCTAAGGTAAAGGTAAAGGTTTCCCTTGACGTAAAGTCCAGTCGTGTCCGACTCTAGGGGGCGGTGCTCATCTCCGTTTCTAAGCCTTAGAGCCGGCGTTGTCCATAGACATTTCCGGGTCATGTGGCCAGCATGACGACACGGAACGCCGTCACCTTCCCGCCGAAGCGGTACCTATTGATCTACTCACATTTGCATGTTTTCGAACTGCTAGGTGAGCAGGAGCTGGGACGAGCAACGGGAGCTCACCCCGCCACGCGGTTTCGAACCGCCGACCTTCCGATCGGCAGCTCAGCGGTTTAACCCGCAGCGCCACCGCGTCCCTGAGATGCCTAAGAGATGGGCTAAATATCTGAACTGTATGTCAATATGAAGTCAGGGTAAACTATTAACTTCTGATTAACATAGGTATACAGATGAAAGTAAAGCCCTGTGACTGAGGCCACATGAAACAGTCATCTGTGTAGATTGACAATTTCACCATAAATTTTGAGAGAATACACATTGTATGTGTACGTTTGGCTTATACCGAACTGATCATAGATTAGTATCCAGATTTATTGTAGGAATTTATATTTTGACAGAAATACAAATTTCTATTGACAGTGCAACAGGACCTGCCAATATAATGTAAACATAATAAAAGCACATTTTATAATTCATTAATAAATTAGTGAATAAAGTCCACTGACATACAGAAGTTTTTTATCAAGCTCTCATTACAACATGGTCACCTGCTGAAATACAGATTTATATTATTTTTTAATAGCACAAGTAGGGCTGGCTTATCAAGCTCAGAAAAATCTCCACTTTTTAAACCCATTAGTTTAATTACAATAGGGGCCCTACTCTAAGACCCTCTTACAGATCTCTGCATGTAGGGTGGGCAAGGGAGTGCACTAAGGAGAGCACACTGGCCTACAGCAGAATAAATCAAAATAATAAGACTCAGAGAGCACCAAGGACTCCACAGTTCAGCCCTGAATTACAAATATTGTCTTTGATTGAAATCAAAATGATTTTAGGACTCTGAGCCATGTTTGAAGTTAATTGGGAGGCAGTACAGTTCTTGCAGCAACCATATACAGAAAAGTTGTAAGATGCTATTGACATTTGGAATTCTGCTCCTTGTATTCTCTGAAAACTAGTTAAATATATACAGACCTTTGTGGCTAATATTGTGTGGAAATATGTTGAATAATCTATTTATAGTTATACATACATTAATCCTGCACAATTACTTGTTTTCAGGTGTCTGAAAGCATGCAGTATCCTTTCAAGCCTTCTATGAGAGTAGAAGTTGTTGATAAAACACACCTCTGCCGAACACGGGTAGCAATTGTTGACAGTGTAATTGGAGGCAGGTTAAGATTAGTATATGAAGAAAGTGAAGACAAAACAGATGACTTCTGGTGCCATATGTATAGCCCGCTCATTCATCCCATTGGTTGGTCTCGGAGTATAGGACATCGATTCAAAAGATCTGGTAAGTTAGGATGTTAATATTTACGTCAACTTTCAAAACATCTTGCTTTGTTTTTACCAGTTATATTTTTGATCAATAATACTTTTAAGAGATCATGTATTTCAAGTAGTAGAGGCCTTAATTTTTCTCTTCTCTTCATAGATATTGCCAAGAAGCAAGATGGTCACTTTGAGGCACCCTCACATTTATTTGCAAAGGTATGATATTTTAGAAATAGCTTTATTTATAGTGAAGAAATTATTTATTAGTTTTAGAGAATGTAAGTATTTAATAGATGACGTTTACCAAGGCTTAACATTTCAAATGACTCCAATAAGATTTGAAGACAAGGTATTAAACAAGTGGTGGAGGCAAATAGCTAACTTTATGTGGTCCAGTAAAAGGTTGAAGATTAAACTTCAGATTTTACAAAACTTTAAAGAACAAGGCAGATTGGCAGTTCCAGATTTCAAACTGCATTATCAAGCTAGCTGTCTAACTTGGATTACAGATTGGATTATATCCCTTTATGGCTGGACTGACTCTCTTGGGCCAATGGGACCCCGAGATGGTTTGCATACATATCTTTGATTCAATAAAACCAGACATTTACAACATAACCAGTTAATTATGAGCAGCATATTAAAAATATGGGATAAATATAGAAAAAGAATTAGCCCAGACTTATCACCCCTTGCTTCAATATTAAAGATTTATTTTCATGAAGATGCATATACAACAGTGGAGGGATAGTAATTCATATAGACTGGAAGATTTAACCATTAACAAAACAAAGATGAAGTCTTCCGAGATGGTCAGAATTACCATATTGGTTTCAATATCTTCAAGTAAGCAGCTTGGTTCTAAAGCAATTACAAAAAACAAAGTGGAAGCTTTAGAACATTGACCAAATTTGAAAAACTTATATACAGAACCGAGAACATTTGTTGGGGCTTATTTACAAACTGTTAGTGAAATGTGATCCAAAAATTGATCAATTTAAAGACGATATGGTTAAACAGATGTAGAATTTAAACAGGGCAATTGATACACAACCATGGGAATGTCAATGGAGACAATTTACTGTGAATGTTACACGTAGAGAAAACAGGAACAAGATATTTTACCATTGGTATATTACTCCAGTAAATAGAACACAAGTTTTCTAAAAATTGTCGGAAATGCAAAAATCGGGTCAGATTTTTTTTTTATACTGCTTGTAATTTTTTTATTTTTGTGTTTCCTAATTCTCTCTTTTTTCTTGATTGTGTTTTTAAATATCTACTACTATAAAATAAAAGAAAGGAAAAAGGAAAATGAATTTGCATCTGAATGAAAATGATGAATCTGAAATACATACAGAAAGGCTGAATACTGTGCATAGAAAATAATGCCTTAAGAGCTGTTTTGATCTCTGTTTTTTGCCACATATCATACTTTTATGGCTTTCTGTTGCTGTTGTTGGTTACCTTAGAAGAACATATGCTGTGGGTATTTTTTAGGTGAAAGAAGCTGAGTCCAGTGGAGAATGGTTCCAAGAGGGGATGAAGCTGGAAGCCATAGACCCCTTAAACCTCTCTGCTATATGTGTGGCAACAATTAGAAAGGTAAAGATAATTAACTTACATAGTGGGGAATGAGAGCTGGAGGCAGCCAACAGGGCCATTCTCCCCTCTATGTTTACAGAGAAACAAAGTATTCAAATAATTATTTATTTAATATTCTGAATTCTATCTAATAGCAGATTAATTTCCATGTTTGTGTTAAAAGGAGCCTCTAGTTTGACAACACTGTAGAACTTATGGACCAATTGCATAACATATGGACTATTTATATAAAAGAGCTGAACTAGGAACTAGCTGGTGGATTATTCATACCCCATACCAAAGTCAGAGTCGTTTTAAAAGTACCAGTATATTATATGCTAGCTGACCTTGTTGATCTTGAAAAAGCTAGCAGAGTTGTATGTGTAAGATGGATGGCCACTAAGAAGTAAGTCCTGGGGCAGTAGATTAGATTGGGAAGTCAAAACAGCATTCTGGAAGAAGGCAGTGGCATATGATTTTTGTATTGCGGCTAAGAAAACAACATGGATGTGTCCATGTTGTCACTGGAAGTTAAGCTTGGCTCAAGGGAGACTTTATGGTTAATGTAAGCAGGATGCTCTGCAAAATCTGATGTTAAATTCTCTTTAGGTTTAGAATCCTTGGCGATGGTTAAGAGGGTATGGGGTGCTCCCATCATGTAAGGGTAGGCAGTGCATAATCGCCATGACCAGCTTAGCTCTTTTAATTACGTTTTAAGGAATAGCAGCAAGACACACACACACAAATGTTAATTGGAGTAGTGTTATATAATAATACTGTGCTTTAGTTTATATTGCCTGTTTCAGCTGAGTTACTTGTCACTTCATGTTTTTCCCCTCTTGCACTGTTTTGTATTCATTTTCTTAATTTAACTCTAGGTATTAGCAGATGGATATCTTATGATTGGAATTGATGGATCTGAGGCAGCTGATGGGTCTGACTGGTTTTGTTACCATGCAACCTCCCCTTCTATATTCCCTGTTGGTTTCTGTGAAATTAACATGATAGAACTAACTCCACCCCGAGGTATTCATATTTTCTTGTCTTGTATATTTTGAAAATTTTGTGTGGAATAATCTTCCTAAATTGGCTTGTAAAACATCTGTCCTTTCCTCTAGATTTTTGTTAAGTTGCTTAGCCAACAATTGAGCAGAAAATGATATTTCACTATTTCTTACTGACTATGGCCTTTGGAGGGCTTGGTTTGGATGTAGCATTTTCTTTCTTTGTCTTGCTTCCTCCAAAGACCTTACACTTGATACAGAGCAAAGGAATTGCTCTGCTGCTGTTGTGTATGATTTCAGAATAAATGCCGGACTAGTAGTAGCATAGTTTCTTCCTAATTATTTTATGTGTGTTGGATTGTCTCACCATTAATGAATGCTTCAAGCAATTTATAACTAAAAATAAATAAAAAACTAAAATACAACATTTAAAAAAGCCTAAAACAAAACTGATAAAATAAATATGTAATAAACGAGCAGCACAAGACAGCTGATAAAAATGATATCTATCCTTGATGGGATGCCATTGTTTGATTAAAGAATGGCATCCCATCAAGGATGGATATCATTTTTATCAGCTGTCTAAAATCAAATAAGGAAGGCAGTGTAACCTCCCTATAAAACCAGATCACCAATTAAAGAACTACTCCACTGAAAGGCCCAGCAGATTTTCCTCTCTGTATCACATCATCCTATTCATAGTAAAGCATAATTTCTTCAGTAAACAGTCAATTTCTGTCAACTTTTGAGAAGATTGACTAATTGATGGACTGTTTAGAAATAACACCATCACTCCTTTCCACATACCAGTATTTAATTCTCATGATTTGTGTACAGGGTAGGATTCATTGAGGAGCAGACATATACTGTTTCACCACAGGGAGCTGCATAGTTGGAGAACTTTTCAGTCTAGAAATGAAAAGGTGAAGTCTTCTTTGAGAGAGCTTGATTACCCAACCGCCCAGAAAAAGAACAGTAGTTCCTGTTCTTTAGCAATCCTGTAACAGAGTTTGTTAGACTTCAGAACAGAAAGTATTCACAACTGCAGGGATCCTGCAAGTTCCCACTGAGCTTGGTTGGCAGAAGTACCTGGAGTCTGAGAGAGGCATGCAGTTTTCTGATATTAGAATCAGTGAGCTGCCTTCTGTTCAAGAGTGATTTGTATGTGTTTGAGGTCCCTTTCTTTCACTGATGTTCCTACAGCAAAAAGCGCCATGACTCAGAAATAAGGCAGAAGTATTATATGCACATATATGTCCTAAGTTTCATCCCCAGCTTCGTCTATGAATACTGTAGGGCTTTTCATGAGTTAAGAAGTTTTCTTCCTGAGATCTGCTTGACAGTCAGAGGAGTCAATACTGAAATAAATAGACTACTCTCACTTGGGAACTTTTAGGGTCTTTTTGGCACTAGAGTTCTTTGAAATAATTTATCTGGTATCTCAGTGTGAAAATACATTTCAATGGTGCCTTTATTTTTAACAGTCCTTATTTTTATAGTATTTTAATGTTTTGGTTTTATGAATCTCATAAAATTGTATTATAGGACAGCAATAAAAATACAGTAGTAAACACATATTTTTACTTAAGGATCAGAACAATGTTTCTTTATGATGTCACTATATAATAACTATTAACTTGTAGGTTATGCAAAACTACCTTTCAAATGGTTTGACTACCTCAGGGAAACAGGTTCAGTAGCAGCCCCTGTCAAATTCTTTAACAAGGTAAGCTGGCATACAGACCAGAACATTTCATCATTGCAACATACCTATACTTTCTTTAATTTGTTTTCTGCCTCCCCTCCCTGGGCCAGAAATTGTCTATGTCTAGCTATTATAGAAAATGTTTTAAAAATAAAAAAGAGAATCTATGTGAGGTATAATTCTTTCCTGTTGATTCAGTGTATATATTTTAAACCATAAAACATTATGGTTATTGAATGGAAAGATAATATCGTAGCATGGCACTCTGAAACTCAGAATCAGAAAGTTGGAATTATTTCATGGAATATGAATACCTTTTATCTGAACAGGAATTATGAATTAAATATAGTGATTCTTGGTACATTTGCATCTCTCCTTTTCTCTAAAAGTTCACAGTGTATTACCTAAGCCCCCCAATCCGCATAACAGTTATTAGCTGAGAGATAGTCATTAGCCTAAGTCATTTAGGAGTTTCCAGATTAAATGGGGATTAGAATGTGGGTTCATCTAGCCAACCTTGGCTGATCTTGAAAAAGTTAAGCAGGGTCAGATCTAGTTAGGATTTGGCTGGAGGATTATGAGGAATGCTGGGCTATAAACTGGATTGGGAAGTAAATACATAAAATTATTCAAATAAACAAATAAAATTATTCTGGAAGACAGTAGTGGCAAACTCATGAATGTGTCCACAGAGTCACTAGGTAGGGCTGTGCTAAGCATAGTATTTTTGCATGGAGAAAGCGTTCCACCTTGAGACTCTGGACATCTGGCTGCTCTAAAGTATGGAAATCTGCTATGCCTGAAAATGCAGGCAATCAGCAACTAATTTGAAGAACCATTCTATCTCAGCCCAACCTCCTCCTCCAAGCTGTTGTGAGGAAAAATAGGAGGGAGTGCTATTATACTACCTTGAGCATGAAAGGCAGCCAATAAAGTTAATAATACATCAGTAAATAGCCACTTGAGTCTTCTAGAGGATGTAGGCGAGTTATTTCTTTCTGTGTCTCTTTGATCTGTGTATCAATGAATAATTGTATTGATTTAGTATATAGAAAGAAAGGAAAAAGAAAAAGAAAAAAACAAGGGAAAAGGAAAACTACACAAAAATATACATATTAAAAGTAGCTTGGTTTTTAAAAGCAGCATTAAACCTTGACTGATTTATTATATCAAGAAAGAACTGGTTCATAAGCAAGCATATATAATCAATCCAAGATTGTAAACCTGGTGTGATACTTTCATCATAAAACTGTAACCTTTTTTATTGTGCCCCAATCCATAGTTATGTATGCAATGAGAAATTCCAAATTATAATTTGATTTATAATTCAAAATCACATTCACATATTTAAACCAAATTACTCTTCCTATAGCCATATTAACAGGTTTATGGATTTTAAACCAAAATGGGACAATAGTAGGGCAAGCCCTTACCATATGTATAGGTATTCACTCCATCATTGCCATTTTGCTTTATATGATTCCAGAACAATAAACCTATTTATTGCCTATGATTCAAAGAAACATCTTCACCAGATATAAAGAAAAAAATTGCTGGAAAATGTGTAATCTGTTTTTGTTTTGCTGCCAAACAGGCTTTACCTCTGAACCATCTGTGGAAGCAGATCTAGAAGTCGCGTTATCATATTTGCATTCTATTCCAAGGATCCCACTTGCTGAGTTAAATATGACATATGATCTCCTACTCTAGATCTTTAACAGTTCTTACAGCAGTTTGAACTGGGTTTTTGAATTGAATGAAACCAGAGACCCACATAATAAGCAGTTTCAATCTCAAGCTTGTATTTTGGCTGTGCTAAAAAACAATCTTATGTATAAATTTCTCCATAAAGATTGATCTTGGCATTGTAAGATACATTTAAAAATCATAAAGTATTTCTACAAAATAGGCCTGTAAATGGGTGAATTCATGTTGAATATCTTTAATTGCTTTCAACACTATTTCAACATCTGTAGCACACTGTTTATTGGAATTTTCAAGCTAATTCTTATTTTATGTGAATCAGTCACTAAAGTTTTAAATTGCCATTTTTTTATGTAAAGCATCAGATTTCTGCTTCATCTTTTAAAGGAGCTTTTAAAAGGATAAGCAACTCACTGTATTTTTTCTTGTGGGTCAGGAATAAATTCAATTGAATCTAAACCTTTCGGCTGTTCTTCTTCAGCTACAGTAAGCTTTCTGAAGGATTCTTGTTTTCTTTGTCTTCTCAGTTTTAGGCCTGTAATTTGTCATCACAGAACAGAACCAAAACTAGTTCCCTCTTACCAATTAAGCAGTCAAAAGATTAGGAGAAATCCCCCTAACTTGGAGTGAACCAAATTTGTACATTCAGTTTGTTGCTAAACCAACCAGAAGTCCCCATTCCTTCAAGAAGGGGAGATTTGCTTACGCTAACATGCTTTGCAAAGCACTCTTTTCAAAACCCTTGTAAAGCCGAAGTCAACAGAAATCAAGCTTGATGAACAAGTCTTTACCTTCTCAGTTCTAGTCCAGTCATCTGACTGTTACACAATAATAATTATACCATTTTTGTTTTTTGTTTCAGCTGGAAGGTATTCTTAGAGCCTAAGGTGGTTAGTTTCAAGTCTTTTTCGGTTGAGTCTGAGCCATGGCTCATCCTTGGATGGGGGTGGAGAAGTTTTTGAACCAGAACTCCTATATGGTCAAATGTGAAGGAAGCTGGAACTCAGCAGTATGTGGAGGGTTACAGAGTCTCCATCTCTGAC
Organism: Candoia aspera; assembly: GCF_035149785.1. Taxonomy (NCBI): domain Eukaryota; kingdom Metazoa; phylum Chordata; class Lepidosauria; order Squamata; family Candoiidae; genus Candoia; species Candoia aspera. The sequence continues at coordinate 112,780,627 of NC_086154.1, read as the reverse complement.
TTGGGATCTAGGTGTGCTCTGCCACCAAAGCATTTGTCCATGAAGACCTAAATGGAAGGGAGGGAAAAGACTGTTCACATCTTCTACTTAGTTCTCTGTAATTTTGGTGAAACAGCTACGGAATGGGGTAAAGGAAGGAAGTACAAGGTCTAAAGCTGCCACTCAACTGATCTGTGCAGCAGCCAGCTCCTTTTGTTATCTTCTCACAGGAAGTGAACTGAGCTGGAGCCAGGCGTATCAAAGTGGGTGGGGCAGGGGGAGGACAGAGTTCCCTTATAGGTAGCTGCAGCAGCATTTTGGAATACTCACATATGATCCATTCGGCTTCATTCTATGTCCTTCTTTCCTGCTTCTTACCAGCTTGGTTGCTGACAAGGAAGTTGAAGGAAAGATAGGTAAAGCTTGCCTCTTTCCTGCTGTCCTCTGTCTCCTCCCTTTCAAGGTTCTGTCCTGTGCCTGTAGAAATCAGAAGGTCAGGCTTCCCTGTTTACTTCATGATCTGCTTATAACGTTCTTTAAAGGACCACAATAGGCCAGCAACAAAACAGAAGCTCTGAATAGGGATAAACAAACAGGCAGTGTATTCCAGAAGTTAGCCCTGTTCTGTTAAATGTGAATTATTCCCAGGTAAGGCAGCATTTGTAGGCACTTTTACCAGGATACAAGCTCATTAAATTCAGTTTAATTGGGAATCAGCCTCAGATGAAGACAATAAGACTTAATTCTAAGTAAACATAGAAAATGGCTTTGGTAGGTGTTTAAGAAATACCATTGCTTTGGGTTACATTAAACATATTATATGGCAGTATATGAGCTCTTGGTGTTCTAGAAAGTGGACACTATAAATTTTGTTTTTATATTGGCATACTTAAGAATACTGACTCATGTCTCATATATTGTTTGGATTCCATTCATTTTCTAAGCCCATTTGCCTGTTAAATGCATGTATAATTCTGCCCCACACAAGAACTGTAACTATGTTATTCAAGCTTTCCATAGCAATGCCCATGTTACATTTTAAAAGTATTACCACATTTACCATACTTTTTTGTTGTGTGCTTGTACTTCCAAAAATATTGCAATTTAAGGGCAAATATGAAGGGACATAATTGGTCTAGTCATAAATAGACAGTGAGAAGTAATGACTGAATATATTGGAAATACTTAAGGTCTGATTGTTATAAACTGAGGACAGGGTTATGCCATTGTCCCTGAAATCTTTTGGAGAAAGTTTTTTCCCCCTTTGATATCTTTTTCAGAACTTATTTCTTCTAAATGTGCATGTGCATACTTTTGTCCCATTCGTCTTATCCTGCCTCTACCACATAAAAAAGTAAATTAAATTTAAATCAGTACCAAGTAATTTCAGTCTGTGATCTCCAAAACATGGGATTTGTACCCAGACTACAATAAGTATAGGTGGTGGTTCTGGGATGCTTATTCTGTTCTTGTCATTGCTTGTGTAGTACCAGCAGAGCAGTAATGTCCAGAGGCTAAGAACAGAATGTTCTGTGCTGTGATGAGAAGGCAGAATTTTTGTGAATATTTTTATAGTAAAGCTTTGATTTTCACTCATAATGACTGGGTCCTCACATCATGCTAAGCCATAATGTGATTTGTTTGGTGGTGATCCAGCACATTATATGAACTCAGTCATGATGGATTATAAATTGTATTTTAAGGCTTACTATGATATGGGAACCCATCCATTGTTTGTTTATTCAACAAATCTTAGTTAACAAAATAATGGTTTGGGGTGATGTACAAATCCACCTAGTGTAATAAGTTTGATTATTTCCCTGTTCCAGGAAGTTCCAAACCATGGGTTTCACGTTGCGATGAAACTGGAAGCCGTGGATCTCATGGAACCTCGTTTAGTATGTGTGGCCACAGTAACTCGCATAATCCATCGTCTGCTGAGGATACATTTTGATGGCTGGGAGGATGAATATGATCAGTGGGTAGACTGTGAATCTCCTGACCTCTATCCTGTAGGGTGGTGTCAGCTAACAGGTTACCAGCTACAGCCTCCTGCATCACAATGTAAGTAATTGGTGATCCTTTTTAGAATCTTCCATTTTTGATATTTAACAGATTCCTATGTCTTCACTTTTGAAATTCTGCCAAGTTTCAATGTACATTTCAGACCTTTGCTTAATAACTCAGAATTGCCAGATCTAATTTGATCTCCCTTCAAAATGTTCTTATAGCTTCAGATTTATTTTTTTACAGATATTTAGAAGATAAGGAGTTGTTTTACTAAAATGTATTACAAATTATCTGTCTTTATAATAAAGGTGAACTCAAAAGTTTGCAAAGATGCATAAGCTTAGTTGGAAGATCTTTGTTCTATTGCATGGTTCCAAGATTGCTCTTCCTGCCATCAATTCAGATTTTTTTAATGTATTATATAGCAGGATAGGCGCCACCCTCCTATAAATATTAGTTTCCTGGATTATGATAATTTTGGTTTTCTAAATAAAATACCTGTTCCATAAATATAGTTTCCTATTAAAAGCCTTACACACTGGAAGTGGGCAAACTCCAAGTTTACACAATGTATTGTGCTTTCTCTACAGCCACAAGGCCAAACAGCTAGAACCAATTGCATCTCCTTGGTGTACAGCCTCCCAGTTCTCAATACTTTTGGCTACTTAATTCTTAATAACATGCAATATCTTAAGTTGCAAGGCCTCATGTTAACCTTTGCCTATATTCTTTCTAGGTCTTTATATTACCCTGCCTTTTACCTCTGCTATTTCCTTAAGTTCTTTTCTTTTTAATCTCACTGCATGCTTTCTCTGTATTCTTTATCCATTAATCTTCCTCTCTTCCCAACAAGCACAGAACTTCAGCTGACCTTAAGAAGGATTTTTGTTCCGAAGCCTCCTTTCCTATTAGCCTAATTTTGTATGTACTAGAATGTTAGGGGGAACTGCCCTGGGAAAACCTGGCTTTGAAGGGCAGCGTGCAATTTGAAAATCTAAAAAATCAGTAAGTAGTGTATCAGTATGTAAGTGAGTCCTAGGATAATAATTGGAAACACCAGCACTGGCATTCAGGATTGACACTGTCTCTAGGAGAAAATTCCTGACAGGTGGGATCTACAGAATACAATGATGGCAGAAATAAGGTAGGAAATTGCAAGATAATCCCTATCAATAATGATGGGAAGAAGCATTTCGCAGGAAAGTTCTCTTTTCCGTAAGAAGCTGAATGTAGGAGTTTCCCTTCAGGATGTGCTGCGCCACCTCTCACCGACAACCCTGAAACGTATAGAAAAATGTGGGTTCAGTAATGGCGGCAGCATCTGAACAATGCTCTAACAGTGTTAGAGTAGAGAGCAGATGGGTTACTGTTCCCTCAGCTGTTTTCTAAATGTGTCTTCCTCCTATTCTGATCAGGTTGAGGAAGGGAATGTTTAGAAGGACTCTAGTTTAATTTCTCCATAGAAGTTACAGTCAGAGAGTGGTCCAGTGTAAGTAGATGCATTGAAGAGCAGATGCTGTTGCAAAGTAATTCAGCATAGGGACAGATCTCAGCCAGACTGAAATGATGCCACGTGGACCTATCCCTTTGAGAAGTGGGTTCTGTGGACAGGCTTGAATCTGTACTTTTTCCAAAGGGGACCCTAAAGGCAGGCAGGTTTTTTTCCTCCTAGCCTGTTTTATATCATTTTAGCAGGGTAAGGAGGGTGAGGAAAAAAATGGGAGGAGCCCTAGAATTTTTTATAGAACTATATAAATGTTTTAAATAAATAAATAAATAAAATGTATGTTTATTTGATTATACTATAGATGTTTTATTACAGATTACTGATTGTAACCCACAGATAGTCAACTGATTAAGAATGAATTATTTATTAAGAAAGCGATAGGTAGCAGAACTTGTTAGTGGCTTAGGTAATAAATGGAACTCAGTCCCAGCTGCAGAAAGGCCAGGAAGAAATGATTCAGAACATTCAAAGAAACTCCACCTTAATGAACTGGGGGTTCCTGTCATAATTTCCAAGATTCTGAACCATAACCCTAATTCTTTTATCAAAACTCCTTATTGAAGCCTGTGTGATTCTTACTTCCTTGAATGAGCCTTACTGTACAAGTCTTGACAGTCAGAAAGAATCAACAAAGTATTGTTCACCAAGGCCAAAGCAGATACTCGGTGATAATTTACTGTGAATGCTCCTGGAAAGGGGGCTTATGATACAGCAAACATAGAAGCCTTACTGAGAAGCTGCTGCGTGTCTATTATTGAAAATCTATAATGAGATGAGGAAGGAATAAAATGTTGTTAATGGTAAACCTAAAAAGATGAAGAGAAGAAAGTTGACAAAGAAATGATCAAAAGAGAAATTATGTCTTTTTTTTCTCAGCTGTGTTGAAGTAATAGGAAGAACACAATTACTGTTGTGACAATTGAAAATTAACTGAAGGGAGAGTAGGAACTATGCCCAGGGACATGTGTAGTACAAGGTATAGCTTCCTACAAAAGTTCTCCTTAGGTATATAAAGTTCTCCACCTACTGTGGAGATGCTCCACCCCTATGGCTGTTGCAAACAGACCATGATGAAGAACTGGAATGCTGTTATCTTTACTATTTCCAAAATGAGTGGCATCCCCCCTGGCCATCCTTGTATTCTTACTCTTTCTACTTACAGCTTTGTTCTGTACTAGTTGTGTGCAACAAAACTCCAGTGTTTCTCTATGAATATTCTGGTGTTCTACAAAATACGTTGATACGGTCATTCCAGGAATGGTTTCATCTTTCTTGCTAAGGATTCTTCTGGAACAGGCTGTGGTGATGTCTGTATCTGGAACACAGCAAACCATGCCCTGTCCTGAAAAAAATACTTTCAGAGAACAATGAACTGCACCCAGAATGGCCAGAACTGGAAGAAAAATGGAATGTTCTAGGGGATGTAGAATATAATCTATGACCAGACTACACAATTTTGTAGTTCCCTGTGGTGTAGTATTTCTTCTTGAATGCTTTTCTTTCAAAGTTTATTATCTTCTGAT